>NW_026087631.1:48583216-49783216 GCF_022539395.1 Myiozetetes cayanensis
CTTCTATGATCAGGTGACCCGCCTGGTGGATGAGGGGAAGGCTGTGGATGTGTCTGTCTGGAGTTCAGCAAAGCCTTTGACAACATCTCCCACAGCATTCTCCAGGAAAAGCTGGCAGCCCATGGCTTAGACAGGGGCACTCTGTGCTGGGTTAAGAACTGGCTGGAGGGCCGGGCCCAGAGAGTGCTGGTGAACGGGGCTGCATCCAGCTGGCGGCCGGTCACCAGTGGTGTCCCCCAGGGATCAGTGCTGGGCCCAGTCCTGTTTAACATCTTTATCGATGATTTAGATGAGGGGATTGAGTCCATCATTAGCAAATTTGCAGATGACACCAAGCTGGGGGGGAGTGTTGATCACCTGGAAGGCAGGAGGGCTCTGCAGAGGGACCTGGAGAGTTGGGCTGATTCCAGTAGGATGCGGCTCAACAAGGCCAAGTGCAGGGTCCTGCACTTTGGCCACAACAACCCCTGCAGCGCTACAGGCTGGGCACAGAGTGGCTGGAGAGCAGCCAGGCAGAAAGGGATCTGGGAGTCTGGGTTGACAGGAAGCTGAACATGAGCCAGCAGTGTGCCCAGGTGGCCAAGAAGGCCAATGGCATCCTGGCCTGGATCAGGAACAGTGTGGCCAGCAGGACCAGGGAAGTGATTCTTCCCCTGTACTCAGTGCTGGTGAGGCCACATCTGGAGTGCTGTGTCCAGTTCTGGGCCCCTCAGTTCACAAAGGACATTGAGGTGCTGGAGCAGATCCAGAGAAGAGCAACCAGGTTGGAGAAGGGACTCAAGCACAAGTCCTACTAGGAGAGGCTGAAGGAGCTGAGGTTGTTTAGCCTGGAGAAAAGGAGGCTCAGGGGAGACCTCAGTACTCTCTACAACTCCCTGAGAGGAGGTTGTAGCCAGGTGGGGGTCGGTCTCTTCTCCCAAGCAATTATCAGTAAGACAAGGAGGGCATGGTCTTAAGCTCTGTCAGGAGAGGTTTAGGTTGGGTATTAGGAAGACAGAGAAGGTAATCAGGCATTGGAATGGCCTGCCCAAGGAACTGGTGGATTCACCATCCCTGGAGGTTTTTAAGATGAGACTGGATGTGGCACTGAGTGCCATGGTCTAGTAACTGCAGTCGTAGTGGAAGGATTGGACTTGATGATCTCAGTGGTCCTTTCCAACCTGGCTGATTCTATGATTCTAAGAGAGTTACAGAATTATTGAGGTTGGAAGGGACCTCTGGACACCACCTTGCCAGTCCCCTTGCAGGGTCACACAGAACTGGTTGCCCAGGACCAACTTTTGCAGGCAGGTTTTGAAGATCTCCAAGAAGGGAGATTCTACCACCTTTTTGGGCAACCTGTGCCAGATCTTGGTTACTCTTACACTCAGAAGGGTTTCCTTATGTGAACACAAAACTTCTGTGTCGCAGTTTGTGCACATTGCCTCTAGTTCTGTCAGTAGACACACTGAAAAAAGGCTGGTACTTTCTTCTTTACACTCTCCCTTCAGATATTTGTAGAATATCTCTCAGCCTTTCCTCATACCAGAGATGTTCCAGTCCCTTCATTATCTTACTGATGTTTTGCTTTAATAGCTCCACTTGCACTGGGGAGCCTAAAACGGACATGGTACTGCAGATGTGGCCTCAACCGTGCTGAGGACAACATATTTGAGAAAAAAGACAAGCTCAAGGTGTTACTTAATTATATCCAACTAATATACTGAATACTAACAGTGCACTCTGGTGCACTGAAAGGAAGGTAACATGCAGACAGTATTGACCATAACTCTTTGTCAGATGTTTTGAGTGTACAAAAGCTATTAAATTCAGAAGAAGAAATAGTCAGGAGTTTGTTAGCTTTAAAGAGAATCATAGAAAGCACAACACTACAGTAGTGCCCAGGGTATTGACATTTTGCAGCTAAGAAGGCACCTGAAAATGCCACCTTGTCTTCAAATAGAATCTACTCTATTTTATGATGAAATTTTTGAACTGTTTGTAGGACAAGAAAATGTTGCAGTTACTTTTTAGAGTGTGGGACTTCACTGTCTGGACAAAACTGCATAAAGTAGAATTACAAAACTGAAATTACAAAATTACAAGTATTTATTTAATTCTTCATGCAAAGGTAACCATCTAAGAATATGAGCCAAACTTTTAGTGAACTTATGCCATTCACTGTAAAAAAAAAACCAAAACATACTACAGTTCTTTTTTAAAATGCAAGTAACTGCTTTATTAGATTCATACTTTGCTTAAAGCATGATCTGGAAAACAAACACATTTTTAAATATAAATGACAGATCTGGAAAAAAGTCAGGCTGCGTCTCAGAATCCAGATGCAAAGACTAACAGAATATCAGCTGGAGCCTGAGGTTAGTTCCAAGTAACACCTAAACTCTTGACATTTTCAGTTCACATGCAGGTGTTTGTCAGACATCGGTATCTGGCATGAACTCACAGAAACTGCATCCCAGTTTCTCTGTTTTCCCAGAGAGCCCAGACTACCTGAATTATCCAATTGTCCCATGCTGTTTCCTAACTCCTCTGCTGCTCTGTGGCAGTCTGATAGGAATATGTCCCCTGCATCCTTCTGGAATTCAGTGTCATTCCACTGATCCTATACAGATATTAAGTCTTGTCTTTCTTCTTCAATATGGAGATTTATCAAACACTCCATAGATTTTGGTGTATCATTAGAGTGAAAGTGCAATTCCAAATAAACAGATGTACAACTATGAGTTGCAGGCAGTTATGTGAAATAGCATCTAACTGGCATCCACACTGTATACCTCATGTTTTATGTAGCTTCCAGTTTTACTACATGAAACTTTCTTTTCTAGTCAATTTTCCCCACAGTTTAAACTACAGACAATAATATTCTATTTTGAATTTGGCCACTGAGGAGTTATGTGCCTCACAGATTAAAAGCAGAGTTCAGAGAACAGATAAATGGATGATACCATGATACATATAAACTATTCTTCCCTCAAACACACTCAAAAGGTGAAAAACAACACTGATCACCTATTTAAAAAAATATGCTTACTAGTAAAGACAAATCTGTTGCTTCCAGAAATGGGCCTATCAAAGCACTCGTTAGTAACTTTGAACTTAGCTATAAAGCAAGATGCTCTAAAGAATCAGTGCTTTCGAAGTCAGTCAACTCTGTAGTTAAAAGTTCCATGGTGGAAGCCTTCTCTGGTACAGATAGCATTACTAACACACAATCCAAGATCAGTGTACTCCAGAGAATAAACTGCAAACACAATAAAAAGAAATATTTTAACTTTTGTTTGCCACAGATCTTGAAGGAGTTTACAGAAGGTATGATCTGACTCTCCAGAATTACACTAAGCACCCACAGAGCCATCTGCCTTGATATCTTCTGACTTCAGAGCTTAGTCATTTTTCAGCTGTAGCAAGATCACAGTGGTTTTTTCATAACACAGAGCAACCTTCCATTACAAGCTGAAGAAATACATTATATCTAGCATTATATCTACTTTTACAATCTAAACTATGTCAAACTAGTTTATAAACTAGAGTCTGGATTTGTTGACACTGTATCTAGACAGAGTTCTGGATCCTAACTCTCAAAAACCAAAGCACCAACAAGTGGTTGGATGGTTCCCTTCCAGACTGTTTAGAACACCATTTTCCCACGGCAAACTGACTGTGCACAACCTTCAGCTACTACTGCATATAAAACATTCAAATTAACAACATACCAATATAATGACTGATGATACTAACATGCACCTCCTACCTTCAGATTAGCCACTAATGCAGACAGCCATTAATAGCCCTGTATAAATGGATGTACACACACCAAAATGATAAATCCACTTAAGGAATGGATTATAGCTCTTAGCCTTTAAGCAAACATTGGGTAAGGCTGAGAGAGGAAGAAGTTGTTCAATTATTACAGAGTTTCGTAGGAAGTATTTTCCTTCACTGGTTTCCTTTCACATCTGCTATAAAATTATTATGTACTTGACCTACACATTTTCAACACATTTGATCAAATGTTAATATTATATTTAAACCCACTACAAAGATAAACCCACTAAAAAGTTTTGTAAATACATCTATTTAATCTCCTGGGCTTTAGTTCAAATTCGGCTTGGGTTAGAAACGTAGAAGAGTCTGGAGATCTCATCCTTGTGCCTACAAAGGATGTCTGTGCCCATTACAAAAATCACTACACGCTCTGTCCCTTCTCAAAAGAAGAATAAAACATGAACAGCAGGGAATGTGTCAGCCAGGAAGGAGACAGTAATAGAGTAAAGATATTAAGACTGACGTCAGCCAACAAGACAAATGTCAATTTCAAAAGTATGACGCATGGCTGCAAAAAGATTACAAATAAGGCAAGGAATAAAGGAACAACTTTTGCCCAAATGTCTGAATAGATTTGAAAGAATATTATAACTGCATTTTCTTGCACAGTATGTTGAAGTTTTATCTTAGCACTCAAACACTAGCAAAGGACTGTATAAATGTAACCAATACCAATAGGATGGATTCCGTGAAGGATGCCATCATCTGCATATCTCTGTTGAATAAGTTTTAATGACAGAAAACAGTTTCAGCTTTGTAGTAATGGTAGATAAAGACTCCAAAGCTGTAATATAAATACATCCTTCCTAAAAATTCCCTGGTCAACGTATTAATTAAAAAAAAAACAAACTAACAAAGAAACCCCCCAAAAAATAAAACCCAAGACACCAACCAAAAAAAACACTATCTCAACAAAGGAAGAGAGAAAGCAGCTTGTAAAAAATTATCTGCCTCCTGTCCCAAAACAACATACTTTAAGAAAAAGACTTTGAGAGGAGCCTCTTTCTCTACAAAGACCATTTATTGGATTTTCACCTATATAAGCCCCAGAACACATGGTTTCAAAATTTTGAAAATTGAAAAAGCTTCTCCATTGCACCTTTTTGGTCAAAAAATGTTAATTCAACTGAAGACAACCACTAGACAGTTCACATACCTTCAGCATTTACATCCTCATTTAAAATTCTCCACTAGAAGATTAATCACAGGCAACTTCATTAAAGAATTCTCAAACGACCCCACAAAAATCAGTCTTTGGTCTACGCTGCAAAGCAGTATAGTTTAGGTAGGATTTGGTCCTACCTGTTCATTAGTAAATGTTTCTTCCTATAACAAGATTTTATGAACTAGTAGAATATTTTGCTAAGCATGTAAACAATATGTCAATTTTCAGCTGCAAACCCCGTATTTCCAGAAATCCGACTGAAAAAGTACTTCTAACCTTGCCTTCCCATACAGTTACATATACAGGTCAATTTAAATCAAGAGTCCAATTCAGAAAAAATACAGCTACAAATATCCATATATAGATCCCTAAGTATTTCTTTAAAAAAGTTCCAAAGATTCCTTGGGAAAACTTGGATGAATATAGTATTAAGTGTTTTAGTAAAAAGAGTAAAGGAAAAAAAGCAAGCATAGGTTAAATGACCAACTAAAAGTATCCATAAAATCCACAGTCACTGGTTAAGCATCTGTGTTCAACACAGCTAATCTTACACCCTCATTTTACAGCTTTTCTTTCAACCGAACTTTCTCTTGGCAGTGATCCTATAATTTAGATACTAAACACCTCTCTGAGACTAGAGAATGTTATTTCATTAAATACATTAAATGGTAGAATGGCAGCTGGGTGAACATGTGCTTTCTCACATGCCATCAAACACAGGGGAGGGAAGGATGAGTTCTGGTCCCCAGAGTTGTCCTTCCCAGCTCCAGTCCTGAATTCACAGGGCAGTGGAAAACTACAAGTGCAGTAAATTTAAGCAACAGCAGTAAGTAAATGGTGATTAAAGCAAGGTAACAAATGCACATACATCTCAAAGAGGGGCCATGATGAGCTGCACTCCACAAAACACCCCATTTTTACATCCTAGAAGCCATAATATTTCTCAAGACTCTTATTATGGACATGGTAAGGCTAAAAGTGGCTATGACCTCTTCCTGCCTCAGATCACCAGGTAGAACATTTTTACTCACAAAAGTATTTTTATTTTCAAGCTTTTTTGCCAAGATTTTCTACCTAATAATTTTTTGAGCAACTGTGGGTCACAGTGCATCATCCTTTCTAGTATTAACCAGTAGGATGCAAGTCTATTATTCCAGATGCAAAAAGATACTGAAGCTTTTCTTCCCTCTTCCTACCTGTAGGAGACTTACGGGTTTAATAATATCTAATCATGTTTCATCAGAAACTCCTCAGTATTAAGTAAGATGAAAAAGAAAAAAACTGTAGATGTTTTTGTAAAACTTATAACAGGACACTTTCGGATTCCTGGGAAAAATTGCACAATAAAAACTAAGAAGTAAGAAGTTTCCCATTGTAATGAAAAAAACAAACAGTAGTCTTGGGCAGAAATGTTACATAACAGCAGAACTGAGTCCTGTGCTCTAACATTCTCTCTCAAAAGCATAGTTAAGAAATCTTGTGTACAGTCACAGGCAAGAAATAAATTATTACTCTTTTAACCACATCTACTAGATTGGCAACCATTCATGACTCCCATAGTTTACCATGTCCCTCTGCCCAGAAAACAAACCCCTCTTTCATATGAGACTGATACATCTTCTCCTGACTCAGATCTCCATGAAAACATCCTGCAGAGTGCCTTAATACTCCCTGCAGTTTGGTCTACAATCTAGTAGATTCTCTTATTGCAAAGTAAAGTCTTGAGTCAATTTGATTCTCAAACATTTCTTTCAGATTACCAGATTAGAGATGTCCTTCTCTCAGGATTCTTCTCCTTTCAACAGTTTTTTCCCCCTGGTGCTATTTAAATCTGCTGGAGCCCATTCTATTAACAAGTTCTTCTTGTTACAAGTCCTTCCCATAACTTGTCTTCCCTGTAACCCTGTGCTGACCAGGTAATTCTTATTGTCAAGAAATTATAAGCATGTGTCATCTTTTCTTTAAAATAAGCTTCCACTGTTGAAAAAAAAGTTGTATCTTACCCTTTCAAGTACTATCTGCAGACACTCTGATAGTAGGGGAATTCCTATTGATATCCTGCCACTGCCATTTATTGCATGTATAGAAACAATTAACATTGTAAAAACCAGTTTATTATCATTGATATTTCCCTCTATATAACTTCATCATAACTCTAGATAAATGTTCATCAAAGAAGCTATCTATTTAATTGCATAGGTTTAGTGCTTTGGACAATAGGAAATTAATACTCATTCTGGAACCCCTACACACTAATTTAAAAAAGAAGAGCCCTCTGTCAATATAGGTGTACCAAAAGACATCAAGGTATAAAGCTTGCAAGCCCAGGTTCAAGAAAATAAAGATAAAAATCTGTGCCTTTTTTTCCCTAAGATAGTTAATTTACTAGTGTTTAACAATGCCATGAGCTTCTGTGAACGAAAAGGAATACTGCACATTCACTACTTGGAAATATTATCACTAAGTGGAGCGTTAAGAACCTATATTTAGCACTGATTTATCTAGATATCCTTGGCTGGCAGGTTTCAGGAACTTCAAACTTACATTTTCTTACCTAGCTCAGTAACTTGTCGATCAAAAGGACACCGAACTGCTCTGCCATGAAGGGGAAGCCGGGTAAGACAGTCATGGCAGACAGTATGGCCACACAAAAGCAGCCGGGGAACTTTGTCACCTTGCAGAGAAAATACATCTTCACAGACTCCACACTCAAGAACCTGTAAGTTAAAAAAGACCATATTTGGTTTTTAGCCGATTAAAAAGCAAAACTTCATGCAGTAAGCCATATGTCACAGTTTATTTTACAAAAGTTCATGCAATCACAGCACATGAGTCAGGTGAGTCATTAATTTTGCTTTTTGCACACAACTAACGATATTTTTAAAGTAAATAAATAGACACAAGCAGAACGTTTTAACTCCTCAGTATCCCACCTGATGACCTGATAATTACTTCTTGCCCACTTCATTAAATGCACTGCCCAAGGAAAGCCGTCTCGTCAAGCAGCACAACTAAGTAAGGAGAAACACCCTCGCAGCAACGCGAAGCGGAGGACAAGACCCTGACAAAGCGGAGTGCTGGTCGGCGGAGAGCTTCCCTTAGCAGCTGGTGCACATAAAGAGGTCAGTCACATCAAGTTAGATACTTATGAAGCTATAAACGCAGCACCAAGGCAACGGGAACAAACAGCTGAGGGCCTGAACATCTTAAACCGCTAGCCAAAAGGAAAACTGATGGTCATTTAGGAGAAAAAAAAAAAAAAGGAAACCAAACACCGGACAACCCCTAAGCCCCGCCACCCCAGGGGACGCCTCCTGCACCACAGATGCCTCACTCCCCCTCCCCGGTCGGCACCGCCCGTCCCGCCGCAGGAGCCGAGCTAAGCCCAGCCACCGCCTCACCTTCACCGCAGCACCCGCCGGGCCGCGCCCGCCGCCACTGCCAGGCCCGCGGCCGCCGTCCGGCCCGGCCCCGGCCCCAGGCCTGTTTACAGCCAGGGCCGCCATCTCGGGGAGGGCGGAGCAGCGCGTCCCTGCAGGAAGGGGCAGGAGCCGCCTCAGGCACCGCCCCGCAGCACTACAGAACTACGGCTCCCGTGGTGCCGCCCGAGCCGACGGGCCGAGGACGAGGCGGGGCGGCCCCGGACCTCCTGCGAGCCCTGGGCGCTGTAGTCCCGCCCGCCGCGCTGCAGCCTGGGACGGCCGCGGCGGCCAGCGCGGCTCCGCCCGGCTCTCCCGGCCGCTGTGCGCGGTGGAGGCCATGGACGTCAACCAGTCGAAGCAGGAGCACTTGCTGGCTCTGAAAGGTACCGACAGCGCGGCCCCGCCGGCACCCGCCCTTCCCTGCTGCGATGGTGAAAGAGGGTGTTCGATCCGCAGCCGAGTGTGTTTCTCCCCTCCGTCTGAGGTGGAGGTGGATTAGGAGGCGGCCCGGCGCTGGGGCCTGTGGCGGGTGGTGCCTCAGGGCGCAAGGAGGCGGCGGGGGCTACTCTGAAATGCCCCGCACACGGGTGTGCATCTGGCGTGGTGGGGCTGCTCGGCGTGTCCGTGCTTTGCACAAGGCTTCGGTTGTGAGAAAATGTTTAGTTAAAATTTCCTTTTCAATTACCCTGCTCCCTCTTTTGTTTGTTTTTCCGGACGAATGGACGTAGTCTTGAACTATGTCGGGGAGGTTTTAGGCTGGGCTTTAGGAGGGATTTCTTCACAGAAAGGGGGATTAGATATTGTAATGGGCTGCCCAGAGGGGTGATGGAGTCACCGCCCTGGAGGTGTTTGAGGAAAGGCTTGGACGTTGCACTTTGTACCGTGCTCTGGTTGACATGGTGGTGTTCAGTCATAGGTTGGACTCAATGATCTCAGAGGTCTTTTCCAAACCAATTGATTCTCTGATTCCTCTTTGAGTGGATTTTACCCTTTTCACCTTGTGCTTAATGCATAGTTGCCAGGCTTACTTCCTTGATTAGGGGATCACGAATAGTGAAAATAAAATTGTGTATGTGTCTTGCATGCCTTGCAAAATTAATACAAGAGAGCCCTTTGAAGCTTTTGATAACTTCTGAATAATAAATGCTGCTAGTTATGTCGGTGCAGTAAACAGTTGGTTGCAATCTCAATTCTGCAAGCAGTCTGCGTCAGTCAGGGTGCCCAGATGGAAAAAGTAGTGCAGGTGTGGGGTTGATTTCAGAGCCCATCTTTTAGTTTTAAAACATTCCTGGACAGAGTTTTTAATGGTGTCTGCACGTTAGAGTAAAATCTGTTAACCAAAGCTCAACAAGCCCTTTTCGACTATGTGTATGTATATATACACAGAACAAAGTCAAAAACTGGAAAACGTGTAACATCATCAGCTAACAATACAAATCGATTTTGATAGTAACTAATTCAAAGCAAAAAGTTTTATGATGGGTCATTTTACTTTCATAAGAAACCAGTGCAGTCCTTGGGCTTGTATTGAATTTGGTGCAGTGTCCAGGCTTTAGATTTTGCAAAAGAAGTGGGCAAGATGTGAGGGCTTCTTTGCATTGTGACTGTACTAAAGAGAATTTTGACAATGCAATGACTAGGAAATCCTGGATTTTATTATTTTAGTATAATTTTATATTACTGATCAGGGAACCTGAAATGATTGCAAACTTCTTAGAGGGTGGGAAAACAGGACAGCAATAGAGTGCATGTTATATTTACATTTCGTAACAGCGTTTGTAGTTTTCCCTTCACCATGCTTCTGCATTTGATGTATTCTTTTAATGAAATTATAAAGACTTTGAGTGCTTAGTAAGTCTTTTAGTTATTCTAAAAGTCTAATATATGAAGGAATTATCAGTTCCTTGAATTAAGGTTGCATGTATTGCTTGGAAGCTCTGAGACTAAAACTGAGTGTTGTAGTTCTGATATGAAATGGAAACATGCAGCTTTTATTTGCCTAGAGCACTTCTCTTTTAACTTTTTACTTTAAAGACTATTGTATTGGTCAGTACTATTTCAGGAAGGGTTTTTGTAAAACACGTGTTGCTTTATATGCCCTGGCTTAAAATATTGATGTGTAGGAGAAAAACATTTTAAAAAAATTTTGTCTGCTAAATTTGAGAAAATAGGCAGTACTAATTTTATGACTTTTAAATACATCACAATAATACAGCAAGAACAGTGATGGATGGCAAGTGCGAGATGGTGACAGTAAAAGAATTCTCTTGCGAAGGGACTGTGTTGAATAAACATTGTGCATGTGGATCATGTTCAGTGTACAGCCGCTAATGTTCAGCCTGGATAAAGTAGAATGTTCTGATACATACCTCAGTTATTTTTACTACCTCTTTTTTGAAAAATGTCCTAACAAATGTTTGTCTTAATGTGGTAGTATCTTATTGTTTTATAATACTTCTACTTTAGGTCCTGTTTTCCAGTGATCTTTGCATCAAGGAAAAGGAAAGGGCAAGGAGTTTCTTGTAAATAAGATGTTTCAGTCTAGATTTGAGAATCCTAATCAAGAGACTGTTTTCCTAAGAATCACTGGATTCCTACGGTACAAGCATGGAAGTGGTTTTGCATTATCGACCACATCAGAGAGATGTAATAAAACTGCAGAAATTTGCAGAAGCAGCAGTGAAGGAGTTTCCCATTCGTGAGTTACCAAGATTTGCACCCTGGTTTCCAAATGATTTATACCAACTTCCCCTCAAACCAAAAAAGCAGGCACCTGTTATTTCTCGTGAGGAAGCTGAAGAATTGAAACATCTTTCTACGCCTTCAGAATATGTTACAGGATCTCCTGATTATGACTGCACAAAGAATCTCTTTGAGTTTCAGTGTAGCATGAAACATGGTCCAACTTTAATGCAAGCACAAGCTGTTCACAGACCAATTAACTTGGATTATCAAGGACAACCACCACCTAAAGGAAAACAAAAGTTGAAAAGGTCTTGGAGTATCTCTCTTCCTAGCACTAAACTTAAAGAAAAGGTTCTTCCTTTATCTCAAGAACTGCAAAATAATTTGGAAAGATTAAAACTGCATGCATTTTATAGAGCAAAGTGGACAATTGAACAATCTATTTGTAATAATCAGAATTTGGAGGACATCTGGATAAAACTGAATAGACTGATCAAGGAGAATGAATTGCCATCTTGCAATGCTACTATCCGAAGATCTGTGGGACAAATATGGATTTTCTGTGATATATTATACTGTGAATATGTTAGAAATATTCTTAGGGAAAAGCTAAACCTTACAGATAAAATGGATTTGCTTGTACATAAATATGGAATTATATTTAGTTTATAATTTAAGATACAGTTTAATAATAAAATACTGTCTGGAGTACTAGAGTTTTTAAGCAGTTTAGAATATAGAGACTTTAGAACAACTGATGAATTAATAAGCAAAAAACTACTTATATTACTTTGCTACAGTTTTCTAACTATCGATGTATTTCTTTAATTTTGTTTTGCCTGAAGACTTATGGTTCATTTAAGATTAGTAAGTTTCTGTTTGGCTTAGTACTGCATTTCCAGACTATTTTGGCAAGCTGTGTCAGATAATAAAATCTATGCTTTCAGTCAAACAAAGTACATCCTTTCTGCTTCTTTGAAATTAGGAGAAGGAAAAATGTTTTTAAATGAGTTGTAATAAGTGCTATTTTATATCTAATTATTTTTGACATTAAGACTTTCAAGATCTGATTATTTCCTCAAAGTAAAGTGTGTGAGTTTTTTTTAATGAAGGCATATCCCTTGCATGAAGTACAGACTTACTTTTTATGTGGCATGTATGTGCTATCTTAGTAATGTTAGCTGTACTTTTCACTGAAATACTAACGATAGCTTCAGTAGAAATTGTGTACTGAAAAATATGAACCATTTAATAATTGCTGATTTACAGCTTTGGTAAGAAGATTACTTCTTCCAGATGTTTCTGTTACTTTGCCTCTAATTATATTAGGGACAAGAAAGCACTACTGAGCACTAGAAAGTGCTTCTAGCTACAAGTGAAGAAATTAAGAAATGAGACTTCTATACATAAACCTCTATTTGTTGTCATTATGGAAGGTAAAGGTCTCTGAGGGTTTGAACAGTCATAAGTCATGAGTTCATCATGACTTTTTGTCATCTGAAAGAATAAAGTTTTCAAAGGTCATGCTGTCCTTGCTCAATCCTTATGTTGAATAATTATATTATAGACATTACAGGAGCCCCTGGTGGTCTAGTGGTAAGGGCGCGGCGCTGTCACCGCTGAGACCCGGGTTCGATTCCCGGTCAGGGCCACTCCCGGGCAGGTGGGGCTCGTTAGCCCTTAAAGGCAACCCACCTACGTCCTAAGGACCTCGCTGCCACCGTCCAAGCTCGCTTGGCCCCGGCAGATGAACCTTAGGATTAAAGGGTGGGCTCAGTTCCGCGCACACTGTGTCTCACCTAAAAAATCCAATGCGCAGGCTGGAAGGGGTAAAGACCTTCCCCGGATCTTCGCTCGCGAAGACTGGCCATTATTATTAAGACATTACATTTTTTTAAATATTAAAATTAAGGATATTGCTCGGTTTGGGTCATTGACATGTATTTTTGAACTCTGACTGAATTTTAAAGGGGTCTTACACTGATATTTGAAGTGTTTGTGCCATTTAAATATGACCACTTAGCAAAATTAGTGCAAAATGCTGTCTGGTGTAACTGAGGATCATTATTAGTTTTTGTAGCTTCTACAGCCAAATTATTTCACTGAAATTATATTTCTGACTTTAATAGTAACAAAGTGTCTTTGCGCATCAGCATTTTTGAAGATAATAATGAAGTAGAATGCAATGTGATTTGAATTTTATTTGGTGTTGTATTTTGTGTCTAGGATCTTAGAAGAAAAGTGCTGAGACGTTGTCCTGCAAAGCTACTGTATTTTCTAATATTAATTTGGTAGTCTTATTAAATATAATAATATATCTATAGTAGTTTTTCTCTGTTTTGACTTCATTCTGTGATGTATTATTTATTGCCTGAAATGTCACTGAACTTTCCTTAGAAACAGTCAGCAGCTACTAGTTTATACAGACTTAGTGTAAATTTGAATAAAATTAAGTAATGCAAATAATACAGTCCCACTATATTTAATTGATATACTGACAAAAGAGCTAGATAAGCATCTTACTAAACAGAAGGGAGGGATCACTGTCACTGCAGCTGTCAGCTTTCTGCTGCTTTGGCTTATATGTGAATAATGATAAATGCTCTTCTAACCTCAGCTGGGTAAGTGTCATGTAATAAAGAGCGAATACCACCTTAGACTTACAGAATTATTACAGTCTTGGGTAGCACCAGTGTACCAGCTGAAATCCAGGCTTTCTTTTTGTTCTATTGAAGAAATGCTTGGTTCATATGCACGTACAATTCGGTATTTTGTTTTTAATTTTCAATGTTGAATGTGGTTCCCCATTTATTTAGTTTTATGTATCTTTTTAATATACCTCATGGTTTTAAGCCTTCAGAAGTTGTATTTTTCAACTTCTCACCATACAAAGAGAAATTATTACCTTTTTTTATGTGAAAAGTGAGAATTGTGTCAATGCTAACATGCGTAGGTCTGCTGTGTGGTAGTGTAACTTCTTGTGAACCAACAGCCCACTGTACCCAAATGGATATCGAAGTAATTCAATACTTTACACCACTGGAGACAGTGAATGCTCTCTAGATATATAAGTCCTACAAAATGCAGTAAAAATAAAGCCTCAATACATATGGCCAGTGCAAGGATGTTGATTAACTTGTTGCAGTCAAGAGAAATCCTTTTGGTTTATTTTTTTAGTTTTAGTTGGTTTTATGTTTGTTAAGTTTCAAAGAAAGAAAACCCAATGATTTTTACATATTCAGATCAACACCTAAGGTTAAAAAAGCTCAATTTTGTTACAGGTGAATGGTTTCATGATAAGCTATATACAAGATTAGGGCTGTGGTTAATGTAAATATGGAGGAATTCTTTTTAAAAGTAGCATCTTAAAGCTGTTACATAAGTAAAAATAATGTAATTTTGAGAATGAGTTAAAATAGACTTTGAAAATATAACTTCCTTGAAGTTTTTTAAATAGCAAAATCTCAGTGGTTTTGATTTTCTCACTATCAATAAAATTGTTTTGTTGTAAATATGTTCCTGAGGTTTTTGTGATGATTTTCTTGGCTTGAGTTTAAAGGTTGTGGCTTAAAGAAAAAGCAGTTATATAAATAATGTAGGCTTTTGGACTTGTGACTCTGCCTTGTGTATGTGTTATAGTAGGGTGTAAATGCAATTCCTTATAGACTGGTGTTTGACTGAAAGGGTCTGTCTTAGCCATCATATCCCATTCTAGAGCAATCAGGATCACAGGACAGATGCTTAACTGAAGAAGTCCACAAAAAAGTTAAACACTTTTGAGGACCACAGAGCCCTTAACTCTGTAATAGGTATAAGACCTTTAGCATATAAAATTGAAAGCAGTAAATGTCAGTACACTAAGGGAACAAAGCAAGAGGGAGCAATGGCATTACCAGTATTCTTGGTTCTCAGAAGAGCAGGGAATCTTTTTATATTGTGGAAGTCCGGGTGGTCCAAGAAGGTGTTACTCTTTCTCAGGCTAAGTTTTATTCAGTGGTTGTGGTTTGGTGGGGTATTTTTGGTGTAAGGAGAGCAAGACAAAATTATACTTTAAAAAAACTTTTAAAAATAATTACTTAATTGACCTGTGATTTATTTTATGACTTTTGCAGTGATGAGGCTAACCAAACCTACTTTATTCACTAATATTCCGGTGACTTGTGAAGAAAGAGATTTGCCAGGTAAGTTTTTTCTACTGACTGATTGTTATGTATGTATTACAAGGTTTAAAAGAATGTAACCATCTAAGATTTAGATATTGGAGGAGCCTTATGACCTACCTCTCTTAGAGGGGAACTCTGAAACAGCTGTATATTTTAGATTTGGTAATAATTAAAGGAAGGTGCCAAGGTGCATTTTACAGCTCTTGGTCTACAGCTTTGAAAGCTTAGTGATGATACTCAAATGCATGACCTCAAAGTCTGAGCAATTAACACAAAATTGAATGCAGTTCTGTGAGAGAAATGTATAAGTGGAGAAAGCTTGTCATTACTATCTTTTTTTATCTGGGGAAAACGACCTGGTAATTAGAACCAACACATGAGTGTTCTGTGGAAAACAGTTTTGCAAGACTGGTTTTGAATTGTGTTGTGCTTAGTGTGCCATCATAAGTTGGAAAGCCCTGAGTTTTCCCACAGAAATAGTTGAAGTCTAGAAGTCAAGTATAAGAGTCAAAGGGAAGATTCAAGAAAGAGGATTGTGTGGAAATACAAAGCAAGCAGGGGAAGAAAGTAAGTGAGGTTGATTAGTTCTGTTATATAATGTGCTTTACTTGGGTAGAATTTCCCGTAAAATTCAGTGTTAATTTGAACTATGCCTTTGGGATTGTGCCCTTCAATATGTATACTGGATAAATTATTGGACACAAGTGTGTGGAAGTTAAATTATAATTTAAAGGCAGGCCTATGGATATGTATTTTTCCCCTAAATAAGTTTATTATAAAATAAATATATCTAAAAAAACCCTACATCTGAACAAGTGATTAAGTATCTAACTTAAATGTAGACAAACCTTTAGACTTAGCAAATATGTAATTAATAGTAACTTGACATTTCTACAGGTAATCTCTTTAATCAGCTCATGAAAGATGATCCTTCTATTGTAAAGGGTGCGGAAACTTTGATGTTAGGAGAAATGCTGACGCTGCCTCAAAATTTTGGGTAAGAATGAATTGTTGTAACTGTAACATGCAAGGTTTAGGATTCATTTAATAATAATGTGTTTATTACTTCTCTTTGTATTTGAACACCGTTGTAATGCAATGAGATTTTCAGTAATTTTAAAAATAAACTGTGGTTTGATTTCTAAATCTAAATCTATCTACATATGTGTGTGTGTGTGCTGCCTGATGTTTCTTTTCTGTAGCCTGACTGAGTTTAATAAGCATTGAAAGTTGGAAGAGATTTGCAGCTGTGGGTGAATGACTAATGGAATACTCTGCTGTAAACCCCATCTTACATTAACAGAGTTTACTACCACGATGCTTTGGGTACTGGAAGCCATCTTGTTCTTCTCAGATATTGAGCAGGGAAAAAAAATCTAATTTGTTTGTTCTCTTTTGAGGCTGTTTGTCTTAAAAAGATGATTTCAGAAGTATGAATGTGAAGATGCCAATGTTCTTCTAGGATTTAATCCAGCAAACATGTGTGTGTGCATATATTTTTTAAATTAGAACTAAAAGATGTTTCAGTGACATGTTCTGGTTTTTTAGTAACTGTTACTAAAAATATTTTATTTTTCCTGAACTGCAGGAACATATTTCTGGGTGAGACGTTTTCCAGTTATATTAGTGTGCACAATGATAGTAATCAGGTTGTCAAGGACATACTGGTGAAGGTATGTGAAGATAAATCTACTTACTGGAATTCTAAACAAATGTGATGAGTATGTTTTCTGGCAATATATTGTATATATATAATGCTAATATATAGATTGTAGAAAATACATGTCACTTTTTCCAATGCAGAAAATATACTTGGAAATTAGAAGCAGACATAAAAATAGAAATTTCTATAGAAATCTTTAAAGATTAAAATGAAAAATTATGATTGTGTCAAAAAATGGGTATATTACAGAATCACAGAGTTGTTAAGGTTCGAAAAGACCTCTAATATTGACAAGTCTGACTGTTAACCCAGCACTACCAAGTCCATCACTAAACCATGTCTCTAAGTGCCACATCTACACCGTCCCCACAGAGTTGGTACTCAGCCACTTCCCTGGATAGCCTATTCCAATGCTTGACAACCGTTTTGGTGAAGAAATAGTTGCTGCTATACAATCTCAACCTCCCCTCGGTAAACTTGTGGCCATTTGCTCTTGTCCTATTGCTTGTAACTTAAGAGACCCACCCCCATCTTACTGCAATCTCCTTTCAAGCATTTCTGGAGAGCAACGTGGTCCCTCCCCTGAGCCTCCTTTTCTCGAGGCTGAATGGCCCCAGCTCCCTCAGCTGCCCCTCATCAGTTGTGCTCCAGACCCTTCACCAGCTTCATTGCCCTTCTCTGGACACACACCCTTGTATGCAAAGCTTCTCTGAAGAATTTGTCTAGCAAAACTTCCACAGCAAAAAATATGGAGTTATATTCACTTGTATGCTCAGTGGGGTCGTCAGAGCAAGTCTCTGTGAAGTGTACACTGGTTTGTATTTTGTATGAGTTATTTTCTAGTGCTGCTTTGTTTTTTCGTGTTTCCTGTTTAACAAATAAAACACTGAGATTAGAAATTCCAAAAGTCATTGTGGAACTCAATGTAAAAAGTAAATAAAGATTTTATAAACTGCATGTTAAAGGACTAGACCACTTGCAAGTTTCAGAACTTTTCTTTAGCTTTGATAAGTATCTTATCATCTTAATATATAATATGTATGAAAGCGCGTAGGGTACAAAATGCTCAGTGAGACCTAGTACTTTATAATGTAAGTTACTTTCTTTAGATAGTTTTAAGCAGCTGCAGTTCTAACCAATGCTTTGTTTTTCTGTCTCCAGGCTGATCTTCAGACAAGTTCTCAGCGTTTGAACCTTTCAGCTTCTAGTGCTGCAGTGGCAGAACTTAAACCTGACTGTTGCATTGATGATGTGATCCATCATGAAGTAAAGGAAATAGGAACACACATGTAAGGTTTTAAATTTTTCTGTTATTGAATGATCTTAAATAAAACTGCAGCACAAGCATACTGTTCTGCTTTTGATATAGGTTTAAAGTAACTCAAAATTATCTTTTAAAAAATTGTTTCTTTTCAGCTTAGTTTGTGCAGTAAGTTATACTACGCAGACTGGAGAGAAGATGTATTTCAGAAAGTTCTTCAAATTTCAGGTATTGTATGAAGTATTCCACTCTACTTTTAATAAGTGTATGTGTCTGAAAAACTGATTTTAAAACATTTGGCACTTCGAAAGCACTTTTACGTAACAAAAATTTGTTCACTTTTAAAAGTGAACTATTAAAAGCCATCACTTCAAACTTTACATGAACTGGTGGTTTCTAATTATCATACAGGTAAACATTTCAGAAATAATAAGTATTACACCTTACAATTTTTTTAATATATAGAGAAAAGAATTAGTCTTAAATCCCTTTTTATAGCAGCCAACTTTATGACTTTTTATTTGATACATCTAACCATTGAGTTTACACTGTAAAGTTCTGATTTTTCTTTTAGTGTGTGTAACCTTTTTTAAACTGGAATTTAGTAATTTGTTTTTTAAAGGAATCTAAGCAAAGATGTCTGATGTACTATATCTAACCCACAGAAGTAATTGACGGAGTTGAAACCTTTTGTTCAATCACACAAATTTCGAGACTTTAAAAGATTAGAGTAACTGAGGAAAGCAGGAAAATACTGTTGTGGACTGGTACTGGCAGGAAATACTGTGGACTGGTACTGGCAGGAAAGAGTCTGTTTTAGCTGTGTATTTGATGGATGTTTGGGGGTTTTTTAGAGAAATATGTTGAGATTTGAATAATGTGGGCTTTTCCTCATGGAATGGAAGATATTCTCACAGAGCATCCGGCAGTACAGGAACATTATATAGTTTAGTCCTGAAGTTGTGTCAGGGGAGGTTTAAGTTGTTTATTAGGAAAAGATTCTTCATCCAGTTGGTGGTTGGGCGCTAGAACAGGCTGCCCAGGCAAGTAGTCAGAGCCAGACAGAGTTCAGGACGTGTTTGGACGATACTCTCAGGCACATGGTGTGACTCTTGGGGATGGTCCTGTGCAAGGCTGGGAGTTGGACTTGATGATCCTTGTGGGTCCCTTGCCACTCGGGATATTTTGTGATTCTATGAAGGTGATTTCATTTTGTGGTTTTCTAGTATTCTGTCTAGATACTTCAGAAAAAAGTATTTCAGTCTTTAGAAGGTTAAATTGCCATTCATTAGAAAGAACATCCGAGTACTGTTAGTATTACCTGTAGGCCTTGAAATTGCATGAATTGATTAATCAAAGATGTATTTCCTGGCAATCCTAGGGAAAATCGTTCCATATCAGTTTTTGTGTTACACTCCCTCTGAACCCAGAATCTCTTCAGTGTTTCCTCATCTTAATGGTTCATCTTTGTATGCTTTGTTGTGCTCTCCTTGTGAAACTCTCCATTTCTCCATTCTCTGTCCCTCAGCTTAGTATTGCCTAACTCTGTCTCCTCTAGGCTTTCTCTGATCACTTACACATACATCTGCAAGTTTTCACTCTCACAATCTCTCTCTTCTTTGCCTTCGTTCTTGTCCAAGATGTTGATTTGTCTCCTTTAGATTTTATATATGAAATTTTTTGTGCACATTTTTCTAGTGTCTCCATGCTTTTAATAATTGCTGCGGTTTTCAACTGAACTCCGCACAGACAACTTAATTGTCAAAATAGCTATGACCAGCTATCTGTCAGATCTGATGCTCTTCCTACAAAGAAGGAATCATAAGAGCTTCTTAAAAGCTATATATATATATGTACACGTTTACACCATTCTATAAATACTCTCTGATTCATTATAAGAAAAAGTCTTCACAGAGACATTTTTGCCATTATTTTTTAAATTTGACATTAAGACACCACCTAGAAAATCTGAGAACAAACAAAAAAAGTGTTACAGAACACTAAACCATTTCTTTACTATGGGAATTGATGGCTGGTTGTGATCGAGATGCCACCAGCTATTTTACAACAAACAAAAAAATTCTCTTTGACAGATTCTCAGCTTTTTCAATCACATTTTTTAGCATCTTTTAAGTTGAACTGGTTTTAATCAGCTTCTTTTTTAAAACATCATACATAGTTTAATTCTGATTGATAGTGCCTTTATGTGCCAAAGCTTTCTCTGAGTAATTAGCAGCATTATGCTTAAATACAGAAGGAATGATTCTTTCTGGGGTTAGGTTGTTGTTCAGCTTTGGTGGGTGATTTGTGAACCTCACAATAATTATTTATATTTTACTGGGAGGTCACTTGAAATTTACTGCAATGAATGGAAAAACTTTTTTAACAGAAGAGAGAGAAAAAATTAGCATGTAGAAAAATTAATAAAAAGCTTACTGAAGCAAAATATTTGGCTGAAAAAAGCCCTACTCAACCAGCAAAGACCTAAATTAAAGTTTTAACTTTTTTTCTGACTAGAGAGATAGTTATGAATACTGGTAACATTTGAACTTTATGCCTGTTATAGTGCAGAAATCTCTCTAAAGACAACTTTCTAATCTTGAGTGCTTCAGTGCTAAAAGATCTGTTTACAATTGGAACATTAGGGATCTCTTAGGATGCAGTACATTTATGTGCAAAAAAAAAATTCCCTATGTAAAGGCAAATAAATGTCTTCAGCAATAGAATTTAAATTTGTTTCTTTAGAAGTGTAATAGAAGATTTTTTCTTTCAGTTACATCGCTGTATATACATTTCATATTTGAATGTGTTAATTTTATTGGCTTTATGCAAAAATTAAAAACTTAAAAACCAACAGTTGAGAACTGCTTTTATATCATGGAGTTGCTTTCTTTTGCTGATCGAATCTCATAAGACTAAAATGATGTATTGGCTTTTTTATTTCTCGAAACAGCTGCGTTTTTAAGAAAGAGGTGAAGGCTAGTGTGGTTTGTTGTTAAAGCTAATCACATGAATAGTTCTCTAGTGCATTTATTTTAGAGAAGCCCTCAGCAACTTTTTCTGCAGAACTCCAAAGGACTTGTAAATATTAGATAATTCTTGCTTACTCTTGAAAGCAAGTGCAGACCACTTCAGGATGCAGGATGGATTGATGTTATTTTAAAGACATATATCTACTTAGGGCACTGGCTTTGTCTGGTTTTGTGAGAGGCCAGTGCTTAGGTCGAGAATTACTTGTTTTCAGTATGAGAAAACTGCTTAGTAGGAAAGCAGTCAAGTGTGCACAAGTAGGAAGCAGTGAGGACGTACTCTTAGTTGCAGGGCTTTAGCCAAGTCAGTTGTATCAGATATTCCGTTATGCACCTGTTATGTGTAAGACCAAAAAGAAAAATAAGGCTTTGGTAAAAACCCTATCACTTCAAAACAGGTTATGCTGAAGTTGCCTGAGAAACCAATTGTCCATCTTTTTTTCCATTTCATTCAGGTTCTTAAACCACTAGATGTGAAAACCAAATTCTACAATGCTGAGGTGAGATCTTTGTGTATTTGGGTTTGTTTTGGTATGCTGGGTTTATTACTTCATATTAGGTGGTTAGATTAAATTCAAAGTGCTTTGTAAGTACACCTTTCTGAGAAAGGTGATCAGTTTTAAAAGGAAAAAAATTATGATAGATATATATTGTTTAGTTTTAAAATAGAGGGGCTCTTGATTCAGGGGTGAAAGAGATAGTAACTAAGATAGACATGTCAGGACCTTAATATAATTGACTAATAATTTTGCATATTTTCCAGTTGCCCATGAACTCAGATACTTTCAGTTATTACTTGTATACTTAGGCTGATAGAGTACTTACTATAAGGGAGATAAATTGTTCACAAAGCAGATGACAATTTATCAGAGAGGGTAAAATTTAAATTTTTTAAAATTTAAATCACTTAAATTTAACTTAAATGTAATTATGACCCTTCAGTAACTTAAGGTTTAGGTTTTTGACAGTTACACACAGGACTTTGAAACTGTATGACCTTATATATGCCTTGCATATTTATTTGGACATATTTGGTTATTTTTGGTAAGAATTTGGTACATGTATGTAAGGCACAGCCTTCAAACCATGCGTTGTTCAGGTGTGAGATACATGAGTAGGGTCGGAATATAAGCACATGGTTGCATGCTTTATAGAACTGCTATTATCCATAAGTGGGAATGTCTGGAAATGTCTTTTGCTGTGGCTTAACAACAAAAGAAAACAACAAAAATAGTCCTAAAAAATTAGGTAATTCTTCTGGGAGCAAAATAAACCCCTATTTAGTGTGTCCATTATATTGTTGTTTCAGATATCAAATAGGGGAGAGGGGACAGATACCTTAAATATTGCTGTCTCTCTATACTTTGTGTGTAAATTTTGTTTTGGGATGAAACACTTTATAGCTAATGGAAATCAAAACCTTTCTAAGGTAAATTCTGGGCAAACTTTTGACATAGAGCAGAAGTATTCTTTGTTTTTACAAAATTGTTATATTGACTGGTCTTGAACTCCAGTTCTCAATTAGCTACCAATTCCTCATGGTAGAGATCTGTGGGAAGCTTTTGTGTTTGAGCTGGTATGTGTGGGTTTGGGTTTTGTTGGGTTTTTTTTCTCTGTAGAGGTTTTAAAAGGCTGTTTGAATGCCTTTTGTTATTCATGTTCATGACTTTGTGCAAGTCCCATTACTGTCTCACCCATATGATTGATTGAAAGAAATTTAAAAAGAATATTTTGGATGATATTAACTGAGCAATTTTCATTTGCCTAGGAAACGGATATAGTACCACTCCTATTTAATTTCTGGAAGTATGTAAAGCGTTGTTATATGTTGTGACCATAGAATTCAAATAAATTTTTAAAAACTAGAAGTAAGTCTTTGGTTAGATGTTCTGTGTGATACTACATTGCTATGAAAGCACCAAGACATTGATCCTATTATCCTTGGGAGCAGGGGAGAAAAGAAAATGGTATGTGTCAGTTATTTAGTTAACTAAAGGTCTCTAAAGGTTGGCTAACAAGTTAAACTGTTATAATTAATATTACAAGTATGATGCTGTCTGTTTATAATGCCTTTCACTAAAATTATTTTCTATTAATATTCTAATGATAATCCATAATTTAATTTTTTTCTGAAACAAGAAATTATGCTGAACCTAATCTTCTTGCTTGTTACTTATATTGCAGTAGCATCCAAATCAAGTCAATCACTGAAATTTGTGCATAGAACACATTCCCTGTTGCCCTAACCTGCTGCAATCCCAGGATTGAATTACCTGGCCCAACCTATAGAAACTCTCTCACTGACTTTGATGGGCCTTGGAAAAGGTTCCGTTCACAGGGAGGCAAATACGCAGACACTTAATATAAAAAAGTTTGCAGTTAGAACTGGGTCTTTGGATTGATGGATATTAAAAACCTGAAAGTATGCCAAATTTTTGTTATAACTTGCTACATTGTAGCTTTGCTAGGGCACATTACCACATTGTTTTTATTTTGAGACCTTATATATGTGGATACTTCTAATTATCTGTAAAATAACAAAGACTGTTTTTCCATTTCATACACAACCCATTGCATGAATTTAAATTTAGGCCAAACTTTAAACTTGCTCAAAACCTCCCTTTTTTTTAGTCAATTTGTTCTACCATATCTTGTCTGTGATTTATGTGCCGTAAGCTCTACTTTGGATTAGTTCTGAAGCAAAGCTAGTAAACCATGTAACCATACTAGCTATAAGTTATTAGAAATGTAGTTGTCATCTTTGTTTGCATCCATTTTTATTTATGTTTCTGTCTTACTAATGCTATCTTGTTTAGATGGTGCAAAAAAATGCAGAGATGCATTTTGTTTGAAAGTTAGCCTCCTTTTTCTTTAACATTTAACCCTAATTTCTCTAATGTCTTTTTTTTTTTATTTTCCCATTAGAGTGACCTCAGTTCTGT
The DNA here is from genome assembly GCF_022539395.1 of Myiozetetes cayanensis. Classification (NCBI taxonomy): domain Eukaryota; kingdom Metazoa; phylum Chordata; class Aves; order Passeriformes; family Tyrannidae; genus Myiozetetes; species Myiozetetes cayanensis. The sequence goes on from NW_026087631.1 coordinate 48,607,372, forward strand.
GGTAATTTTTATTTCTTTTTTTTATAAATATGTATCCTTTTTTAATTGCTTACCTGTTTCTGTGCTTGTTATTGACATTCTTCTACAAACATAGTGGAAAAGCAATGTTTGTTCTGCCTACCATAAACTGATGTTTTCTTGTCTTTATATGTGCAGCTAATCACTTAAATGGTTAGCTCTTTCTTTAATACCCATTGTTGAAACTCAGAGTTGATTATTACAGATGATTGCTTGTGAGGGTCCTCCTATAAAATACCTTACCAAAATTTTACTAGATTCATTATTTGAAAACAGGAGTGACTGCCTCCTAAAATTTTTCTTATTTTGACCCTTGGAAATGTAGGTTTCACTACAGCACTACTTGTGTAAGCTGTGACAGAACTTTTCACATCTGGTTGGTGGAGACAGTGGGTTTGAGGAGAGAGCAGCAGTTGGATATTCTTCGTTCCTTTTGCTAGCTGGAACTGCACTTTCCAACCTCTAACTGCATGTAACAGTTGTTTGAGTTAATATGTTACTTCTGCAGTCTGATTTCACTTTAAGGTGTGCCTTTATATTAAAATATAGTGCATATTCCTTTTGCTAGCTGGAACTGCACTTTCCAACCTCTAACTGCATGTAACAGTTGATTGAGTTAGTATGTTACTTCTGCAGTCTGATTTCACTTTAAGGTGTGCCTTATATTAAAATATAGTGCATATTTTTAAGTATTTAAGGAGGGGTTTAAACCACGTGATATTAAACCAAATTACGAGTAACACAAAACTAACTTGCTTTTTCATTATGCTGCTTATTTTTTTCTTTTCCCTTTCAACTTAGCTTTTCTAAATTTCTGCTTATGGTTGCTGCTTTGAAAACAATTAAATTTGGGTAAATGGACACTTTGAGCAATGGATTTTTGGGATATAAATGTAATCAATTTTACTGACATTAGTAGTAATGATTACTTAGAACCATGTTTTAGTTGGGGTTATTTCCAGATCCTGGAAGCGTGAGGTGTCTCTGTAACCCATGGAGCCTGCACGGTTTTCATTACTATATATATACTATGATCTGGTTTTTGTGCCTTATAAACACACTAAACAACAGAAAGTTACACAACCATTCTGTATTTCTCCTTCTAACATGGTATTTTTGAGATTAAACATATTTTTACTTTTTTCCCACTTTTATTTTGTAATTTACAAGCAAGACTGCATTTGTATAAAGAAGTGATTTGTTTAAACTGATTAAAAAGAAACTATAAGCTTCTGTTTTCCTAAAAAAATTACTTTTTAAAAATTTATTATAACAAATACTCAAACTGCTTCAATCTGAATCTTCAGACTACACTATTTCAGTTGGAAGTGGCCTACAACAATCCTTTAGACCAAATGCCTGAATCAGTAACTCTTCTGTAAATACAGATTTGGTTGCTACCCCTTTTTTTATTTAAATTAGCACTTTGGTTTTGTTTTTCACTTCTCTGGGGGCACTTACCTCTAGTAGACTTCTGTGTCCTGAGATTTTTAGAGCTGCAAAGTGACTTCATTGGTCTGCAGTTTGACAAAAGAAGTGAGGCAAAACCATCTCTAGTTCCATGGGTTTTCATCTTTGGAAGTATAACAGCCTTAGCTTTCATTTCTGTACCAGAATTGGTCCTTCAATACCATCTTCAGGCATTAGCTTCAGATATTCTTAAGGTACAGCACCAGTTAAATTGTCAGATGCATACAATATTGGTAACCTTTGGCATGATGGAGCTGAGTGAGAGAGGAGGCTGGATTTTATGTTTTAGCCGGAATGCCAGTGTTTCATAATAACAATAAAATCTCAGAGCATGTACCTGAAATATTTTTTTCAGTTTAAGAAAAACACACACACTTTAATTTTTTTATACAGCTTGATGCATTAGTCATCTGGCATGGCATGGTGTGCATTGCAATTCCTTACCATTTTTTTTTTTTTTTTTAATAATTTGGATTAAAACTTGAGTTGCTATTAAGTTGATGAAAGTCTTGGGAAGTGGTGAACTGATGCATTACAAATAAGCAATAGCTAGAACACAGCAAAATTATCCCACATCCATTGTTTGGCAAAATACCTGTTGACTAACACTTTTGCTCCTATTGTTACTGGGATTAAGGTATTTTCTTGCATTAATTATTTGATTTGCAGGCATGAACTAAACACGTGTGACTTTTTTTAACAATAGGACTGTCTACTCTTTTTAATAACACTAATCACATTTTCATGAACTTGCACTTTTGGGTTTTTTCAGACAGATGAAGTTTTTCTGGAAGCTCAAATACAGAATATCACTACCTCTCCAATGTTTATGGAGAAGGTTTCTTTAGAGCCATCTATGATGTACAATGTTGCAGAACTGAACACAGCTGACACAGTAGGGAAAAGGTATGTTCATATTCAGGATACTTAACTTTGAAATAGTTTGTGTTAGGATTTCATGAGATATAAGCTACCATTAATTGTCTGTAATGGAAGGATTGCACTTTTTTGCTTGACTAACAAGATCAAATTCCTGTTATGTATTCAAATGGAAAATCTGTTAGTTTTCTTTTTATAGAAACTATTCTTTAAACTTTATAATTCAACTTAGTAATCTCTAGCCTAATCCTCAAATATTTTGTAACATGGATGACATGTTAACATGAAAACGTATTATTTTTTCAGTGTCTCCTATGTAAAATTTAACCCATATCTGGTTCTGACTTGATCTCTGTATACATATTTAGTCTTACAGGACCTGACATGTCCTTGCTTCCTATCAGTAGAGCAGTAACTATTTTCAATGGTTCTGATCATGATCTAGCAAGGCAACAGTCAAGGTGAATCAATGGAACACCCATATAGGGTCATAGAATATAAAAATTTGTTTTAGTGAAATAAACTAAATTTCATTTAGTGTCAGTTAGTAGAACACCAAATACCAGAATAATTGACTACTGTGATACAAAAGATTGTGAAGTTAATTTCAGCTGTTTGTGCTTTGCACTTGCTTGGATTTTTGGAGAAGGTGATCTTTGATGCTTCGGTAGAGGGAGCTAAAGTGAAAATTCTGTCTTCTTGCCTGTTGAAGGGGTCACCTGCAGCATAGAGGAGCATTCTTCTTACAAAGTGTTTGCATCTGCTGTAACAGATGCACTGTGAGGGAAACTGAATAGCAAAAGAAAAATTACCAGCATTGTTGTTTAAATACTAAGATGCCAGATAGTTAAATTATAATGTGTCAAAGTGTATTTCCATCTCATTTCTCTCTGGCTCAGATGAGTAAGATTAGGGTTTTTTCCCCACAGTCCTTGGTGCTACATAAATTCTAGAATTGTTTTCTGTTATGTTAAAAACACAAAACTGTTCTGTATGTTTTGCCATTAATATAGTAGGAACACACACGAACACTGAGTAAGACTGTTGAGAGATGGGAAAAAAGGTTGGGTTCTCAAGTCTTTTTCAAAATAACTTTTTAAATTAAGACCCAGTGGTTTGTGTTTTTTTGTTCAGTGAATCTACTTTTGGCACAAGGACTTATTTACAACCTATGGATACACGCCAATACTTATACTGTCTAAAACCAAAGCAAGAATTTGCAGAGAAAGCTGGAGTAATAAAAGGTGTAACGGTGATTGGTAAATTAGATATTGTATGGAAAACTAATCTGGGTGAACGAGGAAGGCTGCAAACTAGCCAGCTCCAAAGAATGGTAAGTTTAATTCAAGTGTTAATTTCACTTAGCACTCATTTTTAAGGTAACTCAACAAACAATTTAATAATGACTTGGAAAATGCAAGCTGCTTACTTTCCAAACCTCATTTTGTATTCACATGTTTCTATATGTGTTAGAGAGTTATTTCCTGTATTTCTTCAGTGAAGTGTGGATAACTTAATGGATTGTGCACTTTAATTGACAGAACCAAGTAACCAATGTTGCAAAATACATTGGTTACAATAAAATTAATTTTGAGTAACAATTTTTATGTATAATATTATTTATCCTTCATGTCTGCAGTTTTGAGTCTATTCTATTCTAGTTGATTCATAAATTGATCGTGAATTTTACTAGCTTGCTTAAGTTAGCTGCACAACGTGTCTACTCTAATGCCTAAACCTGACTTGCATCTTTTCAACTGAGGATGGTAAGAGAGATATGGAAGAGTAGTTAAAAAAACTTTGAGTTTACAAAGCTTATAATTGGGTTTCTACCTCTGTCTTTCCCCCAGTCCTCATCTTCTAGTAACTGAGCAATTCTGTAGGGAAATCATACTGACTTAGAACTAGGCAAGCAAACTTGGATCCTGGGAATTCACAGCTAGTCACTGAAACTTCTCTTTATTTTTAATTGAGGTGTTAAGTGTGTGTATAACCCCATCAAATTAGAAACTGCCCTTTTTTCTGAACTTAAGTTTCAAAGTAACAGGAGTAACTTGTTGCTTATTTTTTAACAATAAACTGTCCCATTTCTCTTAAAGATAGATTTTTTTCTCCCCTCCCTAAATCACTGTTGTTTCACTCTGCATCCCTTCTTGTTGAACATTTGAGTATTGCACATGAAGCACACTCCATGATTAGTTTTGGTCGTCTGTCATTGGTCTGTGCCTCATGATTAGCTGAGAAACATAAGCAGTGTTGTGTACTTTAAGCAAAGTTTCTAGAAAAGCAGCAAATAGTTGGGGGTTTTCCCTTTTGAGTTGCAGTGTGTGCAACTCCCTCTTGTCTTCTCATCTTTTAAGTGCTGTCAGATTATTTAATCTCTGGGCTTCATTCACCTTTAACCATTCTCATCCTAATCCATTTGCCAGCCTTATTGTTTCCCCCAAAGCGCAGAATTTTGCCTATACTGTGCCCTTCTGTCCTTGTTGTGGTTCAGATCAGAAATGCACTTTTGAAACAACTACACATACCATAATTTGATTGAAGGCTTTTTGTGGAATGGTCTTGGAATTCACAACTACATTCTTTTTGGGTGCCATTAAACCAGACAGATGCATGTCCACAGTATGCCAAGGGTACTCCACCTGCTCACAGGCATTCAGTGCAGGACTGAACTAGAACTAGACCAAAGTTAAACATTACTCTTAAGCAGCACAAGTGAGGAACTGTCTAGTTGATTCCATACTCTTGAGCAGTTACCTCAATTTTGGATGAAAGCTACCTTGCTCCTCTTGGTGTTACTTCAAGGCCTTTACCTCTAGCCATTAATTCTTGGAGGTATCTCATTTCTAAGCTCAACAGTATGTGCCAGAATAGGCTTTCTCATCTGTTTTGAGTTGCTCAGTTGCTGTTAAGTTTATTCTGTAAAATACTGCTTTTATTGTGCATTTTTGTATGGGTTTTTTTCTCCTTAATGCATCTCTTAAAAGAAGACCTCAGTGTTATGGCAAACTACTTATTACTTAGAGAATTGAGTATAATTTTTCCAGTTGATTCCTCCCTGTGACCTAATGCAGCTGAATATATTTGTGTTTTTCCAGGGCTGAATAATTCTCTTTCTTGAAAGGTTCCAAAGGTACACTGCTCGACTGCTCTGAAATCCCTTTGCTTACTGTAATGTCCAATTAAATATGCTTTCTAAAATGTCATCTGTCATTAGTCTGTAATGAACTGTATGTGACTAAAACTTGTTCCAAGCACTGGCTTTCTGAACCTCTTCAGGAATATCTGTCAATCATGCTGTAAACACAACTTTCACTACAGCATGATTTTATCTGTAGAATTGGAACATGTGCAACAAATAAGCCTTATCAGGCAGGACAAATTTTTCCCTTATTGTTTCCTTACAGTCGATCATTTGTGGGGATTGAAAATCTAAACATGCTTTTTAAACATACAGATTACCATTTTGAATCAGCCCTGGTTGGTAGTAACTAAGATATTTACCACAGGTTTGTCAGTAGCCCATATGAAATGTGTTTGACTCTTGACAGAACTGGATAGTTGATAAGCATTCATATCATGTGACTTTATAACTGTTGGCAATTATTTTGGCAGAAACTTGGAGGACTGAAATGGTAGGGAGAATGAGCAGCCTCTTACTTCTTAGGATGTGGAATAGTGGTGGGTTTATGCAGGAAAACTTTACTTACATTGTCCATGTGGATTTGTTATCTGCCTAACAGGTCTCAGGATAAAGCAGATCTTCTCAGGAACTGTATATGGCTATTCAAACTTTAAGGATGTAAACTATCTGGGAAACAGTAATAAAAATCATGAATTGTTAAACCTGTGAAGAAGGTGGTCATCAGTAGTGGATGGAGAACTGCTGTGATTTGCATACTAATCAAAAGCACAGAGTGAATCTTCGTTCTTCAAATTCCTCTTATTCCAAGCTTCTTGCAGTAAAGGAAAACTTAAGTAGTAAAAACTTCAACTTCACTATTCAAAATCTGAGTGTATGTTGTTCTTCCTTTTCAGGCTCCTGGCTATGGTGATGTAAGGCTTTCTTTGGAGAGAATACCAGACACTGTAAATTTGGAAGAACCTTTTGACATTACATGTAAAATAACAAATTGCAGGTAACCATGTCAAATGATTCTTGTGCTTTTTCGGGAATGGGTAAGTTGTGGTGGTTTCGTTTTTCAATACTTTCCCCTCAAACAAGTTAAACATGGTCTTCACTATGAGTTGTAGTAACACAAAACTACTTGAAATACATCTTGTGAATTACAATGACTTTTAAAAATAAACAGAGAAAACAACAACAAACCCTATTCTGCTATGATCTGCTAATACTGTCTGAACTAGGAGATTGCCAAAAATTTGTAGGGGAATTCCATGGAGCTGACTGGAGTATATTTAAGATTGTACCTCATACTTTAATCACAAATCGTCTTAAGGTTGCAAAAGTGACACTTAAATAATTCTAAATAGAAATTGAGGCCAGGGACTAAAGCATGTATTTAGTCTGCAGATACTTCTCATGAAAATATTGTAGTCCATCCAAAATGTTAGCAATATTAGTTATCCAGTTGTTAAATGCATGACAGGATGCTCGTGTCAAAGCTGAACTACTGTGTCACAAGTAAATCTTGCTTGCTGCCTTATAATTATTTATAATTTCTTGATTAATAGTAACCTGAATAATAATCCAGCTTTCATATGTCTGCAGTCCTTGAGTACTTAAAAAAGCCCACAGGTTTATTCTTGGTTTTCAATTTTCTCTAGCAGTGAAAGGACTATGGATCTGGTTTTAGAAATGTGCAATACCAATTCCATCCACTGGTGTGGAGTTTCAGGAAGGCAACTGGGAAAGCTGCACCCAAGTTCATCCCTCCATCTTGCACTTACATTGTTGTCTTCAGTGCAGGGATTGCAAGTAAGGCATTAGCTCAGTTTTGTTACGAAAGTTATGTTTTCTAAGTGTAACAATTCTTTCTAATAACAACTCCTCTAAATATTTTTCCTTTCTAGAGTGTCTCTGGCTTAAGACTTACAGACACGTTTTTGAAGAGAACATACGAGTATGATGATATTGCACAAGTTTGTGTAGTTTCTTCTGAAGTCAAACAAAGCTGAAGAAAAAAATTCTGTGGTTCTGCTGTGCTTGCTTTTTTTACCAACTTCTTGATGTTTCTGCAGTCAAATCATACTAAAATGTGTACAAACAAACGAAATCCCTATATAGCTGTAAATGTAATTGTGATGATTTAATTTATCTGAGCATTTCTTGAATGTTTTAAAATCTTTTAAAACCATGCATACGCATTTTATCTACTAAAATAAAACCTTTGTAAAAAGTGTAGTTCTAGCAAATTATATTGCAGTAACATAACATCACTTCAGCATGAGAATGAGATTGATAATAAAAATAGTAGCAATTTATACTTACTTTTGTAATTTTAATTATTTTATTAAGTTTTTAAACCAATTTAAAAATTTTGGTTCTGACAAAACTGCTTCAGTTAGAAGGAACTGACCATTTACAGACAATTTCCTGGAATCCAAACCCCTAAAAGAAATATTTTGGGGTACCTTGCATGGCAGTGTATTTGCTGGTACATGCACAGACATAGGAAATACAACCTGATAAAGGTTGACATAAGAGTGCTGCTGGCACTGTCGGGGCACTGGCAGCTAGAAGGTGGAGGATCAGCCAAAGACTCTGCTGGTTGTGGCTCAGTCTTTGAAAAGGAGTAATACATCAAATCTGTCCCAGTTATCTGCAGTCATGAGCAAAGTTATGTGTCCCTGCAATACAGGGCATGCTGTGAACAGGCATGTTTCCCAGTTACTAGGGAACTTAAAACTAAAATAGCAGAGTTCGGGCTTTTTTTTTTTTTTTTAATTGTTAAACTGAGGTGCTGCAAATTACTCTTCCCATCCCAGAGGCATTTAAATAAATTTTAAAGAAAAAGAAATTAACACCACCACCCCCCACACACACTGCTGCCTTAGATCAAGTTGTCCAAAACATATACAGGAAGGAATTCAGTCAAGCACTAAAATATACTTTCCACTGGCTTTGTTTTGACAAAAGATGGAAATATTTTTGGCTGAAATATCTATGGTCACCCAGAGGTAGCCATTTAATAGAGGAAATGGTGACTGTCTTTGCTACTTTAACACTAGGTAAACTAGTGTTACTAGTTTACCTTAAAGTTTACTTTAACACTAGGTAAACTAGTGTTAAAGATTCTAATCAAGAGCTTCTTGTATTTCTTAGCTGCCATGCTGGTAATTAGCAACTGTAGTTAGTTTTGACAGTATTTTACTTAAGGCTTTCCTGTGTATAAAATTTGTAATTGTAGAATTCAATTTTAAAATATTGTATAAATTTAGGACCAGCTTCCTAAAATGAGGGAGTAAGTCCATACAGGAAAAGAATTAATTAGAACTGTATCCTGACTATCTAATAAAATGCAGAGCAACCAACATGAACAGGTATTTTAAAGAATGCAATTTACCTGTTAGATACATTAACAGATAAAACCAGTAAAACCACAACTATCCAGACAAAAAAGTAAATAACTTTATTTATAATATATCTGCAAGATAAACTGACACAAACTGAAGGAGATGCAACCATATGGTAATAAGAGGTAGGAGAGATACAGAAATGGTAGAGAAGCTGCATTATGCCAGTATGACTTTTTGTAGCCATGAAACATTCTAAGTTGCACACAGTTCTTTCTCAGTAGGAGTGATTTTACTTTGTACTTGTTACAAGACTAGAAGTGCAAACTGAAACAATTTCTAAACTGAATGTTTCACCAGGTATCGTTCAGACATAATTAGACAAATATACTCCCACACAAGCAGATTACAGGGATTTACATTTGAGTGCAAAATATTTTCTTCTCTTTCTTATATGCTGATATAAAACCAATTTGGTGTAAATCCATATTTGCTCAGTTAAATGATAAACTACAACTGACATTAAATTAAAGCATTTACAGGGATTGTGGTTTAGCAAAATGAAAAACTTTAGTGCAAAATCAAGGTCAGTTACTACACAGGAAAAGATTCCTTCTTCATCCTGTGATTAAGACATGTTGCATGACAGAAACAATGTAGCCTATTCAAGGACAAGCAGACTTTAGCATAAATGCTCTCTTTGTTCCTGGATTCAATGGAAAAGCATGTAATGAGAGCTCCTGTTACTGCAGTGTTTCACTGGTTTTTGTCTAGGCTATAAAGCTCGTTTTGTTAATATACAAGAAACAAAGAATGTTTACTACTTAAGTATTGTGGCAATTGAAGCACATTTCTGAAGGGTTAGCTAATGCCATCAGGGTTTTATTAAATACTCGGTATTATCTGTACTGAAGTAAACCCTAAACATGACAGTATTGCAGCATGTGAAATACTACAACTCTATGAAGTTGATTTCAAGAGTAGTTTTCCAGGTAACTAACCAATGCTTAATTCCATTTAACCTTGGGGATTATTCTCCCATAAATCCAGTGAGCTACAGAGCTCATACTTAACAGTACAACTTTTTCAGCCACTCTTTGAATAGTAACATATTCTGTAGTCCTTAAAGAACTCTCAAGAAGTTCATGACATTCTCTCTGTCTTAAAATAAAAAGGTAACTGACTGCATCAAGATTGCTGTCACAAGTAAGGATAAACTGAGTTTGTAGAGAGATACTGGCAGTGTTGTCCAGTCCACTTTGGATGTATTGGTTCCCCTTATCAAAGTTACTGAAACACACTTTTGAGCAGTTGAAGATATGAGAGAACTATGATGAACTGTGAAGTTAAGGAGGATATATACCAGGAGCAATGCTGCTCTCCTGACACAACACGCTACTCCAAGTAATACTTGTACAGTGTTTGTAGCCCGCCTACAGCAGCCATCAATCTTTTCTGGTATCCTGTCCTGCTAAATGTAACTTTATCAGTTTTCTAGAATGGATTAGATTCAGGATCTGAGCTAACTCTGAAAAAGATCCTGCTAGAGATTTTCTTTTTTGTCAGCAGATGCTAAGTCAGAAACTGTTACATGGAAATGTATTTAATGTAAAGCTTCAGTATCTCCACAGCCTCAAAAGAAAGCACCTACACCAACTTAATGGAGAATTTATAAAAAAAAAAAACATTTTAATGCTCTATATAGGCAAGCTCAACAACGATGAAATGTCTTTAAATTGTTTCAGTTGCTCCATTAAGCTTTACCTTTTTATTCAACAGATGCTAATACGGATTTCCCAGTTTTGTGTTTTCTCCATTTCCTTTCATTTCTCAATGGATCCAGCTGCATTTTTCTCCCTGATTTTAGTAGGTAAAGGCTCATGCCATAGAGGCACACTTGTAATTTGTGAGAATCAAATACATTACTTATCCCCATTTGCTTCTACTTGAGGAACCCATTTTTGAGCACAAGATCAATCAGACGAAGTTCAGGAGTTCCTGTGTATTTCTTCCTTTTGGAGTCTGTTACTCTTCCACATACCTTCTTCCAGACTAACTGGCCAGCAGAGGTCACTTTGTCTTAGAAATCAAAGCAGGCTCCTCAAATTGGTTTGGACATACAAAGAGGAAGCCTCCCTAGAGTAAGAACAATTGTACTTTGAAACAGAAAGCAGTGTTAACAGTAAGCAGAGTAAAAAAAGTTAACATCATAAAAGTACAGAAGAGCAGTGGTCTCTGAAAGAGTAAGACTGACTGAGCAAGAAAAGCCAGGTTAGGAAGAGAAATACTTGGAAAAATCTTGACAATATAACCATCATGTTAGATAGATATGTGTACTTACACTTAAAAAAAATCCCCAATTGTTTAAGCCAGTGCTTTACCACACAAGAATAGAAAAAGAATCCTTCTAAGGCAGTTCTTTTTTTAATAAATTTTCAGTATGAGTTATTTGTACAGTCACAGGCTCAGTTTTAGCTTATAACAGTTAAGAATTTTAAGCTTATGCTAAATACTGCATACATAATGTAATACAGCTTGCCATGCCTAGGAACATAGTGCCGTAATGCTGACCTCCAGGGCTACCATCATGATGTGAGGGTATGCATGGCAGTAGAAAAGCCTAAAACTTCTTAATACTCTTTCCATTCCCAAGCCAAGTTTCACTTTGATTTCTGTGTATTATCCTACACAGAATTATTTTCTTCTCTTTCTCTACAATTTTTGGTACTCCTTCATATGCAATCCTCTCCCTCCCTCCTGCCCAGTAAAGTTGAAAAATATTTTCTGTTACTCCTGGCCCCTTTACAGGCCTAAAGAAACAGACATTTCAAGCATTAGTGTAAGGTATGCTCTATTCCCCAACACTGCTTTATGCTCATTATAAAAGGGCACAGCAAATGGGCCTGTTGTTTCAATATCTGACAGAGAATACAGCCATCACAGTTCTCACTGTAAGAATAACATGCCTTTTACAGCAGCATTTTAGAATTAAGTTGTGATGCAAGACCATCCACTACAAAGCTCCTTCCCCCTCAATAGCCCTGGAGATCATTCTAATGCACATATTGAAATGACTTGGACTTGGGGATTTTAATAAACCACCTATTCAGTGTATTAATTTTTAGAGGAGTAACTAGACATAAATGCTATGTTCCAAGTTATGTGCAAGAGATCTGTTTAACAGATTTATTCTTGTTTGCAAACACGCACGAAGAATTTTCTGTCTTCTATTCAAGCAGAAGAGTTACAATGGTGCTTTTGCTACTAACTATGGTACGCATTTTGGGGTTATATATCATTCCAATTCACATGCCTCCTTGAAGTCAGGAATGCTCTTCAGTGCTGCCACTCAAATATCTGCTCCGGATATGATTTCTCAATTGCTCTATGAGCTCGGGGTTCTGTTGCTGTATCTGCTGTGCAAACTGCTGCCCCCTGTGTTGAAGTGAAATCAGTAAGTGAAAGCAGCATTTGTAAGAAAACAGGCTATCCCAATACAGATGAAAGATGCATTACATAAGAGTTAAGACTAAAGATGACTTGCTTTATAGTCTTAAGGTATTTGTAGTATTATGACTTTATCTGGTTAAAGTGTCTCCAAACAGGATTATCATTAAATATTTATTTTCGTTCTTTAGCACTACTACTTCTACTTGATAACATAGAGGAAAAAGAATTACGTTACACAGTAAAAACAACACATCTGCTGCAGTGATTTTTTCCCTTCTTTTGAAGAGGACTTATTCTAATTGTTTAAATAACTACTCTTAAGAGTTGAAGTGCAACCTTATGTTAGCTTTTCCAGAAATAAAGTGTGTAGCTGCCAGCTTCTACTTGTGAAAAAGATGTCATTAATAGAAAGTAAGGATACTATTACATCCTTTTGTCTTGTATGACTGAAGTAATATCAGTAATCTCTGTAACAGTTGTAGCTTAAGAGTTAAATTAATAGGTGACATTAACTCATGTAAAGGTAAGTATTAACACTGGTTTACTAGAAAAAAACAAGTAAAAAAATACTACTTCACAAAAAGCCTGGCTTGGCTTCTCTGTAATTTCTGCATTTTGCCCAAGCTGCAAATTATCAAGACAACTTTAAACCACAGTGCAGGTTGAAGAAACACCACCATTTTCATATATCTCTGTTTTTTGTGAAAATAGCATTTGGTTTTTGCAGTGGCGCATCCCTCCCTATGATGTAAATTATAAATTACTTATGCCCTGAAAGGGCAAAACCTAAAAATAGTTAGAAATGGGCTAGAATGCTGAAATAAAGTAAAATTGTGTTCCTTTAAGAGAACTTGGCATATATCAAACCACATGCTTTTGTGGAGACCTTTCTAGATGGATTTTATCATTACTATACTAGAAAAGCCTTAGGTTCTGGGTTTTTTTAAGGTATTCGTCATTAAACTGAGTTCTCTGAAACCTTCCTCATCTAAATGGAGGGATGCCAGAGCAGAACCTGTGACATGTGTTAAGTAAATCTATAGCTTTTCTAATGAGTGTCTGCGGTATCTGGTAGTACTTATCCATGCAGTTTGAAAGCACGTGTAGGAGTACTTAAAGATTTAAAGGAATGCTTTTAATAAGTGGCATTAGAATGTAACAGCATATGAGAACCAGAAAGTGAAACTGAGCACATAGCAATTCAGTCATTCCAATTGAGGGAAATGTACAAAGCAAACAAACAAAATTGTGGGAAATAAGTCTTAAGAGTTGTCAGTTTTAATAACGAACAGGCATACAGTGGTACTAGGCCACAGTATAATTGGCTTGACACTATCCCTTTTAAGCAGATGTTGCAGTGATCCTACTACAACTGTAACAGATAAAACTATGCAGTTCTTACTTACGCATGGATCAGGCTAGACAAATCTGACAGGCCACCAACCCCAGCAGCAGGGCCACCAATGGCATTTGACATCATCCCCGACATCCTGGAACAGTTAACACAGTGTTGGCATTGAGGTGGGCAGGGACCTTTGTAATAAGCAGTAAACCCTAGTTCTTTTTTGAATTGCTGGGAAGAAATGGATTGCAAGGAGAAGAAACTACAGTAGCTTTATTTACACTAAGTAAAAATAAAATAACCTTTTCAGAATACAGTACTATACACCTTTTCTCTTATTAATTGAAACCTCTAAAGACATTTGTTTTAATGGTACTCCATTTTAATACTTACAGTTGTTGAACTTGAGGATTTTGCATTAAGCTTGCTGCCTAGAATAGACAACATATAGCTAAAATTATACGTTTACTACTTAGGTATCACAGAGAAAAATGTGGGGAAAAAAAAACCCACACAAAACCCCCCCACATGCTGTATTCTGTTTTATTACAAAATTAAGCTAAGTTAATGTGCACAAAGTCATATGGTCTTCTGCAAAAGGAATCACTACAGGAATGTATTTCAAGGATGTGAAGCTGAGAAAATTTGTTACATGTTGGCTAAAAAATAGTGGTTACAGATTCAGACATGAAAAATATGACAGGTAGCCAGTAAAAATAAAAACAAAAAACACAGCACCAGAAAACTAAACAAACAAACAAAAAAGAATTTCAAGGACAAAGATTTTCTACTGGGCTTTTTGAAGAAAAGTTTGCATTTTGTTGCTTTCTTGCCTGGATAAATTAAATTTACAACTCTTATTACTACTATTATTAGGTATTAACAGTTAAGATTATGGCCATAATACATTGTGGAGTAAGCAGAGTGTGGACTTCCTTTGCAGCAAAGTTCTGTGGTAATCGTGTATCTTCCTACTTTGTAGTAAATGAAGTTATTTAAATTTCTCATTCAAAGATACCTCTAAAATTATACTGTGCTTACCATAGTGTATAGGTGTCTATGGATAGATGCTATAGAATAAATAATGTGATATTTGAATGTTAGTAACATAATTCCTACAGAAATCAGTGCCTGTATGAATACACCACCAATAGGCACAACAGAGTACCTTCTTATTCACTGTCTTACCAAAGGTACTACAAACCCAAGATATATCCAGTATTCATTTTATTGATCAATATATTGCCATATATAGGCATCTCAAAAGTAAATCAACTTTTTTTTCTAGTTAACAGTTGGATATAAAATGCCAAATTCAGGCCAATTCTATGGTTAATATAGGATTCTGGTTTAGTTTCTGCTATCAGTAATAAGGCTGATCTAGCTTAGGGGCCCAAAATGGAGGCTACAGGCCTCTAAGGCAGACAGTGGGGCAATTTTCCCCTTAAAACAAATAACTACACCTCAGGAAGATAACTCATTTGTTCCTAAATGAACACGCTGCGTTCTAGGCATGTGACCAGGCATCTTCTACAAATAATGCAAAAAATCCTTTCCCCAAAGTTAGCTCCATACTGAAGAGTATATTGTTGATTCTAAACAGACACAGACAGAGTACATCATGCGACCAGTGAAGTGGTACACAGAGTTCCAGTGCCATTTCATCACAAGTGCCATCAGAGAACTTGCTCACTCCTTCCTTACATACTGTCTCTATTATTTGGACCATGGGTGCTGGTTTTGGCTAGGGTAGAGTTAACTTTCTCCATAGTGGGCGATTGTTTTGGATTTGTGCTGAACACAGGGTTGATAAGAAAGAGATAATTTTGTTATTGCTAAGCAGAGCTTACAAAGAGCCAAGGCCTTTTCTGGTTTTTGTGCTGCCTCACTGGTGAGGGGGCTAGGGATGCAGGCGAGGCTGGGAAGAGAGGCAGCCAGGACAGGTAACCCCAACTGACCAAAGGCATATTCCAGACATCATGATCAGTATATAAAGCTGGGGGAAGAAGGAGGAAGGAGGTGTACATTTGGAGTGATGGCATTTATCTTCCCAAGTAACCATTATGCATGATGGAGCCCTGCTCTCCTGGGGATGGCTGAACACCTGCCTGCCCATGGGAAGCAATGAATTAATTCCTCAGTTTTCTTTGCTTATGTGCGGGGTTTTGCCTTCCCTGTTAAACTCTCTGTATTTCAATACACAAGTTTTCCAGCTTTCACCCTTCTGATTCTCTCCCTGATCCTATTGATGGGGGAGTGAGCAAGCAGCTGCGTGGGCCTTGGCTGCTGAGTGGCTGTGAAACCACACCACCATGGTATCAAACCAAATGTAAGGATCTTTTTGGAATACAGTGCACTTCCACACAAAAGCACTGATTACAATGTCCTGTTCCAGTGAAGCTACCCGAGGGCTAGTAAAGTTTTAACTGTGTTCTCAAAGGAAGTAAGTTGGTGGTTGGGGTTTTTTTTCCTGGGAGTGGGAAGGGTGTTGCTTTTCTTTTTTTCCAGGTTCATTCTACAAAGTTCATTAAGTACATTTAGCTAAGAAAGCTAAATTGTGGAAGTAAAGGATTGCACTATATGTTATTTATATTCATTGTTTGAACACTTAAGGATGTCAGGGATAACGTGAAAAAGAACAGAAAGGTCTCAAGTAGTTCTCCACAAGAGTTACTTTAGTCCTTGTATTCATTGTTAACTGCTTTGTGAAGAATAGAAGAAATTTTCATCATACCATTGACAAGTGTTTTACTATCAAACAATCTTCAAAAACAGCATAGCTAACCTATGTATGTTGTTCATAGGTAAGACAGAATCCATTGGAAATAAGACAGACACTACAGGAGATTTATACTTCATTTCTTGTTTTAAGTGTAAAATTACATAGAAAAGTTGAAATTCAGTGTAATACAAACATTGCTATAATAATAGTCATTAAAACTGCTTGGTTTGTTAAACAAGTGTTTTTCTTAAAAATTCGTTTTTAAAAACAAGATAAAGTCAAGCTTGAGACATACTCACCATACTAATGAAGGCAGGATTGTTTATCAAGCTTGCCATGTCAAAACTCAGTCCAGTTCCAGTCTACAAACAAATTGCAATTGAAGGTAAGTTTATCTACAAAATCCCAATTAAAACTATTATAAATAAAGAGATGCCGAGCTAACTTACAGGACTGGACATGTCTCTCAGTTTCTGTTCTGCTATTTTCAAATTTGACTTATAAGAGTCATTCTCTGGATCAAGATCCAGTGCTTTTTGGTAACTGGTAACTGCTTCTTCATATTTATTCACTGAGGTGAGAGCCAACCTAATGTGAAGTAAAGAAATCCTGGGTAGAACATAAATGACCATCAAAATACAATGATACATTTTCTGTTCTAAGTGAAACAGTATCTCACAACTGATTTTTTTAGCTTGATCACTAAATTAAAACAATTTTTGCTCCTGTGGTGCTACTGTTCAGTGTAAGCACTTGTTTTTGCAGAAAAGATGATCCCTCAAGAACTCATCTTGCATTGTCTGTTTCATATATATATGCAAGTTTCATGAAAAATTCCTTGATATCATCTAGTGATTTAGTCTCTATTTTGAGAGTACAAGCTGGATCCAGCATCTGTGACTTTTTTGCATAAGCTCAGTAATTCCTTCAAGTGCTTCTTCCAGTCTTTTTGATCCAAGAGTTTATTTAGAAATGTACACGGGCAAGTTGGGCAAAGAAAGTTGGGCAAGTAGGGCAAAGATAGCCCTAACGTGACTTCTGCAACTTCAAGAAAACAAATATTGGACCCACAAGTTTCAGTATAATGGATTTTTCTCTTAGGATCAGTGCAAAGGTTCTCCTTAAGACTCTTGTACTTCAACAGTTGAGACAAATTAGCTAAATGGCATAGTAATAAGACGCTGTAAGAATTCCCTGTATCAGGGAAGCCTGCTTAGTATTTTGGAAAAGACTCTTCTCCAGCAGTTCATGAGAACATAGGACAGATCTACTTTTTAAAACAATATTGTTTTCAAATTCAATTACTACATTTAAAACCCCTTTCTTTGAACTATTCCAAAAGTCCATCTGGTTGTGGTTTCAATTCTATCCTCTACTGTATTTTCAATTTATAGTGACCAAAAGCTAAACTGATCTTTTCCACATTTTGTAAAAGACCTGTGTAAGCCACATTCAGCTATTTAGTACTCCGGTCCCCTCTTTTGATATGTGCTGAGCAGAAAGACTGGGGTGGTGAGCCTCTGCTAATGCCCAATAACAGACCTTAGTACTTTGTCTCAGGCAAGCAAGTTCAATGTGTTAAATACATCAGTGATAGTCAACACTCTCAGTAAAAGTGTGAAACTCCAGGAGTTTCCAGTACTGCTCCTGGAGGAACCCACACAATATTAGTGTCTGTTTCCTTAACGCAGTTACCCTCATAAAAAAACATTCTCCCTTTCTGGCTCATTAACTTGCCAAAATAGTTTCTGACCAGATTAGAAATGCAACCCGTTATTTCTGTGATGCAATAGTACTTTCTACAGAAAAAGCATTTTAGAGAATTTTACAGAGAGAGTTTCTTAGAATACAGTACAAGTCAGAACAGTGGGCAACCATTTCTTTGCTCACAATTCCTACCCAGACACGTGCTTTTTCAGGGTCATGCTGGAAGTATCACTTTAAATTGATATTCCCACCTTAAAATGGCTCCCATCTCTGTATACTTCTACACCTTTCTGTGACATATAAAGAATTTCTGTCACATCCTCAGACAAACTGATATGCCTGCATAATATAGTCAGAAAACACATCTTTTTCAGTTGAGAAGGTGGTTTCTGCACTTGGGGGTTTTTCTTTACTAAACATCATTCAGCCTATGCCATGTTAATGCTATGTTTATTCATTTGCTGAGTTAAGCAATGACTTGTAGCTCAAAATATGTTCTCTACTAAGACAATAAATAAAGAGAAGCTTGATTGCCTGAGAATGGTCCCACCTATACTGTGTATCACAGGAACACTAGTCTTACACCCAAAACTCTAAAATAACCTCCAGTCTCTAACTAAACCAGCCTGTAGCTTCCCTCCCTGTCACTGAAGTCAAGGGATCTTGGGTTATGCTGTATGAAGAAACAATCTTAAAGAGGGTTGAATAGAACAAAATCAATTCAACAATCAATTCAGCCTAAAATTTCCAAATTAATTAATCATCTCAAAAGCTACTTAGTCTATGTTTGTATTAGTAAAATAAACTGTATCATGGAAAGTTTTCAAGTGATAGAATTCCATCGTATTTTATGTTAAAATAAATGTTCCTGGCATGGTTTTGTCCCAGGTCAACAAGCATTATTGCAGACAATTTTGGGGTATGGTTCAGAATTTAACACAGACTAAAGCAGTTCAGTAATAGGTCATTTGGATGTGGCCATTCCATACTGCAAACTAGGTTTTAATAATACGTACATGAGCCATTTCGTGCCAACTGACCCAACAAACAATTCTAAGCATTTTTTAATTTACTGGTATAGAAAAAACTTCAAAGGCCATATGCAGCATTCAGCCCACAGCTACAATGTGTTCAATTATTGAAAAAGCAAAGCTACACATCTTGGAAGAATGGCCCTTCACTCAAGTCAACAGGCTATTCAGAGCATTCCTGGCATTCTTTTCAGATAACCCACTGCCTCAAGAAGCTATAATCTCTCAGATACTACTGAGAAAAACTACCAAAAAGACATAGCTCAGTCTTGCTAAAATATCTGCATCCAAAGATCTATTGAACAGAAAAATTAAGCCTCTATTCCTGCTAGTGTGAAGTCCCTGCTGTTCTCTAGCAGCATCATTAACAGATTCACCATTTCAACTGCAAGATTTTGATTACTCGTAATTAGGTTGGAGGTAGAAAAAACACATCATGACTTTCTAAACTAAACTTGCAAAGCTGATAAATTGAATGAAAAATATTGCAAACTCGTGAAATCTGATGAAAATGCTGGTATCAAAAACAAATATAAAAAGAGCTGACAGCCCATTAGGGTCATCCTCAGAAAACTGCTAGACTTTCAGAACAAGAATGTCAGCTAAGTAAAACAACCTGGCTCCACTTATTTCAGAAAATCGATGGTGATTTACATGTGAGTTTTTAGTGTTTACTCATATTTGTGTTAGCTTACCCCATTCTTCCATATGCTTTGCTATACTTCGGATCTATTGCTATGGCATTCTCACAGTCCTTTATTGCTTCCCTGTAGTTGCTGAGCTTACTGTGAGCAGCAGCCCTATGAAAAAGATGGTAAGGAAAGGGGAGACAGCTTTATCAAAGAAATCCCCAAACCAACAAAAAAACCCCAAACAAACCAAGCTTAGACACTCACATGCTAGTCTTAACTGACTTTTCATTCAATATTTAGACAATCCTTACCTTTCCTCAATTAAGTAAGAGTTGTAAGTATGTGCATAAGTGCATTGCTAGACTACAGTTTTGGAGAACGCACTCACCCCTGAGCACACAAAGGACGAATAATTCTAAGGAACAGTTTTAGATTCAGCATATGACTATGCACAAAATAAAACCTACTACAAGAAGTGAAACTCTCAA
The DNA here is from genome assembly GCF_022539395.1 of Myiozetetes cayanensis. Classification (NCBI taxonomy): domain Eukaryota; kingdom Metazoa; phylum Chordata; class Aves; order Passeriformes; family Tyrannidae; genus Myiozetetes; species Myiozetetes cayanensis. The sequence continues at coordinate 48,627,591 of NW_026087631.1, forward strand.
GTAATACTTTACATAAAATCCTTGTTTAAGGAAAAGTATTGTATAAAATTGGAATTTTCCAGCAAGAAGTATAGTTTTACATAGTATTCGAAGGAATGCTGTGATTTTTTCCCTGCTTGGATTTTCAGAAATCAACTCATGCTTGCAGGTAACTCAGAATAATGCTTCTCAGTAACCTCTGAATTACTAAATTAAATTGCATTTCTGTATTGGAGAAATACTGAATGTTGCAAATCTTAATATAACAAGAGTAAAGACTTGGCCAAATTAAAATGGACACATTAATAATCAAAACTTTGAAAGGTCTCAAAACACTAATTTGTTCTTTCTTGGTTTAAAACACTATAGTAGAAATAAAGCCTTTTTCTTTTTTACTAGGTTTCCTTTCTCCTGTGATTACCTCCAAACTGCTTGATTTTTTCTGACTGGAATTAAAATGTCTTCAAAATGGGATTACTTACCTATTTTAAATATTTGGACTGTTTAACATTTGCCACACTCCATAGATGCCAGTGGAGATTTACAAATAAAAGGTTACAGTACTTAATCTTGCATGCATTTGAACAGAAAATGTTTTTTCCATGTTCACAAAAAATTATACGGCCAGTTAAAATTTCAAGGGCATCTCAGCTTTCTTTTTCTCACTGCTGTGAGTAAAAAGCAATACCATTGAAGGCAGTATGTCTCCATGGCTCCCAGACAAGGTCAAGAAAGATAAGGCCTATATTTACGCAAGTACCACATCACCCACAAAATTCCAAGCATCTTATGTTTTCTTTTAAGTGACTACATACAATACTGTGCTGATCAACATTAAGACTCATTTTGGTCCTCACAAATGTGATAGGTGATGATGCAACACACAGAGAAAAGTATTTCTACTTCTGCCAATTACAGATTTGGTGCTTAAGCCCATTCTCCTGAGGAAACTTCCAGAGATTTTGGGAAGCTTTTCAATCTGGTCTTAATTGCCATTTTATACCTGGAGTCACTTATATGATCAGTTTTCCCTAGGAAAATAGATGATTTACGCTTTGAACTGCTGTCTTAAGTATATAAAATATTGACAAACTGCACATTTCCTTTCCCTTTATATTTGCCTCAAAACACTGAATCTTTCATTTGTATTTATCACAAACTAAACTCTGGAGTAATGGAAACACTGCTCTAAAACTAAAATAATCCACTGGGTATACTGCCACAAGGCCACATTGACAGCACTTAAGTTAATATATCCTATATCCTTAAATTAGTAATGGAGGCACTCTGGAAGCAGGCTCTTTCCAGCAGGGCTCACAGATGAGACTGCCTTTGCTCTTAGGCTGGTCTTCTAGGCAGCAAAAACATACTGCTGCAACTGGGTTAACATGCACTGCCAGGCTCATCTGCTGCTGAATCACTACATCTTCACTATGGTGAAGAACAGATTATGTAACGAAACCACAAAAGCAGTATTGTTATTTTTCAACAGATCACACATTAAAATGCTGAGTATTTATAAAATGCACAAAATCTCATAGCTTTTCCACATAGATGATTTTTTTCCTCAGGGAAAGCCAGCACTAAGGGAGATAGAGATGGCACCTGAGTCACTAACTAGACCACTAAAAAAAAGATAGGCTTTTACTACTCTCAACAGACTGGAAATCACAGCCTATGTTATGATTTAATATAGACAACCTAACTCACAAAACCTGATCTCAAACATTACCAGGCATTTTAAAGCCCATATTACACCTTTAACCGATACAGAGATGCAGAATGAGCTCACTTTAACTTCAGATATTTTTCAAATCTAACCAAATAAATTCTGAATAGCGAGGTTTTCCAGCCTTACGTTGCTTTGACCTACTTCAGAATTTATCTTTAAAATAATGTTACTCAAGTTCAGGAATGAAAGGTGTGTATCATTGTCATTTTACCTGTTGCAGTAATAGACTGCATTGTTTGGATCCAGTTGTATAGCCCTAGTGTAACAATCCACTGCAGCACCATAATTTTCTTCTTTCATATGATTATTACCTGAAATAAATTATAAAAAGCTCTTAAATAGTTAGAAGATACAGCGCTCTGTATGAAAGAAATAGAGCAGCTACCTTACAGTATCTATATAAGGGAATTATGACTGCCCTTTTTTGAGATATGTTCTTTTGAACAGAACTAGCAGGGAATAATGAAATAAAAATACTATTATGTCTATAAAGTTTATTATTACATCGTAGTCCACCACATAAACCATTCTCTTCTCATCTTCATATTTCACACTTTCCAGTTAGTTTCTGCTGTTAAGCAAAGATCACTTCATTAAGAAGTGTAATTGTAATTGCAGTTCCACTCTAATATAGACTCAGTCTTAACTGTCTTGCAAGCCTCATAATCCAGCAGGCTACATTAATTTCTTACTTTCATTTTCTTATATGTCCCAAAAACTTGCTTGTATCTATATAACATTAAAAATCAAACAGCAGCAAAACTAAGCGTATCGTAGGTCCCACTTTTGTGATACTATGTAATGAATTCCATAAGATAATGAGAAGTATGTATAGCACAAGCAATTTAAAATGACTCACATTTCCTATTTTTTAAGTCCATTGGAAAACAAAACCCCAGAAACATTTATATAACTTCTACACAAACAGAAAATTCTGGAGTAAGCTCTTTCAAAACAAAAGACACTTTACACATTCTTTTGTCCCCAACACAGGCCAGTCTTTCTAGTTTCTGTCTTTCCTGATGCCATAAGAGTAAACAAAAAATCCTAGTTCAGAGTGCCCCAGTTTACGATTGTCCCTGGGTCCTGCAGTTATCAGTTTTTGGCCTGCTAGATCCTACAGAAACCTCGGTTTCCCAGAAATGTCAGGAAATTGCCAAGAAAACTGTAGACTTCCACTGACTTCCTTGTATTTTGGCAAAATATTTAAACCTTATCCTAAAACAAACAGGAGAAGGGAAAGGTCAACAGGTTACTACTGATGTAGATAACTGCAAAAGCAAAGGCTGGAAAAGTTCAGTCAGTGCAACTGAGTCTCTGACAGAAAGCAAAAGACTGTGGAGCAAGCAGTCCTAAGTGTTTGTACTAACTGAAAACAACTGTACTTGAGTTTCTTTTTAAAGATGGAGAACTGAAAAAACAAAACCATATTAAAGTAACTAAGTATCATCAAGGTAGTACAGAAGTACCTCTTCCCAATAGTGCTATACTTACTGTAACTATATTCACCAATTCCTTACAGCAAGAAGGCAAACAAACTGTAATTGCACGTATACCTTCCAAATACATACAGAATGTAACAACATCTTTCTAATTTCTAGAGGCCCACTATCTACACAGCTTTGCTTTGTTCTCAATCCTGTATACTAAATCCTGTTGTCAGATAAAATATTTGCAAGTTAGCTGCACTCAACAAGATTGCAACAGCTAATTTTCCTTTAAAACAACACTGCCATCAGTGACCATGAACGTTAGAATTTATGATACTGCTCTGAACTAAAGATGACCTGGGATACAGGGCTAAGTTTGAGCTAATATCAGATCATACATTTCTTGCTCTCTCTCTCTCCAGCTCCAACTTGGCTAAAGGAAAACATAAAAATAGCTAGATCTACTAACTCTGCTGAGATAAGAAAGAGCAACTGTATCATTGTATTTTAACATCATACAAAAACTCTTAAGACCAAAAAACCCCACTGATGGTTATACTTTTTGAACATGTGTCCTTTATAGTGAAAATACTACTTATTATAATTTGATATTGCTGTGGTAATACACAGATCTTTTTAGGATGAGGACATCATTACACTATACAGACCTGCACAATCTGTGCTCTTACACAGCTTACATTAAGTCAAAGTGTCAAGTGATAGACAAGTGTAAGCAAGTAAATTCAAGTATTAATTTTTTTTAATTTGTATTTATAAATTACTTTCTGGTTTTCTAATGACCAAGAAAGACAATTTGGCTACCTGACTTTGTTTTGCTATTCATTAGTCAATTTCTACAAGTACTAGGGCTGAGTTTTCAGAGCAGAGGAGGAGCAGGCTGGTGGCCATAAGGATGAGGGAAGTTATTCCATTAGTAATGACATACAGATAGAAATGAGGAAGTCAGAGTTATAGAATTACATTATTATAGAAGATGCAGGTCAAATGGACTTCCCTAAGTCACCTTGTTCATCTCCATAATTCAGGGCAAAAAATACTCCTAACTGAAAAGTATAATAGTGGTCCATATGCATATGAAAATGTGGAGGATTAACATTAACAGTTCAGCATTAGAAAGCAGTAAGTTTTAATTTTATTATGGGAAATTAAGCAGAGCCATTTCAAGCAGTTCCAAACTGCTTACTAATGCCCCTGACAGCTGACACTTGAAATGGTCCTTCATCTTTCCACTTTTTTCAGTAGAGCCATGGAATTCCTTTTGTAAAACCATACAAAGACACGGATTTAAAACAGCTGTAACACTCACATCTGGAAAGTGCTGACTATCCCTACAGTCCAATAACCATACTGAGAGCTACAAGCGTTCTTCACTTTCCATGAGTTGACAGAAACAGACAGGAAAATGAAAAGCCAACATGCACCACAGGTATGTTAGGACTTACAAACTAAGTTTCGCTTGTGACCTGACCATGTTTGAGCTCTTTACCCTTAGAATTAAAGAGCTAATAAGCAACTTGAAGAATTAGGAAAACTTACTTTCAGAGCCAGTAATGGACTGCATTCATGACTACAGATAACCAGATTTAAGATAAGACAGACATGGAACTCATTTTACTCACTGTCAAAAACAGTAGAATTTTTTCCACATTATTGTCCTGCAACTTTTGAGGGAGTTACATCTGCTTTGTAATAAGACGTTTACTTATTTTTTCTATAAAACTCAACTGTCTGAAAATTCAACACGTTATAAAAAATGTAATTTATAAAGCATCAATCTACAACAATTCCTAACACTTTTCACTGCTACATGCTTTTTTCCTTCCCCCCTTCTTTTTGAAGGGAAATAACACAGACGTTTTCTTAGGTAGTATTAGTAAAGTCTTCTATGGTACAGCTGCGTTTCCTCAGAGAACAGCAATAACAGCTGTCAAAGGGAAAATAAACAACTGGCTTGTCTGCAATTATAAAGCACACAAATGATGTCACATACGTGAAATACTAGCCCCAGTAACTTCACAGGAATTTTTCCACTGGCATAAGCTTTCACCATCACATAACCATTTCAAAGTAAGTAGAAACTTGTATAACAATTCCATGGACAAACAGAGAAACCTATAATATGCCAAAAAATACCTGTTCACTCTTTAAAGCTTCTGCTACTCAGAAACATTGCCAACTTCACATGTTATCCCTCACTTTTTAAGCAACCTCCAGAGCAGGGAGATAATAAACAATATTTTCTTTGCTCACAGATGAAGTAAATCAATTAGACCTCTTACAACATAAGTCACCAGAGAATATAAGCTGAAGTTTTTTTGTGGAGTGTGTGTTGCCCAGCTGCTAAACTATCATTATCCACGATAACCCAAAAATCTAATAAGAGCTTAAGACAGTTTATTTCTATGTTTATTACAAACCTTCATCTTTCAGTTGGTCAGCCTTCACAACATTCTCTGGTAAAGGACCTGAGAGAGGCAGCATGTCATTCTGTATGGGACAAAAAAAAAAAAGGGTTTTTTTCATTAAAATATAAACCCCAATTTTATTAAAAATTTCTTTATCCTGGGCAGCATTGTGTCAACAATCAGATTTTCTGTAGTGTACAGGAAGTGTGAAAGAATTAAACATCACTAACACATCCTTAGAAGAAAAAGCTTGCTTTCTGCTACTGAAAAAACCTCATGGCTCACCACATGTTTTAAGGAAGTCAAGGGGAAGATAGCTGATACTTCTTCAGTCTTGTTTTCTTAACTATGACTTTCCTGTTTACCATTCTGATGGTTTCTGCACTTGGGATCTCAGATAATACGTATTATTAGTAAATACTTTAGAAGTTCCCATTTTAAGGTTAGTGTTCAAAATGGAGCAATTACATTATTTCCAGAAAGGAGTGAGAAGCATCAAACTACAACACACATCAGGTACTTATCTCCGGGAACTGCAAAATGCTTAACTGAAGGATAAAAACCTTGAAGTGAGAATGAGACACCCACTATTGAGTAATTTTCTGGAATTGTCCTTGTCTAGCTGAAATTAATTCCTCCCACTGCCCCAAAAGATTCTCATAATGCTAGCCTTTTACAGAAATTCAACTTTTTTCATGTTTTCCTTTAAGTTATCACACCATTTTGACCTATAGAGCACTTAAAGATTGTGTATACAACACGAAACCTTAGCACATATTGGCAGAGTAACTCTAGAATCTGAATGAAGCTCTTACCTTGTGAATAGAGTTCGTGAACATTTCTATCAAATGCTGTGGGGGTGCAAGATGAGTATCTTCCAGGTTAATCTTAAACACAGTCTCCAGACACTGAATTGCAACTTAAAAGAAAACAAATCACCAGTTTCTCAATAGAAGCATAACTTCACTAATTTATTTATAAAGCAGTGACTTACTTCCCTATTCAGCTAGTAAAAGCAGCTCTTTGGAAAAAATCATAAAATAGAGAGGCTACCTGATGCCCATAGAATTTGCTTGCTGAAAAACATCTAAGATATACACAATCCATAGATAGTTTGGCCATTATTTTTCAACCAATTTAAAAATTTTATTTCAGTTCCTTGAGTCACTTAAAGCCTTTTTTTAAAATGTAAAAATAAAAGTATTTAACAAAAGCACAAAACTCATAATACAACTATGCATGTGCATGTGCCACACACCCCACCTCAAAACATCACAACTACCGTATATCTGAGTTGCATAACAGCTGGAAGGAAACTGCTCACCTTTACTGTAAAGAATAAAGGCAAGACACTTGTTAATCTTTTTTTTTTTGTAACAAAATATTTGAAGACACTGTTTATTAATAAAATGCTGCATTAATCACAAACCTTATTCTATTAAAAAATATATCTGCAATATCCTTTCACATGTTCAGTTGTGTAAGGATTAAATGGCCCTCCCAAATCTGCAATAATGCAAACACACTTACAGTAAGTAATTCTAAAAAAAGGAGAGCCATATACCTAACTAAAGTTTTAAATGTGCTCACATATTTTTAGGCAAAAGAAGATCAATAGCAATTACTGTACACAAGTCTGGAGATGTATATATATATTCCGTTATTAACACTACTCTGACATACATAATTATTTTCCCTATAATCTTAAGAATCTAGTAGAATGTTTTTCTTAAGGTATATCATCTAAATATTTTAGAGTTAAAAGTGAGGAAGAACAAAGAAGAGTCTTTGTAAAGCATATTTTGAACAGAAAAACAGCTTTTTTAAGTCAAGATATACAAAACAGACAACCAGGAGTATCTGAATTCAAATCAGGTATCAGTATAAACAGATACTTAGTATCTGTTTATTTTGGCCAATGTTAATATAAAAATATAGTTTGAATACTTATTTGCATTATAATGAACCTGAACACTAACCCAAAACTAGTAAAGTAAAACTCCTGAAAGTTAACAACTGCTAAATATGCATGAAAGTTGCTCCTACAACATATTCCTAAAAATTCATCAATTTGTCAGGTTCTAAAATACCCAGTAAGAGTGCTGAAGGATTTGGGTTAAACTTCTTTGTCTCCTTCTATGTAGAAAAAATTTAGTTCTTGTAAAGTGAACACTAATATAGGCTGGATTCTGAATTACATATATTAATAGTACTTATTACCAGGCCTATCATAAAATCAGTGGAATTACACATTTCTTTTTTCCTTGTATGACTTAATAGGAAGCCTCTTGCAACATTTTACTTATCCGTTTTCCCCACCAACTTGTTTTTACCTAAAGGCACTCCCTTTTCTGAACGCCTTACATAATCTGTAGTTTTGCATAAATTTAAAATACAACCTCCCCCCTTATCTTTCTCAAAGCATTAACTCTTTGACACCAAATCTCTATGATATAGGAGTTTTGGAAAATGCAGCAGTGCAAATTACACCTAAATGACAGTTCTTAGTAGTATTATTCAGCATTAAATAATTAATTCCCATTAAATAATCAGTTGTTATCGTGAACTCCCACATTTCTTCTTTAAGTGAAAAATGGAATTTTTATTCCTTCTAATCTATCTTTTGTGTGTATAATAAAATTAGGAGCTCTTATGGGATGAATCCATAGGTTAGAATAATAACCACTGGTTAACATTCAAGCCAACAGCAGAAACCCACATAAAAATAAGCACTGCCAAAACAGAAACTTTTCCAAATCAGAGGATGTAATAGGTTGTGACAATATCGATAACTACTCTGTTTTAATGTTACATAAAAACCTGACCCCACTAAAGTCAAAGGAGTGAAGACTTGTTTTCACTAGAGAAGTACCTCAGGAGATCATGCTGCCATCATCTTACTATCCCATTATCAAAGCAAGCACCATCCACTGCTGCAAGCTCAATATTATCAGTGAATTGTAAAGACTTGATGCACTATGTAAGCTATTAATCTTCTCTGATTTCAAAGGCCAAAGTTATCTGATCTCCTGATCAGCTCCACCACCACACACACTTTCAGAAGCCTCAGCTTAAACTGAACCACCTTGCAAACCCTTACAGGTCCCTGCTGAACATCTGGGACTCACACAGACACCCACTATCTGACAACAGAAGCAACTGGGCTATGCTGGAGCCTAGCTCTGTATTCCCAGTGCCATATAGCTCCAGGATTTTCTGCCACCCTAACATAAATTGCAAGTAACATGAAGGCATAAGAGCCAACATTCAGGCTGTTGATCGCTGAATAATGAGCATTGGGCCCCTTTAGTACTCAATACCATCTTGCTTCATCTAGTATATAACCTTCCCGGTGTCAACCATTATATGAATCACCTGCCTTCCTATTCTGGAAACACTGCCTTAGAGAAATTACTTGTGGTACACCAATCATAGAAGTAAGAAAAAAAAAGATCACAGCCTTGTGCATGTTGTAGAGATTTTACTTTAATCCCACAGAAATAGGTGCTATGAAAAAAATAAGGGAGGGATGGAGGGAGGAATAACTGCCACTTAAACATAGTTTAAAATATAACTCAGATGAAGTGAAATTTCTAGATCATACAAAAGAGTTGAGCACTAACCACCAAGAGGCCTGTATCACTGTTCTAGATCCTAGGGGAGTATATTTCTCTGGTCTACCTTCCAACTACTCTGCTTCTCAAATAAGGCATTTCTATTCATCAAGCAAGTACAAAATTCCTTGAGGAAATTTACACTATCATTGAGATCCCTATATAATTCACATATGCAGAATGAAGATTATCAACAAAAATGGAGTATGAATACATCCTAGACTTGTATTTTCAGAAGGTCTCAATTTCATTTGCAATCTTCTAGGTCTTTTTGTTGTTTTGTGGGAAAAGGGAACTTTTTTACTTACTTCTTGGCACAGTCACTTAATCATTCAGTGTTTTATCTTTTCACAGACACCAAGTAAGTACCTAAGATACTGATAAAAACTATCAGTCAAGATTTTGATCCCTTATGTCTCCATCTAACATTAAATACTTTGATGGGTAGGACTCGGGCTACTGCTGCTCTACATGCACTGAAGACGTTTTGCAAAACTGAGTCAATTTTTCAGAATGCCCACCTCCTACCCTCCAACACATAGCATATGGTACTGTGCTTGTGGCAGCACAGAGCTCTAAAATTAGAATTTCAGGTCTGTATTAAAATGCTAAATTTTGCATCAGTATTTAAGCACAACTGAGGTTTTATAACATTTTTTATTTAGAAAACTGAATCTTAAAAGTTGATACCTTCATATAGACATTGGCTAAAGTTATGTTATCAGGCAAAATTTCAATCATAACCCAATGTTTATCAGTTTCATTATAAAAACAAAAGGAATATTGTTCATCTCTCATTACATATGATCTTCAAAAACATTGTTTTCTGTCATCAGATGAAGATCATCATAATCTGACACAGGTTAAATTAATTTGATGGCTACTACTTTTCAAATGTACAAAATGCTGCAGATTATTATATAAACCCAAATCTTTTAGCTCTTATTCTTTTGGAACTATCCTTTGAATAGAATGACACAAAGGTTTCTTTCTCATTTACACTGATGAACAACAACAACACTGTAAAACTGATAGACATTAGAATGAATCATGTCGAGGTTTATCTTTTAAGTTTACGCTTCTGAGAAGAAGGACTTGCTTTGTACCTCAGCAAAGTCTCCCCAAACCTCAGATTTCATAGAATTTAGTAATCATCTACGGCCTGCAATTATTTACTGTACTGCTAGTTCTAGCTCCCTTTCACCTCCAAGTTCCTCCTCTGGTTGACTGACACAACCAAAGGCTTGAAACAGTGCAGAGGTCTTTTAAAAAGATGCTATGAAATGCTCATTGCAGAATTGACTTTATTCTTTCCTTTCTTAATTCCAAATTGTGATTTCACCTGACATGAAGTCTCCAAGACTTAGGGAAAAGGGCACTGTGAAGGAGGAAGGCAGATAACATGAAGTTACAAAAACTTTATGAGTGTCTGTCAATAAAGAAATAGACACAGAAGGCTATCTGTCTCCAGCTACGTATGCAGACAGATGAACTTGGGTGTATAACAGCAGTTATACCATACTGAAAATACTTAATACCATGTGCTCTTAAGGAACCACTACTGAAGTGAAAAAAAAAAAAACCTCAAAGCATTTATTTTATTTTCCATGTTCTTAGGATGTCTTAGCCTTCCCTTGTAAATTACATGGAATTCTTGCAAGTACAAAAAAGGAGTTCTTCCCATAAACCAAACCCAATATATGAAAATTGTTTTACTTCCTTGGTGGCACACAGAGCTACTAAGAGATATAAAATGCAGAAAGAACCCAAATATAAAAGAGAAAAATAATCAGCAGGCATAAATTTATGGGACATATACACAAAGTTATTACTAGGGTCTGATTACAGCACTGCTTAACTTAGAATCTAGAACTACTGAGGTTAGAAAAGACCTCTACAATTGATGTGATTCTAAGTATCTGTTTCTCAAAATTAAGGTAGTACATATGTGACTTTAGAATATTTTTTAAATTGAAGATGCTTAAAATTAATAATCTCAGAAACATTAAGATAATGATCTTATTCACAGATAATATTTGGTGGTAGTTTCAGTTACGTCACTCCAGTTACTTTCTGTGATATTATATATAAGGCAATGCAACCCCTGTGAGGTATTATACATATATATATACACACATATACATACATGTGTATATATATATATTAGCATCTTTATCGCTTACCTTCCAAGCTTTCTTGTTCATCTGGAGTAAAAGTATCCATCTGACTCTGCTCTCTCAAGAAATGGATGACTGCATAAACCAAGCGCTTGACAGATGACATATTGAAATTGATTCAGTTTCTCCTATGTCTTAAAAACAACAGGATCTCTTATTTCAGAAAATTAATTCCTACAGTATTCCAATCTCCTAGTGACCTCAGTAAGAAGTACATACAATACACAAAACCTTATCCTTCACCAAAAAGCCCAATAACACGATGCCTTGAAACAAGCAATAAAATTGTATGGATTAGGGAAAACTGCTACAATAATCTAATCTAACTATCATCAAAGAAGCACATATTTCCTCTGATTCATTACTGCAGGAAAGTTGAGTCAGAATCATAGAAGGGACCTACAAAGATAATCAAGTCCAACTCTCAAGTGAATGGCCCATCACCAAGGCTAAATTAATTTAGCAACTTATTTTTCATTTATAGGGAGTTCTTTTATGGTTTTACTTTTATTTCTAAGACACATGCACTTGCAAGAAGGAGCACATGCTGAGGTCAAAACCAATTAAAAAGCCACAGTGATAAATCTTATGACATATAGAAACACACTTCAATAAAAGGTGTTCCTTTTTTGGTGTGACATGAGTGTTATACTTTAATTAAAGATGCTCTATGGTGTGACACGGTGTTATACTTGAATAAAAAGTGTTCATTCTTTGGTGTGATATGGGTGTTATACTTTAATAAAAGATGTTCTATGGTGTAACATGGTGTTATACTTGAATAAAAGGTGTTCGTTCTTTGGTGTGACATGGGGTGTTATACTTTAATAAAAGATGTTCTATGGTGTGACACGGTGCTGCGGAACAGTTCATTATCACTTCGGACAAAGAAGTGGAACACTGTGACCTCAGCACACACTTGTGATTAGAGACACTACTGACTTAGTCTGATTTCCATTCAGCAGCAGCTGGGAGTTACATAACCTGGAGGACAATTTTAGTCACAACTTTCCAAGTTATTTTTCCTTAAACCCTTTTGATTTGAAAGGGTACAACCTTGTCCAGCTCTTGGGGCAAAGCGGGTTTAAAAAGGAGCATTAAATGAATGGCAAGACCGGGTCAGCCCCCAGCTACATTATTTTCTCCCCACAACCCGCGACCGACCCGGTGTGCGGCCAAACCCCCGCCACGCAAACCCCGCCGTGGGGACGGGGAAAGCCGGGAGGGACACTGGAGCACTGCCGGAGGCACCGGGGGTCCCCGATCAGCTCCCCCGGCAGGGGCAGCGCGGTGCCCGCGCCCGGGCGCGCCCTCGCAGGCTCGAAGGAAGGCCGCGCTGCCGCCCCCCGCCCACCTCCGCGTCCTCCCTCGGCCCAGGGCCGCTCGCTGGAGCCCCAAGAGCAGCCCTACACCGCCGCGGGCCCCTCCCGGCACCGCGGGGATCGCGGCCGCGCCGCCCGGGGTCCGATCTTCCCTGCCGCCCCCGGGCTCTGTGCACCGCGGGTGCGGGGAGGTGGCGCGGAGCCCCTTCCCAGGCCCCTCGCCCCCGCGGGAAGGGGGCATCGCTCTTACCGTGCGAGAGGTGGCGAGTCCGCGCCGCCGGCGACTGGCAGCGAGCAGGGACGCGGAGCCGGAGGAGGCGGTATCGGAAGCGGATGCGCAGGGCGGCGGAGGAGCGGGGCTGAGCGCTGTGCTCGCAGGTGGGCACAGTGGCGGCGGCAGTGAAGCCGCTCCTTCTGCCTCCTGTGTTTCTTCTTCCTCCTGTGTTTCTTCCTCCTCCTGTGTTTCTTCCTCCTCCTGTCCTTCCTTCTCCTCTCCTCCTCCTCTAGACCTTCCTACTCCTAGTCTTTCCTCCTCTTCCTCTGCTCCTCCTCTGCTCCTCCTCCCCTCCTCATCCCTTCCTCCTCCCTTCTCCTCGAGTCCTCCTCCCCCGGCGCGCCCCGCGCCGCCCTGCCCCTGCTGTGGCTGTGCGCGGGCACGATTCGCAGGTAGGGCCGCGGGGAGGGTGGTGCCGTAGGATCTGGGACGGGGGCGGTCTCCGGAGGGGGTGGGCATCACCTGGCCGGACTGGAAGCCATGGGAATGCGGAGCTGTCCCCGGCTGACGGGACATCCCCGTCCCTCGCCCGGGAAGCCAGGCCTGACCCCCGGGCCGGGGGGAGCCGCAGCGGAGCGGGCGGGGGGCTGAGGGGGGAGACAGGAAGCACCCTGGGGGCCGAGCAGACAATGGGGCAGGAAACCTGTGGGGTTCATTGCCTCGGTTCCTGGCGCATTTTACGCTGTCCACCCTCTCTGGCATGAGCTGCGTCCTGTGGGCCATCCAGGTGGGCAGGGCGGTGAGACGAGGTGTCCGTCTGGTAATCGTTGCACTGAGTGCCACACGTAATGCAGGAGTAATGGGCAGGAAGACAATGGAGTGAAGGAGAACGCCGTAGCAACGCGACTGCAGCAAGGTGTGTCTGAAGAGAGACTGGCAGGGTGTTCATAGTAGCTCTATAGAAAGATGTTTCACTGTTACACGTTGTATCAAGGGTGAGACGAGTACCAGTATACTATCGAAAGGCTTTAGAAGAGGGCATTACTTGTCTTGCTCTGTAATGAACACGAACTCTAAATGGACACCAGAAAAGCAGTGTGGAAGAAGCTTATAGTCAATTCTAGATGAACCAGAGAAATGAGCATCATTGCTTTTACTCTCGCCTCTCAATTTCTCCAAAAGACCAGATTTGATAGGAAAAATGGAAGTAATGTGAATATGTTGTGGTAATGAGAATGGAACTGAATTTGAGTGTAAAACGAAAAAGATGGTTACCTCGTGAGGACTTTTGAGAAATTATAGTTGTGTACTTACTGCACAGGTTTTGTTGTATTTCACAGCCTTTGTTCACGTTAAATGAGGATTGAGGGGTATTAGCAGAGAGAAAGTAAGATCCAGAATATTTTTTTTCATAAGGCTTCTGCTGTTGGAAATTGATTGACCTATTTTCTGGTGCTGAATAAAATGCACATCTATGTTCTTTTCCTAATACATGTTCACATTCCTTTTTCTGTATAGTCATTTTCACTGTTTTCCATATTTTGTGACTGCCTTTGTTTGCCCTACAGATTTTTTTCATCAAAAGAAGGCAAGGAAAGGAAAAAGAGTGTGGAAGGTTTTTTCTTTAGATAAAAAATTAAAAGGTCTATCTCTGTTGGCAGTTTGCATTTGGACATTGAAGGTATCATCTTTTTAAGTAGAAATAAGTATAGTGGGGAATGATTGCTTCACTTTGTTAATTGTGATTTTTTTTTTTCTCCAAGTCATTATTTCAGTTTGCACAAATAATTGTTTCACAAAAGAGAGTATTCTTGAATGAGTAATAGTGATCTCTAACTTTCAAAAGTTAAGGAATTGGTCACAGAAATGTCAAATAGCAAAGATTCTCAGCTTCTGTTTTCCCAAGGGCACCTTCATGTGAGATAAAAATGATAGTTCTTAGCAAGTTTCAAGTATCATTCCTTACCTTAAATAAAATTATGTTAAAGTTTGATTCTTTTGGTTAAAATAGACAGATTTTGGGAAGGAGGCTTTTCCCAGTTAAATATTTTTCCTATTGGAATCCAAAAGATTCAAAGATTTATATTCAGTTCAATAAAATGCATGGGAAAAGCCAGTCTAGATTACTTAAGTAAGCACAGTAGTCTGTTTACTTTATGAGGATCTTCCTAGAAATAGAAAAAAAAAATCTGAATAAAAATAGATGCACTGATTTAAATAATTTCAGTGTCCTAAAATCATTCTCTAGGATTTGTGAATTCTGGAGCATTGCTTTGAAAAAATTTGGTTTTGAATTGGAAAATACATATACATGGACTCTGGAAAAACTAGAATTTATATTTAAGATCAAATTTTAGATTTCCATCACTGTAAAAAACCTCTGAACACTGACATTTTTCTTGATGAGGAAGAAAATTAGCAAGAAACACAGGCTAGGAAGAGGCAGAAGAAGAAATTACATCAAAGGGTAAAGAAATAGGAAGAACTTTTATTGTAATTTTCTTATTTCATACTTGCCATCATAGTGTATCTCTATGTTTTTATTGAAGTATCAGGTCCAGCACCTCAGCAATGGCAAAGACCGGACAGGACACTTGGAGCATTTTTCCCTTTCCATGGGTTCCATGGACTGCACAACCTCTTCTGTGTATCGCAGCGGCGATTTTTCATGTGGCCAAAAGCAACAGCTTCCACTTTTCTAACCACAGCAGGCTACAAAAGAGCAATTTGTCGGTTAGACAGAGTTTGCAGAAAGTAATTATTTCCTGGACTGGCTGAGACAAATGTGTTGAGCCCAGAAATATTTTGTGGACTGAATTTAACCCACGGAGAGCCAGTAGCAATGTAGTTAATGTCTTTTGAGGACATACCTCTGTCATGTTCTGTCATTCTCTCTATAAAGGAAGAAATACCTGACTTGGAAAGATTTCTTTTAAATAGCTTTCTTCTGTAGGAGTCAGGATCAGGTAGCTCAGAAAGCATAGAAGATACAGTGAACATTCAGTACTATCTTTTCAGAACAGTCTAGGAATTGCAGACTCCCTAACACAAAACCAGTTCTCACGTATAATCTCTTGTACAAAAATTTGTCCAGTAATATCTTTTTATATTGAAACTACCTCCTAAAACTGTGTTTGATCTCTTACTGAGTTACATTGGAAGTGACAGGAAAAAAATTGATTCCTGTCCATTCTCTCCATCCTTTTCATTATCGTATAAATCTCTCAAGTAGTTCCTCTATTGCACTTTTTTCTCTGTTTGTTTTTTTTTGTCTGCCCTGAAGAATCCCAGTCTAGTTGTTCTTTGAATGGAATATATTTCTCACTACGGGTAATTGTTTCTTAGTTATTAGCACTTGGTAGAACAGATAAAGGTTTTGGCAGGTGGGAGAACAGAAGATGAGACATTTATCTGTTGAGGAATCAGAAATGCATGTGGTATAACAAATTTTTGCATTTTGTTCTGTTCCACCTCTACTAAATCCTGTCACTTTGTTCTTTGCAGATACTTCTTGGTTGATGTTTTTGTTAAACTGTTATGTCTCCAGAGTGACTAGATTCAAAGTGTGTGCTATTTCACATTTATTAAGACTGAAATTCACTTTGTTAATGGTTTTAAACTTTTCTGTGTTGTGACATTGTTTTTCATCTTTTTGTGGCTGCCTTTAGTACACTACATTGTCATGAGTAAATTATCTTCAGTAAATTTTGTCATGTCATTAATCCCAGCTTTTTGTAGATGAGGTATAAATATGTGAAAAAATACAAAACTCCCAATATGGAACCCTGCAGGGAACCCTGCTCCACTAGTCACCTAAATCCATTCAGAACAATGAGCAGCCATTTTTAACAGCCTAGTTTTTAACCAGTTTTCTGTAACAGAACCTCCCTTTTCATCTCACAGTAGCATGGTTTCTTTAGGACCTTTTGGCCACCAGTCTTTGGAAATAAAATAGATTATATTAACTGATCTCTGTTGATTGTGATTCCTTTGAAGAATTCCAATAGATTTGTGAGTCTAAATTTTCCTTTGTAGAGGAGGCTGTTTTTCAGTACATGTTGTCTGTGTTTTTATTAAGGAAGATGAGGATGGTGGTAATTGTACTTGTTTCTGAGCAAAATATGATACAGTGTCTGTGTTATTCCCGCCATCTCTAAGAGAAGCTCCATCTCTAACAGAGACCTTTTTTATTTCTGCATAGAATGTTAAATGAACAAAGTTCTTGCCATACTTATCATGCTGGAACCATGTAGCCTTTACGTAACCTGTAGCTATCCTGGGAAGCACTCAGTGTTACTAAATCACTGTTCACTCAAAAGCTAGAGTGAACCTAATTTGTGGTGTTAAGCAGGCTGTTTGGGACTTTGCAGGCAATGAAATGGACACGAGGCACTGTTTCACAAAATCTCTGGTTTAAAATGGTAAGGAAGTAAGTGAGATTAGGTTATCATCTGCTATGAAGACATAGAGTTTTCCAGCAAACTGTTGATGATTGGAGAACATTTGTATTTCTTTGACTGCATGAGACTTAAGATCGATGGGAAATCAAAGCATATCTCCATGGTAGGCTGAACTGAGTAACAGTAGATGTAAATCAAAAACCTTTTGTGTTTACAAACCCTCAATAGTCCTGCAGCAACACTTCTTTTTCCAGTGGAGTCAACAAGGTGTTTCTTGTGCATTAGCTGATTGCATTCAAGTAGTGAACTATCCTGGCAGTAAGTGTGCGGTGTTTGCACTAAACAGCATGCACTTTACCTGCTGTTTGTATTGCTGGCATCGTGGAAATCTGTGTTTATGCAGCAGCACCTGAGGGAGCTGTACAGCCTTAAAAGCAGTTTTTTTCCTGCAGTTTGCCTGATAGTAGAACCAAATAATAAGACAACCCTAATGAATGCCTTCTGCCTCAGACTCACTATAGTACAATTATTGTCTGCAGGCAGGTGTTGATAAGTCAGATTCCTTCCTAAGATCCTTTAAGGAAGTTGCTGTGATTGAGGTTTGCTGTGACACAGAATGCATTCAGTTCACAGAATGAGTGTGAAACCTAGTGTACTGGTAGTAATTTTGGGTTGGGTTTTTTTTCTTTTTTTGGGTATGGTTGTTTGGTTTGGTGGTTTTTTGTGGATTTTTGGTGCTTGGTCTGGTTGGTTGGGTTTTGGGGTTTTTGGTTGGTTGGTTTCATTTTTCTTTTTTTTCTTTTTTTTTTCTTTCTTTTTCTTTTTTTTTTTTTTTATTTGTTGGTTGGGTTGGGTTGGGTTTTTTTTTGTTTCGGTTTGGGGTTTTCTTCCCTTAAAAACAATGGATAACATAATTTTAGAGATCAGACAATCTACTGAAACTGTGCCCTGACACTTCTATGTGTTCCACTACAGACTATTGTGTTCAAAGCACTTTCTCATATGAAAATCAATCAGACCAGCTTCCAAATTCCTTTTGTTTAAAGACTGTCAGAGGGAACAAGGGGAAGAGGAGAAAATATATGTAAGTTGTATTATGTTATGCACTTGTAAGAGTTCCCACTTAGGGTCTGCATTGTTTTTTAGCTGCTAAGAGCACCTTTTTCAGTTAGTTTTCTGTTTATGTTTATTCTGTAGGAGAAACCAGTAAGCATTTCTTGCCACTTAGTAAGGTCGTAAAAGCTGCATTGAGGGTCATGCATGTATCAATAAAGATTTTAACGTGTTTGCATAGCTTGCAGATTTTTTAACTCGCTCATTTTTATCTGAAGAGATAAAAGCATAGTTAATGTAGAGTGTAGAGTGAACTAAGTTGTAGAGAATTCTCTTTTTCTGAAACTTGTGACAGAATTAAGATTTCATGTTAAAAGGTGCTAGATTTTCTTCTATTTCTTGAAATGCAGCTTTAAAAAAATTAGTTTTTGATGGCAGTTAGAGACCTTTAAATTAGGAAGTACTAAACATGCTATCCTTTTGCTATGATGAGATATGTCTGTGCCAAACACACTCAAGACACAGAACCAAGTACTTTTCCAAGGAAAATGGCCCAGGAATTCAAGGCATGTATTTACCATTGCGTACACTGTCAAGAGCCAAACAGATGAAAGGACTGAGAAGCAAAGGGGGAAAAGGACTTCAAATGTGTTTGTCCAGCAGGGAAAAGTGATGACTTGTATTGTAGGGGAGTAGTTTTGTGCCTTTGGCTCAATTAAAATAATGCTTTGAACCATTTAACTGTACATTGCTGTTCTGTCTTGGACTTTTTTTTCCCCCCCTCTGTTCTTGTTTTTGCCTTGGGTTACCCAGTTCTCTGTTTACTTTTGTTGATTTTGTCCTTGATTTACTGTAAGATGTATGTAGATTATTGTCTGAAACTCTGAGTCATAATTGAAACAATATAGAGACAGATTTAAAGTGCAAGTAAGAATTAATTTCTAAATAATACAAATATTTTAGCCATTAAATTTTTCTTAAAATCTATCCTGAGAACTCAGACCAACTGTAATGTACGTTATATCAGATGCTGTTGAATACCCATTGTGGTTTAGTTTTAATATGCTTTTTAGCTTCTTAATCTAAATTTAAAAAATTATTCCATTTCATGTGAAGCTTGACTGTTAAAAAGCTTTGTTTAAACCATGCCTGTTTGCTGTCGTTTATATATGTTTGGTAGCACTGGAGTCTGACTTTCAGAGAAATGCCAACATGTGGTATATTGTTCAAGTACTAAATAATTTGTCCTGAGGCAAAGTGTCATCTTTTATATTGCTTTAATAGGGCATGTCCAGTGTTTTGTTGCTTTGGGGTATTTTTTGGTGAGGCTGCTAGGTGGAGTGAAAACACTGAGCCCCTGTGGATGTTGGTTGCAGGTAAGGGAGAATAAAATCTTCACATCCACAGTGCTGGTTTCCAGCAAGCAGTGCTGATTTCCTGCAGCCTGTAAGACATGGAAGTGTTATTTAAGATATGCTGTTTAAAAGTACAGAAAGACCAAAATGGTGTTCTTAATTTTAAACTGGCAACAGTTTTCATACCTTAACTTACCAATTGAAAGAGTTGTTTATTGTGTTAGGAAGCAGATTTGCAAATTACAATTATCCATAGGAATGCCCCCTGAAGGTGTATGAATGTCTCCTGAAGGTATATCCATAGGAATGTCCCCTGCAGGTGCAGCAAGAAAAATCTAATTGTATTTATTTGCCACTAGAGTATTTAAGAACTTGATGACTAAAGTATCTGAATTTGCTGCACCGCCCCCACCCCTCTGTCTTTCTCTCTCTCTCTTCTTATTAAAATCTTGGCTCCCACTTCATTCCTGAAGCTGTTGTCTCAGATGTTTTGTCAGCAGAGAATGTAGTTTTCCATCCTACACAAGACTGATATACTCTATTTTTTTTCTGGTTACATGAAACTGTCACATCTATTTGCAAGTACAATTAATTTGTCTGTAAAATTATAGTTGTTGTTGTAACTAGTATTGTTTAGGTGAAGATTAATTTGAATACTGAAAGTGCCATTACAGAGTCTTGGATGTCCATTAGTTAGATGAGACAGCAGGCTTAATCTTGACTGTATTATACAGTGATTATCAGTAGTAGGATCATGTTGTGGACAAGCTTGCAGGTTTTTGTGTTTGTATTTTTTAAAACTGGTGCTACCCCTCACTGATGCTTCTTCACAGATTGTGTCCTTTGTGTTTTATTTTAGTAGTGTTAATGGAACATGCCCAAAAAAGGTTGCTTGGCATATTTCTAAGCAAAACGAGACTTATGTAAATGTTTAATGTATTTAAGATTCTGCACATTAAACATCAAGTCTGTAAATTCAATTGCATTGTTTGTATTGCTTCAATAGAGTATTTTAAAGGTTTTTCCTCTTTCTAAAATTAAATCAAATTTATGTTTTCCAGGAGCATCAAGTAATGAAATTGTAGATTTGTTGGTAAAAGAAATTACCTGGCATTCTACGATGATTGCAGTCTGTAATTTAGAGGCTTTGATTTTTTCTTTAAAAATCTCTTTCAGAAGTAGCTACTAAGCTTTTAGGTGTTATTCAGCTTACTCTGCTTTTGTAAAAAATACCATTCTTACTGCTTTTGGGATTGGCAGATTAATTTGTGAAAACAGCTACCTCTATTATACTCTTTGTTTTAGCTGGAAGTCCAGACCAAACTGTGTGCCTTTCTTCCCGATGTTCTCATAAATGGATGAAGCAGTGCACAAATGCTCAATATGTAAATGCATAATATGTAGTCTGCCTCGTATGTCATTCCAGTGACATTATTAGATGCCATAGGACTCACCTCAGAAAAAGGCCAGTGGAAGTTGCAAACAGAGACCAGTTAGATATTTACTGTAAAAATGCAATATAAATAAAAGTGCATTAATTTTGAAGGACCTGACAGGAACATAAGAACTGGAAGGGCATTTGGGATCATCTAGTCCCATGCTACCTTAGGTAACCAAGTAACATTATGCATTTTATTAACTGGTCAAGCACCATGTTATAAATAGAGATGGTTTCACTTGCTGGTTCTTATTGGGCATCTGTTTCAGAATCTCACTGCCCTGATGCTTACAAATGTCTTGCAATTTCAGCTTGCATGTATTCCTGACCAGTTCATTCTAATTTGTTCTTATGTCTTATTGCCTTTTAGCATCAATAGCTCTTTCAACTTCTGGACATTTACATCGTATATACTTAATGAGAGCAATCATCTTGTGGCTCTTTTTGCTAGACTAAGTTCATGCATTTCATGTGTGCTTCTAGTAGTAGTGCAGGCTTAAGTGGCTACTGACACTTTTTAGCTTTCATTTAGTTGTTTTGAGGTCATACATCAAATAGATGATGGGACTCATGAGCTGAAAAAATCTCTCCCCCATGAATTTTGTTGGTCCGCTCTATTTTCACCTGTATGCTGTCCTGAATCTTTTCAAAGTATGACCCTAATGGCAGTTATGCAGCTGCCATTGATGGAGTGACATACAGGGATACAAATCAGCAACAGAGGATGGAACACTGATAGAAGAATGTCTTAAGGCAATAGTGTTGCTGGACATGAACCTTATCCTTAAACCAGGCTTATTTAGATCTGTCTAGTGTTCTACACTGCACTGCAGAAAATGGAGTGTGATAGCTGAAACAGTTTGAACTTGACAGTTCAGGCATTAGCAGCAGTCTATGCAAGGCACACATCCTTCCACCTGATTTAAGTTGAATCAACTCCTGATTACTCAGTCCAAGCAGTAGTTAACTCTTCCCTAGTGTTGCTGCTGTTTACCAAAAGCAAGCCTAAAATAATAATTCTATCTGCTTGGTTCAGTATTTGAAGAAAACCGATTGTTGTTGCATCTGGTTCCTACCATTATTAATAGAATTTATTTTCCAGTTTTATCTGGGAAGTTAAAGATTCCCTCAGTGATACAATTTAGTATTTTCTGTCTAATAACATGACAAATGTAACTACAGAGCATTTTTGAACATCCTACTACTATAGTTTTACTCTTCTTTCTTGTTTCTTTGTAGTCTATTTATAGTATTTAATCTTGGCATTGTTTCTTTGTTTCTTTCTTGAACAAATAAGGTAAAGTTAGTAAATTATCACTTTTAATTGCAGTATAGTACATGGAGTTTTGGGAATTTATTTTTTTATAGATTTATGTGGATAAATAACTCAAAATACTAAGCTATGAAAGAAATGGCCAGGATTTCACCTGTGCATGTATATTTACTTGCACACTGTTTCCATTAATCTGATGTCATTTAGTTTGGTCTTTAGTACAAAGACATCTGATTGACTGGTAGCAAGGTATCAACATGTGTGTAAATCATTATTTGAAGAATTACATGTAGTGACTGGTGTTATATGAGATGTTACGTTACAGTTTTTGAAGGCCCGCTGTCATTTGGTCAGCTAGAAAAACTTGGAGGTCTTTCAGAGTTTGTACTACCAATTATTATTAAAAATAATATACATAAATTACTGCTTCTTCCTATCAGCAGGAGGAGACAAGGTATCAACATTTCAAAACTGGGCAGGTCTGTGTTTTCCTGTTTCAAGCAGGCAGACAACAACTTGTTGGGATTTATGACAATAATTTATACAGCTGTCAAATTTATCTGTGTATGTCTCAATGCAACTAGACTATATAGTAAAAAAGTTGATTTTAAGTAAAATTTTAAAATAGTGCCATACAGTAATCAGGGACCCTGCATTCAAGTTTTTTAATTTGGTCCAACTTTAATTATTAATGAATTTTATTGGACAGGCTGAAATGAATGTAATCTGTTGGTGCTGTGCCTGTTACAGTGTTTGGTTTTGATAATGTGTAAGTGGCCATTGACAGGGCTCTGTTTTCTACATATCTAGGTGAAGATACTAAATGACAGAAAGCAGTAGGTTCCCTTAAAAAAGAGCATCTGTTTAATATCCTGCACTTTAGCATACTTTTGTGTTGTTCACGCTGTTGTCTTCCTTTGACTCTTTTATTTTTACCTTAATTCAGAATACTGTGTATTCTTTCTGATATTCTCTGGTGTGGGTGGTGTGGGGTAGAGTTCAGAGCCTTGAAGCTATTTTTGAGGTGGTTCCCCTTCAGCTTCTAAGAGGCTGTACTAGAGTTGTGCTAGCAATGTATGAAAAACTAGACAGTCCAGTGGGAATCTGTTTGTGACATAATGATGTTCTTTAATGGATTTGTAGATTTAAGGTAGAGTTCAGTGAGTTTTGGAGGTGGGAAACTAATGCATTCTGAGAATGCTAATACTTAACGTTTTCCTTTCATGAGAGCAGCTTCATTTATCATAGACTTCTGAGATTCCAAGTTTCAGTAGTCCAGTAGAGAAGTTACTAAGGCATTAATGCCACAACTCAGTGGGTATCAGAGAGAAAGAACAGAGGTGGAACAAATGTTCTTTGTTCAGACTTTACTTTCTAAGTGAAATCATCAGTATTTCTGGACACTGATGTTTCTGCTTGCCAGTAGGAGGGAAAAGTAAACAACTTGCCTACACTGCTATGGGAGGATTTGAAGAATATGTGGTAAAAAGGAAAATAAAATTTCAACTTAAAGTGCAGATAGAAATGTTGTCTTTTGGTTTTATTTTGCATAAAAATAATTTTGGGTAAGCTATTTCTAGAGAAATTCCCATTCTTAAACAAAAAGTCATCCCTTCAGACAGAAGCCATATGTACAGCCCTTTTTAGTTAGTTGGCATTTCACTCTTCTGCTTTGTTATTCCTTCAAGCAAAAATTGCCTATCCTTTTATGCTCTCTGCATTGTATGCCAGAACCTATTCATGCAATTACGGACATACCAGTCAGGTTTTACAATAAAATCAATACAGGTACAGTGGCTAGCATTAAGAGAAAAAGTTACTTAATGTAAGACAGTATTAAGTAAGCATCTCTTTTTGTAGCAAGCTCTCTGTGTATTTCTTTAGTTATGGTTGAAAATTTTAAGTTATCATTATTACATTAACAAGATAAGATTTTTTTTAATTATGAGGCTGAAATAGGAAGACAGATAATAAGTCTCTAACAGCCAGAGATTCTCATGTGATGCTCCTGTGATCTTCCTGTGATAGTAAACACTGCAGCAAGTTTTAGTCCTTGAATGCAGGCTGTCTTTTAATTACCAACAAATTATTATCTTCCTCAGCAACTGCTTCATATATAACTGAACTACTAATATAGTCACTGAGTGGACACCTTCTTGGCTGTGTGGGTTTCTATTAGTCCCAGTACAATCAGTTGCCTGATTCTATGTCCTTCGCCTTTGTACAACCAAGCTGAGTGTTGGTTTGTTGCAGTGGAAAGGTAGAAGCCTGTACTTCTGAAACCAGTTTCTTCTTAACATGTTTGGATTCATTGCTGCAAGTCACTTTTTTAATACTGCCAAAAAGATTAGTGAAAAGGCAGCCGTTGATTGCCCAGCACACTAAGATTGGTTGCATGTGTAAATCTTTCTCCTAGCTAAAGCTGAAATACAGTTGATTTATATAATCAGGTTTAATAGTACATAAATTCCAGTAAATATATATACCTCTTCTGGCAAAAGAATGAAACCATCTATTTAAAATCCACAATAATTAAAGGAACACATTTGTGAGTGAGTAGAAACTGGAAGTTTTCCACACATGTTGATTATGTCGCAGACATCCTGTATAAATATAAAATTATTTGCCATAGTGAACGTGATCAAGTGATATGTCTTATGTTGTGCGTCTTTGCAGTCTTGTTCTTCATCATCTACAAATCAGTATGTAGGTTTTATTCCTTACTTCAAAAATACAAATATTGTCTATTTCTGTGGAGTTTCAGCAACTGCAATTCTGTTTTTCTTAGAAGGGTGAGTAGTAACTTAATCTGTATGGTTTTGTCAATAGCAAAGTTTTTGTCCCTGTTTGCACTTAGTCATACCCTAAATGGAAAAGATGGAAGGCAGATCTATTTAAAATTAGACTTAATTCATAAAAGTAACAGCTTGCTGGACAAGCTATGGCTTTAAAAAGGACTTTGTTCTTACTTCTAAAAATATGCTGATGCTGGGTTTTTTAGTGTTTACTATAAACTATCGCTTGAACTGGAACCTTGCTATGCAGAGATCAATTTTATACTTCCAGGTCCATTGGGCCACTGCTTGTGTTGAGGATGACATTAGGAACAGAAATTACTAGCCAGCTTACAGCTTCTTCATACATAGCATCAGGCCAAAACCTTTTGAGATGGGACCTGTCACCAGAGGAAATTAGAACAAGAACAGAAGAACTGATCAGGAAGACAAAGCATGTCTATGACAGAGTCGGGATGCTTGATATTGAAGAAGTAACACATGAAAATACTGTACGGGCTTTGGCAGACATAGAAGTGGAATATGCAGGTTAGTGTATATTTTCTGTGATTCTTTCCGCGGGGCATTCCATCTACATGTAAAGAAACATTGAGAAAAAATGGTAATTGCTTACAATTTTTATCCCTGCTGTTATTGTGTAGAGTGTGTAGAGGCCTCTAAAGAGTCCTCTGATCATAATGATCTTTCAGGACCTCTCAGCAATATGAAACATGATCAGCTACAAAGTTCTACTCCTTTATTCTAGAGACAAAAATAAGGATTGACAAAACTGCTGTTGATAACTTTGGCACATCTAGAGAACTGCATTGGTCCCCTGGTTTCTTTTTGCATGTGAAGCTCCAAACAGTTACATTTCCTTTTCCAACTCTGTGCAGGGGACAGCGTGCAGTGTCTGTGGTGTAATAAATGTAAGTTCTTACATAAATATAAGTGTAATAAATGTCAAGTTCTTTTAAATACTCTAAAAAATCTACAGTAGCCACAGAAGTGCTGGAAACAGCAACCTTGGCTTGGAGGAAAAGCTTTGACTAGAAAACAGCATCAGCCTGCAGCTCAAATTACTGTATTGTAATATTAGCCTGGCTTTCTCATTACTTAAAACTGCAGTTTGGGCACATACAGTGAATTGGCTGGAATTTATGCTGGCAGAAAGACTGCTTCAAACAACTTCCTGCCAGATTCAGTTTTAAATATACTGTATTGGGTATAATTTTTGTAAGCCTTTCCAGCAAGGTGTAAAACTCTCTTCTTTAAATTAAATTAGAAGGAGAAAGTTGTTTGCCTTGGAAAATAGTGGCTATCAGCTTCTCAGCATAGCCACTAAGAGTTGATCCAAGATATACTTTTTTCACTATGCTATACTTTTTGCACTACGCTATTGCAATAGTGAGTCACATTTAAGCTTTTAATGCTAATCTTCAACGCTGTATGTGACATTATCATGACTTACTGTGAAACAGCCCATGGCATATAATAAGTATTACCACAGCAAGACTTCAATTAGAACCTTAGACTTAAAGCCAGAGTGTTCCTTCCACATTAAAGGCCTACCCTAGTAATTGGAAATCATTACCCCAAAAGCCAGAGATGACAACAGGCCTTAGAAGTCCATTGGAAATTGCCAAAACTCATCTTATAATAATAATGGCCAGTCTTCGCGAGCGAAGATCCGGGGAAGGTCTTTCCACCTTCCAGCCTGCGCGTTGGATTTTTTAGGTGAGACACAGTGTGCGCAGAACTGAGCCCACCCTTTAATCCTAAGGTTCATCTGCCGGGGCCAAGCGAGCTTGGACGGTGGCAGTGAGGTCCTCAGGACGTAGGTGGGTTGCCTTTAAGGGCTAACGAGCCCCACCTGCCCGGGAGTGGCCCTGACCGGGAATCGAACCCGGGTCTCGGCGGTGACAGCGCTGCGCCTTTACCACTAGACCACCAGGAGCTCAAACTCACCTGATAATTTTTAAACATCTTGGCATGAGGGCAAGATGTGGAAGGGGAAAGTTTCCTATGGACTTAAAGAAGAACCAAATGCCCGTGTTGGCATTCCAAAGGTTTCTGAAGGGCTGAGAGTATCTCAGGACTTGATAAAACAACTACACCATTACATAAAATTACAAAGCTTTAAATCAAGCTAAAATGTTGTTGCTAAAATGTTCTTACTCTAAAGTGTGTTTTTTGATTTCTACTTCAATCGCATTGTAAGATGTAATATTCCTTTAATAAGCAAGGATTTACCTAATCTCAAAAGTATATTCTAAAAAAGTAATATTACTCAGCTTCTAATTTCTAGAAGTTCAGAACAGAAAGACAGTGTCTTCTGTGTTTGCCTTATACACGGAAGAGTGCAGTACACGGGGATTTGACACTTAGCTCATAACAATATAAAAATAACTTCAGGACAGATGGGCATGTTTGAAAGATTCAGAGCTTTTCACTTTAAGTGCTAACATGGAAGCATCTGTGCCAGCTATGAAACGTCAGTCTTCACTTACATGACTTCTGGAAGATTAATTATTTGTTTCATATTTATACACCTTTCAGTTGATTTTGTAGAAGACAATGAGATAATTAAGCTTTGGTAGTAGATAGCTTCTCTAATGTGTTTATTTGTTACTGTGGTGTGTGGTTTTGTCCTTTTGCCTATTCATTTTTGTATGTAATATAATTTTTTATATATATATATATTATATGTAATATAAACTATTTGCTTCAAGCCTGATCTGAAGTGTCAGGTTGCTTTGGATGTTTGTTTCTTATGTCTTCTGTAAATGTCAGAAGGGGGAAAGTTCCTTATCCTTAAAGCATGTCTAGCCTTCTGTGTTCATTGCTTCTTATTTAAACAGTGGAAAGAAGCATGTTGGATTTTCCCCAGCACATTTCACCTGACAAAGAGGTACGCTTAGCAAGTACAGAAGCTGACAAAAAGCTTTCTGATTTCGATGTGGAGATGAGCAGGAGAGAAGATGTGTTTCAGAAGATTGTTTATTTACAGGTAAATCATGGTGATGTCTGCATAACTTGTTATATCTATCTAAATGTATCTAAAATTTTTTCTTATTATCAGTGCTTTTCAAAATCACTCTGTTTCCTCTCTGTCTATGCCAGTCGAATCTTTCTGGTGGGACACAGCTATACAACAGAAAACAATGTGCTTGGTGCTTCCACTCTTTGCAGACCATATCTAGGTCTGTGTATCCTTTTCTCCAATAGTTTTAACTTTAGTCTTCCAATGAACTGGTAAAACTGGAAGCTAAACTAACAGAAGGAAACATATCAGGAGAAGAATTTTTTGTTTTCTGTTGGCTGAGCTCCCTGAACTCATTCCAAGAGGGAAGGAAGAGGCGATATAGCAGTGTATTTACATTGGCTTACACTATTTTTCAATTTGTGTCCAAAATTTTGCTCTATTGAAATAGTTAAGAATTGTTTTAAGTTGTGAAGATTGATGAGAACATATAACTTCAAGTGACCTCTGAAATTATCTCTTTTGGCCTGCTAATTATAGACAGCTACACTGTATACTTTTGTTCATCTCTTGCTTCAACCACAAAATAAAACTGTGTCAAAAGATGCTTTCCCTGCTGAACTAGTTTCTATCCCTTTTGTTTTTCTATTTAGCTTCCCTTCTAATTGAGCACCCTTAGGTATCTTGTATTCTTCATTTGTAACAATGATTTTGTAGCTTAAATGGGAAGAATATTTGGGTTTGTTCAAATATGTCTGGTGACATTTAGTAGTAATTTTCCAAAAGTCTAACATAAGGATAATACAAGGAAGCTATCAAATCTGAAAACTAAAATATATTTTTTTCCTATGCTTTACATGTGAATCTTTCCTTTCAAAGCCCACTAATTTTTAACCTTCTTGTAATGCTGATAAGATATTGGAGCCCTACTTCTTTGAGTTGTTTGTGCTTTTTGCACTGATGACTGAGAACCAGAATAATGTTTGCAGCACCTTATTAAAGTGCCTTCCAATACCATAGTCTTCTTTTGCAGTGTTTTCCAGGGAAGCTTTCAAATGTTCTGCTCTTGCTGGGTATTGTTTATGTGTTTGTATAGGTATATAATAGCCCCATTTTGAGAATGTTCAGTCGTGTTTTGGCAGATAGTGCTTTATGTTGATTTGTTTCTTCTTCCCCTGCTCTGTGGCTAGTAATTAAATGGTCTTATATGTATTTATTATTTGCTATGGTTTTCTCCAACATCCAGTATCATATATGCAGATACATTTAGGGCAGATCTGCGATATCAGGGAATCTATCTATTTTTAATTTACAAGGATATCTGACAGTAGCTAGTGAAAACTGATTACTGTTACTTGCTTCTACTGCTTTCTTGAATTCTTTTTAACTTGTTCATTCAGTGTTTTCCTGTCATTTACCTTTGTGTCAATATTTGACCTTTGTAACAGTTAGAATTGTTGCTTAAATCTCCATTCAGTATTTTTAGAGATTTTTCTTGGCTTAACTGCATCATGCAAGCATGTTTTAGTTTTCCAGAGATGCAACCTCTGAGCGTATATTAACTTCATAATAACTGTTAAAGTAGTTGCCCTAGCACAACTGTGAAATTGCCAAAAATGCTAGACTGGTGAAATCTTGCTATTTCCAAATCGTACATTTTTTTGTTAATTTTTGCTGAATTTCTAATGCCTTCCCTGTTGGAATCTCCTAGTTAAAAAGTCAGGCTCCAGGAACACATAAGAAAAGAACTTCCACAAACAGACTTCAGACTTCTGCTGAAATTATTTTATCAGCTCAAATAAGGCAGTAGAACACTGTCATGAAATCAGGTTTTTCATTGCCCCACTGGAGATTTAATAGTTCAGGTAGATGAATTCAGTCCTGCACCATGGCCAGATTAAAATAAGATGAGGAGAATGAGGGCCCTCACACTTCCCTGTCCTTTATAACACAGTCCACTAGGAGATTTGTAAATCTGCTTGATTCCAGTGATATCCTGAATGTTTTTGCTTTCGTTAATGAGGACTAAAGTTTTACAAGCTAACAACTGTTTAGTATTCTTTCTAGATTATGCTTTATTTAAGGACTGTTGATGGAGGAAAAATGATTGAGAGTTTTGTATTTAATTTAAGAAAATATTAAAATAATGCAGTGTCTTTCTTTTCCCAACACATTAGGGGGAAAAATTCCTGCATAACATTATGTTGTTGAATATGCTTCAGATCTTATTTGTTGGAAGACTTTCATTTTGAGGTTTGAAACCTGGAGTAAAAGTGAATTTGATAGTGAAAGCATCATTTTAAATTTTATTACTCCTAACATGTGCACATGCTGACTAGCAGAGGCATGCTTAAGAATGTTGCCGGTCTTCTCCACCCACATGCCCTCAGGAAACAGCCTGTTATAAACAGCTGCTGCAGGTTTTGTTTATGGAATTCCAGATAGGTTTTGTTTCTTACTCTGCCTGAAGATTTCTTCCTCGAGTAAGGTAGCATGGTTGTCCAAAAGAAGTATGAAATGGTATATAAAATCATCAAACACAACAATTCTAAAACTTCCGGAGTATACTCAAAATTAGTATTTCATTGTGGAAATTGTTCATCAAAGAAAATTCAGGTGATGAAGACCATCTTGATCAGACCAAAGTTCAGAGATGGCCACAGAGCACCCTTGGTTCCTGTGCCTGTGAAGGTTTGTAGGCTTGCTTATCCATAAAGACCTGAGATGTCTTTCTAAATGTGTATCATTCTTACCTTAAGCATATTTGTGATGCAGATAAACTTCACAAAGGCTAATTAGCATTGAAGTATATGGAGAAATGTGTAATCATCAAGAGAAAGATGAAGAACACTTAGTTTTCTTCTCTTTTTGCCCAAAAGAATCTTCATCTGTCTTAGCCTTAGAAAGAGACAATATTCACTGGCTTTAAGAGCTTAAAATTAGTGTTTGTGAATTCCGTTCTTCCACCTAAAATCTTTGCTGGATTTGGACCCAGGAAATTTTCAGGAGCATGACAGTTCCATAGATCCAGTAGAAGGACTGGGAGATACAGCACAGTGCCTAAATAGCTCAGTGAGACTTTTCACAATCCTCTGTCCTGAACTGTTACTGTTAAAAAAGCAGTGGTGTTTTGTAGAGTTTAGCGTACTTAATTTTTTTTCCTCAGCCTTTCTGTTTTTGAGTCTTGCAGCACAGTTAACCCAATATAAATGTTAATATAGTGGCAGTGTCTGCATTTTTCACCTCTATCATTTTGAAGTTGTGCTACTTCTATCATACTTACCCTTAGGTCAAAAAAAAGAACCCTGGAACTGGGTTGTCCAGTGGAAAAACAATATCTGAAAATTCTGATTGTTACAATTATTTTTGAACTCAGTATTACAGCATTGACACTCCTAGATGTAGTGCTTTTGGTAACATGAAGATCTTCATGAAGCAGCAGAATGTCATGGAGTGTTATTTGCCAGAAATACAACAGGAGACCCTAGTGTTGCAGAGAGTAGGGCAATAGCATTTTTTTAATCTTTGTGTTATGAAATGTGCTGTGTGACTGGCCTTACACATTTACTGGGAATGAGGATGGAGATATGAGGTTTGAGTTAGATAGGACAGAGGTCATGATTTTCTCCAGTTGCTTTCCTCCCAAAAAGAGATTTTTACCATTTACATCCTTTTATTTAAAAATAAACAAACAAAAATGACATCTAGGTGCTAGGTGCAAAAAATGTAGGTCTAGTGAGGGGTACTCCCCTCACTGGTTGAATTGCCATTGACTTTAGCTATGTGGTGACCTATAGTAGTAGGATCATCCTTCCATGAGAATATGGATTCTTATAAAAATTACCTGTAAACACATAACATAAAAAAGAAAAAATATTCTTAATTCCTGTAATAGTATCAGTAAACTAAGTTAAGTCTGCCTATTGCTTTAGAAAAGTTAGTTTATCACAAAGTGAAGTAACTGTAATTTTGTTTCACGAGAGTTATAAATTCTTGCATGTAGGCTACTGGTATATGCATAAGAGTTCTAGGTGCAGAGTAAAAACAAAACCATTCTAAACTCTTTCATGGTTCTAGAAACAAGTTTCCACAAATTTTCTAGTCTTATGAACAGGGCACTGGTGGGAGTAGATACTATTTGTGTTATTGTGTGGATTATTTTTAAATGATAGAAAAGTTTGTTTCAGAGTTCTTATTTGTACTTTTTTTTTCTTGGAATACAGCTAGGTTCCTGTCTCTTGAGTTTTCTGTTTAAGGAGGTGAGGTATTCTGTACTGACAAGTCATTAGTTGACAGCTGTCCACAATTGTGTGACTCCTTCATAAAATTTGCATGTTTCAACATCCTTACTTTTCAGAGATGCTAGTCAAGCATTAATTTGTATGTAGGTAAACTGATGAGAGGTTGTTAAGACAAGTCACAGCTAATTCCAATAGCTTCATATTTGAACGTGAGCTTAAATACAATATGAACTTTCTACCAAGTTAATAACTTTTTTAATATTCCTTTTAGATGAGGGAAGATAAAAGGTGTATAGCATTATTTTTGATTTAGGACAAAATAGCAAGTTTCTGAGTTAAACAGTTATGCTGTAATCAATTTGAAGGAAGACTTGCACAGGACCAATCCATGTTCTGTTGCAAACACTGTCCTGTCTCTTATTGATGATGCTTTAGGAAATGGTGATTCAAGAGTCTTTGTAATGGCATAACATAGAAATATGGTTTTTAGCTCAGTCGGTTAAAACATGGTGCTAACAACACCAAGGTTGCAGGTTTGATTTCTATATGGGCCATTCACTTAAGATTTGGACTTGATGATTCTTGTGGGTGCCATCCAGCTTAGAATATGCTGTGATTCTGTTTATTTGTTGTCACAGCTTGATTGTTTCTGAGAGAAAAGAATGTGTATGCTCAAATATTATGCCATCTGATAACCTTCAGTGACACATCTAATCGTTTGGGAGTTTTTTCAATCCCTCTGATTTATAAGGTACAGTATTACCTTATACCACTGATTTTCTTGAAGTGTGTATAAGAAAGCTTAAGTAAGGTAACTGTTTTTGGGAAGTCCTTCACACTAAAATCAGGGATGTTCCTTTTTTACTACAACTGCTCTAAAGAACAACACTGTTCAGACCCTTCTAATGTTTGTTATGTGTGTAACAGTGTAACACTGAGTTAATTCAAGTATTCTGTTCTGTCATTTCAGCAAAACTGCAATCTTGAAAATGTAAAGCCTGAAACAAAGCGATATCTAGAGAAATCAGTCCACGTGGCAAAAAGAAACGGACTCCATCTTCCTAAAGAAGTGCAGAATGTAAATATGGACTATTTGCTTATAAAGCAAAGGTTACAAAATGTTGAAGGGATAAAATTATGATTGGTTAGCTGTACTAAACATGTATTTGAACTTCATGCTTTTGAACCTGTTGAATTACTGCTCTGATCTTAACTCTTCTTAGTTGCAGATCCATCCTTTAAAATTCAATCACTTTAAGGTGTTTAAATGTTAAAGTTCTTAGTCTGCTAGACAGTCATGGTACTCAGTGGTATGCATTGCCTCTTAGCCTTTGAGAGTAAAAGAAGCCTAGCTGAAAGAGTTTTGGTATATATTCTGATTACAGAGAATGCCTAAATTAGATTCCTAGCAAAGAGACCTCTCAAAAATATTACTAGTTAGTCTGCACTTCCATTCAGAAATATGTTTAACTATTGCAAACACACACCTTTTTTAATTTCATTTATTGAACACTGTAGTAAAATGTATCCAGGATTTAGCATTTCACCTGAAAAAAAATCGAAGTAGGTTAAAGGGAAGAAACAAGCCACTCGGAGAACTTTGGCTCCATTAAGAGAGGATTTACTCATGCATATGAAAGCAATTGTCACTTCCAAAAATGATGAAGTAAAATTGACAGCATCTGAGATGCTATGGCATCCCACCCTTAAGGGAAAAGGAGCACCCAAGGCTTGTAGATGTTTGTGGTTGAAGGGAATGGCAAAATCAGAGAGTCCACAAAAGCTTACAAAGTTTAATTAGTAAATTACAGACTTGCCTTGGAAATTGGTATTAGTCCATGACCTCCTAGTATAAGCATATGGCAGTGGTTTTGGATAAAAGGATAGAGTGAAAGGGAAAAGACAGAGAGAGGGGTGAATTAAAGAAGGGGAAAGGGGAAAGGAGAAAGGGAGAAGGAGATCACTAATCCAGGCTCCAGCATCAATTCAGCTGACAAGGTGTCAGGGACTTGGTGGGCATACCTTTGTATAGATAAGTCTCCTAGTGCCCTGGAGATAAATTTTGCACTTTCTCTATGAATTAGTGTGAATGAATTAGTATGAATCATGCATAGGACATTCTTCCAGACCTTTCTGGAAATGGGTAAGGCATTGGAGGTCTGTTGAAGTCTTGATTCCTGTCCCCCCGCTATAATCCATGCCCACTTCTCCACCTCGTTTCTATGCCTCTGCTGTACTGTGTTTTGCTTATCTCAAGGAGACAGAACAAGGATATTTGTCCCAGAAAAGGACTGCCCTTATTCTATACGGCCCCTTCTCCAGCCACATCTCGTTCTTTTTCACAGCATGTTATTAACAAAAGTCCTTGGCTGTTCTTACCAACAGTCCTTGGTTGGCTCCACGGCTATCTCAGTATCGGTATTTCAGGCATACACATAGGCTCCTTATCTTCTAGCCTTCTCCAGATGCCAACATAATTCTCTTTAAATTCTGAGTCATACATATGTAACAACCTTTATTTTTGACTCTTGAGTAGACTTAACCCTTTGTAGAAAATAGTCATTCTTCATCCACATCTTTCAGTTAGTGAGAACAGTTCTATGTATATTTTCATAGTTTAAGGGTAACTGATGCCTCTGAAGATATTTTGAAATTCTTTAGGAGATAATAATGGAATTATATTTAGATGAAAAAATTGGCTGATGGTAGTCTTTGCTAAGGTTTTTTTCTTTCTGTGTGTGCATTCTCCTACTGGTAACTACTGTGTTTATTTGAACTTGATTGTAAGGTATAGAAACTTGATATAAGATACATTAGAAAATGTTTCAGATGGGTGAATATCAAGATTTTAAAAATGGTTTTGGAGTGGTCTTGTGCTGTTGGGGGTATTCTGTTCTTTTGTCATACCATACTTGTACAATTCCAAAGTGTGTTTTTCAGTAGGTTGAATGTATTTTTACTCCCTTCATTCTCAATGATTTTAGTTGATATTTTTACATGTAAAATTGTAATTCGGCTTTTCAAATAAAAAAAAAATGAATGTTAGAACATAAAACTATTCAGGGAATGTATTTAATCTGTCCAGTCCCTGCTGAATTGAGTTTGGAATGTTGGAGTGATAGCTCTGACTCAGAGTTCCTTGGCAACAATATTGCTAAGAGCCAAAAGAAACATAAAAGGGAGACTGAGGGAGAGTGAAGTATGACACTACCTGCAGTGTTGATTTACTGTCATCTAGTAGAGAACCTAGCTGGAAAAAGTGAAATACTATTCATGTGGAGGACGGAAATTACCAACTTTGATTTTTGCTTTTCCACTAAATTCAGTTTATATCCAATACAGGAAATAAAGACAATGAAGAAAAAACTGAATGAGCTGTGTATAGACTTTAACAAAAACCTGAATGAGGAGAGCACATTTCTTGTATTTTCTAAGGAAGAACTTGGTAAGTGGTATGCTTGTTGTTTCCACGTCTTCAAACTTCCAGTTTTACTTGAAGGCAAAAAAAGCCAGCCAGCTGGCTTTGGCCCCATGAGTAAGATCAAGGGAAAATCTGCTTGTTTTCCAATCTTCTCTGTTTCCTTTTTAATCCTTCCTCAGAGTCAGTTTGGTGTTATCCTTTGCAGGTTTTCATAATGTCTTAGTAGATTTTTACTTCCAGAGGTCTTTGCCTTGTCTTCCTTTTTTAGCGTAACTTTACTCTGCTCCTTTTCTTAGTTCTCCACCACCATTCCCTGTGTATTACATGCATGGTAACTATTGGAAAAGCTTTTTTACCCTGCAATATATTTTAACATTCTAATTCTGTAGTTTAAAAACTAAGCTAGAAATTGCATGTGATAGAGAATTTGGGGATTCATTATTTTAAGGCCATGGCATAAAATATGCTCTAATAACATTAGAGATTCTTTAATGTCATTCTGGTAGCCTTACATATATTTCTCTTTTGCTTGCAAGCATTTCCAAATTTTATTTTGCTTAGTGGAATTTGAAAAAGTTTTAGCAAATAATTGTATCTCAGTTTAATGAGACAGAAATGTTTGCTAAGGAGGGTGGGATAGGAGAAAAACCAAACCCCTCCCTGTGAGTAATTATAACTTCAAAATTAAGAGGCTTCAGTCGAAAAGGTGTGGAAAAGAAATCAGCAGCTCTTTACTAAATATATATATATATATAACACAAAAGAACAAGCGACAATTCCATAAGCCAACTTCCACCGAAAAAATTCGGCACGGTTATAGCCACGGCCAGCAGGGGGCGCTGGCGCCTCGGGAGGCGGGGCTGCAGTGCCGCACTCATAGACAGCAGGGGGCGCTGTTGGATGCGGAGCAGCGGGGGCTGCAGTTGCGCTCGATGGCCGCGGGGGGCGCTGCTTGGCCCTGGTGCCGCCGCCTCCTCGGGGCCCGGCGCTCGGCAGGCAGCGGGGCCATCGAAGGCACGCCCGGGGAGGCGGGACACCAGCCAAGGGGGAAGGGGAAAGGAAGGGGAAAGGGCGCTTCCCCTGTAAACTCGTGCTGTCAAAGGCTGGCTCTGGCTGCGATCCCCTTCCTCGTGAATGGGTGCAGACTGCCGCCGATATGGGAAGGGTGGAGGGGGAAGGCAACCTTTCCCCTCAAAGGTTCCTCCGCAGGTGGCTCCCGTTTTCCGATGAATCCTAGGCAAATCCAGGCAGTGGGCAGAGCAGGACGTGAGGAATCGCGGAGGTGAACCGGGATGCCCCTCGAGGCCAGAGGAAGCCGGCCGAAAAATGAACCCCCCTCCGCACCGCTCTCTGAGTCAGGGAATAATAAAGTGCCATCCCCAGAGGGAAAAAAAAAAAATTAGGCCTCCCTTCCCCTCCCCAACAGTGGCTACCGGGGGAATGGAGTTTTGCTTGCACAATTTACCTCGTGTGCCGAGGTCATTTAGCATTTCAACAGGGCAGTCTTTAAGGCCCGGGTTAGCCCAACAAGGAAGTCTTAGCTTAGTAGCAAGAGATTTGCTATGGGAAAATTCACTAGGAAAAAAGGAAAAAAGTATAAAACTATAACAAATTGCAAAAGGAGAGATGTTATTTCTTTGGAGATTTCTAATGTCAAAATAGATTGCAGCGAAACAAATGCAACAGTCTCAGAAAAATGGGGGAGTAGGTAGTTTGGGTAATCATTGTTCATTAAATTGTATCCCATAGATGGCCTTCCTGATGACTTTATTAGTGGCTTAGAGAAGACTGAGGAAGACAAATATAAAGTAACCTTGAAGTATCCCCACTATTTTCCTGTTATGAAGAAGTGCTGCATTTCAGAAACAAGGAGAAAAATGGAATCTGCCTTTAACTCGAGATGCAAAGAGGTATGTTGTGTATTGATTGTTCTGCAGTGCAATGACAGAATTGAAAAATGGAGCAAGACATTCGGATGTTATATTTGAGTTCTGCCTATTGCATATTAATATTAAATCAAAACGTATCAGTGTGGTCTCTAACAGTTCCTTGCTCCATTTTATTCTGAT
Organism: Myiozetetes cayanensis; assembly: GCF_022539395.1. Taxonomy (NCBI): domain Eukaryota; kingdom Metazoa; phylum Chordata; class Aves; order Passeriformes; family Tyrannidae; genus Myiozetetes; species Myiozetetes cayanensis. Next base: position 48,665,492 of record NW_026087631.1, read on the forward strand.
GTCCAGAGACCTTAGAAGTCGATGATCTGCCTCTCTGTATGTGTGTGTACGTATCTTAATGTTCAAGTGGTGCTGTTAATAGATGTTAATGATCTTTTATCACATTTCCCTACGGTGTTCTGCAGATGTTTACTGACACTTTGCTCAGAGAAAAGGATGTCTGATTGTGGCTTCTATAGTATTTTGGGATTCTTCAGAATGAGAGGGGTTATTTAAGCACAGGTTTTACTTATAAAATACAGGTGATTAAATGTGAAATTAACACATTGCATATTGATCAGATTTTTAATTAGATGAAAAAAAGCCCTCCTGGTTTTTATAAAAGATGTATTTAATGATCTGAAAAATATTCGGAAACATGCCTTATAAAATGAAGAAGTAATTTTGCAGTTAATTTAATTTTATACTGGTGAGACCACACAACTAGATAGGTACAAAAATAGAGAATATGTCATTCAGACAGTTGTACCAACTATTTATTACAGAAAAATGGCAGAGTTGAACTTCTGTGGTTGAAGTGCTGGGAAATGTGATGAATACAAGAGAAGATAAAATGGCACCAAGAACTGAACACTTTGCAAGTCAACACACATGTTTAACTTGATGTTAAAACTGTGGAACAATCTTTGAATCTAGTATTTGATTTTTTTTTTCCCCTGAGAAATCTCACTTTTTCAGAACTAGAGGTTTACACAGTTATATTTTCAGCTTCTCAAGGATCCTTCAGCACATTTAGGTCAGGACCTAGGGTTTTGTGTTTCAGATCTTTCTCTGACTGCTATTGCCAAAGGGGCAAAAGAGGGAAATCTACAAACAAGCTTTGAATGTTGGCACAATAGATTTACAATCTGTCTTCATCACTAACAAGCAATTAAGCCTTCTGTCAGTAGTTTCACTGTTACCTTTCACAGTTAAGTAATTGATAAAGAAAATAAACTCTTCACAACTGTCAAAGATTTGTTAGTATCCTAAAAGTAAATGGTATCCATTTTGATTAATTAAAACAGATAAATTATAATAGGGAGCATAATGACTGTGATCAACTAGAATACTAACTCCCTGCAATCAAATGCTGTGAAAAAAGAATTCCAAGAATTTAGTGAAACTTAGGTTATTTTATATTTATATCTTAAAGTGTTTCATTTTAAATGTTTACTGCTTCACAGGATTTCAGATATTATTCAGATGTTTTAATAACATGTGTTTTCTGTTTTCACTTTACAAATTTCCCTACTTTCTTTTTTAGGAGAACACAAAAATTCTTCAGGAATTACTTCCACTAAGGGCAAAAGTAGCAGAGCTTCTTGGTTATAATACACATGCCAACTTTGTCCTGGAGGTAAACACTGCAAAGAGCACAGATAATGTAACAACCTTCTTAGGTTTGTTCTCATTTATAAGCCGTACGTTTATATTTGATGTGGCAACATGACTCCTCAGCCAAGATGACTGTAAATACATAACTGGATCACATTACCCATCATGTTTAGCTAGAAAAGGAACTCTGCTGCCTCCATTCTGGCACGTATGTTTTTTATACTGTAACTGTACAAATGCAGTTGCTGAAGTCAGGGAAGCACAAGGCAAAAATCTGAAAACAGCTGTTTTGTGACAGCCAGTATAAGCAAGTGGTTGTGTCTTTCTCTGCCCCAAAATGCCGTTATCCTAATTTAGAACCAAAGTAATATGTGCAGCCTAGCCAGTTTTATCAGTTCAAGAGGCTGCATCAGAGTTGCAGCTTTTCATTCCCATTTTTTGTGCATTTGTAGCCTTAGTGTCTTTTTCTGATTCAATTGCATTAAGTATAGTGAAATATTAGAGTATGGGATGATGCAACTCCCATGATCTGAATTAAAAAATTAAATCTGGAATGATGGATTAAATCTGGAATTCAAAAGCCCTGCAGTGGCATTTGATCTGAAAACAGAGGTATCTTGAAAATTTCAAATTGAGCATTTTATGAATTTATAGTCATCCTGTTGACGTTAGTGGGACCACTCTTGAGCATGGAATTAACCTCTGCTTTCTGGAATTACGTAGTTCCACAGAGTAGCATGTGTTCCTTTATTAACGTGTCCTAACACCACTTAGGAGTGTATATTGATGTATCATACAAATACCCCTCCCAAATAATTCAGTACAAAAATAAGGTATGTTTGTTGTTAGTGGGGTTTTTATGTTTATGTATCAATAAAGAGGTTCAAATGCTCCTCTTCCTTCACCTGTAAATCTGTTGCATTTCTTCTGAAATGCCCCTTTAGGAGAGCAGATCCATATTTGGTGATACCAATTATCCATTTATTTGACAATGAACTCATAAGTAATTTTGAGTTATTAAATGTTTGAATTACCTGGTGTTTTTTAAGTGTACCTAAAGTATTTTGGACTCTTTTTATATCCATTATATTATTGTAATACTGTGTTTTTTCATTTGTTTTTAAGCTACATTCAAAATCTAGCAGTTGCTTTGTCAGAGTAGAAGCATATGAGATCATATACTTTTTTGTTCAGAGATATCATACCTTGTGGTAATTCTCACAGAGGGAAAATGTTAATTGAATTAATTGTCACCTTTAGTTTAGTTGTTTTGATATATCCTGAGCTACAAGCATGACAGTATATTTTGCTCTACTTTGTTCCTATCTATTCATGTTTTAAATCCATGTTCATAAGCTGATCTTACAGCTAAGACAAAGAGCATTCTTTCTTATGACACATTCTGAATTTAGCACAATACAAGCTTCAAACAGTATTTCAGTCATGTAAATGTATATAGTGCCTTACAGACTACCTAGAAAGAGGAGTGGCAATTCCAGGGTTTTACACTCTAGGTATCAACAATGAACATTAATCTGAATTCTTAAGAAAGAAAAAAGTGTCTGATAGTCCAGAAATACTTAAAAGAGAGTAAGAACAGTATGTACTTTACAGAAGTTTCAGTAAGGTTAAATATTTTATATTCAATATGTGTGCTTCATAGTGCAGTGATGCTTTCTTGTCTAAGAAAAGTATGTTGGAAAAAATTTGGACCATAGAAATTAATACCCAGTGACTTTGCTAGTCTAGAAGCAAGAACTCTTGAGTCTCTTGTTCTTTTATCGGACTTTAGCTAGAAGTATTGAATTTTGTGATGCCCTTGCAGTAACTAATATTAGTGGTAGTTTTTTGCTGCTACTGCAGAAATATATTAAGAAAACTGAGATTACATGAGATAAAATCAAAGGATTCAAGCAAAGGGTCTAGTGTTACCTTCCATTCCTGATATCTTTGAAAAAAATCTAAATTTACCAAAACCCTTCACAGCTCTCCTAGGTCTACCTAGAGTACTGTATCACTTATAGCATGCCTGCAGTTAAGGCTCACTAGGACAAGAAAACAGACAATTGGTCAATGCATTGGTCAAACTCTAGCTTCCACTTCTGGAGCATATGCTTAAAGTTTTGAGTGTATTTAATAGGTAAACACATTATAGTAACATAGAATTTGACTCCAAGGCAATCTTTTTTTCAGATGATTTGAGTAAGAAGCTAAAGCCACTGGTTGAAGAAGAAAGAGAATTCATTCTAGGTTTGAAGAAACAGGAGTGTAAAGAAAGAAACTTTGATTATGATGGAAGAATCAATGCATGGGATCTTCATTATTATATGAACAAAACTGAAGAGCTCAAGTACTCTATAGATCAAGAAAAACTGAAGGAATACTTCCCAATTGAGGCTGTTACAGAAGGCTTACTGAATATCTACCAGAAGCTGCTGGGACTTGTATTTGAGCAAGTAGAAAGTGCTCATGTTTGGCATGACAGTGTTACTCTGTATGCAGTAAAGGATAAATCAACAGGAGAAATGTTAGGGCAGTTCTATCTGGATCTTTACCCCAGGTAATTATGACTTAGTGTTTTACTTTTGTGTTTAAAATGGAATTTGTCTTAGTGAGTTGCTGCTGGTGTGGTTACAATTAAATGCATTTAGAAGTAAAAATATTTGTCCCACTAACAAGACTATTACTGTGTTCATGTTCATTAAGTAGTGCTCTGGACTGCATTCCGATTGTTTATAATTTTTTTTTTCCTACCATATTTCTCGCTTCTGTTCAGTTTATGAAGCATTGCTATTTTGTTCATTTTTCTTTTGTAGTACTACTATTTAGTCAGTTACCCATAATATCCATAATCTATGAACTTTTCTCCTTCCTACCTTAATGCTATTTTAATTTTCATTTTTGTTGAACAATTACATTTCTGTCTGTTGAGTGTTCCTAGTTTCTTTCAGTTCCTCTTTACACCTTATATGTGTATCTTGTACTCTGTTTTTCTATATGTGTATTTTTAACCTGTTAGCCAAACTGCTAAAGAAAATAACAAATAGATTAATAGCAAGAATAGATTCCTGTTGAACACACATTGAAATTTACTTCCATGTTGATCTCTACCTCTCCAACTCTCTTTGTAGCTATCAAAATAATCATCTGTGTTTTGTCAGAGATTATGAAACTGGACTGATTTGACAGAGTTTATTCTGAGCTAGTCCTTTTTGACTGTCACTGGGTTTTTGTTTGCTTTGGTGTAGGTTTTGTTAAATTAGTATTTAGCAATTTATATATAGCAATATATATCAGCAAATTAGCTGATATTATTTTTTTAATGTAAGTTGATTTAAGGCTTGTCTGGCCTAAGAAAATTAGGTTAGTCAATACAATAGTACATAAATTGTTCTTTTTAGGGTAATGTACCCATCTCCTTCACCTATTTGCCTGCTTCCACCTTTATGTGTGTCGTGTGAATTGCTGAAGCTCTGTGTTAGTAAGACTCCTTTTACTTAACCTGAGTAGTTAAATGGGTAGTTTAGTGCAAAATTTTCAAGATAAGTTTTCTCTAAACCCTTGGATGACAGTGAAAAATGCCATGCACTGTATTCTTTTGTCTCCTGTAATAAAAGAAAAAATACTGCTTCAGAAAACACAACCTAGTCCTTGCTGTTACAGTAGCCATTTAAAACAGAATGGACATCATAAGTATGTATATTTCCAGTATTATAGTAAAAATCAGATTCTTGTAAACGCTGCTGGGAATCTGAAATTGTTGCGATCTGAGTATGAGATTACAGAGGGCACTTTTTCCCTTGGGCTCTTAAGAGACTCACTCTAGCGAGTCTTTAGAAGTCATGTAATTTTTCTGTGTAAAGCTATGTGTAAAGACACTGGCTGAATGTCCCTGTTCTTGAATAGGCTTAACCATTCTGGTGAGCAGGTTTGAAGATGGCATGTGATTTATTTTCTTATACAGAGAGGGAAAGTATGGGCATGCAGCATGCTTTGGTCTACAGCCCGGCTGTCTCCTTTCTGATGGTAGCAGATTGATGTCTGTAGCTGCTCTGGTAACCAACTTCACAAAACCGGCATTGGATCGTCCATCATTATTGCGACACGATGAAGTAAAGACTTACTTCCATGAATTTGGTCACGTGATGCATCAGATATGTGCACAGGTTTGTAATGATTTCGTTATTTTTTACAGTGTCCGGTTGGGGTTCTGTTTTAATTTTTATTTAAAGCTGAAGCAATAAATATAGCTCCTTATGAAAAACATTTTCATAGAAACTTATACTTTTGCATTTGCATCGTGCAGGCATCTATTCAGTCATCAGTGATGATGTGTAAGGTGAGGAAGGTGCTCCGTCATGGTTTCTGTCAGAGGGCTTTTTATTACATCAAGTTGCACTTCTCGATATTAGAAGTAAAAGGGTCCTGTACCTAGGAATGAAAATAATTTCTGAATCCAAATGACCTCCAGCATTTCATACTGTTAAATGCTGTCACTCTTGATAGCAAAAGCGTGAATGCCTGAGCCCTTGTACTTTTCTGCTCTGCTATCTGATAGGTGACCAGAAAGAACTGAAGTTAGTTTCAGATTTTGCATCAAGGTGCCAATGAAGTTGTAATATTTCTGGTTTCATTTTTACTTACATCTAAAATTAATTCTACCAGATGATAAATTTATTATTAGTTTAATGAAAATTTTGTATTTCAGAGAGAGATGTCAGTATTCACTCACCAAAGAATTCACATAATTGCCTACAAATCCAGACTTTGTGTAGCACTTCATTCATCTTCTGTATAAACAAGTAACAAATAATAAAACTAAAGAAGTATGACCCCCATTTAGATTCTTGATCATTATCCTGGAGATTGGGACTGCAGAATAAATAAATAAAGTCACCCAAATCCATATATTAAATCCAGAGTTAATAAGAAACTAAATTTGCTTAGATATTTTTGAATCATGTTGCAAGTAAAAATATAGTGATTATTTTATCATCTTCACATTATGACAGGTGTTTCTTATACCACAAATTGAGAAATAAAACCTAGACTATATAGAAGGTGATTATAAATGAAACACGTTCAGCATTGGTAAGAAACTGTACAAAACTGACTGCAGCATAAGCAGTGAGAATGTGCCTGGTTGTTGCGGAGTCCAGTTGGGGCAGCCCAAGCCAACAGTTCCATGGCATATGTACTTTAGTTGCAGTGGAATTGCACACAGGTCAGACAGGCCTGCTTTCCAGTTGTCTCTCCCACTGCTCTTTGTGCATAGCTACCATGCTTAGTCCTGGTGTAAATTGTATGTAAATTGTTATTTGCATGTGTGCAGACTTGCTAATCCCAGGTAAGAACATCCTGTCTCTGGAGTTAGTGTGTACAAAACACTGTCTTGCTTCATATGGTTATTTGTTTAAGCATGTTAAGACTTGACATTTAAACGACATTTAAATATGGGAGGGAATCTGTGAGTTGCTGGTAAAGGTCTGATACTCTGTGTAATATGCTGGAAAAGAGAGAGAGACTGCTGGAAAGTGAGATCAGGGCAGGGAGGGGATTTGTTTATTCTGTTAGGAAGGAGAGCTCTTGAAGTAACTTGACTCAAATGTTTAGTGTTTTTTGTTAAGTGTGATGCATGGATAATGTGTATGGTTAAATGAGGATATTTGTTTTGTTAGTATGTTGATGAGAAGGGAAAAATCCATAAAATTGGTCTGGCAAGAGGAGGTAGACCTATTACAAGACAAGGGTAGAAGGAAGTCTCTACAGAGGGATCTGGACAATGGTATGAGGTTCAACAAGGCCAAATGCTGGGTCCTGTGCCTGGGTCACAACAACCCCAGGTAGCACTCCAGGCTGTGGTAAGAGGAGCTGGAAAGCTGCCCAGGAGAAAAGGACCTGGGGATGCTGTTTGACAGTGCTGAACATGAGCCAGCAGTGCCCAGGTGGCCAGGAAGGCCAAGGGCATTCTGGCTTATATCAGAAACAGTGTGACCAGCAGGACCAGGGCAGTGATTGTCCCACTGTACTTGGCACCGGTGAGGCTGCACCTCGAGTCCTGTTTCCAGTTTTGGGCCCCTCACTACAAGGAGGACATTGAGGAGTGTCCAGACAAGGACAAGGAGTGTGTCCAGAGAAGGGCAACAGAGCTGGGGAAGGGTATGGAATACAAGTCCTGTGAGGGGTGGCTGAGGGATCTGGGGAAAAAGAGGCTATGGGGGGATCTTGTTGCTCTCTGCAACTACCTGAAAGGATGTTGTAGCCAGGTGGGGGTCAGTCTCTTCTCCCGGGTAAAAAGTGACAGGATGAGAGGACATGTCTACAAGTTGCATCAGAAGAGGTTTAGATTGGATATTTTTGAAAAGGAAATTTTTTTCCCTGAAAGAAAAGCAGTGTAAAGCATTGGAACAGGCTGCCCAAGGGAGTGGTGGAGTCACCATCCCTAGAAGTGTTACAAAAAACATGTGGATATGGCACATGAGGACATGAATTAATGCTTAATGGTGAACATGGCAGTGGTGCTGGGTTGGCAGTTGGACTTGATGATCTTAAAAGTATTTTCCAACCTTAATTATTCAATGATTCTATAAGACCAAATAACTTCTGTGCATTTGAACAACTGTCTTTCAGAAGTGACTTTTTAGAAATATTTTGGGTTTGGAATATATTTTATAAAGATTTTTAACTGTACAAACTTGTCCTCAAAATTAGTATTGTGGGAGCTTCTTAAATATGAAGTTATTGACAATACTGAAGTGAAAAATAAAAAGCTGTAATGTGCTTGGCTTTCAGAAGAAAGATTCTTCTATCAGTAATAAAGTGTCAGATTCAGAAACCTTTCACGGATAAGGTTGCTAGGATTTATTTATTCCAATCCAAGTATTACTGGCTAAAATAATTGAGCTATATGTTAGCCACATGTCTTATGAATTAAGGCAAATAGGACAAAGCTTAATAGGATAAGTTGGTCCAGTAAAGTCTGTGAATCGGTGTGGTGAACTGTAACACAGTTGACACTTTTAAAGTGTATAGTTGGAGTTTATTATTTTACTTTGGGATAATATAACAAACTTTTATAATAATTGACAAAATATAACATTGTGACAAGACAGCATGGAAACATTTGTATTGCTGTCATAATGTAAAAGATAAAAATCAATAATATTAAGAAAAGGGAAGTACTGCTCCATACCAGCAGATAATGCAGTAAATAACCAATGAGAAATCTAGTTTGTTCCTTGATAATAGTCTTATGTCTGATTTTTTTTTGTTCTACTTTCTTTAAATTTAATTTTTAAACTATTATTATGCTGTTCAAATGATACCTTTTTCTGCAATTAATTTTGACATCTGAAAGTTTGTATTCTGCTAGAAATCATGACTCCTATTTTAATTTAATTCAATGGCTTTTTCTTTTAGACTGATTTTGCTAGGTTTAGTGGAACTAATGTGGAAACAGATTTTGTAGAGGTACCTTCACAAATGTTTGAGAACTGGGTGTGGGAAAAAGAGCCACTGCAGCAAATGTCAAGACATTATAAAGATGAGACCCATGTTGGAGACACTCTCCTTGAGAAACTTGCTGCCTCTAGATTGGCTAATACAGGTATCTCTCTGCCTTTTCTCCCCACAGTATATGTACAAAAATACGTAATTTAAAAAAACTGATAAGCATAGCAAGCCCATTCAATTTCTTCTGTGTGTACGCTTCTCACCGTCTTTCCGGGTTTATTTGTCTGGGTACTCCCATTAATAAAGGCTATGATGACACTGCCACTCTTTGCCTGGACAGCAGCAGCTCTGATTTTCCAGGCCACCCACAGTACTAAAATACTTTTCCTCTCCATGTGGCTTCTTTACCTACCATCATTGTTCATTTAAAATTGGGGATGGGGGGTGTGATTGGGGCGGTGTGTGTGATGGGGAAAGAGGGAGAGTCTGTTTGGGGTTTTTTGATTTTTATTTTATTTGTAATCCAGAGCAGGCACTGTGCATAAAGTGAATACACTGTCAGATTTTCTGTATGTATTGTCTACATTTTGATTTGTACATGACACTTGACAGACGTGGAAATTGTTTTCAAATTTATTGAATATAGATAACGTATCCCAGACAGAAATGTTGTAGCCCTGTATTAATCAAACAGTCTCTTTACTTTCTACATCCAGAACCTTAAGTCCATATTCTCTACTTTCCCGGCAGATATACTGCCTTCCCAAACTAAGGTCCTAATTTTCTTCTCCTGCCCCATCTTGTACTACCTTACATGTATCTCCAAACTGAGATTGTAGTCTCATGTCATTGCCTATCACTGTTATTCTATCACTCCCACCCCTTTGTTCCTCTAATCAGGGCTTCTCATTTATAGTACAATTTGTCATTAGACACTGCTGTTTATTTCATACTGCTTTCCTATCCTGAACAAGAAGTCTTTGTCCCTGTGGCTTGTACAGACTCTGTAGCTGCAAAGCATTTTGTCTGGGTAAAGGTTCATATCTTGTAGCTTCTTAAAAAAAGCTTACAGCAGCTGCTGCAGCAGTTCTTGGTGTTTTTTGAAGTGTCTTAGGGTGGATATACTAACTACCATCTGTTGAAGCTCAGAGTGAAATGGTACATGGGAAGCGATGGCAGCTGAAAACATTATTTTAAATATTAAGATGTGCTTTAAAAATATCTGCGTTATTTTAGTTTTGATCTGTGAGGAAAATAACATTTGAAAAGATGGAGCTTATAATGACAATTCCTTTATAAAAATTATGCTTCTCAATTCTCTGTAACTGGAGCAATTCAGATGGGAACACTGAAACTCCCAAGTTTTTCCCATGGTTAAAATTCTAATAATTTAATGTGCATGTTGAGATCTTTGAAGGAAAGATGCAAATGAAACTCCAGCTACTTTGATGCTGGCTAATTAAATGTTCTTACCCACTTAGGCCTTTTAACCCTCCGTCAGATTGTTTTGAGCAAAGTTGACCAGGCACTGCATACAAAGATATCTGTTGACCCAGCAGATGAATATGCTAAATACTGTATGGAGATTCTAGGAATTCCTGCCACTCCAGGTATGTCACTATGAAGCTTTTATACAGCATGTCCAAATGGTTCGATTTAACATGCCATTCTTTCCCAGTAATGCTTGGCATACAAACCCCCCAGAGTTGTTTATGAAATAGTCTACTTTATGAAGCTCAAATAGTTATTTTGAAACTTAGGATTATCTTAATGATCTTTTCTGAAGGAAAATTAAGGCAAATATAAAAGTTAACCTTTTGCAGGATATATTTTAGAGTGACATGATATGAATTCCACTTTAGATGGTCTGTCACATCTGTGTTGGGGGTACAAGTAGCCTAACATGGGAAAATGAATTTCCTTTGTAGTCAGCAGAGTAGGTTCAATACTTTCAGGGATACTCAGACACTTTATGTTAAAGGTTTCAAAGTAGTTGATATAAATTCCTTATTAATTTGTTCTTGAAGTGTTCAAGAAAAAATGTTCGAGTGTTCAAAAAAACCCAACTGTATTTTATTTAAATGCCTTAATATTCATCTACTTTTCAAGGAACAAACATGCCAGCTACTTTTGGACATCTGGCAGGTGGTTATGATGGTCAGTACTACGGATACCTGTGGAGTGAAGTGTTTTCCATGGATATCTTTTATAGCTGCTTTAAACAAGAAGGAATAATGAATCCAGAGGTAGGTGATGAATACTTCTTAACAAACACTTCTGTTGCACTTTGTCTCTGAAACAGCATTTATTGCCATCTTGATCCATAGATATAACATCTCAAGTACTTCTGCACCTGTCAAGTTCAGATCAACAACAAAAAAAGGTGTATAAGTAACTTTATAAAATAATCTTAAAATTTTCAAGAGCACTTGCATTTTAATACAATTCTTACCACATTATACATTTAATATTATAACACTTAAGACATCATGTTGCCTTGTCTAATGCCTTCCTCTATAATTTTAGACTGAAAAAACATTTCTCTGTTGCAGGGGCAGATGCATATTCATCTACTGTGAAAGCTGTATGATAATAGTGCTCTGTTTCCATTTACATTTCCAGTACATTTTGTGTACCTCAATGTGAGGTTCCTTTATGTAATCACTACTTAGAAAACTGAATTTATTTAGAGCTTTTCTGTCACAGCACAGCATAACGCAGAAATTGTTTCTTTAGTTTTACTCCCAAGTCCCTTTTGAAGTCCAAATCATTAATAGCTTCTAGATTTACTAGGCCTTTTTTTTTCTTGTGTAGCTCTCCAATCTGTTCTGCCTTGAGCAGAAAGAAAGGTTAGTGATGTGGCTAATAGTCCTGCTAATTCTGGCAAAGTTTTTTAGAGATTATAGACTTTTGAGTTGAGATGCTGCAGATGAGATAGATGAGTTCTGTCATGAGAAAGGCCTTTTGGTCTTGATCCTCTTAACTGTGTTCTTGATTCAGCTGCCAGCTCTAGTTCTTCCATTCAGTAGAGGTACACAAGAGAGAAATAAAAGAAAGAGTAGAAAAATGCATGATTGTCCTTTTCCTCTCCTCAAATTTTACTTCTTTCCTCCCCTTCCTTTTCACAGGAACCATAACTTCTAGAACTGTCCATCACTCTAGAGGATGGTGACAGTAAACAAGATTAGATTTTGATCTGAATGAAGAGAGGAGTCCAAAGAGCAGATGGGGTGGAGACCATAAAACTGAGGCAGTGGTTAGGCCAGTAAAACCAAAATGGGTTTTGTAGAGAAAAGCAGCCAACTTAACAGTTTTAGAGAAGAAGTGACAAAGAGTTTGGAGATCAGGACTGATACTGTGGGGATAGGGATTCATGACAGGTACATGTGAGAATAAGCAGACCTGTTTGTTCATTGGCAATCTTGTCACTCATAAATAAGAGCAGCAGAGAAGATGTGTCAAGCTAAATGAGAGAATAAAATAACTTTTTATAAAATGTTGTTCATATGGATCCTAAAAATGGCATTTCAGGAGAGGTCAGACTTCCTGGGTTTTTATAACTGTTACTGTTTGGGAGAGATGGTGTAAGGGTGCTGGTGCCAAAGCTGTGGGACTTTGTGTCAGTTGTCTGTTCTGACACAGATATGCCCCTCCAGTGTCATCACAGATCTTTTGTTTTGCTGTACTTTCCAGTGTCAAAACTTTATTTTGAGTGATTGTGTAGTCAAAACCCTAAGCCATAGTTTGCCAGAATTGCAATGTTACCTTTACTTCTCCTGGGGGATGCCTTTTGTTCTGATTTTTTGTGAGAATTTTTATTTTCTTTGCCTGTGTATGGGAGGCTTTGAGAATAAATTAAGTATGATAAGCATGAATATTTCTATGGTACAGGTGAAAGACAACTAGTGCCTCTTTTAATGGGAAACCTGCTATCCAGGCTAAGTTAGGAAGAAAATTGATTATTTGCTGATTATATTACTTGCTTTCTACTGTATGTGTGCTCACAGTTTGCTTGATTGCTGATATAACTTCAGATGTAACAGCGGAGAGTTTTTCCCTCCCTTTTCAACACTATCTTCTCATATTAGTTCTCTTCAACGCAAAGAAGCATTTCATCTAAACGCACTAGTGTTCCACAAGATGCAACAAACAATGTTTTATAAACAAATACTAGATAACTGTTTGATTTTTGTAGTGCTCATACTTCACTATGTCTAGAGTTAGAGTAGTCTTCAGAATAGCAGGAAAAAAAGATTGTTACGGTGTTATGACTAGGGCTCTTAGAAATTTGGCTTACCTCTTCCTGTTAGAATAAAATCTCTCTTCCTGTTTTGAACAACAGTTATACAATCTAGTCTCAGAGACTAGATCTATAAAAATTCTTCAGCAAACACTTTACTAACTTAATCAGTTGCCACACTCCTCAGTTCTTCCACATTATCTTAAATAACCTTTGGTCTCCCTAGAACTGAGCAGTGTTCTGGCTCTGAAGGGACAACAGCAAAGATTCAAGTCTTCTCAAATAATACGTTTAATCTACAAGGAACAATATCTTTGTTTGCTGCTGATGTTCAGGAAACTAACCCAAATAATTTAAGCAGTGCTTCAGTGCATTTTTTTTTCCAGTGAATTTTGTAGGTTTTTGCAGCAGTAATTCAGACAATTGTAAATGGCTAATGTAATTCAGACTGCAAATGGTAGTTCAATTAAGTCTTGGAAGTCCATCACTTAAAAAGACCCGTGCTTGTTTTTACAGTACAGGAAGTTTTTACAGTATCAGGAAGCAATGTGGTCCTGTAATCCCATAGCTTTGAGTTGTGGGGGAAGTATATACATGTATATATACTGACTAAAAGGAAAACCAGTGGCTTCTTCAGTATCAGAAGCACTGGGACATCTCCATGCAAAATAACTTTTTCTCATCTATAGTCATGTCTCAGAAGCCCAAAATTCTCTAGATACGATATGTTCTTTAAAATACAAATTCTTTTTAAGAAATCCCTCATTACTTCCTGTTGTCTCAGAAACTTCATTCGTATTTTAAAAGGAATCCATTTCTTCTGAAGCAATAATGTTTATTCCTGAAAGTAAAACCTGAGTTAAGTCTCATTACATGTTTGCATGTATTATATATACTACTATGCATATAATATGTATTGTATATGTGCATGTCATTCTACAGTACTACAGCTTTCTGTCTCTGGACTATCATCCCTGTTCTCCAAACAGAGTTTAAAGAAAGAGAAATCAGTTAAGAGAGAAAAGATGGGTTTTTTCCTTCCAGTCAGTCACAGGGATAATCCATTAATGGAGATTTTGAGGACATTGTATGTTTGTTATGCTATATACAATGTCTTCCAGACAAGTTATAATTGTGGCTTCCAAAACAGTGTAAAAACAACAAGAAAAATAATTTCTTCAAGAATTGATTGAATTTCTGCTCTTTTGAGTTCTTCCAGCAGATCTAAATTATACTTGTGGTGTATCCTGATTTCATATTATGAAATCTAGAAGGAGAAAAGTTGTTTTATCATAAGTAGATTTTTAAATATGCAGAAAATACAGAAAAAGAGGCAGTTGGCACGATAAGAAGTATTAACATTCTGCTTTACCTTCCCTCAGGCTGGGATGAAATACAGAAACCTCATTTTGAAACCTGGAGGATCTTTGGATGGAATGCTTATGCTACAAAATTTCTTGGAGCGTAAACCAAACCAGAGAGCTTTCTTATTGAGTAAGGGATTATGTGTTTAGTAAAAGGATGATTCCTTTGTAATGGCATATAAGTATGGAACAGCTGGAAATATCAGTGTATTTCACATCTTAACTATGTTTCACTCTAGGCAAATTGTGTCATTTTTTGATGATTTTTTTTAATTGTAAAAATAAAAATATGATTTTTTAAAAAAATTTCATACGACTACAAAATTCAACACATCAGGGAAAAAACTGAGATGTGTAGAAGCTGAGGATTTGGATGGTAATTCTTTTTAATTGTTATGAAATAATACTAATCAATATGGGGATTTGATGCCATGGTTCTTTTTTAATAGATGTACTTAAATTGTGTCTTGTGAGTGAATTTTAAATCTGGAGGGGATAAAAAGACACTACTAGCAATAAAAGAAACAGTTTCATACTTATTCTGTATTGTCTATTGTATTGACCCGTGTCTCTGATGGAGAGGAAGTGTGTTGGTTTTTGTTATTGTTTGGGTTCAGTCTAGCTTCCTGACAAATTTCAAGATTGAGAACCTGCCCAAAAAGTTTTACACCAGAGATGTTTGTGTGATACTTTTAGACTTCATTCTGATGCATGTTAAATTCTTATATAATTTATATACTTATATAATATAATTAAAAAAGAAAAAAAACAGCCAAAATCTATGACCTTAGCAGTTCTTCCACCACTTCTTTGTTTTTGTTGATGATCGCAAGTCAAGTCTTTGGTTTCGAAATTATATCAACACTGACATTGAAATGTTGTAATTGAGCAATTATAATGGTTTCAGTTGGTTTGTAAAGTATTTTGAGATACAAATAAAGAAGGAACAAAATACGATCTCCCTGGTGGGAATGATAAAAGTAAATTGAAAATTTTCCTATTCCTTTCCAGTGTAGCATGCAGAGGTGCTACAAAAAAGGTGCAATAGATTTAATGATTTCAGCTGTGGGACTGTGAAAGTATTTGAGGAATTATTTTACAAGTTTTCTGCAAGATCAGGAAAAATGAGTTTTACAAGGCAACTCTCAGCATCCAAATAAAGCTGTAAATCACAAGTGCACTTTTCTTGATTTTGGATATCTTATCTTACTTTGGGTTTAGTATTACAGCATGTATATGAACAAGCTTTAATTTTGTTTACTATCTAATACATATTAGACATTCGAACAATAGCTGTAAACATGGTTGGTGTGTTTACTTTTTTGTTCAATAATGAAATAAGAAATGTGCCCGGTCAACTCAAAAGACTTCCTTTTTTTCTAGCAAAAGAAAACTAAAAGCACTCACTTTGGGTTAAAGCTGTCAATTTGCTTTAGGGGGGAAAAGCCTGACAATTGTGAATGTTCAGGTGCAACTTTATTTCTTGATTTTCTTTTAAAGCATTTAAACCGGGGAGGAAAAAGTGAGATTAATCAGTTTCTGAAATGGAAAATGTGACACATTTTACATCTAACCACAGCAGTTAGATGTAGCCAAAACAGATTAACTCTGCAGTCTTACCAGCCCACATAATTAACTAATTTCTAGTTCTCATAGACACTTACAGTTTTAGGCCACAGTTCTTCTGTGTCCTGAAAAGGCAATACATGAAAATCACATATGTGAGAACACCTTTAATAGTATTCAGCATAGCCATAAAGGAAAGCTGAGGAAACTGATGGATGCAAGATTATCCCAAAACCTGTGAGTTTTGCCTGGACTAATTTCCCTTGTGTTCTGACTGGATTTGCAAGTATTTTGCTTGTCTTTTCATACATGTTTAAAATTCTTGTGATTCTATCTTATCCACATATTTTTTTCCTTTCACACTGTAGTATAGCTCTGGAGAACTACAACATTTAAAAAAATATAGTAAGTGATACTTCCCCTAAATGGATCTGCAAATCTGTGCAATGGGACCTCTCTTAAGAAGCAAAATTCAGTTTTTATTTTACAGTTGGTAGGCAGATTTCCACTGTATAAATCTGCAGTCTTGGATCAAGGTGGATAATTGCAAATATAGTAATTATAAACAAAAATATGTGACAATAAAAAGTCATGTGGTGATTTAAAAGTTAGATTTAGAACAGTACTGGTGCAAATGATGACAATTAACTTTTTTATTTTCCCGCTCTTTAGTATGTGTGGTGGTTTGTTGTACGTTATAGAGTAACTACGATACTAAAGTGTAGGAGAATGTCTGGTTTTACGTATATATGAAAATGCTGACATGGCTGTATGGTAACAATAGCATCAGGTAAATATCCATGTATGTAAGGAGGAGAAAAAACTAAACCACGTTGTAACCACAAGTGTAACCACAAGTGTTATATTCTACCCCTGTTACAAAAAAATTGGATTTTTTGTAATTTGTTTTTGTAGAATTCAGTTCCTTCAGCCTGCAAACGTGCATCAGAATTAAGTCAGATCATCCTATAGCTAAAACTGCACTCAACTAGAAGACTAGTGGGTTCAAAAGTGCTTATGAAACATCTTAATGTAATAACATAGCAAACTTGTCTGATGAGTTTTATATTGACTTCGTGAAGCCTTCTGAATTAAATGTGGGTTGGACTACATGACTTTTTTCCTTCCAACCAAAGTTGTTCTTTGAAATTCATGTTCATAATTTTTTTATTGTAAATACCAGATCTTGACATGGAAAAGATAACCTGGAGAAAGACATCTTTTCTGGTTTTGCAGCTGTCCATCGTAGGCATGAAACTTTTGTCTGTATAGGAAACAACTTATTCTGACACTATTCTAAGGCAGTGAGATAGAGTCCCCCGAGAAACATAAGTTAATTGACTTGTCACTACCAGAAACAATCACATACATGAAAACATGCCAGTAAGTCGAGCCTATTCTAGAGTTGCTAAACCCATGCTTCCACTGAATTAAATTTCAAAACTGAAAACCTAAGTTTAAATATTCAACTTTGCATATTCACTCTGATAAAGTAATTTGTAATTTTTGTCTGTAAGAAAATGACACCTTTTCAGGTTTAGTATTATATCTTTTTAGAATTTCATTGTGTTTAGGATTATTATTTTCAAGTGTAAAATGGGAGACTCAGGAGAGAGTGTCTGTTATCCACTGAGTAAGTGGGTGGTAGGCAATGGTTTCTGTTGCTTCACTGTGAAGGACAGAATAGTTTGAGCGTGTGGCTGGGTCACAGGGTGATGGCCTCAGCAGCCCCTGATGATAGTTTTCTGACATAGGTCCAGCATGTAGGCTCTTTCTGGGCTGCTTGCAAGTCATGTGGTCAAACCTAAATGGTAGAAACAGTCTGAAGGTTTAAACTTTAATCTCTGAGATGTGATGGCTATTGGTTCTTATGCTGACTTAATAAAGAGAGCATTAAGACCTAGAGAGTTAATGTTTGTAGAAGTAAGTAGAACATTGTAGTTCTCTGTTGTATTTTATTAATATCACAGCATTGCAGAAGAAAACCTTCTTCCTCATTTTAATCAGTTATCCGGATTAGTCAACTGCTGACTTTGATAAACAACTTCATTAAACCCTGTTTTAACAAATGATCAGACAGCAACTAATTGTAATGGCTAAAGTCTTTTAGTAGGGGAGAAGTAAAACTGTGGTAGTGCAACAAGTGAATTACAAGGTCAAGATCTCAGCTTCTCTCTGAAAAAAATGAAACAATTTCCAGGTACCTTTAGAGGTAGTGCAGGGTAGTTGAGTGAAATATAGATTCCTGAAGGGGTTAGGTTTCTATTCTTATTTGCAAGCGGAAGAACATGAGACTATGCCAGTAAGCCATTAGACTATGCCAGGTGGTTACTTGACTTCTTCCTGACATCTGAATATTAATTTTTTATTTCACCACTATTTTCTTCATTAATATATTTAAATAATAGTTTATCATAGTGGAAGAAAGAAAGTTACGGGGGAAGTTCATTTTGTGGGGCCTATGAAGGAAATCCTGTAGAGCTAATCATCATTGGCCTTTGTAAAAGTGCATATGATACTAAAGATGTGGTTCCAAACAGCAGTTAATCTATTTTAGACCTAATTAGGATAAAGACAAATTAAGTAAATGAATTGAAGTTAGCTGTTGCCTAGAAACCAAGAACCACGATCTAATTTTGTTCAGTATTGATTAGCAGAGGATAGACTTAACCAATACTTGCTTGTGCTATATCCCTGATGAATTAAAAAGGTTAAAAATATCACTATTAAGAAAACCAATGAGTAAAATCACTGGGAAAAAATGTGAATGAGAAGTGGTATGTCTTTGAAATTCAACTGGCCCAAATCCCACAGTTTCACAACTTAAAAATATTTGTAAACAATTCTTACTAAGAAGAACCAATCTGTTCACCAGTAAAAACAGCAATTAAAAATAAACCAGAAGTGAGTAGTCAGGAGTAGGAAATAGTCGTAAATGAGGAATTGTAAAATGAGAAAAATTATAAAGAAGGCTAAGACTGTCAATGAAAAGAAACACAGATGAAAGTGTTACAGCAAATAATTTGTATAACTCAGCGTATTAAGAACAAATAAATCCCATTTGTGTTACAGAGCCTTCAGTGAATGAATATGCTAATATTGCAAATGATAACAATTCTGCATTTACAAAGAATGTGATATATCATATGAGAACAGTGGGGTACTTTCCAGTCCATTAAAAGAGGAGTATATTGAGCAATACCTACTGAGAAAAAAAATTTTGGCCTGAGTAGGGTTGAATAACTTGTACTTTACAAACAAACAAAAAATATTATTGAGGGATTTTTTCCCAGTGCTGGTTATCTTGGGCTAACTGGGCATATGCCATTATACTAGACCAGTGCTAATGAGTTCTACAAAACCCAAATAGATTACTATTGGTCACATAGCTTGAAATCCAACTTCAGCAGAACAGTGGGAAAGCATAAATACGGTTCTGTTGCTGAAAAAGTAAACAATGAGTATAATTCATAGAATGTGAGCAATTTTAGGAAAAAAGGGTTTTGTCAGACAAGCTGGATGTAATTGTTTGCGGCCATTACAAGCCTGATGAAGGTGATTGTAAAGAGATTTATGTAAGGGGTATTTGACACACTGCACATTCTTTTCATTTAAAATAACACTATATGGTATCAAGAGAGGATATATAAAATGGATTAAGAACAGCTAACTGTTTAGAGTACCTAATGGCATAGAATTACCATTGAACAGTGATCTAAGCGCTCAGGCATCACACAGGACTGCAATATAAAATCATTGGTGATAGAACTTGTAAGCAATTAACCAAAAAAGGCAATCACAAGGAATTCCTTGATTTGTTAGAAAGCTTTGGGTATTCAGATGACAAAATTCTGTACCATGGGCAAAGGAACATGTAACATGCCTTTAGCATCTAAAAATGTAGCTTAAAACTACAGGTTGGAGGGCTGTATTCTGTAAAATACTGACCTCTGAAAGTATCTAGAGGCTAGTTACAGTAGTCTATTCAACATGAATTGCTAGGAGACTATAGCAAAAAATGGTTAGGCAATCTCATGATGGATGAGTGCAAGAATATTGCTTAAGAACGAGTTACTGATGCTACTTCTGTATAGCATATCAGGAATTGTATGCAATTTTGGTATCCTGATTTTTAACTTATTATTCCAAATGAACATAGGTAGTTGTCTATGTAGAATAAAGTTAAGTTGTGGAGCTCCTTGCCAAGAACATAATAGAAGTGATACATCTATATGAGTTCAAAATAAGACTCAACACATTCTAGTCATTCAAGAGAAGCCAGTGGAGAGTATTTAAATACATAAAACCCTTTTCATCCTCAGTAAGACCCTACAAAGTAGGGGTGGAAATCCGAAGAATATCGAAGAAAATATCATCTATTGCAGCCCTATTCATATTTCTGTTAGGCATCTGCTTTTAGCCACTGCTAGAGATAGGATATTGTATCAAATCAACCTGCTGTTTGATCCAGTATGGAAACTGGAGAAAGAACAGAGACTTACAGTCTTTAGGTATTGCCATTACATAGTAAAGGCTCTTTAGTCCTTAGTAGGAGAATGTCAGCCTGAATCTGAGGCCAGTCATTTCAAAGACAAAATAACACCATTTTTAAGAGTGAAGAAGACAAGCAACTTTCTAAGCAGTCTGTCCCAATAGTTAGGGTTGTCAGTTCTCAATGTCTTCAAGACAAGTGAAAGCTCTTTCAGGAGATACGTATTTACTAAACACAGTGGTTTAGATCTCATTCAGAGTAACTGGGTGTAATGTAATCAGATTGACTTCCTGGGCCTCTTTCCTTTTAAAACTACAATTCTGAAAATCAAATCTTAGCAAAAAAAATATTGCATGTTTATTCAGGGGAGAGGTGTAAAACTGCCAAATGTAATTCATTGCCAAGGACTTCTTGCCTTCTAAACCACTAATGGAAAGCAAAAGCAAATGGAAAATCTACTTTTAAATTAAGCAAACATTTTAACTTGACATAGTTGTCTTTAACTGCATAATTGCGAGATTTACAAACTTTTGTAAGAAAACTGAGCAGATGTTTTGCCATGTGACAGGAGATAAATTCATCCTTTGATTTCTTGTTGAAGAAGACATTGTTTTTCTCTGTAGAAAGTAGAAACTGAGTAATATCCCCAGGTTATTGTTACAAATGGGATTTTTGACCAGACAAAGTTATTTTTTTTTCATTGGATTGTCTCCTCTGGATTTCCAGATTTCAGTTAGGTTTTAACAGATGACGTCTTTTTGCAGAGCTGTTATTTTCTGATTGGTCTCATTGTAAGGCACAAAACTTCTTGTCCCCAACTCCTTCTCCCACACCTCTTCATTGAAGTGTTGCTGTCATCTGGAATTTAGTCAGCACATTGCTGAGATGTATACTTTAAACTTGGGAAAAGCAAAAAGCACTTGGTAAAGAAATGAGCAATTTGTATTTGTCCTTTTAATTGATAAAAACCAGTCATGGCTCAACATCCAAGATAAGTTACTACCAAAATCTGGCAAAAGATCAGAAATCTAGTCAGATTTTTACAGCCAAATAATGTATGTTATGAATATTGTTAGTAATAGAAGGGTTTTACAAGGACTAAGTGATTCTATAAACATGAAAGAGTTTTGGTCTAAAACATTGATGAGAAATGTCTGAAAGCACACTTGGGGATGGTCCTGTGCGGGGCTAAGAGCTGGGTTCTATGATCCTTGTGGGTCCCTTCCAAGTCAGCATATTCTGACATTGCACGTTTTGAGACAATACACCAAAAGAAACACATTTTATTCACTTTGATAAGTTTTTTTAAGTGTGGTTTTGTTTTTCAAGCCTTGTCAAGAAGTAAAAGAATTTTATCCTATTGAAAATTCAGAGTTAAGACCCATAGAGATGACAGGGTTTGAATCAGCTACCTGTAAAATATTCGTTAATATAGTGCAAACAATAGCATTTTTCTCTTAGCATGAAATGTTATTTTTATACAAAGAAGCTCATTCTCTACAGGAAAGGAAAACCATCAGAAGTTGAAAGGAGTTACAGATATGTTGTCTGTATACATATTCACATTATGAATATGCTTCTGCCCAAGTGTGTTTATGCCTTAATCTATTTTTACAGGAAGAGGGTCCTTCTCTTTCCTGTCAATCATGGTAAACCCTGGATAAGCCCAGCCACAGGCCCCTCCACCATTTCTTCTGGAAGATAATGAGCAAGGGAAAGATTGAACAAGCATGAATCTGCAAAAAGATATAAACCACATCTGAAGATCTTCCAATTTACTGGGAAATCAACTGCTTTTTTCCTTCATGTTGTTTTCTGTATGCACTTTACTCTGCTGGAGACATTCAGCAGCCCCCCTTAATCTGAAGAGGGAACTTCTGGTCTAGGATGGCTCTTAAGAACTTAACCACGTGAATCCTTGATAATCTGTGGATTAAGTCTAAGGTGGCTGGCCTTCCTCTCTCTCCTTCCCTAGGAATGACATTAGGTTTGATGCACTTCTTACGGAAATTTTGTGAATCATAAATTGGTTTAATTTTAGCCATCAGCTATCCAGTGCAATAAACTCTTAGTAGAGTTGTACCTAGGAACCTCTCTGCCATGAACACAAAAAGGGAAGAGGTCTTCCTAAATGATCTGTTCAATCTGAATAGAAAGATAATGTGATATATGAGTTGGAATGCAGTGGATCCGTTTTTTTAGGAGAAAAGGGGAGGGGTGTGATAGTCTCACCTAGGTAAAACATAAATGTAGCATGCAAGGGTAAGCTTGGTGTGGTGAAGAAATGACATGTTAAAAAGGTGGGTTTTCCCCCAAAGGTGTGTGAAAATAGAATTCCGGACCCTTTTTGAGAGATACATTCTGTGAAGAAAAAAAAACACAACCAAACCCCACCCTCAGTTGTTACTGAAAATTAATGGTGGTCACTGAGAAAACACAGTGAACTGGGTAGTGAATTGCAAGATTTATCTAGGATTACAGAAAAATGAGTCTTCATTACAGGGAAAGATTTATCTGCTCACCAGAGAAAAATCCAGTTTAGTCATATAATTGTGTCTCACGGACTATCCCCTGGACAGAAGGAGATATACTACAAAACCATTCATAGGTTTCATGACAAAAAAGTCAGTCTCAAGTGGAAAGTCCTACCTGGGTTCTTCAAAAGCATATGTAAAGCCTGGGCATTGTAAATTCTCAAATTGCAACAATTGCACAGGCTGAAATGGCAAGAGTTATGTTGGCAAATCACATATTATCTTCTTCATGGGCGATTACCCACTGTGAGCTACAAGGGCACTCTCAGGGTGTGCATATATCTGGTTTGAAAAGCAAAAACTCAGCTTTAGTTGAAATTGGCCAGAGATGTCAAAAACCACAAGCAGGGTTCTTCAGGTACATAAACAACAAGCGGAAACAGAAGGAAAATATTGGCCTGCTGTTGAGCAGGAGAGGTGAATCAGTCACCAACAGTGCTGAAAAGGCAGAAGTTCTCAACACATTCTTCACCTCTGTCTTTACCAGCACTGATATTAAGAACAAAAATCCAGGCTGATGCAAACACAGAGGTACTGTCAATGAAGGCAGAGTTGATGTGTGAGCTGTTACAGGAGGTTGACCCTACAATTTGATGACCCCTGACAATATCCCCTCAAGGTTGTCTAGAGAGCTGGCTGATGTCATTGTGAGGCCACTCTACATAATCTTTTAGAAGTTGCAGAGGTCAGAGGAAGTCCCAGAAGGCTGGAGGAAGGCTATTGTCATCCCCATCTACAAGAAGGACTTAAAGGAGAGTCCAGGAAATAGATCCATCGGTCTTACTGCTGTCCCTTGGGAAAGTTACAGAAGTAATCCTCCTGGGGGCTATCAAATGTCAGATGAAGCGTATGACTGGGAAAAGGCAGCATGGTTTCACCAAAGGCAAATTGTGCTTGACAAACCTGGTCACCCTCTATGACACAGTAACCTGCTCAATTGATGTGGGGTGAGCGGTGGACATTGTTTAACTGGATTTTCCCAAGGCTTTCAATACGGCTCTTGGTGCTGCTTTCCACAGCCTCCTCTGGAGAAACTGTTGCATTACAGTCTAGACAAGTGGTCTGTCTGGTGGGTGGGGCCTGGCTGACCCGTGGCACCCAAAGTGGTGTGGGAAATCACTCCTGTTCAAACCAGCAACAAGTGAGGTCCTCCAGGGATTGATATGGGGCTCAGTACTATTTAATACATTTCATAAGTGATCTGGAAGATGGGATCAAGTGTACCCTGATGAAGTTTTCCAGTAATAATAAACTACATGAGGAAGTGGATGTTTGGGAAAGGAATGCTACCCTGCAGGAAGATCTGGATAAGATGGAAGAGTGGGCTAATGAGAACAGTGTTAAGTTCAACAAAGACAAGTGTAAGGTCTTGCATCCAGGAAAGCATAATCCAGGAGTGCGGCACAGGTTAGGATCTACCTGACTTGGGAGCAGCTGTGTGGGAAAGGAGCTAGGGATCCTGGTGGACAGGCAGCTCAGTCTGAGTAACCAGTGTGCTCCTGCAGCAAAGAAAGGCAACAGAATGATGGGTGGCTTCAACAAGGACTTCACCAGCAGAGGTGAAGAATTATCCCACTTTGCTCAGTGCTTGTCAGAAGTCATTATCCCACCCTACTCACTGCTTATCATGCCTCAGCTGGAACACTGTGTTCAGTTTTGGTCCCTTGTGTACAAAACAGATGTGGACAGGCTGGAGAGGGTCCAGAGAAAGCCCACAAAGACAATCAAAGGCCTGGGAAGCTTGCCATGTGAAGAAAGGCTGAGGGAACTGGGTTTTTTTGGCCTTGAGGAGCTTGAAGGCACAGGGGAGACCTTGTCCCTCTGTTCCAGTATTTAAAGAGTGGCTACAGAAAAGATGAAGATTCTCTTTTAAGGAGGAGTCCCATGGAGAAGAAGAGGTACAAGTTGGGGAGATTCCAACTGGATGCAATAGGAAAAATTTTAACAGGACAATTGGCCATTGGAATATCTCACCAGAGAAGTGATGGATTCTGCAACATTGGACACTATTAAAATCCACCTGGAGAGGATGCTGGGCCATCTTGTGTAGACCATGCTTTTGTATCTACACAGATGATATTTGATGTCCTCTTACAGCCTCGTATTCTATGATTCTTAAGCATCTTGAAATTAGAAGATAACTGACAAAGATCCAGAGACTGTTTCTGCAGCAGAAGGGTGCCATTTCTTCTTGGTCTCCAAATGTGATGTGGTCCCCTGGTTTTGAAAAGCTGACAGAGTAGCTTTGTGCTTTCAATTCTTTTACCTTTGGATGTTCCACACCCAAAGCAGAGACTGCAAATTACTATCTCAAAACAAAAAGAGGAAAAGAGAAAATCGAGCTGCTTTAATTGCTCTCTGGGCTGGAGAAACCTTGGAGACTAGAAATTCTACTGGCCTGATATGTATATTTGACTAATTTGGGCTCAGTTTTCTAACTCAGCACATTGTTTGGGAAGCTGTACAAGTGTGATTCCTTAGGCCACTGTAGAATAATTTGCTAAATAAATCCCCAGTGTGTCTATTAAAGTAGCATTTGTTTAGTTATCAACAAAGTTCCCAAAATATTAAAAATTTTTATTGAAACATTTTTATAATTGTTGCTGGCCCACATCTGTAACAAAAATTATGCTTCTCTAGGTTACTTTCCCATGATAACAAAGATGTTTCAGTTGCTGATATAATTTTCCTTTATTTAATTTTATACAACATTAATTAAAATGGAAAGTTGCATCAAAGGTCACTGCTTACTTCATTAATAAGAAGGCAGTTTTGGTTTGTGCAGAAGCACTATGATAAGAAGATAGAATTTAATATAGAAGATAATAAATTTAGGCAGCAGCAGAATTGGAAATTTCAGAATTAAAATTTTAGATGTAAAAGATCAAATCTCTCAATCATTTCTAGTGCTGAGTGTCTCGCTAAGGATTTTATTGCAGAGCTTAGCATCTAACTGGTGTGATATTACCTTCTTTTGAGGGATTTCATATCTTGTCTTTTTCTCTTCTGATATATGCTAAGTATCCTCAGATGAGAAATTTTGTCAAAGGAAGGTTGTTCAGATTGTTGTATAAAATAAATTTATTTGTGAATTTATTTATTCACTTTATTTGTGAAATATTGCTGTATGTCATAAAAATCAACAAGATATCTTAGAAAACAAGAGACTTAATTTTCTCTTAAAGACTTAATGAAAAAGAATTTCCTTAGTTTAAAAGGAAGGACAAGAGAATATAATTTTCTTCTTGATATTTAATTAGATTTGGCTGTTGCACAATTTTATTAATAATTGGATAATATTGAGAGTTCAGACTAGTGAATTCTGAATGCTTCTGAGAGTGTTTGAAAACTTTCCGTATGTGTCTTGCAAATTGGTACCTCAGTGTAAGCTACAGTGCACCTTGGCATAATATATGATTCTTTCGATGTCTTTAGTAGGTAATAAAATTTCTGTGCTCACTTATAATCAGACTGTCATTAGAGAACCTGAGCCATCTTACATTGTAAATACAGAGTGAGCATGAAGGTTACAAGTTCCCCTCATGTCTTTTCATAAATCCTGCTATGCCTTGTGCTCTGGTAGCAGTTTTGCCTCTGTGAACCCTCTTTATCTATGTCTTGGCTACTCCCACCTTGAAATGTTTTATGTTTATGAGTACTTTTTTTTTTTAATTCTGCTGACAGAAAAGAAAGGAGTGAATATAAATAACCACTTGATTTTTCCCCAAGGACAAAGTATAACTCCTCTATGTGTAACCTGTATTAACAGCATTTCATAGCTGCAATTTTACATGTTAAAATACAGAGTCCAAGGCTAGTTATTTAAGTGATGTATTAAGTTATTAATTATTTAAGATGCTTTTCAGAGAATGAGGATCTAGTGAGCTCAGTGAGAGCCATCTGAAAAAACTGTACTATGGTAACTTGCCGAACATTTAAAAGTTTTTGTCTTCCTCTTACTGATCATTTTTTGTCTAAAGCATTTTAGGGAATGGATAACAAGGATAAGAATATCCTTCTCTACATATAAAAAGTGAGACCTAGAGAAGGTATTTTGGCCACTATCAAACATTCTTTTGGATTTGAAAATGTAAGCATGGGTGCCTATCTCCTTATGCTGTAGTTATTGTGGATTATGTCGTCTCCCTTTTCTTTAGAGAACCAGTGTTCAAGTGCTGTAGGTGATTTAATTTTGGGGAAAAAAGGAATAGTGTTCAGCCAGAAAAGTAGAAGATGCTTGGTATGACTGCAGGAGATTTGAATATGAATAGGGAGAGATCAGTAAAGTGATGATAGAATTTCCCTTCACTGAAAGAACTTTATAGCTCGGACTTTTCACCAGAAAACACAAATATGAGTGCATCATTTATTATAGACAAAAAAATATAAAATTAAGGTCAGTATTTCCTGTCTATTATACAAAAAGACATATAAAGTATGAGAGTAATATTCATATGGCAAAAGTGACAATATTCAAGGTTATTTTTGCTGCCTAATGTATTTTCAGTGACTAAAATGCACAAAAGGAATTGCTATGAAAAGAAATTTTGCATGCTCTCTCAACATGTCCACCAACGTTTTCATGTCCACCCTTACTTTGAGAGCACTTGAGCAAATGCTCTGATGATTTAAAATTAAAATAATTTCTAAACCTTTTAATTTTTTGATTTTTGGCACTGAATTTTCTTTTATCAAAGAAGGAAAAGAGCTTGAATGAAGAGAGTTGTGGCCCTTTGTGCTGAACATTTCAGTCAGTAATGCCATTAGTTTCACAAATCTTATGTGCTGGTGCTGTTGTGGTTGCCAGTGAGGGACTAGACAGTCAGTCGTGGAAGGAAAAGAAAAGAAGTCCCTGAAATGGAGAGAAATACATTTCACAAGGACACAATGACTAACTTACACTAGGAAACAAAGGGCAAAAGTAATTTTGGGTTTAATTATATAGTCCACTGAGATTATAAAGGAAATAATGGGATACTCTCTAGATAATCTTTTCTACAGCACAGATTTAAATGCAGAACTTAAAATAGCTCACAAGGTACACTTTGATTTTTAGATTTAAGATCTAGAAAAATTGTTCAGTCAGTTCCCTTGTAGATTGTTCCTTCTACACTAACAACAGGGAGCTTTATCCAGCTTCTTGATCTGCTGCCAGGAAATTCACTGAGGGCACAGGAGGGACAAGCTGCAGTTCCACAGTTCTGCTGGTTTATCTTGCTGTAGCCTGAGTGGGTTAGCACCTGTTACTATAGTCTGCCCAACTTCAACTCCGTGGTTGTGGCCTGAAGGGAGCTCTTGCATGGGATAAAATGGCTCGTTTGCATTGCAGCCTCATCTAACCTGTTGGAGGTTCAAGCTTTTAAAGAGATTTCAGAGATTTTTAGCTATATAACTGCAACAAGTTTTTACTGAAGTGCATATTCTTAGAGGTATATAACCAGGCCAGTTGTAGGTGTACCTTCATGACAATAGCAGAAAGGACATTTCAAAACAATCTTTTTTCTCTGCCGTGTTTCAAATCTTACTTTAAAGGGTTACTATCAGATGTTTTTAATTGTTGAAATAATATGTATAATACTTTTCTTTGATTTTAGACACAGCCAAAATAATTCAGGGAAAATTTTCCTCACTGAAATCAGCCTGGGGAGCATATTCAGCATGGAGAACTTCAGCTCAAACTGTTACAGTTTGGCAAATTTAAAAGACATTGAAAACAGGTCATTATAATAGGAATTGTCGGGCAACCTAAATTGCAGTCAGGTCTGCAAGCCCAAACTATAATTTACCACATGCAGAAAGTAACTTCTCAGTATAAGGTGAGAGTTCATAAAAGTAGGTGAGAAGAAGTTTCTTAGAATGGTTTATCAGAATTGGTACTGGTTGAAATGTTTTAATATTTTTAACTGGAGCTTTGGATTTCAGTGTCATCTCTTTTTCTTAACATTTATTTCACCAGATTTTTTGTTTCATTTAGATTTTGGTCAGTGGTAGAACTTGAAAAATTCCTGAAATATTAACTGAGAACTATTCACTGAAATATTAATGGAGAAAATTATAAATTTTTTTCATTGAGATGCTTACAGACATATTCCTTTCCAAAAAAACCCGAATTTTTTTCATAGAATGGCCAGGTTTAGAGTTTTACTCTAGCATGAATAAGATATGTTGGATGGAAATGAATCCTCAGCAGGGATTCACTGATACAAGTCTGCTAAAAGCCAGTGGAGCTTTGTTAATTGAACTAACTGCTCAGCATGAATTAACAGAATAAATAAACTGTGAGGTTCCCCAAATATTTAAATGTCTGCTAAGGTAATTTTAATAAGAAAAAATATCCCTGTGTAAGGGATAGATTTGTTTCAGACATCGTATTATTTAATTAATATGTGTTGTACAACCTCTGTGTTCTCATTTAGACCTGAAATCTCGCACTGTGGGAAGAGCTGTAAAGCAAAGCCTGAAGGACAGTATCAAGACATTTATTTCAAACAATGGTATGTTCAAAAACAGTGGTATGGCATCAAAGCCAGAGTTGTGAGTTACTAGTGAGAAGAACTACTGATGAGGCTGCTACAAGTGAAATCTGTGTGGCTGCTCCTCTGTGTCTAACACTTGGAGATGTGGATAAAAAGATGACACACAAATGTAGATGTCACAGACTAAGAAAGGATCGAAGGACAGGGAAGCAACTTGCCAAATGACAACACTGTGTATATTCTGTGTATATATGGAAGATGTGTTGAAACTAAAAGTAGGATGACATTTGTGTGGTTAGTAATTGTAGGACCAAACAAGAAGGTGATTATAATCTTCAGCTTCAGAGTTAATTCTTCCTTGATACTCAAATCTTATATGACACTTTAACTTTTGCAAGTGGAAACATGAGAAGATATCACCAAGATTATGAATTAGAGTAAATGAGATATTGGTAAGACAACTGTATGTTTATAAACAGGATATAAATAACAGATTGAGGTTAAAAATATTTATGGGAGGATGGAGGAATGGAATAAAACTATATCCAAACAGTTGTTTATATATATTTCCAGATATATAATATCTTTAATCTTATTTATCCTGGTGTAACGTAATACATCAAAAAAACTCCAGTTGTTCCAGGGGCACTGAATCATAACAGCTCTGGGTTGTCCAGTGTGACTAAAGGAAGGGAGAAATAGTTCTGTTCGTGCTGCCAAAAATCTTGCTGAGATTTATTGATGGAATTTGTGGTGACAAGAATGCCATGCCAAGTGCTCTGCTGCAGGAAGGCAAGTAGCCACACTGAGTTTTTTCATAGAATGGTTTCCCAGGTTGGTCACAGTAAATAAAAAATATATGAATTCTGAAATCTGTGTTTTCTTACTGTTAGAACTCCTCTTTTGCATACTTGTCTGACAGACATGTATTTTGAATTTCTTTTGCAGTTCTTTCTATTTCACAGAATAGATAGTTATACTACTAATTAAACCAAAGTAAGGTCTTCATATGCTTCACTCAGTGCATATAATCTTGAATTTTCAAGTACACTCCATAATTTAGCTGTGTAGTTTTAAATTATAAGGAGAAATATAGTTTAATAGTATCTTTTTAAAAATCAGATTTAGTCTAGCTTGTAATTGGCACTGTGTTTTAGTACCACCAGTATAGTTGCTATATAGATTATTTATTTCAGAGAGGGAGCCTAAAATTATGAATAGTTACACTCCTGTATTACCCTTGGATTAGTTATTTCAAAAGTGTCACTGAAACTATGATTCTACTATGCTTCAAAAGTATGGAGACGTTAACAAGCAGCAATTACAAAAGATTGCTATTAGCTGCTCACAGTATACACATTTCTTCATGATGCTGACATGTGAGTGCCTGTA
The DNA here is from genome assembly GCF_022539395.1 of Myiozetetes cayanensis. Classification (NCBI taxonomy): domain Eukaryota; kingdom Metazoa; phylum Chordata; class Aves; order Passeriformes; family Tyrannidae; genus Myiozetetes; species Myiozetetes cayanensis. The sequence goes on from NW_026087631.1 coordinate 48,696,325, forward strand.
AAATGATGAGTGCTCCCACTCTGCTTTTCAGCTTGCACACAAAAAGATTTCCCAGATATATCTGAAGACCCAGCTCGCTTTTTCAGTGTAAGCAATAGTAGTAGCCTACCACTCTGTCACACCATGTGCATGTTTGTGCTTTGATTTGACAAATTGTTCTTGCAGTTTTTCCTGTTGGTTTGGCTGAACTGAACAATGCACTGTTGGGAGCAATGCAGGATAGCAGGTGCCAGAGGCATGATCCTGATCCCATTTTAGTAATTAAGAATTTTACTACAGAAACTGAGGCTGGATAAGGCCTTTTGTGTGAAAAAGTTTAGTCCCGGTAAGTAGTTTCTTATCCTATAGTTAAGAAAGCAGCTAATAAAGATGCTGCTATCAGCAGATATTTATAAATACAGGACTTAATAATATGGAAGCCAGACATACAAATCTGGATTTTTTTGCAAATCTGCATGAGAACATTCTAAGCTGTGAGCTCAGACTTCTTATGCCTCAGACATCTCTATTGCGAGCCTAACTTGACAAGAAGGTAGATTGTCCTGAACAGAATGCAATGCAAATGCACTTCCCAGTGTGCTAAATGGCATGTTTAATGGCAATTTGGGCGATCCTGCAGCGCTGTGCCATGTAGACTGTCCCGACACAGGCATGGATCCTATAGGGAAAAGAAGAAAGGAGGTGGTCATGTAATTGAAGGCTGTATCACAAAGCACAGCCACCAGTGGGTGTAATTATGGTTGAATGTAATTATGCACTTCCTAACCTTATATATCTTAATTATAGCACCCCCTAACTCTTTGTGTGCTTGTCTTGGAACTCAGTCTGGTGTAGCTGTGCCGACCTACAAAACACACCATGGTTGTGTGAGCTGTGACCATCTTACAGCTAAAGACAGTTACTTGCTTCAATGCAAGCATCAGCGGGTTGTCTCTAAGCATTTAACTTTTTAAAGCTAGTTAGTGAAGAAGTTTCGCAGTAGACCGTGAAGAAAGTAAAGCTGTTACTGAGGGATTTGGCTGTCTTGTTTTTCTGGGGAATGAAAGCTATTCAGGAGGGCTCTGTGTAGCAACTGGGGAGCCCAGGAATCTTGGACGCTTCTTGGAGCATCTGGAGCAGGCAACATTATTTTGGAAATTGTCCAAACTGTGTGTTGGAGCAAAACATAGTGCCTAGCAGCCACAGTACCTCCTGACAGAGTCAGCTGGCATGACAGGTTCCCTACAGCAATCTCCACATGGGTGATCTTCACCACTCTTGCCCCTACATATCTGTCCTTGCAGGAAAAACTCTCAGCCTTCTCTGAAACAAGCCATGATAAAATGTGTGTCTTTCATGTGCACAAATGTCTCAAGGGTGCTCTCTTGTAAGGAAGCTGTCCAGCCATGGGGAAAGCAGAGAAGCATTCCACCCGCAGCAATATTTTGCCCTTAATGGAAGAATTTGGCCTAACCCTCACACTCATTTGAAAGTGTTTAACAGCAGTAGGCAGGGAGACAGACTATGACAAATGCATCTGGATGATATAATCTTCTGTCTCAGTGATATTTTGTTGAATAAGAGTATCTCAGTGTCTTTACAAAATATTTCTGCACTGAATAAGTAGGTGAAAATTACTTGATATCTTAAAGGGTCCTGAAAATCCAGATGCATTAATAGCTGTACAGTAATACATAGCTTAGAGCAAGACACTTCCCCCCTTTGCCCCCCCCCCCCATAATTATGTAACAAAGTGAAAGATCACTGTGCTACCTCAGATCACTGTTGATGGGGACAGGAGGTACAAAGATGCTTTATTTGCTCTGCTGTACAATGACTGGGCTGTGTGATAATGCTTAAGTAATAAGACACTCCAAAGAGAACAGACTGGGGGCTATAGATGCACCACAAGTAGGACTTGCACAAAAGACATCCCCAGGGACACAGCTTCATTTCAGATGGTTCTGCCTGGAGCTTGGCTCTGCTGCCCAACGCTATCCAAAGGCAGCCTGAGAGAGTATTATGAGATGAATAGATGTAATTGATTTTTTTTTTAAAATTACAGTATGTGTTTTTAGATTGTAAAGATCCACTAGTAAGCTAAGAAATCTTCTACAAAATTTTACTTACTATCTTACCCTAACTTTCTTCAGAGCATTCGCCAGTTTCTTATGAAAGCGCATCTTTTTCTGCCAGGTAACCACAGCCAAAACCTTTCAGGCAGTATCCAACCAAATGTTAATGCTGTTAGAAGCAGTGATAATTATGCAAGTGGTCACTTCACTGGTCACTGAAGGTGAGTTCTGTATAGAACCTGAATACAAGCAGGCTATTGAGGCTTTAGTGAAGAAGCGTGAAATTGTACAAAATTCCAGAATTCCCTTCTGACCTCTGTAGTTAAAAAGGAGATGTTGGTGGAAGAACAGAGACCTTTGAAGGCTTTTGCCATATTGTTGAAACGTGTGCAGATCACAGTGTACTAACTGATGCACTCACTGCCTGGATGAAAGGTTCGTGCGTAGGGGCTGGGTAGTGCTGCTCTGAGGAGCATTTCTTTGTCTGATGCACCTCCTTCAGACAGTGGCAATGTAATAAGAAACATTGCTACTTAGATTTCCCCATGAGGTTTCTTCCTCTCTATGATCTCAGATTTTGTTGCTATAATGACTTCTTTCCCCTCCCCCTCTCCTGCAAACTTCATTGAGCCATCACTGGGAGTTTCTCTTCACATTAGTGCCCTTTCTCTGGACTCTGAATTAATTAAGGATGAAACTGGAACACTGACTCATAGCAAAGGAGCCGAATTCCTTTTTAGTAATAAGCAAAGAAGGCCACAGGAACACACTGCTTCCCTGCTGCAACAGTGCTTTCAATTTGTGTGTTATTCCCACATTGATCATGTTAACTGATGCCTCTTTAGACACTAATTGCTGTATTGATGAGTCTGAATTGGATGGTTTTACTATTTGGGGGCTTCTGGGGAGCCAATCTCCAGAAAGGTGAAAGTACTAATTATATTCTCAATTACTTTAAAGCTCTTATCCTACTTTTGCCAGTGTTCATTCCCATGGTAACAGGAGCAGGTACAGCAGCATGCAGCCGAGAAGCACTCAGAGCTCTTGGTTCTGTCAGCAGTGGCTGAGGTTGGAAAGATACTATACAAACTGTGCATACAGATTTTCCAAGATTCCATAGGTTTCTTCACCACAGATCTAAGTTCAAATACCAAAAAATGGTATCCTAAAAATGAGTTTCCTTCTTTATGAGCTGTGTTGGCTTTTTTAAGCTTTGATTTTACCCTTAGGTGAACTGGCAGGTCTTCTAAAGACTGGTCTGCAGCCAGAGTCCCCAGGGGAAATTCTGAGTCAGCAACTGTCTTTTTTCCTGCAACCCTCTGGGCTGAGAACAACAGCTTTGCCACTACCTGACTCTTGGGCCTACTCTGCTAGCCAAATTTCAAAAGAGAAATGCCCACCAGCACTTCAAGTGTGTCTGAAATTGTAAACAGATTGTATTTGGAATGGTTTATGTCACTGACTTACAGTCAGCATTAAAGTTACTTAGGCTGCCATCAGCTGCAGACCTTCCTAGATACTGAGGTTTTTAGCATGTAATTATGGTATTTCCCTCCACAATGTAAATGCGAATCATTGACATTTTCTTTACGAAGCAGCACAGATTCCAGGCTGTGGTAGCTGGTTATTCATTGTGCTGAGCAAAGGCAAGCATGACAATTCTGTGCCCTGAAGTGAAGGTTCTGATCTCAGTGGAGTCTGAGCAAGAGAAAATCTTAAGGTATCCTGCTTTCTGCCTCAGTGAGCTTTAGAGCTCAAAACCAGCTCCAACAAGAACACTTCAACAGTGCTCATCAACAACTCAATTCAACAGAGAGTGTTAGGCTTTACATACAGGTTCCTCTATAGGGTGTTTTAAATTACATCATAATTCAGTAAGGATCATAAGGATTCTGTAGGATAAATTCCTTCTGGAAATATAAACACAAATACTTTTTTTCTGCGGCTAGCGCAGATACATTTTAAAAGAAAGTTCCTTCTTAGCTAACACCTTTTTTTTATTTAATCTAAAGAAAGTTTATTCAATTCAGGAGTTGATACTAAATTTCACTTCTGAGCAAGTCTGCTCTCTACAGCGAGATTATACCTATCCTTTAGATATACTTAAAACCTATACTTTAGGTTTACTTAAAAGAAATAAGAACAATAAGGAAATCATAAATCATATATGGTGCCCTACAATCTAAGGAGGAACGACATGATTATCAACTTTGAGGATCAGGGCACACACTTTATTTACTGATGTCAAATGTAATATCTTAAATATTTGCATTTGTTTTATTTACTTCCTTTTATTCTTGGCATAGTTTTTATGACACAGGATCAGTTTTCTAATTTTCAATATCTAAAGTAAGTGAGAGTTAATATTTGGACATGTTTTATCTTCCCTAATTTCAAGCAAAGAAAGACTGATTTAAGTTCATAGGGCTTTTTTGTGTTAAGAGATACCTTATAATTTATATTGTCCTTTCCTTGGCAAGGCCCTTATTGTGCTATCAAAGGATAAAATTCAAAGTGATGGGTCTATCAGGCAGGTGAAGGGAAGGGAGGGGAAGAAGAAAGAAAGGGGAAGGAAAGAGGAAGGAAAGGGAAGCGAAAGAAAGGAAAAGAAAAGAGTTCTTGGTGGCTAGCAAACTTGGGGGCAGGGGAAAGATAAAGAGTGACAGTGCTGCTGTTAATTTACGAACAAGTGACATGGTTACTAACCACAAGTAGTCCCTGTATTGGAGTGGTGAACGTGGTAGCTGCTGGGTTAACAGTTGGACTTGTTGATCTTACAGGTCTTTTCGAACCTTAAGGATTCTATGATTTCCTTGGATCCTTCCAGTTACAAAACCAAACCATGTTACTGATATCAGAGTTCAATAGAGTATTTATGCAAAGCCAGCAGTGTGAGACTAAGACATCTTATACCATCCTCTTGTCCTGATTTGGCTTATTATTATTTTACTGATGTCCTTATACCTTTATACCTTGGGTTAAAGGCCCATCATGTTTCTCCTGTGTTTTTTGTGTTGCTGCACATTAGCTATAGACTGCTTTGTCATGTGGGACATGTCTGTCTGACAAATATTGCAGCCCGATAGGAGCTGGAATAAAGCAGAGGAGGTATCCCATTTGCTTCTCTCTGTCATAATGCTTTAAAGACATTTTCTGGGAAGAGAAACATGGAAAACCAATTCTTATACATCTTCTCTGAATCTGAGCAGACCTGCTACTGAGCCTGATGTCCCATTGCCCAAAAAACTCAGAGAGTTCTCTGCAGTTGGAAAAGAAGCAGGCTAAATGAGAGTATATGACGTTTTACATCCTGGCAGTGAGATGGCTGTCATCCCAATTTTCCTGAGGGAGAAATCTGGCAGAACTTTTTGACCCATCATCTAGAGTAAACCAGGGATAGCATACTCATAAATGTCTATGAAAAGAAATAACAGAGTTAAGGATATTTACTTTAATCAAGTTACACAGAAATAACAATGATCTGAAAATTGAAAAACTGAAAGAAAAGCTGTTCTGAATATACAGTAACATACTCTACTCATCTTCAATTGTGTTCTGCAGACTGGGCAAACAACTGGCATCTGGAGATGGGGAATCTAATACAGCAGGCCTGCAGACTGATGAGTTGGAGAAAAGGACTGTCTATCTGGTCTGTCAGACACTTAAAATTTACATGCAGAATATCTAATAATTTGACTGACTTCATTCTAAATGTCCATATTTGAAAGCAGAACTCTTCTGAAGAAGAACTAGAGGAGACAGAAGGAAAAGAGTAGTAAAGTAGGAGGGAGAGCAGAGAGAATAGTGTGAACAGCAAACATGGATGTGCTTTAGTGAAGAGGAAAAGCTTATGGACAGGGTAGGGGAAGCTAGGACTGTTTCTAGCACATGATGCAAATGGCTTAGGTTGGTACTTTGAAGAAGCATTTCCATACATTGGCACTCATGTTTAAATCCACTTTGCAGAAACAGAATTATAAATGCTCTCTCTAATAGCATGTTGCAGTCACTCTGCAGCTTATATCCCGCTGAAGCACACTTCCCATGTTTGGACTTGCCTTCATTTGTACCTTCAGTAATGAGGCCCTGGAGCTGTGCTGTGCTGGCTGCTTCTGCCCTTGAGTTTGTCCCCACATACTTCTATTTATTCTCTTCATGTGTCCTTGGCTGTGTGGCTTTTTGCACTTTGTAGAGGAAGCTGTGCAACCAACTGTTCTTATTGACAGGCTAAATTGGCAAAATGTTTCTCAAAGGCCTGAGGCTGACTTAACGGGGAAGAAACCAGCAAAATGCAAGCATATTGTGCCTTTTATCACCATGAGCAATGAAGTGCAGCACTGCAGGCTTTTGTAAGGCAGGTGGCATGGCCAAAGTCCACACAGGGGCTGTGCCGGCCCAGGTAGTTCTGAATAGCTAAAGAAAGCACATATGATCACTTCTGCTGCTCTCCTGGTAAGCTATTACCATAATGTTTACATGCCATGAGCTTGCAAGTGTAGAAACTTATCCGGTTTATCAAGCTGAACTGTCTCTTAAATTGATTTATCTCTTCTTGTTTCCATGCCAGGTGTAAGCAGTTCGTGGTTTGCCTGGGACCTTCAGCAGCAAGGAGAGGGGCAGCACGGCAGCTCTGCTGCTGGCCAGGAGTTCTGAGGGACTCGCTCCTCAGGTCCCAGGAGCTGAATGTATGGCTGTTTCAGACCCCCTGCTGCCGGTCACACTCTGCTTGTCACATTACAGGGGCCACCAGACAGCCCTGATCACCAGAGCGGCTACTGGACTGGTGCTGCGGCAGCCCAGCCCCGCGCTGGGAAACCGAGCTGCGTCCTCAGGCACATTTCCTTCCGCGCTTCAGCAGATATTGACACTCAACCAAGAAGAGTTTAGTGACTTTGTTAGGTTCCTCCCACACTACAGCACCTATGATTTGTATTACAATGGCGCACCAGCTACTGCAAATACTAAATAAGGGAGGTTCCCTCTCCTGCGTTGTGTACCATCCAAAACTGGAGGGATTACAGTGCTCCTGCTACCCGTGGTCTGTGGCAGACTGGGATAGAGTTCAGAGCTTCTAAATCCCAGATCAGCGAATTAACCAGATTATCCTTTCACTCTGAAAACAAGATTGAGAGAGATTTGGATAACAACAGGCCAGCAAAACCCTAAGTTACATTAAATTGCCTGGAACTGTAAAACATTTAGATTTTATACTTAGTTAAAAAAACCTACAGCTTTGGCAGCAAAGTGTAAAAGTGCTACCTTGATCATATAGATACAGTCACATGTCAGTTGTGAGGCTGTTTGAAAGTTATATTACTGACAAGTCTTTTATTTTTAATAGCTCCCACGACATTATGAACGCTTTCATAATGAAAGTAACTTGTTCCATGAAAGAGCAGATGTCCTAGTACTTAAATACACACTGCCACCATACTGAAGTCTTCTGCTTAATGGCATTAGAAGCAGCAGTTTGTCCTGATCAACAGCTCTGCTGACATCTGAAATGCCACTGAAAGGCAGAGCAGGTGGATCTTCCACAAACAAGAGTTTTTATGGGCCAACTGCTGGGTACATGCAGTTCTGCGGAGCAGCTCCCAGCCTTGGGCTCTCAGGCTCCTCTCTGCCCTTCTGTTACAAACTTTTTCCTAACATTTACAATATGTCTGTATGAAGGATTGCTTTACGCCCAAGTAATATAGCTGATACCAGGCCAAAATAATTAATTGTCTCAGAGAAAGAAAAAATCACAGACAAATGTTACATTTAAAATACATCTTTGGCAAAGAAGTCCATAATCCAAAGGTGCCTTCAGCTGATCTGACAAAAATCCAACCACACACTTTCCTTAGCTTCTCTTGCAGCAGAGGTGCTATTCTTTCCCCTTCACCATCTTTTCCAACAGCTCAATTCCTTTCTTCCTTAGAATACTGCCTACTTGCAGCCTCTGTGTTTTTTAGGGTCTGATGATGATGCAACAACAGAGTGGCCTCTCTGTGACCAGGCTCTTCTAGGTGGAACAACACTGTAGACTGTGCACATCTTTGAGTTGTGTAAGGCTGCCCATAGGCCAAGTTGGTTAGGGCCTTGAGCAACCCGATGCAGTGGGTGGTATCTCTGTCTACAGCAAGAGGTATCAGAACTAGATAATCTTTAAGATCCCTTCCAACCCAAGCCATTCTATGACAGGGCCTGGTCTCCATCTGGCACCTTCCCACTCATTTTGCTCAAATCATAATCATGGCAGCACTTCAGTGCGATGACAGAGCTGTCAGGCACCCAGACTGCTCCTCTCCTTAGCCCAGCACATGATGGATAGGTCACTGTTAGCATCACACAGCAATGTGCCCTCCTGGTTGTCTGGTGTGTGTGTGGGAGGGACTCATATATACCCACCATGTGACTAATTGTGTACCTTTTGTGGAGGCAAAAGCAACTGTCTTGTCACATGGCTGGATGTGCACTCAGCATGTGTGGAGTTTATGGAGAGTTTGATCATGTCAGCTTTAAATTCAGTACATGCCACAGAAGAAGCTTTGTCCATGTGTCCCTCCAGTCTCCCCTTAAAAGGTTCTGTTGTGTTGACCTGGTCTCAGACATCAATTTCTGAGTATCACACTGGCTGTGCCTAGAAGCTGCTAGGACTACAAAGCATGCCCTTGAGGAGAGAGGAGAGAAAATATCACCTAACTGTTGATGAGTTTGCTTGAAACTTCTGTGTTAAAAATATGAGCAGTGGAAAAACTATCATTAACATGTTTGCAGAACTGGATCTGTGCTCCCATCAGTATTTGTCACATTGAGAAAGAATATCCATGCTATCCAGTAAAATTATATAATAATAATAACAATCCATCTTAGGCCAGTTCTATGGACTGCTTTGCTTTATCATTTAGCTTATTAGCGTGACTTGCATTTTCAGCAAAACTCACGCAGACTGTGATAATAAGGGATATTCATGATAATGAGCCATACTGATGACTAGTGGCCATCTCCCTGGGTTACCATATTTCCAAAGCAAGGAACTCCCACTTTTTCACTGAAATCCATTTTTAGATGTTTAAATTCACATTTTTATTGTATTATTCCATTAATTTTTCCTGATGTTTATAATCTGTCTGTATGAAATCCACTGTAGATTGAAATCAGAAATATGAAACATCTAGACTGCCTTAAGAATGTCCATGCTCCAGGAAGGGATTTTAAAAAAAATAAATTTACAGATCACCCTACTGCCCTCAGCACATTGCTGCACAGACCGCAGGATCTGGGATCCGTAGCAGAGTAGCTGCTAAACACTAGACTTCCCTAGGGCTGTTTCACACCTCTGCTCCTGCCTGTTGGCACACAACAACAGCAGTAAATGCCACTTGTGTGTTGTGCTGCAGCCCATGCCTCAGTCAGGGACAAAGTGCAAAACTCCCTGGGAGCAGAGAGAAAATGCCTGTTGTCTTCCTTGCCCTGTGAGGCCGGAGGCCCTGACTATGTGGCAGAACCCCTCTGTCCGCTCCATCCCAGGAACACAATTTACCTCAAGGTATCAATGGCAGTGACAGCTGTCTTCCTCCAGGCCTAGAATTGACAGGTTCCTCTTGCCATCACAGTGCCCTGCGTGTTTAGCGTCCCTGTGCTGGAGGATTGGAAAAGTTTCCTTTTATTCCCCCAGGGTGTTTTGGCTTTGAAAACTGAATCTACAGAGAAAAGAGTAGGCAGATTCTGCTACTGTAGCCAAGTCTTTGTGCCAAATTTTATGATATAGCATATCTCGCCCATATCTTGCTCATTACAGAACTATTTGCATGGGGATACTTTGATTCTGCATGACTGGATAAATTTCTTTCCTTGTTTTCCAAACTACTATTATACATGGTGTTACACTGAATCTTAAATTATCTTACATAGTCATCTGACAATTATGTATTGTGTTTTGGCCCAACCACAACACCTTTTTTTTTTTTTTTTTCAGTTAACTTGTTAATTTCTTTTGCCTGGAAAATGACACATGGACACTGGGGAGAAGCACCTTCATGATTTTAAAGATAAAAGTGATTTAAAATGGAAGACTTTTAGAGCTGAACACATATGCCAGGACCAAAGTTCAGTGGAAACTTCATAAGATACTATTTTAACTATCAAATTAAAATAAGATATGTTTCTGAAGTTACTAGCACATGGATATAGAGTCAAGATTCCCTATAAAGATTGTCTAGTAACTAAGGTTAACAAGAAACAAGGTGAAAGTACTAGAAATAGGTAGAGCCCTAAAATTTATATATTTTTACCAGATTGACTTTGAAAGATTCACATCCTCCTGAGTATTTTTAGGGAAACAAAACATCAGCAGGCCTAACAGTTCCATGAACTCAACAAAATTCTTACAGCCTCTTCACTTCAGCTCCTTTTAATTTTACATTTAGACTACTCTCCTTATCTGATTTGCTGTTAGCTTATTGAATGCTCCTTTTTCGTGCACACCTTCCACAAGGTCTTTTATTCCTCAAAAGCAACAAAATATGTAATACGGTTAGAACAGGGCTAATAATCCTGGGTGTCTGTCATTGTCTTCTGATGGATTTCTGTGGCCTCTACAAAAGTCTGCTGTTTTTTCTTGGAGGTTAAGTGCAGTATCATTGGTGGAGGGAATGGCAGGGAAAACAACACAATCCCACTTAGCAGTTAATCAAGCAGAAAAATGGTTTCAAAAAAAAAACACCCAATTATCAGTGTTCCAAGACAGAGGAGTAACAAAAGTAATGGTGATCCCTTTCTCTTAGTGCTACAGTCCTTCTTGAACTTGATGCCCAAAAAGGCTCATTGAAAACTGCTCAGAGACAGTTTTGAGTCTTTAGGCAGCAAAAGGTATTTATTAGAGAGCAACGCTGGGGGCTAGCCAACTCGCTCTGGACAAAACTAGCCCAAAGTTATCAGTGTAAAGTCAGGTATTTATACAGTTGTTGTAAGAGATTGCATCATTTCTACATGCATATTCATATAATTACACATTTCATTATAATATTCATAGCAGGCAGAGCCTGGGTGCAGTCTGGGCGGAGTTGTCCTTTTGGAGTGCTATTTCGGGGGTTGTTCCTGTTTCTTCATCCTCAGGGGATCTCAGTCCAGAAGTCTTCCTCACTTTGAACTTTTCAACTTTCTTAGTTGACTGTCTTCCTGATGGTGAATTTTGCAAGATTTTGGATTCATGCCCCTATTTTGCCCCTTATTTCATAAGGAACCCTTCCTTATGTCTATGTAGGTATGTGTGTTAGCATTTTTGGTGTTCTTTATTTCCCTGTGTTCTTACTTTATGTTCTTTGTGTTAGTGTGTTAGCATTCTTTGGCCAGGTGTTATCTTTCACTAGCCTTGAATTCTGGTTCCTTTAGTTCTTTACCCAGAGCTTGCATTCTGAGTTAACTCCTTCAGGGCCCTGCTCTGTTTCAAACTTAAAACCAAAAGAAGTAGTAAATAATTGGTACATATGTTTCCAGCAAATAAATATTAGAATTTATTTGTAGGTGAGCTTTCAGTATTCTAATGAAGCTGAATGATCCAGAAGAAGAATATGGAATCTTTTAAATCTGCGACAATGCCACAGCATAAGAATGCTATTCGTTAAAGCATTTTCCAAAAGGGATGCGTGGAATGAATACTGTACAGGCATCAGATTTGAAACAGAACTGTGGCTGTTAACTGTGATCATAAAACCTACTTTCCTGATTCCTAAACGGTTTTTTATAAATCAACTAAGAAATCAGATTACTTATAATTACAAAAGAAAAAAAAAAGACAAAACCAAAAAAAGCCACCAAAACCAAACCAACCAAAAAAACCAAACAAACAAAAACCCCACAAAACCCACAAAAACAAAACACCAAAAAAAAGCCAAAACCAACCAAACCAAAAAAATCCCATGTTTGTCTGGCTTTCTTTCTTTTGTTGACCAAAAAATGAATTTCTGTTCTTAACATATTCCCTAAGCTGCACTAACACAGATGGCATAAAACTAGCTTAGCCAGTGGGAAAGAATTATCCTTGGATTTCTTCAATTAAAACATTGTTTCAACGGTATATACATCCAGAAAAATATTTTACTGGAAAAAATAGTACTGGATCTTTGGTAAAAAACACCAACAAATTTAATGGAATTAATTAATTAATTGCCTCTGCTTCTTTTAGTATATCAATTAGCAGCCCTAACTTCTGAGTGATGAGCCTGTATATTACAGTCAAAATGTATGACACAAAAGAACTCTAAGCAAATGTAGTTATACTTTCATCATATTATGCTTAGCTTTATTATGCTAAAAACCAACCGACATTCCTTCTCTATCCAGAGTAAAGAAAATCAGTGCCTTACAATCTAAGCATCCATTTTCAGTAGGAGACCTAAATGAGCTTATCAGCTGGTAATAGAACTAATTTTAATAATAATGGCCAGTCTTCCTGAGCGAAGATCCGGGGAAGGTCTTTACACCTTCCAGCCTGCGCATTGGATTTTTTAGGTGAGACAGAACTAATTTTATTCATCTATAAATACACAGATTGGAGAGAAACAGCAAAGTATTTCTGTGAGTTATTACTCCCAAAACAGCATAAGGAATTAATTTTAACTTAGGTTTGTGTTAATTGCCATCAAAGAAAATGGGAAACTTATAAGACAACTGTAGACTGTTCCATGCAATTTTTTAATTGCAGTGTAACTTGTCCACTCTTTTACTATTTCTAGTAGTAATGAATGTGAAAGGAGAGTATTCATAAAAGATGTATTTTACAATGGTGCTTGCTATGCAGCATTTAGCAGCCTTCTTCAAAAGATATTGTTCTTTAAAAAAGGCATAATGGTCAGTTTCAAAATATATGAAAATGTTCCTTAAAAGTCAAACCAGACAAAAAAAAAATCTCAAAAAAACACAAGCAAAAAGGAGTATTTATACAGGATGGGTTTTTTTGTTTTGTTTTTTTGATTTTTTAAACCAGTGAATAAATGTCTGTTTCTATATATATATATAAAAATTTATTTGCTCTGTTTAAAATTTATCTAATTTAGATAGCAAAGGTCATATGAACTGAAACTCCATATTTTATTATTCAGTAGTCAAGTAAAGAGAAATGAAAAAATTGTACAAAACATTAAAAAGTCACAAGTATATACATATACTTACAAAATGTTTAGTACTTCAGTTACATAAAAGGCTGCAAGTTACATAAAAACATGGTTGTCTGCATTATGATTCATGATGCCTCAGCAAACAAAAATTGTATTTAACACCTAATTAATTTCAAGTATTAAAGAACAATTAAAATATATCCCAGTTTAATTCTTTAACCTGGGCACTGGATTAACAGTATGTCTGAGTATATCTTACGAAGGACAAGCAGAATATCATTAATTTAGATGGGTTGTGTGTGCTGCACTATTGTACTACCACAGTTGATTTTCCTGCATCTGTGATGAGAATTGTCAAGTGGGATAAATCAGCGTCCTAGGATCTCCATTGTAACTGTCCTTTCTGTGAGTAAGAAATTCAGTTCACATCAGAGGAAACTTACTTCCCCTAACATAAATGGAATTAAATGCCAAAATACATTTATTGGTTCGAGGTTCTAGTCTTTTATTCAAAAGTCTCTAATTCATCTCAGTTTTTAATCCCCAAGTGGCTGTAAACAACTACAAGAATCTGGTAGAGAAGTGTTAAGGCTCAAAATGGAAAGTACTGAAATCCTATTTAAATCTTTTGCCAGAAGTTCCAGAGACCTGATGTTATATATGTGTTGATTTCATTAAATGGACTAATTCTGGTAGGCCTGTGGTTTTTGAGCGGTGTTCTGGGCTCTACATTTCTTCTGTCCTCTCCTACCCTTCCCTCCTCTCTATCCCTCTGTTTGATAATCACTCTCTACTTTATAGCCATCCTCACCCACAGACTTAATGACTTCTCCCAATCCTTTGCTCCTCTTTACTTCATTTTCCACCAGACAATCCCTTCTGCTCTTCAATAAAGTCCTAAGAGAAAAAAGTAAATTACCCTGAAGAGAGAGATGGAGTAGTTGATGAAGGGGCAGTGTGACTATTGCCACTGCAGTAAGAAAACATTGACATGGCAGCTTTCTGCCGACCATGGTGTTTGCCCTGACTGCATTTCCCTGCTTATGCTGCTGAATGATTTAGCAGTGCCCGTGTTTTCACAGACATATGTGACGATGCTATTTTTGAAAATTAGTTTGCCTTCTTTAATTTCCCTTTTCAACTGCTTCTCTGTTCTTCCAAGGCTTTGAAAAGACCTCTGAATATTCTTCTGCTCTATTTGACAATATTTATTTTCAGTTATATGCTTCTTTTCTTAACAGTTGTACACTAATTTGAGAGTACTTACTAACTGCTCACATCTATTTCCTCTATATAATACCAACAGGTATTACTTCCTAAGTATTATTCCTCATGTTTCTCAAGGTCAGCAGCTCCTCCTACACTGTAGCCTTCTTAATCAAATGTTTACTTGCATTTCTTTCCTAATGGATCACTCCTACAGTTTTAAGAGACCCGATTCTTCCTTTACAAGAAAACTAGCATCTGCTTTTTATTTCTTCATTTTGAGAAGCCTGTATATGTGGGCAGCATGACTGGAATTTGTCCAGACTTTTATCTACTTCACAGAGAAAAGAATAAAACAACTTTTGGGACACCCACATATTTGGATATGGTAAAACTGGCTTTTTCTCCACTCACTACACAGTGGTCTGCCTGGACTGACTTACCTCTTCCCAAAGCAGCAGTCTTCACCTGGGACCAAAACACCTCTGTTTATCATTCATTTTTCACACTTCAAAGGCCGGTTGCTCTCTGAATGTCAGCTGAACTATTTCATTGAGCTCCAGGAAGGTCTTCAGTATTCAGTAGCAGCTAAATATTCTCCTTTTTATTGCAGTCCCATACATAGGAGAAAGAATTCATAGGATGTTTCCTGTATGTAGTGGAACAGAAGAAGTCTAATCTCCTTTGGAAGCACAGTCACTGCTTTCCATGTTGGAATAAGTCAGCTATACAATAATAACTTTGCCATCTTAAATTCAGTTTTTATTCCTCTATGAAATGCTTCGTTTCCAGTGAAGATTGGTTATTCAAAATTTCATTAGCTAACAGCGTCTCGTGCTTCTTTTATTGATGAGGGGTGATGACAGAGAACTTGGACACATTTGCTGCAACACACATTTTCAGAACTTTTCCCTTCTAAACTCAAGTTGATGGGGAGGGGAGGAAAAAGAAAATGCATATGGTGGGGAGAAGAGTGAGGGAAAGAAAGGAGTGCTTTCCACTGAACATCTGAGAACGAGTTTTTTATTTACTGAGACATCATTATTTTTAACTAGCTCTTGAAACTGCCTGGAACAAACAAATGAAGGCAACTGAACTGAGCAGTTAGGGAAAGAAGAGACAGCTGGTTGTTAGGAGTCAAGATATGTTAAATGCCCACAAACAACACTGCAAGTCATACTCCTATCTCTTGTGCAACTTTTCAAATTAATGGCATATTAACCAGGCAAAAGAAGATTACTGGCTGATATTTCTTTCTCAGGATTGCCAGCAGGAATAGTCCATAAGATGGGCAAATTGAACACCTGTCCTTCTACCCTGGGATCCAGCAAAGACTCTTGGTCAGGTACTCAGGTAAAATGGTCCTGGCTTTTATGTAAGCCTTTTTGACAACAGTGTTTGTCAACCTTGGAGTCCTTACTAGCATAAACACTGCCTACAGCAAAGTGACTTCAACATGTCTTTCCATGACAAAGTCTAGTCAGGCTTTTCCTAACATCTGCAGGTAAAATGAGAATTGCTGGTAATCCACCTTCTGTTCTCCTGCAGTGGATTATGATGCCTTATTTGGTACAGCAAGAGAGCAGCAGGAGGAGTGTGGTGAGTTGCCTATGGCAGCCAGAGATAGACATTATCCTCATTTCAGCAAGATCTAAGCTGCTTCCATGTTGCACTGCATAAGGGATGTGTTTGTCATGAGGGTCTGTAAGTGCTCTCTCAAGCTCCATATCTCATTTCTGTAGAAAAAGGAGATGAAAAAGGCTTGCTCTGCTGTGTTGTGACCCTGCAACGTTGTAATGAAGAAGCAGAGTTCAGGGGCAAATACAGGCTTTCTTACCTTGCTAATCACTCCAGCATATTCTCAGCTTGGGCAAGGCAGGAAGGCAGTAGCTCAGTAAAACATTATAAATGCCTAATTCAATAAGCTTCAAATGGGTATATGGGATTTACATTTAACAGTGAGTGTGTAGTAGAACTATCACATGAAATTAAGGTGCCTCAATGTACATAGATTTAGTGTACCTCTCTGATTCGTTGTAAACAAGCCCTTAGGTCACAGATCTAGAGGTGTAGCACTCCTATTTCTATTAGCAATATCAGTGAAGGCCATAAGTTTACTCATATGAAAAATACCTCTGCATTTGAAAGGGCAGCTCTTTATATTTTAAATCCATGTGACAGCATACCTGTTAAATCACATGTCTTTCTGGGACATCACTCATTTTTCCCAGACTTCTGTGTGATTCACATAGCTTTCGTGTCCACATATTTTTATTGACATTTATCTCTCTTAAAGAGTAATCAAACTTATGACATAGGAATTTTACACTATAAGGGTGAATGCTTATCACTTTGATACTTGTGTGCATATATATATATATATATGGATGTACATGCCACATATTGATTTATATACATATATGTCTCATATATTTCAGATTTAGGCTTTAGTAGATTAATATGTGTGTGTGTATATATGTATATATACATTTATACACAACTCTATTTACTTTATGATTGTACTGACACATAAATACACAGCTGAACTGCAGGTAAAATAGCTTATATAGTAAAAATAGATATGTGATGGAAACACACACAACCATACCCTGGCAATTTCCTGTTTCTTCAGAGTTGGCATAAGAAAATGTCTGTGTAGAACTAAAATGCTGAACAGCCTGACAAGGACAGTGCCATTTACATAAGAATGTCTTAAAAAGCAATTTATGAATATTCACATCTTAGAGGATTTCTCTCCCAAAGGTCTCTTGTTTGTACTGTGGCTTAATTCAAGATGTTTTCTGTCAAAGCTAAAGAAAGAAATTAAAACCAGAACAATTGTTTCTCTCATTTAATATGATGTTGATATACCTGAATCAGTGGTTTTCAGAAGAAGGTGGCTGCTACTCATAAAAACCTGTGGAAATCAGTAAAGCAGGGCAACCAAAGCATATACATATTTTAAAATATGTTCCTCATACCAGTAATGGCAGCATGTTCATGAACTATTCATGGGAAGGTGTTTTAGAGAACTGTGCCACAAAACCTACTCTGTATTTAAAAGTACACATCTTTATTATCTGAGATTCTCCACAAATTTCCACAGTTCGATTAAGCATTTACTGCCCTTTTGGTACTAGAAGATAAACATCACCTTTCTAGATAACATGGCTGACAAAAAGTGACAATACAGATTACCTTGTAGAGGAATTCACAAATCAACAAACTCTTCAGAAAATTAGCCATTATGCAAAACACACTAGAAAAAAAGTCTTCAAACTGTCTTGCAAGGAGCAGGCTTTGTGTTCAGATTAATCACTCAAATATCATCTATTAATCTAATAATGCAAAATGGAAACCCTCACTTTATCACAATATCTTCCTATCTGTCATGTACTACTCAATGCTGGTATATATATGAAAGAATTGTTAAATAATTACAGCATCTACTAAAACACTTCCTTGAAGAGTTCTCTTTGAAGCCCTTTTCCACGTCTCTTTTCAAAAACAATTCCAGTATTCAATTCATAATCCAAAGCAGACTTCCCCTGTACTAACAAACACTCATTAGAACCAAACCTCGCTGGCACAGAAAAAGCAAAATTCACGAATACGTATGTATTTAACATAATTGATATCAGTGCCAAAAACAACTATAATTTCCATGTGTTTCTTCACACATTTTTAAAGATGTGATATATTACACTGAACATATCACATATCCTTGTGAGAATTATGTGCATGAAACTAATGAACCATTATTCATTATCATGAACGGACACAGATAACAGATTATGGACAAAACACAGAAAAGGGTAGGAGAATATATTTTTCATAAAGAAAGTTGTCCATCTCTTGCACAGTACAGGGGCTAACAGGGAACCGACAAATCATGTTTAAAAAATAATGTGGAGAACTAAATTCTTAAGAGTAGATAAACAAATCTGGAGACAGTAGGAACATTATTTTTAAAGCTTACAGTTTTCTTGCTGATTCATCCCTGTGCATTTATATTAGGAGTTGTTTTCTCACCAATGGTTTAATTGATTTAAATACTTTTACTATACTGAAAACAATCACATTCCACTTGTATTTAGTTTGGATTTTGCTACTCATCAGATCTCATTAATGGGTGTCTGTCAAGTCTTAAACTTTGTTTTCTCCAGTTCTATCAGTTGATCTAATTAAAGGTATCACCTCTCCTAGAAACCTTGTCTAATTTATATTACCATTATATGAAGTCTGGAGATCAGTGCTCTGAAGGCCTCATAACAGCAAGTGTATTTGACAGTACATGTTCTTGCATTAATTGATAGTTTTCTGTGTTACCTGCATTAAGATATAAGTGGATTTGTTTTATCAGCAGTAAAGAGCAAGGCTCTGTTTTTTTTTCTGAGAAATCTTTTCTGTCAAAATTCAGTGGGGGTCTTTCTCACCCGGACTGTATTTCTTTTCAATCTGAATGTATAATGTCTAATCACATAACTTAGAAATATGTTCATGGAAATGTCTTGAGTTGATGCTGTCATGATGCTCAGATGGAATTCTGCTACGTTGCTAATAGGATGGTTAATCAGAATCTATGCATTTTCACCTTAGTTTAATGAAGGAAAATATTTAAAATATTTTATTTCTAGAAATCATAATAAAGAGTAATTATACCTCTAGACTAAAGTGCACTCGTCAAAGTACTTAGCAAAGTGAAGGTCTTTGTTGAGAGTTTTTACTTGTTTGCAGGCATGGAAATGAGTTAATAGACAACTTTTTCACCTTTGTGTCCTGGGAAGTTACCTTTTCCTTACTGATGTAACACAATACTCAAACCCGCCATGTAAAGCTTGTATAACAATATTCCTCCTACTGAAGGAAACCAATAGATGAAACCTGTGAATTAAAACATTCAAAATGTTAATTTTATTGTTTCCATCTACCATGGCTTAGAACTTAGGACAGATATAACTGAAAAAATATCTATTTCAGATTTTTAAAAGTACTCTTACACCAGTGTTATCTAAGGAAAAGTTTTCACAAACTAAAATAATCTTTTTCGGTGAACCATATTTTGAAATGGAGAACAATCAAAAGGATTGTTTTTTGAACTCTCCTAAAAAACTCTCCAAGATAGCTCTTCTATAAATCGAAAATTCTTAAGGTACAATCTGTCTGTTTAACAGGTCTAGAGACAGAATAAGTCATCTCACTGGATTGTCTGCATCTCCTTGTTTCAAAAGCATTTAACTTGTGGTTCCAAACTCGGTAATCCCTAAGAAATTCAACTTGAAATATCACTGAGCCGACAATGAAGCCAAGAATTCACATATTGTTAGTACTTTTACATGACTGACATTATTTACAGAAAATGGAAAGGAAAAAGTAAAAAATTTGTCGTGTGTGCATGTACAATGTTGCTAAAAACTAAGAGAGTTGTATTGTCAGCATTAACCCTTTCTAAGAAAAATTAATCATCAGAATAGAGATAAGTCATAAAATGTAAAGTAAATGCAATTCGTCCTACAATTAAAAAAATCTCAACAGCATTAACTGTTACCCTTTTAGGATCCAAGAACTTACCAAAGGCAGTCCAAAACCATCATCGATGCATAGGCAAAATACCAAGCATATGTCTTATTTTAGGCAACTTCACTGTTGGCTCTTTCTGCCAACTTCATGTTTAACTCTTTGTCTTAAACTTGTGAGCACAGGATTTGTGGTTATGATATGCAGATGTCAGTATCCTCACATGGCATGGCTGCATTTTGATTCCTTTCTGTATGTTTTCACCAGCGCAAGATTTATGTGG
This sequence comes from Myiozetetes cayanensis, assembly GCF_022539395.1. Lineage (NCBI taxonomy): Eukaryota > Metazoa > Chordata > Aves > Passeriformes > Tyrannidae > Myiozetetes > Myiozetetes cayanensis. Next base: position 48,716,487 of record NW_026087631.1, read on the forward strand.
TGGCATCAGCTGTCAAACCAGACTCTTAGGCTAAAAGGCTGCAGCATAGTTTTAAAGTCAGTGTTAAGGAGACTGTCCAGGAGCAAAGCAGTCCAAATCAGGCAAGAGTAAAAGTACCTTAACAACACCTTCTTGTAATTTCTCCTCCATGTGAAACACTGTGCCAAGCGTTCCTCAGAATTCGTCACCTCTCCCATGGTAACCAAGGAAGAGAAATACAAACAAAAAGTCACAATAAAATGTTTAAAAATAACTCTAAAACATTCCTAACCATTTCTAGAACACAGCATATACAAAATAGGTTGTGGTGTTACAAAGGATTTCTACTGGTATTTGCATAATACTCCAAAACTTAGTCACACAATACATTTATGTTCATCACTTTGTTTGATTTTACTATTTGAAAAACAATGCAACCAAGTACAGAGAAAACTTATTTGTATGGTGTATGTAACCAGCACAAATTTGGGATTTTATTAAAGGTAAATTGGACAGAGGTTATTTACTTAGCTTCTCTTTAAATATAGTAGATATGCATTATGCATTTAGGAGTAGAAGAACACAATTCTAAGACTTATTATACCAGTTTTGTGTTGATTTCATCAGCATAATTGTGGTGTGATCCAATTGTAAACCATATAAATTCAGAAAATATTACAGTAAGACATTTTGGACCATGGGCAAATTTAAATTATGGAGCATTTAAAATAAACTTCAATATATACTTGTTAAAAAAAAGAGATTACTTATTTTCTCTTTATGTCTTTCAGGTGGTTATTACTTTCACTAATTATTATTTAATGTTTATATTGCAACGATGTCCAGAAGTTCCAATTCAAATCAAATTGAAATTCACCGTTCAAGTCACTACCTGGGCATTTAATAAGCAGAAGTTCTTACTCCAGAGGCTGTTCTATCTATTTCCTGTAAAAGTGGAAACACATGATCGTAATGAACAACAGTGGTAAGTAAGAACAGGGAAAAGCAGCAATTAAACCCTGTTACTCAGAAAACCTATGTGTGCATTGTTCAGACCACTGAACTCTGGAACAGGACAAACATAGAGGTGGCTCTTTCACCAAATGTTCTTTTGGTTTACCTGCATGTTCTTGCAGTATTTACTAGTGTTCCTGTTCAAATATGGAAATAGAAATTAAAATGAGAAGAGTTTGAGCTTGATGTCCAGCATGAAATTGTGCGTAAAGGATTTGTTTAAACATTCAGTGGGATCAGCTGCAGTGTCTCACTTGAAAGACTCATTATGTAACTCTCTATTTTGTACTTTGTGCACTTAATCTGTAATTATTTGGTAACTGGGATACCAACTCTGGGAATAAATGTTGCTGGGGACTCTGCTGAAGCTGTAATCTAAATACTGTCTTGATATTTATAGCACTTTTAGGTCCCTGGGATAATTCCTGGTATTTTCTTAATTTGTATAGGTATATTTTGTCTGTACAAAACATCTTCAGGAGCTGTAGTCTAGCTAGCTAGAGTTTCATCAAATTTTGGGTAGGCTTTTATTTTTGATGGCTAAAACTGTAAGTGAAACAGTATTTTACTTCGAAACTAACATTAACAACTATGGGAGATTCACCATCTGAGCAACAGTTACTATAAATTTCCCACACCCGTCTCTTACTCTGCTGTATTAATAAATGCATTGGGCAATTTGCAGTAAACATTGCCAAAGAACATTTTCACATTAAAAATATTAGGATAATTCATAAAAGAGCTTGGAGAGTTCATGATGGAGGACATCAGTTACAGAGAGCTGTTCACATTAATTAGAAGGATACATTATTGGATATTGGACAGGAATGAACAATTGTTTGCAAGAGATTTAAAAAATTAGTAATTTTATTATAGCACCAATGTAGTGCATTGTAGTGAGATATTCTAAATTTGTTGTGAGTTGGGGTGAAATTCTCTTGCTTGGCCTTAGTCCAAAGTTGATTCATTGAAGAAAATGGCTTATCTGAACAAGAAGAAATGGGTGTGATTTAATGTTTTGGGAAAAAGATATATGTACACACATATACTTCTATTTTTTACAGACTCTGATGGCTGTATTTAATTTAGGTTAATTACTTAAATCTAGTCTCCAAGGCAGAGCAGTATGCTCTGTGATGATGGAGAGAGGATTTGTAGAAAAATAAAGGAATAGTGACTATTATGATCCTAGTAGAAATACATGCTTATTTTCTGCATCTGGATACAAATGGGATACTTGAACATAAAATTCTCATACACAGGTGAGAAGTTTCAAATAAGTAACAGTATTGTTAAACATAGTGGACTTTTATAAAAATATGATCAACTGCATGTTTTGTTGCTAAAGATTAAACCTTCTTTATGTAAAACACTGGAAGAAACTGGATGAACCAACCCATGATCCTGAACAGGAATTACCAATTGGAGTTACTTTCAGGACCGGTGGGGGTGTAAAGGACTTTCCACACCTAGTTGTATGCCACAATCAGGGGTATGTTAACACTAACATGACATATGATTTTCCTTTGCTATTCAATGGTTCATCTAAAATGGCATTTTTTCAGCATTTTGTCGATTTCTCAGTAAACAAATTATCATAATAAAACCCCATTCCAGCTCATTTGGTGGCAGTCTCAGTAGAGAAGCCAGGGATTAAATCGAGCATGAAACAAAACTACCTCTGTCCTTAGATGTGGTCTCTGCAGAGCACAATTAAGGAGCATAAGGTAAGCAGCATGTACAAATCCACCCTGCTGTCAGCTTTGTGTGCTGTGTGGTGGCTGAGCAGAACTCCGGGTTCCAGGACTGTTAAGATGGCATATTGCACACACAATAGGTTATCAAATACCCATTTCAAACAATCCAGGAAATTAAACAGAAACCCACTTCCATCAATGCACTATTGTGATCCAAACCACACTGATACCGAAGCTGTGTGACCCTGGGGTACACACCGGCTGCACATATTTGTACGTGACTCTGTCAACAAGCGTTTTCAGTACTATTGTGTTGCACTGGTAGTGTTGAAATACTTGGAAGAGAAAACACATGGCAGTGTTCCAAGGTTTATGTGAAACAGTGTGACTATATACGCAGCATTCTTTTAATTGTTGTTATTTGCATCCAAGTTCACTGTGGCATACCGTGGGTGGAGGCCGTCAGTTTTTCCCTTGGGTGTGTTCGTTCCCTCAGACCCTGAGGGACTCCAAGACAGGCAGCATGAGGTGTGATGGAGCAAGGGTGGGATGGCCAGGACGACGCGACGAGTAGCACCTGATGACATGAGCCATCGCCTCAGCGGCTTGCACAGAGGGTGTGCAACCATTACATTAGGGAGATGAGCTGCTTAAGATAAAACTTTTATCACTCAGTACTAAATCAGCCTGCGCCCCTTCTGAAGACAGACTAAGACAGGCCCGTAGCGATGCCCCTGCGGAGCCCAACCCAGGCAGGGGCAGGAAGAGCCATTCCAGGCGGCGGGACCCGGCCCCTGACGGCGCCGCTCCCGCCCCCCGCCAGCCCCGCGCCAGCGCCCCCCGCCCGGCCCCATTGGCCACGAGGCCTGTCCCTCACGGCCGCCCCGCTCGTGAGTGGCTGCGGCGCGGCCCCGCGCCCGGCCCCGCGGCGGTGCGGGCGGGGTGGCGGAGTGGGAGCGCGGCGGGGCTTGGAGTGGCCGGCCGTCTCCTCCTCCCGCCCGGCGGAGCCAGTGCGGGCGCGCCAGCTGCGCCTGCCTGATCCCGCGCCCGCCTCCGCCGCCGCCAGGTCCCAGCCCGGGCCGCGCTCCCGCCCCCGCCCTGTCCCCCTCCCCCGCCGCCGCTGCAGTGCCTCTCCCGGCCTGGCCAGCGGTGCGGGGCGCCTACAGTAGCAGGGGCGCGGCGGATTCTCCCGCGGCCACCTCCCCTTCCCCCCGCCGCGTGTCTGCCTCAGGGCGCTCGCTTCCCCTCGCCACAGCTCCGCCGCCTCCCCGCGCCCCCGCTGCCGCGGCCGGGAAGGGGGGCGGGAGGCTGAAGCGACGGGAGAAGGGGGAGGTGTGCGAGAGAAGGCGGGGAGCGAGGGTGGCGGCGGCGGGCAGGTGAGGAAGGCGGCCTTACGTTCCCCTTCCGCCCCCGGCCGCGGCGGCGGGCGCGGGTGTGCGGGGCGGCGGCCGCGCTCGGGCTGCGGCGCCGGGTGGAGCGGCGGTGCCCGTCGCGCCGGGGGAGTGGGAGGGCAGTGGAGCCGGGTTGGGCCGCACTGGGGACGGGGGGCGCTGCGGTGTCGCCGCCGGTCGGTTTCGGGGCCGGGCGGGGCCGGCGCGACGCGGGGCCGACCCCGGCCGGGGCCGGGAGGAGCCCGGCTGCGCTGCTGCCCTCGCACACCCTCCGCGAACTCCCTCGTCCTCGCCGAAAACTGTAACATTCCTTCCCCCCCTCGCCCCCACGCCGCATTCCTCCTTTATGAGAAGAAAACTCGATTGGGTGTAATGCATTTCCGTGGGGTCGGAAGAAACTCCTGCCTGCTGGATCTGGTTTAGACGCCCCGGCAGAAAAGGTAAATTAAATAGGGAAGACTCGGGGAGCAGCAGCAACAGAAACAACAGAAAAATCCTTCCTCTGCGAAGGGGGTGGGGAAAAAGGAAGGAGTTCACGCTTCGTTTTGATATCCTGTTTATGGCCTTTATTTTTCTCTGTTTTCTGCCTTCCATAGTTTAGCTACCCTTTTTGTTTCTCCCCTTCTCGTCGAAACGCTGCCTTTATGAACATAGTCCATGGTTTCATGGAGGCTTAGGAAGGAGTTTGGGGAGACCGAAAGTTTTTAATCTCTTAGGACACAGAAGTTCCTTTGTTCGGTCCGAGAAGGTACGGAGCTGAAACTGCTGCACTCCATGACTGCTGCTTCAGCTCTTTGCCTTCCAAAACGTTTGGTAACACTGCAAATATAATTAACTTATCGGGAAATGAGAAAGTCCTAAAGCAGGAAGTGGTATCTTTTATTTAATCGAATGATCTTGAGCCTTCGTGCTCCCTGTGTCTACCTTGTTTTCTGGAATATTGCTGAGTGTCTGGCCGGACTTCTTCAAGATTGTTGCTAAGTTTCTTTATAAAAATATGCCCCCCCTCCCCGGTCCTCTGTAAATGTCACAGTTTTTCCCTTTGCCCGTTGCCACCACTTTTTCCTGTTTGCCCCCTCTCTGGTCTCAAGGTGACGGACTGCATATTTTTAAGCTTATCTAGCAGAGGTCTGTACTGCATTTTGATCTGGAAAAGTGTATCTTAAGAACCTTGATCTAAAACAAAATACAAAACAAAACCAAAACAGCTAGCTAGTTGTCTGACTTCCTTAGTACATGCAGTTGAACTTGCGAGTTAATGTAGCCTTGTCTGGTTTTGATGACCACTGTCCCCTTCATAATTCTCGAAAGAACTTCGTTTTGAAGCTGTTGAAGGGGAAACTAAATATGAAGTTTTGGTGTAGGGTATTGTACTGGTGGTGCTTTTTATGCCGACTAGATAGTTGCATTTAGTGAAGGAAGTATTACTCACCGAAGGTTTATTTCCCATGCCTCAAAGAGCCAATAATCGATTAGTTTTCATGAAGGCAAGGAATTTCTCATACTGTGAACGTTCAAAATGAGCTAGAAGCCATAGCTCTGTGGTAGTTTGCTTGAATGTTTGTTCCTGTTAGTCAAACTTAAAAGCAACATGTTGTGAGATAGGATGTGTGTGCTTTGGTCTTGTGAGTATATTGGTATTTTTGAGGCTTTGACAAAGTAATTTCTCTACAAAATTTTAACGCTCTTACATATGTAGTTCTTTAACAGCATAGGGTAATTTAGTGTTTGAAGAAAAAATTTGTAATCCAACTCCATCTGTTTGGTATACTGTGAGGAAAAATGTTAACATTGAATTGCCAAAAGTGGTTTCAATGGCTGATAACAAATAAATAATTTGACTTCCAGTTTATAGACTTACCTTTCCAGGCAGCAATAATAGACTTACCTTTCCAGGCAACAATAAGGGTTATTCTTAGGCTTCAGAAAGGTCTGCACAAAATAAATGGTAGGGAACTTTGATTTCCTTATATGGCTGATGCTTGGCAGAAAAGCAATACAGTCTAAATAGAGTAATCCTTTTACGAAGAATGATCCCTTTCCAGAGCAGTATTTCAGTCCCAATAATGACTTGAGATTCTTGAGGGGAGGGTGAGGAATTGTAGCAGTGCATGACAAATTTAGTTGTAAACCACTATGTTAGTAATGAAGGCAATTTTGTTTCTTTTCAGACCTTTTGTGTTTCTCATGATGCAGTTGATATTTTTCAATGCCATGGAGAAGAATAGTTCCTTGTAGTGGAGGCACAACTTTCTATGCTAGTGTTTTGTCACCATGGTAGCTATGCATAAGGCCCTTTTTAATGTTGAAAGTGTAATTCAGTACTGCTTACAGCTAATAGTTATATCATAGAATGCCATCATGTCATTAACATAGTTTAAAAGTTATGAAGGGATGTATTCTTTCTTGAGATCAACGATCTCAACTAAAAATCAGTCTGATCTTGATATTCATTTTATGAACAAAATTATTTAAGATTACACGTGTTAGCTCATGTGCTTGAAACAGCACTTTTATTGCTACGTGTCAATGGCTTGGGGAGATGTTCTTTTGACCTGGAGGTTCTTGCTCAAGAATCAAATTAAGCTCAAGTGAACATTGCTAATTTTAAGAAGGTATGCTTGCAATCATAGAGCTGGAAGTTATCGCATGTGGCATACCATGGAATGTGATTATCATTAGTATGATTATCATATTAGTAAAAATATGAATAGATCTGTCTTACGGATAAGCTGCGTAGTAGATAATGTTGAGTGTAAACATAGAGCTCTGTAGGATATCAATTTGCACATCATATTCATATAGAGTTGATAAGGGTGCTCCATGGAGAAAATATTAATGATTGATAGTTGCTTAGCGTATTAAGCTGGTGATCTAAGAAAACACTGTTATGACTTGTTCTTAGTGGAATTTGTTCAGAGTCTATAGTCCCAGGCATAAAGAGCTTGGAGGATCAAAGCTAAGGAAAGGCGTGATCATATGTAACGTACATTATATGTAGTGTGTTAGCAGTAGGTTCTGGAAATAGAAGGGAATGGGAGCAAATTCCTCAACTTGGCTTTCCTGTAGCGGTGTAATGAGTCATTGACTGTCTGCTTTGCATTCTTGTTTTGTTTTTTTCTTTCCTGCTCTGAAGCAAAAAGGAAAATCTTTTAGGGATAATGTTATGTAAAGATCAAATTGTTGATATATCACATCTTCAGCAGATTCTCCCTATGGAGTAACCTGATCTACTGAAGGAGTACCTGACATTTAATCCACATGGAGGGAGGAATTAGAAATCTAACCTTTTCCGTATGAGTAACTAGTTGAGTTGATGGAAGAGCTACTCTTAGGGATATGAAAATAATAGGCTGTATTCCTATGTGAGTGTGCAGATGTTGGTGGTGATTGTTGAAGTAGATACTTAAATGACAATTACCTGGAAAATAAAGATTTATAAACATTACTGTTTTACCTTGTCAGCTTCTAAGTAAGTAAAACAATGTGTCAGACAGCAGTTTTCATATCAGAATGAAAACATTGAAGGTAACATATATCAGTTTGAGTAGTAAATAGTCCACAGATAACTATGTGTATGGGCTTTTTTAAAGGATTTCTTTGTTGTAAAAAGATTACTAAAATACAGCTTTCATGTTGAACAAGGAATACAATGTTCAGGTATTGTGAGTAAAATGTTAAGGTTAGAAAGTAAGGACACTGATTTAGGGGAGATTTATGTATCACATCTTCCGCCTAAAAAAAAATGGAAAAAGTGATTATTGCTAAGGTGGAATAGTATTTTTCTTACACAGTAATCTCAGGATAACTAGACTTTTCTGCTGTTTACTGTCACTAGTTACCAGGGCTTTTAAAGGTATACTTGTTTCTCTTGTGCTTAAATTTCAGTACAGGTATTTGAATTATTACTCTCTTCGCATTCCCTAGAGGGAATACAGAAGCATGATATTTCAACACTAGGTTGCACCTTCCAGCCTTAAAAATACACTGTGACTTTCCATAATTGGGAAAAATAAAGCCCAACAAATCTCTTAATTTGATCTAAATGAAACCAAACTGAAGTGTACTTAATGTTGGACAACATCAACATTGCAACTGTCTTCCCTAGGGTAGTTTAAGTTGAAAAGTAGCTTAGTTCTTTCTGTAACTGAAACTAATTTGTAGGTACTTGATACTAAGCGATCATTATATGTAGAAACAAGCAGTGATGATTAAGTGGAGTCTGAGGACAATGTGAACAATCTTGACAGCTGTGGCTGTCCTGGTAGTTGTAATAATATCAGAAGGTAACCAAGCCTTTGAAGTCTCAGTCTTGTTAGATAAGATGCTTTGTACTCTCCTTCCATCTTTATCCACTTCAGTAGATAGTGAATGGGATGGCCAAATTCTTCTGTTGTATTTTTGGCATGGCCAAGAAAACATTAGGTAACAAGTCTCTTATGCAGCTTCGATTACGGAGGAATGCCTTATGCCATCCTCTGTTCTGTATCTCTTCAGTGATTAGGCACAGACTAAAGATTATTTATGACAGTAGGGACAACTACTGTCCCTGGAAGAGCACAGTTACTGGAAAGATGGTCATTCCAAAATGCACGGCTTTTTTTCATAGTTACTCACTCTTAAATATCCATTATTAAACAATGTTGCCTCTTTTGTAAATAGACTATGGTTTCTCAAACTTTTGTTTCACTTTTTTGAATGATTTAATTCTACAAGCATAAGGCTATATTATATGTACAAAGTAAAACAACTGCTAAAAGCACATGTTCTTTAATGTTTCCTTACTTAGATGCACATTGTAAGAGTAACAACTGGAAGAAACTGTAGATCAGTATCTTCATAGTGGTCAGTTGGAAATTCACTGGATGCATGAGCTTCTTTCCAAACAAAGTCTTCTAAGCACACTGAATTCTCTGAGTTTGTGTAGTTCAGTATGTACAGTGCTGTGATTCATGTCTTGTAGGCCCTGTCATGAAGTTGGCTGGGGTGGAATGAACAGATGTATGTAGACACGGTCCAAGTGGTGAATACGTGGTCTATTCCAGACTATCACATGCTTCCAGTGGTAGAAACTGTGACTGTTTTGAGTAGAATTTCCTTTCTAGGAAGAAACAGGTAAGACAGAAAAAGTTGGTTTAGGAGCGTTGAGTTCTCTTGAATTTAAAATTACACTTCTGAAATAGATGGCTGGAGTATAGTGGGGAGCTCCTAGTGCTCAATGGCTGTTGCTTGTGGCAATTGTCTGGGGCTAGCTTGATGAATAGAAGAAGCTTTGCAGTGATTTGAAGTGTTAGTAAAAGATACAAATACTTGAAAAGCATAGAATTTATGTCTTAATTTGGAATGGATGGTATTTTCCTGTGAAATGGCCAAGGCCCTATTCTCTTTGCTGGGGAAAGCTCCAGTGGTAGTAAATAAACTCAAAATATTCAAAGTTCTGTTAGTATGTTAAAGGTAGCTGCAGAAGGGTGGTCTTGGTTTTTAAAGTACTGTGCTTTGAGTTTTACTGCTGCCTTTGGAGCCTTCTCACCAGTTTTTCAGCTCTGGTTGGCATGAGAACTTCCTGTAGCAGCTGCGTAAGAGGCTTCATCTTCTCAGACAGTTCTGGAAGAGTTTTCTTTTCTTCCGTACTGTTCTCTCAAATAATGTAAGATCTGTGATTTGCAGAATTTATTTCTTCGGTCTTCTTTGCGCTCCTTAATCTTGGAGTTTTTCACCACATATCTTCCAAAACTTCCAAGCTTTAAGGAGAGGGCATAGATGCTTTGAACTATATCAGTGCTCTACACAAACATCTGAAATTGAATACCAGATGCCTGTGAATGCCAGTCCCAGTTTTGGTCATCCAAAATGACTATGGATGTCATTGTAAGCGTTTGAATGGTGGAAAGTGTTTCCAAGCTTGTCTTGAAGACTTCTGGTAGACTGCTAAATTTTGAGAGCTGCTGATTTTTCCCCAACATGTGACTGTGGTCTTCCTGGCATTACTCTCTCAGAGGGAAGGAATGATAGTTTAGAAGATCAACTTTATGGCCAACAATTTGGTCAAATTACTGCAGGTCTACTGTCTTTTACTTACAGGTAACCCTGAAGATAGGATGGATTTTTATATTTGAAACTGGATATTGGAGAACATTTACTAATGCAAATTGCAGTTTATTTAGGGTTTTTTGTTTTGATTTTTTTTCCACTGTGGAAACGTTATGCTTAATAATCTGTAAATGCTTGTGCACACTCGAGGTTAAAACAAGGTAGTATTTACAAGGTTGAGGCCTGTATTTTTAGTGAAACTGAACTGAAAAGTATGTCAGCATAACAGTCTAAATGTTTTGTGACTTAAATGCTTTGTAAATGTTCACTTTCCATGCTCACGCTATTGAGTATAATATGTAGGTTTTGAATTTACTTAGTTTCCTCTTTTGGCCTGTGAGCTAGGTGTACCTGAAGGAGGAGGTGAATGTGCTTGCAGCAGATAATGTTCGCTGATGCCCTGCTGCTGGTATGCTTGCTTGCTGTGGCATGTTAGTCTGTGGTGACCTGGAATGTGAGCTTGGTAGTTAGCTCCTTTTAGGAGAACATACTCATTTTGGGTTTCTTCTGGTCACATAAACATATGTGGTGCTAACCCTGAAGCTGCGGGTCATTTAATTTCTGAGGTGCTATATATTTGTGGGGGATTAGCAATAAAGTTTATCACTGAGGGAGAAAATTGAAAAGTTCCCGTCTTTCTGATTCTTTGCTATTCAGTCTTTATAACATTTATTTCTGTTATGCTTTAGTAAACTTACACGAGGTGATTTATTTTATGTAATTAGTTAGTTATTTAGTAGATTTTCTTGGAGTTACAAATAGAGAGAATTGTTTGTAGAGTGCTAGAAAATGATATCTGAAACAAACCTACATTTTACTTGTGACTTCTGTCAGGTCACTTTTGTTCGTTAACATATGGGTGTTGGAAAACTATTAAAAACAAGGTACCAAGTATTAGGGATTCAACTCTTAAGTAAGAGGAGGTGAGAAAGATGGTTAAGCATGTCTGTTTCCATCCTTTCTCCTAATGTGACAGAAAGGAAAAATCAAATGGAACCTATAATTTGTCAATCCATCTGGCTGTGGTCCTGGTGGATAAGATTAGAATAATTGATATGGGGGAAGGAAAAATGCCCAGAGCTTTATTATTTTACTATACTATTGCTTCACTATAGTGTATCTTAGGAGAGATTTTTTTTTTTTCCCCTGAGCAATGTTTTGTGAGGGACTTAGCTTTCTGTAGTTGTTAGACAATCCTGTTCTTCCATTGTGTTATCCTTAAACTGCATGTTAAGGCTTTGGGTCTGGTACAAGAAATTTCATCCAAGTAGGTGAAAATATAAACAATACAAGTACTAGAAAAGCAAGATGTACTTAAAATGGATTTAAGTAGGCTGAAATGGGAATAATTTATTCTTTTCCTTGTATTTATTTGTGTGAGTTTGTCAGTTTTTCAGGAAGCATTTATTTTGTCTTGCTTTACTGAAACAAAGCAAAGGAAATACTGAGGATCAAGGCATTACTGTATGCATTTGCAGTGCTGCTCTTACTAGGGAAAGACTGTAGAGCAGGCAAACATATCTGTGGAATTTTCCTGTGGGAAATCTGTGAGATCTGTGGGAGAGGTGTTGTAAAGATTTTGAATGTCCTGGTAGTCTTCCATGACATCGGTGTTACTGAATTGGTTTTACAGCAGTATATGGTGAGACATCAAGGGAAAGGTTATGGCCTTGTCAATGGAGCAGGTTAGAAGAAAATGTTATGGAATGGGAGAGAAACATGTCTCTAATCAGTATTTTTTTCCTCATCCTCTCGCTTACTTTGCTTCTCCCTTTACATAAACCAACCAATGAAGAACCAACAAATTATTACTTTAACTTTTAAACACAGTGCTTTCTATCATCTGTGGAGCAAGTCCCTGCTTATTTCCACAAACTTAAATATATATTTCTCATTTTAGGTCCATACTTCACCCATCATTCCATTGGTGTTAAATCTTGACCAAGTTTTAAGTTTCAGCTTCCGAGTATGAAATATCTGAAGAGAAATAACCTTCTCTCAAAATCAGAATGTTTCCCCAATCTTGTATTAACTCGGTTTTAATCTTTGAGAAGTCTGAAGAGAAGTACACACTGGACAATTCACATTTTTTGAAATCTCAGCTATGAAATTCTCTGAAATTCCTACATTGTGCTCTTCAGTCACTTTTTCATATTCTGAGGAAAAGAGGGTGACATGTTAATAGCAAATCAGCATGGCAGTGTCCCACTTTTTGCTTCAGTAGCGTCAAAGGAGTATTGTACCTCTCTTTTTTTCTCTTGCTGCAGAGCACAGGATGTCAGAAATTAAGTAACACTTTGAGTTATTATTAAATCAACTTTGAATGCAGTTTTGAGGCTATAATTAGCATTGTGATGAGAAGGAAGACTCTTAGTTCTACTTAAATCCCCTGTCAGGTGAAAAACTTGGTTTTGACTTCAGATAGTGAATTATTGTCTTGAATTATGTTGAAAGCAGCACTTACATAGAAAATGTTATAATTATCTAAATTCCAAGTTATTCTTAAAATTTTTATTGTAAGTAGTAAACTATTGTTCTTCCCTGTCTAAAGAGGCAAAAATACTTTGGAAACCATTCAAGAATAGCCTTCTGTTAGTTTGGTTTTATCAGTTGCTTATCTGATCTCCAGAATGCCTGCTGTAGTAAAATAAAAATAGCAGCTCTTTTTCCTTTAATCATCATCCATTGACGTAGGGGAACACAGCACCAAGTAAAGAGAAAAATAATTTAGTACAAAAATACTAGCTTAAATGTTTCATCACTGTGTTGGGAGTGAAAAGAGATTATAAATTGGCAAAAATCAAATGTGCATTGTGAAAGAAAAGCTGAGTAAATAGAGGACAAGAATAACGATGCTAAGCCACATGGAAATATGAAGGGTGTAGTAGTTCAAACCACAGCTAGTACAGAGAGGAGTAATTCTGGTGCTTCACAGTTGTGAACAACTTACTGGAATGTATCAGGATCTCTGTATCAGTTGTAAAATTAATGCAGAGAAGAAATAATAGGCAGAGGTACAGTTCAGGCGTTCCTTTATATGTCCAGGACGTCTTAGAACTGCTGAGAATAATGTGTAAACAAAAAACAAACTGGCTTGAGGTAAATGACACTTAGAGGACAGAGACAAAAATGTTTAAACAAAGAGGGAGGTTCTATATACTATTTCTCTAAAGTAGTAATTTCCATTAGAGCACTGCATAGTCTTTTAAGTGTCAGAGTATATATGTATTTGTGTTTTTTGGTAGGATGCATTTTTTTGCAATCTGCGAAATTCAGATTGGGGAATATACATATCTGCATGTCCTTATCCTCTTTTGCACTCTGATCTATGAATGTGCTTCCAGTCTGTATAACCAGTATGGATTTGGTGCAGTAGTGTTTCTGATCACTAGAGGGTTTTGACTGTGGTTCCTTCTTCCCCTCCTGTGTACCCAACATCTGTTTACTTTGTATCTCCAGGTATTATATTGTTTGGGGCCTGCTGTGTTCTTCTGAGCTCTGTTGTTTGATCCATCCTAGCTTTAGGTACGAATTCTGGCAATTACTTTTTGGGGGGGAAGTGCATGTAAGGCAGGGCATGAGGGGCCGTTTTGTTTTTGTATGTAGACTACACAGTTTAGCAAGCAAAATGGAAAATTAAGTAATTGGAAATTTTATGGCAAGAAGTGGTCTCCTTTTTTATTAATTTTTCCCCCCCTTTTTTTTTTTTTGTGTTGAACTGGTATCTGTTGCAGATTGTCTGAAGTTATCTGCAGGCAGTTATGTGGAGGGTTTAGTTAACAGCTGAGAACTTTTCTTATGTATTGAAATAATTCAAATGTACAGCAGTGCAGCTTGCTTATCAAAAAGTTTGGTGGCTGCTGCAGGTGGCTGCATAGTCTTAAGGAGTGGCTTCCTGGCTGCATTGTACATGAAGTGCCAAATGCTGAGAGCAGTTTTGTTCTGGAATGCCAAATTAGGTTAAATCCATTCAGGAAGCAACATATGTCAAAGGAATAAAAATATCATACTCATGTGAAACAGAATATGGTAGTTATGTTTTTGAAACCTATTTTATTTCCTGAATTAAGCAGTTAAAAAGGACTTCTTGTATTTAGGCTAGTATTGAATTGCTGACTTTCAGCAATTTTGCTACTGTTTGTTTCCCCATCCCCTATTTTTACTTTTGATTAACATATACCATAGATGGAAATTGAAATAAGCAGTCTATCAATAGGGGTGATGTATAGGAAAAAGAGAATTATGTATTCCTTCTTGGATATCTAGGCCTGTGCACAGCATACAGTTTTGCAGGTGGTTTGGTTTTTTTTTGGTTGGTTGAAGAGTGGTTTGTTGTTTTTTTGTTTTTTTTTTTTTTTTTCCCCCTCTTAGGGCACCATGAGAGATGTATGTAACTGCTTGATACTGCAGGTAAACCAGGGTTGATGAAAATAAAAAAAAAAGCAGTAAAGAATTTTGCTTTTGTCCAATATCTAATTCCCACAAATTCTCAAGAAGGGAGTAAGAACATTTACAACTAATAGCTGCAAATATTGCAGGATTTTATTATTATAAAGAAACAAGCCCAATGCCAAGCATTTTGCTGCATATTGTTCCTTGTTTGCAAAGGAGGTGGTAGTCGCACTGATTTCTCCTGTTTGGAAGGCAAAGATATTACAAATTGTATTGACAGAAAAATACATTTGTCTCTAGAAGCTGTAATTAATCTGATCAGTTTTGAACTAATATTTTGTGTACATTTTTCATATCTGAAATAATTTTATAGCAGTCTAAAACCTACAGGAATGACATATGTATCTTTTTAAAGCAATTTTTGCTTGGCCTTTCTGAATGTTTTCTCGTTCTTTCTTTTCAATCACTATGGTTAGACATAGAGTTAAAAATTAACTTCAGTGAATTAACTTGCATCATGTCCTTATTCTTGTTCTGCCTTGTGTAAGAAGTGAGAGGTCCCTGAAAGAGAAGAGAGTGAGGGCAAGTGTTTTATTTCCATAACTGTGGAAGGCATGGATTTATTGAAATCAAACATTTAATAATAAAGTAGCTTCATGTGAAGCAGAGGCCATGATTAACTATAATTTCTGTTCTTTTTTTGGGTGATCTTAAGCGCTTAGTTGTGAACCATGATTGGAAGCTTGGTATGCTCCTGTGTCCTGGATTAAAAGGGGACATGCTGGTGGTTTGTTTTTTTTTTAATTTTAAATTCTACTCCCTGAGATTTTTGGCTGTCCCATGGAAATAGTACCACCATTTAAAGATGTGCTACTCTGCTGAGAGATGAAGCAATTTCTGGATTGCCTCTTTGAGTCAGCTGAATTATCATATGCTTTTGTATTTGGTCCTGGCAGTCCACCTGTCTTCTGTCATTGTGATCTGTGTTAGTTTGACTAGTCTCAGCCTTCTTTGGGATAGTTATGAGAAGATCTATAGGAACGCGTCCAGGTATACAAGAAGTTTCCTCCTCCTCAGCCTTCATTCTCCTCTGAAGTGTGGTGTTTATCTTCCTTGCAGTCACCAAGTTTTGTGTTTCTTAAAGGAGTAGTGGTCCTGCTAACCAGAGAGAAGCCTGACCCGGTCAAGCACAATTAATTCCAGTTTTTCTGCTTGTCACACAGGTGTCAATGGCTGCAGCAGTGTTCTGTAGCTACTGAATTGTAAGAAGTACTAGCAGTAGTACCACAAAGAAATGTTCTGTCAAGCCTGTGTTTTCTTTCTGTCCTTTTGTGTATCTGAAATGTACTTCCAGTGTACCATGTCAAGTACCTGTGCGTGTCCCCACCCTCCCCACACCTTAGGTCTGACTGTTCTTTCTGTTGAGTCTGGCCTGGTTTGCTGATGTTTTCAGTATGAAATATCAAGTTAAAAACTTACTAGCACTTCAGCCCTTGGAATTAATTTTCAAGCAGACTTGGAAATTAGTTCATGCATCTGTGTTTAAGTTGCACTTGCTGCTATCTTAGTGTTAATGCAATTCCATAATGCCTAATTTTAACACAAATTTGTTTTTTGCTGTTTGGAACCTGTAAATGTTGCAAATTGATGTATATTTGCAATAATTGTAATATGTTGTCTTTTCTCACTCTTTGACCAACCTAAACTCTCATCAAAGCGCTTGTCATTTCTAGTTTTTATAGACATGTATCTAGAGGGGTTTTTTCCCTCCTTGGCACTTGTTCTAATTTTTTTTTCTAAGATCTTTCTGTGCTGTTGATGGCATTGTAAATATCTCTTTTATACCTCTCCATTAAACAGGTGTGTTATTTTATTTTTTGGTTGGTGTTTTTTAAGGTACTTTTAATTTTATTGGGATTTAATTAACCGCAACATATAATTGTTGTGACTTTTAAAAACATATTGAATGTTATACTTTGTTTCATTCTTTCTTCCTGAGTGTGTCCCTTCTTAGGCTCTCCAAGACCTTGATAATGTTGACATGGGGGCAGACCAAAAGACAACATCCTGGAAGAATTATTATTTTTTCTTAATTAAAAAGAAGCTGTTTTTCTATTTCTTCCTATCAGGGTTTACTGTTCAGTGTGTTTTTCAGGTGGGTGATATGGGTGACTCTTAGTTGATGAATGGATAAGAAACTTGGGTGCCCTGTAGAGACTTGTCTGATCCGTAGCAATTAAAAGTTTTGCTTTACATCCAAACACCTAAAGGTTAACAGGAATTGTCTTAAGGGTTTCTTACAGGAAAAATCACCTTTATCATTAAGATTGAAAGTAGGCTGCATTCTGCTGTAGGTAATGGGCATCTTTTAAATAAAGTGGCATATTTTTTTCAATAAAGTGGCAGTTTCTGATGCTCTGAGAACCTTGGGGTGCATTTTGTGCATCTTCACTTAGATTTTAAGAGCAGTGGGACATACGCATCTAGGTCAGTGGCACTGTTATGTATATAAATTTTTCTTTTTACAAATCTATTCAGTATATCTCTTAATGGTTTGAATTCATTGATATGGTTGATATTCATTGACTATTTTTCTAAATTTTTTTAACCTTAATATTACAATTAGGTCAAAGTGAACAATTGACACTTTTTATCGTCAGTATTTCTTGACAGGGCACCTTCTTGTATTGGTCACTTTGGAATTTAGAAGGCTTTTTTTTTCATTAAAAGGAAGTGCATGTAGGTTTTTGAACTTTCTGTGTTGGGGATGATGCTCTGTATACTTTAATTGCACTTCAGTCTCATTCTCTCAAGCCTTTTATAAATTCAAAGCATTGCTGTGTAGGAAAGTAATTGACTTTTTGTTGCAAGAACACACACAGCACTTTCTGAGCAAGGTTGTCTTGCAGTTAAGACCACATCCTGTAAATATTTTTTTCAGTTCTGTAGAACACAACCTGCTGATACAGTCAGTGTCTGGAGCATAACTGTTTACTGAACTGACTTAGCATCTTTGCTTCTTCTTGGTTGCCTGTAGATATTTAGCATAGTTAATATTTTTTGTTTGTTTGTTTGTTTTAATTACTCATCCTTGGAACCTCCACCAAAACTATCAAACTGATCTAAATAAAAAAAAGTTCTCCCCTGATGTCTTGCAAGGTTAGGGTTTTGGATCAGTTACTGGTTGGACCTGTAGTGTGGTTGTGCAAACCCTAGATTTAATAAAAGGCAGGTGTGAGTGAAAAGCAGGGAGTACTCTTTCTTCAGCAGGCTCTAGTTTGAATTTAGCATAGTGGAGAGTGACTTACCTTTTGAGTTCCAACAGTTGCTGGTTTGGAATAGTCTTTCATTTAGTCACGTAGATGTGAATGTTGCTGTTCATCATCAATGATTTGATCCTTGATAATGCAAAAGTCAAAAGTGCAGTTAAAACCTGGGATACTTACTCAGCTGTATCTCTTTTTGGGCAGATCTAAATTGTACCACTTCCCCTCTTTCCTACTTTTTCTTGCCATAGGCAGGTTGACTTCTAGACTTGAGGCAGTAGGCTGGGAATCTCATGTCTATCTGTAAAATGTTTTTTAGTTGCTATAGGAGTGGGAAATAACTGTTATAAGAACTCAAGTTGGATAAGGAGGCAATACAATGAGGTCATTTTCCCTTAGAAGCTCTCTTGCAGAACACTTGCTTTTGAGACTTAGGTACCTAGTCTCTTTAGTTCCTAGGGATTTCTGGTGGCTTTGTATTTTTAATTGTCTGGAGGGATCTTTTGACTGAAATGTGTAAGGACAGGAGTGTTCGAATGTGGCATGCTCTGGCTTCAGATTAGACCTTAAGGCTGTTGTAAATGGTGAACTAGCAGTTGGTATAGGTTAGTAAATAAGTTATGTATTATCACAAGTAGAATAATGGACTCACAAATGTCTGTAAGTGTGGGATGCCATATCAGTATTTTGCTCTTATATTTCAGATGGGCAGTGTAGAATCACCTTCATTCATGGGAGAGATTAAAAGTGCATTGTAATTTAGGGGCAGGGAATGGAAGAATAAAAGACATTTAGCTTCAGTATTCTAAAATCTTCTGGGAAATTTGCCCCTTGGACATGGAGGTGCTTTGTGGCTCTATTGTGGGGCCATGCATGGTAGCCTTGCTTGGCTGGACTACCCTAATGAAGTGCAGGTGGCAAAACTTTTGATCTTTCCCTCCCCTTTCTGGAAGGGCCAAGCCCATGCAGTGCAGAGGAGCTGACACTGATGAGGTAAACAGCAATAGCTGATGCCTATGGTGTTACCTGTTTTTTAAGACTCTCTGATACTGTTTTTATCTCTGCTTCTCTGAGGAGACTAGAGTGCAGTGATCTATAAAAGCACTAGTGAGTTTATAATTTATTTCTTGTTATCTGAGTTTAAATTGCTCTCTGCATGGCATTTTTTAGAGCCATTGCATGAAAAACCTTTAAGTTGAGTTGTGTAGACTCTTTCCTTCTTCAGGCACATCAGTGTTTTAGCATCAATTACTTCTGCAAGAGAGCTTAGCTGGACATTGCCTGCTTACTGGAATAGCAAGGTGTCAAGTGGATAGTTCTGAACACATTCTTAAGCATTTACACTATTTCTCATGACAGTAGTTGTCTATTTGTATGTTCTGCTCTCTAATCTGCAAAGTAACTGCTTATCTTCTTGTTTGAGAAGTATTTGATATGGCACATGAGGAGAAATAGTGATTGCTGGAAGATAATTTATCTTCCTGGGGTTCAAAGATGGAAAAAAAGTTCAGCAGAATATATTATGTCCCAAATTATCTTGAATATTATATTCGAGATGATAACTTTTGTACTAGGACTTTTCTTTCAAATTATGTAGTACAAGGCTTAAGCTATGGAGGATTTAGAGATAGTGAATTCTTTCCTGAAGGTAATTTCCAAGTTATGATTTTCTGTATGCTTGAGAGGAACTACTGTAATGATATTAAGTTGTATCGGACTGAAATTTTGCAAATGTGGTGCAGAGGATTTATTTTCCTTCCCCAAGCCCCAGACTGAAAATATACTGTGATTTTTTCTTAAATGCATTCACAGTCTCATTAAAAATTAAAAAACTTGAAGTGTCTGTTCGCATTGCAAATGAACATGAAACAACTGCACATTTTTTCATGTTCCCTTCGTTTGTCTTCTTCATTTGGGAGAGTCTATCTAATAAGAATCTAGAATGTGATAATCTGGAATTGATTTTGAACCTGAGGGCAAGTCAGTCTGTCGTGGTTTTGCCCAGTCGGTCAGCCCCTGGGGCTGAGAATGGTTTTGTCCAGGTGAATTTCCGGACAAGAAGCCAATTAAAACTCTCAGTAACGCCTTTGCTAATTACATATTTAAGAAAACGGAAGAGAAGGCTGGTGTTGCAGTTGAAATTAGGGGCAGCAGCCATGTAAGAGAAAGGCAGCGGGCCCGAGGAGAGCCAAGGCCCCCTCCTCCCTCAGCTTGGGCGGGGGGGGGGCAGGTGTGGTACTGAAACCTCCCTTCTCTCTTGTAAGAGAGTGAAGAAAAAAAAGTTTAAAAGACTAATTGTTTGGATGAAGAAACTGCTGTGGAAGAAATTCCAGCAAAGAGATAACGGAGTGTCCAAGATTGAAGCTGGCAGCTGAAGCTGCAACAGGAGAGAGAAGTGCAAAGGGGGAGGGGGGCTTACTTCTTTCCGCTTTCGCTCTCTCCCTTCAGCAGAGTAAAGACTGAAAAATAAATCCCTGCCACCTATAGAAGTTTGTTGGGGTGAGGACACCCCCCATGCAGCTCACAGAGGAGCTTGTGGATGTACCGAAGAGAAACGAGACTTCATGAAAGACCTGAGGTGAGGCAGAGTCCTGTTGAAGACTTTGTGACCCTTGAAGGGGATGATGCTTATGCCGGAGCAAGGACGGCTCGGATAAGCTTGGGATCTCAGTGAGAGATCCATGCTACTGGTGCTGAAGATTTGTGACCCTAAGAGAAACCTATGCTGGAGCGAGACGGCCCAGATGGGATGTTGGGATCCGAGTGTGGGATCCATGCTAGACCCATGCTGAGAACTCTATCGAGGACTGTTCTCCCTTGGGAGGGACCTCCATAGGGAACAGGGGTGGACTTAAAAGCCATTATCCCCTGTAACTCCGTGAAAGAAGATCCATAGTAAGCAAGTGTCCCCTTGCAAGCCTATGCAAGGAAAAACCTTCAGGACCTGGGTAACCCCCCGCCTTCGGTCTTAGCCCAGGAGGGGGGTAGGCCCAGCCCTGGAGGCCGACACAGAGAAGGAAAAAGAGTTTCAATTGCGACGAGGGTGCTGCAGAGTTACTGGAGAGAGAGCTGGAACTCCGAGAATGGAGAAAAGGACTGCTGCTTCTCCTTGGACTAATATAAAAGGAGGGAGGAGTATTTCTGTAAATACTTAGCACTTTTACTTAAGTAGAAATTGTTATAGTTCTTTAGTAGTTTTTATTTTGCTAGTAATAAATATTCATACTATTTTCCCCAAATCAGGTCTCTTTTGTCCGCATAAACCTTCTCTCAAATAATAATAATTGGGAGGGGGGTATGAAAGCAAATTGACCCAGGGCAAAACCACGACAGTCTTTTGGTACAATTTCATGTTTGTACTAATTCCTCCCCCTCCAAGTGAATACGTGACTGAAACATTATCAACTGTATTCACTGTTTCTACTTTTTAAGTTATCTCTTTGCTGGATTTTTCAACTTAAAACACTAAGTGGTTTTTGAAGGGGTTTTTTGGTGCTGTAGTTTTGGGGGTTTGGGAGAGGAGTCAGAGACTGAGGGACTGGAGTCTAGTTTCAGTGCAGCTGCCATGTCTTAAAGTGCTGGGCAGAAAAGGTCTGCGAAAGACAACTGTGTATATATTTATGTTTATTCTGTTGCGTGATTAGAATACAAGTTGGACAGTGCTTTTTGGGTGTATGTGCATATGTTTGTATCATGGTGTCTTGAAATAAGAGGGGAAAATGGGTATTTTAAGATCCAAAATAAAGTTGACTCTCTCTAAGATCATGCATTTTCTGGTATCAGTCCTTATACTTGGATATGAACTATGAGTCTTGTATGCTGGAGTAAGGGCCAGTAGTGAAGCAGAGCTTAGTGAGATTAACACACACTGCTGAAGAGGGTTCCTTTCCTCCCTTCCACTTGAGTCATTCATCTAGAGAAGAATTTAGGATCCAGAGTCAAATTTACATGTTTAAGTTGTGTACAGATCAGTCCAGCTACTCATCATCAAGTACTTAAGCTCACAAAGTACCTGTAGGTTGATACCATCTCCTGCCAGTCACCTAGCTTCCAATAACCATATTATCTATTAACACTTTGAAGGATAGTAGTCAAGAGTGTTTAAGCACTTACTACTGTTTTTTTAATAGCAGAATAAATATGTATCGAAACAACTTCTTGTAATATAAGCTAATTATTTTTGTGTGTTATCTGTAAAGATATGCATCCTCTGTCCCACTTAATGGAAAAGAATCAGATATACAAAACATTTACTTGCTTTCAGAAAGTAGTTGTGGAGAGCATTTAGTTTTTTTATTGCTTGTACCCTACATTATTCTGCATTAATGTAGCTGCTAAATTATTGATTTTGTGTGCAAACTCCTAGTAATTATGCTCATGAATTTATAGGTTCTTATGTTTCTCTTATTTGAGACTTTCGATTCAGCTAAACTGTGCTTGAAAAAAGGCTAAATAGCCTTTTTACTTCGTTCTGGTAGATGAAGAAAATGGAAAGAGAAGAATCTTGTAGTACTAAATGATTTTTGTTTCTGTTCATTGTGAAAGCAAAATGTTACCTACTACTGATTGAACAACAATCGAACTGACTAACAAATACCTCAAATAGTCTTTTGACATTGTTAGAACTTGGTTAATAAAATTTTTCCAAATTAATCTTACTGCTCTAAGTGATCTTTTCTATTTCTCACTGCTATCAGTAGTTGTACTTACATTGCTGAGATAGATGCTTCTTGGCTCTGGGTGGAAATGAGAGCAGCATCCATTGCAATGTTCCATCTGGCACCTTCTCTGGTAAGCCTAGTTAAAGTAATAGATGGCCTAGGTTTATAATGTGATATTACTGTCATTTAAGCATGGGCTCTGGGACATGTTTTTTTCAGAGTCTGAAGTCCTTGGTAGCAGTACTAACAACACCTAATTTTTCACAATACTGAAATTAAATTTCCTATAGCTAAGCAGACCCTGATATTTCATATCGTAGAGCTATTGAAAAAAATTGAGTAACACAGGAATAGAAACAGTACAATGGAAAAAAATAATCTCTCTTTTTTATTTGTAGCTTTTTTTGAAATGCAGCATGGTTTTCACAAGTGTGGTAATGGAGTAAAATTCAAGCTGATTATTCTCTGTCTTTGCAGCCACGAAAGCTGTAAGATATTGTCTGCATGGAATAATTTTGTATATTCAACATCAAAAATCCACCTAGTTCTGAAAAGTCCTGGTTACTCATAACTCTCTTGAAATAAGTTTATAACTCAAATGTTCTGTGAGTGCTTTTTCATATAATGACCTGCCTGTCAGGGGTTTGAGTTGGAATGGATTGTTGCTATTAATTAGGCAGTATGTTTTAATTAAAAATTATGAGTCTGTGATAATGAAAAAGCTAGAAGTAGACTGTAGCCTTAGTTCTACTTACTTTCTAAGTTATCAGGTTTTGGTTAAGAAGTGTCAGAGTAAAAAGGTCTTTCTTCTATAGATGTGTAAAATTCTTACTTTCCTACCCCACCTCAGCCCTTAACTTATAGGTCACAAACTTGAACAGGTAATCTAGAAGAGTCATCATGTTTGACAGTCCACTGTTTATGCCATATATCTTACATTGAACAGGAATTTTAACCTTCTGTGGAGGACTGTAAGACAAGAGAGGAAGGTTAGTCAGCTCTCCTTAGTTAAGAGCTAAGAAGGGTGTTCCAGGCTTTACATCATAGGCCAGCAGTATGTATATGAGGGGACGTGCTGGCTAGATGTAAACTTGACGTAATAGGATATTTGTGTTAGTATTTTCAGTCATCCAGCAATTTGGCTGTAAGTGGGAAAGCACTAGGAAAATTGTAGAAGGAAAGTTCCAGAGCTATAAGGGACAATGACCCAATTTTTTTTTATTCCTGAGCAAGCTAGGAAACTAGTAGTATAGTCATCAACTCTGTCATTCTTTATAGTTTCTAGCTGTGCTGGCCCTGGCACCATGGGTAGCTGATACCAGCAGTGTTTTGGAAAAGGTATCTAAGATGTGTTAACAGTTGTATTAGTATGGAGGGTTTAGGGCTTGTTAAATCAGAGTGTTCTGGAAGTGGCATAAACAGTTATTTTAATGATAATTCTGTTGCTTCTGTTTGGCTTAGAAACTTTAGGAATCAAAATTTCCAGGAATTATGAAACTTATTTTTATTGCTGTATATTGAATGCTAATCAGGATCTGATCTCCCGAAGAATAATTCCTTTCGGTAAAGATTCCATTTATCAACTTAGAAATGTAGATTTATTAGATCTTTTTTCTTTTGGGTGGGATGTTTTAAAAACAGATGACAAAACTATTCTTCTGTAATTTATTATACTCTCTTCTATATTTTGGAACTTTATTTGAACTGGCTTCAACAGATGTCATCAAGATGAGGCTATGGGTGTGTTCCGCATGCATCTTACACTTACTGCATTATTCCGATGTACTAACCAGGACCACATTTTAAAACTTTGTATCCTCAGCATACAGAGTGTATGGCAGTACTCCACAAAAGCTAACCAGTAAGCTTCTCAGAAACAGATCCAACTACTTGTAAGCAACAGTCTCCACTCTTGCCAATAGTTGTGGCTCCAGACTTTCAAGAAAACCTTATTTTAAACTAAATGAAAGGCAGCTGTAAGGTCCAATTAAAATAATTGCAGCTATTTTTAAAAGCTCATCTGTTACAAGAAGTTGTATTTCCCCATGAGGGCTGTGGGAGTATTTGTGACAGTTTGCATGGTATGGATTTTCTTTCAGAGAATGTACTTGAGAGTCACCAGAACAGTAGTGCTTTAAGAGGGAGTAATTCAGTTGAGGTCCTGAACATAACTTCTTGCTGTTTTTGGTCACGTTTTGTTGACCTGATAATTCCATTAGAACTCCATTCATAGAAGTAACAGAAAAGGAACTGTTTTGGTCTCTAGCTTGCTAGCAATGCATACGTTTCAGTTTTGGCTGCCGTAGAAGGAGGAGACGATAATTGTTTCTGCCTTTTCTGTGTTTTGGCACACCACTTTCTCTGTTTGCATTACCTTCAGATGTGACAAGAGACAAAAATGAATGTTGGTAGGATGATGGTTGTGGTGGTAAGCTACACATTACCACTTCTTTGTTGTCTTGTGTTTGGTTCTGGTGTAAGTAAATATGTGGATTTGAAACTGTCTTGGTTTTTGTGCAAGGCCCCTTACACCATGATCTTGAAAACACTTCTTAATTCTCTTTCACAGATCCATGTGGATGGTTTAATAAACTGTTCGACGTCCTGGTGAATCTGTGGTCCCAGCTGAGAAACTGATTCAGGCTCCTATGGTGTAAATTGGCAGTGTTGGAGTGATTTGGGTAGGTGACTGTCCAGATGCATTGAAGGAGATAAAGGGAGAGAAATGTTTTGGGCACACTGACTGTTTCCTACACTATAAGGGTGCTAATAATGTCTTGCCTTGCTTCTCAGGTAAGAATGACAGACTTTTAACTGCTGAATTTGCGTGTCAGTAGCTTGTAGGGCCAGTGTGAAAGAACTGTGAATTGTGATTGCTTTCTCTCAAGAGGTGCTGGGGGTATTCACTAGAGTGGCACAGTCTGTTGCACTTGGGGCACAGAACGTGGTCCATGTGTCTGTGTTTTACAGTTGATGTGGCTCTGTGAGAGTACTTATGTAGAGGCAACCTGAATTCCAGTGCTTCTGGTATATTTTTCTGCATTATTTGTTTACCTTGAATGCAACATAGTATGTGCAACTTAATAATTCATGTGGTAATCAGGTGTGCAAAAAATCAAAGCAGTTTCAAACAAATGTTTCTGCCCTGGATAAGCTAATTTAGATGCTATTTTCCTATCTAGAGTAAGGATTTGGGCTGGTTTTGTTTTGGAGGGGGGTTGGCTTGTTTTTATTTTTTCCAGTTACATACATATACTGTTTTGGTTCTGTATACTTGTTACACTGTTAGTAATGTAATAAGGGGATTTTTTTTAAACTTTTTTTTCACTGAATAATTTGATCACAGATACATGTAGCTTCTCAGAAAGGAGACATAGGGGAACAGGGACAAAACAACTTGAATGATGTGGCTTTTCTTATTAATGTGTATGCCTAATTGAAGTGCCACAAAAATTTTTAGTAGATCACAGTATATTCTGATCACATTATACTGGAGCAGGATAATGTACTGTCCTAGTCCGAATAAGGTCCATTTAGCAAACACATTTTTTTATTCTGTTCTTGCCATCTCTTGCTCTGATTCAAGAATGTAGTAAGAATACACCCACAAACCAGCCACAGAAAATGTTTGACTTTTAGAGGGGAAATATTTTAATGGCAAAAATACTTTTTAAAATGCTTAATAGTATTGTAGAAATGGTGTGCTCGTAAATACAGGAGTCTCATGATATTTAAATTAGGAAAAATTATGAAAAGATAGTACAGGTTAGAACTTTTGCTTGAAAATGGGTTTGTGGGGAAAGAGTGTGTTTTAATAAAGAATAGGAATAAAGATTAGGAATAAAGAAAGGGAAGAATTTTTATTTTGAGAAGCATATTTTTTGAGAGGAAAATCCTAATTATATCTATTAAAAGCACTTGATATATCGTGTGAGGGCTTTGGAATTATTGTTTCTGTAGATCTTGTTTACAGAGAATTGGATAAAGAGCCTTTTTTTTCTGTTAAACTTTTGATGTTTCTTTCACAGTTCCTGACTAGTGAGTGATGCTGTGAAAAAACTGTCATAAAAGAGAAACAGTTTTATCATTTAGATAGGCTGAGTCTTCTAACAAGCCATTACTGTTCAGTTTACTGCCAAGCTAACAATAACAAAGTGGAGAGAACAGGCAGCCGTGCACAGCTTGGATTTAGAGGAGGTTCTTTCCTTTGTTATGCTACTAATATTGTTCAATAACATTGAATGTTATTGAATGTATTGAATGTATAAGATAATCTGCCAATATTTGAATGTTGCTAATAATTTTATGTTAAAGTAGAATATTGTTTTATAACCCAAGTCTCATTATGCATCTGCTTGTTTTCACTTTGAAACTCTTAAGTCTTATTGGAGTAATTCAAATGCTAAGGTTAATCTAGAGTTTATTTCTTTTTGCTTTGCATAGTTTACTCTTAAATATAGTCCTCTTTTCACTCCTAACTGTTGATTCATTAGCAGACTTGATTAATGAGCCTTTATTGGGGGAAAAAATTTCTACTGGGTAGAAAGAACAGGATTGGGAAGCAAATGCTGGCTTTGCATCAGGCTTGTGGCTTCACGCATATCTTTAATAGTTGAATTGTAAAGCACGGTGTTACGCAATATTTACTGTGGGCATTACAAGGTACCTAGTAAGTGTTCCAGGTGTTTTGTGATCATCTTGGATAGAGGCTTCTTAATGCTGGTCGTGTTCGTGTTCTCCAGCTTCTTGAAGTTTTTTGTAGTGATTTCTGGTAAAGTTGCTACAATTTGTCAAGCTGCTGAATTCCCAGTGAGCACAATGCTAAATGCTTAGGTGCAATGTGAAGGTAATGTATAAAAGTGTGTTTACAGTACAGACCATAAGTAAGTTTCTTCTTGTGTATAGCCAAAGTACAGGAAAGAAACTTAAGACCAAACATCAAAAACTATAATCTGTCAGAGTGGCGGGGAGTTGGTTTGTTTGTTTTTGTTTGTTTGGTTTTTACTTTCTGTAATCTGTACCCTGCCTGCTGCCTGGTCGGTAAATTTGACAGGACCTGGAAATCTTCACTTACACAGACTATATTTGATCTTTTGACAATGCTTTATGTCTGGACACAGTTTTGAAGCTATAAGTAATTACAGTTAATTAAGAAAAGCAGTATTTCATTGTCTTGCCATCAAGATTTTCACTTGAGTAAGGAAAGCAGTATTGACTAAAGAAGACCCCCTGTATCCCATCCCTTCAGTATTCTTGTGGCTTCTTTATTTCATTAGGTTTTGGACATGTTCCAAGATTCTTATATAAGCTGTGGTTTGCATATTTAATCTATAAGCCTTCCTGACTTGCTGATTCACTTTTCCTTGGAGCAATAAATGCTGCCCCAAATCTGCCCCCTCCTAGTTCTGTTTGATGAGTTCTGGCATGAATCATCTGCTAAAACATCTCAGGTGGTTCAGCTATGAGTTAGCTTGAGATGTGTTTTATCTTGGCAGTGCACTTGGGGAACTCGTTGTGCTGTTATCCTGGTGTTCCCTGTAGTGCAGAAGAGGTAGGGACAGGTTGTCTCAATATGTGAAATAATTCTTGGGCCCATGGGCATTTCAACATTAACATATTTTACACTACTTTGTTGAATGGTTATTTTAGTTTAAGGACTCGCAAAAATGGTAGTTACTTTGTCCCTTAAAATATGTGCATTGCTAACAGGGATGAGGTTATCAGAGGGTTGGCTTGAGTGATAAGCTGTCACATGGCCTGAAATGGGTATTCTAAGGAAAACATCCTGTCTCCATCTAGGCAAATTTGTTTAATTGTATGCAAAGACTAGATGTCGAGAAACTCATGCTTACATTACATGAGCAGTTCTTGAATCTTATTTGTCGATTAGCAACTAGCAAATAAAAACTTCATATACAGTGCCATAAACGTGTGTGGGGATGTCAGAGGATAAGTATGCAGAGACTTGTTGTAATGTATTTAAATAGCATGGCGCATTCTGGCTTCCTCTCCCCTCTCTTCTTTTCCATCTGTGTTGCTCTGTGGAGATGGAATCAAGTGCTAGCTAATGTATGCAAGTAGGTTTCCTTCAGACAATTGTCTTTGAATGTCAGTGCCTATTTCTTCAGTTAAGATATGGCTGTATGGCTTCTGTACCATTCACAGACCTTGCTGACAGTTTTCTCTGACCCTTTGGTTTGTTGCCTCCCCCTGGCCTCCTGATTTGTTTTGTTTGTTAACGATGCAGTTGAATCTGTGACAATATGAAAGTATATTTTCCTGCTAGTGGGAACAAATGATGGTGAGACAGAAATGCCTCATAAAATGCTTTACTTTCAGTGTTCTCTTAAGCAGCTGTGGGGAGCTGTAATGGATGTGCTGTAGTTTACTCTTCTGACAAAATACACTTTTATATGAAGTACAAATTAAAAGTGTTTACAAATTTAATTGCACAGGTTTATATCCTGTACTGCTGCTATGTCTGGAGGATCATGCAGCAATGGTGTGGAGAGCTGTACAGATTGACGTGCTAAAAGACTCCTCATCAGTATTGAGAAATATGGAATTTGGCTGTCACTAAATATGAACAGAAATGGACCAGAGAACTTTGAAGCTACCCAGTCTGCATCAAGTTCAGTTCAAAGAAGCCTTGTACATAGAAAGCAAACATAATGAGTTGGTTTTTATTTGTAGAGAAGGAAGTAGCATGGGAAGTGCTGTGTATTTTGTAGTGTCCTGTTACCATGAAGTGGTTATGCTGCAGCTTTCGTGTCCTTCAAGATTTTTAGCCATCCAAGACAGACAGACTTGGATGCTGTGTTTCTGGAGGTCCAGGTGGTCTTGTGACGTTTCTCCTGCTGATAAGCCAATAAGGACAAAGGCAGATGATGATAAAAGAGAGCTAGCTAGTTAAGTGGTGCAAAAGGAGCCGGTTTTCCTGTTGTGAAGCAGTAGCTTGGTTTTAGGGTAAAGAGAGATGATAGATTTTCCCAAAAAGGAATGACTTGAAGTGACCATCAGTTACAGGGAAGAGGCAAATAGAATAACTATCAAAAAACATGCAGAAAGAAAAAAACATAGCTTTATTCTAATACAAAAACAAGATATTGGAAATACTACTCACCAAAGAGTGAAGAATAATTCTAAGAATCTTTATAAAGAAAGAAGCATTGGGTACTCAGTATGGAGGAAAAGGAGAAAGCTTATGATTGATCTGTGTAATTGCTGGCCCTTGGTAGGATGAGTGATGGGTTTGATGGTTAAACCAGCTACCTTCAATTTAGAAACAATGAAGTGAAGGAAAAGGACTGTGCTGTTTTGATTGTTAGCTTTACCTCTTTTTGACTTTTGAGAACTGAAAAAAAAAAAAAAGCCACTCTGGTAAGCAGAAATAGCTTGCTATGGACCATCAAACTGCAGTTATGTACAGGATGAATAACTCCTTAAGTGCAAGAAACTTAATTTTTATGTGTAGGTGGTCTTGTACTACTAACACTAACATGTTCGTTAAAAAGAGATGATGGATGCAATACTCTTAGAAGTCATTATAAAAGGATTTGTAGTCACACCTGTCATTGAAAGGCAACAAGTAACAATTGCATATTTAAAACCTCCTTGTTTTTTGTAAATTATAAATTACTATGAATTGATTTTGATTGTACATAATAAATACAAAGTTTAATCACCAGCATTTATTTGTTCCTTTTTATAAAGAGCACTTCAAAACCATTCAGCCAAATCATCTGTATATAAACTCCTTTTCTACTCAGTTTTAAAGGGAAATCAGTTAGAGGATGTTTTAGTAGATGCTTAGAAAACATCAAATCTAAGAAGGGCTAATGTCATAGTAGGGAGATGTGTCCATCTGTTAATTAAATGAAGAGAAAAAAGCTGTAGCAATGAATTTTGGGTATGAAGATGAAGACTTCAGAAAGTGAAGGATAAAGGGAGTCCACCGAAATATACAGGATGCTAATATTAGGACCACTGAAGTGAGACTTGATTTAAAATATGCCAGTGCTTTGCTTTTTATAAATGTAACAAATATGTTTCATTTGCTTGGCAAAATAGGAGAAACTGAGAAGAACTTGATGATCAAGCTGATTCCTTTTTAGGCTTGTTCAACAAACAAATGGTTCACTTTTTAAATTTTTTGATTTATTTGTCAGAAAATATTTGGATTGTAGTCCTACAGTTGATTTTGTTCAATCTGGTTTTAGGTTACATGATTAGTATTTTCACAAGTATACCATATGAAATAATGTTTTGTGTTCCATTTCTGTTCCCCTTGAACTAGTTTGCATGAGAACCAAGCACTGCTTATCTTTTGCATGTAACTACTGCTGTTTGAGGATGCAAAGCCTATGTGATCTGCTTGCTAATACCAAGCCATGTAGAACTCAAGGAAGAGAATGCTCGTGCTCACTTTAGATGCTTATATGGCTGCTGCTGATCCTTCAGTCCTTCCTTACCCTTTGTGTTAAAATGCAGACTTCAAGTAAAAAGTATTCCAGACTTACTCTAAATCTCTATTCCCAGTTACAAATATTGTAATTTATTTTGGAGCTGAAATACCTCCTGTCTAATCCAGAGGAAAAACTTTCTGAAAGTTTGTACCTGTAATAGTAAGTCCAGAGGAGGGCCATGAAAATGACTGGAAGACTGGAACACCTCTTCTGTGAAGAAAGGCTGAGAGTTGGTGGTGGTCAACCTGGGGAAGAGAATGCTCTGGGAGGGCCTTATAACACCTTCTAGTACCTAAAGAGAGCCTACCAAAAATCCAGAGAGGGGCTTTTTACAAGGGCATATAATGAAAGGACAAGAGGGAATGGCTTTAAACTGAAAGAGGGAAGGTTTAGATTACATATTATGAAGAAATTGTTTACTTGTGAGGATTGTGAGGCACTGAAAAAGGCTGCTCAGGGAAGCTGTGAATGCTCCATCCCAGACTGGACTGCGCTTTGAGCAACCTGATCTAGTGGAAGATGTGGCTACCCACAGCAGTGGCATTGGAACTGGATGATCTTTAAGGTTGCTTCCAACCCAAACCATTTCATGATTCTATGAAAGCATGAAGGTAGTTTCTACAGCTGTAGCTGAGCTAACTGGAGCACAAGGGGGAGAAAAACCACCTTCTTTCAGATATCAAGGAAGTTGCTTGACTGCTGCCTGTCAAGGTAGAATTGCGGACTCATTTTTTTCCCTGAAAAAAACAATCAGGTCGCAGTGTATTTTTTATCTCTTGAATTTTGTGTTTTATTAAAATTCATTTGTATTTTTGCTTGCAGGTATTTGGGACAGTAAGAAACAGCCCAGATAGATATGTCAGCTTTTAAGTTTTCTTCTTAGAAAACCTAAATGCTTGTACCAGCATAGCTGCTCTTCTGTGTTTTATGTGTATATTTTTATAGGTGTAACATGCGTGGTGCATTTTCATGCAGAATGGGTAAAATCCATTCTTTTCCTAAGCATTATGGTCACCCTCTGTGTAACCTAAAGGAGTTTTAGTAAACAAAGTGGAATTGCCTGTCATAAGTCAACACAAGTGTAGGATAGACAGGTTGTATGTCCTTTAGGATAGGTTAGGGTGACTTGGCGGGATAGAGGAGCATGTGATATGAGGGGTGGTGGTGGCAGACACTGGTTAGTGTGATGAGCAGCAGTATATGCACAACAGCAGCCTAGTAATTGTCAGAATTTTATTTTTAAGTGTTGTGAATGTGAGAGAGAAGGAAAACAAGAAAGAATACATGGCAAAATCATTTTATATATTACGTGTGGGGAAACTGTCAGATGTTGCTCTGAAGAATCGGTCAAGAAGATAGAGCTCACTGTATTGACTAAGAACAAGTCTTCCTTTTGATTTTGAGTGAGGAAATAGTTTGAAAAAATAAGTGAAAATAAGCTTGTCTCTTTAATAAATAATAACAATAATAATGACCAGTCTTCGCGAGCGAAGATCCGGGGAAGGTCTTTCCACCTTCCAGCCTGCGCATTGGATTTTTTAGGTGAGACACAGTGTGCGCGGAACTGAGCCCACCCTTTAATCCTAAGGTTCATCTGCTGGGGCCAAGCAAGCTTGGACAGTGGCAGTGAGGTCCTCAGGACGTAGATGGATTGCCTTTACAGGGTTAACGAGCTCCACCTGCCCGGGAGTGGCCCTGACTGGGAATCGAACCCGGGGCCTCGTCGGTGACAGCGCTGTGCCCTTAACCACTAGACCACCAGGGGCTCCTTCTCTTTAATAGGAAAGGGGGATAATAGAGGGATAATAGAGGTACTTCAACCAGTGTTACAGTCAAGCAGCATCCTAGAAATGATTTTTGTAATAAATGGTGCAAATTTGTGGGCGTAAGATTTTGGTTTGGGTGTTTGGGGCAGGGGACAAGTGTGACTATAGGAACTCAAGGGATAAAGAAACAAGGATCATTGTGGGTCAGTAATCAAAGCATATGGTAAGACATTTTTGCTTGTGGTTGAGATTATGTTCTGCATTGAATTTAAGTAGGCAATCCCAGACATGCTTATGATGTGGAGCATTCCTCTGAGATGGGAACATGTCAGGGACACTGAGAGGCAGAGGAAGGAACTTGGGGTGTAAAAAAGAAAAATTGGGGTGTGAAAAAAAAATGTTGTAAAAGAAGAAACAGTACAATAGTGGAGAGGAATGGGCTAACCAACAAGAACTCACAATGGAGTAGATGAGGAAGCAAGAGAGATGACTCTTCAGGGACTCTCACATTATTGAGGACTTTGGTGTTGCAAGGATCACCTGTAGAGCATACTAGGTCTATGAGAAAGCTTGGACTGATAGGAGCTGTTAACAACCCAACCAAGTTTTTCTTTTCCTGTTTCTATATTTTGATATTTCTATTTTTCCTTGTTTTCCTTTTTATTCCCATACCTCATAAAGAGTCAAATTTTGACTAATAGTCAAGACTCCTCTTTTAAATTTCCCTGATTTTGAAGCATGTCAACTGTCGTTTTCTTTATATGTGCATTTAAAGCAAACAATAACTGAGATAAGATAAAGATGTGGTTTCTGTAGGGAGTGATTACCCAGACATTTTTACATTTAGCAAGATCTAAGTTTAAGACTCATTAGTCTTAAACCTAGTGAGTGGGTGTTAGATAAATTGGTTAAGCTCTGTCTCAGTGTTTGCTAATTCGGGTTTGGATACTGGCCTGCCGATCTAATCAAAGCTGTTCAGAACGTTTCTTTCTTTTTAAATGAGTTGCTAATAGCACTACTGCCATCTGACTGCTAGCGCTCATTCTGGTCTCTATTTTTATATGTCATGGTGTTAGCATTTATTCTCAGCTCAGTTTCCTACTGAGGTAGACACCAGACAACTGTGAACTTGAAAGGTATTTTTTAGGTTTGTATAGTTCTATGGGAAAGCCGGACTCTGTGTGTTTCAGAAAGCGCGTGCATTAAAACTGTGTTGAATGATTTTATCCATCATTTTAAATCTGCCTTAGTTCTGATCCCTTAATGGTATTAAAATGAAAGCTGGTATCTAGAATGGATTTAGTTCATTCATCTCACTAATGATCTTTACAACTGAGATTTTTTTTCCATACTAGAAAAAATTTCTAGTGTTTTTTCAGCAGTTAACAAAGATAACTGGCATGTTAATAATAAACTTATTGGAAAAGACTGATTTTTATTTTCTTTTTTAGTTAGTGTCTTTGTGCTAGACAGAATATTGCATAGAGTGTCATCTAACACAGTTTTTTTCTCTAAGAAATTAGAATCCAGTAATCTGCAGGTATACAAGTGACGTGCTTTATTACTAGGAAAGCTTTAAATACATACTTAATTGTTTTGTCCAGATCTTGTATTAGCTTGTTGGAAAAGATATGAAAGATCCAGAAAAATTGATTTTTTAGATTAGATCAAACAGATGTCAGGTTGTTTTTAGAGCAAACATCTAATTGCATTTGTCTTTACTCAGGAGTGAGAATGGAACTGTATCCAGAAACCCCTGTAAACCTCTGCTATTTGGCTTTCAAATCTAATAATGCAATTCAGTTATTACTGGAAGACACTATGAACTGTAATGGGCAACTACTATAAAAAGAATTGTTGGAAGATACATGGATATATCTTCAAAATGCATTTTAGGGCATGCAGTTTTGTAGTGCTTCTTTATGTGAAGGGCACATTCCTCCAGGCAATATATCTTTCCAAGATGACCCTTCAAAGACTGAGAAATGGGGAATGAGGATAAACCTACTGGTGATTTGCAGATTACACACAAACTGCCATTTCTGTGTATTATGCTGTGTTGGTTTAGATTAAGTTTAGGAAAAAACCTTTAAGAATTGAGGTAAAACAACCCTCACTGTAACCTCATCACAAACTTGTATCCTGCACTTTTTCCATACACTGCCATCGACGCAGAGTTTTAAATAACAATTGTGGTTTTGTTTATTTCAGATTCAGAAGCTGTCTCTGCATTGGTTACTGCAAGTTCAATCAGCAGAGGTTTGATTTTTTTTTAGACAG
The DNA here is from genome assembly GCF_022539395.1 of Myiozetetes cayanensis. NCBI lineage: Eukaryota > Metazoa > Chordata > Aves > Passeriformes > Tyrannidae > Myiozetetes > Myiozetetes cayanensis. Next base: position 48,751,488 of record NW_026087631.1, read on the forward strand.
GAAAAACTAAAACTATTTTCCTATCAGTTGAATTTAGTATATTGATTTCCTAAAATTTCCTGTGAGCTGAGGATTAATTACCTTGCAACTCTGCAATTTCAAATGACAGGAATTCTTTACTACCTTAATAAGCTGTTTGTGTTTTAGTTCAGGTGGCTTGTGGTCCTGGGTTATTTTGTGTGTTAGGGGAGGATTGTTATGCTGTTACATAGTAAAAGTCCAGGAGGAATTTATAGCTCCTTTTCATCCACAAAACCAATCACTTCTAGAATAGTATTTGTAGAATATAAATTAGCTTGCAACATGAGGTTTTAGTGGCTTTAAATTATATGGTAAAAACTGACAGTTGTGTTCCATCATTGATTCTCAGGCAGGTAGTGAGGAGATCTGACAGCAAGCCAAGGCTTAGTGTTTAGAAATTGGCTCAAACCATGAGAATAAGCAGCAGCATTAGTCTTTTCAAGAGTAATGTGATAATGTCGCAGAGTAACAGATCATACCTCGGTGACAGATGGTCCATGCCTGTGTAAAGTGTAGTAGGGTAAAAATACTTTTTGGTTACATGTTTTATATGTTTAGTCACAACCAGTAGCTGTTGCAGTTAGTTACAAATTTAATATCAATTCGAACAGGAAGCATCAGCTTCCAGTCAGACACCTGTTCAATTGTCCACAACTTACAAAAAAAGTTTTAATATCAGACATTTGCCTTGGAAATATGCCCTTCTTCAGATCAGTATGTTTTTAAAAATTCATATCTCTGATTCTGCATTGTTCTGACTCCACTGTCTAATTCCTGTTTTGAACATGGAAGTGTATTATTTCTCGTCTTCCTTGGTTTATAGAGACACTGACATTCAAGAATTGCTTTTCATAATGTGTGTGTAGGGTGAGTTAACAATACACTGTCATGACAGTGAGTTGGTGTGCACAATAATTGACAGTTGAAGCTGTGTATCTGATAGTTCTTTTTTTATTTAAACCCACTCAGACAAGTATTAACACCCAAGTATTTTTGTATCACTTTGTATGTTAAGATCACAGCTGAGGTTAATTTCCTTTGTGACTGTGAATATTTAACAATTTTGAAAGCACATTCTCAGATTGCTAATTGTATTTGTAATCAAACTGGTCAGCAATGTCTCCTAATTCAATTTTGTAAGGCAGTGAGAAACTAAATAAATGCAGAAGGAAGTAAATGGTTCATAATAGCAATTGTAATTGGAAAGTTATGCTTTTACACATGTGTGTGTGGGGAAATGATGTCTAAAAATAGATTTAAATGTTGCTTGACTAGCACTGCTCACCTCTGCCCTGGAAGGAAAGAGAACTCAGGAGTTTACATACCCTAACAATGACTTGGCTGGTAATGTGAGATCTATTATTAAGTATACAATTACAGCAACTGTTTGCTGTTAATTTCATCTCTTTTTGAAACAATTTAAATTTGAAATATCACTTATGCTATAAAATTGTGTTTCTAAAATATGTGAAATGTAGAAGATTCATCCAGTTCCTGTGGATATAGGAATAGTACCTATTTTATAACGTATTTCAGACAACTACTAGGTGGTTATGGGTTCTAACATTTTAATGTTTAATTCGTCATTGATAAATTCAAATATAAAATCTCAGCTGATTTAGAGCCCAAACTGTGTTGCAGAATTGCCTGGACTAGCCACTAGCAATAAAAGGCCACAGGCACAAGATAAATTCATACATGTAGGGCCACAAACATTGGCAGAATTGGTAAAACTTGTAGGCTGAATTCTGTCACAACCTTTTGTATTTTGATAGTCTGAAACAGCTCCAAGGTCTGATTTTGTGCTGTGTCACACAAAGCTGTGGCATAACTGGCAAAGTATCTACCTGATCTATCAAGTGTATTGAGAGTATGTCTACCTGCTTAGGTTTTAAATGGAGAGAAATGTGCCACCTTTGTTAGTCTTCTTGGTGTGTAAGCAGTAGATTGTTCAGCTGGGGTGTTGGATGCCTGTACTTAAATGTTGTCCGAGAGGACTTGAACCTTAGATCACTCATGGTTAAAGACAGGAATACACAGTCTATGACAATCTTGGTAATTCAAATGAATGACTCATCCTGGGATTTATTTAAGTTTGCTATTGGAGAATTTAGTAGGCAGTTAAATGTTGTGCCCAAAATTTTTGCCAAAGATTCTTATTCTGTGTGCTTTCTCTTGTGCTTGGTAGTCATATCAATTTGAGTTTCTAAATCACTTCCCTTTTCCTCATATTAAGTACTTAATGTATTATCTATTAGTGAGTCATCACCTACTTAATGCAATGTTTAGACATGCATTCCTTGCGCACAGAAGTGTGGGTGTCGGCTGCCACCAGTATTTTATATATGCCCATGGTCGTCGTATTTCTGAAGTACTGCACAAATAAAGGATTTCAATATTTGATAAAGGGTGTGGGCTTGATGAAGTAAAGGAGATGAAAGGGTTTATCTGATGAATGGCAGTAGGCAAAAAGAAATAAGGGTCATGATAATAGGTGGTTAAACTTGTGTTATGCTATTTAATTAGATCAAATGTGGGCTTTCTAGAAACAGTGGTGTACATTCTGGTGTTTAATGTGTGTATGACTCAGTTTCATGTTTTTAGTTATTAATCTTACTACTGATTCTCTTGGTATATTCTGTCTCTTAAATATTCTTACTCTCTTTGTCATTTGTTTTCTGAATTTTCCACATTCTTCTGCTTTCTCATCATCAGTCTCTCTTGTGCTGCTGTGAAAGAAGGCTGAGGTCTGAGCACATTTGCTACAGCTAACAACAATAGGACTAAAACAGTTCTGACCTTTTGGTGTAGTCACTGTCTGGGATCCATGTGCTGAAGGAAAACTAGAAAACTGAGGGGGGAAAGGGTGAAGAGTGTCACATGAAAACAAAGGGTGAATACACCAGATCTAAATAGTTCTCTCTTGGATTTGTAGTCACTCTTGTTATCCTGAGGTCTCATGTCACACTGTTTGTGGTGCTAATTGACCTCCTCATGTGACAAAGGTATGGTCAGTTCTTGCAAAAGTTGCTGTCAGTTCTGTAGCAGCAGTGGAAATCTTTGGAATGGCTAAAGCTTCAGTGAAAGTTGTCATAACTTACAAAGGATGAATTGATTTTTTTTTTAACTTTTTAATTCGTAGATTGAATCAAGTTGGATTCTGTGTGTTACCACTAACAACAAAGTTTCTCAGGGTTAACCAGACCTCAGTGTGTAACTTGGCACGGCTACTCAGTTTTAGTGAGTTGGCGCAAGTGTCACTTGGAGAAACAGCTTGGCAAAGAATTGTGATATTGCAAGGGGTACATGCTATTCTGAAATGTTTTGGTTTGGTGGTCCCTAAAAATGATCTGTGAGGCCAAGATAAGTGGTCTAGCAAGCTATGTCATCTTGACTGAAGACCCTGGATAGTCTTCTGTTATGCTTGTTTTGTTTCTTGTCTTTTATTACGTTCAGGTGCGGCTATATTGTGTACTTCAAAGACAAGAATCAAGTTGTTTTGAAAAGAAATCACTAAACCTGCTTATTTTTGTGTTGTAAAAAGTGTTTATTAAATGCACACAACATTTAAGGATGCCAGGAATGTTAATATTTTAAAACCTTCCTAAAATTCTTGATTTATAGCATTAAGTTGGGAGTGGAAAATCAGTGTTGTGACTCTGTTTTTATTCCTTGCTTGGTTTCTGGTTATTTGAGCTAATGCAATGACATCAGAGTAACAGAGACAGTAAATATCAGTAAAACCGTAAGCAGAATGATGAGCAACAGCATACAACAATAATTTAATCATATCTACCATTCTGGAAAGAAACCCCACTTTATAGAATTTAATAAATTGCAAGTCTGTGAACTCTGAATCTACTTTGGTGAATATATGTTATTTTCTGTAAAGTAGAATATATTGATAAAAACCATCTTGATTCTGTAAAGAGATTTTTCTGAAAACTTTAATGTGAGATGGAGCATTGTATATTATGAATTAATGAATTATTGAATCAATGTGTCTTTATTCTGTTGCTTTTTTTTACTTGGAAAATGAGTACCTAAAAGTAATTGCATGGACTAGACAATTTTGTTAGAGTTGAGGCACATGAAAATGTATCCCCATGGTTTACAAAAAACACTGAGTCTCACCTTTCTCCCCTGGAAATGTTTCTGAATAAGCCAACTGATCTGCTTCCTCTGACAAGCTGACTTTGACCTGAACTGGAAAGCAGAGTTTTGCTTTGTTTAATTTAGTGTTGAAGTTTGCTCTAGTGTGGTAGTGGGCGGGGGGGGGGGTTGGACCACATGACCTGGAGAGGCCCCAACAACCTCCATCATTCTGCAGTTCTGAATACTTGGGGAAATGAAGTAAAATAGTACTGTATCTTACTGGTTGTGTGGAGAATATGGGGTTTAAAGGTAATTAAAAATCACAATGGGATTCTTATCTGCAACACCTAGGCCTTCTGATGGTATTGTAGATATAATTGTTTATGCTTAGTAGCAAAATGGTATTTTGTTCTTATAGAATAACTCTTCAGAGCATATATGCTGAGGCTTGTGCTTTGGAAACAGGCATTCTGATTCATAAATGATTCCTTGCAATTTGAGTCCTGACACTTGTCCAGTTTGGTGCATGTGCATTTTAGCAGTTTTTCACTGGTGAGATCAAATGCAGACATACTGATCATTTCTGCACTAGTTTCACTACTGTAAAATGGAGTTTTGAATCTCAAGAATTTTTTCAAGTCTAGGTATGTCTATTTTGTTGCAAAATCACAATTTGCTCTCAGAATGCTTAGACAGTAAGAGTTTTTGAAGCTATATCCACACAGGTGAGGTAAATAATTTGGAAATACCTTCTTAAAAAAATTGAGGTCACAGGTGCAGTCTTCTTTATGCCTTGGAGACCAGACTCTTCTTTGACCAGCTTCCCAAAGGAAAGTAATCAACCATAAAATCCACCAGATCTCTTTTATCTGTACATGTGCAAGTATGAATGTGTTTCCTTAATTGTTTTGTACAAAAGTGTTGTTATGGTATTGTAAATAGTAAACAAAGTTTCATTTTGTCACACTCTAGGCATTCCATTCAGTTTTAAGATACATAAAAATACCTGTAGTAGAACTGTAGATATTTTGGCAGAACAGTATAACTCTTAAAATATAATTAATAGAGGAAGTTAGTTAGTCCAAGAACCTATCAAAGTGCCTTTTCCGTTCCATATGTTGGTAAGCATACCTGTATCCCTTGGCAGAACACTTCTCAACTGCGTGTCTTCTGTGGTATGCCAGCAGGTTATTTTGGGGCATGCTGGAAGCAAATGTGGATCTTGGTGTGCTTGCTTAGAATGCACCAGCAGCTGTCCTGTTCCTGCATTAAAGGATTCTGGTGGTCAGTAGCTGTGACAGCATTGGTCCTAGGAGTTTATAAATCCTCAAGTATGTCAGTCTGATGCCACTTAAAATAATGCTTCATTATTAACATCTTAGATTTGTCTACCTAAGGTCAGTAAGAAAATAGTGATGCTCCTGAAACTTGTCAGGTTTTTTGTCAATGAGACATTGCTTCCTTGCTTCACTCTAAATGTCTGGCTTTGGTCAGACACTATAAACAGTGAGACTTGATGACAGCATCTGCTTCCAGGAAAAGCAAGATTCATTTTTTCTTGAGAATTCTTTGTGACTCCTTGGTCCTCCCTTCTCACTCCTCCCTGTTCCACAGTCTGGGAATCCGAGATTAACTAAATTGTGGTCTGCAGACCTTTCTACTTTGTTCAAAATATCTGTTTAATTTCAAAAGGTATGCTATCTAGAGATAAATATTTCCCCAGCTATGTTTATCTTTTGTTTCCTCAGTCAAAATCATGTTATTTTGTTTGCTCAAATCTAGCTCACCGTAAGCCATACATTTCTTACCAATGTAGCAGGTTGTGACTGAATCAGAATCTTACCAGTAACCACTGACAGTAAAATTTATTTCTTATCATTGTGTATGAGATGATTATGCACATCTGTGTATACTCCCCTGATACTTAATACAAAATTCTGATTATGGGTATCCTAGTGCAGGCAAATCCTGCTTCAGTGAGAGCAGTGATACTGATTGTGCACACAGTTGCACTTCCTCAGTTGACTTCAGAACGCCTCCTCTTCCTGATCCCAGTTCCAAAAGGAAAAAATATAACTGGTATCCTTGCCCTAAAATTGTTCTTGGTTTACAAGACAGATTTTAGTGGTGCAGTAGTGGATGTTTAAGGACAAGCACAGATAATCTGGATTCTGCAATGCTCTTCTGGAATTATTTAAAGAAATAATTTGCAGTTTTTACTGTTTTCAGTATTCAGAACGGAGGATGGTTTTCCTGGGCTGAAGGCTGCCTGAAATGTTTCTGAAACAAGGAATGTTTAAGATACTTATTTGCAGCCCTTCCTGAAATGAAGAGCTTGTTATGGTTTACCTGCCCTTCTTTTTTTTCATCTTTTTTTTCCTTAAAAATTTGGGAGAAAGTAAAAACTGCGTCAGTGTTACTCACTGTCATTCAGTGTGCTGAAGTATAACCCTACTTCCTGATCTGTTGTGTTAAACTTTGCCACTAATGTTCTGGGTACATCAGTATGTATTCAGAGTCCTTCAAACCAATTGGAAAAATGAGGAGGAGGTGAAATGTAATCCCATTGTAGAAGTCCACCAAATTTGTCAAGCATGATTTGCACTTAGTGAAGCCATGTTGGCTATCACAAATCATCTCCTTACTTTCTGTGTGTCTTAACATTGCTTCTGGAAGGATCTACTTCATGATCTTGCTGGGCATTTAGGTGCAAGTGGTTGACCTGTAGTTCCTGGGTCTTCATTTCCCTTTCTAGAAATGGTGGTTGTAACCCTTTTCTAATTACTGGGAACTTCCACAACTTCTCAAGTATAGTGGCTTAGCTGTTTCCTTTGCCACTTTCCTCAGGACCTCATCAGGTCCCTTGAACTTGGGCACCTTCAGGTTCCTTGGATGGTCTCTAACCTGATTTTTACCTACAGCAGGTAGTTCTCCATTGTCTCAATGTCCCAGGTAACAAGGTCGCCCGTTTCCTCTGGAGAGGGCCCACGTTTTCCTAGTCTTGCTTTTATCACCCACATACCTATAGAAATCATAGAAGTTATAGAAAGACTTGGGCTAGAATGGACCTTAAAGATCATCAGGTTCCAACCCCATTCCATGGATGGGGATGCCAGGAGCTAGTTCAGGTAGTTCAGTTCCAACCAGGCCTTGAACACTTCCAGGGATGGGATATCCACAGGTTCTCTGGGCAGTCTCTTCCACTGCCTCATCACCTTCATAGTAAAGAATTTCTTCTTGTTCTAGATGCAGTACTATTAGTGGGGTGGCACAAGGGCAGAGAAGAGGGGCAGAATCACCTCCATTGACCTGCTGGCCATGATTCTTCAAATACAGCTCAGGATGCATTTGGCTTTGTGGGCTCTAAGTGCACACTCTTGGCTCACGTCCAGGTTTTGTTACAAGAACCCCTAAGTCTTTCTCGATAGGGCTGCTCTCACTGAGTTCTTCTCTCCGTCTTTATTCATGTGTGCGATTACACTAAGTGCAGCACCTTGCACTTTGCCTTTTTGAGCTTCATGAAGTTCACATGGACCCGCTTCTCAAGTTTGTCTAGCTCCGTATTGGTGGCAAAGAAACCACCTTATAGAAGCTTTTCTTGTTGCCCTTGATGCCCCATGCCAGATTTAATTTTATTGGCACTTTAACTTTCCTAACATGATCCTTGTTGTCTTGGACATTCTCTGTTTCTCCCAGGCTTCCTGTCCTTGCTTCCACCCTCCACAGGCTAAAGCCAGTGGTAAGTTGAAACTGAAATACATAGTTGGTACAAGAAATGCTTGTTCACTTAAATGTAAGCAACCCTCAGGGTACAGTGGTTGGAATGGCTGTGCTGGGGCAGACCAGCAGTCCATCTGGTAAGCATTTTCTAGCAGCAGTTAGGTTATACTTAAAAAAATAGTAGAAACAGGAGGAATACATGACAGTTCCCCCAAGTACTCTCCCTATCCTTTAAACTGAGTGCTAGGGCTTTTCATTGTGTCTTTTTGGTGGGAGAATCCTGCAAGATACTGAGACTCAGTCTGATGTGGTTGCATATGTGCTAGAGTACAGTTCAATAGGATTTCGTTAGGTATTGTTACATTGAGGGTCACTTATCACTGGTCATCTGAAGTATCTGTTACCACTGCTGCTGCTGCTGCAAAAAAAGAAAAATACATATCCAATACAATATAACATCACTTTGTTCTTAGCTGGTAGTGATAGGGTTGAGTAAAATTGTTTTACCTTTCTCTTAAACAGAATGTTGACTTTGAAAGCTCAGGGAAGAAGAAGCAGCAGGGAGAAAAAAGTAATACAGTGGTAAGTACATTATTTTTATTTTCTCTGGACCAACTGCACAATATATTAAAACAGAAATCCTCTTATTTATTCCTATTTTGTTATAAGCACGTTCAGAACACTTGAATTTTATTCTGCATCCTCTCTCATGTTATTTCAAAGGCAATTTTTTTTCGTTCTGAATATCTGCTGAAGACCCAAGTGAATTATATCCACTTTTATGTATTAGTGTGTATATATAGAAAGGAGAATATATAGAAAAGGAAAATAATTCTGTTTTAAATCTCAGTGGGCATCATTAAGTGTTTTGACTTGAGAATTTTTTTTTTTTTTAAAACTTGGATGAAAGATGCTTGAAAAAATGCTTAAAATGCCTGTTAGGCTTCTTATTTTCCTTTCTGTTTTGCTGATCTGAAGCCCAGGCGTACATCACATCATATAATTTCTTTCTTACTGGTGGGTTAACATTTTTTATCTAGAAAGCATATGTAAGAACATGAAAAGTATTAACAATTATACAAGACAAAGTTCAGTTTGCTGTTCAAAGCTCTATGAAAAAGCAACACTTGTTTAGAGTCAGCTTTTTTCTTTATTAAATTATGTCAGTGCAGATGGCACTAAGTTGCTTTTGCCTTATATTGTAAGGATTTGTAGAGACAAGTATTTTTTGTGAATAAAAAGAATTCCCAATAGAATATTTTTTCTTTAGAATCTCTCTATGAATTCCTGTGGAGGAATCATTATTGCCTAGTACTTCTCCTACCCCAGAAAAAAAAATCCCAACAACATGAGAGCAGCTTCCATCTGCTCTGATTTTATTAATAGTGCTCATATTGTGGAAATGCTAATAAACATTGACTCTTCAATGACTGTAATTTTGAGACTATAAAATATCAGTTTAAAGGATACAAAATCTTGTGCATATTTTATTTGGTATTGCTACGAACAGTGTATTCTTCAGTAGATAGAATCATGTAGCACAGGCTTGTGTTTTCCAGCCTTTTGTGTACCCTACACACTGTAGGCTTTGTGTGCTTTGGCATTCTCCACTGAGCAAATAATCCATGCTGTTGCTGCATTGCCTCAGCTGTGGTTACTGCTCTGTAACGTTTGTTGCTTCCTATGGGCAAATGACTAGCAATGCCTCTTTCCTTCACTTCCCCTATGCTGACTCATCTCTTTTGACTATGTTGGTATAACTGGAGGAGTTAAGACATTATCTCTTCCTTTCTGCTTCAATAGATGTGGACAGTGTGATACACAGTATTTACTCGTAGGGCAGATACAGATGTAATCCCTCAAATGACTAAACCTGAAATATAAGCAGTTTAATATGGTTTTATAACTCTTTCAGAAGCTTACCAACTCCTAGTCTGGTTGCTCTGTGTATTTAGTTTTCATTGTTTTCTTGGTATAGAAAGTCAGGAACTTGTCCCATTTGTTTCCATGGATCTTTTTTCACAGTAACAATAACAGAAAATGGATTTATTTACTGTAGAAATTAGTGGATTCTGAAAGCAAAGCAGTTCTGAAGTAGCTTGGTTACAGCTAGCTGTACCAAATAGCTGTGATTACTAGCTGTATAGTAGCTGTGATTTTTTTCTACTGCATATTTAAAAAAAAAAAAAAGGGATATGGTGGCTAGCAGGAATGGAGTGCACTTCAATATCCCGTTGGGATAAATATTTCATGTTCCTGGCTATATATATTAACTTAAAAATGAGAAACATTACATCTGAACCTTGTTAGTTCCATAATGTAAAGGAATTCTTTAGCCATTTGAAAACATCAGTGTTGAAATACTGAAATATCAATGTCACAGCTTTTAAAAAAGCTTGGTTTTTTGGTTTTTTTTTTGTATGTTCTATGAAGGTTTGTGGGACTCCAGTTTCCTTCAAACTTCAGTTTGCCATAGTAAAAATCCTTACATTTATATGTGGTTTGTTTTTGGTTTTTTTTTGTGTGGAGAAGTGAGTGAGACTCAAGCACAGTGCTTTTAAAAATCAATTTATTCCTCTTAAGGTTTTCTTAGTAACACAACAAATATGCACACAAAGAATACGCAATCAAGTCAAATATCAAAAATGAAGCTCAGATCTAGTGCTAATCACATCATTGTTAATGGTATCCAATTAGAAACCATTCTTCAGAGGAAATGTTGTAGAGGCACTTAATTGGATAGATTGGCTGTCCAGATGGAAGTTAGTTTCTAGAACCGTCTCAGGAAAAAAGCAAATGAAAATGTGTGAGAATATACTTGCAACTGTCTGGGCTGCAATTGTGTTGTGACAGTGTGTGTGTATTACTGTGTAGTACTGTGTAGTGTTAATATGAAAAGCCAGTGTAAATATTTTTAAAAAGTTAAAATTGCTTGGATATCCAAATATTTTAAAATTTAGTTTTTACTGTAAACTTACTCTGTAATTTTTCTCAGCTTTTTTAATTTTTGCTGAGGATGTTTCCATAATATGTCTTGCCTTAAAGCGCTACCATTTTTCTCTTGAGGATGTATCAGGGTGGTTGAATTACAAATCTGTACTCTCATATTGCCTTATTGATGTGTTGGTCTAGGCTTGTAAGGATATTGAATAATTGCTGCGTTTCAGTTAAAGACTGCCCTGGAAATAGAATGTTGTGTCGGTTTTGTTTTGTAGGCCAGAGTTTCCCCCGTCTTTTCAGTTTAAGCATAATACTTTTGTTCTTTTTCGGCAGTCATTCTGGTTTTGCCATTTTTAAGCTTTTGCCATGATAAGGCCAAGTACTGACTGCTTTGTTGTATTGTTGCTTTGTTACAATTGCAGAAAAAAACCAGAAATTGTTAAAGAGTTCTTTTGATATATTTAGGATCAAAATTATACTCTTATACTTGTCAAAATTAACTCTTTATATTTGTTTCAGCATAGTCAGTTTAGATAAATTTTTCAGCTGAAAAATAACTGTTACAACAAATATTCGGTTATAGATCCTCTAGTTTCAATAAAGCCAGAGAATGCTCTTGTTGAAGCAGGATAATGTTATCAACTAAGTAAAGAGGTTTTCTAAAATAGTTTGATTTAAAAAAAATCACATTCTAATTGTGTAAGGGGTTTCTGAGTATTTTAAAGAAAACAAGATAGAAATAATAAATTGAAATCTGTTTAGAATTTACTTTTAGAATACAAGAAAGAGATAATTTAAGCAAATATTTCCAGAATTGAGGCCTGACACTGCTTTTCTGGGAGTTACCTAAAATTATCTTACTGCCCTTGGAGATGGATGGATGTTTTCAGTTTGTTTGTTTTAATATGTAGAGGCATTGAGAGCTTGCAAATTGGTTAACCCCAAGAGAAGCTTGCAACTTGATACTTCTGGAAGCTAAGAGTAGAGTATGGCTGTTTTTGGTTATCTTCTGATATGCTGAATCAGTTAAAAAACCCTGATTTCTGTCCTCTCTGTTTCCTTAGTTTTCTCAAAAAAGGTAACAAATATCCTTAATATTTTTGCATTTAACAATTGGCTATTATTTAATGTATTTACTACCATGTTCTCCCTCCTGTTGTTACCATTCACTATTTTTTCAAGAGTAATGCCTTTTATTTCTTTTTCTCTGAACACTGTCTGTGAGCGAGCGTACTGTGTTTTTTGGTGTTCCTTGCCTGCATGAGGACATGCAGTTGAGCATTGTTTTCATACCAGAAGTGGGGAGGCTTCATATCAAAATGGTGACATGGTTCCAAAATCCATTTTATTTCCAATCGTGTGTTCTCCCACCAGAGTACAGCACTGTGGTTCATTTGTTTACCCTCACCTGAGTTTTTGCCAGTCTCATTCAAATGAATGACATAACCAATCCAGTTTTGAGACCTTTTTTTTCCTAGAAGAGACACAGAGAAATAGCTTGGATGAGAAGGGAGGAAGAGGTAAAAATACCTTAAGCTGGCATTGTCATCAAATGAGGCTTTGCCACCTCAGCCAGTGCTGCTTGTAGAGAGACAGTTTATTCACAGTACAGGCTGTCTTTTCATGGTTTGGGTCCTTGTCAGTGGCCATCAGGTTTGAGCCATCCTTTTCTCTCCCGAAGAGGACAAGAAAAAGGATTGCAGAGAAACACATTTTCAAGCGAGGATTGCAAGATGGTGGTTGCAGTTTGTTAGCTTAAGACTTCACCATTCCTGTCCAAGTGGACTGGATTGATTTTAGGGGAAGTCTTGTACCAAATCTTAGCACCTTCTACATCCCCCCGCCTTTTTTTTTTTTTTTTTTTTACTGATGAGTGAGAAATGCCAAGTCTTTCCTGAGTTCAAAGAATGAATAATTGTGTGCTTCATTTACTGTAAAAACTGAAAAGGTTTTGTGTTCCTTTTGGAAGTACTAAGATGCTTACTTTTTTCCCAAATTCATAAGGATTAATGTTGTCCATAGTTGGAATAGGTTCACATAAGTTGTACTGTGACTTTTCACAATATAGCATCTCAGATTAGCAAGATGAATGGCTGCGTCTTAGTGTTTTCTGTGGTGTTTGTAGCTGCTTTAGAAAGAGAAAAACCCTTAACGTCTCTAAGGACAGAATGGTTAATTTTTTTATGCCCAGCGTTCATTTTTTTTTTTTTAATTTAATGTAGAAGAAGTAAGTAGTAAATTGTTTTGGTGTATGGTTCATTTTTTAGTGGATTAAGTAAGTTTCGTAATAAATAAGGGGGTTTTTTTGTAATTCTTTGCTTTGACATTGAGTATGTTTGGACTTTTGGCAGTTGGCCAATTAAGCCTTCTTGTGTTTGTTGGGCAACATGTTAGGTTACATCCTCACCAACACAATTCTTCCCTTTTCTTTGTGTACATGTACTCAGCTCCATAATTCTGAACTATTTTGTAGGTAGTGGACTGGGCTAAGAAGAACCCGACTGTGTATTTTTGTGCCTAGATCATCTTGCCTTACTGTATAAACATGTGATAGCTGGTTTCGTTTTCAGCTCTGCTGCTGATATAACACCATTTTAAAACACTTGAAAGTGGGGAGAAGAGCTTTTACCAGCCTAGAACATGAGTGATCACATCCCGTTAGCATCACACGGGAAGTTTAAGGGACTAATGGTGAAACTGGTGCTTTTTAGAACAAATTAACAGAGATTGGGAACAAAATTACTGTGAGCCTAAATTCTACTTGTAACCAGCCTGAGTTCAGAGCTTCTGAAGAACTGTAATAACTGGAGGCTGTGTGGGGGTTTTTGGTTGGTGTTTTTTGTTTGTTTTTGTTGTTTGATTTTTTGTTTGTTTGTTACTTTTCTTTTGTTTGGATGTGCTGTTGGGCTGCTAATTTCTTGGCTGATGGGGTGTACAGGGAATCATCAAAGAGTTCCAGGGAAGAGTGATGCTTCACTGAATGATGGTGTCTCCTCTGGATTAAAAACTAGTGTGTATCCAGGCTTGTTGTGTATCTTTCTTTGCTTCATTGGTCTTCTCACCAATGCTTCACTTTTCTGCTTCATTGATTTTAGTCTATTCAGTTTCACTGTTTGTAGTTTGTGTTGGGGGTATGTGGCAAGGTTTTAGTAGTGAGGGTGTAGCATCCCACCCTTAAGAGGGAGGGAGCACCCAAGATTTGTAGACGCTTGCAGACAAAAGAAATGACTAAAGTCAGAAGGTCCATGAAAACTTATAAAGTTTTATTGGTAAATTACACAGTGTGGAAAATGGTATGTTAGTCCCTGATCTTCTAGTATAAGTACATGGCAGTGGGTTTGGGATGAAGAGGTAGAGTGAAGGGGAAGAGAGAGATGAATTAAAGATGGAGAGAGAGAGGAAGGAAGAGAGATCATCAGTCCTGGTTCCAGCATTGATCCAGCTGATGGAGTGTCCAGGGTCCTGGGAGCACCCATGCACCTGGGCCTGAGGGTGGTACCTTTTTATAGATAAGCTTTCCCTGTCCTGGAGATAAGTGTCCCACTTTCTATGCTAATTAGTTATCATGCACAGCGTGTTCTTCTAGACCTTTCTGGAAATGTGTCAGAGGGCTTTGGGGGTCTTCGGTGGTGTTGATTTCTTCCCCCTACAGACCATGCCCAGTTCTCCACCTCATTTCTGTGCCTGTGCTGTATGGTTTTGTGCTTACCTCCAGGAACTAGAACAAGGAGATTTGTCCCAGAAAAGCACTGTCCTACCTCCAAATGGCCCTCTTCTCCAGCCACATCTTGTTCTTTCTCACAGCGTGTCACTGCCCACAGTCCTTGGCTGTTCTTACCAATAGTCTTTAGTTGGCTCCATGGCTATCCTGCTATTGGTGTTTGAGACAGACACATTAGCCCCCTGTCTGCTACACTTCTACAAGGGGACTGCAGATGTGACTGCACCAAATGCAGAAGCTTCCTAAAGCTGCTGCCATGCTGGATGTAACTAATTCTAGCTGGCTCCAAGATGGACCCAATACTGGCCAAAGTGGAGTCAGTCAGCAGTCTTGGTAGTCCCTCTGTGATAACATATATAAGGAACCATAAAAATCACCTACACAGCAGCCAGGGAAGAAAGGTGACAATATGTGTGAGATAACCCTGCAGTCACCAAGGTCAGTCAAAGACGGGGAAAAGGTGCTCCAGGCACCAGAGCAGAGTTGGAGAACCCCATGCTGGAGGAGGTGGATGTCCAAAGGAGGCTGTGACTGTGTGGGAAGCTTGTGGTGCAGCAGGCCTCTGGTAGGACCTGTGGCCCCGTGGAGAGAGGAGTCTATGCTGGAGAAGGTTTGCTGGCAAGACTTGTGACCCCATGGGGGAACCCATGCTGAAGCAGCCTGTGCCTGAAGGGCTGCACCCAGTGGTAGGGACCCACACTGGAGCAGTTCGTAAAGAACTGTAGCCCATGATGGACAGTCTTCTGTGGGAAAGACCCCACACTGGAACAGGGGAGGAATGAGAGGAGGAGGGAGCAGAGACAACATGTTAGAGAGGCTTGGCAGGCACTTGGCAGCCAGTCAAGGTCAACCCACCACACAGATACCATCCACTGTTGTTACAGTAGATCTGATAGTATTACAGTATTTGTCTTGCCACATAATTTTTTTCTGGATGTTGATTAATTACACAGTATTTTGTACTTGTTATGTTACTGGTTTTTAGTGAGTGTCAACCACTGCTTGTTACAGTGGAGGGCTGATACCCATAGTAAAATCTGAGGCTGGCAGTAGATTCTTTGCTGTTTAATCATCTGGGAAGGTGAAATCATATCTGAAAGTAGAGAAACCTCAATTTCAAAAGGGAGGAATTTATTTGTAACTTTTTTCCCATTGAATATTGTGAACAAGTACCCTAACACCTCTTGGCCAATTTGGCCTTTTTTATCAGTTCTAAAACTCTGAAGTGCTCAAAGTCATTCATGGAGTCAAATGGGATGGACTTTATCAACTAATATCTACCTATCTAGTTATATAGGTAAAAGGCAGAAAAATGTGTTTCTGATCTATAGAGTTTCACAGCAAAACATCTTTCAGTTGTAAATTCTTCCCTCTCTCTCTTTTTGATCATACTGCTTAAGCACCACTTTTATACCAGACTTATATACACTCCATACTTAAATCAGAAAACACTTCAATTTTTCTCTTGAATTTGAGACTTTGCCAAATAATTAACTACTACTGAACCCCTAAAGGAAAACTTGTTTGCGTAATTATTACTCTCGTCACAATATAGGCAGGTCAATAACATTTTCCTTTGTTCCATTTGGTGTAGTTATTGTGGAATTTGCTTTCTATTACCATCACAGTTAATGTATAAGAACGAGTGAAGACTATACTTCACTGAATGCACATATATCTCTGTAGTTTAAACTACCGATTTTTTAGTTTTCTGCTGATAATACAGCATCTCTGATCCTCAAATCAGAGATTGAAAGAGGAGGTGTGAAATAAATGCTAAAAATGATGAGGAAAAAAAGAAAAATCCAAGAATTTATCATAGTTAACATACCTATTTAAGTTAGGGTGGGTTTTTTAACGTTTTTTGGGGGGCTGGTAGATTAAGTCTTCACAAGCAGAATACAGCCTTTCTCCCTTATGCCTTCCAGCTTTTGGGATTTTAATAATTCTCAAGAAAAGCTTCTGATTTTAGAGTGGTGGTTTTCCCTTCCTATTCCTTCAAGAAGTTAAAAAAACCTCAAAAACTCTATGAAGATCCTAATTTTTCTTGTTGGTATGAACACTGAATCTCAAGTAAACTTGTGTGAAGGCTCTAATGGTTTAGGGAACAAGGGAGTTTTAGTTTGGTTTTGTTTTTTCCCCCTCCTTTGAGTTCTTTATTATATGCGCCTCATAAAAATTTAGAGTTGGTAATGGTGGAGGTAAATAAGCCATCACAGTGTTGTATATTTGCAGAACAATTGTACATTGTTGGATTTGGTGCCTTCAGGTGGTCTGACATTGTGGTATATTAGGTAGTAAAGATTTTTCTGCCTACTAAATTTGCCTGTTTTGTGGGAAGAAAAAAAATGCTATACTTTGTGTTCCCTTCTGTATTTACCCAGACTGTCCATGGAGAAGTTAATATTTGGAGCAGTGTAAGTAAAGCATATGTTCTGTGTGAAATGACATTTTCCTGTCTTCTGTACTTCTACCAGTGGATTCTCTTCTGTAGTTTGTGATTCCTTGCATCCATTACTGTTTTTCTACTTGAGCAGCTGATCATAAGATAGGTAGATGGAGACAGATAGGGAGGGGGTATTTGTCTGACTGTTGGTTTATAAAATATGTGTTGCAGAAGAGAGGTGGTGTGGAATACTTCCTGTGACTATCCTGACATGCTGATTTCATAGTATTATCAGCCATCTGCTGTATAACATAAATCTTCATGTATGTGTAGAAACAAACATAAATATGAAATAAATCAATTACATAGTTTCCTGCATTTACTGAAATACAGCTTTCTTGATCATTCCGGGTTTTGAAGAGTTAGATATACGCTCAGGTTGGTCAAATCAGTGCTTTGGGGGGACTGTTGTTTATTTGATACTTAAATATGAGGTTTGGCTATTTTGGTTTAAGATGTGAGTTGAGGTACTTTAACTGATTGGAGATGACCTAGCACTGTGATATTGTACAGGAATTTGTTTACAAATCCATGTTTACATTGCTGTGGATGCATGTGATCTTTAAAAAAATCCTTAGTCCTGAGCCCTTCCAAAAGCTCAAGATTTCTCTTAGAAAATAAAGATTTAAGTTAGAAAAACTAGATATGTGTGTTTTGCATTGTTAGGCCTTATGAGTTTTGTTGGTTCAGAAACTTCTGAGACATGGGCAAGTAAGATTACATGGGAAGAGAACAGCCACTGAAGAAGAGAGGGCAAACAGTGTAATGTATGCTGATTTTGAGGGATTTGAATGAAAAATGGTATCTTATTTTGTTATTTATATGAAGCATGTAGTAAACTTCTTAATATTCTGTTTCCAGCATGTGTTCTCAAAGGAAGCAGCAGTGTTATAGATAGTGTGTCTCCAAGCCTCCTGATTGAAAGTGAGAGTAGACCAGTGGTGATGATCAATATGGCCAAGGCTGAGAGATGTTTTGAGAACACACACGGGATCACTCTTGAGGAGAAAAGACAGAGAAAGAATCGCATCTTGTCGATATCACCTGGGGAGTCTTTCTGCTGTGCCTTCTGCAACCGGACTTGTCTATCTCTCATTGACCTTTTTAGTCATCACCGCGCTTGTAGCAAGCGTGGGTAGAGCCCTTCTCTAATCTTCATTCATGAAGCCTAACCATGATTCTGTTTCCAAAACTTAGAAGTTGAAATGACCGGACAAAGTCAACTTGTAGATGGTTGCAGCTGGTGTGATACAGGTGTGCCTTCCCCTGCCAGAATCTGTTGATCAATTCATAAATACTATCTCTGCTTCCAGTACTTGTTTCCAGTTCAACTTGTGTCTTCATGTATGGCATCAGAGGCTTGGAGAAGGCATGGGTACCTGGGACTAAGTTGAGCACACAAACTTCCATAACATCACTGGCATCTGTCTGTGGGTGGCTGGAGGATGTCATGCTTGAGCCTCTGGAAGAAGTAGGAGGAGGTTATGCTGTCTCTTTTGCTGACTTTTCCATTCTGTGGAAATCCCCACTATGGTATTTGCAGTCTCCAAACTCTTTGTGTAGCAATACGGTTTTATAATTTTCTTTTTAGATCACTCTTTATTTAAATAAGGTGGTGTGAATTTTATGGGAAGTGTTGTCTTCTCATGATAATCAACACTTTAGCTAAATCCTGGCAACATTGAAGCATTGTTAAAAAAAAAGTTTTGATATCCCACTACTCTAATGAAGAGGTTTCGTCCATCTTTTTGGTGGATGGATGTAGAATCTGACTGTTCACAGCCCAAGTGATAAGTTCTAGTTAATGAAAACACTAAAGTATTGCAGTCCCTTGATCTGTTGTCCTGTGAATTAAACATACTGTGAAGTACTTGGCAAACTAAGCTGCATGTAGAGGAAAATCCAAGAGAATTACTTTTTTTTGTGTCTTTGTAAGAAAAGGGGGCTTGCAGCCTGTGACTTTACATAGTGCGGTGGTCATGGTACTTTATTTTCTCACAGTATTACTAATATGCCATCTGAATGTTGAAGTGCAGTCTGCTAAATGTGTCTGAAAGACTTTTTTGATGCTTGGAGAAGAAAGTTTCCTGTCACCAGTCCAGAAATTGAAATATAATTTCTCCAATTCTAAAAAAAAAAGAAAAAAAAAAGGAGATAAAAAAAGCATATTTTCATTTGGAGTGTTGGCAGTTGATTGAGAAAATAAATACTCAGTGCCATTTTGGAGAAGTATGTATTTTTAGGCCAATTTCCTGAGGAAATGAAGCTTACATGATTATGTTGTTGGTCTGCATATGTTGGTCCTTCCTGGAGATTTGAGTCTGTTATCTAATTTCAGACAAGCTTTAAGCTTGAGGGGTGACATTCTGAAGATTTTGTGAAAATCCATTGCTAATTAGAGAAAAAAGACCTAAACTTGGGCTCTTGTTGAGGAGAAAAGAGGTAGGAGCATGGCTGGTGTGTGCTGTCAGTCATCAGCTAGTCAGCACCATTTAGGTTTGCCATCTCACGGGAGTAGAAGGTACTGTTGTAATGGAGACTGAGTTTAAAGGAAGAAAGATACATTTCCATAGCAAGGTGAAGTTTCCTTAATTTCACTATGCACAGCAAGATGTCTTGAAGTTTTCCAAAGGGAATAAAATTGCAAAAAGAGATTGCTTTGTTGTCTGTGCATTTGGAAACCTTCCCTTTAAGCTATAGATAGAAGAGTTGGTAGTGACCATGCTGGTTCTTTTTATTGTGTTGTGTTGTTACATGAGGGATTTGAAATTAAGGTACATGAGTTTACATGCAGAAAAAAAACCATTAGATTTCCTACAACTATATTTTAATTATCTGTAGAGGGTGGGTTTTATTATACTGAACAAAAATATCCCATTGACCTTTGTAAAGGTAAGGATAAGCTCTGTTGCAAAGACAAAACTGAGAGTTCAGAAATGCTACCTCGAAGTTCTCGGATTCTCTGCAATGTAAGGCTGTATTAGAAGGTGAGAAGTCACAGGCTAAATTTTTACTTCATCTGGTTTTAAATGTGTTTAACCCGGTGTAATGTCATTACTAATCTGTGGTATTTAAAAAAAATAACACACTCTCCCCACAGTGTCTCATACATGGACTCACACAAAACTTCCTTTTTTTTTTTTTATTATTTTTAAATTAGCAGGCAGTTGAAGTTTGAGAAACTGCACATATGAAAATGTTTAATTGTCTTGGTTTTTAAATCAACCAATTTCTGTTTTACAGTGCCTGAAAATGACAACGAAGCGGAATTTGTTTTTGCGGCTGGTGCCATGCCGCTGTCTCCGTGGAGAGGAGGAAACTGTGACTACCCTTGATTATTCTCACTGCAGCCTGGAACAGGTGCCTAAGGAGATTTTTACTTTTGAAAAGACCTTGGAAGAACTGTATTTAGATGCTAATCAGATTGAAGAGCTTCCAAAGGTATGTTGGGTGGTTTTCCTTTTAGATACACTTACTCTTTACTTCACCAGCATTGTAGAAGCTGATAGCGAGTGTCTAGCTTCCCACTTCAGCTTTTAGGCTGTAGACTGCTGTGAAGCAGCCCTGGTAGACTGAAAGTTTATGCATTCCATCCTGATTGCTTTGCTGCTTGAGTTGGAATGAAACTGCTTAAGTAACTAAACTAGATCAAGAGAGGTACATAGCAGAAGATACTGGCTGATAAATTTATTTCTGTGGTAGTGTCAGCTTGTGCATTGAGAAATGGGTAGTTTACTGCTTACCTTGGTCTAGTCCAAGGTTTAATTATCCCCACGATTAGAAAGACTGCTTGAACATTTATGTTTGGTTCCTCTTTGTTCTGTTATCTTAACTGCAGGGACATGTAATAGCCTATACTTGCTTCAGGTTAATGTGTTTGTACATTAAACAAGTCATACTTACAGGCTTATTTCTGAGAAGCTAAACATTTTTTTTTTTTTTTTTTCAGTTTTAAAGTAATTTTGGGCATTGTGTTTTGCTACCTTTCAATTTTCAGAAGAAAACACTCCCACATATTAATTCAAATACTGTAAAGAATACAAGCAGAGAGATTAAGGGATAGTGAAGACATAGTAGAAATGTTTTATTTATTAATTTGACAGAAATTCTGATATTAAAACTATCCATAGAGGAACTAAGGGAAGGCCTGTAATATTTGAAATGATCCTAGCCAATTTAGAGCCAGAGTTTCAAGCTGTTATTTGTTTTCCCTTTTACTTAGTCTTTTAACTCTGAAAAAGGCTTTTAATTAAGCCCTTTCAAATATGAAGGGTGCAGTGCTTATCAGACACTCTCTTTCTGAAGCCCTAGCTTTCGGAAACCTGGTTAAGACATTCCCACTCATGTTTTCTCTTTGCCCCTAGTGGTGCTTTGTCATCTGCTGGCTTTTGTATGCGACAGCACAGCTGGCTTGGGGCTACTTGTCAGCCTGATCACTGAAATGACCCATCAGTGTGTGTGGCTTTTGGATTTTTTTAATTGCCCTGAATCTTTTCAGAATTCCACCTTACTTCAAATCTCAGTTCTTACAGTATAGCTCCTTCATTTAGCTGACTGCCTGAGGGCACAGCATGAGCAAACTGCAGTGGAGAGAGGAGGAGTTGACTTCACACGAAAGGGTGGTGCACAGTCTCAGTTCCAAAACTGACTGGGCATCTGAAATGTCTGAAAAGGTACCCTGTTTATGCCAAGTGCTGTAGTGTGCATTTGAGCTAAAAAGGTGAAACTGTAACAGTTTTACTTTTCCCTCACTCTGCTGTTTGGAAGAAATTGAAATTCTGCAGTAAAATAGTCTTTAATTATATGACTTCCATGGTTTACTAGCAGTCATTATGGATATGTAAACACTAAAAAAGAACAACAACAAAAGTAACAACTACGAAGTCAACACCATTCAAAGCTCCCTTCCCTCTCATTTTCCTTTAGGGATCTTGCAATTCCTTGTGCTGCATGTGCTTTGACCTGATTAATCAGGGAAAGTTCTAATGATTCCAAGAGTCTGGATTATTGTTTTCAGAAAAGGGCTTTAATATATTCCTGAAATAAAGGAGTGACTCTGAAATACGAGCTCATCAAAGTTGTCCTTCCCATATATATCCTAAGTAACTTGTAACTCTTCAAAACCTTAATGATATTAACTAGTTCTAACAGAGATGCATTTATGAGGAATTGGAAACAGCAGTAGAGAAGTTAAAGCTCATTCCTTTAACTGTCCATCTTGCTAATTTATGTTTGCTTTTGTTCTGAGGTGGTATATGCCAATGTTACATGAATGGAGCTTGTTCAACAGTTTCTTGTTGAAATAATGGCCTCGTAGCTGAGAGAGAGAGAAAAAACTTTGGTCCAACTAAGCCTATTGCTGTGATGGTGATTGGGATAAATTTTTAGTCACTGAACACTTCCTGGTTTTTTATGATCTTTTCTCAGAATTCCAGAAGAGAAGAATACTAAGTCAGGGTATTTATTAATAACCTTATTCAAAAATTGTCAGGAAAGGAATATTCATAAATTGTTTAGATGAATCTTTTCAACAGCTTCCTTAGAGTTATTTGTTTTGTACTATCTGTAAGTTTCCTACATATTATTTGAAGATTTTTCTTCCATTACATTAATCTTACTTGCCCTATTTTGTCAGTTTCTAAAGCTTTTGGGTAAGAATCTCTAGGTACCTTGCATATAAGAAGAGATCTGGCTCTGAGCAAGTATTTGATAAAGGTGGTAATGCATGTATATAGAAGAGATTAAATAGTTTTCTATATCCGTATCTCAAACTTTCACTAGTTTTCATGATAATTTTGTTGGAATTTTTTGTACGTGAAGTAGGAAGCATGAAGGGAGAAAATATTGTAAGATATAATGAAATTTGAACTTTTAGAGGAGATCAATACCTACTGAAATTCTGTGTTTCAGAACTATTTGACTTTAAAAGATGTGTCTATCAATTTTTTAAATTTCTTCTTTCAGTAAACTCTGTTTACCTCTGGAGTCTTACATTGCATGTCTATTATGGAAAATATTTTGCAATATTTGCAGGTCTGTGTGTAACTACAGGTCACAATTTCTGATACTGGAAGGAGTTTGTAGGAAGGGTTAAGCGTAGCTGCAGGCTTGTGACCATTTGCAGTTTTTTGCTCTCCTAAGCATTGTGAACTTAGTCAATTTTCAATGAAACTAGTTAAGTAAAATTTTTGTAGTAAAAAACCCTAAATAATCTGACCTTCAGGCCGTGAGGTCAGAAGTTTAAAGGGATTAAAAAAAAAAAGCTATGTAGAGAAAACTGAGAGAAAGTCACATGCACTTTTTTCTTTGTTTCAATAGCAACTTTTTAACTGTCAGTCTCTACACAAGCTGAGTTTGCCAGACAATGATCTAACCACATTGCCAGCATCCATTGCAAATCTCATTAATCTCAGGGAACTGGATGTCAGCAAGAATGGTAAGTCACTTTGCTTATTATATTGGGGTAACTAAAAGGCAAATCACCATTAACTGTACAAAGACACCAGTGAAAGTATAATTTCTCTAAGCTACACAGCTAGTAATTTTTAAATTACTGCTCTAAATCCCTGCTTACAATAAATGATGCTTTTTGTGATCTGATTGTGATACTTAATTGTATCTCTCAAACTGGTTGGTTTGTACTTTGAGATTCATTACTGAAAAACAATACTGTCAAGTAGTTTTTCTCTCAAAGTGCATAAGCTCAAATATTGCTGTTAGTAACTTTTGCTATTTGTCGCTATGTTGAAGAGCAGTTGCACAAGAGTTTGTAAAATTTTGCTGAATTCTACTGTATTTTTTTCATATAGAAATTGATTTTTTTTTTCTTTTTAAAAGCTGTCAAAAAACTGTAGTAGGGCTTGGCTGCTTTGCTGTTGTGCTCTGGGGATGGTAATCGTTGTTGTGCGAGGAAAAGTATTTGTGTCCACGGACATGAGTTGGTACACTTATCTGTCTGTTAAAAATCTATCATTCTGTGTGAGTCGGCCTTTTATAAATTAAATGTCATCAGCCAACATTATACGTGGAGTTTTACGGATTGTGCTGCTTTGGCTAGCTGGCAGATGTATGCAACTATGAGGAAATTGAAGTAGTTTATATTGTCATCAGACTTAGGTGAGACTTATTTGAGAGAAAAGTTGCCATGCTAATTGAAGAGGATGAGATAGTAGTCTCTTACTAATTCAATGTGAAAGAAGAGGACCTCTCACTGAAATAACATTTGAAAATAATTACATAAATATTCCAAAGGTTTTCTCGTATTCAATTCATTGTTTTGTTTGGGCTGCTAGCTAATAATGACTCCACAAAGTGAAATAAATTCTGCTTTATTAAGAAAACATTCCAGTTGTTGAAGAGTTGGCATTCTCCTTGGTTGTCTGTTGTAGCCCAATCTGTACTTAAACTGTTACTTTATTATTTCTACCTAGTGAACACAGCATTTAGTGTGATAAATTGATCGATAGATAGTCTTTCTTAAAGAACACTGGCCTTAAATTGTCATAGTAACACACAACAGAGAAAGAATCATCTTTTTGTCCTAGACTAAACGTTGAAAGTATTAACTGTTGGCAACACAAGTTCTCAGTGCAGAAGACCTAAAAGCAGCAAAGGGGGATTTGAGTACTAGTGCTGGCAAATTCCACAGCTCATGTACTTAAATAAGCAGCTGGAGCTAGGGAGCTACTTATCTGTCCAAAATGGAATGGCCTTTAGCTAAACCTTCAGAGAGTTGCTGAAAGAGCACTTGTTCTCTGAGGCGTGTGACACAGTATCCCAGTAAACTGTGAAGCTCTGTTAACTAGAGGTTTGGAATTTTTTTAACACCCTTTAGAGAAATGACAGGGTACAAGCTTATTTAAACTATTATCATGTGCCTGTTTTAAGTCTTACCACACTTTGGATAGCTTCTCTGACCAGTCTTGCACATAGAAAATAGTCCTGAGGTCACCGGCTTGTTTACTGGGAGACATGTTGTCTCCCAGTAGTCCTGAAACCTCTGTAAAACTCAAACCAACCAAATCAGGGTCCCTGTTTGTTCCTGTTGGGTGAACTAAGAAATAGTGCTGTTTATTGTAATAAATTTGGTATTATTTGAGACTTCAGTTTGTTGGCTCCAATGCCTTTCCCTTTCTCTATTCCTCTCCACTGTTGCAACCACAGAATATTTTTCTCTTGACAACTGCAAGCTTATTCTCCTCCTTTATGTCTCCTTTTCTCTTTGTAAGAATTTACTACTCAAGTTCCCAATGTCCATGATTGTTCTGATATATGTCTGTAGTAGAGCCTAATAGAAGGGGTTTTACTAGTTTTCTGAGAGTAACAAAATTTATCAAAGTCTCCACTTCTTCCTTTTTATTTGTTGCATATCAAAAGAATATAGAGTGTAGCCTTTGTGGGAAGCACAGGGACTGCTTTCCTGTAATTTATAAAAAAACCCATTTAATGGAGATTAGTCTTCAGTAATGCAGGGTGATGAGAGATGCCAAATTCAAAAATAATTCATTATGTTTTTCAGATTCCTGCGGTTGTGGCAAGTGAAAGGTTCCTCTATTGTTCTTGCAGTATTGATATACCATTAAGTATTTTCTTCTAATATGGATGGAGCTAAATTTAAGTGCAGATGCCTTTAGATCAAAAATGCATTTAGTTTTAAAGGTTATAGTTTTAGAAGGGTAGTTATTTAGGCTTTGGTTTTCAAATACTAGCATACATGAAATATAATAGGATTTTCATGTAAGATATTTGAACCATTTGTGGCATAGGCCTAATCAAATGTGTTGACCAAAGTATTTATATTTTTAAGGAGCTGATTGAAAAATGAAAAACTAAGCTTCAGTTTTAAAATGGTTTCAGATTACCTCATGAATTGCAGTCTGGCTCGGAGTGATACCTGTTGCACAGGAGAGTATCCAGTTTTCTAGGTAGAACTACATGCATATATATGTGTGTGTGCATAATATTTGATGTTTAGATGAAAGATCAGAATTGCAGAGATTTTTCAAGGTACCACATTTGTTACATAAAAGGTATTAGTCCATGAAAGCAATCCTTATGTGCTTTAATAGCTCATGAAAAATCTTGCCCTTTTAATTTCTGATTTAAATTTACCTGGTTTTGTACACACAATATATAAAACTTTGTAACAGAGACATAGCAGATATGCACATGTGGATACTTAAGAATATCTAATAATATTTAATGAGACCAAAGATTCATCTAGTCTAGTGTCCTGACTCCAACAGTGACCAAACGCAGAGGCCTAGGGAAAATTTAGTAAAATACAGGAAGCCAGGAGACATGCATGTTTCCCTGTATGCTCCCAGTGCCCTGCACCTTCTCTTATTTGGCCAGACAGATGGGGTTTTTATTTAGTAGTCTTCATTTGACTACTCTGCCAGTTTAGTGATGTATGTTTCAAGACATGCCAAGTTATGGAGTACAAGTCTCTAATGGTTGTGTGTTGTGGAGCACACAGAAATCTTTGTACAAGAGTGTGGTTTGGAATGTATTTTTCATGGCTTCTGAAGCGGTCATGGCACAAGTGTAGCCTAAAAATACCAAATTGCTGCTATATGTGCAGCAAGCATAGACTAGAGTTAGTTTTAACTCTGCCTTTGTAATTTATTGGTATTAGTCAATAAATGCTGTAGGTTTTGGTAGTGAGTGTTTCTGCTGTCTTTTTATGGCATTTTAACCTAATTCCCAAGGCTATTGTGAACTCTTAATATCAAAGGTATGCCACTGCTTCTTTCCAGGTATACTTCAGCGTTGAAATTTTTAGCTAAAGCTTAATGCTGTTATAGTCATGAAGATGAAATGGTACTTGAACAAATGGTACAATAAGTAGTAACATATGTTCCTATACCAGAAATTACATCCATCCTTGTAGAAAGCATCAAGAGATGCCCTTTTCTGCCAGTACTGGAACCTGATGTCTTACATCCTAAAGAGAAGTTGCAGCATAGAATATAAGACCAGCATAAAAAAAAAAATGAGTGTTTTATTTATGAAGCTAAAGTAAAATCAAAATATTTCTAATTCTGCATAGCCAACTTTCATGGGCCATTTACCGCCACCACTTGCGTCTCTTAGAACACTTCCATCAGCGCTGCCTCCGTACAATCCTAAACGTTCATTGGTCTGACTATGTGACCAACACATCTGTCCTTGAACAGGCAGCAGTCACGAGCATTGAGGCCATGCTGCTGAGAACACAGCTGCGTTGGGCAGGGCACGTCTCCAGGATGCAGGACTGCTGCCTCCCTAAGATCGTGCTATATGGGGAACTTGCCACTGGCTGCCGCAAGAGAGGAGCCCTGAAGAGGAGATACAAGGACTGCCTGGAACAATCCCTCAGCCTTGGCCATATTGATCACCACCATTGGTCTACCCTGGCCTCCAATTGAGAGGCCTGGAGACACACCATCTATAACGCTGCTGCTGCTTTTGAGAACACACGCAGGATCACTCTCGAGGAGAAAAGACAACACAGAAACAATCACATCTTGTCGATATCACCTGGGGAGTCTTTCTGCTGTGCCTTCTGCAACCGGACTTGTCTATCTCGCATTGGCCTTTTTAGCCATCAGCGCGCTTGTAGCAAGCGTGGGTAGAGCCCCTCTCAAATCTTTGTTCGTGAAGCCTAGCCATGATAGCCAACTTATTTATATATTGACATCTGTACAGGAGAAAAACCCACCACCCATGAAAAAAACCCTGCAACCCACTCTTTATCCATAAATCAGTCTCTTTCAGGGTTTGTTAGCCTTCAGGGGACCATCCTTTCCTTGTGACTCTGGAATGCCAGCCTTAGAAGACTGGAGGACTGTTGGAAGACTGCTGAGGAAATAGTTCTGACTATCTGTGCAGAAGGGGAAAGCATTTATATACAGTGTATGATGGTGTATGTAAATGTACAGAACAGTTAACTTCTGAGAATCAAGTGATTTGAGGGACTGAAACTAGGATGAGGTGACTGCCAGGAAAAGCAGGCTTTCCTGGAAGCCTGGGAAATGCACTTGAAATTGCTTGTGACTGTGGAGTTAGTCTAGTGGGAAACAGTGAGATGATCTGCTTTTCCCTACATACATGCTGGTGGTGAAAGAAGAAGATTGAATTTTTAAGTTCCACATTATTCAGGTCTTTGGAGGATTAAACAGCACAATCAGAAAATAATTAGCAAGACCAAAAGTAACATGGGGCTTTGGAAATAATGGTACCTTCAAAAGTCTCTTAGATACTAAGGTGTGTTTTCTTTCATATTGATGTTACAGCAAATGTAAACATGTCAGTTTGTCAATCTGTATTGCAAGGACTCTTCATGGAAAAATACACAAACTAAACCCAAGAAAACACTCCCCTCCCCTCACCCCCCTACCTTCAGGCAGTAATTTTAAAGAATTTTGTTAACAGATGCAAATGTAGATCAAATATGTTTTCTTCACTGTTCTAAAATAATCTGTTGATTTGGCAAACTATCTTTAGCACACTGAGTGCCAGAAGTTGAGAAACTGGAGAATGAGAATTCAGGAAACTATCTAGTGTTATGTCGGTATACTTAGGAATATGTTTTTTTAAGGAATTGAGAATTATTCATAGTTACTAGAGGGATACAGATCCAAGTTTTACTTTCTGTAAGCAAATAAGAGGGGAAGATCCTGAATACAGAAATAGCTTCCTGTAAATTTGCTGTTTCTCTGCTTATGTTGTTGGAAGGTGAAAGGGACAAACAGAAACAGGGGGTTTATATCAACCATGAAAGTGAAATAAAAGATAATTGGTTTCCTGCAAACTTCTGAGCCTGTAGCTCTACTATAGTGTATCATTATATAGAGGTTATAAATTTTATCCCAAATGTAGGCAGCCATTCTATTTGAAGTTTTTTATTCAAGTGTTTTTAGTATTTTTTCTTAAACATATTGTCTTGAAGTACTGAAAAGGATCTGTCTGTTCAGAATAAAAAGATCTCTGTGTAAAACAGGATGCTAATAAAATGGAATTTCAGTGCAGTTAAGGTTTTAAATATGAAATTTGAGTGTACATATCTGAAACTCTGAAAAAAGTTTAATAAAAAATCTCTTCCTGCATTCAAAAGAAATTTTTGTAACACAGAAAAGATATTGTAGAAGTAATTAGGGGCTTTTTGGGTGTGGATTTACTTGTAATGACAGTGTAGAATAGGATCATAGAATAGACTGATTTGTGTTGGAAGGGACCATGAAGATCTTCTAGTTTCAAGTCGCCACTGTGGACAGGGACACCTTCCAGTGGACCAGGTTGCTCATAGCCCTGTCCAGCCTGACCTTGAATGCTCTCAGGGATGGGGCATCCACAACTTCCTTGGGCAGCCACTATTTCACCACCCTCAGAGTAAAGAATTTCTTCCTAACATCTTATCTAAATTTACTCTCTATTTGAAGCCATTCCCCATCATCCTGTCACTACACTTTCTTGTAAAATGTCCCTCTTCACCTTTCTTGTAGGCTCCTTCAGGTACTGCAGTCTTAGGTCACCCCGAAGCTGATTGTACAAACTTTGAATTTTCTTCTTGATCTTGACTACCTATCACAGATTCTTCTTCCAGCTCCAGAGCATTGTATCTCCTTTTTAGGAGCACATTAGTAGCCCAGGGAACACTCTCCTGCTCTGAGCTGAGCTGAGAGTCCAGTCTACCTTCTCTTGTGAATTAGCTGAGCCTACTGGCTCAGGGTTGGATGCTAACTGACCTTCAGCTTTCCAGGACTTAAAGCAGGGCTATCACCGTGCCTCTGTGAGAGCATAACATGAGGCATCAATCTCCTGCTCAGATTCCCAGATAGTATGTTGCCTGGTGAGCTCTTCATGCAATGTGGAACCTCCTGGAAAGGTTGTCTGTCTGGGCACACTTGGACCTGTAGCACTCATTTCTGCCTGCGGGCTCCAGGAGGACTTGGAGATTCTGGAGTTCCCTGCAGCTCAGGGTCTGGGTAGCTCTCTGAGCTTTTGGGAGGTCTGTTGGGGTGTAGGCATCTACCTGGGGAGGCTGTGGTCTCTCTGTCTGGGTTTCACCCCCAACCCCGTAGTTGTAAAACCTATTTTGATGCCAAAACAAGGGTGCTGCTCCA
This sequence comes from Myiozetetes cayanensis, assembly GCF_022539395.1. Lineage (NCBI taxonomy): Eukaryota > Metazoa > Chordata > Aves > Passeriformes > Tyrannidae > Myiozetetes > Myiozetetes cayanensis. The sequence goes on from NW_026087631.1 coordinate 48,781,537, forward strand.
TGCCCTTCCTTGTGAACGGCATGCCATATCCTTCTGCTGCACCCTGGTGTCAGGCTCCTAGTCACTCGCACTCGCTGGAGCCATTTAAATCTCCTCTGCCCCTGCCTATGCCTCTCTCCCTGTCAACTTCACTTGCAAGAGCTGCTGGGACCTGTCTGGTTCCTGACAAGTCAGCTGTTACTCATTCTCCCCCTGATTCCAGGACCCCCCTGCCCACCTCAAACGAGTGCTTAGCCCACCCTGAACTTAGCATAGCAACTGGTGCTGTCACTGCTGTCGCCAGTCACCTTACCTACCAGCTGAACAAAGGAGAAGCTTGTATCTTAAAGCACAGCCTGTTACAAAAACTAAGTGACAGTCCTCATCTAGCAACTAAAAGTGACTGGACAGACAGTACTGAATTTGCAGCCCAGGGTAAGGGCCAGAGATGTGCAAAGCAGCTTTAAATATTTATGTTACACTTCAGTTTTGTGCTACTCTGGGTACTCAACAGTGCTCCATCCGTGAATTCGGCATAGTGAAATCCACATGAACCTTGGTAATTGTCCAAGACAGCGTTATGAACACAACTGCTGCCCACAACCCTTCTAGTGTTCCACATTTTGCAATTCTACCCTACCCTGGCATGTTATTTTTATGTAAATTGGTGTGTTAGGCATGCCTTCAAGAAGCAGAATTATTGGCAATTCTTTTTTTTTTCCACAGAAAAGGCATTCAGGAACCTGTCTTGCTGCTCACACTCCTTTGCCTTTACACTGTATAAAGGCTAGAACAGACCTAGAGATACCTTAGTCTAAAAACCAAAGCTTCCGAAAGGTTCGAGGACAAATGCTTGGAAGACTCTTGTGGGTTTGCTGCACTATCTTAGCTGTGCCAGTATACGTATATAAAAGCAATAAGAAGCCCAAAACCAGAAAGTCTAAGCAGAAAGGTATTAGTGCTGTCCCACAGGTGAGCCTTGTATCTTGTGGACCTGAGATGCTGATTGATCTGAAACCAGCTACTTCATGGAATCCTCTTAAGAATTTTGGGAAGAGGAGTGAATGTTCAAAAGGAAAGATGTGCATTGAATTGTTTGGGCTCTAATACACTGCTTACTTTGAATAATGAAAAGTGCTGGTTTCAGTTTAGAAGTTAAGCAGAAATTCCAAATTAAAGTAAATTACGTAAATATAGAAGAATATAGACCGTGAATGGTACTTTAAGTTTTCGCTTTAAAATTTCAGGTCTTGCACACAGATTTTTCATAATCTTTGGGAGAGTTGTGGCATGTATTCTTGAAAATGTTTTGAATGCTGTTTTGATCCATATTGTCTGGAAGGACAGTTGTAGCAGGGGCCTGAGGAGAAGAAAAACAAAAGCTCCTCTTTTTGTGGTGGAGCTGATTGTCCAGAAGTTGGAACCAGGATGAATAGACACTAGCTGAGAGAAGGAAGTAGGTAATTGAGTTTACATTTTTATTCACGCAAAATGAGCCTATATGTCTGACTCTGTGTCCTCTATACGTGTAAGTATATTTCCACTTACAAAGCGGAATGGATGTGCAGCACACTGTAGTTTCATTTATTTTGCCAGAGAGAACCTTTTTAGTGTGCTGTTATTTGAAGAGAATTTTTTTTTTCCTCACATTGCCCACAAACTGAGATCAAGCTGCTGATCCTTTGGGGATATCAGCCATATGGCTTCCACAGGTATCTCATGTATTAGTGATTTTCTTTGTGCTTTTCTAGGAATTGAACGAATATTATTTTCTTTTTCAAGCCTGTTTAAAGCATTTCTCTGTGAAAAGAGGTGTAACTTGATTCGTAGGCACTGCTACTTCTTTATAGCAGTAGTAGTTTCTATAACTGAAGTCTGGGCATACTAGTTTTAGCATTTGTTTCTGAAGAAAAATATGACTACATAAGTATAGTATGAGCACCAGAGTAAGCCCCCATTTGCAGTAGGGCTGAAACAGTAGTATACGGGGCTGTCAGCTCTGGGATCCATTGCAGTAAAGGATTCTCCCAACAGGGGATGTGACTTGCACAATTTTCTATAAATACAGAATTGAGTGGAAAAATCTTATCTGATGGAGAGAAAAAATTGTCCCCATTTTCTCTTCTACTCTGCAAGTTACACTGACCCTCGTGATAGGATTGTGCCATGTAGGGGAGGAGATGTGTATAACTCCAGATGGTGGGGGGACCCCAATTATGCTTAGAACTGCGTTAATCCAGGCAGAACGACATTTGTGCACACTTGCTCTGACAGGCTCTTCTAAAACAATCATTGTTCTGCAGGGAGTTAGGAATCAGGTGAAATTCCATATTTCAGCCATGTTACGTGATCCAGAACTGAGGCTGATTACTTCCAAATTTGTGGCCATCGACCTGAAATCCTTTTGTGACCTTTTTGGTATGTCCTTTGGGCATGTGCCATAGCTGGTCTTGGATCATGATTGAATACTATTTCCTAGGTTAGGCTGGTTAGCTGGCGAGTGTTTGCCAAATGGAGTTCTGAATGATGAGTGCTTTCTGCTTTTGGCTTTGTCCAGACAAGAGTTTTAAATTATTCTCCCTTACCTTACTACCAGATTTTCTTTAACTATCTTCCAGTTCTTGCCTCCCTCCTTTTTTTTTTTTAATTTTTGTTTTAATTTTTTTTTTTTTTTTAATTTTTTTAAAGTGTTGGTTTTGGTCGAAACTGGCCAGTGAGTTTAAAAGTGCCTGAAATTTGCAAAGAGAGGGAGAAAGGAACAAACAAGTAAATATTTAAAGCTATTACAGAAATCTAACTTCTATGGGGAAACCATGCTACAAAAAGTACTTTGCTGCCCATTCAGTTTGGATTTGGTGGTTAAAGATAATGAGCAAATTTTGTGTTTTCTGCTATTGTGCTCTGCAAATAGTCATAGTCCACAAGTGTACTCTTTTTGGAAAACAGTAAGCATGATCTGTAAATCAGTTGGAGCACTGAAATGCGTTGGGGGCAGTGGTTATCATGTAAAGTAGGAAATAATAGGATGAAGAACCTGTCCATATGCTGCTTTTGATGAAAGTGGGATAACGATTCAACGGACTAGTTGATCTTTTGCATTGTCTTCTAAAATCTGTGAGTATCAGTGTATAAAGAAAGCAGTAAGAAAACAGAAGAAAAATGGGATTTAAAAAAGAATACTCATTTAATCAGATGCTCATGGAAGGATTGAGGTGGCTGTCAAATAGATAAATTAGCACAGCATTACAAAAGGATTGCAGAAAGCTGTGGTCACAGAGTTCCTTGAGATCTGCTCACCTTTCTTAGGGGGGAACAATATTCAGAACACTGAGGATAGATGGAAAGCAAGAGTAATGAGGAACAGATCCTCTTATAAGGGGTTTTCTACAACCCTTTTTTCTTCCCTCATATATTTTTCTAGTGTCTCTTTGCCTTCTTACTTGCTCTTCTTTCTCACTTGTTTTTTTCAGTTTACTTTCTTTGTGGGAGAAACAAAAGAATACTGATCCAACAGTAACTGCATGTTTCTAGCATGCAGGAGTATAGCTGAGGACAAGTTGTCAGAAGGCTGTCATATAGCTGGTTAGTAAATGCAAGTTCTTATCACATTGTAGAGAGTAGCAGTCTACTGATTTTTTTCCCCCCCTGTCTTCTGAGTGTGTATTACAAATATTAGGCATATTTCATGCTGTCATTGTCATTAGACTGCTCCTCTGAATGATGGCCATGTATCCATACCAAACTATTGAGTGAGGCTGGTTAAGATCATGTGTACCTTAATAATCCTGGCTCGAAGAGGAAGCAAAATTAAATTTCCAGTCTCCTTCATTGTTAGGTTTCTTATGTCAGTTGAATTTCTGTTGTTAATTTGTTGTTAAAACTGTTGCTGCCTCTTGCCCAAGGCATAGTCAAACATGAGACTACTGCAGAGTCCACCAACGGTGTAGAAAAGCTTGCTGATTTAACATGTCTGTATTTGGATAGCTAATATTTTATTTGGCTGTTCTTTTGAGAATATGTTTACATTGACGTTCTCCTCTCTACCAGATGTGCTGTGTTTTGTTTTCTAGGTAGTTTTCACAAATTTAAGCCTTGTGTGCTTCTATGAGTTCTTGACACAGGCAGTGGAAACTAGTATTAATATTAAAAACATAAGGTTTAACGTGTTGAACTAGAGGTGTCTTTCATCCAAGAACCAAGCCAAGGCCAGTAGTGTGACAATCTTTCAGAAAAACTAAACTTAGAGAATCTCTCACCATGATTCAAATAGCAAAACTAAAGGCTCAGAGTGAGTCTGAGACACAAGTCTGCCTCCAAGGAAGACCTTAGCAGTGGTTTACTCTGATTAACGTAGATTCTTATTTTAAGAAGGTGAAGTGGCATCATCAGCAATAAAGAGGTCCTGATGTAATTCTTAGACACTAGAAGGCCCCTTCATACAAATCATCCATAACTTCATCTCTGCAGACTCAAGATATTGTATCATGTTAAATGTTTTCCATCTGTTACTGGAAGAGGTTTCTTGCTGCAAGCGGAATTGAGTTAATTTTCTTGAAATTGTGTTTCTCTTAGTACAAAGACTATATGACAGCAATAGGTAAGATACAGTTGTGGCCTTTCTGTGGTAGTTTCCTAATCTTTTTTGGACTTTAAAATATCATTACTTCTTTCCAGAAATGAAACTTTTATTACATTATGAATATTGCATTTTGGTTTTGGTTTTGTATTGAGTAATGAAGTGAATTGAATCAGTATCCACTGTTGCCATCTTCTGCTTTGACTCCGCTTGCAGCCCCAGTAAACTTCACATCACTGAACTCATGTGTGTGTGTGTATGCAAACACACATAAAGCTAGATTTGTATTTACACATATGTGCATATGCATGAAGATGTGTGGTTATAAACCAGAATTGTCAGGAATTGCCTATATTACCATTGATAGCTCAGTTCTTCCTGGTTTCCTCTGCTTCTGTATTTTATTGTTATTGAGTCAAGAAAGCTATTTCTCAAAAAGATCCATGATACTTAGATGTGCTTAAATACCTGGATTAACTTAGTGTACTTTTCATGCCTTTCACCTCTCAGTGACAGAGTGCAATACTGCTATGAGTCAAAAATAGTAGTTTCAATTAGTTGGTATGATGAACAAGTTCCTGTCAAGAGAGACCCAAAAGTCTACTTTAAAAGAAATGGTATTACTGCTTTGGTAGAATTTATGGAAGAGTCAGCATGGTGACTTTGCCACTCAGCATCACCAATTGATTTATTTGGTTAAAGTATGTGTTTTGTCACTGTTTTTCTTGGTGGGGGTATTGCCATCTCTTAAGTCCTAATACACCAGGTCAATCTTGTTTCTGCACAAACAGAAAGAACCAAACTCTAAGCTAGCATCAGATAATCTTGTAGTTTTTTATGTAAGTGAAAATATTACTTAGCAGTTGATGCTTCACCACATTCTCAAAACAGATACATGGAGAGTCATAACCAACTCCCACCTCCCAATCTGAGTGAGACGTGACACTGCCCTTGTCTTTCTCTCTGCAGCTGGACTGCATTTATCACTTAAAGCAGCATGAAATTTCATCCTCTCATTAGTCCAAACGCAAACATCCACAGAGTATAGTTCCTTCTCGGTGGTCTTGTTCTCTGGGTTCGGGTTGCCCTTCCCACATACCTGATAAAGCACTCATAAACACAATCACACGTATTAACGGAAAGATGAAGACCTAAGATTTGTTACCTGAAAAAAAAGTTGTTTTAAACTTTAACATATGGGTTTTTCTTGGAAACAACAGTGTATTCTTAATCCCAGTGGAAGGATGTCATTATGAATGGTTATTGCACTTATGACAAATTTATTTCAAACAAAAACACCTGTCCCAGCATATAAGAGCAATGCAGTTGTACATTGGAAAAGGAACTGCAGTTGTGGCAACAGTGGTTTCATTTGTTGGTTTTTTTTTTTGTTTGTTGTGTTTTTTTGTTTGTTTTTTTTTTTGTGGTGTAGTAAGATGGAGGTGAAAGTCTGGAATAGTAGAATGATTTAATACTGATTTCCTTCTGACATGGTGGATACCTGTCTTCTGTATTCAAAGCCTACTTTATCACTTTCTGATAAATATAAATTAGGCAGATCTGGGGATTACAATTCCACTCTGGCATTTCTGGAGATAACCTTGGAAAAAGAGGAGGTTCCTTATTATTTCAATTTTCAGACATAAGTGCATCTGCAGCGTTTTTTTGTCTTTCCCTTCAAGTAGTCTAGAGGCTGACAGTAAACGTGTCATGTTTTGGGATATCTGTTCAGAACCATGAAACTGTAAATATACTTGAAGATTTGAAGCCTTACCATTTCATGGGAAACAAGCCATGCACTTGATAAACACATCGTCTTGGAAACTTCATTCTACCATGTGTATAAATGCCTTTTCTTTAATAAATAATAGTGGGACTGAGGTTTGGATCTTAAGTACGTTTCGGTGAGCAGCGAGAATTATTAGTGTCCTGTGTGTCTCTGGCCTGCTAAACTGCAACATGAAAAGCTTTAGGAATAGAATAATAAAAGAATTGATATTGCACAAGAGTATTTCTTTAATGAAAACTGTATGTAAAATGAAATATCAGAGAACCAGTCCACCGGTTGCTAAACGAATCAAAGTTTTTATGGCTAGTGGTTTTATGTATATAATTTTTATGCGTGTAATGGAGTCTAATAATTTCAGACTGTTTTTCTACCTCTTTCTGTATCTTGCAGGCATACAGGAGTTTCCAGAAAATATAAAAAACTGTAAAGTCTTGACGGTTGTTGAGGCAAGTGTAAATCCCATTTCAAAGTAAGTTTGTAAATTTTTTTGATATTTTATATTTTGTGCAAATACTGCTGAGTCTCAAACTTATCCCAGCCCTTGGAGGCAAGGGACAGAGTTATCTGAGAAGCACCTTCATTAATATCTTGCACTGTGATCCATTATGACTACCTCATTAAAGTATTTTGCCCAAGTTAATTGGCTATGTGGACAATGCTGCATTGTACCATGTAGCTTTCTCAGGTGGTTAAAATCAGTCACTTCTCTGTGAATGTAGAGAAATATCTGAAGAGTTTTCTTTCCTAGTAGCAAAAATTAATTTTGCCTTAAAGCTTGTACCACTGTTTTTAGAACTTCGCTTGTATGAGTAAGTTTCCTTGTCTCTTTATATAGTGACAAAATTAATTGTCCAGAAGTAGCACTGCCAGAGATACAAACCTTGCCCAGTGTAACTGTTCTGGGGAGAAAATGTGTTTGTGTATGTTTTAATCTATCCTGTTGTCTCTAATGAATGACTTCTCCACATGAAGTGTGAGGATGTCACAAATACATAGCAAGACTACATTTATTTCTAGTTTTTATTGCCTGTTGACGTTGTTCTCAATACTTAAATAATTATGAAACTACACTTACAGAGAACAGGTGTCTAGCATGATTTCGTAGAAATTCACCCCCTTAATTTTAGTGTTATCAATATGTAGGACTTCAGTACTTTACCGTTGCTTAAGAAAATATGACTTAATGCCTTGATTGTAATTGAAACTAAGGTACTACATTTTTTTACTTCTATATAGGCTTCCAGATGGATTTTCTCAACTGTTAAACCTAACACAGCTGTACCTGAATGATGCTTTCCTTGAGTTTTTGCCAGCCAATTTTGGCAGGTGGGTGGAATATGAAACTTAATATCTGCATTTAGTTTTAAATTTTTGCAGAGCAGTTTCTACTGTTTCTGAAGCAAAACGTGTACATTTTGAATCCATTTATGCCACATAATAGTTACAGAAAAAAAATCCTCTGAATCTGTATTAGCAGTTTTTAATTTGCCTTCTGAAGGACAGACAGAATGCTTATGAAGAGTCAAGAAATAAAACTCATTCACATATTTGCTTCTTTTACAACACAAGTCTGATAAGCATGAGAAACTTAGTATTTTTGAAATTTGGGTTGTTTATCATGTAATAATTGGAGCAAAGCAAGTAATGACAACTGTTATTCTACTTGTCCTGTACTGGGTGCACAAATTATCTCATGCGCCACTATAATTTTCAAGTCCCTTATTGTAAGGAACATTTCTGAAAAACTTGGCATATTTATGGTGTGCTGACTGTGCAAAACTATTGTATGTACAGCTTGAATAAAAAGATAAATACTAAACGCCTACCTCTGAAAACAGATTAAATCTTGGAAGCAAAAGTGAAAGCATAATGCTCTTTAAAGGAAAACTCCTAGATGAGCATAGTTCATGTTCTTCTCATGCTTTTTAGCAATTTCTGCTGTTTCCCCCTCTTTGCTCTTATTTTTTGCTCTCTTTTCCTAGATTGTCATCTCCTGCCCCTCTCCATGTCCAGCAAGCATCTGTTAGTTAAGCAGTCATAGTGCTGAGTGAAAACATTTACCTTAGGCTGTTATATTTGGGTCAGCACAATTTACAAAAGACTGGCAAAGCCGCAAGACACAGTGCTGCAATTTGTCAGAGATGTACTATGGAGGATGAGCAGAGGGGCTCTCCACTAGTGACCATTATTAGTTTATTAGTCATCTGTAATCAGAGCTGTTGGCCTGCTCTTCTCTATCCAGTTATTAGTCATTCCCTCATAAATGATTAAAAACACTAGATCTGTTACACACTGAGCTAACAAACTGGTTTATTATGCAGGATTAATTATTGTGCTTGTTTCTAGTACACAAAGTTTGCATTTCAAAAGTCCTCATTAAGATTGAAGAACAAATATCTTGAATGTACATAAACGTGGTTGCCTCTACTTCTTTCTGTTGTGTTTTTAATAGTTATCCAAATTGCAATATTTTCTTAGTAAAAAACAGGAACTAAGATGAAATTTGAGACTTCAGGTTGACACAGTTGATCCTTTAAGTAGTTAATCTTACATAAACTGAAAAAAAATCATTATAATTTTTTCTTCACGACTGTCAGCTTCTGTAATGCTTAATGGTTAGTGAAATGGTGAAGTTAAGTAGTAACAGTTTAAGAATAAATTGGTTACTGAAGACAATTTGAAAGCCAATTCTCCAATATAGTGTTTCTCTTCAGAGTTATGAAGAATTCTACCTTGTTTATTAAAATCCAGTGACTTGTAGCATCCTAGCTTGTAACTAGGAGAATGAATCTAAAATTAAGACTTCTCTCATAATCTGTTTTAAAGGAATTCAGACTATGGATGTATGTAAGTTTACCTGCTAATAATGGTATTGTACAGAATACATACTATTCTATAAGAAAATAAATGTTTAGATTCAATAAATTACAAAACAATGAATCAGTAAAATACCATTTCAAAGTGAAGTTCAGATCCCTTTGACATTGAGTACTTGTCTTCTGTAAGTGATGAGGCTGCTCAGCCACCCCACAGCTTTACAACTAGGTATAAACACTTTCTAGTGCTGTCTTTTAACTTGTACTTTAAAATATGGGAATACTTCCTTTAAAAACAAATAAAAAAAAACAACACTCTGGTAGAAGTTTTTGGGATATTTATTCCCATAATGGACAAACCTTCAGCTTCTGGTTTGGTGCATTAATTTTTTTATATATGGCCTTATAGCTATTACTTTGCATTATTTGGGAATGTGAAGTAACTGAGTTATGTTGCCCACTCTTGCTGACAACTATTGGCAGTAATAATGTCTCTGAAAAACTAAGCCAATACATACACACAATACAACTAACAAAGTTTTTATGCTCTGTTTCAGGTTAGAAACCTGGTTTCCATGTTGCTTTCTCTCTGACTGTTCATTGATTTGACAGTTTGTTGTTATTTCTCATACGTCCCCCATTCTCTCACCTGCTTTTTATTCTAGTGTTCTCATATCCTTCAGTTTGTTAGACTAAACAGAATCCTGTTAGCCTCTGGTGTGGTAGGTTTTCCTGTGTGTCTGATAAATCTTGGAATAAGTTTCAGTTTTAATTCTTCTTATTTTTGACATAGAATGATGACCTATATAGCTATATTTAGAATTCAAATTGAGATCTCTTCATGGCTTGTATGGTGTCATGATTATCTTCTTGTTTCTCATGGAAATGTCTGTGGTTATGCTCTAGTGTTCCAATTATCCTTTTTTGCAGCTACCTAATATCATTTCCCACATGATTGACTGATGTATTGGGCAGTTCAGCTAGAAATGGCTGATGCCTACAAGGAAATCCTAAATACTTGACTTGGTGCTATGTCATTTTGTCCTTTTTCTATTTTGGTTTAGTACTTAAGGTTGTATGGTTTTTTTTCCCTACAGTGTCCTGTTATATCACTTGTATAATCTGTGACATCAGGCAACTCAAACATTTTTCCAATCCTATAAGATTGCTATTACAAGTATTGAACACCTCTATTGGTAACATTCAGCCTGATGCTTGGGAAAGAAAACTTTATAATGCAAACTATGTATCTGTGCAACATGTTATTACATTTTATTACATTTATCTTTACGTTTTATTCTCACCTTCAAAAGTGGTGCTAAAGCTTTGCATACTTTTAAAGTCAATATTATCCAATTTTTTTTCCCCCTTTCTATGAGTATTGCATACTTGCTGTCCTTCAGTGATGTTGTACTGGTCCAGCCTCTTAGAGTTACTAAAAATCATCAGACTTTTGATTAAATGTGCCTATTCCTTTGGATTTCTCAGGTAATAAAGTGGGTTTTTTTCTTCCACTCCCAAATTCTTATTAGAATGCATTGGTATTGGCACAGATCACATCCACCTTTTTACCAGTGCACAGAAATGTGAGAATGATTATGCTTACCTAAGAAAACCAAACCTGTTGTCTCAAAATACATCATGTATATTTACATTTAAATACACAAATAAATAAGCAGAGCATTATAAACTTGAAACTCACTGCATTCTCATTTTTGAGACAGGCTTTTAAAAGGGAAACATTATTTACTGCCGAGTGTTTAAGATAAGGAAGGATTTTATCTTCAGTGTCATTCTAAAAACTCTGAGAATGTTGTCTATAATGGGATATTGCTTCCAGAGACTTTTGACTGTGATGTTGCAATTAATTTTCTTTAAATCTTCTTTCTCAACAACTTGCTAGTAGTATTTGCTTGCAGTAGTAGATGTTTTTAGTAGTATCTACTTTGAGATATTTTTTACATAAATCATAAATGTACAGTGATAATCAAATTAGGGACTTAATTTAGTTACATATATGTAAGTAGATCTTTTGCTGAAAGTTTTGGACATGCAACCTGCTACAGGATCACTATGTTTCAGTCCTCTTGCCTTTATATTTTATTTACAATTTAAAATAAAAATATTCCGCTTTAGGAGAACTGCAAAGGAGATGAAAAATAAGGAATATCTCTCTATGAAATATTTTTAGCTTTCCAAGGAATGACTGCTTGTTGAACAGCAAGTTTCTGAGTTTATCTGCTATATGTTTCTTTTATATGTTTTACAGGTAGTATAGTTCTAAGAGATCAGATTTAGAGAGAATATTGGTCTTCTGGCAACCTGTTCACATAGAGATTTAATTTTTTTGAAAACTTGAGCTGCAATTTGTGAGTTACAGTTGGTTACAATTAAAGAACAATACTGAAAAAATAATCTTTAGACCATTACTGAAGGTATATTTTTAGTTACTAAAAGTAATACCTGTTGCAGCTTTGTGCTTAGGTGCAAATATTTCTGTGGTGATGAGTTTTCCAAGTTCAGAAGTTAAATATTTCTGTAGAAGTATGATAAATCTTTGTGACAGAATGGCACATATAGTATATATTCTGCTATTATGACTTCAATTTTTCCTTTAGTAAGGTGAACTGGTTCTCTGTATTTCTTTTCCAAATTAATCTGCAATTTTTCAAGTCTGTTATCGTAGTTTAGGTGTTTAGCGTGGATTGATGTTGAATGCTTAGCACCAGCAATATAAAGGCTGGGTAGACTGAGTATTTGATGTGCATTATTATTTTAAACTTGAATTAGCCCTTCCAGTCATAATGGAAGAAGTGAAAACTGCTTCAGTCCAGTATTTCTCATCAGTTACTGCAAGAAAATTACTAGTTTAGACACAGCCTGTATCTCCGAGCCAGGAAAGATTGAGAATGTTCCCCTAGTAACTTCTGTGTAGTTCTACAGGTAAGAAATTCACAATTTATATCTTCAGTTTCTTAGGGTTAGCTGAAGAAGGATTAGCACATGAAACAAGGTGACAAAGCTATGAACTTTTTTATCACCAAAGGCAGTCTTTCACTTCACAGAATTAGCTTATTACAAGTGTAGTACAGTCAGTTCTGCTATTCTGTCAGTTTTGGTTAAAGTCAGCAAAGTGTGGGTGTGAATATTTGTAGTTTACATATGAATGGAGGTTTGCTTCCAAGGCGTTCAAGAGAAATTTGACTGCATACAAATGTTGCGAAGAAAAAATATAAATTCTGTAGCTGTTTTCACTGTAATCCAAGTAAAACACCATCTGCAGCCTAATGCAGTGTTTAGTTCAGAAATCAGATCCAAAAATGACCGTTCACATCTGGGGATTCTTCTGTTTTGTACCAGATTGATATCTTAGGGTGCAGGTAAGGTAAGAGGGCGAGGAAGTCCATCCCACTTACATCCTAGATGAACAGTGATGATATTACCATGAATGGGATTTTTATTAGGGTATTCTTTCAACACTGTTAGGATGGTTGTTGGGGGCTCTTTGTAGAAGTTGGAAGGAGGCAGTTGCCCTCCAGCAGTTTCTACCAGATGCCAAGTACTGCTTGCAGTGCTTGGATACTCTGACCTCTGCTCCGTTCCAAGGTGATTCTTACATCTTAGGTTATTTGTGGGCATGGCTACTTTCAAACTAATAGAAAAATGAATGAATGAGGAAAAATAGATACTGTTCTTAGCTTTTTATTTCTACTTTAGGTATAGTTCTTACCACTTAGTAAAAATTAAGGGTTTTTTCTCCGTCCTTTCAATGCACTAGTTAAGGAAAGACTGGTCTGTTCACTAAGCTCCTTTCTGAGTCAGGGAGCTTAATGCCCTATTTTGTTTTGTATGAGGGCTGTCATTGGATCACACATGGAACTCATTACAGTTGTCATTACAGTGCTATCTGTATTTAAACCAAACTCAGTTTCTGTGTTTTGTTTAAGAAGTATAGTCTTGTCACTGCTGTCCTGATACAAAAAATTTCACTGGGAGTTGTACATTGCTTGTATGTCAAGACTGCTTTGAACTTACTTTGACCAAGCAGTTGAGTTTGGGATTTAGAGATTATTTATCTTGCAGTCAAGGATTTACTGAAGGAAAGGTCAAACCATCTTTAACAGAAGTATCAAAATGGATTAAGAAGCTGACCAGAAAGAGAATATGGAAGGAAATCCAAAATAAATGTAAAGATTGTTTTTATTCATGTGGAAGACCACAGGTATTCTTCTGATGAGGTCTTTTATATTAAAGTGTTTGATATGTTTCCAGTATTAGAAATTGAAAACCTAAATTGTGCAGAGTGATCCTACCTTCCTCATGCTTCCTGTGTACTTCTATATACGATAACATATACCTATAATTAATCCAGTGAGGTGCTTCAAAATCTTTGGGATGAAGGAAAACAAATGTGTTCAAATATGTTCATAAAAGCAGGCAAGATCTAGTTTGTTTGTTGTTTACCCAAACCAAACCCCAGCAAATAAGTGAATTTCAAATAACATGCAAATTTTTGCACAATATGTGTGTGTAATGTTAGAGAAAAAGAAATCAAACTTTTTTTTAAATTCAAGGGTTTTTTAAATTCAGTAATATGAATAAGTTCAGAGATTGCTTTTGTCATAAAGTACAGATTATCATGATAATTCATTATGTCTTTCTGTTACAGATTAACTAAACTCCAGATATTGGAACTTAGAGAAAACCAGTTAAAAATATTGCCAAAGTAAGTATAGTATTGTTCTAGAAAATCTTACAGCATTTGCTTTAACTTTAAATCCAACTGTACCTCTCTCTTAAAATCTGTTATCTTTCTAATCTGTGCCTTGCAGTTCTCACTTATTTCATCAAACAACCCCAGGCTGATGATGATGCCGTTCCTGCTGTTTCTGTGAGAAAGAGCAATGCTCTGAATTTTTGAACTGTGACTGTGCAGCTTTGTGCAGTTTAACAAAGATATAAAAGGTCAATGAAAAGAGAAACAGATCCCAAAGATAGGATGTGAATAAGCAGCTGTAGAATCATGAATTTGTTGTGGTGTACTGGAAGAAGGGTCTTCCTCTGGCAACAGAAATTGGTAGAGAGGTGTTGGTTTTGGTAGGTGTAATAAGTTTTGGTGGAGAAGAGGAGGACCTAACAATTGAATATACACTCTCTCCTACTCATATGCTAGGAGAGACTTGAATACAGTAGGCTGAACTATGAACTGCCAGCCCTTCAACTGTAACAGCTAGTTTTTTTACGCTAATTATATGTGTAAACGTCACCAAGGAGTATGTTCTCTTGGAATTCCCTTTTTGTGTGCCTAGATACTATAGAGTGGAGTCTGCTATATAAAGATGCCAAAACTTGTATCTGAAATGACATCAGATAGTACAGTACAGTACAGCATCAGAAAGTGTGAATTTACGTCTTTGAAGAATGAAGCATTCTGCTCATTCATACTCTCAATCCTCTTTGGCTCTTTCTACTATCACTAATTTTCAGTTGAAAAAAATTAGAGGATGTGTAATTTGGGGTGGTAGCTCTGTAAAAGAAGTTACTCCCAGTTGAGAAACAGTAGCTACAATTAAAGCTTACAGCTAATACAGATTTGTTTATAAGATCACTATGATCACATTAACTGGCATAATTAACACTAACAGCATGAATTACACACAGTATGTAAAAAGTGTAGTTTACTCTTGTAAAAGCCAAACACACTTTCTTTTCAAGCTGCTGGGATTTTTTTTTTTGTTGACTTCAGTGTTTTCGAAGTTCCATCCTTGCTGGAAAACTAACCAGCAGCTATCATGAAGATGTCTTCTTCTTCACCTCCATAATGATCTACAGTACATGCCGAGCTGTCACCTTTATTATTCTGTTCTGGTACTCTAGTGGCACATGCTATATAGCCTTATACAGTGTAGAAAATCCAAAGGAATTTTTTTGGTCTAATAAGATGTAGCAATACATGCTAATATTTTTGCTACAGAATACCACTGTCTTTTCATATTTTCCTATGACTTTACTATGACTTTTTAATATTTTCATTCTTGCAGCAAAATTCTTTCTTATTTGTAATGAGAAATGTATTTGGATAAATTTCTACAAAATCGGAGTAGTCATCTTGCTGAGTAAAACATGCACATAATTTTTGGCACTAAAGCATGAAGCACTTGAAAAAATGTTAATCAAAATGGGTAATTAATGCCAACATACTAAATCAACCTTGCTTTATGCCAAATGCATCATTTTACTTGGAGCTGATCTACAGCCAGAGACTACAAAACTGGCAGCATTATAATGCTAACCAGATAGATGAAAATATTTCTACTGAAAGGAGAGCAAAACCACACAAAGACTATTTTAGAGGCATTTCTCTGGTAGGTAAATTGGAAAAATGGTCCAATGGAAATACAGTAAGTTTATCTTTCATTTTTTTAAGCTTCTGTGGCCTAATTGTGAATAAAAAGAGCAAGCTTTTTAGAAAGAAGGAAATTATTTGGGAGTGTAATTACAATGATTCAGGGCCCAATCTTGCTATCACACATACCTCTGGGATTGTATGCCTCTTGAAGTAAACTATAGTGTTAACCGTAGTGAAACTGTTTGTATGCATCATCAAAATTTGGGGCATAATTTAGAGTACAAGATTCATTAATGTTGGGTTGTTTTCACAGCAAGTTCAATAATATGAATTATGAAAGACTTTCAGTTTATGGGAGAGATTACATGGTGCTGTGTCAAAGAAAGAAATGGTCATAACTCAGTGATGTAGTAGATGTTTGTTTCCACTTCCTTTGATATGGAATTTTCCTGCTACCTTAACATTATTTGGAACCTTGCTTGCCTTTTGTCTGAAGTCATAGTTGGTCTATAAACAATACAGAAAAGCAAGGAGATACTAGTCAAAGAATAGCTGAAAGTGCTGTAAATTCTGCAGGCAGTGGGGAAAGGAAGGAATATTACTGAGACCTTCACCCTGCAAACACATTTCTGTATGTTTTATAGATGAGGGGATGTGTTTACCAGATTACAGACATTATGGCAAGGAAAAAAAGGACCCTAAATCAATAATTTGTTATCCTGTCAGTGTTACATAGCATCGTTTTGCATGGTGTGGTCTGTAAAGTTTTGAAAGCTGCAGAATGTTGTGTTTAATACTTTAAAGGAGTCTTCAGCAGTGCTTCTGTAAGACTCAAATTTGTTAGGAACATGGTAGTAAAATTGATATTGGCATGGGCTCATAAAGCTTTGAGAGATTCAGCTTATGCAGTATTTCGGAGGGCTTATATAATTTTTGTTAGATTTGGAAAAAGAGTGTTAGCAGTTGGCTAACAGCATTCATCCTATTCATTAGCTTCAAGAAATGGGAAAATTGTTTCCCAGATTGTTCTGGAAGGAGCCTTTTCATGTTTTCTTTCTTTCCTTCTCTGTGACAGTAGGAATGTGAGTTAAAGGCTTTCCTTTAAAGCCTGTGTGTACTATGCAAAAAATGTATAAAAAATGGCTTCTGCTTTTCTCTTGGTCATGTGTTTACCTACTTATGCTAAATTCCTAGTTTGTTCCCAGTGTAATTATTATATTGTAATGAAAATCAAATTAATAGGCTAATGTTGAGTCTCCTTCTTGGACGTTATTTCAGAAGTAGTATTAATAATTACATTACCTTCATTTCAATAAATAAGGCATTTTTCAATATAATATTTTTGAATTATATACTCAGAGCAGCTGTAGAACTTACTGTATTTGAAGAACTGGAGCTCTACCTAGCTGCACAGAGCATCTTATGCTCATGCAGTTGTTTCTTATAGATACTAGTGTTGGTAGCTATATGCTGATAATATAAAAGACCATTTAGAAGCTCTTTCGTTTAATTTTGGCAGAATTTTATAGCATTTACCCAACTGCAGTTTATATGTAAAAGTTTTAGATACTAATCTATGGAAATCTGTTATTAAATAAATATGGAACATAATGTCATATGAGGCATTCATAGCCCCTTTGAAAATACTTTTAGGTAGAACTGCTGTTGACTGTGAAGTATGCTGTGTAGTCCACCATGTGCAGTGATCAATAATCTCTGGGGGTCCCCAAAATAAGCTTAAATGGAGGAAAAATGTTTCAAAAACACAGCCTGAAATAATGGATTTTACTTTTATTTCAGTCATTGATTTAACCTCTCCTGTCAGTTAGCTTAAAGAGTATTGATGTGTCACAAAATTCAGTTTCATAATTTGATTTAATGTATGACAAGAGAAATAAGTAGGGTTCTAGACCATGTGGAAGCAATCTGTCAGCAGCTTGGAGAGGGAGAAGGGTGTTGTTGGTTACTGTGATTCAATAGTGGCCTTTTATGTTTTAACTAATCATTAGGCAGTAGTCTTTCTTTGAGATGAAACATACCATTAACCGGCCTTTGGCTGCTGAAAGGACGTATTGAGACTGTAGGCGAAAAGCTGGACCACTCAAAAGAGATGCTTCACTGTGTTACTCTGTCATAAAGATTACTCTGTTTGTCTTTAGTTGTTGTGAACTGATCTGTAGGTGAGTTGCAGTGAACACTTCATGTGACGATCAAGTTTTCACAGTCACTAGTATGTGTCTGGTTCAATAGTGTGTGAAAAATAGACCTTATTCAGGTATCATTCCAGTTAAAAAATAACATCACTATGTAATACTGATTAAAATAATACATTTTTGTGAATACTGGAAGACTTGATGTAACTGATATTTTGTTAGATCTAATTCTTTTTTAATCCCTTCCTGTGCAGAACCATGTCCAGACTGACTCAGTTGGAGAGACTGGACTTAGGAAGTAATGAATTCACAGAAGTGGTGAGTTTTTCATTAGTAACAGAGCTTTGCATCTTTTATAAATCTCTTTATCCTTTGATCTGTTTTTAATAAATATGAAAATGTAAACACCAACTTAAGAGTTCTGCTACTGAGCAAATATTATGTATACCTTATGCTACTTTATGTAGCCTGTTAGATAAAATTATAAATATGAATACACATTTCCATTTTAAAATGAGTCTGTCATATAGTGTGGTTACTGTATTGATAAATAATTAATGTGTTTGAAGTATAAACATAATTGTTTGCCTTACAATGAGTTCTAAACACTTACTGGTTATCATGTACTCAGTGTTACAAGTTCTGTGCATAACTTGCTTTTATTATTGTGCACAGACTATTTAGGCCCAAGGGACACTGTATTAATTTCAAGTTTGAATATTGTTCAAAGCAGGATTTACAGTTGAGGTGCTTAGATTTTTCTTTCAGCATGGATTGACTTGTTTCCTATTCTTGATCTCACAGACAAATGTACCTTGTGTTTAGAGTTACTTAACATCTGCTTCAACTTCCCTGGGTGAAGAAATTGAAAGAGAAGTATTGTGAAACGTGCTGATCTGCAATACAATAAAGTCAAGTCTTTGTGGGCCACTAGTAGAATATGCAAAGCTGAACGCTTGCCTAGTGGTATGGTCTGGCAGATAGGGGAGTGTGTTTAAGGATTTGTTCATTAGTATTGTTATACTCCCAGCCGTTACCATTGCTGCCATATTCTCATCACAGAGTGGGTATTTGTGTGGGAGACTTAAACTAATGCATACAAGGCCCACATTAAACCATAACAGCCAGGAACTAAGCATAGGCTGTAAAGTTACCTGTTTGGCTATATTTTTGGATGTTTGCTTTGTATCTGCTAGTCTTTTAGCTATAAGAGCCAACTACTGGTAACTTAACTTCACTAAGGTCTTAAAGTAAAAGCACAGAAAGGTTGTTGGTTACTATGATTCAATAGTGGCCTTTTCTGTTTTAACTAATCATTAGGGTTGTTTTGGATAAACATCTCTCTGAATGGTAGTCTTTAGTTAGGCATTTCTCTTGGAAAATGAATTATTAGGAGTCAGGACTCAACTTACGCAGGAATCTTGTATACTTAACATACAACAAAATGTAGTTAGCATTTAGCTGAACTTGACTGTAGTTCCTAAGGCGCAGTTGTAATGGAAACACAATCCTGCACTTAATTGTATGAATGGAGTGGTTTGCTTGTATCATGGAGATATACCCTTTTTTGATACAAAAATGAAAGTTGTTTCCATTTTTCCCAAAACGAAAAAATTGCTGGATTTTTGAACCCAAATTTTCTGAGATAACGGAACTTAAGGGGTTTTAGACCTCCTCCACGAAGGAAAAAATGATACATGTAATATGTACTTATTATTGTCTCTATTGAAAAATAATACTTTCTGCCAAAAAAAAAAAAAGGAGACAACCCCCACAACATCACCCCTTGCTGTAAAGATTGTTTAGTACTATGATTAAGTTCTTCAGAGTTTTTTGTATATCTGGTATGTATTTGCATTTCAAAAGTGCATTATCTGGGTTTTCTTTGACCCATTGAAAAGAGTGTTTATAATAGCTATAGTAAGACATTATTAAACTTGCAAGAGATGAATTATTGGAGTTGGTTTTGCTGTTCACAATTTTTTTGGTAAGTTTTTTTAAAAAATTACTTCCCTTTACAGCCTGAAGTACTTGAACAACTGAGTGGGTTAAAGGAATTTTGGATGGACGGTAATAGACTAACACTTATTCCAGGGGTATGTTCTTTTATTATATTAAATATTTACTATTTCCAATTACAGTGATATTTGCTTTGCCAGTTATCATATATGTTGAAGATGCTGTGCAATTTTAATGTTATGTAAAGCCAAAAGGCAAAATAACACTTAAATGCTTAACTTAGTCTACTTAGAAATTATAACTGATTATGGGGGCTGGTTTCCTGGCTTTTTTTTTTTTTTAATTCATTGAAAGTTACATACTTCCCATCTAAAAATTATGTTCCAATTAAGGAAAAGGGTAAAAATCTTAGATCAAATTTAGGGTTAACTGGTCTTTCCAAAAAGGAATATTTGATGTTAGCAATCAGGAATTTACATGATAAATATGTTGAGTGAATTTTTAATGGTCATGAGTTTAAAGCAGGCAGCACCAATTTTGGTGCTGCAAACAGGAAGCATTGCCAGTTCCTGAGAAAATGTTCTGTTGACTTTTTTTGGGTTTCTGATGTGTCTGAGGATTACACGTGGTTCAGGCTGACCTGTCATTACAGTACCACTGAGAACCTTTGCTTATGTGTAGTCTACTGGTAAATGAGTATTTGAAAGAGACTTATTTTCAGCCCAGAGATCACCAGCAGTGTTGAGATGTGCAGCCTTGTTGCCTGATCAGTAGTCTTCTCTATTGCATTTCCTTACTTTAGCGAACTCATTCTTGAAGAGTTGAGTTGTTTGATTGTAGAACACAAAGTGAACATTTGTATTCTATGGTAAAATAAAACCCTATTTCTGAAAGTGATTTCATCTTCCCCGTGAATATTTTAGTAGAGTAGCGTACCCAGATCTTTTATGCTTATGCGCAGTTCATATGGAATCTCAAACAAGCTGATATTTTGGCTTGTTTCTGTCAATTTAGTACACTTAGGGATTCATCATTTTTGGTTTTGAGGTTAAGTAGGATGCAGTTTTACACAAAAGACAAACAAACATTAAGAGTCTGTACTGGAGCATAATGATGTCTTTACCTTATCTGTCTGTGAAGTCTGTTGATTCATGTTACAGACAAGCAGTGTTACTGTGGTGTGTGTGCAAAAACAGCTGTGCTTATCTGCATAAAGTATTTCATTATAAATCTTGGATATTTGCATAAAACTGTATTTCAGTACTATAAATAAGTTTTTTCCTCTGGCAGGAGAGACAGTTTGTCAGATCTGATGGATTTTTTGTTTTGAATGTGCGCTTTGTAGAATGCATTATTTTCTCTTGTTTTAGTTCATAGGCACTTTGAAACAATTGACCTACTTGGATGTTTCTAAAAACAACATTGAAGTAGTTGAAGAAGGTATTTCAGGTTGTGAAAGCCTGCAAGACCTACTGTTATCCAGTAATTCACTTCAGCAACTGCCAGAGTCTATTGGTTTGTATTTTTGGTTAATTCATCTTCTTAAAAGCTAATAGTTCAGAACGAACATTTCAGACTAGAAAAATGACATTTTAGATCTGTTTCAAATGATGAAAAGTGCCAGTTTTTGATAAAGCTGTAATGTGTGGCTGAATAATAGCTTGTAATTGTTTTGGAGTGTTCTTGACTTTATACAGTAGCTTGTAAATGGATGAGAAACTACTGTCTGTATCAGAAGAAAACCAATACTTATTCCCCTTGCCAGCCCTCACCCCTCCTTCCCCACACAGCCCAATGGCCAACACACTGTAAAGTGGCAAACTAGTTCTCTAAGCTCATCCACTTGTTCCCTTAGGTACAACACTATAGGCATGCCAGGGAATAGAGAAGATGTGGTTACTTGGCCATAGTTCTTTTTTTTCCCTCATTAAGTAATAATTAAAACTCAGTTTAATGAACTCAAATGTCCTTTTTAATTTATTTGTTCCTATTACAACAGGTTCCCTGAAGAAGGTGACAACACTTAAAATTGATGAAAACCAGTTGATTTATTTGCCAGACTCCATAGGAGGGTAGGTATTTCACCAAAATAAAAAGTTGAATTGCCTTTCTTAAGACTTTTCTGTAACAGTGGCGCCTCTTTTTCTATGACTACTTGCTTTAAAATCTTCTACCTATTATGTCTTAACAATACTGAAGGCAAGTGTTTTTTCATTTCTTAGTTCTACTTTCAAGCATGTATGTTTTTATTATTTAATACCAAAAGATATATGGTCCTCATGTAATGCAACCACCAATCTATAAAAGAAAAATTGAATGTGAAGGAATACAAGATACCTAAAGAGGCAGTCAGCTACCTGAAACTGTTCGCTGACAGTAACATGGTTGTAGTAGATACTGCAAATGATTAAACCACTGTCAAAAATCTCGTAAAAGGTTAAGTCTGAACACATAGGAGAATTTTCACTTGTCAGTCAACAGCAGTTTTTTTAATATATATTTTAGTGTTCAGAAATTTAAAACTTGCAAATAATGACAGAAATAATTGGTTCAGAATTAAGTGCTGTACAAATGTACAATTTGTTCCAATTCCTCTTCATCTATTATAATTAATGTAGGTTTTGTTGCCAGAGTTTACAAAATATTGCATCACTGCCAGATTATTAGGTTCACTGTCTCTAATTCTTGAAATTCTTTACTTGTTCAGAAACTGCACTGAGCTCCAGTCTGACTATGGTCTGTCCTATTCTGAATGTTTCGGTGCCTTATACCAGTACATTGTCATGTAGCACACAAACATTTGATGTTGTTGACCTTCCTGTTTTCATTGAATGGTCTCTTTTGAGGACAGTGTAAAGGAGATTAAAAAAAAAAATATTTTGTCAAGCCCAAAATGAAATCAAAAAACCCACAATCAACCAACAAACAAAAAAACCTACCCTAAAACACACTTTAGTCAATCAGTAAAGGATTTTTCTTAGATTTTTAACTCCCTTGGGTTTATTTTAACTACGTTTGAGATTAATAATTAATAGTGATGTTAACTTCCTGTAAATTTTAAGCATTCAATTCAATTAATGTTGGTTTAATTAATCTGTATAGAGTAATATTTTTTTTTAGGTTAATATCAGTAGAAGAACTGGACTGTAGTTTCAATGAGATTGAAACATTGCCTTCATCTGTTGGGCAGCTCTCTAATATAAGAACGTTTGCTGCAGATCATAACTTTTTAACACAGCTGCCATCAGAGGTATGTATGTAATTACAGAACTGTAAAATTACTATTTTAATGTATTTTAAACTATATAGTCTGTACAATTTGTGGAAAACAAGTTAAAGTAGTTCTTGAGTGGATTTTCTTTGTGCATGTTTTCAAAAGAGGATGTATACAAATGTGCAAGTTTTCAAATAATGAAATTCTGATTCTGTTTCTTAAACAAGCAGAAATTATTTGCTTGTATATTTAAATGAAAAGGTTTAATATGTAAGAATAAATTAATTATACCTTACAGGCCAAATACCTTTAAAACTAATTGTTTCAAAACAGTAAAAATTTATACTGTGAAGAGGAATTAATTCTTCTTTTTTTTTTTTTCAGATTGGAAACTGGAAGCATGTAACAGTGTTGTTTCTGCATTCTAATAAGCTTGAATTTCTCCCTGAAGAAATGGGTGATATGCAGAAATTAAAAGTCATTAATTTGAGTGATAATAGGTTTGCGAATGCTTTTATTCAAGTGGAATTTATCTAAAATGCAGTAGTAATGTAGAGGGATTGTTACAAATACATTGTGCTATCTTTCCTTAACTCACACACAGTTTAGATATTTAATGTATTATTGTTCTGTTCTGGATCTTGCAGTTCCAGGGTATTAAGCTGTCTTTATTTATTGACTTGGCATATGCATTGAAGTGCAGGTTCAATACATTCCTGATTGTTAGCATGTGTTTTTCTGGGGAATTAATTTGGTTATTTTTGTAAAGCTTTTGATTCTTAAAATTCAATAGCTTCCTCTATTGCAAATGGAACACACAACACTATCACAGTACAGCGCAAGACACTTTGTTATTTTGGGGAAGGGGGAAAAGAGTTGTGTTTTATTAGAGCTGATCATTAAAAATGGACAAAATGTTTAGCTTCAGGGAATTCCTAGTTTATATGGGAGAGAGAAATCTCAGGGAGCTCTCGCACCTGCTCTGGCAACCCAGCTTCTCTGTACTCCATATGGAGCTTGATTGTCCATTAATGCCAGAGCTTCCATTATGCAGGGCAGCCCCTTCCCAACACATGTGCCTTGGAGAAAAACTTATTTTCAGCTGTAGTACTTCTTTCCTTCATTGGCATGCATGAATACTGACAGATAAAATGCTGAGGATTCAGATTTATTAATTCACATTAAATGTCTTCAAAGTTGTATTCAAGACACTTAGCTGAGTTAAATTCAGGTTACCATGTTGCTTTTTTTTAAGCTAAAAAAAAAGCTTCCTATTTTTTCTAAACTGGGAAGAAATAAGTTTTTCTCATTTGCTTGCAATTTTTTTAATTTCAGTTATAGCTTTGAATCTAAACTACATGCTGTAGCCTTTCAACTCCCAATAGTTAATAATTTAACTTTATATGTAAATGTCTTTTTAAAACATTTTGCAAACTGATGCAGGATTGTTTAACAGTCTTAACAGTATGGCTAAATGTACTTACATAAATTCTGGTTGTAATTTACAGACTGAAGAATTTACCATTTACCTTTACAAAACTGCAGCAGCTCACTGCTATGTGGCTATCAGACAACCAGGTAAATTTTTTTTAAATTAAAAATAGATGATTGTTGACTTCATTCCTAATGGAATTGACAAGTACAGAGCCATCTGTTAAATAACGAGACTTAGTACTGTGTATATGGATCAATAATTTCTTGGCATTGCTGTGTCGGTTCTCCTGCAGTAAACAACACTGAGCCTACCTATCTCTGGAGACTCATGGCAAAGTTCTGTGCTGTGAGGAAATGCAATTTAACAGATGGGGAGAGGTGTGGAGAGTTTGTTCATTTTTGTTTTTCTTAATTCAGGCTTGTTTACACAGAAGTGTTAGTGATTATAAGCTCATCCTTGAATGTGTACGTGCTGTTGCTTTCACAGCTATGCTAGTGGGTAAATTCAGCATGCCTTTATTGAGTTAAGTTTCTTGCCACACCTTTGAACACTGTGGCTGTCCAGGTTTCAAGCTGCTGAGCATGCACTTGTTGCTTGTATTCTTCCTTTGCATTAAAGCCCTCCGTGCTATGCTGATTTTCTGAATGGTGCCAAGGTGTACAAGGCTGTCAGAAATCTGCAACCTCAGATCTACACTTTTACAAATATGGTAATTTCAGGAATCCTCTGCCCCTTTCTGTAAGGGAGATGGAACTAGATGTTCCATCTAGTATTAGTAGGAAAAAACAAGTACAAAATTTTTCTTTTTATATGATTGTCTGCAGGTTTAAATGGCCAAATATATCTGTGCATTCTGCCGGCTTTGGGATAGTAATAAGTCCCAACAAGAAACTAGGTTAGTTTTGAATATCCAGTGTTTACTTTTCTCTAAAGCTGTTTCTGAGTTTCAGTCCTCAGTCAAAGCCAGTCATCAGTGAAAGACAGACATGTTAATAGCTTTGTTTGGTGAAAATTATTCAAGAGGAGAAATGGTTTAATAGAAGGCAGAGTAGTCTTCAAAGTCACGAGACAGGAATGCTCTGTGATATGTAGATCATATTTACTTTTGTATATATTCTGGTAATATATCCTTCTTTCCTTTACTTTCTAGTCTAAACCACTTATCCCTCTTCAAAAAGAAGCTGACCCTGACACACAGAAAACAGTGCTTACTAATTACATGTTCCCTCAGCAACCAAGGACTGAGGATGGTAAGGATTTCAGAAATACCTTCTTAGTGCCTTCTAATGCTTGTGCAGCATCTGTGATAGAATGTGAGAATTATAAATTTGGAGATTCAGTGAAGTTCAGATCTTTCTTGGAAGCATTCACTCCATTTTAACCTTTTTTCCTCAGGTGCCAGTGTTTCTCTCTGTAGACAAGGGCTGCTTGTTTGCTTAAGCTGACAGAATATCTGCCTCTGAGGTTGTTGTTCCAAATGGAAGGTTTAAAAGTTCACTAGACAGTTTTTCAAAATTTAAAAATACAGTTTTTGTAAAATTCTTTACAAAAGTTTCTTTTGTTTTGATCAGGAAGCTTTAGTGATAATGAAGTCTATTAGAATATTTTCAGATGTGTTAAAATTGCAGCTTTGCCCAATAAATGCAGCACAGCAAATATTCCATTGCACTTACTGAGCCCTAAAATTAAATATTTTTCTATTTAAGATATAAAATCATTAATATGAACAGTCTTGGTATTGCTATTGAAGGATATACATGTGCTGGGGTGGTAGTGGCAGATTTATTAGACTTTTTGCATGCCATAGTGGAACGTGACTGATGTAACACAGAGACACGCCAGAATAAGAGGCAGTGGGTACCTAAAAAATTTTTTAAATCTCTTGTAAAATTAAGCAAGAAATACTTTTTTGTAAAGACCTTGGCTGTTGTATAACTTCTGCAAAATCATGCCTTTAGCTTAAGTCGTAGATGCTTAGATTTTTTTTTTTTTCAGGATTAGTAATAATGCAGGTTTTTGTCACTGAGTCGTTCCTACTCTTCATTTTAAAATTTTCATTAAATGAAATTAAGTGAGTGTTCTTACATGTGCTTAATGAGACCAGTTCACTGAAGGTAGGCTATATAAATCTATACAAGTATAATTTACATTTTTAGATCTATACACTCACATAATTTCATATTTTTATATAGAATAAAAATACTTTTCAGCAGAGTTCTGAAAGTGTGAGTGTTAAGACTGGTATGCAGCTGGGTATATGATTTTTTTTTCAGATAGGGATTTTACTGCTGTAAAAGTGCAGCCCAGTTCATAAAGCAGTGGCAGTGCAGTTAGTCTTTAAAGAATACATGCAAAAACACACCAATCCATCCAAGAGAAAGAAAAGGCAACTTTATTTTGCAGAGTATATCCTATTCTTATAAGAGCTTCTCTGGGTTTTTTTTTTAGTTATGTTCATATCTGATAATGAAAGTTTCAATCCATCTCTGTGGGAGGAACAGCGGAAACAGCGTGCTCAGGTGGCATTTGAGTGTGATGAAGACAAAGACGAGAGAGAGGCACCACCCCGGGTTAGTATTAAATTTATTTTTGAGTACTTGTTGCTTCCCTCCCTCTTATTTCCACCCCTTAATCTCACCCTTTTCCTTACTTTGGCTGTGGGTTTCACTCTGCTGAATCAGTCAAATCATTAGTTATAAGTTAAGAGTACCTAGCAGGATGAAACATCATACTCTGGGGCTTTTTTTGTTTGCTTTCAGTTTGGGTGTTTTTTGGACAGATCATTTTAAGCAGGGCACAAGGGAAGAGCTCTCACCTGATATCTGCAATGTATGACCTAACTGGGAGGCTACCTGATTAGGAGTGCGGTGGAGAACCACAATGGGGAGACAGTGATTAATCCTGATTTTTTTTAAAGTGAATTACAGTTGTTATAATCCTTGCTTGCAAGCAGTGGACACACTGAGGGGGGGGGGAGTGAAAGTAATTCATAATCTTGCTGGGTTTTATAAGCCTAATGCAGGTAGACTCGAATAGCAAAGTGGAGATCCTGGATTTTTCAGTGGTTCATCCTAGGTAATTATTTGTCATAAGTTTATGTCTTTGTTATGGCATTTAATTAAATGTGGAACATTATTGCTTTTTGCTACACAGGAGGGCAATCTGAAGAGATACCCAACTCCATATCCTGATGAACTGAAGAATATGGTCAAAACAGTCCAGACAATTGTACACAGACTAAAGGATGAAGAATCTACTGAAGATATTGCCAAGGAGTCAAAACGAGAAGTCCACACAGTTTCTGTAAAAGATGTGGGAGTAAAGGTTAGAGACAATACTATTCTCTGGTTTCGCAAGAACTTCCAAAGATATTATTTATTCCTTTTAATCCTCTTCTCCCTCCCCTCTAATGCTTTAGCGAGAAAAAATGTCAGATTACAGAACACAATTTACCTCTTCCCCACCTAAGGACGTCTGTAATAAACGTCTGGTTTGCAGTAGCAATTTTCCTCCTGCACTAAGAACAAGGAAAGCAACTCGATTCTCAGGCAAATACAAACTATGGATATGATAAGGAGTTGACTTCATCAGTTTCTGGAGGAATGGCATCTTTGTCATTCTCTGATCCTCTTTCATCTACTGGACTTCACAGTGAAATTTGGGATAATCTCCAAGGATCTTTCTGCTGCTCTCATGACTGAAGGTTTTATACAATAAGTTAGGAAGGCAGTAACAGTAAGGTGGCAAAGGTGTCTGTAACAGGCTGATGCAGTGTGATAGGTGATAGGACTACGGTTTGGTACTGACATAAAATTGTAGATATTGGCCTTTTGGGATTTTCTTGTTTAACTGGAAATTTAATGGTACAAATGGACAGAAGTAAGGAGAAGAGTTCAAACTGATTGACAAAGGGTAGGGTAGTCTGTGGAGACTGCCTTGGTAGTGGAGATTTCTCAGCATTTCATACCTGGTGCATTCCATACTTTATAATTTCAGAGCTCAGTTTTTTTCATATTTTCCCAAAACATGTAATGTTGATTCTAAGTATATGTTACTGAAAACCTTTCAGGATGTTTCTTCTGCTAATGTTCTTAATTCTGTAGACTTCAGAAATCGGTTCAATAAAGAACAAAGTAGATGAGAGAAAACAATATTCAGCAGGAAGCTCTGTGCAGAAGCCTAGTGAACCAGAAACTGATCACAGCACTGCAAATTCACAGATAACTGCACTTGTTAAAACCTTGCAGAACACGAAAACAGTTGTCAACCATGAAGACATGCTTGAGGTATGGCATTGCAATGAGCATTACAGCATTCAAAAAAGTTCATAATGAAAGATACATGAATTTAAAGGAAAAAGAAAGCAAACTCAATTAAAGGTTGACCTAAACTGTGAAAAGACTCATACTTTGATAGAATTCTTCAGTTATTGCTTGATTGTCAGTACTTCATTAAATAATCAGTTTTAATTGTCCCTGAAAAGAGAAAATACCTGATTAGGGGGAGCAATAAAAAAACTTTTATATCCAAATGACAAGGCACATGCATTTCAAGTGGAATGTAGGTTTAAAAGTACTTATTCCTCTGTGTTTATTAGTGAGCTGACAAGAATATTACTTGGAATATATTTACTTCTTATTGTGAGAGATTTTAAATTTAAACCTAAAAAATTCTGTACATCTCTCTCACAAACATCGTGTATTCATTTATTTAGAAAGTTTGAGATTGATGACAAATTTTGGAACTTGTCATTTAATCAGTTCCCAGCCTGCAAAATACCTTTTCATAGTTTCATAAGCAGATTATTTTTTTGCCTGTGTTGTGTAAGCAGTGGAACACGCATGTGTCATACTTTTGCTGAAGAGACTTGGTGACAGGCAGTTGTGGCTGTTACTGCCTGCTTCAGCACTAGCATGTTCCTGCTTCTACTTACTTTCTGAAAATACTGGGTTTGACATTTTCCTTTAATTTAAAAACATAATGTCAGAAGATTAGGTTGTTTGTCTAATGATAGTGACAGCAGTTCTTTATAGATGACTGTATGCCAGTAAGTAAATGAGGCAGGGATAGTGAATTCCTTATTTCCCTGTACTAACCTGCTGGTAACTCTGTTGCAGAATCCAGTTATCTAAACTTTGCATGTGTGTAAGTTTTCCATTTCAATATTGATTACACTTGTTGTATGTTACATCCAAGAGGAAGGGCAGTGTGGTAGATGCAGTGAAGGATTGATTGTTCTGATTGCAGATAAAAGCAGATGGATTTTTAGTAATGAAGACTACAATAGCTTATTTGCTACATCTCAGTCAGGTTTGCCCTCCCTGAAGTCCCAAGAACTGGCCAGGTAATTAGTATCATAGGAAGGTGGTGCTCCAATGGGTTCCATGCATTAAATGTTATAAAACAGTAAGAAAAAGTGAATATTGGCAGACTGGAATTTGTAGCATGGATTTTGTAGTGTTTGTAGTAGGAAGCATGTTTACTAAAAAGAAATTTCCACTTTTAGGGAAAGAAAGTTTGTTGGGGCTTTTCTTCAAAATGTTACTGGAAACAGTTGGTTTTTGAGGGTGATCAAATACAGGGCTGGCAGTAGGGTACTGAACCAGTTGCACAACTGCTTTTATGGCAGCTTTGTCTGTTAATCTCTTTCATAAGTGCACTGAACTCCATCTTATGGTTAAGAACTAGTGATTTCTAGCTTACATGTACTCAGCATTGCTTTATTCCTCTGCTGTTGTTCTTGAAGTTAAATAACTTTTTTCCTTTTGGAATTTACCCCTAGCAAGCTACCCTGGCTCTTTTTTTTGCGAGACTAGGCAAGTCAAGCTCATTGTCTTTTCTGACAGCATAGCTCTTCATTCC
The DNA here is from genome assembly GCF_022539395.1 of Myiozetetes cayanensis. Taxonomy (NCBI): domain Eukaryota; kingdom Metazoa; phylum Chordata; class Aves; order Passeriformes; family Tyrannidae; genus Myiozetetes; species Myiozetetes cayanensis. Next base: position 48,811,669 of record NW_026087631.1, read on the forward strand.
TAAAATTGTCTCGGTCACGCTACTCTATAGCTGTTTCAGTTTGAGATCTTTTTTGCAAGACCAACACCCAGCTAGTCAGTCTGCATTATTTGCTGGTTCAGTGATCACTTTGTGACTTGGACTCAACTGGAAGTTCTCTCTAGTGGTGGAATGAAGGCTGCATCTGCTTGCTCGAAGTAGTTTTTGCTGCTTAAGTTACCTGTTTGTCATCCCATGGAGTTTAGCAGTGACAATGCAAGTTTCCGTGTGCTACCTCTTCAAGATAATTCAGTTGACTTGCACTACAGATGCACTACAAACCTATGTTATGCCTATGCTGTGTGGCATGTTTATCTTTTTCCCCTTTATTGTTCATTGGGAGATAAGTTTAGATACCATTTACTTCACCTTTGAGCTGCTCTTTAAAATGCATAGCATAAAGCTCTTTTTCCTTTATCAGGAGTCAGAAGAACTCTCCTCTGATGAAGAGATGAAAATGGCAGAAATGCGACCACCACTGATAGAAACCTCCATAAACCAACCAAAAGTGGTAGCTCTTAGCAATAACAAAAAAGGTAAAATACTGTAAAAAGCACTGTAAGTGGTGTGTGCTTCTGATAGTTTCTTGACTCAAAGTGGCTTATTTTTCAATGAAATCATGTAAATGTAGGCTTAATTTATATATTTTAAAAGAAAGATGATTAATTCTCTATTTAAACAGTGAAAACAGGAAAAAAATCTGCAATGTCTTATGCTCAAGTGCACGACAGAGAAAACTGTGTTGACATCCGGATTTTCTTGATTCTTGTTACCAGTTTAAAAGCAGAGGGGAAGAGGAGATGTATGTGTTTTGGGAGACTATGAGCTTGAACACAATCTGGAAGTGCTTAAGAAAAGATTGCAGAAAGTGGTATTTATATTGGAAATATTCTATATTTCCCGCTCCTCCCAGATTTTGTGAATTGTTGCTGTTATAGACAGCTGCTATAATTGCTGCTATAGGCAGCAGTACTTGTTTAAATTTCTTAGAAAAACTGTGCTCTCTTCCTAAGGTTTATTCTTAACTTCTCTTTTGGCAACTCTTTCTCCAGAGTTATTTTACTCTTTTATTTTAATTTGTTCCTCTAATGTGAAACTTCAGAATATTTTCTTTCGTTAACTAAGTTTTATATTCTCTGAAATATAATTTTGGTCTGAGTAGCCATTTGTTTAAGACTAAAGAATGGCCTAGGATTCAGAGAAAACATGATTTAAAAATTGTATAGCAAATAGTACTTTACTTTGTATGATATCCAGTACTTTCCAGGAGAAAAGGTTTTCTGCCCATTAGATGTAAAAAGGTGAGATTTAGTGAGAAAAACCACATGGAAATAGCAGGACTTTTCTGCTGAGGATCACACATGATGAAAAGGTTGATGTTTATCAATGCTGTCTTTGAGTTTTTATGTCTGACTACAGAAGGAGGTCAAAACTTCTTTCTTGTCTCTGAAGATAGACATTAGTTCTGCAAAATTCATGCATTTGGCACCTATAACTGTGTCTTGAAGCAAAAATTTAAACTTACTTGTTTCTGCACTTGTGTCAGAATCACGGCTGGCTTGAATTCCCCCAAAGGAATTATTTTTATATGGATGTAATATGTAAGTATGCGTACCCTATGCAAGAATCAGTGTTAACAGGGTTAAATTAGTCAGAAAATGTTGTCCTAAGTGATCTGCAAAGCTTGGGGATGCACTGGATTCCAAATCAGCAGAAGAACATTTTCCATTCCTGGTTTTTAACATTAATTAAAGAAATTTAGAGCTTATCTGATGATCTAAGAGTTCCAGAGTACTTGATCTAATAAATAGCAATTTGACAATGATACAATGTTCAAAATCAGGAACTGTGTACACTTTCAAAATTCGGCAGTGTATTTAATTTTCTTAGGGGCTTATGTAATTCAGAACTTTGAAATCATTGTAAAAACAGAAATGTGATTTGATATATATTTTGAGGAAGTATTCAATAATGTAGCACCACCTTATGCCAAGGAAACTGGGAATAAAGCAGCAACTTACATTTAATTAACAGGTAAGGGCTGTTTACATTGAGACAAATATTTTAAAAATAGGAACAATTGCCAACAGTTGAGATTAACTTTGCAAAGGTGATAGCTTAGATTTTAGTTTCTGGTAGTAAGACTTACTGAACAAGAGACAATTTCTAAATACCGTACATACACATATGAAATGGCTATTAATAAGATGTATGTGTCTAACTAAATTGGCAAATTTTTATTTCAGATGATTCAAAAGATACTGATTCCTTATCAGATGAAGCTACCCACAATAGCAATCAGAATAACAGCAACTGTTCCTCTCCTTCTCGAATGTCAGATTCTGTTTCCTTAAATACTGACAGTAGCCAAGATATTTCTCTCTGTTCTCCTGACAAAGAAACACATGCTGCTGTTTTATCCAAGATCAGGTTTGTAAGATACTGTACACCACTAACCAAATACAATAGAAAATCGTTACTCAATGTTTCATATTTCATATCATGTGTACATTCCTTTAATTCATTCATTTATCACTCATGAAGGAATTTACATTTTAATGTTTTAAAATAAGGTTGATAATGGTAAGGTTTTTAAGGGTCTCCTAAAAAAATAATTCAGAGACTAACCTTAGTATACAATACATGGTTCCCATCTTTTTAATAATGGTTCCCATCTTTTTAATAATAGGGTGTAATAATCTTATCTTTTTAATTTTTTATCCCTGCAAAATACTTCAATATACCATTTAAAAGCTCTCTGATTTTACCTGCTTAATTCTGTAGATCAATTTGATTGCTAATGTAACTATTAAAGACTGTAATTGCAGGTTGTCACTCTTCTAGAGGTTTTGGTCAGAAAATGCCATTCTTAAAAGATTGCAAATTGTCCAGTATTGTCATGGAAATTAAAAGAAATTGATAAAAAAATCTGACTTCTTGTCACTTTGTACTTCTTGACACTTCTAAGCTGTTTTTAATAATTCCTGTTGAATTTAAATGAACTTCTGAAATCAGATGACACAAACGTTTCTGAAATGAGTCCTCTATATAACATATTTCTGCAATGGTAAGATAGCAAATGGTAAATCTAGTTTTTGGTCCTGTTTTGTATCCACAGTGTGGCTGTGTTGCATGTTAATGATAGTTTTTTCTAAAACAGTTCTCAGAGAAATATCTTGGTTCTGTTTGGAATTTCTTTCAAGAGCCTTCTTTTTTTTTCTTTCAGACAAGAAGATGAAAATTTGAATCTTTTGCAAAATGGAGGAGAATTGAGCATTACAGTAAAAGAAAAACTAAATGAATTAAGCATTGGAGAAAGATTAGGCCTGATAGGAAAAGCTGTTGATCTAAGCACTCCTATGGAGGAGTCTCGCAAATTAGACCAAATAAACATGAATATCAATAAACTGGCTAGTGAAGAGGTAGTTCCAGTTCCTGTAGAAAGGTTAGAATCACAGAAAACGGTTTCAGTGATGGGCTTTTTGAATAACAACACAAAAGAAGAAAGTGAGCACTTGGAAAATGGAAATAAATATCCTATAAATAAAGTAAACGGACATCCTGAGGAAACAGAGTTTCCCAGTAAAGACAAGCTAGTGAAAAGCACTACAGTTGATGGTGATGCTGCTGAGCTGTCTGTTTCAAGAAGCACTGAAGATTTGTCCCCACAGAGAAGCGGTCCTGTGATGAAATCTCACAGCATCACCAGTATGGACAGTGGTAGTCTGAAAATCTATGATATTTTAAATGAGAATGGATCTCAACAGTCAAACTCAGTGGTAAGATCACCATCTGATACTGCAGATGGAAAAAACATAGTCCGAAGTAAATCTGCTACTCTTCTGTACGATCAGCCTTTGCAGGTTTTTCCTGCGTCATCGTCATCATCTGATTTAGTATCTTCTACAAAAACTGTGTTCAAGTTTGACTCAAATCACAATCCTGAAGGTGCTAATGTAGTGAGAGGATCAGCGACAGGTGGTGCACAGATGCTCTGCACTCCTCCTCAGTATAATATTCAGTATAGCAGCAGTGCAGCAGCAAAAGATGCCCTGTGGCCCCAGAAACAAAACTCCCAAGTAGAACAAAGCAACTTACCTCCTTCACGTCCGCTTAAGTCTGACAGTACAGAAACTCCCAGCTACGTAAAGCATTCTGCCAACATGAATTTCTCCAATCATAACAATGTCCGAGCCAGTGCTGTGTACAACACTCACCAGCGGATGGCTGGGAGACATACAGATATGTGGGCTGTCCCAGCTAATGACAGACTGCTCCCAGGAACAACCAGACACACTCTCCAAAGGCAGAGCAGTATATCTTCTACAGCTTCCATAAATGCTGGGGATAGTGGACCTTCCAGGCAGGCCCAAGTTACTGAAGGGGACTATTTAACATACAGAGATTTACATTCAATGGGAAGAGGTCCACCAGTAATGTCAGGGCAGCAGAGACCTCTTTCTGCCCGAACATACAGCATTGATGGCCCAAATGTAACCCGGCCACAGAGTGCTCGGCCCTCGGTAAACGAAATACCAGAAAGAACTATGTCGGTCAGTGACTTCAATTACTCACGGACTAGCCCTTCGAAGAGGTCAAACCCAAGGGTTAACTCCGAGCACTCACTGTTAGACCCTGCAGGGAAAAGTAAAGTCCCTCATGACTGGAGGGAACAGGTGCTGCGACATATTGAGGCTAAGAAGCTAGAAAAGGTAAAAATAATAATTTTTTTCTCCTACTTCTCTGTTACCTGGGTGTGGAATAAGATAAATACTGTGTTTTGAACTTCTTTTAGTTACTAGTGAAAATCTACTTTTGACCCTGCTGTAAAAAGGATAAACGTGCTTGTGATGAATATCTGAGAAACACTCAGATGGTAGACTGTAAATGAACTTTTCTCCCAAATTAAAAAAGGTGCTGTTGTTTTTACATCATACTTACCAGTTTAGCCAAATTATTGTTGAATACATTAAATATGTCACACTGACCTGCTGGACTGCAAGACCAGCTCTTGAAAGCCAAGTAATTATTATAGCATCGTATTCACGTACTAAAATATTCCCTTACACTTCTTGATCTTTCTTTTCTGTCTTTTTTCCCCTTATTTCTTCTCTTTAAGAACAAGGAAAAGTAAATCAGTGAAATCTATTTGGAAGTATAGTCTACAACTTTAGTTGCTGAAGAATTCAATAGCCATAATTATCATGTTATTTGCCTTCAAGCCAGTTATCTTTTGAAGTTGGGTATCTGACAGATTGTTGAATGAACATTTATTGCTGTGAGATGAGAACACTTAAAAATCTTGCTCGTTTCAGAAAATCACAGTAGGTTTTGATAGAACTAGAAATGAGGATGAGGATTCTTTATGTACTGTAAATGCCATCAAGAATTTGAGCTGATATGTAGAGCTGAACAATTATATATATTAAGAATTTGAGTAGACCCTGGAAGAGTGTAATCTGTGCTGTCCAGTTAGCCCAGTTGAAAAAAATCATCACTAAAAAATGGATAGAATGTCATTAGCCTGACCCTGTTTGTTTGGAAGGGAAGTAAGTAAAGCGGCCAAAATACGTTTTGATTATGCCAGCTACATGGATTTTGTTTTTTAGTTTCTTTTCTAAGAACATACTTTGTTTTATTATTATGCTAAATACTTGAATATCTGTGATAGCTAGAGAAATTTAATTGGAGATGGTAGGAAAAATTACTTTTAACTATAATTTTTGTTTAGAAATCCCAGTATTTGGGGGCATAGGTTTGCTTTTGTTTTTTAGGTTTGGATTTTTTTTTTCTTTTTTTTTAAGTTGCATAACTTCTGGTGACAGAAAGGGATAGGTTTTGTTTTTTAAAGAAGCCTGCAAAACAGCTGCACCTGTTCTGGTCCAGATTGTCACCTACAACAGAAAATGCTTTCACAGAACTCTACTGTAGTGTGGGCGACCCTTTGTCCCCACAAGAGGGTCACAGGCCTCATCATGTTCCAACTCTAATAAAATGTGCATTCCCTCATTTTCAATACTTCTGGATAGTTATATCAAATCTTACATGAAATGACAAGAGAAGCAAAGATCCCAGCACTCGCTGAATACAGATGGAAACAAAACCTCAGTGCACTGCTATGCAGTTTGTTTATTGCTTGTTCATCTGTATGCTAAGAACAGTGTTTAATACAGAAGTGATATCTGTTCAGGTCTGTAGAAGAGCAATCACCTTTACTGAAATGACATTGATCGCCTGACTTGATTCCCTTTTTATCTGTCCATACTTTCTATTATGCTTTACATATAAACTTTAATTTTTCCTACTAAACTGATAATGGAATAGGTGCTATTAAGATCTTAGCTGTGGATCTAATTTAACAGATCTTTTAAGTCTGTTTTGTATGTGTGTGTTTCTTTTGTTCTGGCCTTGAATTGTTTCAAAGTAGCTTTTGCTAACAATCTGAAACATATTTATGGGTTTAAAAGTGAATGCCTATATAATTGTCAGCGTTATATTCTCCAGGATATAATTGACTTAAAAAGAAGAATCTGAACTATGAAAAATGTAGATATGATCCTAAATGGCAACTGGCAAATATGATAATGTAAAAATTCTAGGAATTTGCTAGATATTTCTTTGTTCTTTTAAAATAATGGTTTCAGTATTTCTGTGTGTTATTAAAAATTAGCTGAGTGGTGGAGGTTCTCGATCTATAAAAAGACTTCTGAAAGTTTTGAAGTCTGAAAAAAAAAATCAGTAATTTTTGCTGTAGTTTTGAGTCTACCAAAAATGATTGACAGTGGGTTTCCACCAAGTAACCAGCATTTGTAATACCTTTAACAAGCTCTAAGGGGCATACACTGATCAGTGATCCCAGTATGGGTCATTCACTTAGGAGCTGGACTCAATGATACTTGTGGGTACCTTCTAACTCAGAATATTCTGTGATTCTGTGAAACACAGAGACTAACTGAAATTATCCATCTAGTTGAATGAAGGTGAAAATGGTTCATGAGACCATTTGTAAATAGAAATCATGCATATATTAGAAGAAACAGCTGGCTTACCTGATGCAAAGCTTATTTTGTTGTGGGAGAAAAGAGCTTACTTACATGTCAAGCTGCTCTCTAGTGGTTATATCTATAAGCTGTTTGAAAGCAGGCAGGCAATTCTGCCCCACCCCCAACCTCATAAATGTAGTGCACACGTGAGTTTTAGAAACAGTAGTATCTTTCAGCATATTTTTTTTTTTGAGTGTGACATGCTAATTTTACCACCTGGTATGTTGTAGTAGTCTCCTATAATCATCTTGTTGGTTTTTATTTAGGATTTTAAACTAAAATAGTGCCTGTATAGAAGCACTAGTGTCACACTAGGATGTGGAGGAGGAATATCTTATCCATAACCTGCAATAAAAAAAATCTGCAACAGTTATCTGTAAATATCTATTACATTTCCATGCTAAGTGTACAAAAATAGTTAGTGAACCTGCCTGTCTTTCATCTTCATCTTTCATCTTCAATGAAATCCTCTGTTTTTTGTCTACTTTATGTACTATTTAAAATGCAGAGCTTTCAGAGGAGAGATCATAAAGTTAAATTCCTTCTTTCAAATTCGGAAATCAGAATAGCTGTTTTTTTCCTCAGAGTTGTCAGTGTACAGAAAAACATCTACATGTTTTAGTTTTGATACAGAATCGCAGTTTTAATCAAAGTTTTTCTTGAACACATTTTTTTACACTGAATCCCTCTCATGCAAAAATATTTTAATTGATACAGTCTCAGATTTTCTCCAAATTAATCTTACTTCAGTGTGTCAAGGACAGTAACTTCAGTGGGTCTGTGAATACATAAAATTAAGTGCCTAAGTGTTTGTAAGATCGTAACCTGAAGAATATTTTGACACTGTTAAAATTAGAGGAATGTTATCCATTCAGTAGTTGTTAGTTTTAAATTTTGACTTCAATTTTACTTGTATATTCTTTATTTTGAATGAACTACTGAACCATCAATGTGTTAGAGTGACATTTTGTGGAATTCAGAAGTCAAGCCATCACACTTTAAAAGGATTAAAATTCTTGTGCATTTCGTATGTAAACACTGAAAGTTCAGACCCTGCAAATGTTTTATGACAGTAGAATTTAAATTACATGTAATTTTCCACTCTTCAGTAGACTGAAGTGCTGTTATTTATGGAAGAGACCTAAATTCATGCCTTTTTTCCTCTTGTGACTGAGGAACAGTTTTCTAATGTTTAACCTTTTCTTTGAGATTAACTGGTATCTTGCTAAAATTCTGTCAGATGTTTTTTTTCCCCTGCTTGTGGGCTTTTACTCCAAAAGGCTTAGACCAGTAATTTTAGGCATTTCGAGAATACCTTATGCAAACTTTTTCTGACAAGTCTTAGATGGTCATTTGGAATGAAAACTGAAGAGATTTCTAAACATTTAATATCATCTCAAAGGGTAATTTATGCCCACCTTTAGCCTGCAGTTGGTGATAAGTATTGTTAAATGAGTAAGTAAACAGATAATTAAAAGGACTAATACTTAAGCTTAGCAGGTAAGTTACCAGTTAAGGCTATTCCAAGATAAGTAGAATGTAGAGTCTTGTTCCTGCAGATACTTCAATTTTATTAGTTTCTCTTCAGCAGCAAAATTTCATGGATTGTCATGACAGATTCCAGTGAGTCTTAAAATTATAACAATATTATCTAATAGAAATTCTCCTAAATAAATTCCACTATTTATTGTCTAAATTTACCTAAGTAAATATATTACGGCACTTCAATTCCCAAAATGTTCCCAAAAGAATGCTGACTATGCCATTGAAATTATTCAAGAGCCTTGGCCAATAAAAAACAAGTATTGTCAGTAAATACTGTTTTCCAAGGGAGTTTCCAAAGACTCTGGTACCAGAGCATCTGGGGAATGTGAGTATGTAGAGGCATATGACTTTGATTATTAAACCAGTTTTTTCACAAGATGAAGCTCGTATGAAAGAGCAGGTGTCTGCCTGAGGACTAGTGACTATTTTCAAAATCACATTACTATACATAGGCAAATGCCAAAATATATTTATTCATGTAATAAATGTTTGCTGTATCTTAGTCAAATTATACCTATTCTGAATATTTCTTTCTTTAACTTGGAAAAATTAGACAACTTCGAATTTGTTGAGGTTTGATGCTTTGTGGTGTATCTTTTCCTAGGATCATATTTTTTCATGGGTTTGTCACATTTTCAAGATAGGTTTGTTTCATTTATCAGGTGGAATATGGAGGAATTTTTATTTCTTCCCTTGCATAGTCTGTTTTGTTCTTACAGTTACAAAAGTCCACAGTGGCAAGATGGTAATGTCTCCTGCTTTTTTAGCTTGCCTTGACAATATTGCAAGGGTCAGTTTGCAGGATAATGAAGCTCAAAACCAAACCACTATCACTTCTGTCCTTGAGGTCATGTTACCTGTTTGACTGCCCACAGAAGCACAGGGGTGGTCTCAGTTTCCTTCAAGCCTCTTCTCCTTTAAATGAGGCTTGTTCACATTCTTGAATGAAGTATTACTGGAATTGCTGATGTTGACAGGGTGGCTATAGCAAGAAAATCCAGTCAGATCTCTATGTAAATTTTTATTTGTACTTACCAGTAGTGTATGTGGGGAGATGAGACAATATAATGACTGGTAATTAGACAGTTTTCTATAGGTGTTTTTCTTGACTGCCAACTTCCCTTCCTACAACATATTGCATATGTTGAAATTTATGGAAAACCTGAAAATTTTGATAAGCACCTTTGTTGTTTTTTTCAGACACATGAATATTTGAATTACTTTATTTACATGTAATTCTGCATGTTAATTGCTGATTGCGTGCTGATTTACAGTAAATAAAGGTAAATAGGGTCACTGAGTTGTGTTTTATACATCACAGGTGTACTGTTCTTGCATGGGTTTTATCTTGCATGACAATGGAATATGTTTGTATTACATGTATAACATGTCTTTGTGGTTTATGCATGCTGCACTAATCTCTGTGTTAAATCTGTCCCCTCTTTATTCAGAGCATGCTGTCTCGGTCCTTTAATTCCAATTATGCTGCAGTTAGCAGCTTTCACTATGGCAGCTCTAGGGATCTGCATGGCAGCCAGGGTAGTGTTGCCTTGAGTGTTGCAGACGGAAGAGGTTCTGGTGTGCACATTGTTCGAGTGAGTACCTATAGGAGGTTATTGCAATATGTAGAGGGGGAAAGAATAAACATTGAGGGGGTCCTTAAGTTCATAGAGTTATCCTTTCACATATGCCCAATGCTGAAAAAAAAAGATATAATTTATATGCTGGAATTTTTTTTTAGGCATTAAATACTTTGCCTTCACTTTATATGCCTTAAACTTACTGCAAGGCTTTTCAATTTAATGTCATGAAGTTGAGTTTTTTAACTGGCTTTTGTAGATGGCTGAACACATGTAAAATTGTCTGGTTTTCTTGTACCTTTGTGAACAAGAGATTACCATCCTGAATTTAATCTAGGTTGATAAAGGTTTGAACAAAATCTTACAATGCTTTTTCCTCCCTCAAATGAAATTCTGATTATATGAACTGTACATTAAGATACTGCGGGCATTCAAGAAAATTAATAGTAAGAAATCCCAAGAAAATGGGAGGAAATTAGTTTTTAACTCTTAGCATCATGAGTGATGTTATGGTATCCATAGTGAAAAGGATAAAGTCAGAAGAAGTTTAATCCTTGAATAAGTTAGTCCCTAGAATTTGTTGACTTTTTTCATCAGCTTACTGGTGATTAAAGACATCTCTGCAGTTGAGAGTTTTTGTAAATGTTCATCAATGTTTTTTATGGGTTTATGGAGGCTTGGCTAGTGAGATTTTCTACATAAACAATGTACTAGTTAATCAAAGAAGATGAAGAATGATAAAGCCCTTAATATATTTTATCAGAATTTTTTAATTTGAATCATATGAAGACAGCTGTCTTTACTGCTCCATTCTGCTTAAAGCATCCCCAGGCATCTACTCCAGGAGACCAATGCCAGGATGAAGTATTTGTTTCAGGACAGCAGAATTACTCATCTGCTACGCTTAGTCTCAAAGATGGTCCTTCAGACAGCATGAAGAAAATAGCTGTTCAGGTAATTATGTGCATGTCCCCATGGATAGGATATTATTTGCTATTCTTTGTATGGATGTATTTTTTATTAATAGCAGAAATTTATGTTGGGATAGCAGTTGGAACTAGGGCTTCTTTAAAATGTAATACCTAAGGTTCAAAGCTGGTATAAATGAAATAGCATCCTTTTTTTGAAGAAAAAACTTAGTTAACTATATCAAGGGAGACAGTTCTTAGTTTTCTTCAGTAGGTGCTTTGAAAGAAGAAATCTGCAGCCAAACAAGTACTTGCAAGTGGAAATTGGAATATGGCAGATGATTTCAGAAAAGCAATCTGAATCTGATTAAACTTTTTAATATTTGCACTCATACAGACAAATGAGTGACTAATTAGACTAAGAGCTTGAGGCATATGGGTAAGGAGCTGCAGAGCTGAGCAGTAACTCTGAGACTTCATTGTCACTTCCAACATCATTCCTAGTGACATAGTTTGAATGCACTGTATGTCTTGACAGTTGTGTACCTTACTGCTGCTTGGTGATGCGTTATCAAATCAGTGACATATGTTAACACAGGAATAAGATCTGTTGGAAATACTGCAATTTTGATAGTAAAATCCTGAGCTTGGATACAAACTTGCTCAGAAGGTTTTCTTGTGAAGTGGTCACCTTAGGATGCTTGGAGAGCACATAGTTTCTGTCTGGTAGCTAGGAAGGATTTTTATTTTTGTATGATCTACTGGAAATCATTACAAAATCTCTGAATTTTATGCAAGGAAATTGTAAACTATAATGATACCAACCAAGTGTCAATATTGTTAGTTGCACTGCTAGAAAATAATGTTTGGGAAAACTCAGTGAAACAAGTGCTAAAAGCAAAGGCTGTCTAGTCTGTTCTGGTAGATTAGCACTCAAAGAAAGTTTTTGTTTTTCATATTTGTTCTCAGTATGTCAGAGCTGATAACTTTGAAGAAGATGGAGTATAATTGTATGTTATCCAGAAGAATTTTACTAAAAACTAAGAACAGTCAAGTGTGAGAAGTATTGAAATAATAAAAGAGGAATTGAGGATTGCTGCTTACAAAATGTATGACACTGAGTATTCATATTTTATTCAGATGCCTTTGACAAATGGACAAATGTGCCAGCCTCAGAGACTTCAGGCAAACTACAGCCAAGTCCATCATCTCCCTCCTCAATCATCAGTAATGAGACATCCATCTAGAGAGCAATTAATTGATTATCTGATGTTGAAAGTTGCCCATCAACCTCCCTTTACCCAGTCCCAGTGTTCTCCCAGACAAAGCCATGAGTTGGCAAAGCAAGAGGTAAGAATAAAATCTAATATGATATGACATCTGTCAGTAAATGGCAGTGAATAGTTACATTGTTTTCATTTATTACACTTTCTCTGTAAATGGTGACAGAAATCACACAGGGATTTATCTCCAGCAGAAGACAATGTTATCTTAGTGCAATTCTACTCAAATCACATGTTCCTTCCCATTTTGAGAGAAATGTGGTAGATTTTTAACAGAATATACCAGAAACTTAAACTTACATCATTTTACTGAGCTAGAAATTTATTTCTCAACTATATTTATTGTTCCCTAATTCATTATTTAGCTAGTAACTGAAAAAAATACAAAGCTGTACAACTTGGAGCACTTTGCATCTGGAATGGTTCAAAATCCTGTAAATGTAGGACTGTACATTCACAAATAGAAGTCCCTAAAAAAAAAAGTGTGAGCAATCTTATGAGTGTCTGATAATTATCAGTTTTATTTATAATAGACAGAGGTAGTACATATAATAAATTCTTATACCATTTAACAGCTCTTTTATTGTGGCAACCTTCTTTCTGTATTGTGTGGGTTTTCTGAGAAAACACTGAGAACTACATTTAAATTCTTTGCTAGAATGAGAATGTCCACTTACTGTGTAAACTAAGTTTTCTAGTCAACTCTTTTAGCAAGAGAAAGAAGACAGTGTTGGTTACTTAGAACTTAGAGTGAAAGTAGGAATGATATTTGATTTTTAAAATTCAGCTAAGGTAGCAAAAAAATAGGAGGAATAGGTTCTTTCATAGGAGCATATATATTTGCTAGGGGCATTAAAATAATTTACATAATATCAAAATATATTTGAATTTAAAGCCCAAGTGAATTATGATTATTATAATAGCGATATTGGAGTAAAACTTAGGCACATGATGCTGTTGTATTGTAATCTCATTCTGCAGTAAAATAACGAGATATAATACTCTCTTGAAGTGGTGGGTTCTTTTTTTGTTTATTTGTTGGTTTGGTTTGGTTTTTTCCTTGGTAAAGCTTTTGTTCACCTGAATTCCTTCGTAATAATTTCATGATAGTAGCTTCAAATGCGTATTTTAAACCAGTTTATCTGACTGTAGTTATAACTACTTAGATTCGAGTGAGAATTGACAAGGATCCAGAACTTGGATTTAGTATATCAGGAGGAGTTGGTGGTAGAGGGAATCCATTCAGACCAGAAGATGATGTAAGTATTTTATACTAATGCTTTTTAAGAGCATTCTGATTTATAGTGTTTCTTATGTTTAGCAAAGGGAGAAAAGAAAGTATATGTATTTCTCAAACCACTAACCTCCTGGATTGGAAGGGAGAAAACTGAGGACAAATGATATGGAAATTCAAGGTTGTAAGGTTACTACAGTGGTCACATGACAGCACAGAGGATTATTCTAGCAGAGTGGTTCTTGCACAGTTCTAGTAATCACTCAACAAATTTGTGATAGGGAATTATGGAGGGTACAATTATGAATCCTATTAAGAGACCACAGCCTACAGCTGTATTTCTGGTGGTTGATAATTAATTTTGAAATATACATCTACCGTATACATTTTGACATATACATCTGCCAAATTAAGCCAAGGCAAGTCAGAACTCCTTTAAAGATAATTCTTCTGGATTTAAAATCAGAAAAGGAAGGCAGTATCAAAAGACAGTAGAATATCAAAAGACCTGTAGAATAAAATTGCATTCTCTCCTGTTTAGGGTGAAAAATTGAAAAAATGTTTTGAATTACATCTGTTTGACACTGTCCTGCTATTCATAAATAAATTGTCAAAATGTTTTCCACCTCTGTTTTTCAAGGGAATATTTGTAACGAGAGTGCAGCCAGATGGACCGGCATCTAAGTTCCTGCAGCCTGGGGATAAAATAATTCAGGTACTGTAATCACCTAATTAACTAGCCTATGTAATACACCAGTTTATTCTTAATTTGCAGCTAAGAGCAGAATGTTTAATTTTTAGTTTATCATTTTTTATACTTCTAAAAACAAAACAACAACAAAAAAAAGACAAAACGTCATTTGAGGTGGAACATGAGCACTTCATTAAGCTTTACTGTCATTCAGTTATTCATTTTGTGGTCATTCACATGCAGTGTTCTGAATAATGTGTTGTCTGAACACCAGCAGTTGTCCCTCACAGCCCCTCTCCAGAGCTGCACCTTGCTGTTAATCCCTCTCCATCCTGCAGTTCCTGCCAGACCTTGCTGCCTCTCCCCAGCTGGCAGTCTGGACATGCTGGAGCTGCCTCTCAGCTGGCTGGTCCCAGCAGGGATCTCCTGGCTGCCCGTCTGCTGCCAGCAAAGCAGGTTGGCCATTCAGGAGTCATGGCTTCTGGGCTGCAAGCTGTGTTGTTCTTTAGTCTGTGTCTCTACCTTTCAGACCTCTCCTGTATTAGATTTGTTTGAATTTGTCTAGTGAACTCATTAAGCTATTCAGGGAGGGATCAGAGAAATGAACAGTTTCTTAAGGAAATGGGCTAAGGGGACATTTAAACATTGTTGTAGCGACCCTTAAAGTTGCAAAGCTTGTTCAAAATAATTATTCACCACATTAGTGATTTGAGAATGTTGGTGGAGTCAACCCTGATGCATTTCAGTTTTCTAAAAACAGAGCGAACAAAAAACCCCAAACCAAACACCACTAGTATCTTGATGAAACTACAACATCCTGTGAACAGTTTTCTAAAGCAAAGCCAAATTGAGAACTTAGTCTAATTCTTCAGATTTTTGTTTAATGAGGAATTCATAGTTTAAAGAAGAACTAAAGATGAAGTTGCATTTTCATGCTTAGACAATTAGAGGCTGCTTCCTTTCTCATAACTAAGAGTATTTTTTTGTGTAACAGCATGTTCTTTATACCTGCGATGATATAATGACAGCTCCACTCTGTCTTGTTACCACTCAGACAATTTGTGGGGTTCTTTGCTGAGTATAATTTCTTCCAAAATGCCTTTGCTATGCTTGATTTGGCAATGTTCTCTGTAAAACATGGAATCATAGAATCATAGAATTAACTGGGTTGGAAGAGACCTCTGAGATCATCAAAGTCCAACCCTTGCTCCAACCCCACTGTGATTACTAGATCATGGCACTCAGTGCCACATCCAGCCTCGTCTTAAAAGCCTCCAGGGATGGTGAATCCACCACCTCTCTGGGCAGGCCATTCCAATGCCTGATCACTCTCTCTGTAAAGAACTTCTTTCTAATATCCAACCTAAACCTCCCCTGACAGAGCTTAAGCCCATGCCCTCTTGTCCTATTGCTGATTGCCTGGGAGAAGAGACCGACCCCCACCTGGCTACAACCTCCTCTCAGGGAGTTGTAGAGAGTGATGAGGTCACCCCTGAGCCTCCTCTTCTCCAGACTAAACAACCCCAGCTCCCTCAGCCTCTCCTCACAGGACTTGTGCTCAAGTCCCTTCACCAGCCTGGTTACTCTTCTCTGGACGTGCTCCAGCACCTCAATGTCTTTCTTGAACTGAGGGGCCCAGAGCTGAACACAATACTCAAGGTGTGGCCTCACCAGCTCTGAGTACAGGGGAAGGATCACTTCCCTGCTCCTGCTGGCCACACTGTTCTTGATGCAGGCCAGGATGCCATTGGCCTTCTTGGCCACCTGGGCACACTGCTGGCTCATGTTCAGCTTCCTGTCAATCCAAACTCCCAGATCCCTTTCCACCTGGCTGCTCTCCAGCCACTCTGTGCCCAGCCTGTAGCACTGCAGGGGGTTGTTGTGGCCAAAGTGCAGGATCCGGCACTTGGCCTTGTTGAACTTCATCCCATTGGAATCAGCCCAACTCTCCAGCCTATCCAGATCCCTCTGCAGAGCCCTCCTGCCTTTCAGCAGGTCGACACTCCCTCCCAACTTGGTGTCGTCTGCAAATTTGCTAATGATGGACTCAATCCCCTCATCTAAATCATCGATAAAGATGTTAAACAGGACTGGGCCCAGCACTGATCCCTGAGGATCACCACTAGTGACCGGCTGCCAGTTGGATGCAGCCCCGTTCACCAGCACTCTCTGGGCCCGGCCCTCCAGCCAGTTCCTAACCCAGCACAGAGTGCACCTGTCCAAGCCATGGGCTGCAGCTTTTCCAGGAGTATATTATGGGAGACAGTGTAAAAGGCTTTGCTGAAGTCCAGACAGACACATCCACAGCCTTCCCCTCATCCACCAGGCGGGTCACCTGATCATAAAAGGAGATCGGGTTGGTCAAACAGGACCTGCCCCTCCTAAACCCGTGCCGGCTGGGTCTGATCCCTTGTCCATCCTATAGGTGCTGTGTGATTGCACTCAGGATGATCTGCTCCATAACCTTGCCAGGCACTGAGGTCAGGCTGACAGGCCTGGAGTTTCCCGGGTCCTCCTTGCAGCCCTTTTTATAGATCGGCATGACATTTGCCAACTTCCAATCGTCTGGGACCTCCCTAGAGAGCCGGGACTGTTGGTAAATCATGGAGAGCAGCTTGGCAAGCTCTTCTGCCAGCTCCCTCATCACCCTAGGATGGATCCCATCTGGTCCCATGGACTTGTGTGGATCCATGTGGCTCAGTAAGTCACTGACTGTTTCCTCCTGGAATACAGGGAGGCTGTTTCCTGTCCCTGTCTACCAGCTCCAGAGGACAGTTGTCCCAAGGGCCACCTGTCCTACTGGTGAATACTGAAGCAAAGTAGGTGTTAAGTACCTCAGCCTTCTCCTCATCCCTGTTAACTATGCTTCCCCCCCAAGTCCAACAAGGAATGGAGGTTTTCCTTGCCTCTCCTTTTGTTATTAATGTATTTATAGAAGCGCTTTTTGTTATCCTTAACAGAAGTAGCCAAATTGACTTAAAATTGTGCTTTTGTCTCTCTAATTTTCTTTCTGCACGACCTACTTACACTCCTAAACTCATCCTGGGTAGCCAGCCCTATTTTCCATAGTCTGTAAGCTCTCTTTTTATCCCTGATTTCCTTCAGAATCTCCCTGTTCAACAAAGCTGGTCATCTACCTCGCTGGCTTGCCTTTTGGTACACTGGCACAGCCTGTTCCTGTGCACTCAAGTCTTCCTTCTTGAAGCACGTCCATCCCTCCTGCACCCCCTTGTTTTCAAGGGTTTTTTCCCAGGGTATGCTCTGGACCAGTCTTCTGAACAGGCCAAAATCTGCCCTCTGGAAGTCCAGTGTGGAGGTTTTATTGCTGGCCTTCCTTGTATCCCTGAGTATTGCAAACTCTATTATTTCATGGTCACTGTGCCCCAGGCGGCCTCCAACCACTACATCTCCCACCAACCCCTCTCTGTTTGTAAACAACAGGTCTAGTGGGGCCCCACCTCTGGTAGGTTCATTTATCAGCTGGAGCAGGAAATTATCCTCTATACGCTCCGGGAATCTCTTAGACTGCCTCTTCTCTGCCATATTGAGCTCCCAGCAGATATCCAGCAGGTTGAAGTCACCCACAAGAACAAGGGCTGGCGATTTTGAGATATCTGCCAGCTGCTTGTAGAATAATTCATCGCTTTCATCATCCTGGTTGGGTGGTCTATAACAGACTCCCATTAGGATGTCAGCCTTCCCCCTGATTCTGATCCAATGGGCATGCATATTACAATGCATGTCTAATCCATTTCTAATAAAAATATTCTATATGACTAGTGACTACATAATTGGCAGGTAAGACTTAAGACTAGGGCTAGGACATTCTGTACAGATGAGGATTTGGAACAGTTGTTGCCGCTTTTGCTTTCTGAACAGTCTATCTAAATCTTCCTCTGCAATCCTAAAGATTTGTAAACCACTGGTTTTATAACCAAGGATTCAGCTGGTAACAACAGCAAGTGTTCAGTGATGGGATAAGGAACTGCAGCTTTCAAAGTGGCACAGCTTAAGGCACATAGGACATTGCAAGTTCACTCTGTCACCACATAAGCAGCGCAGGGAAAAAGGTGGGATGCACAGCTGGAAGCAATAACAATTTAAACTGGATAAATGTGTCCTTCTGTCAGATTTTGCTGCCCAATCTGAACATGAACTTGTAGTAGTACTCTGAGAAGTTGAGCCATAGCTGTGTTTTCCATCTTTTTTTAAGGCCACTTAGGCCTGCCTGTGTTTGCCAAGACAAACTTGTCCAACAATAACAATGTTGTTTAGAGGGTCATAGGCACATTCAAGTTGGCGATGACCTCCAAGGGTCTCACACCCTAAAATGGCTCCCAGTGCTATTGATGTTTTTTGTTATGGGCTTCAATAGTTTTAATTTATCATAAATGCCATTTCTAATATTCTGATATTTAAAATGGGATGTGTCATTTGTACTAGGTTTAGGGGTTTTTTGGTGTGGCTGTGGTAAGACTGATAAATTAGATCTGTGATGTTAATGGTTCAAAGCTTTGTTTTCCTTTGGTAATTTGCAAAATTCTTCCAAGGCTGACACAGTAGTTCAGGTTTTTTGTAGCATACAGGTACATATTCAACTAATCTGCAAATTTGCAATGTTTTATTCTCTGCATTTCTATAGAATTTGGTTATTTTAAACCTTAAAGCTTAAATAAACTAACACAAAGTATGAGTTTTGTTTCACTAACATGGCATATGAGACTGTCATTTTGAGTTTTAAATATTTCTTTTTAGGCTAATGGCTACAGCTTCATCAATATTGATCATGGACAAGCTGTATCTTTGCTAAAGACTTTTCAGAATGCAGTGGAACTCATCATTGTACGAGAAGTTTCTTCATAAGTACGTTTGATTGTGGGGATAAGCCAACAGGATTCATTGAAGGACTTATGAGAAACAATATTTTGCCTATTTTTATACATTAAAAGAACTCTAATTATGATCAAAATTTGTACAGGAATACTGAGCTCGTGGTTAAAGAGGGAAAAACCACTGTATAGAACGTAAAAGAAATAATTTTAGAAATGCGTACGGTGAATAAACTTGTTTTTAAGCATTATAGCAATCTAAGGATCACTCCTCCAAGAACAAACCTGTGTTGTTTTTTTGTACAGATGGTAGGTTTATTTTTGGATAATTCATACACATTAGTAAACTTTGTGCAAGGCCTTGCGAAGCCTCAGTTGTAGCCAATGAACAGATGGCAGGGCTGTCTGTCCTGTAGCTGTTTATTTTTATTCACCAGATATTAATGTGTTACGCTGAACCACTTCTGTAGATATGAATGGGGATATGAAGTGTAGGCTTTGCTATGTGCACATTGTATAGATGAATGGGTAGATGGAAGGTGGTGCTGATTGGACAGAATAAAGGTCAGGTGGAATAATTATCTGCTATCTAAATCTGGAATCAGGAAAGAAGAAAAAGTGTTTAGTTCTGGAGTGTACATCTACCAATAGAAAATGCAATAAGAGCTTATGGTGTTTTTTTTAGGAAGACTATAACTACAAATTTGTGATATTATACAGGATTTGTTCTTAATGTAGTCATAAAATACTCATTTGCCACATGTGATTTATGTTTAGTTGGGTTTTCTTGCATACATAATTTTTTCAACAGTACTGTGGAAATGTGCCCAGAGATTTTTCTCTGCCATAGAAATCCTGAATTTTGTGGAAATGGTGATACTTTTATCTTTATAAACAGGACTCCATTTTAAGCGTACAGATTTTAAAAATGAAACTGAAATGGCCAGTTTTTAAGGTTGTTGCTTGTAATATATATTTAAACAAACACAAAAGCAAATGGTGCAGGAAGGATTATGAAAGACATCTTGATTTTGTTTGGCCTTTGCATTGCTTTGTTAATCGAAAAGGAAACCATACGCATGGAGCTAGGCAACCAAAGCAAGTTTGTGAAACTTTGAGCAGTGGTGGTGAATTGCTGTGGTGAAATGGAAAGCAAAGGGAGGGTGTACTTAAAACCCACCAGCTGGTAATGAGGTTTCTTAAAGGGCTGTTCCTACAGGTAACATTAAATGTGAACTAGACACTTCAGAGTCATTAAAGGGTTTCTAACTACATTAATGTAATAGTGATTTACCACAGGCTGCCTTTGTTCCTTATTACTGTATAAAATCTTCAATTATGCTTCTATTAATTTTGTTTACTAGAAACATTATCTTTCTCCTTTGTAATTGAATAGAGACTGCATAACCTGCAGTGATAATTCATACGGTTGTTATGGACCAGGGAAAAGTGCCATAGAAGACCGATAACTGTTTTTAACCAGGGCTAATGATTAGCCATCATTAGAGCAATATTAAGTTATTGCAGTTCCTTTTTAATTACATAAAAGTTGTTAGTTTGAGACAGGTATAATCGCTTTTTTCAACCCAAAAAGTAAATGCTTTTAATAAAGCTAGCAAAAACACCAGCTTCCTTTACTTTTGGAACAATGAGCTGGAAGAGAGAAAGTATACATAGCTAGTGGTAATAAACAGGCAGTACTTTTTTAATAAGTTCAATATTATTGCACTTCTTTCAAAGATGTTAACTATTGCTTATTGTACTGTGTATAGTTCTAATAATTTTAATTGAAACCCTTTAACAACTCTTTGTATATTTTAATTCTTTTTATTTGATTTTCAGTAATATTTACATAGAAAATGATTTTTGGATATATTAGTAGAAATGTGCTGTATTTTGATAAAATTCACTTATTTTCTGTGTGCTGGTAATCTTCAAAGAAAAGAATGAGAAACATAGCTATATAATGGCATGTTTCAGTGTTCTGCTTCTAAGATGTGTTTAGTTGTTGTTTAGTTTCTATTTTTTTATTGAAAATGCAAAATGTTTGCATCACATGTTCATTATTTTTAATCATGTTATTTTATCACACACTGCCTTTTAATGGGGATACATACGGACAAGTCCTAAATTACTTTGGTCTTCTACAAAACCTGTATCTTTGAGAAGGGAAAAGTCCAAAAAGCAGAACTGATTCTTTACTGATCTTGGACTGACTTTGTATACATTTTGCAGTACATTTAAATATACCACTGAGAAATTATACAGTATTGTATTTTGCTTTAATGGTAACAGAAGTTTTAAATGTTGTTGTGTCACTTAATTTTCAGGTTTATGTATCACAGGAAAATTCTACCAAAAGCTGTTTCACTGTGGTAGAACTATGTAAGTAGAGATTTATATCAAGAGGTTTAGTACTTCCTGTGAAAATACTTGGCCAAAGCTTGTCTTCCATCAGTTAGCAAATAACCGTCTAATAAAACATGAATTTTGCTGATTTTACTCAGTAAATGTTTGAGTTTTCACTGGATTGAAATGTGTTTTTGTCAATGTCAATGTGTGAAGGTAAACATGTCAAACTAAGTGATTTTACAGAAAGTGGGACAAAAATGTCTCCTGAACTAGTCCAGCCAGGATTCAGCAGGAGGAGAGACAGTATCAAAACTTTTCATTTTGAATGCATCATAAACTAAATTTTGGATAGAATAAAATCCATCAGCAGCCTAAGTTACTCAGCAAGGCAACAAGTTCATGCAAACTCAGTTAATTCTTTCTATTCCTAATAGTTCGTTAAAGAATCAGTTCAACTGATGTAATGAAAAAATGAAGTCTCTCTCCCACGTATTTATTATGTAAATATTTTTTAGTTTCTTTTTTCGACTGGAGTTAAAAAAGTGTGTATATACTTGAAAGCATTCTATGAACACAAACATAGCAATAAGCAACACACAGAATCAAACATTTATGATTATTTTGGTTTTGTTTAGAACTATTCCCTTGTCAACAGCTATGTAATGTTTCTATTGATCAGCATTTATTCAACATTCCAAATTTTTGTATATAATTAGACTGTTTCTGAGGTAACACATGGAGAATAGATAATAAACTAATGCTCTTTAAAGCTGTGTGAAATTGACTTATTTAAGTTCTAGGAAATTCTCCATAACACTGTTTTATTCTTCTACAGTGTCTGTAGATATACTCTATCAATATACATTAGTAAAGTCTTACTTGCGTTCCTGGCTCTGTGCATCTCAGTGCCCACACCTCTGTTCTAAGTGGTTTCATTGCAAGACTGGGTTATTCACAACAAAGAAAGACTTTCTGAATAATATCATTTGGTGGAATTGACCGTGGCTGGACACCAGGTTCCTGCCAAGCTGTTCTATCACTCCCCCTTCCCCAGGTGCACAGGAGAGAAAAGAAGATGGAAAGTGACTCATAGGTTGAGATTAAGGCAGTTTTATTAAAACAGAAGTAAAAGTTTGTGGACATACAGACGAAGAGAAAATAATAATTTTATTCTGTACTTCCCATCAACAAGTGATGTCTGAACACTTCTGGGAAGCAAGGCTTCAGCACACGTAGTGTTTTCTCTGGAAGGCAAATACTGCAAATATTAAGTGTCCCCCCTTCCTCCTCCTTTTCTTAGGCCTTATATTTGAGCTGACATGATATGGTCTGGAATACTCCTAGGTCATTTTGGGTCAGCTGCCCTCCTCCCAGGATCTTGCCCACCCCCAGTCTACTGATGGGGGAATGTTGGAGAGACAGTGCTGATGCTGTGCCAGCACTGCTCAGCAGTAGCCAAAATACTGGTGTGTTATCAACACCTTTTTAGCTAGCAATGCAAAGCACAGCACTATGAGGCCTGCTGTGGGGAAATGAACTCCAGATCATCCAGAGCTAATACACCCCAGTCTTGCAATGAAATCAGATAGGGCAGAGAGTGGCTTCTGTCAGATAGGGCAGAGCGAGGACTTCAGTCGCAAGCTAAATAGTTTTGACAGCAGAGAGCAGTGCTTAGGTTAGTGAGTAGGGTTAAAATTAGGAGTGTCCTGAAGAGGTGTACAAGGGTTATGGGGTAAAGAAATTGAAGAGCTAGGCGAAATTTCACAGGAGAGCTAAATTCAGCTTTACATCCCAGTCTTCTTGGAAACCACACAACAATGTAGTAACACAAATTGTTTAGTCTTTTTTCTGTGTATATGTGGATCTGGCATACCACTATCATACTTGACTTCCTACTTCTCTATGCAGAAAACTGATTTTAACTATAACAGGTTATAGCCCTGCTGACCCTGGAGTATTAGGCCCCTCCTTATGTAGGTTTTCTACATCTACTCATTACTTGGACGTTATCTCATAACTCAACAGTTTATTTTTTCATCAAGCACCTGAGAATGCTGGATCCAACTTTTATATGACTGAAGGCACTTTTTCAAAGACAAAGTGTATTTTTATTGTTGTATTTCTGTTGCGTCAGATTAAATTCAGTTATGGAATGTGTGCAGAAGATTCTATTGCAGCATCTATGAGACTACCTTGAAACGGGCTCTGCTACACCAAATGTTACCAGTGCACTATTAAGCAGGAGCCATACATGTGGTGCTGGAAGCCACCAGTTTCCAGCTGTTGCCTTCCACTGGTATTGGACTCATGGTTCTGCTAGTGACAGACTGCCCTGGTCTGCATCGTGATGGGGGTCCAGGCCTCTTGAAGCTCTAGGGTCTGAGGAGATCCTGTCTCTCCCTGAGCTGCCCAAGTTGCTGAGTTCCATAACTCCTCTGCTTAGCAACACAGTTCCTGCAGGAAAGGTCCAGGAGAGGCCACAGGTACTTCCTCTGATCCAGCAAGCTCTGACATAGGCCTCCGTAGCACCAGCTAAAGGCTGGCAGCATCACCCTCTCCCCCAAGCCAGGGGCAGCTGCAGCAAAGGCTCCAGGTACCCTGTGTCAAGGGCTGCTGACCACACCCACTAGAAGCTGACAGAACTGTCCCAGGCCCACAGCTCTGGCTGCAGCAGGTACCCTGAAGTTTCTTGGAGGGTTTCCAGCCCCTCTTCTACCGCTTTCTAAGGAACTCATTTCAAGTACAGGCAGCATCACCCCTCCTGGTACTTCAGACCTTCTTCACTGTTGCACTCCCTGATTTTCAGCTCTTTGATTTCTTGTATTGGCTTTTCCTGATACTGTCTGTGAGAATGTGACTGTATTTCCATACTGCAGTTTGAACTACTGTTTTGTATTAAGGATAAAGCATTAAGCATGGAAAAAGTAGCAGCTGTTTGGCCTCAAGGAAAACATAAAATAAGCACTACAACCAATATTTTAGACTACGTCAGAAATACTCTGCATGGGATTTTTTTTCAGCCCCTCATATTTATATAAGTACCTGATTAAAAGTTTTAGAGAGGCAGTAAGAGCATGCAAGAGAACATGTGGCTGTGCTAGCAAGGTTCCTGAGATGGCCGAGAACAATTCTCCTTAAAAGGTCATGTTGCTGAAATGACAAAGCTTTTCTGCGTGGCCTGAACCTCAGAGCACTGGGAATTGAATTTGTGATCAGTAGCCTGTAACATCTATTTTTGCAGCTGCATAATACAGAGGGCAATATGGCTCTGCACTGCATCCATCTCGTGAGGCATGGCTGGACCTGCAAATGGCTGAACTGTTTATGCTTCAGGCTTGTCCAAATTAATGAAAAAACCTGTGGCAGAATATTCACTCTTGTTTGCCAGATATGAAAATACCTCTTTGAACAAACTTTTCAAGGACTGTCTTAATAGAGAAACAGTAGCAGACAAAGCAGATGCTCTGCAGAGAATTTCTCATTTAATTTTTGTCTGCAAGAACTTCCACTCACAGTAGAATAATCAAAAACTGGTTTTGAATATGGAAAAGGTACTTTTGCTGAGAATGTTGCTGCTAAAAACTACTTCAATTGAAAGCCATGGCTTTGCCACAGAGAAACTGAGCTTTACTAATAAATACTGAAATAGATTGTAACAGCTGGTTAGCTAAGTCCTGGGAAAAATGCAGTAATTATGTAAAATTGTCTCATTTGCTAACTGTAATGAGAAATGACTGATGAGGTTGGAGTTGATGCATGCAAGGGTTAGAAACCATGCTGAAAAGCCTCCAACAGATAAAACTTCAGAACAACTTTTTTTTTCTGCTGCATTTTAATTTTCAAAGCAATGAAAATACACTGAGTGATTTTCTGGCTCTGCAGTAAGCAACGTGTGGTGTTCTTTTAACTGTAGATTGTAATTAATCTATTATAGAATTAATCATGATGTGCTTATATTTTAAGTTATCTTAAGACACCAAAAATTTTCTTCATCTGTAGTACTTACTGAACTTGAATCATGCCTATTTTATGCCACTTTCAAATAGAAATTGTAAATAAAGCATTAGTGTTTATCTTCACAGAGTTATACTCAGGTATGTTTTTAATTTTCACAATTATAAAGGTTCTACTATATTTTTATGCCACAAAGAAAACTTTTTGTCCTGCTCGTACACTGTCTGGGAAGGAGAGGAAGTTCTTCCCAGTTAATTCCAGAATTTTTTATCCAACTCCTTTGAATAATCTTGTTCAGACAGGGATTTCTGAGGTTTAAAGCAATCTTCCCCTTACATAGAATACATGCTGCATCTCCTACAGCAAAGAAAAAGATGCTTTTTTTCCTCCAGAAGGAGTGGGCACCTATCCAAACAGTTGCAATAGCATGTCCTGCCAGAAAAACAGCAAGTACCAAATTTCTCAGCAGACACTCAACTTAATTGAAAAAATAAATAAATTAAAAGCTGAATTTTTCCATCATCTTTTCCTTTCCCTACACATACGTATTCACAGATTCTGATTTTAAAAGTGTATCATAAAACTTATAGTTCATCTACTGATACATAGGCTTAGATACAGCTTAAAACAGGGTTTTCTGAAAAATGAAATGCTTCTATAATCCAAGTAGTGTTATCTGGAAAACAAATACTAGATTTTATAAATGACTGAAGAAATGCTGCCCTGAAACAGTAATTAGATGCAGAATCTGTTCTCAGGTTAAGATTCTCAAATTTTACCCACTTCAGTGCATTTTCCCAGTCTCCACATAGTGGCGATGCTCTTCCTCTATTAATGTGTCCTTGGAGATTCAGAGATAACAATACTATCTCAGGTTGTGAGCTAAGTCCCTCATTTTACTTTGAAGTAAGTTTAAAAATAATTGTAAGATGAGAAAAGCTACTCCATTTTTTAATTAAGCAATTTTATGGGAAGAAGAATTTCATTGTAAAACACACTCATATACCTGCTAATGCAACTCTTCTAACAGATACTGCTGTGCTAAATATAATACTAATTTTTTTACATGTGTTTGCTGTAAACCAGATAAAAAGCAGATGTAGAAATCTCAGTTTACCAATGCCAGTTTGTACTGCCGACTGTCATCCAGAGGCAGGAGGTTTGCAAGGGTTTCACCTGCTTACACTGACTATGTATAGTTCATCTGTTAATCTCAATATAGGTAGGATTTTAAGATTTCTAGATCAACTGTCATCTGGGGTAAACAACTACTCCCTGAGGAAAAATTATCTGGGAAAAAATATTTTTATATTTTTTTTCTCTGAAGGTGTATAAATTTGGTCTTATATTTTGTGAAAAATAGTTCTTTTTAAATGCATTTTATATAGTTTTTGAGCTATGGTGGATTGGAGATTACTTTGCAGAATTAAGAGTTTGTTTTCTGTAAGATGTTTTCTCAGTTGTACACAGCAGTCTTCTTGAAGAAAACCCACAAATTATACTAAGGTGTATACAAAAAAGAAAGCAGCTACCTGATAAACCTGAATGGTATAACAATGGAAAGGGGGTGAAAGCAACTTCTAGCATTTGGGAAGCACTGTAGATCTGCTGGAGTTTAGAGTAAAAGCTATTGTCTGTGAAATGCTACGAAGTTAACATTTTCCAATTTGTCTGTATTTGAAAGTGAGAGCAAATTTAAACTGAGGTGTGAATCTGACTTGCATTAGATATTTCAAAAATCCTACTTTCACATGCAGTTTTATTGCAGAATAAAATGTGTTGAAATAACTATAGGTAAAACACATGCTCTTGATTTCACATTTCACGTTAACTGTCTGCTCTGGCTACTAACAATCAGTTCATACTATCAGAACTGACGATTTGGCCTTGAGCAGAACTTAGCAAGCATCTGTGCATGAATTTACACATGGAGTAAAGTTCTTGACTATGAGTCAAGAGGTAGAAGAGTATCCCAACCTGGAACACATTTCTGGGCAAAACTGAAGAAAATAATCAGCAGTCAATTTAAACAGTCAGTCTATTGTGAGTAGTAGGAGGAGACTGGCATTTGAAGATTTCTTGACTAATTCACAAGAGAAAGAACATTCATGTTGTAAAAGAGATACTTGTTTCCTGTGTTCTGCATCACTCATCTATGCAAAATACTGGGAATTTCGGTTGTATGTTAGGGCAGGTGGTGTAAAGTTACTGTGTATGGAAGTAAACTTACACAGGCTATACAAATATATTGGCTTTTAGTGGCATTCTAGTACTGCTTCTGAAAGAGCAAAGAAAAATGCTTTATGGGATGTCATGGCATGGGACAGAGTCACAAAAGCCTTGCTAAAGTCAAGATAAACAGTATTAGCTGCTCTACCCTAATTTGTGGAGCCAGTCATTTCACTGCAGAAGGCTACCAGCTAGTAGCACAATTTTCTCTACATAAATCCATGCTCACAACTCCCAGTCTCCTCCTTGTCCTTAACATGTTTGAAAATGGCTGGCTGGATGATTTGCTCCATCACTTTTCCAAGGATTGAAGTGCCTGGCCTGTAGTTTTACCAGTGCTCCTTCTTGCCTGTCTAGAATCTAGACGTGACATTCACCTCCTCAAAAACTATGACCTTTCAAAGTTAATTAGGGGTGCTCTCACAGTAATGTTCACTGGATTCCTCAACACTCACAGAACATCCCATCAGGTCTAGTGGTTTTCCTTGTGAACAGTTCCTTTAACCTGATTCTCCTTGACCATGGGGACCTCTTCCTTGCTCCAGACTTTCTCAGTAGCCTCAAGGACTTTGGATTTCCACAGGCAAATTTTACCAATACTCCAGGATTAGTTAAACTTTACTTCTCATAAATTACTTAGAACTATTTTATTTTTATCAAAAAATTGTTAGCTTTTTTTAAAGTCTTTAAGGTTCCATTTAAAGAAAGCTTTCTAATGCTTACATCTTTATTTTACCTCATATGATTTCCATTCTCTTCCCCCGGAAGTGCAGCAAGTTCCACACAGGTGTCTACCTCTATCAGACCGCCCACTGT
Source organism: Myiozetetes cayanensis (assembly GCF_022539395.1). Classification (NCBI taxonomy): domain Eukaryota; kingdom Metazoa; phylum Chordata; class Aves; order Passeriformes; family Tyrannidae; genus Myiozetetes; species Myiozetetes cayanensis. The sequence continues at coordinate 48,840,151 of NW_026087631.1, forward strand.
CTGCTCTAAAGGTGACTTATAAGGAAAAAGACTTTCCTCGTGATCATCTAAAACAGATTTTACTCCAACTTCCTTCTGAATTGCCAGTATTCAACTGGTACTTGCAATTAACATTTCCTAGTAAATGCTTTTTAATCCTGGTGGGAAGATCATGAAATACAATTTTAGAAGATTAGTAGTTGCTCTTATTTTAAGACTTCACCATTTTACATTTGGGGACTGACAAGTACAAAATTTAAACAGCATTTTGCTTGTTTTGCTTTCAAAAAGCAGACCAGGAGCTCAGAATGTCCTATGTAGTATTAAGGGCTTGACCTGAAGAATGGTATCTCAGACAGTTCGGACATCACAGATCTTTTCTTTGTGAATTTTAGAGCTAATTATTTTGGTACCCTTCACTGAGAGATGCAAAGAGAAAGCTTAAGAATGTTCAAAGCAGTAATTGCTTCTCTACCTCTGCTAACCATCTTTGAAAGAGATGGGTTAGTGAAAACATAAGAAAACGACACAGAATAATCATACCAGAGTCTGATTTTGCACAATATATAACAAAAGATCTGGAATTCTCCAGTTAAGCTTCTCTCAATTTGGGCTAATTAAAAGCTACCTGTTATAAGTAAAATGAAACTGAGTTGAAATATAGTAATAAAAATCTATTGAAAATTTATGGAAAATGCAAATAAGCAAAACAGCATGCTGGGCGGCCGGGGAGTCTCCTGCTCCACTCACGGCACGCAAGCGCAATGAACAAAAACAGTAACTTTCATTCCCTTATTGGTTTCCCTCCCATTGTCACTTGTTGTTTTTCTTTTGGATCTGAGAGCTTTGCAGGTCTGATTCTGGTTGGCCTCTCTGCATTCTCGCTTCGGTTGCCAGATGCTTTCTCCTCCCATAGTTCCAATCAGTCCCTAGACCTTGAGGCCTAGCGTGCAGGCATCTCCAGATGTCCATCTTGGATATTCTGTATCGTTTCAGTTCCTGACTCTTCAATCCTTGTCCTTTCTTTCGTTACTTTAGGCGTGTTGTAAGACAATAAGCTTTTTAGAAAAATAAAATACAAAAATATTTACTTAACAAGGCACAATGGTTTGTCTTTCTAGCTTTAGAACTGCAAACTTCATGCTTTTTCAGCTTACAATGCTGATAATGAACCATTCTACAACTTACAGTTTCTTACCCGTAACAGAACAGTGATTATAATGACATATATATATAAGAATATAACATGCACTACAGTTTAATGAGTAAGCTACTAATTTGATGAGTAAATTTAACTACTACTACTTATTACACTACCAGAACGGCTGAAAGGATTTAACTTAGATTTTAAATCTTTTACTGTTTGATCATGGATTTAATTGAAGAATATGAGTGCACCAGTTATAATTTTGAAATAAGTCCTACCTTAAATATATTCACAGGCATTTTAACATAAATCTCTGAATAAAAGAAACACTACCCAGACTTATCTGTGGACATTCTGTAACAACTGACCTACTTGCTCAGGGAAGTATCATAAATTTGCAGAATGTTTTCAGACCCGATAACCCCAAAAACACTTCAGTCCCTTCTCAGTTCAGGTTTGGGGTATGGAAAGTCTTGCAAACTGTCTGAAGTATTAAACCCTTTCAGTGCCAAGATGCACAGCTCTGTACCACCTAGGAAAGATTGCAGTTTGATCCTTAATGGAGGTCACAGACACACTAAGTGCTCAGCCTCCTTTTCTCTGGCCAATTTAATTTTTCACAAGAACTTCCAGCTACAACTCCAGGTAAAGTCAATTTAGTTGGGAGAGATTTGCAGTCACGATATAACAGAAGGATTAGCAACCTATTTTACTACCACCTCTTTAGCCGCAGAGTAAACTGTGTGTTCCTGCCCTTGGCCACCGAATCGCGTTCAAACGTGGAGCTGCCTCGGGCGGCGCTCCCACCACCCCCGCCCCCTACGCGGGGTCTCCGGGGCCGCCCCTGGCCCGGCGCGCGGGCGGCCCATCGCAGCCCCGCCCCTTCCTGGGCGGGGCCCGAGCCCGCGCAGCCCCGCCCTGCCCACGGTGGCCCGGCCGGCTCGGGGGAAGCGGCTCCTCGAGAGCGAGGGCTCTTCCCAGCCGTGCGAGCCGGAGCCCCAGCCGGCAGGGGCCGCCCTCCGCCCGGGGCGCTCCGCCGGGAGCACCGAGTGCGCCGCTAGAGGGCCCGCCCGCCCGCGGGGTCGCTCCGCCGACGGCGCGCTCCTCGGTGCGCGGCCCCCTCCGCGGTGCGCGCCGAGCGGCCAAGCAAGCGCCGCCATGATGAACAGCGGCGGGATCGGGGTCCCGCTGGGCTTTCCCCTGGGCCCCACGTCCGTCATCCAGGTCACCAACCTCTCCTCGGCCGTGACCAGCGAGCAAATGCGGACACTCTTCGGCTTCCTGGGAGATATAGAGGAGCTGCGCCTCTATCCCCCGGAGTAAGTGGGGCCCGCGCCGGCCTTCGCAGCGACGGAGGCTCGGGAGGAGAAGGAGGCGCGGAGGCGCCGGGGGGGCGGCGGGGAGGGGAGAAGCACAAGGCCCAGCCCGCCATATTGATTACGGGCACTGGGCGGGGGTCACGTGCCCTCCCCCGTTGTGTATGGCCGGGCCGGCGGGGAAGGAGCTGCGCCCGCACTTAAGATGGCGGCACCGGGCCTCTTCCCCTCTGGAAACCCAGTGGAGCTGGCCCTCCTCTTTTCGGTCGGGCTGTGTGCAGGGCGGCTGGGCCAGGGAGCCGTCAGCCCGCCCCCGCCCGCTTGCCTTACTCTTTTTTTTCCCCCAGTGTGTTAGAAGGGCTCTGCTCCAAGATGGGGGTGGTCGAACAGAAGCCAGAATAGCTGAGGTTCCGCAGACGGACGGAACCTTCTCTGCCTTGTGCTCGGAGTTGCTCCCCATAAGATTTGTGCAGTAAATTAATCATGGACGTTCCACCTTTCCCTAAATTGTAGCGGTTCGCGAGGGATGCGCTGAGGTGGGAGATGCTAGGACTTGCAGTATAACAGTGCTGCTTCTCCCGAGTAGGTGGTAATCAGCAGAAAAGAGGAGGAAAATAAATATTATTTTTCTTTAGGCAGCAGTTGTACTGGAAAGTGAATAACAGCCATGCCCTTTCAAACTGTGTATTTTGTTAGAATAATTAAATAGCAGAAAGGAGAGGGAGTAATTTGCATCCATATACTTGAATTTTAATAAAAAGATGATGTGAAGATTGACCAAATTTCGATTTACTAAGCTGAATAGCCAAAAAGTTGGTGCTTCTCAATGCTTATATAGCTACATTTTATCTGAGTATGTTTGAATGCCAGCTATTCACAAAAATTAACTATTTAATATGTAAATAGTACATAATATGCTTAAAACAGGCTAACTGATTTTTAAACACTTTATTAGGTATATGGTGGATTTTTATGCAGTTTTCTGGGGATTTGCCTTTTCTCCTTACTGATTTTTTTGTTTTGTTTTGTTTTGTTACAGCTGTTGCTCTTATCTTTCACTAGGTTTTAGTCAAAGAGGTACTTTTTGACACTCATATCTAAAAAATGTTTGTGCTGAGATGTGCAGTTTTGCCAGAGTACATATATACACATAAAATAATAAAATCCAGTGCCACAGTAGGATTTAGCTTGGGAATGTCAGGGCTGTAAAGCTATAAAATTTGGTTCTTCGTGATTAATTAAATTTTAAGAGACAGGATGTGGGATTGTAATTACGTATTTTGCTCTTGGTTAATTTAGAGTTTTTATGAATAACTGTTAGAAATACAGATTTCCTTTTCTAACTGGTATGGACATTTCACCTGACTTTCAAATTACTTCCTTGGGAAAAAATTAATTATTTATTGTCCTTTTTTTGAAACAAAAAAAGAGGTGCCTCCTGTTGACTCTCTAAAAATATGTTTGAAAACATTGTGATAAAATTAGGAAATAATGCTTTATTGACAAGTGGTTGGGAAGCAAAGGTGTCCCAGGCAAAAAGTTTTATTGATCCCTTTTGGTTTGCAGTACAGTTGAAATGTGAAACTGGTTTGCAGGGTGTGACAGGTCTTTTACCTTGGATATGTTCTCCAGTGTGCTAGTTACTCACACACTGTGGCGTTTTTTTTTCAACCTGTGAGGAGATCAGTGATGCCTGTAATCGGATTCCTATTCCCAGCTGTGCTTTTGAGATACACTTGTGACCCAGCTGAAGTCTGTGTTTCAGACTAGCCTTCAAAGTCACATTTATAAGGATAAGTCTTCAAGAAAGAGGATTTTTCAACAGTTAAATGTTGAACAACTTTATTGAGCAACAATTGGTTCTTTGCAGAATGAGTTGTTTGAAAGCAGGGAGGCACAGGCTCTATTAGGTGTGCAAAGTTCTGCTGTGAACAGTTTGCTTCTGCATGGTCTGGAGTGATCTTGGAAGCTAGAACACTCAAGTGTTTTAAAATAAACTTTTGTTTTAACCTAAAGTTGGACAGTGGGCTAATTGGTCGTAACCCTTCCCTACTCAAGGGCAAGACTGGATTGGCCTCTTGTGTTCTGCCACGAGGAAGCTCCACTCTAGTTGCCACCCAGCAGGCATTGGGAGGTGGACACACATGTCATACCAGACCTTGGCGATGGGCTTTGTGGCCTCTTGTAGTTCAGAGCCTAACAGTGTTCTGTCCATGATTCCTAGTGGCTGAGCAAAGCCTGGTTTAGCTTTGACGGGTGCCACCAGACTGAGCCACTCTCACTTGTGCCTTACAGATGGATAGACCACCTTCACTTAACTCAGCAAAGGGACATAGGTTTGTCACCTCTATGGTCCAGTCAATAGACATTGTTACCTCATGCAGTGATAGCAATATAGATGAGGCCTTTGAGGCAAAACACACGGAGCCTCTGCATAATTATGCCATTAATTATTAATTTTTGTTGTCTCCTCCAGACATCACTCCTCTGAAGAAAATTTGGCCAGTTTTTTCTTCCATTTTTTTACTGTAGACTTCTGGATAGGTCATTCTTAGGAAATATTTCAATTGATTGTTAGTAGGAGATGGAATGTTGCTATCTTCCTACAAAGGAAAAGAAAAATGTCAGAAATGTCTGAGAACTATTTAGATATTTATTTCCTTTTTTATTTCCTTTTTTTTTTTTCCTAAAGAAACTGGATTTTAGTAAACTTCAATCAGAGATATAAAATTGGTTTTTAGTGTCACTGCTGCTTAACCCTAGGAAGAAGACTATGACTCCTTCAATCCAGCCTCAGAAAAGGTTAGCAGAAAAAAAAAGCAACAAAAGGAATTAAAACAGAATAGGACTTTTCTGTTTTAGGAAAGACTTCTTAAGAAGCCTGCTGGGGAGATTTCAGAGGCTCATTTCCTAAAAGGGACTCAATCATTGTGAAACCTTCTAGAGTTTTAGCTCCTTTGGATCTTAATAGTTTCCCTTGATGTAGATGCATCATTAATGTGTTTTTAGCAGAGATGGTCTCCTTATAGAGAATTTCTCCTTCTTAACCCTCAGAAAATATTTGGTACCAAGACTTCTTTGTAGAACCTCATTTGCAGTAGTGTCCAGATATTAATATTTTTTAACATACTTTGAACATAGCTTTTGTAATTTAAATCCAAGTAAAACAGGAGGACGAATGTTAAAAAACCACACTTGTCAGAGCTGGCTTTGTAGATGTTGAAATTTATAAAGATTATTATGGGGTCTGAGACTGCCTGGAACAGAATTATGTTCTTGAGTTGGCAATAAAAACAAAAAAAGGAGAAAAACCTGGGCGATGTTAGAAGCCTTAAGCTCTGCCAGGGGAGGTTTAGGTTGGATATTAGGTAAAAAATTTTTACAGAGAGAGTAATCAGACATTGAAATGGGCTGCCCAGGCAGGTGGTGGGTTCACCGTCCCTGGAGGTTTTTAAGACTGGATGTGGCACTTAGTGCCGTGGTCTAATAACCACGGGTGTTGGATCAAGGGTTGGACTTGATCTCGGAGGTGTTTTTCAACCCAGTTGATTCTATGATTCTGTGGTTCTTTAACAGTGTGGACCACAGAACCTTCAGCAAAGGCTTCAGCCATTTGAGTTGTAACACTGACATGTATTTACAGATAAACAAACAAACAACAAACAATGACAACAGAAAAACCCAAAACACCCCCTCCTCCTCCCCACCTTGGATTCCCCTCCCCCAGCAAACCCAACCAAATAGAAAAACCCCCGTGGCCGTTAAAAGTCTTTGTGGTCAGCAGAGTTTGTGGTGAGTGCTGAAAAAGTCATAGCTTGCTGTCACTTCTGATATTGGAAACTGATCTGATCCAAGACCTTACAGCTGGCTCAGAACCCCTCCTATGCAATTATTTCTGTCCTGAATGTGGAAACTTGAACATTGGCCACTATAGACAAAGTTTATAAATGAAATGTAGTCATCTTGTAATTTTTTTCTAAATTGTATGAGGCTAACTTTCGTGTTTGTCTCTCCCATGCCCTGTTTAGTTTTTCCTCCTCAGTGTCTTTACAGAATTTTCCATGATAAGTGTTTCTGAATGCCATTCTGAATGTCATCATCTCTTTAGATATTTTACGTAGGCGTTACTGTTCTGGTACCCAGAAGCATACTGTCTGTGAAGCATATAGTCTGCATGCCTCCGAACTTCCCGGTTTATCTTTGCAATTAATAGGATGAAATAATATCTCTAAAAGTTTTGAACTTGTAGTTAAATATTGAAATCTAATTAATTTCATGAAATAACTTTGAAAGTACCTGCTTTGGAATTTGAAGGGACTACAGAATGGGTTGGGTTAAACTTGAACTGCTGCTGGTACTTCCAGAAAGTTGACAAGTTTTTCAGTTTGGGTTGAGGCAGAACCAGGGTGAAACAGTTTATGCAGTGCATTTTCCATGACTTTCTGCTTTGCTAGAAGACAGATGGTCTTTTCATATGGAAATTGCTAATATTCCAGCAATATCCTGTTACATTCTCTCTTTAAAAATGTCACCTGTACTTCATCCATGTGAAGAAATGAGCTGCTCAGATAAAGGTCACAACCTTGACTAGGGAATCCATTTTTAAAGCAAACTTCTGTGGTTTTGATCAAGATTACATATTTACATGTTCTCGGTTGGTATACTGCCTAATGGAAAAGCAAATTTCCTTCCCTTTTGTAGCCAAATGGTGAGTTGCTCCTACCTTATCCAGTGCTGCCTCGGGCTACAATATGCCTAACTAAGGCAGGTGATAAAAAGGAATTTTGTTATATTAGTCAACTAAGACCCAATATTTGAAAGAACTCTCAAGAACTTCTTTTATCTTAATAAGAATTAATAAAACAGCTTTTATGAAAACCAAAGAAAAAATATTAGTTGTTACAGGCTAGTATCTGAAGAACTCATGGAAAAATGGCAGGGTTTGTTGTTTGACTTTCCTCAACAAGGTTTATTTTCATTAAAAAGAAGGAGGTACTTCACTATGCTTTTTACAGTGGCATAGTAAGTAGGCAAATTAGTAGATTTCTATACTCTTCTCTTATGACTAACTTTTCTAGGAAGTCTAAACCTTTTTTTTTCTTAAGGAGTAACAGTTAAAAATACATGCATGCAATTATTTAACGTGACTGATTGATTTTTTTTTCCTTTTATCTTGCAGCAACGCCCCTCTTGCTTTTTCCTCCAAAGTATGTTATATTAAGTTTCGCGAAGCATCAAGTGTTGGTGTGGCCCAGCATCTAACTAACACGGTTTTTATTGACAGAGCTTTGATAGTTGTTCCCTGCGCAGAAGGTTGGTATTTTAGACATTCTTCTGTACTGTTGATCTTTGTTGTGTCTGTTAAGTGTTTTAAGCTTTCCGTGTAAAAAGGTGGTGCTCTGTTGTTATTTTATTTTATTTTATTTCTTTTTGAGAGAAAAGTCTTGAATCAAAATTGGACATTGAATGAGCAAATCCAGTTATATAGATTTAATTGAAATTCAGCATTAGCAATAAGGTAGTTGGTTTAAATTATGATAATTAAGTTTTCCATCATTATTGCATATTTTGAGGGTAAAAAAGTAAAATAATTCACTATGGTTTGTGTTGGCAAGGTTATTCTTATACAGAGTGCTCACTGAAGTCAATGGAGCTCTGAAACAATCAGACAGTTTCCTGGCACAATAACACTGCAGTTTGAATCTTAATGTATCACCTTTGGTGTAGTGGATTTTTTGTTGACTTGTGATTTTTTTGAAGACACTGATTATTTTGCATTGTTTTAGAGTGCATCCTGCTTTTTCTTGTAGACATGCAGTATATGCATTTAACCGTTTTAGAGTCATCTAAACTAAAATATTTAGCATTCATGGTGATAATTACTGTTTGAATATAAATGTTTACCTGTTAGCTTTATTTTTTAAAAGCAATCTTTCTTGTTACTGTTGAAAATGTTACTTTGTGTGTCATGAAAAGCTTTTCTTATCTATAGCAGTACTTCTCTTTGGTTTTAGATACCTTCTTAAATAAGCAGTGATCTGTACAGAATGCTTCCATCATAAAATGCTCTTAAAATTCTTAATAAAATAAAATACTTGATGAATACTAAATTGGCAAATGTTCGTTTACCCGGCCTGTGAGGCCACACTTTTATGGAGGTATTGAATACAAGACAGAACTGTTAGTATAGTATCCTAGATCTGAATACAGTTACCTGAAGCGTGGTCCTATAGTAGACCTTTTTGTTGGAGTTAGGCAGAGCCCCATTGACTTCATTGGGATCATTGTGGAATCAAGCATCTGACTGTTTAGCTCTGGCCCTTTTACCTTTTTGGAGTAGAATCATTCCAGCTGATGGAGTGAACCTGACTTCACTTTCAACTTGGTAGCTTTGCCATGAACAATATATAGAGTGGTTGAACCATGAACTGCAGCAAGTCCAGAAATACCTCTTAATAACATCTCTAACTGCAAGAGTTCAGAAAAATACTATTAACTTCCTTGAGTTTGTTAATGATGGTCCCAGAGTACTGTTTCTTGGCATGTTTGCCACATAATGATCTAGATAGTGTGAGATTAGTGCTGCTGTAATAATCATCTGGGATGTTCTTAGCAAACTCTGCCAAATCTTCAGAGTTTCACTAAAGGCCAAATTGACCTACAATTGACCTGTCTATTCTTGCAGCCTTCTTACTAGGGGCATCTAACACATTTGTCTTTGTAAAGCCTAGATTTTTAGTTGCTTTTGTGCCTTGTTTTGGGGCCTTTTCGGTTTCATATTTTGAGCTTGTTCTAAAACCACAAAGAGAATATGGCTGTATCCGCTTGCAACTGTGTATAGGCTGAGGGGATCAGAATCCCCAGTTGGAAAATTGCCCTAAATACCTTGACTAAGGTTTATTCAGGATCTTAGTTTCACATTTTGTCAAAAAACTGATAACATTGGTTCAGTACTGCCAGAGAGGGAGGATTGTTGCCTAATGAGTGAACACACCTCTGGTATTTTTCTTCTGATGAGATCACTGCCTGACATGATATGGCACCAGGCAGGTAAAGCTACATTTCTTCTGTCTGTTGGTGGTAGACAATGTATGGAAGGAGAAAAAATCAAAGTTCTGACAAATATTGTTCTGACTCTATTTGTAGCTGACTTATTAGGCATTTCTGAGAAACTGTATTAAAATGTCATTTTTCAAAATCATTCTCCATTTCCACAGAAATGTATGTATAATTAGGTGAGCAAGAGATTGGGCTTTGAGGTAGCTTCTTTTTTTAACGAGAGAATGCTGTTTCCATGTAACTTTTTATTATAATCACTCATTTAAAAAAATATGTGAATTATACAGATTTAACTTTCTGATGAGTATTGTGTGGAATAAATATGACTTTGGAGACCACAGCTCAAGGTTTTTGATTCAATATGTATCATATGATGCACTGTTAATGGAGTCAGTGGAGTGGATCACAGGCTTTAAAAGTAGTGATGGCTTTATTCTGCCAGGAGGTAAAATTATATAATTGTCCAACAGTGCCAATAATAAAACATTTGTGCGCTAAGTTAAACATAGTATAGAGGTATAGAGGTAAAATGAACTCTGAAAACCTGGTTTTAAAAAAAATCAGAATAAAATCTGAAATTGAGAATGTATTTAAACAGTGGTAAATCAAGGGTGTATGAGGAAGGAATCACTACAGAATGAAATCAGTCTTAATTATATGACATTTAATGAACAATTTAACAAAAATGTAATTGTAAGTAAGAGTACTAAGTAAGTAAGAGTACTAAGCTGTCAAAATATGACTTTTTATGTGTGTGTATTGGTAGGTTTTTCTTTAAATATACTTTGAAAACACAAAGGTTGAAAGCTAAACAAAGATGCCACCCTATTCATTCTAAATTTTATGTCCACATTATCTGGTAGATGGATTTTGACTATTAATTTGGTTTTGTATGTTTTCTCTGTGTGATATTTGTGCATTATTAGATGACTAGACTGGCCAAGGCAGACCTGTTACACTTGCCTGAGTTAGGCATTGTTTGCCATGCCACTAAACCTGCCGCCAAGTGAAACCTTCATGGGGGAAATGAGATCGAAGTCTGGCCTGCTGAAGATGGACGCCCTGTCTCTGTTTTTATTTTATTTTGATTTCTTTCCTTTGTTTCTTTTATTTTTATTTTATTTTGTCCCTTTTTTGTTTTGTTCTGTTAAATCTCTTACCCTTGTACTTGTGAACTGGTACTTCAGTTCTGTGAAAATGATGTTTGTAAAGGGTTCACAGTGTTTAATCTTGAAGTTGACCCGAAACTGCTTATGAATGGTGGATGATATACAGAGAACTTAGAATATGATTAGTTTTCAATGCTGTGAATTAAGGATAAATTTGATTTAGAATACATTTAAGCATCTAAATTCAGCAGATTAGCACATCGTGTCAGAAGGCAGGAACAGTGAAAAATATGTCAGTTTTGAGATACATTCTTTCATATGTTGTGTTTTATGAGTTCATCTTGAAAAAGGACAGTTGAGACTCATACTTCTGGAGAAACCAACTTTAGAAAGTAAAGTCATGATATTTCTCTGCTATATTTCCTCAGCAGAGTGTTTTATTTTAGGTTGCAATGTCTATTTAAAAGAAGGCTGATTATTTATGTCTAGTGTCATGAGCTTAAAATAATTATTTCAGAAACAATTTTATGAATATTGAATGTCATGAAATATTTGTTTACTTTTGATGAAACCTTGCTGCAGTGAGGTCAGTGACAGGAAGATTTCATCCTTTTGTTTTTGTAATTTTCAGAAAAGACCGTTTACCACTCATAAGTACAAATGCAACCTGAAATTTTGGTTGGAATGTGTTATGTGAGACGCATTGTCTTTAAACACTGTTACTTGTGAGAAGATTGAATCAGTTCTTCGTGTGTGTGCGTGTGTTTGTGTGTATGTATTGCATTTTTGACATGCTGCAGCGGTAATTATTTGAAAAAAGAAGTTTAAAAAAAAAAAAATGTCAGAAAATTAGTCTTTGCTCCATCATCTCGCAGTCTCAGAAGCCCTGGCAGTTCATGCTGGAGTGATTGAGATGGTTCTCATCCCTAAATGATGTTTTTACTTCCTGTGAAATGGAAACCTTGAAACAGAAGTGGTGGACAAGGTGCTGTGTCTAGTCTTCAGGCATTACTCTTCCCAGCCAGCTGCATTGGCATCTGTTGGTTTCACTCTGAAAAGAACTTTGCTTGGTGATCTCTGTTGGATTTGGCAGTTGAGGTAATTGCCAGTAGCTGTCATCTCTTTATTCGCTGCTGCTAAATCCACTAAGATTCATGAGTTGGATCACACAAAGTATTTTATTTGTAAGGGTACACGTTCCATTGATTTAAAATGGAAGGAAAACAAGTACTCTTATGTTTAGAGTAGACGTGAACAGTATTTTTAAAAAATGAGCAAACTTATTGCAGATGCACTTTCTGGGGTGAGGATTAACTGTGTAGTTTCACTACAAAGAGTAGAAAATTAGTTTTTTCCGAACGCTTGAGGAACAATACTGTAATTAGTACTTGTTTAACGCAGGTACTTCTATTCAACCTTCATCAAAATGGATTCTGATATAGAATAGGCTGACTATGGCTCTTGAGACTTTGATGATACAAAAAAGTAGCAATCACAACTGTCTGTAGGCAGTCCTGAGCTAATCTACATTTGCTTTCAGATTCCTTTGCAAAGTGAAGAATCAATAAATAATTGATGATAGAACCTGTAATTTACTAAGCAGAAATGCTTCTAAGAAATGGGGTATAGATGTGGCATATTTATATTGTCTGTTTCCCTCATTAGGAAGTAAATATCTTCACCACATGTCAAAACAGAATGGAAAATTCAGCTTTTAAATACCATGTTTAAACTAAATTATGCTAGTCTGTTGTGTCAAAGCCCACATATTTTGTTGTATTTTTGTGAGCTTATATTTCATTTTATAAATAAATTCACAGAGGTAAAACTCCAAGATTTAAAACCTGTAACTCGTGAGGGTATTTGGTCTTGCATATTAAGTTGTTTTTCAAAACTGTTTAAAAAACAGAGAAGTAGATTTTCAAGACATTGCAGATTTTTGTTTCCACACAACAGTGTTCCATAGAATTTTGACCTGGTTTTAAAAACTGGAAAAGATACTTCGAAAAGGCAGTATCTTTGAATATACAGGCAAATTTTCAGGGTTCTGTCAGTAGAGATAGACCCTTTCTCTTTCTTGAAAACAAAATAAATAATCTTTTACTGTGGTGTTGGAACTGATGGATGACATTTTGTATTCTAAAACTTTACATTGTTAAAGATCAAAGTATTTTGTGTATAATGCTGCAAACTTGACAATTTACATATGCATGCTATTTGTTCTTTGAGCTGCTATAATGGTGAACGGAACTGAAATGTTCAGTGGATTCCTTTAACAACATTTGAGCAAATTATTAGTAGTTCCAGTTATTTCAATACCATGATGCATATACCTAAAGTTTAGGCTTCTGTTTCAGTCTTGACTCATTGTCCTTCTTAGTTATGTGCCTAACTCAGTTACTGTTTAAAAGGGCTAACTGCCTAAGCCTAAATTAAGTGCCTAATTGTAAGTTTACCTGGTTAAGTGTGTGTTGAATTGGCTGTATGTAAGTGCATACTTGAATTAGGCATATGCTTATGTACATTATTCACCAAGGATCTCAGTTAGCATGCCGACACACCACTTCAGGAGCCATTTCTGCTATTACTTATGCAATGTCTCATGATCCATAGAAACCTGCAAGAATTGCAAGATATTCACTGTTCAGGATAAATTCTGGTTCATTAGTCATTTGAAAACACTGAAGTATTTAGTTTTGCAGAAGAACTGGTACATAATTCTATGCCTAATTTGCATGCACAGCTGCTGGAACTGTGTATTCAAAAGTCTTTTAGTTAGCAACATATTAGGCAGGGTATGCAGCAAAGTACCTTTTGAGCAGTTAGGTACACCTCTCATTGCATGCCTGACTTCAAAATGAGATCTGTGAAGAGTGCTGAACGTTGTGATGGTGGCTTAGATTCATGCATGTTTTTTTAAAAAAGCCCTGGAGTTCATTATTGCACAGTTAATTCTTAAGTGCTAACAATTTTCCTATTTTTCTTCTTTAGATAGCAAAATCAAGTGGTTTCTTACATGTTAAGGAGGAAGGTGTCTCAAAATTTAACATAAATAAAATAAATGTAAATAGGAAGCATGACATTAAATGGGTACTGTTACTTTATCTTTTCTTTTCCACCCATGCTACATATAAATTCAATTTCATTTAGATTTTTTCTGTTCTTTGGTCATATCCAACTGTAACCTAGATTTTCCTGCAGATCTGTAAAACAGGTTTGCAAAAATTTTTTCATTCCATTTTTAAAAGTAGTATGTTGCTGTGGGGTGAGTTGGAGCTCATTATAGCTAAAACTGCGTGGTGTTTTGAAACTTACCTCATGTTTTACTTTTTGATAAGAATATTTGTATATTTTTAATTTTGGATTTAGAGGTCTTATAAGTTAAAACATACGCAGTTTGAATCAAAGCAGTGAAAGCCACTGGCACAGCTTTTGTATGTTCCTTGACGACTAGAACAATGTTTAAATAAGAGCATTTACTTTATTATGGTCCATATGGGAATACCAAAGGGCTTAGCTGATTAGCAATTGTACAGTTACGCCAGTAATGTTGAACACATCATATATATCTAGTATAATTGGAACTTCTTTTGGTAGCTTTTTATTTTAGTGTTTAATGTTTGTACCAGTTTAAATCCCTTTGCATTTCAAATTGAAAGTGTACATTTAATTGTAATCCTAATTGTTTGACTATTAAATCATGATTTTTTGAGATTTTTGGGGTTCATTTAATAGTCTAATTGTGACTACATTGAATGAAACCTGCATTTAATTCAGATTAGTTATTACTTAAACTTTAAACATGGCAGTAGGATTATAATCAAGTTGAAATAGCAGGGAGTACATATTCTGGGAAAAATAGCTTACTTAGCTGATCAGTTACGATTTTCTTCAGTCTCAGTAAATTTAAAGTAAATTACACATAAACTGAGGTAACCTAGAATGTGGACAGTACAAATCTAAATTTTTTCTGCTCTTCCCTCCTCCACCTTCAGGTTCACTTGTAGTATGTATTGTGTGGAGTCACTGTAGTTCAGTAGTTTTTTTATTTTATGTTTTGCTTATTTTTACATTCTAAGTAGGTAGCACCAGAGGAATAAAGAAGAGCACAAATTTCAGTTAACATATACTTGTTTTTTTCTTTTTTTGTTTTTCTTTCTTTTGCTGATTTGGTTATTTGCCATTTCTGGGGATTAAACTTTAAAAAATGTTCTTCTTTTCTGTATCTGATGTTCTGTGTGCTATTAGTGATGCAGCCAACACGAACGGTTGTCATGTGTAAAACAACTTTCGATCACCGCGAAAACATCGCCCTGGGAAAGCGTCCATGCTTGATATCGTTTGGTTCATGAACGTTAAGTTTCCAGTACAGGTGACCCATAGCTCAAAGTGTTAAATAATTGTATACATTATTCAGTTTTTAAAATAATAATCCATTAATGAGATTGCTAGTCTTTGAAATTTTTCTCACTTTTGTTTTTCCTAGTAGAACAGGGTAAAGGAAAAACTTAAGTTCTTATTTGTTTCTTTGTAAGGATCTGGTAGATAGATTCATTGTTATTTATTACATTTTTAAATGCAAGGGTAATTGTAAAATCATAGAAAGAGTAACATCTGTCTAGTGTTCCAACTCTGTGTAATGCTATCATTTGCTTCTTCAGGTAAAATCCCAGATGAAGCCAAAGCCCTCTCTCTATTGGCGCCTGCTCCTACTATGACAAGTCTGATGCCTGGTGCAGGGTTGCTTCCTATACCTACACCAACCCCTTTGACTACAGTAAGTAAAATTCAGTAGCTGTCCAATTTCTGGTTTCTTCTGTACTCTGTAGCCTTTCCTGTGTTCAGAGAACAAGAACTATCTGATCCATGGATTTTGCAGTGAGGGTTTAACTATGGTGCTAAATCATCAGATGTCCATGCACAACGTTTCTGGGTTTTTCTTTCAGATTATTATTTTGCAAAACAGTGGGTAAATACTGGGTTTGGTTGTTGTCCTACCCTAGAGCCATTTATTTGGTCAAGTCAAAGTACTATCCACCTCCTAAAAATTTATTAAAACATAATAGTTATAGTAACACCATTTTTCAGAATATTAAACTGCTGCAGTAGGATGATTTTACTTGATACCTCTACAGCAAGGTTTTTAACTGTTTGTCTAACAGTGTTTTCACTACGAAAAGTAGCATCTTGGTAATGCTACTTCTGCTCAATGTGCTTTTGTCTCTGTAAGCCTTTCTTGACATCAGCAAGCTCCTATAGTTTACTCATGGAAAATTTCAAGTTAGAGTAGTTTTTTCCTGTGTTACATTAAAAAAATTTACTCATGGCTAGTTAGAAAATTTGTTTATGCGAAAGGCAGTTGCTTTTTGGGTAGTGAAAATAAAATTCAAACCAGGAATTCAGTGGGCCAACTTTGTAGTGATTTTTAAGAGACTTTTTCTAACATTTCCCAGGAGAGATTGCTGTTTGCAGCAATGAGATGTATTTTCCTCTAGGAGTGAGGGAAATAAGACTGAATTAGATACAATATCCTTTGCATTTCAACTGTAATTAATCTTGACCTACATGATTTATTTGTCCAAAAGTTGCCTTATGTTTCCCTTTGATGGACTGATACCTGTCGGCACTGAGCATTGCAAATTCCCTTCTTTCTTTGCTGGGCAAGGTCTAAGCCGTTCCTCATCTAGTCCAAATACTTGTTGTGTCAAAAAAACAAGAACATTAGCAGTGTCTGAAGGTATCTTACTC
Source organism: Myiozetetes cayanensis (assembly GCF_022539395.1). Classification (NCBI taxonomy): domain Eukaryota; kingdom Metazoa; phylum Chordata; class Aves; order Passeriformes; family Tyrannidae; genus Myiozetetes; species Myiozetetes cayanensis. The sequence continues at coordinate 48,856,509 of NW_026087631.1, forward strand.
AATCTAAGCATTAGAGATTTAAACCTATATGTTTTGTGATTGATGCACTGCGTATACACTGGTCCCTTTCCAGACTTCTTTGATAAGATGTTAATTGATAACCACAGCAAATCTTAACTATAGAAGGTTATTTATGGGTATATATTTGTACTGTAAAAAAACTTGCTGTACTGTGATCTTGAAGTATTGCCTATTTTTATTAGATCTGTTTTTACACAGAAGAAGCCAGTGCGTGGTTGCAAAGTGTATTCTGTTTTTGTGTTTTCCAGCTCGGTGTTTCACTTGGCACTTTAGGGGCTATACCAGCAGCAGCATTGGACCCCAACATTACAGCACTGGGAGAAATACCACAACCACCAATTATGGGAAATGTGGATCCATCCAAAATTGATGAAATCAGGAGAACGGTCTATGTTGGAAACCTAAATTCCCAGGTAGCTTTTTGGGGTTTTTGTGTTGTGGAAATACTAATGGAAGGTGTGAAATTGTAATTTATGAATTCTAATCTGTTTAAGATTTTACATTAGTTAACAGCAACACAAATTTAAACAAAAGCCCCTCAATTTTATTACCTCTTCATGATATTTTGAATGCTCCTGTGCCAATCAGACCAGGCTCTGGAATTCGTTCTGTCAGAGAAGTCACACTGTAGCTGAATTCAAGAAACATACTTAACAGTTGTGTGTGTTGGTCAAATGTCCAGTTGTGTTAGGTTAGCAGTGCCTCAGAAGTCATGAGATCATGGTAACTGTTTCCCACAGCACTGTGCAGTTGCTTAGTAAGATGGAGTGATGTGTCCTAGTGGGAAGTGCAAAATTAGCATAAATACCTTTTGGTCAGCAACTTGTGTTTTCAGCATTTGATTGAATTATTTGAAAAATACTTGCTTTTGACTGATAACAGTATAAGTATTACATTTTGGGGTTTTTTGATGCTAAAGTAGCTACTGAGTGTAAAAGTACTACTGATCATAATAAAACAAACTGAAAAATAATAGAAAACCAGATAAAGCTAAGTCTTTTAATATTGTTTGGATATTCTTGTTTTAGTTGATCAAAAATCAAAGTCACAATCAACTTGGCTGCAGGTGTATAAGGAAATTCCTCATCAATTATTTCAGATGAGTTGCCTGAAAAGTGCAAAATCCTGTGCGAATGTGTTTTTTTTAATCTAGATGAAGAACTAAGGGGTTGTGGCTGCACTATTTTAAATCATAGAATATTCTTTAGATTAATGGAAGAAAAAACACGTCTTTTTTACAGTGTGACATTACTAAATTCATGCCACCTGTGTAATAATGGTGAGATATTCCAAAATCTGTAACTCTTAGACTACCTGATATATTGTATAAGCTGTTTTTGTTATATATTTTACTTTTTGACTCTTTCTAGACTACAACAGCAGATCAGCTGCTTGAATTCTTCAAGCAAGTTGGAGAAGTCAAATTTGTGCGAATGGCAGGTGATGAGACTCAACCAACACGATTTGCTTTTGTGGAATTTGCTGACCAAAATTCTGTACCTCGAGCTCTTGCCTTTAATGGAGTTATGTTTGGAGACAGGCCACTGAAGTAAGAAATTAGTTATCCATATGACTACTGAATGAGAGATTTCTTTGTATCCTTATGTATACATGTAGGACTCTGATGTATAGGAAAATGCTGTGACTAGTTTTTCAGTACGAGAACTTAATGTTAAACTGGAACAACCTTATCAATTCCAGTTTCAAGGTTTAACATAAATTTCCCTTAGAATAATATGGGTAGCATTGAGTAAAATATATTTCTCTTAATCCTGAGGTAGTGAATATATAGTGAAAAATCTGCAAAGTCCTCTAGTACTAAGTTTTCTGTATGATGTGTATGCAATTACTAGGTTTTAGCATAGAAATTTTATACGAAATAGAGAAATAGCTTTCTAGACTTCTACTAAAAATACTGTAACACAGAAATATTGTGCTTCCTTTTTCTGAAAGTGGTTAAGATTTGAAAGCAATAAAAGATAATTCAGGTACTTGGAAAAAATGAGCATTAGCACAAATCTGTAGTTTTGCTGAACTTTAAAGTTTTTTGTCATACATAGAAGACGAGATGTTTTTCTTTCTTACTTGATTTTCATTTTTTCTTTTCAAGTGTTTAAGAATTAAATGTTTTTATTTTTCCTTAGAATAAATCACTCCAATAATGCAATAGTGAAGCCTCCCGAAATGACACCACAAGCTGCTGCTAAGGAGCTGGAAGAAGTGATGAAGAGAGTAAGGGAAGCCCAGTCTTTCATATCTGCTGCTATTGAGCCAGGTAGGTATATTGTGTTCATTAGCTAACAGACACATTCTCTGTGTTCCTTGGCACACACTTTAAAAGCATTTTCAGACACAGGAAGAGGATACTCAAAGGTATTCAGTATGTGTTGGTAAAAAATAGAAGAATAATAAAAATTCTGTTCATGCAACAAAGTAGTGGAATGAAGCTTTTTATTTCATCAAATGTTGTTTTCAAATACATGTTCAATGAATGTTTTCAAAAATACAAATTTTTACAAATTGATACTCTGATGACACCTTTTAAGTTCAGAGTACTTGGAAACTTTGGAAAATACTTTATTTTTTTTTTCTTCTTCTCTAGTACACATGAGTACCATAGTTTAATGATCAGCATTTGTTCTGAAAGCAGTAATATTGTGCTTTCCTTATCTGCAGCAGGTTAATTTTGTCTCTTTCATGCTGGCTCAAGACTGTATGCATCCTCATAGCAAATGGGATCAGAAAATGAATCTGCGATAAAACTTTACATATTGTAGAAGACTTGTTTTCATCCAGATTGTTTCCTTCCCTGTTGACAAAGATGCAGAGTCAAAGAGGAAGGTGTTTGTGTGTTAAGAGGTTAGACAGACATACCAGTGCTGATTTATGCTGACTTAAACTTGATTGCAAAACCGTAGCATAAAAGCTCTCAACTTACTAAACGTGCTGTTGAGATCCTACTTCTTTTCATTAGCAACTTTTTGCCATTCTTTGTAGTAGCAAACCCAGATGTTGTCTTATGTAGATTAGATGGGGTGGAGTCTTGAGGGTTTTTTGGGGAGGAGGGTTTTCTGTTATGTTTTAGAGTTGGAATAAAAATAGCTCTAACATTTTTTCACTGTTAAGCAACAGCTTCTGTAGTCTTCTTGTAGTCTGAACCATGGTAAGATCACTATTAAGGTTTCTGTTGACTTCCTGGTTTTTGGATCATCTTCACCCTGTTCTGTTCATTCCTTCCTTGCATGAAACAGTGTTTGAGGAATAAAACTTTTGTACAGTCGTTGAAATATCTAAAAGTATAGACAGTACTAATTATCACATATTTTATGCTTATTTTTAAAATTATACTCTCTAAATTTATTCTTCTCAGGTTATTTAAAAAAATAATTATATTAAATAATAGACCAGGAGGAAGACTTGTTATGTTCTTATGCTTTGTGGCAGCAACATAAATCCTGTTCTTAGTAGAGCTAGCTGTTTATAATTATCTGGTTTATGTGTACTGCTGCAGGATGGCTGCACTCAACGAGTATATGCAATGACTTTCTTGGATGTTTCTGAAGGATATGTGCAAAGAAGGAAGATGTGCAGAGAGTAGGCCCCTTGCACTAGATGTGGTACATTCCACTTGTGCCAGATTGTTAACTGGGATCTTTAAATGTTCTGAGCTTACACTGCAAAGTGATTTTTTCCTCTCAGAGTCTGGAAAGAGCAGTGAAAGAAAAGGCGGTCGATCTCGTTCCCATTCTCGTTCAGAATCCAGGTCTAGCTCAAAATCTCGATCTAGAAGGAAAAGATCACACTCAAAACACAGGTAGGTATGTTTTTTGTTTCAGACTAAGATCGTTTTGGGATTTTTTTGCTTGGTGGTTGTTATTGAGGTTTCTTAGTTATAGGACAAGTAGAGACTGTAGAGATTACCATCTTGCACTCAGCAGATCAGAGTTACCAGGAACTTTATCTCTGAACAGATATTCTTTCCCTCTAAATAAATATTTTCAGGGTTACTTTCAGTTAAAACACACTAGAAGACTCTTTCTGTGCTATGTAACATAACAATTTTTGTTGTTTCTTTGGACTTCTTATAGTATGTAGCATACTACATTTTGTGACCTGTCTTTTAAAAAGAAACTTGCATTTGGTGGATTGGGCATGTAGTTTACTGGTAACACCCTGAGCAGATAGGCTGACTGTTTTTGCTAGTATAAAATTTATATTGTCTTGAACTTCTAAACACTGAGTTAATAAATACAGTGGTTTTATTTACCATCCTGTAAATGTAAAGCTGCGGTCTTTAAAATATAGGAAAAAGGGTTTAGGGGTAGTTTTTCATTCTTCAGATTTTGTTTGCATTGCTACATTTCTTCAGATCTGAAGAACTTCAGGCTTTGGAATATGGGATAAGAGAGAATTATTAGATCATCCTTGAAATATACCAATTAAAATTTTTTCCAAGAGTGAAACAGTGTTCCTATGTGAGAGTTATAAACACTTCCTGAAGTGATCCATCTCCTTGCAATGTCAGGAATGTCTTCTGAACATTTAGGTAATCAATCTAAAGATATTTGGCTTTGCTAAGTATTAAAAAAAAAATAATTTGGAATGATTCCATTTAGAATGATTCCTTACACTTTTAAAAAGGTGTTGTCCTTATTGCAGCAGTAGCTCTGTTGCATCCTTTCATGCATGTCTTTTAACAAGGCAATTAGGATTCTTTTATATACAGAAAAGCTGGCCAGAAGGAGTTATCATCAATCATACTATCAAATAAATATGGTACAAGTACAGGCTTTAAAAGTGCAACAGTAATCTGTCCTTACTGCTTCCCTCTTCACTCTTTTATAAAACACATTGTTTTCTTCTCTGTGACTTAAAATTTATTCAAGATTGTGCTTTCATTCAGTTGCCATTAATTGGCCTTGTATTGGTTTCTGTTTCTGTGTTGGATAAGCAGAACAAAGCTGTAGGTAAACAATGGCTTCCCCTCCTCTTGTTGTGTATTACTTGGTGTGTCTTAAGCTGCAGAAGATAGGTGGAATTGGTATTTTTTGTACCTCCCAGTTCTTCAGGATTTATATAGTATAAAATATATGTGATCTTTCTGTCTTTCATAAGTTAAACTTCATGGTACCTTAATCTCCCAGGCAGAGTATCCAGTTACGTGGTTATAGAATCATAGAATCAGCTGGGTTGGAAAAGACCTCTGAGATCATCCAGTCCAACCCTTGATCCAACACCATCGCCGTTACTAGACCAGTGGCACTAAATGCCACATCCAGTCTCATCTTAAAAACCTCCAGGGACAGAGAATTCACCAATTCCCTGGGCAGCCCATTCCAGTGTTACTCTCTGCAAAGAATTTTTTCCTAATATCCAACCTAAATGGCCCCTGGCACAGCTTAAGCCCGTGCCCTCTTGTCCTACTACTGGTTGCCTGGGAGAAGAGACCAACCCCTACCTGGCTACAACCTCCTCTCAGGGAGTTGCAGAAAGTGATGAGGTCTCCCCTGAGCCTCCTCTTCTCCAGACTAAACAACCCCAGCTCCCTCAGCCTCTCCTCATAGGACTTGTGCTCAAGTCCCTTCCCCAGCTTTGTTGCTCTTCTCTGGACCTGCTCCAGCACCTCAATATCCTTCCTGAAGTGAGGGGCCCAGAACTGGACACAGCACTCCAGATGTGGCCTCACCAGCACTGAGTGCACAGGAAAAATCACTTCCCTGCTCCTGCTGGCCACACTGTTCTTGATGCAGGCCAGGATGCCATTGGCCTTCTTGGCCACCTGGGCACACTGCTGGCTCATGTTCAGCTTCCTGTCAATCCAAACTCCCAGATCCCTTTCTGCCTGGCTGCTCTCCAGCCACTCTGTGCCCAGCCTGTAGCGCTGCAGGGGGTTGTTGTGGCCAAAGTGCAGGACCCGGCACTTGGCCTTGTTGAAACTCATCCCTCTGGAATCAGATCCAGTTTGTCCAGGTCCCTCTGCAGAGCCCTCCTGCCTTCCAGCAGATTGACACTCCCTCCCAACTTGGTGTTGTCTGCAAATTTGCTAATGATGGACTCAATCCCCTCATTTACATCATCAGTAAAGATGTTAAACAGGACTGGGCCCAGCACTGATCCCTGGGGGACATCACTGGTGACCGGCTGCCAGCTGGATGCAGCCCCGTTCACCAGCACTCTCTGGGCCCGGCCCTCCAGCCAGTTCTTAACCCAGCACAGAGTGCCCCTGTCCAAGCCATGGGCTGCCAGCTTTTCCTGGAGAATGCTGTGGGAGATGTTGTCAAAGGCTTTGCTGAAGTCCAGATAGACCACATCCACAGCCTTCCCCTCATCTACCAGGTGGGTCACCTGATCATAAAAGGAGATCAGGTTGGTCAAACAGGACCTGCCCCTCCTAAACCCGTACTGGCTGGCTCTGATCCCTTGTCCATCCTGTAGGTGCTGTGTGATTGCACTCAGGATGATCTGCTCCATAACCTTGCCAGGCACTGAGGTCAGGCTGACAGGCCTGGAGTTTCCTGGGTCCTCCTTGCAGCCCTTTTTGTGGATGGGTGTGACATTCGCCAACTTCCAGTCATCTGGGACCTCCCCAGAGAGCCAGGACTGCTGGTAAATGATGGAGAGCGGCTTGGTGAGCTCTTCTGCCAGCTCCCTCATCACCCTTGGGTGGGTTCCATAGACTTGTGTGGATCCAAGGGGCTCAGCAGATCACTGTTTCCTCCTGGATTACAGGGTGGCTATTCAGCTTCCTGTCTCTGTCTGTCAGTCTGGAGGCCAGTTGTCCTGAGGGCAACCTGTCTTACTGTTGAAAACTGAGGCAAAGAAGGTGTGAAATACCTCAGCCTTATCCTCATCTTTGATAACTATGTTCCCCTCCATGTCAACAGAAAATGGAGATTTTCCTTGCCCCTCCTTTTGCTACTGATGTATTTGTAGAAGCACTTCTTGTTATCCCTAACACAAGTGGCAAGATGGAGTGCAAATTGTGACTTTGTCTCTCTACTTTTCTTTCTACATGACCTAACTCTATTCCTAAACTCTTCATGAGTAACCAGCCCTTTATTCCATGCTGGGTAAGCTCTCTTTTTTCCCCTAATTTCCTTTAAAATCTCTTGTTCAGCCAGGCTGACCATCTTCCCTGCCAACTTGCCTTTGGGCACACTGGGACAACCTGCTCCTGTGCGTGTAAGACTTGCTTCTTGAAGCATGTCCATCCCTCCTGGACCCCTTTGTTTTCAAAGGCTGTTTCCCAAGGTACCCTCTGGACCAGTCCTCTGAGTAGGCTGAAATCTGCCTAAGTTATGAAACTTAATGTGCAGATTCAGCTCTTTATTTTTGCTTTTCTGGGGAAAATGATTTTCCAAAAACAGTGAATATTTTGGAAAAAAATGTAAAAGTAGTGTTTTCTTCATCAGATCTATAGAAGACTTTAATTGTTTTTTTTTTTTATCAGAGTATCTCTACTTACGTTCCTTATTTATCATGTAGTAAATGCTCTTTCCCTGGAAATTCTTATAGCTGCAATCCATGCTAACAAATCCACTTAACTGGAAAGGTAACTTGACTGAATGCTGAATCACAGGTTTTTGGGGTTTTTATTAATTTAAATTGTAGGAGTGGAGAACACTGATGTGGCCAGAGCCATCTTACTTCACTGACAAAGACTTCAATAAGTGGCTGAGCCTGGAAAGGAAGTAATCTGCAACTAATTATTTTTACAAACTGCTAAAAATTGCAAATCACAGTTTTTTATGCAGTGTCATTTTATAAGGACAGCTCTTGTAAATTATATTGATTTACATTTTCCAGAATGTTCATGGAGATTGTTATGAAACACGGGTATAACTTCAATGTTTCGTTGTTTCAAAGGAGTGCATCTGGTGAAGCATAAAGCATCCATATTTGCAAAATGTTTGTTGAGACAGTATGTTACTAAAGTGTAATTATTTATATAGTAGTATGTGGTCAAGCAAGATTTATGTAAACTTTCCTATGCTGGTTGACCCCATTTTTATGAGATTCCAATATTAAAATATTTTTGTTCTGACATCCTTCATATAGAAGTAGATCAGGCAACAGATCTCTCTCAAGACACAAGGACAGACGCAGATCCAGAAGTCCCCTGAAAAAACGGTCTAGATCTTCAGAAAGGCGAAAATCAAGAAGTCGCTCTTGTTCTCGGTGAGTTCTGTTTCATGAAATGATACTGTTAGCTTACAGTATAGAGCTTTTGGAAAAAAAATTAACAAACCTTTTAGATGATCGTAAAATGTGGAACCTTGTCTGTAGGAAAAACGACAAAGTAAATTTTAGTACTGAGTGTAGTGATCTTGGCTAGGATGATTTTCTTCCTAGTAGCCTGGATGGTGCCTGCAGTTAAACAACCACACTGAGGTACCTGAACTTTGATAGTCTAGTCTGCTTTTATACCAACATCCCAGCTGACTGAAAATAGGTAACTCTAGTTCAGACTATAACCAATAGATAAGGAATATTTTGTGTAGCTTGTGTAAGCCACAAAAAAGTAGATGATGCTTTTTCGATACGTATGTGTTGAGAAGATTGAATTCAAAATGACCTTGGTATCCCATATTCTGAGAATATATGAAGTTTTTGTGCATGATCTTTTGTTTTTCACCTCTGACTTTATCATATGCCGAACAGCAGGAACAAATGCACGTGTCTGTTACATGGCATATTTATATTTCAGAATGTATTACATCTATACTTTATCTGGCCTATTAGTTTTTATGTCTGGTTGTCTAAATTATTATGTGAAATTCCAACAAGATAACAACATAATTTTCTGAGGGATGAAGTACTGAATGATCTCAAACCAAAAGTGCCTAGGGAAGTAGCTTCTTGACTAGATATCTTGGTGCTTTCTTTCTGTTTCATCTCTGTAATTCCCCTGCTTCATTTGAAGGGAGCTTTGTAGTTGCATTATGCAGTTGCCTAGTGTTCTTTGAGGGAAGAAGTTTTGTGGTAATTGAAAACTGCAGATCTGTGGGCCTCACTGAAAATAAGCTGAGTTTTAATGGTGGGTCTTTTTGATTCTCTTTTGCTGTTGTCTGGAGCTTCTTGAGACATCTGCTCACTGGAAGGAGCACATCCAGTGAAATCTCTGTGATAAATTAACTGGAATGCACTTCTTGGGAGGTTCTTTAGTATTGCAGGGACTGTATGCTGTTTTGTCTTTATGATGCATTCCTTCTCTGAGACTCCTGAAGAAGGATTTGCCAGAACTTTTTGGGAATCAAAGTTGTCAGGTCAGAGAGCATACAACAGTCTACTGTTTATTAGTAGTTGAGAAGATAGAGTCAAACGCTTCCTCACTTTGAGAGAAGGTGAGGGCAGAACTTAGGTTCTTTCATGTGTGAAGACATCTCGTTTAGGATCTATAAGAATCTAGAATAGATACTAATACCAGTACACAGAGCAACTTCTGTTAGTCTGGTTCTTTTTGACATGTAAAGGCCTGCTAGTCAACTTCTCCTCTTATGCTTTCTCCCAATTTCTCTGTGTGAACAAGTGTTCTTTTCTCTCTGTGCTAGAGAGGAAAGATGGAGTCTTGCACTTTCAAATAATCCTATACTAAAATGTAATCTTCTAGCCAAAGCTGTGAGCTAATAAATTTTTGTTTGACTTGATGACTAGAACATGGGTTGGAATTTTCCTCACTGTTCTTTTTATGAATGCCTGTCCCAAAGAAGGTATTTTCCTCGCTTCTGGTTTTGCGGTACTAGCAATTTTTCAATAATTTTCAAGTTCCTAATGATATTGCAGATGGTTGAATTGTCTTGATTGAATTTTGATCTTATATTTTCTTTTTGAGGGAATCTGGTGAAATTTTATCCCTGTTTTCTTTTTATTTCTATATATTTATTGTTGTTGGGCTTCAGTTCAAGGATATCTGTGTGCAAGAACACGTAGAATAAAGACTTCGGTCTTATTCATTTGGGAGTGGTTAATCTGAGGCCCATTTTATGTGGACACACTTTTAAATAAAGAATGGATTTACAGATTGTAGAGTTTGTCTTACTCCTAAGAAAATATAGGAAATTGATGTATATATAGTTACATAACTGTGAGGTGAAGAGACATATTTTGTCAAACATCATAACATCACTTGGAAGATAGTGGTTTGATTTGATTTTGGCTTCCCCTTCTCCAATTTGATTTCCAAAATATCCTAGCCATATAACCTTTTGCTCATGGTAAACACGGATGGAAGATTAAAATATTGAAGAGTTACTATTTTTCAACAGAGTCGCAAACTTTGTCTTAATGTATACTAAAAGTTAGTTGGAATTTTAATTGGAAAGTTCAAAGATGAATTAATGGGTTTGTGTTTGGCTTTTCACAGGGACAAGAAAAGAGACAAAGAAAAGATCAAGGAAAAGGTCAAAGAAAAAGAGAGAGACCGAGACAAGGAGAAGGATAGGGACCGAGACAAAGACAGGGAAAGAGAGCGAGATAAAGAGAGAAACAGAGACAAGGACAAGGAGAGAGATAAAGAGCGAAGCAAAGATAGAGAAAGAGCCCGAGAGAAAGATAGGGACAAGGATAAGGACAAAGACAGAGACAGGGACAAGGACAAGGAAAAAGAAAAAGAGAAGGAAAAAGACAAGGAAGAGGTAGACCCGAACAAAGAAAAAGAAGATACTGAGAAAGGAGAGAAGGACAGAGAGGGAGATAAGGACAAAGAGAAGGACAGGGACAAAGAAAAGGAAAAAGATGGGGATAAGGAGAAAGAACGAGAAAGAGAAAAGGAGAGAGATGATAAAAAGAAGAAAGATAAGAGATCCAGAACACCCCCAAGAAGCTATAGCTCTTCAAGAAGATCTCGTAGCTCCAGCAGGTTTGTTTAGAATTTTTCATGCTTTTTTTGATTTGTCAGTTCAGTGAGGCGCCATCCTAACTTTTATGTATTGATTTCACCATGTCTCTTACTGAATAAATTTGTATTATTTGTGGTTTTCTGATTTTCCTTTAAAGTAAAATCTATTACAAAAAACTCTGTATGATGCCTGAGGGAACATGGTTTCATGTTGGGCTGCTGATGCTTGATTTTCACATAACCATACAGTATAGTCCTTGAGGACAGTAAGTAGTGATTCTTGTGCCATTTTTATGTATTGCAAGCAGGTGAAAGTTCTGACCAGCATCACATATGATCTTTGCCCTGATGAAAATCTGAGTCCCTGTTACATAGTTCTTTTGTTAGTTACATACTGCACGGTGTTGGTCAGTAGATCGTGCAAACAGTTGTTTGATAGTATTTGCTACTTCCTGGCTGGATGGCTAAACTTCAGGAGGCAGGAATATCTAACTGACTAACCTTTCATAAGGTGAATATTCAGTTGGAAGATATAGATACCTTGTTTAGCTGATTAGATGGCCAGGTACAAGTTAAACAGGAAAACAATAATGTAGCTGTTGCAGGGAAGCTGAGGCAAGCTTAAGTAGGTAAAAGTCTGGTTACATTCAGTACAGCACAAGGAGGCTGTGATTTTATAATCACTCTCTAAATGGTTAAACTCAGGCGTAATCTAAAAACATTGCAGCTGAGTTCAGAAGCTTTGATGTTTAAGGTGCTTTCTGAGACCTCAGGAATTACGGAGTTCAGTACTATTGTGTTAGATTTGTTACCTTGAGATACTGAAATGCTGGATGAATTAGGAAAAGTTTTATGTATTATAATAATTTCACTAAACAAAAGCAGAATTCCTATAGTCTTCAAAATTCATGAGTGCAGAGTTCATAGAAGGCAAAAAATTGTATCGTGTTTTCTGAGTATTCTATTTGTGTTATATGAATTGTCCATGTTGTTTTAGAGGATTATGGGCAAAATACTGTTTCTTTAAGCATACGCAGCTTCCTATTTTAATGGGTTGAAGATGTACATAGAGTAGAGGTGCTTCTGTTAGCTTTGAAAATGTATTTTCTGTCTGTAGGCCTCAGCAGTTGAATTAGATTTTCACAATATGTAGCTTATATAAAAACATTAGTGGAAGACCAGGGTCCTAATACCAAGTTGCGAGTGTAGTTAGCTGGATGTTACCAAAAATTCTGCAACAATTATTAAGCATCTTACTGGTTATGAAGGTGTTATGGAAGGCTACAGTGCCAAGTAATTGAGCAAAGAATCCAGTGAAAATTAGAATTTTCTAATCTAGCATCTCTTCTAGTGGAGGCAAAGAACAAACCCCTACTCTGGTATGAAGTTACTGGTTTTTATACTAGATATTGCTACACAAGGACAGTGTTCTTTTGAAGATGGAGAATAAGAAAATACATTTTTTAGTATAGATGTACAATTTTTTTTTTCTTCAGACATAACATTGTCCTTAGAGTATCAGTACTGAGGCCAGTGCTGATTGAATTGGCCACCGCTATTATTGGTGGCTTAGATAGTGGGACAGATTACACCCTCAGCAAATTGCAAACAATAGAGAACCGACTGTGGGGAGAAGCTGGTCCACCACGGGAGTGTTCTGCCATTTAGAGAAACCTCAGCAGATGGGGCAGATGGGCTGATAGTCATCTCATGCAGTTGAACAAAGAGAAAGGACCTTTCCTGCGCCCAGGCAGGAATGACATCATTGCAGCAGTACAGCATGGGGACTGACTGGATGGAAGGCTGACTGGCAGCAAAGGACCTGCGGGTCTTTGCAGCTGAGAAGGCCAGCAGTGTTGTGAGCAAGTCAAGGAAGGTACTTTAGTGACTGACATTGCCAAGTTGAAATGGTTACAGACCTTTCTGGAGAAGATTATTCAGCAAATTGGCATTTCAGTTGCCTGAATTTACAGTATAGCACTGACTGCTGATCATTTACCTGATGAGTGTAAAATATTGGACAAATAGTCTTCATCTTTTTGGAGAAGAGTTGAAGGTGGTATAGGACATACAGAACTTTTTAAGAACTAGGTGGCAGCTGAGTGTGCAAGTACTGGAAATAAAGTGGTTATTTGTGATTCCTAGCTGAAGGAAGAGACAGACCAGGGGAAGAGAATGATCTGACTGCCTTTCCAACTGACTTACAGGCTAGCAGAACCAGCAGTACCAGAGGAGGTGCAGAATGTTATTTCTGTGTATGATTAGGAGACACAGTATCACTCTGAAAGTAGTCAGACTTGCTTTTTCCTGAATTTTGCTATATTAGTATTGTGTAAGAGCACTAATGAAATAGGTGCACAAAAATCTTTTTGAAGACAAATGTAATAGAAGTGGGAACAAATGCAGTGAGACACAGCTGTAGTTCTTCAACTTGAAATGAGAAAAGCAGAAAATTAAAATTATATTTCATGAAGAAACAGTTTCTAGTTTGACCACAATTACTGAAGTACTTGGTTACTCACAGCTATGTATGCTGGAAAGCAAAATAAAGCAGGGTTGTATTTGATGTTACCAAAGTGGGAGAACACTATCAGAGTGATCAGTTTCTGATATAATTATTTCAAAAAAAATGATGGTAAATATGGAAATTTTCAAAATGAGATGTTTATTAATTAGTGAACAACCCATCAGTGATTGTGTTTATCTGCTCTATGTTTCCAACAACTTTATATTTTTGTTTACCAGAGAGGAAATCGAACTTAAAAACTTATTGAACAAAATACTTAAGAAATCTGGTCCTGGTGCAGCTTCAGAAGGTCCCTGTCTTGGTTTTGGCTGGGAGAGAGTTATGTGCCTTCTTGGTAGAGTGCTGGAGATTTTCTTTCTTTCCTGATAGATACCCTCTCCAGCCCCAGCAGGGGAAGGGAGACTGGGAGTGAGCTCATATGGGTTTACGACAGTTGTTTCTGGACTTTCTTTGTTCCTGCACGAGCCCCTTCCTTGCTCAACCTTTTCCCACTCTGTCCAGCTGTGGGTCACAGGGCTTGAGAAAGAACATTTTGGTAATTGAAATAATAATTATAACAACAATAATAACTGTAATAGGAAGGAGAGGGAGAGGAATAAAATCCCAGACAAACCAGTGGCGTACAACACAATCTCTCACCGTCCACCAAACGATGACCAGCCCATCATCCAGGGCAATCAGCAGCTCCTGGCCAACTTGCACTTATGGTATGGAATATCCCTTTGGCCAGTTTGGGTCAGCTCTCCTGGCCATGCTCTCTCCCGGAGTCTTGTGGACCTGGTTGCTGGCAGAACATGGGAAACTGAAAAGTCCCTGAGCAGCAACTAAAACATCACTGCATTGTCAGAACAATCCAAAACACATCACTGTAACCAATTACTAGAAAGAAAATTAACTCTCTCCTGACCGAAGTCAGGACAGTCAAGGTAAATAATACTGTCAGACTATCAATTCAGATAGTGACACTAGACATAACTTAATACATTCTTCTGGAATTTATCTAATTACTGTTGATTTCTTGGCTTTTCTAAGTACTTAAGGTTTAAATAGCTACCTCTAATGGTGTGAACTGAAAAAGTTAGTATGTGTAAGTGTAGCTTTTGTGTCATATCTAGAAGTTAGTTTTTAACTTTACTATTTTTCTTTGATGGTTCTTCTAATCTGGTTTTCCTGCTCTATGAAGTGTTGATAGAAGAAAATGATCTTATTTTGTCAAAAATAGGTTCTGCATTTATGTGGAATCAAGCTTTACTAGAGTAGTTTTTGCTTCAACATGTGCCTCAGCATGTTTGCAACCAGTTATTTAAGGTTTTGTTCTATTCAGGATCAAACTCCAGCTATGTAAAACAGCTGTTCTGTAACATACAAGCTCTTCTGTGCAATATAGAATGATAGCATTCTGTTTGCTGAGCAAGAAGCACTAGAAAAATAATAAATATTTGCTTATTCATTCTGATTTTGACAACAGCTTGGGATTAATTGTGAACAGTTTTCTTCTGAACCAACAGGAATTCTAGCCCATGTATTAAATTTCATTCATAAATTAAATTTCAGTCAGGTTAACCTGAAGTTTCAGTGGTCTTCAGGTTGTAATGTTACGTTTTGAATTTCATATTGCTCAAGTTATGCCTTTGTCTTAATATGGCACTTCATTCAACTGAATTCTTTTCCTGACTGAGGAAACTCTTAGTTAATACAGGATTAGTGAATTCAGTGTGTTTCCATTGTTATCAAGCATGTGATGATTAAAAAAAATAGCAGTTGAAAGGGTACAACCTTTTTTCTTTTTAAGCCCTTGCCTTCCCCACCAAACTGGCACATACAAAAAGTGTTTTTTTTCTTTGTACAGTTCTTATATTGTTGGTGATTTATAATGTTAAATTCAGGGATACTTGCACAGTGGATGTGTTAGATCATTTATGAGCTTTCTCCTTTTATCTGGTTTCTGAGTAAATTATTTTGGGATTTTGATGATCTTGAATTTCTTGGTCCTGTAGAGAAAGGCGTAAAAGGAAGAGTAGAAGTCCTTCCAAGTCTCCTAAAACATCGAAAACAGCAAAGAGAAAGTCTTCACGAACTCCTTCCCCCAGAAGGTCAGTTTGATGTAAACATAAAAGTTAGTGATCAGTAAAGAAGTCAGGATTTATAATACTTGTTTTATTGCCTTTGCACTTAGCATCTCAGATGATTACAATTAGTCAATATGATTCAGTTTTAATTTAAAACCAACCCAAAACCTTAGTGGATTTCAGCTTTGGTATGGTGTTCAGTGGGAGAGTTTCAAATCAATCAGCAATGCGAATTTGCTTCAAAATGATAAAACCCCTTGATCTGATAGAGATCAGTTTACTTTTTGCTTGGCAAATACAGTGTGTACTCATCACTTGCACTCTTAACCTCTCTTCAAGTCAAAAAATCCTCTTGCCTTTATGAAAGGTTTTTCTGTTACATTTTAGGATTTTTTTTAAAATGCACAGCAAAGAGTTTAAGTTGATAGTCAAATAGTTTGAAGTTTGATCAAATCCTAATTTGACTGAAAATTTTCTGAAACAGAAACAAGAAAGAAAAAAAAAGAGAAAGAGATACAAATAATGAAAGAAGAGAAAGAGAATGTTCCACCTCCAAGAAAAAAAGTAGTAAAGAAAAAGATGGAAAGGAAAAATCTGACAAAAGCACCACTACTTTGAAGGTAAGCTTGTGTCACCCAAATAATCAACAGACTAAAGTGGTGGCAGTGAAGCCATTACTGAAACTCCCTCCCTCCTTTTCCTTTCTTTTCATCCACTGTTCTTTTACTCCTTCTGTTTTCCTTATGAAATTATTACTATTTGGGTTTAGTTTTTGCTACTTGGAGACCTGCAATTGGGGTGATTGGGCCAGTTTGATAAGTCTCCATGTTAGAACTATACTGGACCTATAGTAGTATATAGAAACACTGGGTTTTGTATCTCTTTCCTTATGTTAGGAATTGGCTGGCTGCCTGCCTTTGTAAGTAGGCAGCAAAAGAGAAGGTGCTGCAGTTAAGAAAAGAAACATCTTCAAACTGCTTAATCTTAGAATTTGAATACCAGCATGCTTTAAAGAGTAGTTTGTTGTGCTCAGAATTATACAAATGTTATAAAAGAGCTGATTTATGTGACTCTACAAAGCTTAAGGATCTTACCCAAGAACTCTGTTAAAATGCATCAGATACCTGGAAAAAAATAGGAAAGAAAAAATTTAGCCCTGTTTTATTTTAAAAATGTGGTAAAATCTTGATTTCTGGAGCTGTTTCTCATAGGTACTGCTTGCTCTGTTTTTTCAGAATATAGATAATAAAGACATCACTTTATAGCAGTGATTTCTAGGATGACGGGTTGGTATGAGTGCCTAACTTCAGCCAATTGAAAAGAAAGCTTATTTAAAAAAACAAGTGGCAAAGAAGCTCACACCCGCTATTCTAAAAATTGCAGAGACAGGATAGGCGTGTAAAAATTGAGACAGTAAAATCACCAAGAGTTGATTGGAAGTCATATCGTTGAATACTAAGAAAAATTTTTTTGTAAAATTATTTTATCTTTGGTAGGAGAAAGATAACAAAGAGGATCAGAATTCAGAAACTGACAAGGAAGTAGACAATAGAGATACACAAAGGACAGATGAAGTCAAACTACAACAGAATGGGAACTGTCAACCAAATGAAGAAAGCCTCTCAATTAAAATGGAAGAGGTTTAAAGCAAAGAATGAACTTGTGATTCAACTAAGGAATGAAATCCAAAGCATCTTATTTCCCAGAATGAGGAAGAAAATGTCAAAGCAATCAACCTGACCGTGTTGATAGTACTTAGTAGTTCCTACAATTCTTGTGATAGCTTTGTTGTCTTCTTGCTGTAAAGCAAGAGAGCACGGACCAGTCATTATACCATGAAAAGGCAGATGCCATCAGAACTATTCATCTCTGAAAATCCATGCATTTCCATGATGGCTGTAGTTACTTGTAAAATCATATGTTTTGCTATAAGCTGTTATAAATAAGTAGAAACTGAAAGATGTAAACCTGTACTTCCCCCAAAAAGCTGAAGATATGCATTGAGGGTTGTTTAAAATACTGCTTGTTGATGACTTTTGTGTTGTTTTGCCCTGTGGGTTAAAAAATCCCAGTGTGTAATGTTTGATGTGCTTGAAAATGGTGCATAAATGTACACACCTTCTTTCCTTGTAAATGACAACTGTAGGGAAAGGAATTTTAAACATAAACACAGTTTTATCTTATGTTAAGTACCCAAGAACTAGTATGTTTTTCATTTGCTCACTGCTTGAGATTATTCGGGTTTATTATTTAAAACAGGTTTTTTACTAATATCCCTAAAATTAATATTTCTTTTAAAGTATTTGAACAATGCATGCTCTTTTTCTGTTCCTATAAGGAACATTGCCATGTTACAGATATTTGGTTATCTTACTGGGTTATTTTGGGATTGGTTTGTTTTGTTGTTTTCATTGTCCTTAGAGAAGTGAGCACGAGTATGGTATTATCAGAACTTAAAGCTTTGTTTTAGGATGTACTGCAGTGTGTCTGTTAAGCTGCAAATAGTACAGGTGCCATTAAGGAAATAATTTTATTTCTTCGGTTAAAAAATATGGGAGCACAAGCAGAAGCTTTAGTGCCTTCTTGAAATGTGATATTTTCTAGAAATGTATATGTGCTGTTAAACATTTTCAGCTAAACCTTATATGATCTCTCTTGCTATTTTGCCACCACCATACTGTAGACAAGGATGCAAGTGATTTGTCAGAACGGTTGTTTGGTTCACTTGTTAAAATAATGAAGCTCCATTTTACTTTTATTTTTTATTCTTAAAGGAGATTTATATATGAGAGCAAAGATGCAGTATGGGGACTACCACTGTACAAAAGTAGTAGCTCAATGTAAACCATATTCTGATCACCTGCATCAAGAAAACCCTTAAGACATGTAATCTACATTTGGATGGCCTTAATTGTTACCTCTTGATCATCTTCTCTGATACCTGTAGGGTGATGTAGAAGGAGTTGTTTGCAAAGCAGTGGGGGATAAATAATTTGGGGAAGAAAGTTAAATTTACACAGGGCTTACATAGTAAAGATTTTTTTTTCATTCTTTGGGAAGAAAGCATGTAAGAAGAGAATGACGAAATATTTTTGTCAAGGTAAAACGTGGCTTGTGTTCTCTGAACTAATTTAATTGGTTACATGAGATTTCTGAAAAGTCATACTTCTAAGACATAATTATACCTAAAGTGGAGTAGATTATTTTTACTACAACTTAATGCAATGGAATTACTTAATTGCCTTACCTCATGGGAAGTGTTATTTCAGTTGAAATAAAAAAATAATAATATATTGTCTGTTTGCTTTTTATTTGTTAAACTTTTCTTTTGCATAGTTAATTCTTTCAGTGGGGGGAAGGAGAGCATGTTACAGGGAACAAAAATGTGTCCAATTCCTAAGGTAATCAGATCACTTTGATTGTGAAACTGCTTAATCACTTCATTTTTTAGAAGATTTTGTGATCTTTAAGCCACATACTGTTGGCTGGTAAGCAGCTAATTCTGATAAGAGAATAACAAATCTCTGTGCTTACAGGAAGAATGAAGGATTGTGTCTTACAACATCGGCTGTCTTATTTATGATGTCTAGCGTAGAGCAAAGAGATTGTTTCTGTGCTTGTTATCCTTGGTACCATTTCACTAATAAAATTAAGTATTTTATAGGGAAATTTCTGTTGGTACATACTTATTAAAGGAATATTTTTAGACCATCTGGTCTTATTCACACAACTTCTTTGATTCAGAATGTGGGTATTGGTTAAAATATACATGCATTATTTATGGTATCTTTGAAAAGCTAAGTTTCTCCTTTGGGAAGAATTTGGATTCTTGAAGTGTATCATGTTTTAGCTTAGATATTAGTTTGTTATCATGAGTTTTGTTATTCTGAAATTGCATAGCCCCTATGATCTATTGGTTATAGAGTATGTAAAGGATTGTATACACTTAACTGAGAAACATGCCTTTGGAAATTGGTAGTTAAGGATGGCAGCCTTAACTTACTAGCTAACTTACCACATGTGTGAGGCAATATGCAGCATATTGTTATGTTGTATGAGAATTATAGTCCCTTACAGAAGGTTTTTGTTTGTTTGCTTTTAAAAAAAGGAAAAAAACAAACCAACCAAAGCAGCCAGCCACCAAACACACACACATTTCCTCCCCACCTCAAGTGGTATTTTCTTTCAAATACTTTGTTTTTTGGTTTTGCTTTGTAAATACTGGGCAGATCTGTGAGGTTGTTAAGTTCTATTTGTATAGGATGTTTTATGGTTCCCCTCTTCCTGAAAAGCCACTGCTAGAGAACTATATACTCCATAAAAAGTTTATCTCAGCAGAGGGTAGTTCATTTTAAACTGGTAGTGTAGCACAGTAATTAAGTTTCAGCTTGCTCCTATAGGATTGCGCGCATTATCCATTGAATTTGTCCATCTTCCATGGGAAGTCCATTGCCTCATTATTAACAAGCTTGCATGCTGAGCTGCTATGTCAGACCATTTGGGTTCCTGCTTTATAAATGGGATTAAATCGAGTAGAGGTTTTGAGAACGGTGTAGTTCACAATAGCTCCATTGTTTTTACGTGTAATTTCATGTGATTCAGCCTTTATTTGAAAACTTGACTGCCCAGAAGAGTAATCATGTGGTGCCATTTTGCAAAGACCATGTAAAGCACGTATGCGTAAGCTTCCATTAGTGCCCACAGTTACTTCCCAACAGTGTTTCCAGATAATAGACATGGATTTTGGAAGAAGAAGATAGCAGAAGAAAACTGCTGGTGCATGAAAGAGGATTTCAAGCTCAAGATAGAGGTGGCTGTGGCTTAGATAAATTCATCAAAGTCAATGGATTTACGCAGGTGGGGGGGATGGAATTTTGTTTGCAAAGACTGATAGTATGGTATGTAAAGAATACTGGTTTTCATATTTCAGAACTAGAAGGGATAAAAGCACTGGGTTAGAAATGAGAAATATCTGAAGAATACCTGGGAAACCGGTGAGGTGTGGGTTCTGTCTACTCAACCACCTGCTCATTTTTTTGATGACACTTTCAGATACATCTGAACTAGCCTTATCTTAGCTGGCTGACAGCAGCAGCCTGTGCACAGCTTGGATTCTGAAACAAGCTGTAGACACTTGGATGTGTTTACTCTGCTGCATGGGAGGAAAAGTCTGTAGTCTGTAATATGCTTTGCGTTGCTTGCTAATGTTCTCTGGCCCACTTATATCTAAGGCAATACCTGAAATTACTTGGAAGCCCTAGTGTTACATCGTAGCTTCTCTTTGTTGCCCTTAGCTTGTAGTGATACCTTGTAATAGTTACTAGAGTGGGGAAAATTTTCTTTCGGTCTAAGAAAGGGATAGTAAGCAAAGGCTGCTTTGTATGTTATAAATTATTGTATAGTTCTTACCTGTCCTTATTACTCTGTTATTTTTTCATTCATGTGTATGACCATTACAAGCAGTAATGTCATAGTGATGTGTATGTTGTCTGCTTTTAGGTCTGAAGCATCACTGTCTTTTTGTTGATTTGTAATGAAAGAAGATTAGAGTTCATGTACTTCTAGATGGGGGAAAAAAAAGAATCCAAAGTGTGATAATTGCATCATAATTGTAAAACAGTCTTCAGGATGTGAATTATGAATAATTAATTGGGGCATATTATGGGTCCCATCTGCCACTTGGTGATATTTTCCATTTTATAGCAATCAGTTACTGCCTTTGGTGTTATCTTAAATGTGAAAAATCTGATTTAGTGACATAACTGCTGAGATCAGTAAATGGTTAAAATCATGGCAATCAGTAGGCACTTAGTTCAGAGAGATGCAGTTTTCTCAGTAGAGATTGGAGTGTGGAGAATTGAAATATGGAGATAGTGTTAGTACCTAAAGAGAATCTAAAATTTAATTTTGTTTTCTAATATGTAAACAGAACAGAAGCTTTCAGCTTGTACTTTAGGTTTATTTTTATATGTTGAAAAATGTAATTAAAATTATATTGAAAACTAAAAACAGAAAAAGGGATTTTCTTTTTAATGTATGAGAATCATACTTTCAATAGTTTAATTTTAGATTTTTAAAAAATGTCATTGCATGCAGTATTTATTTTTATCAAGAATGCCTTGTTTGTAGGTAAGTCCTGTTACAGGATCTGAGCATGTTAGTGTGTGGCTTTCTTCTGTATTCTCTTCAGTGGAAAACTTGTCTGACAATATACAGAGGCAGCTACTTTCCAGCCAGTTTGAGGAGATGAAGCCGTTTACACATCAATTCTTATCGTTTAAATAAATGCTACAATTGAGAAGCTATATACAAACTTCAGTTTTGGTGTTTTCTGAACACATGAACTCTTTATTATCCAAGAGGGAAAAATTTTTTTTTAAAATTATCATGACAGTCAATTTTAAGATTGTTGAGCTTAATACAGGAGAACATGGACAGCAAAAGTGAGGGTTTAGCTGTTTACATATTCTATTCTAAAAAGCTTCAACTTTTTTAGATTTTATTGTATTGCATTTTTTATGTTTGTCTGGTGCCAAATTTGAGATTAGAGGTTCTTGGTGTACCAAATGTGTTCTATACTAATCTTTATAATTAAATTATTCTTTTCATGTTGAAAAAATTACATGTCATCTTTGGGCTGAAAGATATATCAGCAATGGCAAACCAATAGTTTCATCTTCCTTTCACTCAGTCGTTGATGTCATTAATGAGGCTGTAAGTTAAACAGCTTTCTTAGAAGAAGTTATAGCTCTTACTTTTTCCTTAGTGCAAAGATTTAGAACTACTGCAGCACTGATGAGTAAATCATGGGCCACTTAGATACTCTGAAAAGCCCGCATTTGCATAATATAACTCATTTACATAATGTCATTTAGTGAAAGGAATGAGTGATCTGTTCCAGAAACAGCAGGAAAGTAATTTAACATTCATAGTTTATGTAGCCTGTCAGTACATCCTTTCTGGTATTTTCCCCACTGATATGGGAGCTATGTCTCCTTGGTTATGCACAAATCACACTTATCTCAGTCTGGGTTCCTGGGGAACCTGAGCACCCCAGCAGAAAAGTATTATTTCCCTTCTCTACATTCAATATTTCTAGTAGTAAAGTAGGTATTCTAAGTTGAATTAATAGGTAACCAAACTTGTACAATGTTGATAATAGTATATTTTTGCATTACTGATGCAACTATGAAATGGTGCATGTAAATGCTCTTACGTAGTTGTTATTTTCATAAATAAACAATGTCCCAAAGTTTTAATGTTGTCATAAACTCACTTCCAATACATTTGGATGAGATACAGCAAGCGACTGTGAAGCGTCTTTTTTTATTATTTTTTTTTAACAGGCTTTATCTGCCCCAGAATCAAGTGTTAGAAACTAAGTCTGTTGTACTGACACTGGCAAGAATGTTACAGGAAACATGATAAGGGTTTAAGTAATTGAATGTAACATCACTGTTTAGTTACAGAAGAGGCTTTTGAATCCCCAGTGTGAATAGGGGATTTTCTTCTGCAGAGGAAAATACCATAGTTTCACTTTCAAACAGTAAATTAAAAATTTGACTGTATAGAAGACTATGTCAGAGTAGGATTAGGAGTTCAGGCAGAGCTTTTGGCTTTAACAGTCATACCAATGTATGTCATGGATATTTTCATAATAAAATTCACTTTTCAGTGCTTAAGATTCTCTATTGCTTTGTATAATGTGAAATAAACAGGAATGATTAAGGAGCAAAAGTTTGAGATTTGCTTCTCAGCAGTGATCTGATCTTGTGATTTTTGAGATCAGTCATGTCTGTAAGGAGACTTACGACTGGTTAAGTTCCCACTGATCAGGGGATTTAGTCAGCACATCTGTAGTCTGGATAACTGCATTTCACCATGCTGCTGCTCTGAATGTGAAAAATACAGGGAAAAACTGATCTGTGAAACACTGAGATGACTAAAATGGTTCATAACATGTATTAATTTTCCCTGTTATATACTGCCTACTTTACTTACATAGCTACTAAAAAGAAATTCTTTTAGAGAAGGAGAGTGAAAATTGACTAAAATAGCGATGGTCTTTTAAAATCAAGGTTTTGTGTGCGTGGGTTTTTTTATCTCCTATTTTAAAGAAAACAGGCAGACTTGAGTGTTAGTACTTTTCTCTTTTGTGTGTTTCTTCTACATCAGACTTGAGGAAGATTGTGCTTCTCCTTCTGTTTCTCTCTCTATAAATCTTACATTTCTTTTTAAAGATAAAGCCTAAAGAAAAACCTCAGTTTTTATTGAAGCAATATTTTAAACAGTTGCTTTGGATTACTGGATTGAGGAGTTAAAAGTGAATGTGTCAGTCCACATGAGATGTAACATTTTCCACAATTGTTCATCTGCTTTGTTCAATATTGAGATGATACTCTTCTTATTTAATTCAACTAAGAGTCATTTAATAAGTTTTCTGAGCTATTATGTCTTTTTATTAGCATGGCATAAGAGAGGATAAATAAAAAGATGGTATATATCATCCAGTAACAAACATGTTTTGGATTTGTTTTGGTGTACCCAAGCCAGAAGATATTTTGCATTTCACTTACCCAAGTTTCATTTGTATCACCAAGGATTCACTTTGATTCACTAAAATCTTCTGACCTTTGATATGTTTGCTTTGTTATGTTTTATTTGCTTCCTAATTTCCAAAGACGATGGACAGGTGGCAGTTGTACATTTATGGCATAAGCCTGGGAGAGCTAGAGGCTGCTTTATTGGGCCATTTCTCAGATAGTGTAGGACATACATTAAGTCACTTTAATACTCTCTAAAATTATATTAGGACTTAGAATACTTTCTTTGTTCAATGAAAGTGTTGAAGAACACTTCAGAACCTTTAGATGGAAGAAGGTGTTAGACCTTGGGTCATTGCATTGCACTGAATGCATTAGAAAGAGCTTTGACTGTGTTTTTTTGACTGGATGAAAGATGGCAGGTATTGCATAAGTTAATTCATTTTAATAAATCAGATTCCTTTGATCATTTTTACCTCTAGTTTTAAGGAATGTAGTAATTCAGCAGGTGATAATAAAACGTATGAATCCTAGTACTTTTATTTAATAACTTTCTTCTGTTAGATGTGTAACTCTTTTCCAATAGTAGCTCATAAATGCAAATGGAGAGAGTATTATGTCCCTTTTGAGGTGATCGTGTTAATGGCTTCTGTGTCATCTTCTGCCTGTAAGATTAGAAATATTTTCCTTTATGCTTTTTATCAAGAGGATGAATAGAGATCTATAAAGACCATAAAAGTAGAAGTTTTTATTTTAGAAGCTGTATCAGCCTTCCACGTTATAGCTCTCAAGAGCTCTATAAAAGCAATCAAACATCATTCCTGGTCTGTCTCTTGTCATAAAGAGGTGATTAGCTGTCCAAGCCTGCTGGTAGCACTGTTCAGTCATCTTCTGACTTAAAGGCACACACTAATGCCTAACATTAGTGATCAGATGTCTCTGGGTGTGATTATACCATGTAAACTGTTGCCACTGCTTGGTGCTTAGATAATGGGAAGTTGTGACAATGTCAGGGTGGAATAGAGCTTTTGAAAATAATACTTTCCAGCACAATACAAAATCAATAGGTGGAAAACTTCCTTTTTAAATATCGTTCTGTGTATCACTTACCAAGACCTTCCGAATCACAAACTTGGATTTGCTGTAGCGGTACCTTATTTTGAAAATGTTGCCATTACTGCTAAGAACACGGGCTGGTTGTATGACCCAAGCAAGAAATCTCCAAGAAAGGTTCAAGCCCCTGAAGGCATGTTGAGGGAATTACAATGTGGAGACAGAAGTGTTCAAGCCATAATCTGGTGTAGGAAGAGCATCTTCTGGAAGTTAGGCTATACCACACTGCAATATAGAATTCAATACTGGAACATCCCCTCCTGACTTGTCACAGTAACGTTTCAGATAGCATTTAAATGCTGTGTATTTAGACATAGAGCATGCTTTGTTACAAGCCTACTGCAAAATACCACTATTTTTAGTACTCTACCACTGCTATTTTTGTGCCCTAGTGTAGAATTAATCTGCTAAGAGGCAGTGGAATGTGTTCTACCTATTTCTATGTTAATAAGAGATACTCATGTATGTTGCAGGTTTGTTTTGACTTTGTCATTATGCCCAGTTCATTACCTGATGCCTTGGACCAACCCTTGGGGACTGAGTCTGATATATGTTGGAGCTTTGCATTTGATTACATGCACTTAATCAGCTGCTGAAATGTATTTCTTTGAACTGTTTCTTTTGGAGGATGGAAGGTAAATTAGAATGCCTGCAAGCAGGAAGGTGCTTTTATTTAAGGAAAGAGAAAATAAAGTAAATTAGAAATCTATAGTCCTTACTGCAGTGCAGTTTATGACTGCAATGAGAGTTTTGCCAGGAAAGAAAAGAGATAGGAAGTGTAAGGTTGGATTCTGTAACATGGCATTTGGCAGAGTACCATGATACCACTGTGCAAAACCGAGCCACCTGAGCAGCACAGCTGCTTCGAGTTCCAAGTCATTTTGGAGCTGCTGGAAGGACAGACAATGCAAGTGGAAGGGTGTAAGGAAAAACAGGCACTGTATCTTCCATTTTGCTCCTAGTGCTTGGAGGTCTGTCCGTCGCCTTTGTTCCCTGCATCCAAACCATCTCTTTTGTCCCTGGAAGCTTTCAAATAACCAGTCATTATTAAAAAACCCCAACCAACAAAAACCATATGAAAAAACAACACCACCAAAACCAACAAAAACTCCCAACAACAACATAAAACACGACTGTCCTTAGAAATTGAAAAGGTAGTATTCTGTTATGCTTGTAACTGGTTCTCCAGTGTTGCAGAGAGGATTCTTAAGAAATGTCAGAGTAAGAAACATTCTTAGTGCAAATGGCATCAAAGCAATTGTATAATGGGTTTATGAGTACACACACAACACCTTTTGGAATTGCAGACTCCTCAAGCATTCCAATGGAGATACAGTCTATGTATAGTGAATTCAAGTATGCTGCTTCTCTTACTTACTAAGCATCTTCTGATTAAGGTTGAATGAACATTGAAACTGAATGAATAGAATGACATACCACTGGATTATTTTAACTGCTTTTGGAGCTAGGGATTTTCTCAGCATCCGCAAAATCTCTTATGTTAGTAGTGAAAATATCTGTGTTTTTTCCTAGTGGGATCTTTTAATAGCAATGTAATTTTTATTGAGTAAATGCATTTGGTGTAAATTTTATCTCAGTTTTTCCACAAATGCTTTACAGCACTGGAAGAACATTTGTATGACCCAGTGTAACCAGTTAGAACTTCAGTGTGACTATGTGCTATTGCTTTTACAACTATGAGGTACTGACCCATGTGTTGAGAAGCTACCATACAGTCTTTGCCCAGATGAATAGCTTGTACATGTGTATTGTATGGACACTGGCAATTACAGCTAGTTGGACACAGCCATGATAATTAAAAATTGCAGAAACACACGTAACCTCCTTTCCAAAAGCATGTGTCTTGAATGTAACACACATATTTCACAATGGCCAAGTTCGTTTCAAGACGTCAAACCTCCAGATACTGAACACGCAACAACAGGTGTCTTGCCGAAAGGGCATTACTGAGTCTTATGGATATCAGTTCTGGTGATACCCAGTAACAACACAAATTAAATCAGTGCCAGAATGGTTATTTAATTACAATTCACAAGAAAGGTGATTATTGCTGATTGCTGAGTACCATGGCTTGAACCACTATCAGCAAAGTTAACAATAGCCATTACTGTTTGGAAAAGCACAGAGAATACCCATAAGAGCTTTTTTGTTCTGCTGTCCATTTCGGTGGTAGCAATCTATCGAAAACTGACTTCAGTCTGTAATTTTTCAGGTAAAGCAGCATATCTACTGCTCTCCAGCCTGCCTAGACTCCAGTGTCTCCAGTAAGGACCGAAGTCAATTCTGTGTCAGTTTCCCTGACAGGCCTGCCTGTAGCTGTGCCTATCATTCCTCAGGATTTTCCTTTTTACTACCCGTGTCTACTAGTTCAACAAATCCAGATTATTTCCTTGGTTTATTTGTTTCTGTAAAGTTTCAGCCTTCACCCAGGGAAGGCTTTGTGCAAGGAAGTTAGAGCACAGGTTTTACAAGGAGCAGCTGAGGGAGCTGGGGTTGTTTAGCCTGGAGAAAAGAAGGCTCAAGGGAGACATTGTTCCTCTTTACAACTACCTGAAAGGAGGCTGCAGTGAGGTGGGGCTTGGTATGTTGTCACAGGCAACAAGTGACAGAATGGGAGGAAATGGCCTCAAGTTACTCCAGGGGAGGTTCAGATTGAATATTTGGAAAAAATTTCTTTACAGAAAGGATTTTCAAGCCTTGGAACAGACTGCCCAGTGAACTGTGTCACCATTCCTGGAGACAATTTAAGGACATGGCAGTGTTAGGTTTGCAGTTGGACTCAATCCTAGAGGTCTTTTCCAATATCAATGATTCTGTGAAGCATTTTAGGGGTCTCTGAGGATGGGCGATGCAAATGACCATTTGTAGCATAGCAGGTTGTTTTCAGTTTTATTAGTCAAACTGATCCTTCTGTTGTGGAAGTGAAATAGATATCAAGATAAGATTATTCCCACCCCACCACCGTTCCCATGGAGTGATTAATCTTATCAGCAGTCTTCTGTAAACATTGCTCAGAAGTGAGTGCTGTAAGCTGTCACAAGTTTTATTACCTAAGTTTATACCCATTCAGTCAATGCAGTGCCAGGACACAGTTAAATCATTCAGGCAGCAGATACACAGTGCCACCAAGAGAGAGAGAGGGAAACAGGCAAACTAAAAGCCTGCAACACAGAGTCAAGGGCTCTAAGACAAGTCATATTCTGTAAGCAGAGGTCTTTCATGAAGTGCTCCATTATTTTACAATTTTTGTAGCAGTAAGTGGGGTTGACTCGATGGACAGGGTGCCACTGTGCTCTTTGCTTTCCAGAGGACTCTGCTCAAGTGCAGATACCATTGTGCCATAAAGGTGGCTTTCGGGGTTGTCCAATTACTCCAGAGGCTTAGGGTTTTGGGGGATTTGTAGATACTTGATAGTTAATATTACTCATTTGGTAACTAATACAGAGTGAAAAGCCCTCCTCAGTATTATGGTTGCTGTAATCTCCTCTTCCAGATTGAGTACCTATTTATCTTTCTCTAAAACACTAATTATTTTCAACCTGAAGCATTAATCAAAAATTAAAAAAACACCACCAAACACCTTCATGTCCATGCAAGAAAAAACCTCTACTCTGGATAGCAGGAAAAAATAGGTATGTACTAACTTTGCCTTGTGCAAATTGTTAGAGTCTGTATGAGAGACTGAATATTTCTTTCCTTTCTCTGTAAATATAAAATGCTAACACATTGTAACCTTGCACTATAATACCCAATGCTATAAATCACTATGCTTATGTGCCTCCAGGCCTGCAGTTACCTTTTATCATATCTAGATTCTCACTAATGCTAACAGTGGTCATCTAGAGCTATTTGACTGGGAAAAGAAAGGAAAAAATAACTTGAAATGCCTTGGACTTTGTGATCTTGAGCCTTCATACCTGTAATTTCACTCTTAATATAACATATGTTGAAGTTGAGAATATTGACACTAAGAACAGTACTGAAACTACTTGAACAGTACTCTAGCACATGGAATAAACTATTTTACATGTTTATTAGTAGAGGAAGGCTTCTGTAGTCACTGTACAGTCACATCGGTTATGCATACACTTTTTTAAACTGCCTGAAGAGGTCAGGTATTACAATTAAAAATCCCTGTAAAAGAACCAACCAAAAAAACAAACCAAAGAAAACTATTTGACCCTAACCTGTGCTTCCTAATCCCATATCTCTAGTAGGTACATTGTTCCAACAAAGCATCCTTTTTTGGCTGGATGAAACTATTTAGCAAGTGTACTCTTCTATTTCTCTTCACATAAAAGGTTCTTTCTTTGCTCTAAAAAAATACATCGTGATGGGATAGTTCTTAGGTTATATCTAATCTTCATAGGACGGTTTTTCATGTGTCTCTCATTCTCTCATGTGTACTCGTTACAGCCATAATATAAAATATTTCTCTAATGAGATCAATTAAGAATTGCATATACTGTAAGCTTTATAACTGAAAGTGGAATACATCCATCTCTTCTATTTGAGAGCCATTTGTGCTTCTAGGACAATTCTTCTATCCTGATATATACATTTTCTTCAACAGGATGTCAGACAATGGTTAATATCATGGAGTTAATGTTCACTAGGTCAAAAGCCCTCTCTATTGAGTTTCATGTATGAAGTCTGCTTCAGGTACTGAAACTGTTTGCAAATCTTAGGTTTAATTCTACTTATTTACTTCATCTATAACAGAATATGTACTGGCTTGGTAGGCACAGAGTAAGAAAAGAAGGTTTCAATAATTACAGGAACGAGTAAGCTATTGAAGGTACTGACTGCATAAGGAAAATAAGTTGCTCTGACCAGAAATGAAAGAAATACTGTAAGTAAGGACCATGGATAATTCTTATATCTGGGAGATGGACAAACCATAACTACTTGATAATTATTGTATATCTGGACTTCATTTCAACCTAACTATTAGATATTACAAGTAACAATAGCTCCACTGATAGCAGGATCATTTGCATTCTCCTAAATTCAAATCAGGCAAACTTACCAGACTGAAGTTTAAAGAAAAGAAGAAAGATATTTAAAAGACTGTCCAAACCTTTTCAGTCTCTGTGGAGTGCTCCCGTTATCCATTTTTTAAATTACCAGGTTTAACAAACACGAGTAAAAAGGTGTACATTGCTATGTGGGAGAACAATGAATTCTAAGTGTTCAGAAAAAAAACAGTGCATAACCCACAGTGAAAGACCAATTAATTCCTGCCAGTCCTAACACATATAGAGATATATAGATAAAGAAAGAGTGAATGTAAATAAGGGAAGTGAATAAAACAGGTAATTAAACTAGAGACAACAAAAAGCTAGGCTTTCTTCAATAACAGCAAACGATTAATACCTACAGAGTTCATGACTGAGAAGTTCTTGTAAGGCAGAAAAATGGTTCAGACTTCCTTGCATTGTGGAGATCCTTGCATGATGGAGTCACAGAGGGAGCATATTAAGAAAGACACCCTTTTATTCCCCTTTTATCCTCCTCCATCAAATCTTTGGAGGGATCACAAACTGAACTATCTATTCAGCTCTTGAAGTCTGTTCAGCAGATACTATCATTGCATGCAGAATGAGATCATATCTGGAACTACCTCTCCAAACCCATCATGACTGGGTTTCTCTGTATGTATAGGTAGATGTAGGAAGAAATAACCTTAATTTAATGCAAGTAAAAACTCCACTAGTATTAATGAAACCTATCAGCATCTTCATTTACACAATACTGTTTACCTACAATATAAATCTTAAGATGTAAAGCACTCAAGAGATTGATAAACATAATTAATAATTTCAAAGCTTTACACTGTTTTCTTTGGCCAGCTTTGAACAGCTGGAAAACTTCTTTGCAGTGTAGATACTTCTGCTCATTTTTTTAATTTATGATGTAATTTTACTTAAGAAGAACTTATGAGATCTGAAAATCAGATCTGAAACTTCTCATAGTAGTTAGAAAATTTTTCTGATGGCAACAAAAACACTGTGCTTAAAGTGGAAGCTTTAAATGGCTTCTGAGTGCCCTGGGACTAAGTATCTACCAACAGATACCTTACTGGAAGGTTTTTCCTATAGTTCCTTGTAAGATGGTTGGACTTTCCACAAGATGACTGTGGTGAAATAGCTAATCTAATTGTGCAATCAATACATTTCACAAGAAATTTTCCTGAAGTAAAGACAACTATTGTCACAAGCTCACTGTCCTATACGGTCCTAATGACCTCAGTCAAGTATCAGAAGTTTTTGAACTTGATTTTATGGTATGGAAAATTATGAAGAGGCTTCAGTTCAAATTGACTTGCCCCATGAAAGCTGGTCCAGATGGCAATAGTACTACCTGGCTTTGTTTGAGGTAGTCCTGGGGAGCAAACAATACTTTATGCACAGTTTGTGGAGGCTTACTGCTTAGTTCCATTTCTACATGAGGATGAGCAGCTGTTTCAGAAAGCTTCAGTGTCAGACTCATCAGGGCTTTCTGACTGATCTCCATGCTGGTGTAGTCACTCAGGAGTGGTACCGTAAAGGAAATTATACCTTCTTTGCTTGTAACTGCTTCTGCAGAGATTTCTTCATGCCTCAGGCTTATGTCTATGTTATTGCTAGGTTTATCTGACTGGCAAGTGTCACATGTGCTGTCTTCTCCACCATCTGTAAAGAGACCAAGCTTCACAGGAGCCTTTGACTCATGCTCTATAACAAAAAGACTGGTGGTATCATTGTCTGACAGGGCCTGAAGTGGTGGCCTTGAAACAGGTTTCCAGTTAGCCTGTGAGACAAAGCAAGAAGAAAGAATAATGTGCTAATTAATCCACTTCATCTCATCTTTCGGTTTAGAAACGAAGGAAAATACTTATTTCCCCAATTTAGAGGACCATCTTCTCCTCTCTCATAATATTTAAGCACAGTTTTTCTTGCTTTTATATATACTTGGGATCAAATGCATAGTGATAAAATGTAAGCCTCATGATGTGCTGTTCTGACACCCACAGCTTTCAAAAAGTTTAATAAATGTGTTACTATAAAAAGGCAGCAGCTTGAGCAGCGACCAGACAAGATTAAGCTGTCAACTGCTGCAAGCAGTTTGTTGTTAAACTTAATACCATGTTATGATCTAAGTATACCTGGAGTAACAAGTTTTTGCAGATTCTGGATGATTAAATGGAAAACAGTTGCTAATGCCAAGCATTCTTATTTTCCCCTTAGATTGTTCTTTTAGGTTTGCCCTCCCTTGCCATAATATTTTTTAAATTATGGGCATGCTGGTATAGCTAATAGCTTTTATTTATTTATATATTTCCTTTCTCACCTACTTTTCCACCTCAAGCTGCTTGAAACAACCTACAAATTTACAGAATAAATAAACAAATAAATGTACAGAACATAGCAAGATTTGCTCCTTGCAGTGCCCATTTGGGAATACCTTTCTGCAGGGTTCATTTAGTGTTCATAATACCAAATTACATCTAGACAAGATATGCGGTAACCTCTTTATTATACTGTCTCCTCACATAGTGCTTTTTCTGCTTTCCCCCAAACCATTATCTGATATCTGTTATTACTGCACCTGCCATGTTATTAACATGTTATCAATATTTCTCTACCAGATTTGGCTAATACAGACTTTATTTTCTTTGACAGTTGCCTTGCTGCTGCAAAAACAGTTCAATGCATTTTAAATTAATATATATTTTTTAAAAATATTTTATGTCAGTGGCCCTGTGGTTCATAAACCCTTTTTGTCCTTTCTATAACACGCAGCCTCAATGTATTTCATTTGCAATTCTTCACAATGGCAAATTATTCTTTGGACCTATTAGATTATTTTGGATAGTGGTTCTTACTCCTTTCTTGCTGAATTTCTATACTGCAATTCAGCTCCACCTAAGCTCGTTATTACACCAAAACAGCTTCTGCTCTTCCATTCTTTAGGGCAGGAATTCTACAAATGCTGAATATGATAGGTTTCTTTTTTTTCCTTTGAGAAGTCTAACTTCAAACAAGTATTGAATTTGCAGATCTCCATCTTTCTAAATGCATGGTGGATAAGAATGAAGAGGATTAGGTGGAGATATTTTTACTGGAGTGATCAGTAGGGCTATCTGAATGCCAGCATTGAGAAACAGAAATTGTTAGGTGCTCATAAGCAGAACAATTTCTTTAGCTGAAGAATTGGTGAAACTGCAATTTTTGAACAGCACCACTTTTGCAACTCTTTTGTTCTGCATTACTTGGCTTTGAAAAAATTACTATCTGATACTGGCTTTGAGCCCCCTACTTTTTAATCTACGTTTAAGTGGAAGAAAGGAAAAAAGCAAGTGAGGAAGTCCTGATCTGGAGTATGAAAGCCTATACTTGCTCTGTAGCAGGAAGGAATGCTGATGTTCAGCAAAACCTTTGATTATCAGCAGACTGTCAGGGTCTTCTGAAATTTTGTTTCTGATTACTTTGTTTTGTGTGCCAGTTTTGGCCAGTATCTGGCTCGTAGACATGTACTAGCTCATGTCTGAAATTTGACTGGATAAAAGACTGCTTTGTTAAAACTCACAAGTTGGCTTGCAGAATGAGATTTGCAAGTGCCAAATTAAGTTCAGTTCTGCCAGAAAAAGAGATTTGAAAACGAAACAGTATAAGTTCCTGCTCCAAAAACATAATGATAGAGACTTAAGAGATAAACCTAGTTTTTGTAAAAGAAGGACTTTTATTATCAAACGTCAGCAAAATTGGAGGAGAAACTTGTTTAAAAGGGGGAAGGTAAGAAGGGGGAGATGCAAATAAATCCACTAATAGACAAAAATTAATAATGTGATCTCCAGCAGCTCCTCCTAACAGCTGTAATTCCTTCTAACTTCTTTAGTGCTGAAATTCAGGTATCCTTATTGAAATATATGGGGAGCTGTGGGCAAAATTTGAGCATACTGCTCAAACAGCCACCAGCTGACCATCCAGTGACCTTGGATTGCTCTGGAGGCAAGTAGATACTGAGGTGAAGAGCAGACTTCAGAAAACACCATGTACATTATCTCTGTTATGAGACTTCTGTGGAATTAGGCCACAGTTCTTTACTTTGTATTTTAAGTAACTTGTACTTGATAATCAGTTGCAGCTGGTAAGAAACAACTGAATAAAAAATACAATTTTTCTCTTTAAACTCCATCTACCCCTACTCAGGTTTGATTTGTTCTTTTGAGAACCATACCTTTAAAAATGCTCTATAATGTACTCAAAGAAGTCCTAGACCTTTATTAAAAAAAAATTAAAAAATTAAAATTTAGGCCTCTGCCTAAACAACCACCTTCCCTTATCCTATGTTTTGAATATTACTCCATCTTCCCAACTGTTGATATCAGTTGCTTTCTAGGATAAAGTGTGAAAGGACTAATAACTAGCATTACTAGTTTTCAGCAGGAAAGATCAGTACGATCAGTAGGAAAGATCTCTCCTGAGTATTTTTGCACACCATTAGAAGAGTACTTGCCATTTCTTGGAGTGCACTGCTGTTTCTTGGGCTTGGTACACTGGGCCAGCATGATATTTTCAGTCTGTAAAGAAATATTCTAAGTTTATTGTCAGATTAAATGACTGTCATTTCCTATGCATTTAAATTAACTACCACTTATACATAACACATTGGTATTTTTGTGACCATGAAAACAAGGCATTTACAGAGACTTTTAAGCATAATGCTAATTAGAGGCTGAAGACCAAACTTGGTAGTCTACAATGAAATGCTGAGTTAGTGATTATTAGCATTTTTGTTTAATGACAAAGGAACTGTGACAGGTGCTAGTAAGATTGTCTCTTTCTATGTATTTAATAACTGTATAATCCTAATATGTTATAATTTCCACAAAACCTCCATCTTCCTTAAGGGCTCTGGGACACATAGAAGGAAGTTTGTTCTAGTAAGTGTTTGCTCCTGGGCTTCTACTTAGAAGTTTGCTTTCAGTCAAATAAAGACCAAGCTATTGCTATGTGCAGCTCCCGTGAAATGGCACTGCAAGGGACTCTAGAGGGAACAATACAGCTCCTTCTCTTTCCTGATTGTTTTGAGTTTAGCTTTTTCTGAAAGCTATTACATAAAGTATCTCACCTCCATAAGAATAAAAACACCTCAATACAGCTGTGAGAGGCTGAGAGTTTAAGTAGACCATAACTCTCCTTTGTGTTAACTTCAGTGTTTTCTTGTTTTGAAATTAAATCTAGACTCCATTAGCTGTAAAGTACTTCACTGAGGTGAAGATTGAGGCTGTTGAGTTACTGAATCTTCTTGCTGACTCCTGTGAAGATGGGTGTTTGGCTGTCGGTTGAGTTCTTTCTTACAAATCAAACAGGCAAATGAGGGGATCTCTGGGATGCTTTATCTCAGTTCAAGGTGTTCAATACTTCTACAGATTTACAAATTTAATGGCTATTTTGTAGTGCTACCTATGTGTAGGGCTTCTGTGTGCTGCTTGATTCTCGTGTGGAGTTTTTTTTTTCCTATTTTTTCCTATTGGTCCCAGGCAATGAAGTGTGATCTTATGCTTAACACAATGAAGTATATTCTAGGTCAAAACTTCTGCATAGTCTCAGAAGTTCTTGTCCAAAATGCTGGATCAGATATACAACAACTTAAAGTGCAGTCTGAAAAGGTAAGAGCACAGGAGACTTAATGTGGCATGCAGTGTCTGTTTCCCAGTGGCAAGGACAGGAGTTCAGGCTAAAGCAGGCTATGTCATTTCAAGCCACAGGTTGTACTGTCTGTCTTTTAGCAGCTGTGCTTTCAGGTTCTGAGGCTGCTGCTTTATAAAAAGGAGAAAAAGGGAGGATAGTGTTCTAGGATATCAAAATAGTAATATGAGTGCTTACATGCAATTCAGTTTGTCAGAAAGTTAATATTAGAACCCATTACTATGCATGACATTTTCTTTTAGTGGTAGCGTATGCCTTGGATATTGTACCTCAAATTAATTTCTGGGGGAAGACTTATTATTGCAGAAAATTAGTTCTAAAAGAAGTAGACCTTATCCCTATCTTAAAGGCCCCCTTGTTATTCTCTCTTCTTCCTACTCATCCATTTATTATTCCTTCTCATGATATGCTTATGTGCATAATTTATACAGCTATTATCCAAATGTTTTTGCAAGAAACTTCTTAGATGGCTGCTAAAATTTACTTTTGTGTTTCCATAGAATAGACATCATTATCAGTTGGGAATGAAAGAGGATAATAATCAAATGCGTGTTTTTTCAATATATATAATCTATTCTGCACTGTGATAAATGATCCTGGCTATTTCTGGTGGTGTTTAAGACAGAAAATAGTCAGAAAACTGTATCAAAAGAAAAAATTATAGAATTTTTTACAAGCTATTTTAATCAGCTGAAGTGGTTTGTAATTGCTCTCGCTACGAAACGAGTGTGGTGGCTTTTATACAGTGTGTTTTTTGAGTTGTGTTGCTTGTAATGACAAAAAATGAAACTCAGAGTTAAGCAAAACAAGAGTGCTGCTAACAACTTCAGTCAATATTCCCTTCTTACCTTTGAAGTACCAGAGAACAAGTGAGAGGTGCAAAAACCAGAATGAATATCATACTGAAGAAAAGGCCAGTCACAAATCCTTCAGATCCTTTCTCTGATGAGAAACAGAAAGACTGAGTCACAGACTTGAGGTGTCAAGTACAGAAAAGCCATATTACCTCCATGAGAGAAATAATTCAAACAGAAGTCAAGGCAAACTTTACAAATGTTCTTGAATTCCAGTAAGTAAAATCTTGTAAAAACTAGACCTGACATTCTGGGAGAGAGTGTGAGGTTTTCAGGTTTGTATTTTTAAGACATCTAGGTACCATGGAGTTACAGAATGCTGGAATTTGAAGGGACCTCTGAAGATCATCTAGTTCAACCTCCTGCTAAAGCAGGTTCGCCTAGAGCAGGTTGCACATGATTACATCCAGGCAGGTTTTGAATATCTCCAGGGAAGGAGACTCTCCAGCCTCTCTGGGCATCCCATTCCA
Organism: Myiozetetes cayanensis; assembly: GCF_022539395.1. NCBI lineage: Eukaryota > Metazoa > Chordata > Aves > Passeriformes > Tyrannidae > Myiozetetes > Myiozetetes cayanensis. The sequence continues at coordinate 48,893,661 of NW_026087631.1, forward strand.
GTGCTCCGTCAGCCTCACGATAAAGAAGTTCTTCCTCATGTTCAGGTGGAAATTCTGATTTTTCAGAATTTGTGCCTATTATCTATTTTGTTGCTGGTCATCACTAAAAATAGTCTAGCCCCATCCTCTCGACACTTGCCCTTAAGATATTTCTGTACATTTAAGGTCCCCTTAAATTATACTTTAAAGATCCCCTCTCTGTTGTCTCTTCTCCAGAATAAAGAAGCTCATCTCTCTCCGCTTTTCTCATTAGTGAGTTGCTCTACTCCTCCGATCACCTTCACAGCCCTCTGCTGCACCTGCTCCAGGAGATCTATGTCTCTCTTGTACTGAGGAGTCCAGAACTGGTCACAGCACTCCAGGTGAAGCCTCACCAGGGCTGAGTAGAGGAGCAGGATGAGCTCCCTTGACCTGCTGGCACTGCTCTTCCTAATGCACCTCAGGGCACCATTGGCCTTCCAGGCCATAAGGCCTCACTGCTGGCTCATGGGCGGCTTGCTGTCCATCAGGAATCCCAGGTCCTTTTCCACAGAGCTGCTTTCCAGCAGGTTAGCCCCATTCTGTGCTGGTGCAGGGGGTTATTCCTTCCCAGGTGCAGGACCTGCCCTTGTCCTTGTTGAATTTCAGACAGTTCTTCTCTGCCCATCTCTCCAACCTGTTGAGGTCCTTTTGAAGGGCTGCACAGCCCTCTGGGGTATCTGCCACTCCTCCCAGCTTTATGTGAACTTGCTGAGGAGGCCTCTGTCCCTTCATCCAAGTCACAGATAAACAAGTTAAACAATGCTGGGTCCAGTACAGAACCTCAGGGGACACCATTAGTGACAGACCTCTAACTAGACTGTGCCACTGATCACGACCTTCTGAGTTCTCAATTCACCTCACTGTCCACTCATCCAACCTACACTTCTTGAGTTTGCCTATGAGAATGTTATGGGCGACAGTGCCAAAAACCTTGCTGGTGCCAAGGTAGACAACATCCACCGCTCTCCCCTCATCTACCCAGGCAGTTATACCATCACCGAAAACTCTCAGATTGATCAAGCATGATTTCCCCTTGGTGTATCCATAGTGACTACTCCTGATAATCTTTCCCTCCACATGCTTAGTTAGAGATGACATCCAGGATGAATTGTTCCATCACCTTTCCAGGGATGGAACTGATATGTTGAATCCTTAAATCTACCATCCAAATATAAACACTATAAAATGAAAGGAGTATTCTTACACCCCATGCTGCTACATGGGCTTCAGCTTATTTAACAGGTCAGGACCCTAATGCATATCTGACTTAATAAGAAACTATTCAAGTGAAAGTGGCTTTTCATCTGTTTCAGGATTTACTAGTAGGGTTTGGGGGTTTTTTGTGAGATCACACCTGATTCTGACAATAGTAATATGTTGTATTTGTTTGTTGCCCATACTTTCCCTGTTTAGAACATTTTAACTGTAATCTCAGCCACTTGTCAATCCTTGATGCAAAGCTATGTCACCTATTGCCCATGTTAATACCTGTTGAGATATTTCCCATCAACACCCCACCCACCTGAAGACAAAGTGTTTGAAAGGCTAATGAAGGCTGATAAAGTGCTCAGGCAATGCGAGCAGTCCTGCTAATGCAGGAACCAAAGCAGACTGTCATGTTAAGAGAGTTGGTGTTGAGGTCTTCTTTATAAATGGCTAATTCAAAAGTTTAAAAATAGTGCCAGGAAAGCGTGGTCAGTTCATGATTGTGTTGCTGATACTGTCAAACCATATTTGCAAAAAGGCCTCTTACTTTTTCTTTTCTTACCCATCCCCCAGCAAAACTTTTTTTTTTTTTTATTTTAAAGTCAAACAGCCATCTATTTTTTGTTAAAAGGTTTTTTGGAAATCTGCAAATAGCTTTGTTGCTGAAAAAGGTTTTTAAAGCAACGAAACATGAGATTCTTCTAATGAATTAAGTAACCTGTAGAATGTTGGAGAGGGCAGAAATATTAAATGTAATGTTTAAGTTCAATGTAATTACTTGCATTTTTAAAATGTTGCACTAATTTTACTCTGTATTTTTGTTACTTTACTGAACAACTGAATCCTCTCCAAATATATATTTGGTTGGGTAAGTGGAATAAAGTCCTGAAGAAAAGATCCAGGGAGCTACTATAATATTTTGCATTGTCAGGAGAAAGTATTTCAGTGTGGGGGAGAAGGAGGCACAAATTCTGATGATTTCAAGGAAGATTTTAAATTTCTTTCATTTTTCTTTCAGCATCACACTTTTGACTATGCAGTTGTTTGTACTTATAAGTCTTTCACTTAGTACAAAATAAGCTGTTGTGGGGAGAAACCACTTGCATACTTTTGCCTCTGAATTTCATAGATTACTGATACCATCTCAGCTTGTTCTTTTCTATTTAGAAAGCTTTGATTAAGTGAAGTTGTGGTCAAACAAAGAAAAAGAGTCTACTGCAGTGTAGTTTTAGTTTCACTGATAGAGTGCTAAAAATATTTGAAAGACTATGTTTGGTCAACCCCATATAATTACAGTATTTGAGGTTTTAGAAATATAACTCTATTGGTCTGCTTAGCCTATCCAAGCACCCTTGAGAAAAAGAAACTTGCCAGCAAACTAAAGGACTTGTAACTTAGAATATACTTAAATTATTTGAAAACAAAAGATACTTTGATTGGTTGTCACCCACAATAGAAGCAATTGAAAGGTACCTAATTTTTTGTTTTTACAGTTAATGGTTCAGGAGGCCAGTTTTATGTGATTGCTCAGGATTTTGCCAAAAGTAAAGACTTAAATTTTACTAATCACAGGCAGAAATCTAAACTGCTGAAATCTATGACAGGAATTATCAATAAATAAAGATATGTGCACGTAGCTAGCATAAAAATGTCAGAAAAGGTTTCAGAGATGAGGAACCCTAAGTCTTCCCTGTATACTAGGGAGTAAAATACAAACAGAATTGTTCTGTCATGCGTAGTTTACCTTTAACAGAGGAAAAAATTTGTGTGTTTGCTCCCAGTAACCAAGGATTGAATAATAGCTCTTGTGTGTGAGCAGTCTATGACTACTTGAAAAGCAGGAAGAGGTAGAGGACAAGGGCATATGGAAAGCACAAGGAAAAGATTCATGCTGTGTAATGCGGTACCATATTTTGGAGTGCTGAAAGGTTGTGAAAGAGTCAGAGGTCCTTCTCCAGCATCAGTGAATCCTGAAATCTGCACACGATAGATGTTTTTTTCCTTCAGTCCAGTAAGATGGTAACTTGTGGTAGAAGAATTGAGAGTAACAGCTGAAATGCAAGAAGATTTGGGGGAGGAGATGATTAGATGAACTCTAGTGACGGAGTGTGTATCAGTGCAGCTGACTGGGGAAAAGACAAAATTTCAGTGCCCTAATCCATATCTGGAGGAATCCACATGATGCAGATGTTGTTTGGGTGATACAAGATTTCTCAAAAATATTTATGTACGTTTTAAATTGAGAGGTAAAAAGCATGAGCTTTCAACACCAAGTATGTATCGGGTTTAGTAGCAGGGGGGCTACAGGGATGGCTTCTGCGAGAAGCTGCCAGAAGGTTCCCTGATGTCCTCCAGGATGGACCCACCACTGGCCAAAGCCAAGCCAATCAGAAATGATAGTAACACCTCTGTGATAACATATTTAATAAGGAAAAAAATGTTATTGTACAGATATAATTGCAGCCAAAGAAGACAGGAATGAGCTCTGCAAACACCAAGGTCAGTGGGAAAGGAGGGAGGAGGAGGTGTTGTAATCACTGGGGTTGAGATTCCCCTACAGCCTGTGGTGCCGATCACAGGGGCCATGGAGGTCAGTGGAGGTGCAGAGGTCCACCTGCAGCCCACAGAGGTGGACCTCTGCTGGACCGTGTTGGAGTAGGTAGATGCCTGAAAAGGTGCTGTTACCCTGTGGGAAGGCTGTGCTGAAGCAGGCACTTGGCAGGGGACCTGCAGACCTCTGGAGAGAGGAGCCCACACTGGAGCAGGTTTCCTGGTAGAACTTGTGACCGTGTGGGGACCCACATCAGAGCAGACAGTTCTTGAAACCACTGTACCCTGTGGAAAGATACCCACGCTGGAGCAGTTCCTGAAGAACTGTAGCCCATGGGAAGGACTCACACTGCAGAAGTTCAAGGAGAACTGTCTCCCATGGGAGGGACACTGGAGCAAGGGAAGGACTTCTCTCCCTAAGCACTGGTAGAAACAACCTGTGACTGTAACCCCTGTTCCCCATGTCCCTGCACCACTGGCGGAGAGGAGGCAGAGCCTTGGAAAGAGGGAGTGATGGGGGAAAGTGTTTTAAAGGTGTGTTCTATTTCTCATTATCCTGCTCTGAATTTAATTGGCAATAAATTAAATTAGTTTCCACAAGCTGAGTCTGTTTTGCCTGTAACTGTAATCTATTTGTGATCTCTCCCAGTCCCTATCTCATCTCATGAACCTTTCATTACATTTTCTCTCCCCTATCCAGTTGTGGAGGGGAGTGATTGAGTGGCTCTGGTGGGAACCTGACATCCAGCCAGGGTCAAACCACCAGAGGTGATGAATGCAGAAGGCTGTGTATACTTCATGAGAGGAAAATATATCCAACATGCTGAATGGTTGTTTTATGTTGACTGTAATAATGAACGTTAGTACTAGGCCCTATCACATGCTTTATCCTCACTTCAGTAGTCAGTAGTTGTTCACCTTGCTTATACTAGTGCTAGTTCTCATCATTCAGTACAGAAAAGGGGCTGTGCATTCTGCTTCATCTGCTTTGTGGAGCTTTCAGATCAACCTTCCTTTTCTGACGGTCCCCTGGCCAGAATAACGTGCAACCAGCAATGCTGTAGTATGCCTTTGGTAGGGCAGAAATTACTTTTCGAGTTTGCCATTGTGGATTTAAGATCTTCACAGAAGTGAATGTGGTACTGTAGCCTACAGACTTCCTTCCTCCACATTCTCCAATAACATTATACTTCCTTCCTGGAAAACATGGCAATTGGGTGTCATGTCACTGTTGTATTGACAAATTAGGGCAGAGGGAAAAAAGAAACAAGTTCAATCCTGGATGCTCTCATTCTGTTGCCTCTTGTGCTTTCTGATAGGTATTTGGAGTGGAAATGAGCCCTCAGAAGACTTTCTATCATTCTGTAAAGGCAGAGGTTAACATGAATTATAGGACCCTTGCTATCCTCTTTTCTAAGGTCTTAGGTGCTATTTGTCTTCCGTAGCATGTTTACAATTTTATTTGAAAGTCAGTACATACAAAGTTAGTGTATTATTATGGCAAGGAGACTTTCCACTACAGACCAGAAGGAAAATACTTATCAAAAGAAATATGGGGATCTTTTTTGTTGAAAACTCATATGGTTTGAATTCAAAATTTTTCATTTATTTCCTTGTGTAGAAGTTTCACAATTTGTACTTTTCTAAGGTTGGAAAAGATCATCAAGTCCAAAATTAAACACAAAATCTATCAATTTAAGAAAATGTTTCTAAAAGTAAATCAATAATGGTGTCTTCAGAAATAGGTAAGAAATACAAACTGCTAACTGAGTTGAAAAACTAAATACATAATGTCTTAAGTCCTAAAAAAAGGCTTATACTCAATCCTGGATGAACTGCAAAGAAATATAAAAGTATTGTGACTGAAATCTTAATACTTCAGGAACACTGAAAGTCTTGACTTCCTTTAAGTGTTACCAGAGAATTCTGCAGTAGTCTTAGAAATGTAATTTTTAAGGAAATAGCAATATTTAGTTTGAGATAATATCTAGAACATTCCAAGTATTCATGGGAGCATCTAGATCATTAAAGGTCTAATCAGGAGCTGATCTTTGAGAGCACTCAATTTGCACAGAAATCTTAAGTAACTCAGTATGTGCTGTAGCCACAGTTAATAGTCTGAATGAAGCTTTTCTTTCATGGCTCTGACTTGCTGCTTTGTTCTGAGCAATGGTGACTTACCTAGAGACTTTTTCCTTGATGAATCTGTGTAGCTGATTCTGTATCCCCGTAGAAAGCCCAGACGGTCTTCAGCAGCTATTTCGTTCCACTTCACAAATGCAGAATGCTTTGTGATATTCAGAATTGTCACATTAGTGGGACCTGCCCTGGGAACTTAAAAAAATTATTTTAGTTCTGCATCAATACTTTTGCAATAGACATACAAGACTGAAACTTAGGTGCTTCCTAGGGAGTTCCTTGCCAGATTCAAGATGCCATAAATGCCATGTAAAGGGTGCAAGAGAAAGGAGAAATCTCATAGAGTAGAAAAACCTCATCTTAAAAAATACCAAAGTAGGTAGGAATTGTGACTCTCTCACAAAGATTTTATTCCAATAGCCACAGCTGTACTTATTTCATCTTGCAATATGAGACACTAGCAAATTGGGATTGGGAAATTGACTTGGACAGCAGCTAACAACTGAGTTACATGGAGTAGCAACTCTGAGGCCCTCTTTCTGTTATTTTTGGTAGTGTCATGTGTAATAAAAATGTTTCAATGCACTTGTCAGTAAGGAACAGCATTCAGGTCATTCACTACCAGGATATAACTGCTAAGACCAAAGGCAATGCTAACTGAAGAATGCCGTTCAGTCACCTGGAAAAGAAATTTTGTGTAGCCTCTGTTTTATGGCTGCAGATAGGAATAAGAAGAAATACAAAGGATGAGGTTATACAAAGGGGAGGAATACCTCCTTCCATGAAGTAAAAGTGGGTCACTCCAAAAGTCTTTTCATGTCCTATGAAATTTTCACACTGACATACATCAGATGTATGTACCATTATTTTGTACAACTTATACGGCTGAAAATTATCTGGAAAACAAATAAATGTGCATCAGGGTTTACTGAAAAGTTATAAATTATAGAGGAGATAAATGATAACTTTACAGTTTTTCTGTATAGTTCTTACTTTCTGAGACATAGTATAGTATAAGTTTATAGTCCTTTGCACTGAGTACTAAATATGTACATCCTTCTTCAATGTCTCTAGGTGCTTAATGCAAATTTTTTCAAAAGCAGGACAACATATAACATGGGTTTCTTTTAAAAGGTGGCAGATCTGTTCATAGTCTCTGTCTGGGAGGCATTAGCTACCAAAGGAGAAACTGGGAACTAAAATGGTTATAGATACCTTAGTTCAAGGGCAGATATTTTCCACTCAGCTAGCATATAAAAAGCCAAGAAAAATAAGTAGATATTGGAAAAGGACCAAGGAAAAGGTGCATTTATTTATAGAACTCTGAAGTTAATGTCCTTTGTTGTACAAATAAGCCTGTCTTGAATGGCTTTTGCAAGAGTCACCTGCATGTCTTTAATCAAGATATTCAATGTCTGTCCCAAAAAGTTATCCTCGACTGTAGCCCATCAAGCCAAGCTTGGTAAGCAGAATACTGGAGTTGAGAACATAGGCTTTTATAAGGATAGCCATTGGGATAAAAAAAAGAAATTAATCTTAGGGAGACTGTAACAGAACAGTTTATATTTAAAGATTAGCTTACCTAGGAACAAGACAGAAGTTTTTTTAAAAGCCACTGATGTATAGGTCTGACTAGAATGTGGGCAAGGAGAGACATTGTATCAGCAGTAGCAGTTTGGCTGCATTTCTTGCCCAACTGTGATCAGAAGAACCCTACTGAAAGCTCTGCTTTTTATCTTCTGTGGTGTTGCTAAACATTAAATGATGTCTCAGCACTAGACAAAGATTAAAAGTTGCACTTATCTGAATGGATCTTCAGTCTGCCCTTGAAAACAGAATGAAAAATCCTACTGTTCCCAACCAAAAATAATCAACAAATGGAAGGATGCTTCCACAGGAGATGCACCAGTTGTTGTTACCTAGCATGAAATTTCCAGTAGCTGTAGTTATTATCTTCATGTGCATATCCCCTTTACCAGTGCCCCAATCAACCACAAAACATTTTGGATTGTATTCTGGAGTCCAGGTGACAACTGCATTAGTTCCCTGGCGTTTGACATGGATTTGACCAGGTAAGTCTGTGAACAAACATACATAGACATCAATAAACAGCAAAGCAGATTTCTCCTCTATTACTTGCTTTCTCCCATTGCTTTTCTTTGAAGATCATCCATTAAGTAGTTTTATTGCAAGTGACTTACCTATCATAGTAGGGTTTCTACTAGTCAGTCAATAGAGGAAACTTAGCATTTAGTACTTTGCAACAGTGTCTGGGGGCTCTGGTGTTGATTGCTGTTCACAACTTTTCCCTGTTTTCAATTGTCAAAAATTAAACGGCTGTTCCAAGCCTCAGTAAGAGGAAGCCTGGTGTTGCTAAATAACCTCCTGTGAGCCACTAGTAAGTGCTATACATAGGGCAACTCTGAGGTCGTTCTTACCTGGGCAGGGGAGGAGGAGAACGGGCTAATGTCAGAGATATAGATATAGATAAAATTTCATATACTTTGCATATTCTGAAAGGATTTTAAACATTTTGACATTTTAAGAGATAGACTACCAAACTAGGAAAGATCTTATGACTGGCATTAATGAGGGAGAAGAGAAATCTGCCATTTTGGAGTAAGAAGTGGTAGACATAAAAATTCTCCATTTTATCTCCTGTCAGGAAACCAATATAATAAAGGCAAATTACAGAAAATGGCTGTATTAGCTGAGCAAAAGTTGGGTACGCTGAGAAGGAATTTATCTTGGGAATGCACTTTATGCAAATATCTTCCCAGTAGATCACGACAGATACAGAGAACCTGCATAGAAATGCAGCCAAAGGGAAACAGGTGTCTGAAGAGAACCATGAAGAACAGGCTGAGGTTCAGTAGAAAACTGATTGTCAGTCAAAAGGTTGCTTGAAGTGGTAGTATATATTTCATCAGAAGAGAGCTAAGGGACTGAAATGTAAGGGCAAAATCAAGTTGTTACCTCTTTGCAGGAAAAGGAGAACAGAATGAGGGGAGTATGTTAGAAAGTCCTGGAAAAGCAATCAGTTGCAGCTATCTGAGGATCAACAAGGGTACTTGCACACATCTTTATTTGTGAATGCTATAGCTTAATTAGAAAAACCCCACAACTTACTGTGGAAGAACGAGGTTTTTCTTATATTGCAATAACTATAGCTCAAGACTATAACATGTGAAACTAGCTTAATTATAAGGAAAACAATGTTAAATAGTTCTATTTTTTAAATGAAAAAACTGTATATGTAGGCATCATAAAACCTTGTTCTTCGTTAAAATATGACAAGTACATCCCATCTGTTTCTTGTCCCATGTGCCTGTTAGAGTAATACAGAAATAAAAGGCAGTAGCAGGTGTCCTAATAGTTACTTAACTCAAAACACTTAGATTTACACATAGTTCTGTGAACTTTTTTTAAACCACTGGCACGTAATTAATGTGAGGACAGTTCATAAAGCATTTTGCTGGGCAGGTCTAGCACATAATAATTTCTGTAGCTTGAGAAAGCACAAGTGCTAAACTGAATATTAAATTGCTTAGTCTGTTAATTTCTATTGAAATCCTTTCTTAAGGAACAATACTGACTCTCACTATGTAAAAATATGAGCCTAAAAAATATGCAAGAGAATGCTTTAACCGATCCCAGTGTGTCAGAAAGTAGCCTTAGAGATTGCTCATAAAACTTTTCCACCACTCTAGTGAAAGATTGATAAGGTAAGTACCTGTTGCAGAGAATTCTGGGACAATGTAGACAGCTTGTGGAGATTCTCCTGCTTCATTGTAGGCAGAAATATTAACTCTGTAGTAAGCCATGGAGAGATTTAGAAGAATTTTTCTGTCCTTGAGAAAGATGTGATCTGGTGAGTCACTGCAGTTGTTGGGTATTCTTTCCACATTAACCAAATATCCAAGGATGTTCTCACTTTGTGTTACCTAGCAAGAGGAAAAAGATTGTTATTCTATAAATATTGTTATGTCCTGTGCAGAAAATCAAGTGGGATTTATTGTATAGACAAAATATAACTTCTAATGATGGGGATAAAATCATGCTGTTTTAATTAGGTCATTAGGAATCAATAAAACAAAGCATTTTCTTAAAATTAAGAGCATGCTTAAATTGAGAGGCTCGAAGCACAGGATAAAAAATTTCCCTTAATTGAGATCTTAGTTGCGTGTATCCAATTAGTAATAACAACACCAAAGCAGCTGTAACGTTCTCTACATCTCACTGGAACATATCCCTCCTTATTAGGAACCTGAAAGTTAATGAGAGGTGTTTAATTGGAATTTATGCCTCTGGGAATCTTCATCTACTAGGGCTTGGTTAAGTACCTGGTCTCTTTAAAAAGAAATGCTAGTAATTACACTACAAATTTGGAACATGTTAAATATCCGATTTCTGGATAATTCTGGTGGTGGTTCAATCATTATTTTACTATACTGATCTTAATAAGAGATTGGAAAATGAGTGCACAGAAATGGAAATTACTGCAATATAGAAAGAAACTTAACTCTATACATGAAGACCTGTGAATTCTGCAAGGATTATTTCTGATATCAAGTCTGTTATTTCTGGCACAAAATTAATAGTGTGTAGATACCACAAAGCTGTGAGATTGAGTTATCTTAATGAAATAATTGGGCACTTTTGGAGTAACATAGACAGAAAGATATTTATTAATTTAAAAGGCACATTCTGAAGAGGAATTTCTGACAAAGGTGGAAGCTCTTAAAATGAAAATAAGATGTTTTTCCCAGGACAGGAATGAGAGATTTAATGATTTTTCAATTTTATAATTGAATGTATTTTTGTCTTATTATTTTCTAGCACCTAAATCATCAGAATACAAATGCAGGGATTTCAGAAGCAGGTGTACAATATCTAATGCCTTTTGCATATGCAGTGTAGTCTCAATAGAATAAGGAATTCTGGTTTTCCCTATAAGGTAATAAATTAATAGCACGTACACCACAGCAGGTACTGAGACTTGAGTGAACATTACCTCCCACTTCAGAAGAACACTTCTTCTTCCTGGAGAGATTTGTGTAGTTACATTGTATGATATTCTTGGCTTATTCATGAGTTCTAGTAAATGTGGAAAAAGATGGAGACAGGCAGTCATATGAATCATTCTGATGTTCATATTTTCAACAGTATCTGAAAATACTATTTCATATGACACAAGATTTGTAAAGGATTTTACATTCATGCTTATTCTCAGTAGGATAAAGCTACATTTCACTTACTGTGAGGGACCAAAATCTCTTTGCTCCACACGCAAACACAGTTCAGACCACTGTTGGCTATGCATCTGAGCTGAACAATGTATGAAGACATAGCATTTAAATTCGAAATGGTGATATTGACAGCATTGCTTTCTACAGGCACCTAAAAAAAAATATTTACTTTATGTAGCACCAATAAGACATAATCTTATATTAATTATTTTCTCAGCCAAGGACCAGCATTCTGACTGCAGCTGAAAGTAGGTATTCTTGCCATCAAATAAGAATTAATGCACATTTTAGCCAAGGTGTTTTAATTTTTTCAAAGCAATACCCTCTTTTTCATGAACTTGTTCTGCTCAGTCAGGACGGTAAGCAACCGTATGGGTCTAAATACTGTTTTTAAAATCAATTAGACATGATATATACTGAAAAATAATAATTTATTTAACTCTGAGCCTAGTTGGCATTCTCGAGAACAAGATGTCAAGGGAAAATAAGACACATATTAAAAAAATCTTCTTGTTCTCAGAAGTATCAGTATGCCTAAATAGATCCATGTGACTGATGTGGTAAAGTGGTGACTGTACTGAATGTATGGCTGCCTATGCCTTAGCATGGTATAAGTAATGTGCATCTACAGCTAATGATAGCACTGGTGCTCCAGTAACTGTGCAGGGAATGGAATTTTTCTTGAAACAAAGAAACCCACCCATGTCTGAGGAAATCTCTGAGCTGCAAACTAGGAGAAAATATGGTGAAAAATTGTTGTTAAATGTTTATTTTACACTCTCTACCAGATGTCCATTGGTGGCTCCTATCAGAACACAGTATCCTGCATTAATAGACCTTTTCTCTGGTCAGTTCTAGGCACTGAGTTTTTTTTAGAAGTACTATTGCAGATTGAAATATTTGTGTTGGCATTTGTTTGCTGTAAAGTTTTGTTTTCCTAATTATATGTATTACTTAAAAGAACACCAAAAAACCCCACCAACAAATCAAACAAAAAAACCTTAAAACCAACAGAGCCCGAATATAAGGTGACTAGCTCATCACTTTAAATTTCTGCAGTGCTCTATTTTTTTAATAAAGTTGATTAATTAACATCTGTGGCAGTATGCTCACCCCCCTCCTCCAACCTGATCTTTATTTCCTGTAACCCTGCCCAAGTAATAACCACCAGCAGCCATAATGGGTGTGCCTGGTCATGATGGCTGCATCTAGCTTGAGGCTGATTCGAGGGAGACAGATAACAACATAACAGCCAAGGGTAATTTGAATAATTTGTCCACCTAACCATAGTACTGCTTAAGGTTTGACTCAAGTCAAGTTTGGAAGAAACTAAGATCTGAAGTGAACATGCAAATAAGTCTAAATCATCTTACCCATTAAAGAGTGGGCATTCAAGGGCCTGTTGAGCTTTCCTGCACAGCAGTGTGCTGCACACCAGAATCTCTTGAGTAGGGACACCTCTCAAAGTTACTCCTCAAGACTGAGTAAATACTTATCCCATCAGATACTTGATAAGTGAATTGGAAATTACAGCACTGAAACTATGAAATCTTATTTAAGTGATACAAAGAATTGATTGTGCACATTATAATCCTTTAGACATAAACTGTTGACCAGACCTGGGACTAAGTCTGGATCCTGAAGCAACTAAACTCCTGGGACTCTGAGAATAATTTTAGAATGCAAGGGGAGCCTTTCTGAGCATCATGATCCAATTAAAAGGTCTACCTGACAGTTCTGTCTGACTCTATCCTCTATGCAGTCATCAAGTGTTGCTTACCATTTACTCTTTTTAAAGTGCTGTCACACTTATTATGAAATTTTGCTAGATTTCTGTTTTATATCAATAAACATATTGCTACTTCTTTCTTAAGAGTCAAGTGTATTACTCCACCCATGACAACTTTGTATACTTTTTGCTAGTAGAACAAGAGCTTGGTCACAAAAATATCCCACTCCACACAGTATTACAGGAAGAATCCAAGTCTCCTACAGAAGAAGAGGGAAGTGGAATGGATTTAAGATTGAAGTGTTAAATTACATTATATGAACATTAGTCTACTACTCTTGATAAACACTATTTCTCATCTAGCTTTATATATCCGCTGTGTTTTTATGCTCACACTCGCCCTTTCCCTCCAGCCCCATCTGCATGTGTAGCCTATGGTCACATGATTAGGAGAAGATTACAGCCTAAATTCATAGGATCAGCTGGGACATGGGAGATAACGATTATTTATGTCCTGTCCTTCAAATCACCCACTGTGGCTCTATCTACCAGTCCTTCACAGTATACACATGAATCTCCTAATCTCCCCTGTCTCCAGAACCTGTATGACATGCGTTTGTGCTGCTCCTAACCCTCTGTTCTTCCACACGTCACATAGCAGACCATCTGCACATACTTATCTATCTATTGCACTCCTGGATGGGTTATGCTTGGGTAACTCTCTGTCCTAGAATGGTCTAGGACTTTTATGCCATTGAAAAAGGAGACTCTTGCACATTCTCTGTATCAGGGTAAAACCTTTCTAACATGGGCCTCTCACAGTAACCCTGAAGTGGCCAAAAAGATTGACAGTCAGCTATGAGAGAAATGGGAACAGTCTTCTGAAATAAAAGGAAGAATAAGAGAGATTCTTGTAGTAAAGAGGAAGGGAAAAGGCTCCTAGGTGAGCAGTGATGCCCAAGAAGTGGCATAACTGTTGCTATTTAAATGTTTTTCTTGCTGGGGTTCTACTTGGTAAATACACATTCTTCATACAAATAAAAACAGCAGAGCTGGAAAAACAGACAATTTCAGGGACCCAGTGATACAAATCATGCATATGTGCCTGCCTGCTGGCAAAGGTTTTGCATGATAGTCTGGATGACAACAAACAGGATAAGCAGTTATTGCTACTACATGAAGATATTATTGTTATGATGACTGTTATTCCAACTTACATTTATTGCCTTCAGTTCTAGGTACTGCCTTTGTTGCTGCACCATATTGCATGTTCTAAAATGTAGCTGGAACTGATCTTGTATCCCACAATGTCCTTCTCCCCAAACTGGAGAAAGATGGATTCAGTGGATGTGATGTTAGTTGGATTAGGAATTGGTTGAATGGTCACATCCAGAGGGTAGTGGCCAATGGCTCAAAGTCCCAGTGGACATCAGCAACAAGTGGTGCTTACCACACCTATTTGCTATCCATGTTGTGTGCTCTCTTCAGTACCATGGCACTGATGGCCTGCTGAATGTGCTGTTGAGCTGATAGTGAGGTACCTCATGTTCTCATGTGGTTGTTATTTGTAAGTACTTACCATGGTCCACTGAGTGGATTCTGTGAGCATCTCTCTGTATCTCAGCTCATATGGGGTAGGGGTTGTGGGCAGGTCCCACTTTATTATCATCTGGTTTTTGATCTGATGAGCACTTATGTTAGATGGTGCCAAGCACTTCCCTAAAATGTGGAATATGCAGCTGTTATAAATGCAAGAGAAGTAGGAAAGCTTTTGTAATTATGTCTATCAGGTGTGGTTTATAAAAAATAAAAGACTTCATGCTGAACACCGTAAGACTTCAAAAAAGACTGAAAATTAATAATTATTAAATTAGTATGATATCAACAAAACAACCTTTTCCCTCTTGCCTTTCTTTTGTGAATGTTTCAATTGATTTCAGGAAGACCCTTTTTCTAAGCAGATACTATCCTGAGAGAGGCTGAAAGGCAAAATCAAAATGTCAAGAGTATCTGTAATAGTGAATTGCATAAAAATTTACCAGAACATCTTTCAATTTCAGCAACTGTCTTCAGCTATGTAATTGAAAATGCAATTTTTGTCTTTCTTTCCAATAAACATAAGGTGGCCAAAAGTGTCCAGCAGAGGTCACAGTGATAATTTGAGTTGCACTGGTAGTAACTCCCAGCAGTGATAAGCACCATTTTTTCTTGGACCATGATTAGTCTCGGAAGGTAAGGTTTTGGTAAGTTTTTAACATTATCTCAGTCACCAGATACTGTAGAGAATCTTTAAATAAACATCTAAAGGACATAGTAAATAGGGCTTCTTTTTTCATATCTTCCCTGCAGCACTGTGTAATGGGTAAGTGGCCTTCAAAAAGAGTAGAACTTTGAAAAAGTTTCTTGAAACTCTAATGCCCTATACCAAGAGTTCCTTAAGTGCACAGTACTAAGTCAGCCTACTCTTCATAAATCAATAAATAAATTGAGAAAAATGTCAAAGACAGCACAGAAAGCTGGTTAAGTACTCTACACAAATATCACTATATATATTTTTCTGGATATTACTTAATTTTATATTCCATCATATTTTTGAAGTAAATCCCCTCTCCTGTAAAAGCTGATAGACATCTGTTATTAACTTCATTCAAGGAAACCAAACTACAGGTTAGGTCCCTGAATCATTAAAAATAACAAGTGTATTTTGGAAGTTGAAATTTTGGAAATGATTTTTAAGAAAATGTGACTACTGCTTCAGCTGGGCACTGTAGTAACACAACTTGTAAAGATGCTGTACCTGCTTTGCTTAGTAAAACTGAGATGTTCTTTCCTTTTACACAGCTGGAATGAGCGTAATTTACTGCTATCCAAATGTATGCAAATCGCTCAAGGTAGAGATTCTTTCGTTCAATTGTGATGTAAGGTGATGATGTGTTTCGTTGAAAAAGTTTTCTTATTTTGTTCCTTCAGAGAAAGGGAAACAGAATTAAAAACATTTTATTTATCTGCCCCCAGAAAGCAACATTACAGCAAATGGTAATTTTGCAGATACCTATACATATAATTCTGTATCTTGAAATCTTGAAGGTAAGGGCATGAGTGCTTGAAACAGCAAGTGTAATTCCAGCACCCTAGTGACTGTAGCAAACTTAAACATGCAAATCTTTGTTGTATGTGGGGAACTGTTAAATACCTTAAACTTGTAAGGCATAGCATGATACAAGACAAGGTCTGTACTTACTAGATTTATACTTACAATGGGATACTTAGAGCATTTTGAAGCAATAAAATGATGTAGGAAATTACTTCATAAAGCCTTCCCACCTATCATAAGGGCACTCAAATTCCTTTGGGAAAGCAAAATTTCTGTTACATGAATCTAAATTTCCACAAAAGTATGAAAAACCTCTTACAAGCTTATCTACTGCCTTTTGTTCCCTCAAAGCATGAGTTTGACGATACTAAATTTCACATGACTCAGCCCTCTAGGTTACTTCTGTTGTAGCTAACACACACTACAGAAAGTGCAAGAGGTCTAATGCCTCACATACAGTGGTGCTGCCTACATTTTTCCTCCATCTCTCTCTCTCTCTCTCTCTCTCTTTCTCTCTCTCTCTCTCTCTCCTCCTCTCTCTCTCAATCTCTCTCTCTCATTCACTCTTTGCTGCACCCAGGACAGATTTTTTCCAAGGTTAAAGCTGTGCCAGTTCAATGTTCTTAAAGACATGGGCCAGCATACTAATTGTCTAGCTACATATTTCAAGTATTTGAGTATATATTAGTATATTCAAGTACAAATGTGCTGATCATGATGCAATATTTAATAAGTGAACAGAAGTACTTGGAGTTTTCCCTGGCTATTGCTTTGGACTAGCTATGAATCAGCCATTAATATTTCAAAGCATGATTTTGAATTCTTGATTGGAACTTCTCTGTGGGAGTGTTTTTCTTTAATCTTTTTCTTCCTGACAACTAAATCATAAGGAGCAAAGACAAGGAACAATTAAAATGTCAAACTGACATTACATGCAGAAAGGAATCATGTCCTCTTCTAGGCAAGAAAAAAGCCCTTTCACATGTGGAACTTTTTTTCTCTTTTTTTTTTCTTTTTTTTTCCTTTTTCCTTTCTTTTCCTTTTAACACAGTAGAAGAGGCGAAAGGAAGTTTTTCTTTAAGACCACTTGTTTGAAGCCTAGCAGACTGAGTTTCAAGTCCCGATTCTGACTTGGAAAAATCAACATCTCTGCAAGGGAATTGCCTTCTTTTGCCCCTACCAACCTCCTCTTTCACGCTTTTTTCTGCCTTCTCTGTTTATAACATCAACCCTGCAGCCTAGGAACAGCACAGTCTGGTTTTGGCTGAGGACTTTAAGAGGGATTAGCTTACAAATACTGCAGCAGATAACATCTCTACAGAAACAGAGCTGATTCACAAGTGCTTCTGCCATTCCAAGAAATGTGAGCTCCTTGAAGTCCCGAGAGGCAAGATAGCAAATGCAGTGGGATTTGGTGCTTATTGCAAGTTGGCAGCTGCAGCTACTTCAGCGGGAAAATATTGAAGGTGATGGAGGGGAGTAACCTCAGCCTTGAGGTGATTGCTTTGCTACTCTGCAATGTGCA
Organism: Myiozetetes cayanensis; assembly: GCF_022539395.1. Lineage (NCBI taxonomy): Eukaryota > Metazoa > Chordata > Aves > Passeriformes > Tyrannidae > Myiozetetes > Myiozetetes cayanensis. Next base: position 48,911,174 of record NW_026087631.1, read on the forward strand.
GAAGATCACACTGGGGAATTTCCCAGTGTAGTGACATTTACTTAGATTTAGGAGATGTTCCTAACCACAGCTCACTTTTAATGATGAGCAGTGCGTTACGTGGCAAAATAATCAGCAATGAATATCAGAATTTGCCCACGGCAGACAGTGTTGTACTCCATGATACGGTCTCATGCAAAGATCATGTCTTCTGATCTAACTTCTCTATTTCTAAACATAATTCTAATCTCATGGGAGATCTCAAATATGTAGATATAAAATAAGGAAATCTAATTTTGTAATGCAGCTGCAATTGAAGATGCCCATATTTTGAGTAATCAGTTCAAGATTAACCCTGCAAGTTCATTCCGTCTGTTAAACCAGTACTTAATAATTCAGAATTGCCATAAAGTATGCCACATCTGACATCTCCTGGGATACATGCTATAACACAATACATAATACATAAAATAAAAGCTTAGTGTCTGTTTATATTTGGGTGGCCTTTTGTTTTGTTTTTTATTCTGAATGCGTTAGTGCTGGATATTCAAAGCAAGTCAATAGGCAAATAAAGGTAATTGAGTAAGCTGATTTTTGTCAATAATGTTTTAAACAGTGTGTTGGAAACATGTTAAGATGTATAATGACTCTTTGTATTGGGTTTGCATGGCAAGGTTTTGGTAGAAGGGAGCTACAGAGGTAGCTTCTGTGAGAAGCTGCAATAAGCTTTCCCCAGAGCCAACACCAGCGGGGTCCAGGATGGACCTGCCATTGGCCAAGGCTGAGCCCATCAGCAGTGTGGTAGCACCTCTCGGATAACATATTTAAGAAGGGGTAAAAATCTTCTGCACAACAACAGCTGGGAGAGAGGAATATGTGAGAGCAGCAGCTCCACAGACATTGAGGTTAGTGAAGAAGGAGGGGAGAAGGTGCTCCAAGTGACAGAGCAGCAATTCCACTGAAACCAGTGGTGAACACCATATGGAGAAGCAACTGTACCACTGCAGCTCATGGAGGTCCAGGGTAGAGCAGAGATCCACCTGCAGCCCATAGAGGATCCCATACAGGAGCAGGTAGATGTGTCTAAAGGAGGCTGTGATCCTGTGCTGGAGTAGGTTCCTAGCAGGACCTGTGGGCCTGTGAAGAGAGGAGCCCAAGCTGGAGCAGGTTTGCTGTCAGGCCTTGTAGCCCACGCTGGAGCAGCTTGTATGTGAAGGGCTGCACCCAGTGTGAATGCCCACACTGGAGCAGTTCTGGAAGAACTGCAGCCTCATGTGAAGAACTCATGCTGGAGAAGTTCATGGAATACTGTCTCCTGTGGGAGGATCCCCTTGCTGGACCAAGGGAAGAATGAGAGCAGAAAGAAGTGGCAGACATAACATATGATGAACTGATCACAATCTCCATTCTCAATCCCCCCACACTGCTCAGTGGATGAGACAGACAATTCAGATGAAAAGTTAAGCCCAGTAAGAAGGAAAGCATGAGGGGGAAGGTGTTTAAATTTTTATCTGTATTTCTCATTACTCTACTCTAATTTGACTGTTAATAAATTAAATTAATTTTCCCAGGTCAAGTCTGCTTGGCCTATGATGGTAATTGCTGAGTGATCTTTTCCTGTCCTTATCTCAACCCATGAGCCTTTTCTTATATTTTCTCTGCCCTGCTGAGCTGAGCAAGAGAGGGATAGAGCAGCTTTGGTGGGCACCTTGTGCTTAGCCACGGTCAAACCCCCACGCTTTACCAAACTCTTACCAAATCAATAGATATTGATGAGATGTGAAGAAAGATGTTGGCCAATATTGTGTAACAACATAGAGTGTGATGAAAAACAGTGGTACAAAACTCTGGCAAGTGGGAATCACATAACAGCAATAATAATTTTTTGTTTTCTGAAATTACTCTTCAGACTTACCATTTTAAGTATACAGTATAATTAACTGTATTAGGAGCATTTGATACTGGAAGCCAGGTACAGGTTAGATCTTCACTTAATTCTTTGTAGCACACCAATTCATTGTCCCAGTCTGAAAGATGAAAACAAATGCACTTGTAAAGACCCATCACAGGCAATGATGGTAAACAGCTCTAAGAGACTATGAGAAACAAAACCAAATACAAATCAGGACAGAGCTGGTTAACTAGGCCCCAGAATGGCTTCAAAACCATCAGTCATGTCTATCTGGAGTTCAGAACAATGCTAAAAACAATATTACTCTTGTACTGCCAGCCTTACAAAGGGCTCCTCTCTCCACAGGCCCACATTATAAAACAGGAGGAGCGTAACATTATGTGCAAAATTATTTGTGCTTAATTTTTTGAAACTGAAATATGAGGCTTTTTTGTAACTAAACATATACATTTTTCAGCTGGAATGAAATTAAACACTGGTGACATTATTAAAAGAACTAAGTTTTGATCTCTAGCAGTTAAGTTTATTTAAGATTTCCAAAAGCCTCTTATTGGAGATGGTAATGATAAAATATAATTGTTGTCCTTTTGCTTTGTGTCTTACTGTCTGAACTACTAGTTCAAAGAATCAGCCATGATGCCTCAAAGTGCTACCCACACTTTGAAAAAAGACCCAGAATTTTTTGTTGTTATTGTTCAGAAAAGTAGATAAGGATATTAAAAGGTACAGGATGCTTAGGGTGATAAAAATTATTTTTTCCTGATGAGTAGAGTCACTTGTCCTTAACACTTATTAGGTTTAACTAGTTGCCAGTAGGCCTATCAGTCTTGAATAAGAAATGTTTTGTTATTTGATAAATAAATATGTGTATGTCTGGAGCTGGTGTTACAGCATGGTTATGGTATCTCACAACCTAAGTTATGAGATAAAAGACCGGTCCTGTTTTCCTCATTCAGAGCAATTTCTTCCTACAACGTGAGTTACTACGTATTCTTGGTATTCCTTTAATCATTGAGATGGCATATGTATACTTAAGTTAAAAGTTCTTTTTGTTCAAAAGGTGCATCAGATGAAAAACTCTGGCTTTAATACCCTCACTCATACCAGAAGAATAGTGCTTTTCTAATATAGTTATGCAGTATCAGTTCAGGTATGTAAGGCTTCCTTTCAGGAAGGTGGAGATCAGATTTTCCTTGTTTTTACAGAAGCGTGAAAAATCATTGAATTCTTTGCTTTTTCATTCTGGCCACCAAACCACATCTTGCCTTCCTCACCCATTGGACATGATGTTATGACAACTGGGGAAAACAGCAACAGCAGTCACATTCTCCTCCTGTTTTGCTCTGAATTAAACCCTTCACTTATTGTTTTTTCTTTATTCTTATTTTGAAGAAACATCTGAAAGCAAAACCTTTTTGGAACTTCTGCAACAGTTCATGTCAATGCATTGCTCCTGAAACTATTGGAAATAACAGTTCTATCAGCTCGGAACCTAGTGGTGACCACAAAGTTGCAGACTTGTCTCTACTTAAGAGAGAGGAACAGGGGGTTGTACTGTTCCTCGTGCTTTAAGTTTTATACCCCCTCCCCCTCGTCTTTCTCCATAAGATTATGATATTAGAGTAGACAAAGAAATAATAGTAGATTTTATGTGTGAAAATAGAGTATTAGCTCAACTAACACCCCAAAGCACCACCCCATTCCAAATATACTGAAGTTTTAAGTTACTTTCTCCAGATGAACATAAGGAATCTTAAACAATTTTATTTTCACTTGTCCTGTTTGTGTGTATTAGTGTCCACATGAACATTCATTTTACTCTTTACTGTACTGCTTTACATTAACATGTGTATTTTTAATTGTTCCTAGCCCTAATCCTGTACCATGACTGTGCTCCAAGAGCTGTGCAAAGAAAGAAAAAATGAAAAAAATTCTTTGGTCTAAAGAATTAATTTCTCCATTAAAAAAAAATAAACCAAGCAACCCCCAAAGAAACAAACAAAAACTCAAACTCAAACCCAAAACAATAACAAACAAACCAACAAACCAACAATAAACAACCCCCCCCAACCCCCCAACCCCACAAATCAAGCAAAAAACAATGCCCTGAATTGTTTTTCCCTCTAGAATTTCTTCCTGCATGTCTTGTGTTCTCAGTAATGCTTTAGTGGAATTTAGTCTGGCTGGCTAATTGCAAGGACTATAAAATTATCCGTGGCTAATTTCAGAAAAAACATAATCCTCCTGAAGATGTCTTGCCCGCCATCACTGTGTACTCAAAAACCTATCACCTCTGCTGTGAGAGTGTAATTAATAATATTCTATTCTCTTGCTGTGAGCAAGTAGGGTGTTCCTGCCTACTATAATAAATACAGCACAAATTACATCAGATGAGCACCCACTGCTTTGTAAAACTCTCTATTGAAATGCTTTGGACTGGTCCTTTTCTTCATGATCAGTAATTTATCAGTTAAATGGAAAGCATAAATATCCGTCAAACAAAAACATTACAAGTTCCGCGGTCTTTTGAAGCCATGGCTGTTGGCGACGCGCCGGGTGGGATTCACTCCCAGCGTGTGGGCTACCCCGGGCGCTCCGCCGTGGATACAGGCGGATACACTGCCTGTGCTCCCCCGGGCGGATTTTCCGTTCAGAAAACGCGGGCGGCTGTTTTTGGGGTGAAACCTCGGAGCCCCGGGGGGAGGGGGCGGCCTCCGGGCGGCCGCAGGACTCGGACCCGGGCGGGGCCGTCCGGACCCCGCGGTGCCACCGCCACTGTCACCGCGGCTGCGGGAGCGACATCACCTACCTGGGAGCTGCCGGCAGAACGAAGAGTCGCAGCTCGTGAAGCTGCAGGAATCTGGGGAGTAAAAAGGAATGGTTTACCAGGACAACTGCGAAAGAACTCGGAAAAATTTTTACTGGTGGTTGTTTGTCCTACCCACAATTTGGTCATGAGGTTTTATTGTTGTTGTTGTTTGGTTTTTTGTTTGTTTTGGTTTGGTTTTTTGATACAACCTCATCTTTGAGTAGCATTAAGAATTTTTGCTATTTACAAGTAGCAGTAAGTGATGCAGCGTATGAAAACTCACCTGTTGCAAGTAAAAAGACAGCTGTGAGCAGAGAGTTCTTCATCTTCTCTGTATAGAAGCGTAATGATTACAATCAACATTACGCTGTCTTCAGTCTATTTTTCACACTTCCTCTTCAAACTTCCTATTCATTCTAACACCTATACTCTTACTGGCTAAACACAAGTAATAGGTTTATTAATGACAATGCGAGGGATACATGAACTCTATATTATTAATTACACTTAAAAAATCCTAACAACCCCTCTGAAAACCAAGAACTTTCTGCCTTGGTGTTTGTAAGTAGTCACAGTGAGATTCTTGGTGGTGTCTGAGATAACAACAGTGCAAACTGAATTAAGCTTATATAGGTACTTCAAATTGCTTTGAAAATCCTAGACTAAATGTCAAAGTGATTTAGAGATATTATCAATTCAAAGGAAGTCAAGGTGTTTGCCTGACTCTACTGTGAATGCTTTGGTATAATAAAAAAATAGCAGCAGAAGACCCTGACTGTCTTCACTTTCTGACTTCTCCTCCCTGTCAGTGTAATTTCACCACTGCAAAGATACTGTATCTACATTGTTGGTACCTACACTGAGGGCTATAATGCAATCAAAAATCACCATAGGTAAAAATTAGGTGTGACTATAAACACCATTAAGTCAGAGAACATTCTGAGCACAGAAGCCAGCAGAGCCACAATAGCTGTTACTGTTAGAGATGTAAAGGGAAATTTTCAGAAAATTTCATTACTGTGGGAAATTTCCCTTCTGGGCTTAGATAGCTGCTATCAGAGATCGGATCCAAACCTACTTGAAGATAGACAAATTATTAACTTATCTTGGCAACCATGGTATATTTCAGTTTGAGTATGAATGGCAAAAAACCCCCCCACAAAAAAAAAATTGCTTAAAATTAAACACTTACTTAAAGAAAGAGGGTTATGGGCATTCTTCTCAACATGTTCTGCAGTAGGAAGGGGTGACTAATGCACCAACCATATCTTATCAGATTTCATGAAGGACGTATCACAAAATGCAAGTGAACAAGGAATTCTACTGAGTGCTATAGGGGGTTTCCATTTGATGAATTCATTTGGCTTGGGAGTAAGCTCCAAAATGTTGAAAGGTGATGGATACAATGTGTTCACAGAGGTTCAAACCCTCTATTATATGATTGACTCAAAAATCAGCCTTGACGATGCTTCCAACAAAGAACAGCCAAAAGGATAGTGTCAACTGATGATCATAAGCAAAAACTGACGAAGAAAAAAGGTGAGTTATATGTGACAGATTTTGACAGGGGGGTTGAAGTGCAAGAGACTCATAATAACATAGAAGTCAAAATATGAAGAAAACTTTACCAACTGTATGTATTGGTTTGATGTGCTCAGCATAATCACATTCAAAATAACCCATCACAAATGAAAACCATGTAAGTAACTCAATGCAAGGGCAGGAAACTGGATTTAGCATGCACAGAATTAGGACAGAGCACACTGGAGAGAAATAAACCCAATAAGGAAAGTTCACATCATCTTTGCTGGAGCTCAGTATGAATGATACTGCCATTTAAAGAAAAACAGTTAATTCTAACACATACAGAAAATATATTACCAGTCAAAATAGCAGAGGAGACATAATCCTGAAAACTGGAATTTTGCATTTGAGTGAGGCCACTTTTTTAATTATACCTCAGTTATCAGCGTGAGTAACCTATTAATATATAACAAAAGGTGGATTATTGTTTTTGAGGTAAATTTTGCATAGAACCACTTTTTCACATGTTTAATATTTCGGCTTTTTCAGCACTACGAACTTCTGTCAGAATTCTAAATGCCCTAAGTTTTCCTATTATTCAGATAAAGATAAATTATGCCATGTTCTGTGATATGCTCAAAAGTGCAGGACTGGAGGACACTACCAGCTTTGCTTCATTTCTGATATGTTTTTTTCAGACCTAGGTTTATGTATTCTTATAGATGAGATTTTCTCTGAATGCTTTTCTTTGTCATTTTCTTAAATAAATTCTGCAGTGAAAGGCACATCAAGGTCTCACCAGAGTAGAATCTTGAAATAAATGAACCTTTCAATTTAGACTGGATTACATAGTGTAAATCAATAGAAAACCCACAGCGTCCTCCTCTGTTCCCTGTCCCAGTTTTATGTGTTAACTCTTGCTCTTTGAAAGGAAAGCAATCTCTGAAGGCAGGAGGGCTCTGCAAGGAACATGCCACTGGCCTCCTCATCCTGCTCTCGTCCTGTGGAGCTTCAGTTCCTGTAGCCTTGCACATCATAGGAGGACTGGTCAAGTCATGAGATTGTATTATTTTGCGGGTCACTCATGCACCCATGAATGCTAATGAACCAGAAAGGGCTTGAAGTATTGTTTGCTGAGAGTTCTAAACATGTCCCAAGACAGTTTGGGTTATGTGTGACCAGTAACATTGTTAAAGTGCACTCAGATCCTGGTGGGCAGCAGAAGCAGAATGTAGACTGCAGAAATGCTGCATCAGGAAATGAATATTGCATTCCTATTTGAAGTCTTACCTTGAATGAAGTGCAAACTGGTGAGGTCTTCATTTTCTTCTGGTTGCATCTGTGTGTCTTTTTGCTAGTTTGCTGTTTCTCTGGTGAACAGTTTTAATTGATTACAGTTGATCTGTTTCAGGCAGATTGTAGCAAGTTCAATATTGTAGCAACTTCAAATTCAGTTTTGGCCTATTAGTAATATATGCTGAAGTCCCGTGTCATTCCTTTATGGATCTAAAGTAGAGTCACACTCTTTTTTCACAAGTTATTTCTCATATAACTGCTTCCAATAAGCAAACCTCCAGGTTTATAAAAGATGTGTCAGACTTTTACAGTTTTTTTGGTTTGTGTTTTTTTTTCCCCCCTGAGAAATACATGAATATCTGGATTCAAAGCAATTCTCATATGATCTTTTGGGGAAAAAAGATTCCCACTCAGCCCTCAGCTACACCCCCTAGGGGAAATTTGCTGTGATAGGGAGAGTCTCCAACACACACTCTTTCATCCTTTCAAAGTTCAAGTTACATTATGAAGCAGCTTATCATTCAAACAATTCTGTTCTATCTTAATGAAAAACACAATTTTTACCCTCACACATTGGCTATACAGAGGCCATCAAAAAGTTTCAGTGAGAGATCTACCCTGGAAGTTAAAAAAATTCCAAGTACAGATAGCGTCCTTGAATAAACTAGACAACCAATGCAGAATGCAGAAGCAGCAGAGATTTACATAATTGGGTGAAGATTTCTTTGAAGGAAAAAAAAAAAAAGGAGAATACTGAATTGATTTCATTAAGACAAACGTAGACTAAATTCTGCTTATACTGGAGTAGATCCAGGATCTAACCAGCATCGTATCATTGACAGTGATGTGATGCAGAGTTTTGCCTAGTGTGTCAGCTAGAATATTTATGAGGGTTGAGGTGGTATGATAAGATGAGACAGGCAACTGCTTTTTACTGCAGCACCACAGTTAGTGCTACAGGCTTATCTGTGGGATGATGGGAGGAAATTGTCTCTGGGGTAGCTCATACCAGTAGTTTGAAAACAGAATTTGATAGACACATGGTGACTGAGCTGTGTGCACAACAAATCACAAGTATGTGATTTGACTTGGAAACAAGATCTTTACCTCTGCTAGATCACATTTAAGCACATCTTACTTATCAGTTTTACTAGTCTCTGACTGCTCTGAAAATAAGCATGTGTCTGAAAGTAAGAATGTGTTTACATTTATATTCTTGTCTCTTCCTGTGCAGCCAAGAGGAGAATCAAGGATCATCCTTAACTTCCTCTATCACATTTAAGATTTTATTAAATGCTTATTAGAGCTTTTAACACACAAGCAGATGAGAAAGAAAACAAGCTTTCTTCCTTACCATCCTATTTGTATTACCAAGTGGACCTGCATCTGCTACAGAGAGTTATTTTGCGTTATGTGATGTGGAAATAAAGAGAAAAAAACTTGTCTGCGCTCTTCCTATACACAGTTTTGGGAGTAAACTTTACCATTTTGAAGTCTACACACACCTATTGTAGAAAACAGTTTTGGAGAAAGTCCGGGAAAGCAGTATGAAGAAGCTGGCTTAGTACAAGACAGAAGGTTAACTTTTTTTAGCGTACTGTCTTGTGTTCATGGTGTTTTATCCTACCACTTCCTTTCTAGTAACAATGCATGTATTTGCACTGGTAGTGATGATGAAACAGCCAGATTTTCTCCATAGTAATTTTTTTTGACAAATTTTGTCCAGTATAACTGGGCTGTCACATCATTAGCTTTTCATAATTCAAATATTTTCAAGTGTCTTTCCTGTTTTGGAACAAAGTGATTTAAAAATAGTAATTATAGTTAACTGAGTCATGAGGGTCTTCATAGATGCTCCCTTAGATGTAATTACTATCCTACTACTTAAGGCATACTTTTGACAGCTCAGAAATCCAGATTTCTTGTTTGCTTGCATAAGAATTCAGATGTGAGTCAAACATGGTTATAACTTCTGATTTTTATCTGCCTGCCAATAGACTACTTGTACAACCATGATTATGGTCCCTTTGGAGAAAAAACCTGTCTGTTCATAAACTCTGTGAACGTGTAGATTTCTTGGCTTTTTTGTAATACAGTGTGTATGTTCCCATTCACTCTTAGCTTCCATGTTAGGTTTGCTGCTAAGAACACAGAAGTACCATGGATTTTGTGGCTGTGTGAAGTTTCTCCTCTGCTATCAAAGGTAACAACTTCTTGCAATTTCAGTTATGAACAGAACTTGTTTCATCTTAAGGGTAATGGGTTTTTTTATCCTCATACTTCATAGTGGAGGCTTCTCCTGATTTTAGCAATCCCTGGTGAGACTTCCTTCTTTACTCTAAAATATTTTCTTTAGCAGTCCATAGGCATTATGAGGCTCTGTTTTACGAGATTTAAACAAGTAATTCTTTTTCAGTCTATTATTACATGAAAAACATTCTATTTTCCCTGTTATCTCATTCGTCTTTCCTTGGACAGTCTGATTTTCTGAGATTTCACTGCTAAAAAAATGAATAGAAACACATACATCAGCTGTTGCTGCTGTTGCCCCTATTTTATCTCTCTTTGACCAGGGGTGCTGTCAGGGTGAAGCCTTCCTGCTGACCACAGATGGTCATGCTTTAATTTCTGAGTTGTTGAAGTGTGTTTCAGTGGTTAGCCAAGGAGTGCAGAACGCTGGGTCTGAACTGGCAGGGGTTTTTAATTTTAAAAATTTCATGACTTTCCATCACAGAGGCTGAATTAGATGCTGGAGAGGGAAATGGAACTGAGAGGTCCAAGTTTGCAATTGTGTCACAAGAATTTGGAGGGGAGGAAGGGTTTGCATGGGCATGGGTCATTCTGCAGCATGAGCATCTTCCACTTGAGGTGGAGATCGTGGAGCAGCATAATGCATCTCTGTGGTGCACTTGCACTAGGAATTTAACAAAGTGGCACAGGCATGTCCCCGCTGTTTAACCAGTGTTTATAAAATGCAAAGTGAGTAAAATAATAAGAAACATAAAGATCTTTAGGAATGTCCTTGAAAAAAAAATGTTTCGAGCAAAGCTACTGATGATTTCTTATGATACAGTAATGCAAAACTGACCCGTGCAAATTTTTCTGTCCTGTTTTGAAGACTGTAAAACCTTCTTAGCTCTCTCCAGTTAAAAATGTTTATTTAAAACATTTTCTTCTGTTTTCTGGGGAAAAAAAAAAAAAGAAATTAGATCCGTCAAATGATGGCAGGTTTACTTAATGAGTTCTGAGTATGAACCTTAAAGCAATGTGATAGAGGACATGAAATGAAAGTGGCTGCATGAGACAGTCAAAGTCTGCATAACTTCCATGATGCAAGTTCCTTTTTCTCATTAAGATAGGGAAAGGCCCTGGAGGGAGCATGACATGAAAATAGGAATCACATTAAGAGTGAAATGACTTGCTAAAGAGTAAAACTGAACTAAAGAGAGTATAAGCAATCCTGATATTTGGGAAGTTTGTGTCAAAACTTTGTGTTTTTTTCCTCATTTACATAACAAATTGAAATCAATAATTTAGTGCTCGGCTTCCTTGTCAGGCACCAGCTCTTGGCAACGAAACAGTACCTGGCCAATATGTAGACTTCAACACTCAGCTGAGAAGGATATGAAAAACACATGAAGGACAGGCCTTTCAGGTTACAGAAAGGGTTGCTGCAAGAGGGTGTGGAACTGCACCAAAGAGAATATGCTTAATCACAGTTTTGAACTGCCAGACTTGGGGTATGGACAAAGCAAGAGCTAGAGTGAGCAGTGAGCTGAGCTACAGGCGTGTCTCCTACTTGATCTTTCCATTCTTTCTGAATGCTTAGAGGTAGATGGATATAAAACATGAAGTCTAAGTGCACAGCAGAGAGATGTCTTTTCCCTGTAAAACAATGAAAGTATTAAAGGATCAAATTCTCTGTCATGTATGGCTATATACACAGGCAAAGCACATGCTGCCACACTGGGGTCCATACAGTTCTCAGTGGTTTAGGGCAAGGGACATTCACACTTGAGGTACATTTGTTTGAGAGGTTTGCTTCGTCTGTGAGGTTGTAAGAGGATGTGAATTCAGTCTGTTCTCTCTATATACCACCTTGTCTTTCGGTGAAGCAGGGCCTGAATGAACAGGAGAGTGTTCTTGACATCTAAGAAAAGTAGTTGCTGACAGTCTGTTAGTGTTGGGTCATGTAAACAGCCTTGTGGTGTCATACCCCACCTACAGCAGGAGCTAACTCTGCCGTGGGAAGGAGACACATAGACTCTGAATGGCACAAAGCTAGAAATGGTCTATGAAAACTACCTTGTTTTGCAGAAGATATGCGAAACAGAGAAGCTGTGGCCTAGCTTGTTTGATCCAACTTTCTCTGAACATCACTGCAGTAGTAAAAGAAGTTGGAGAACAAATTCCTTTCTTAGGAAATTCCTTTCTGTACAGTCAGTTTTCTAGAATTGAAACAAAATGAAAGAACTCTCTCATACAGGAAAGAACAATACTGCAATAAACAGAGAGTAATTTTATTTCATTTATCCCTTCTACCTCATTCCTAAATGAAGGAAGAGAGCTTCTGAGAAGGCACTTGCAGTCAGCATGTTTGTATACTGGTCAGGCTCCAACTTAAAAATGGTTGTTTCTGGTAGCTACTACTTGTTAGGGAAAGCTGTTTCAGAACTTTGTATCTCTGAGAGCTCTTTGTGAGAAAGTATCTGAGTGACCAGTTTGTTTTATCTTTTGGAATAATTTGGAAGCAGAATTTTAAAGGAATACCTACAAATGACTTTTCGTTCTTCCTTTCTAGGATTTATTACAATTTTGCAAGACACCATTATATTTAATCTCTGTCTTTGGAGTGAGTCATTGTGGCAGTGACCCTCTATTTCCATGTTTAATGGCTGTTCAAAGGTTAGCACTATTCTCTCCAAACACAACAGACTTTCTATATGATAAAAAGAACTTGAAGCATCCTTTGATGCAATCATTTAATCACACAGATCAATAAAGAAGGTCTGGGTTTCCTTAATTTTATTGTACAACTGTACTAGTGGCATCACAAATGCATAGTACAAGAAGCATTCACAATTCAATAATTTTTACTAGGTATAATGGCTTTTAATGCTATCTCTTAGTCAGTAAACACGGATAGGTAGTGAAATGCAAAATCTAACTTATGTCCAATGTTTCCTAACAGCTCTTGATAGTCCTCTGCCGCTGTTTTCCTCAGTCCCTTCCAATCTGTGGTTACTGAAGTACTGAAAATTTTACACTGGCCAGGAAATCATCAGCATCAACACTAAACATGACTTAAGCAATACCATGGTCATAGAGTCATAAAGTAATAGAGTCATGGGATCATAAAATCATAGAATGGTTTGTGTTGGAAGGGGTCTTATAGATCATATGTTTCCAACCCCACCTGCCATGGACTCCTACTAGACCACATTGCTCAAAGCCCCATCCAATCTGGTCTCAAACATTTATAGGGATGGGGCATCCCCAGCTTCTCTGGGCAACCTGCTCAAGTGTCTCACTATCCTAACACTGAAGACTTTCTTCTTAATATCTGATCTAAACCTGCTCTCTTTCCATTTAAGACCAGTGCACGGAAGGGCATATTGCCAGCTTGCTCTAAAAAACCTTGCTCCAAGCACTGCACATAAGCTAGTTGTAGAACTGGAGCTGTTGCTCACACGTCAAATAGTCATCTGACTGTCAGCCCTTCTCCAGTGATCCCTGCTCTGGTGGAAGGTAGTTCTTGTCCCTCTATCTTTCCCTTCACTATTTTTTCTATGAAAAACCTGGCTATGAGGTCTGTGAAGACTGCTTAAATTTGGCAGTGCCTCATAGTGACACAAATCTAGTAATGCCCTTTTTCTTAACTGAGTTTCTGAATCATGAAGAGTAAGAAAAAAATAACACATACTTCATAGATATGAAACTCTGATAAGTTTCTGAGTAGTGTTGTGTAGGCTTTGTACATCTTTGTACATCAGCTTCTCACTCACAGTACTGGATAAGCTTAGCACAAGAAACGAAGCTGTTAATAGAGGGGAAAAATCCAAGAAAGGTCACATTTCTTTACACTACTGTCTTACACTTATTTAAAGGAGAGGGTTTTTTCCATTGAAAGTAATTTTAAAAGTGCAGATCAGAAGCAATAATGTGCACCCTGTACAGTTAATCTGTTCACCTCAGGGAAGTTTATCTTCAGAGATCAAAAGACAGAAGTCAGACTCTCTCACACCAGTTTTCATGCTTTAAAGAGCAAATCTCAAAGGAGATTCTGATGCCTGTGTTGAAATATCTCTTTAGAGTCTAAAGAGTTTGATGGACCCATTGTTGTCTTTGTGAAGAGAGAGGTACAAGGTGGAAGAGTTGAAATCCACTGTAGCTTCAAATATGCAAATCAAACCAACAAAGTCTTCCTCATTGTTATTAACCCATGCCAAAAGCCAAAATCCAGTGAGACATTTCCAATCTACTTTCAAATGTCAGAAATTTCTTGTTTGGGAATGCCTTTTCAGAGACCACTGCACTATGAGGTAGTACAATTTCAACTGCTGGTGGTAAATAAAGGTATTTGTCTAGCTTTGTAACAGGCCATAATTCACAGCACTGATTATAGGAACCAGCAGAGTTTTTAATAGTCAAGTTACAGTTTAAATACTTTGTGCTGATCTGAAATTATCTGCAACAATGTTGTTTATGTAACCCTGTGTTCACATACATTGGTTGAACAGCTGCTTGACAGTAGTTAGTTCCCTTTTTGGTGGAAAAATATTTTATTGAGTTTCTCATTAATATCATCTACTAGGAAATAATTTGTTGAAATAGAAAAAAACCCTCCTAGACTTTTATAACACATATCTCTTTAAATAAAACTGTACTTGTTCTTTAAGTAGACAAGAATAAGAAATTATTTATATTCACAGAAATGTCCCCCTTTTTCAAATAACTAGTACTAAAAAAAAAAAAAAGATGCTTTTGAAAAGTGACGGCCAGGAGCTGGAGTAAGGTCACACAAAGCCAGCAGGGTGCTCTCCTCTTCAGCTTTCAAATGCTCCTCCTTTTTGTGCTCCAGTCTTCCCTCACTCCACTCTCAAGGTAGGTTCAGACAAAGCTGGTACACTTCCACAAAATGTTAAGGTTTTTCAGAGAAAAAGTGATGTTAAAAATTCCTCATCCATGTCTATATCTAAATCTATTTGTGGTTTATATAGTATAACAATAATGTAATAATTTATATAATTGAATTACTCATTAAGGCTATTATGACTGAATTTCCCAGACACATGGATACTGAACTGCTTTAACAGCAAAAACATAAAACCACTACAGAGATTAATAAGGCTACTTAAACCAGAGCTGGAGTTCTACAGCCAGCCAAATTTTTCAATTTGGTTTCTACAAAATATGAAATCATGCTGACATTTTCAAATCTGGCTTCCTGACCCCAGGCACAGAGTCCTTAGGCAGACAGTTATACGGTCAAAATCTTGAGTGACTTATTGCTTTGGAAAATCAGTCCCACAGCTGCCAAATAAAAGATTTCATTACACTGCAGATGCCCAAAATTAAAAATGTAGGTTTTCCTACTGAAGACTGCAAAAATTCAACCTCTGTACAAGTCCAGGTATTTCACACCCAGAAGCAGGTGCTCCACTGCTGATGGACTTTGAGTGATCCTGTCCACTTGCGATGCTCGGGGAGTTGCTGGAGTGTGAGGGGAGGGTCCAGATGAGGCAAACCCTACAAGCCTCCTCCACCAGGCACTGGAAAAGTTCTATGGCTGCATCTTTCCTCACACTTTTTGTCAGGCTGTGGAGTGTGTTCAGATGAGGAAGGAGTCAATGTTCCCTGCCCTGAGGGTGCTGAGCCAAAGACCCTTGGCCCAAACAGGTTAGGGTTGTCCTGCATCCCACCCAGCTCCCCACATCTCACTGAGATGATTGGATTTTGTGTTTAATACCTTACAATGACAGCTACTGGAGAAAGACCTTCATTTAGTCAAGAAAGATTTATTTTTAGTATGAATTAAACTTTAACCGGATGCCAGAAACAGGATGCTATGTGTGTCAAGAGTTATAGAAAAGACTAGCAGAAGTGAAAATAACACCAGAGTATTAAAAAAACCTTCTGAGAACCACACTGCAACCTTCTAGAGCAGCCTGTTGCGATTTCCTGAAGACAAGTACTGAGTGAACACAGTTTTACACCCGAAGTACAGCACCATTTAAGTCCCAGAGCAGACCTCAGAGAAATGCGCTGTGTTTCTCTGCACAGTGATTTCCGAGGATGCTGAAGCCCTCCCCCAGATATCTGGTGAAGTCTGATCAATGTATGGAACAAGTTTGTCTCCCATTCTCACATTTTAGGAAATAGTTCTTTCATTTGTAAAAGGTGCAGTTCTCATTGGCAGTCCTTGTGAACTGTCTCAACTTCCCGAGTGATTCAGAAAGCAAAATGAAGGTAGGGAGGAAATCTGCCACAAGGTATTCAGAAGAGGTATTCTTCTAACATGAACGCGTAATATTTAATAAAATAAAACTGAATGGGCTTTTGCTACTTAAAGAAATACCACTAGGTGTCACTAAATGCCAGGGATTGTAATACTAACCACAAAATGTAGACCAAAGGGAAAACATTGCATATGCCATGTATACATCGGTTTATAACTATGGCTTTTTGCAATGACCAAAGTGTGAGGTCATTTTAGCTTTTAGCAGGATTTGCATCGGTTTTGGGAAATACTTCTGGATTCCCAGAGGCACACATAAATACTCAGCTTTCTAATTTTAATGGAAATACCTTATTTTATTTACAACATGGGTGAAATAATCTTTGCCTATATAAGCGGTTAAATTATACATATTTGCCTTTGAGAGGAGTTACATTAGTCTCAGAATTAAAATAATGGTGGAGTTTCCACTGGTTTTCCTGCCATTTGTACTCAGTGAGGTTGCACTGAATGGAACCCTTATCAACAGCTCATGTAGACAAAGTAAAAGCTGCATTTAGAATACATCTGTATGTGTACTTATAACACATACGGAAGTGTTAAAACTAAGGCTGGCAACGAAGCTTCAAACACAGCTTTGTGCAACCCTCCTATAAATTTTAGACCAAGCATGACAAGAAACATTTTTTTAAATTAAGTGTGGTTTCTGCCTCAGACTGAGTTGTGTTTTCTTTTGGCAGTGTTGGAGGAAGCAGGTTTTGTGTACAGTGGCTTAGATGGTTTTGAAAGGTGTATCAGAGGTTTTCCAGTAACCCTCTAAAGCAAACTCTACTCCTTTCCCTGCTCCAGTTATTGTCTGATCTTTCTTCAGAAAGGAAGGATGTAGAGTCAGGATGTAATTGTGAAAAACCAGAAAGCAGGTTGTTCTGTCCTGCAGTACAGAGTATGTACCTCTGCCTCTAGGGTCTGCCAAGTGTCTCAAGTAACAGGGATCTGTGCTGGACCCACTGATGCTGGACTCTGAGCCACCCTGGGCAGAGCTCAGTAAGGCACGGTTTCCTTAAACTGGCAGTACTGAGGAACTCCTGGGTAAAAGCCCTGAAGATATTTGTATTTCTTCAGTCATATATTTGGCACCAAAGGCAGAATGTAAGTGTATGCTGGAGAAGAATATAAGAAAGTGAAAGTGAGTAACTATTCCTTCTATTAGAGGAACAAAAGCTATGCAGAGGAAAAAGTAGGGTTTGTGTCTGTTGGTAATGACTGCTTCATAACACGTGCAAAGAAATTGTGCTGAGGTTACCTGCTCAGCATTTGTTCTTTGTCACATGATAGGAATATTTTCTGAGTTTTTCTTTGCCAAATGCACATTTTTTTTAACAGTTCCTCTAATATATATTCAATTTGACCTCTCCTCCTTGTTATAAGTTACTTTTTCTCTGGAATTTTGAAGACGGCAAAAATACCTGCAGGACAAAGAAATATAGCAAGAGATTTTTATTGCAGTGCTGGGTAGCCATTTCCAGCACTGGGTGCACCTTTGAATCAAACAAAGAGCACACTGCTGTTTGAAAACCGCGCTTTTTGTACCCTTTGATATCAGTTGTTGAATATTCATTTTACATCCGCTTGTTGCCTTAAAAGGTAATTTCTCTGCTTTGGAAGTGGGTGTTATCTTTTGGCTGGTTGTAACATACCTCCCCTGGGCTCGTACAGGGGGGTCTTGCATCATCCTCTCATTGCAAGGCATGGAGGGTCTCTCTGTGTATCCACATGGCACAGAGGAATACATTTTTATTCATAATTTGTTCCCTGTTCCTGGCCGCGAAAGATCCCTGGTGAGAGGTCCAGATAGGACCCTTCACCTTACAGTCTCCACGGTACGCCTATAAGTTAGTAAATATACAGAAATAGTACTTTTGTTAGTACTCTCTGTTCATTTTAATTTGCTTGGAATAAAATCAGTTCCTCAATTTTTCACACTCCTCTGAGGAAAAAAAATCCCCCCTAGAATCCCACACTTTTTAATTACAATTTTCTCTGAGAGGGAGTAATAAGAATAAACCTCTTATTGCTCTGATCACTTAGTCTGCTTGTACTTCTTATCCCGACTCAGATAAATTGTTTTTAGTTTTGATCTTCAATGTAGTCTTCTCATGCACGGAGTAATAAAATTCTTGAACAGTTTTTTTCCACATAGAAAATGAAGATGACCTTATCTCATGTACGTAATGTTTTAAGGTTTAATAAATGCGTATTTGCAGAGTATATTGAAGATGGAAAACAGTATATTATAAGCTGTACCTTATACTACTTTGATCATAAAAGGTGCATTAAGGCTTTTCCCCATATTTGAAATAAAAAGCAGTGCTATTCTTTCCTTGACATTCATCAAAAATACATCTATAGAACAGGAAGAAAAATAATTATAAGATAAGGAATTATAAATAAACAAATACAGAAGAAATTTATTTTTAAGATGACAACTGGAATCTCTCTCACTTGTTTCTTTTGATCTCCTTGAGGCTCATTAAATTGTGGATGGCAGATTCTGCTTCCATGTTTGAGAAAGAAGCTACAGTGCTGCTTAAGCACAAGCAGAAGTTTCAAAAGTAATGAGGCTTGGGACCTATGGACCAGAAAGTATAGGTTGATTTGCATGCATTTTCCACCTCCCCTGCTGCTTATTTGCATTGTTCTTCATTTTCCAGCCAGCTCAGAAATCCTCAGCTGATTTCTTAATATTTGCACAATGCTCATAAGCATTACTGATGCTTTTCAGGTAGACAGGGAGGAAAAGCACTAGCCCAGTGAACTTCCAATCAAATGACTTCAGTTGTGACACTCTCATTTTCATCTGCTCCTTATCCTGGATGAGCATCAAGGATTTTCCATAGCAACTGTGAATGATAAGTTCACAAAAATGCCTTCTAAATT
Source organism: Myiozetetes cayanensis (assembly GCF_022539395.1). Classification (NCBI taxonomy): domain Eukaryota; kingdom Metazoa; phylum Chordata; class Aves; order Passeriformes; family Tyrannidae; genus Myiozetetes; species Myiozetetes cayanensis. The sequence goes on from NW_026087631.1 coordinate 48,930,089, forward strand.
GGAAGTTTATAATTAAAAGGAAGGGGTGAAAATCCATCTCCTTGGGTTATGTCTATAAGGGATATAGGCATCCTCTATTTTATTTGTGTGTGTGTGAGTGTAATAATAATGGCCAGTCTTCGCGAGCGAAGATCCGGGGAAGGTCTTTACACCTTCCAGCCTGCGCATTGGGTTTTTTAGGTGAGACACAGTGTGCGTGGAACTGAGCCCACCCTTTAATCCTAAGGTTCATCTGCCGGGGCCAAGCGAGCTTGGACAGTGGCAGCGAGGTCCTTAGGACGTAGGTGGATTGCCTTTAAGGGCTAACGAGCTCCACCTGCCCGGGAGTGGCCCTGACCGGGAATCGAACCCGGGCCTCGGCGGTGACAGCGCCACGCCCTTAACCACTAGACCACCAGGGGCTCCAGTGTGTGAGTGTATATCCTGGTTTATTACTCTTTCTTTTGTTTGTTTGTTTGTTTGTTTCTGTTGGCTCTTTTCTTTATATTCCACTGTTGATAAGGGTTGAGGTATGCTAAAAATCAAAGATCTGTATAATGAGTGATGTGGCAGTAAGTGTCTGAGCAGATATGCTAAGAGAAAACAGCTCTTTGGCTCATGATTGACTGCCTTTGCCCAATTTGTGTCACATGCTATGCTAATTAGCTTTGTAGGCTGATGCTGCACATAGTCACTGAGAGAAGTGAGACTTTCTGGGCCTGGAATGGACTCCCACGGCAAGGAAGGTTTGCATACTTGAGCCCTGTCTTATCGACAAGAAGTAGTATCTTAATGCAGCTTCACAAAAGGGGAAGAAAATTATTTCAACATCTGCATGTCTGTGACATCTTCCAGTACAGAGTATGAGGACTTACTGTTGCAGTGAGCAGCTGTGCCCCTGTCAGCCCACTCTGCCACCCGGCACCAGGATGGCTCAATGGTCACAGGTACATTGCAAGCACCTGTACATACTGTAACCTAAAATGAGTTTTCACCATTCTACATCTTTGGTAGGAGAAAGAGATAAAGAAATGTGCAAAGGAGATTAATTTAGTCCTTGTTTTTATTGTGAGTGACTTTTAACGTGCCGTTGAAAGTCTCTGAAGGAGTTCTCATGGCAGAGGGAATTACAGCAGGCAAGGAACAGGAAAGGGTGAAGAGAACTGTTTACCTCTGCACAACAGTACAAGTATGGAAGATTTTTGTTTAATCTGCATTATCTCTTTGTATATAAGCCCCTTCTGAGACTGAATCCTAACTTCGACAAAAACACAGAACAGGGAAGTTGATACTGCCTAAATCTGCATTAGATTACTTCCTCTTTCCTGTGTGGTTTAAGGAGTAGCATATTGTGTTCCCGGTAAGTAGCACTTTGATACAGCAAACAAAATTACTTAAAACCTACAAAGGAGCTCCTGAGCATATGTTGTTATCAACAAAGTTTTTGACAATAGATAAGAAGAAAAATAGAAAATACGTTTTGGAGTAGCACTCCTACAGGTTTATTAAAGGTCCATTGTGAAACTACAGAACTTCCTATTAAGACAAATCACAAAGAAACCATGAAATCAAAGACACAGATATGAAACATATAATCAACCGTTAAAATAGAAAAGAATAAATCATTCTTGGAAAAGAACACTTTGCTGTATAAAGGCAGCAACCATCAGCTACAAGTAGGGAAGAAAAAAGGCATTATATTTTGTTTCCAAACAATATTTGTACACAGCAGCCTGAGATCTGAAAAGATTTACAGCTTCCCTTTTTATGTCAAAACTGCTAAGTTTTGATACAAAGTACAGATTAAAAATAGCATGTGGATTACGGCTGGAAGATTTTAACAGGGAGATGTTATGATCACTTCCTAATCTCCTTAGCAGTAGCTGCTGCTTCTGCTACTAGAGAGGAGCATGTGGTTTGCTGAATGACACTGTGGGACATCAGCTCTTTTTATCTTCAGCATTAGCCCCCTCAGTGATGAGCCAGGGCAATCAAAAGCCTGTTTGAACAGAGGAAAAGAATAATGTCAAAAGGCAGATTGGAATTGGTATTCTAATGAATAGTGTGAAATCTCAAAGTGAGATTACTAGGGTAATGGTAACACAGTCATATCAAAAAGAAGACTGTTATTTTAAGAGATGGAATTTCACACACACACAAAAAGGGAATAAAGAGACCAGCACAACCAGAACTGTGACTGTCAGATGAAAGGTAGATCTTTAATATGAGACACTTGTTTACCTACTGTCATGACATTGGCAAATATGTTTATATTACAGATTTTTATCTTTATCTAAATAAACTAAAATAAGAAGAATCACAATTCTATATTTTCCCCAGAACCTGAGATAAAGACAAGAAAAATATTTTTTAACTAATAATGTTACAATAATTTTGGATTTATACTTGTGAATAAAATATGCAAGAAATATGTCATGTAAATAAGCAAGATGATTGGTTTATTATCTTCATTATTTGGTTACGAAAAGATTTGAGTACTTGCTTGTATTTATCTTGAATGAGATGCTATCTATTTTTCATTGGTTTGCAACAAAGGCTAAGTTGCTCTGGAGGGAGAGTAAGAGAACAAATGCAAGTATAATGTATCATGTCTGCAGCTTTTTAGATATTATGAAAGTGATCAGAACATAAGGACCTGTATTGAACTAATCTGTAATATTCCTTTTCCACAATGTTTGTACCCTGCTGTGTTACCGTCAAAAGTGACAAGTCAATAAGATTGTTATGTTTTTGAATAGGTCTATGAAATTTCTCCTTTCTTGCAGACAATGTAGTTGTGCTTTTAATTGTCTTCAACAGCTTTTTATCTTGATAAATTATTAACTTTGAAAATACCTTTGTCCATCAATTCTAGGTTTTGGAGATTACTTTTGAACATTCAGTGGTGAGAGAATTCCAACAAATTCCTTAAATTCTAGGAGAAAGCTGGACATTGACTATACCTGCCAGCGGGCATGGTCAGATTAACTGCTGCATGGGAATATATGTTTGTAGTTTTAGTTTTTTGATTTTCATTGAAAAAAAGGCAATCTTGTGATGTTTTGTAAGATTGTACCAGTCCATGGACCACAGTTTGATTAATACTGCCTTAGAGATTACTAGGGGTCAGAACAGTGGGATATTGGAAAAAAAATTATTTATTTGTTTGTTTGTTTGTTTGACTGAAATAATGCATACATATGTTAGATGATATTCAATAGATGTTTTACACTTTGAAGTAAAATCAGCTGCAGAAAGAGCTAGTTCTGAGTTGTAGTCAGGCTGTGGAGTTTATTTAAGAAAGAATCCCTCTACTATCTCTACCATTACGCACCCCACTTTGTTTGAGCAGACCAACCTGTGCTCCTGTTCTCAGAGCCAGATACATAGTCATATTTTACTAAACCCAGAGAAAGACTGTTTTCCAAGAGGATTCTTCTAAGCATCACGTAGTTGTCACTGTTCTTTCTCCAGTGGAAAACTATTTTTTTAAATTATTTTTTTTTTATTATTATTTTTTATTTTTTTTTTATGCAGGGTAAATGACTGCATAAAGTGCTCATGAACTGGGGTTGGTTTGTACATCAGAACTTCTGTGAAGAGTGTTTTTGCTCAGAGCAGTGCTCAAGTGTTCAAATCTTCATGTTCCCAGGAGTATGGAATATATACTTTCCCAAAAAAAGCAATTGGTGGGCTAAGTAATGTGAACTCTTCCCTGGGTAGAAGCACAAGAGACATTATCTCCAAGTAAAAATAGATCTTTCTTTTTTGAACAGTACCATGTTGCTAAATTTTACTTTAGGTTGTGAAGCATAGTCTCTGAACTACATTTTTTACTCTGGTAATTTGCCAGCATCCTTTACTCATACACAGTCAGTTTCAGTAGGTGTTCAAGTGACCTGCAAGACTTCTGAAGGTAATGACCTGCTTTGCATTAAAGAAAGATAAAAGTATACTCTTGAGAGCATCAGGGAAAGACCATCAGATGGAGAGAGAACTGCAGCAGAGGCATGAGGTCAACAAAGGAGCTTAAGCATATGCATATGTGGGACAGCAAGAGCCGCTAATGCTGAAACAAATTGTGCAGGGAGAACTTAGTAAATTTTCTACTAAATATGTCTTCTCTGATATTAATATCATGGTTGGTCTGCAACAAGAACTGGAGGTGATTAAGTGATTGCAAGATTGATAAGTGACTGCACAGTGAATACCTTTTATCATATTTACTGTATAAAATACCATAACAGACTTCAAAATATTGCAATCCCTGGAGATGCCATGTTATCTGGAAAGAGAGAATATGGCAGTACCACAACCTGAGAAAAACTCTTAGGAAGAACTAAGGACCCTGATAGCCACAGCTATGTTTTGCAACTCAACCCAAAGAGATTTGTAGGGAGAAGAAGCTGAATTTCAGAAATCAAAGGAAGATGAGTGAGTTTTCATAGCTACACTGGGTAAAAGACCTTCACATTCCTAAGGCAATGGGCCATGGACTGAGGAGTAAGTTGCTACATCCCCACTTAAGCATTGAAAGGGATGAAAAGTCTTTGGGATTGCATTTCCTACAGAAGTAGAACTATTTGAGGGCTCATATTGTCCAGTGCTAGGACAATGGTGAAAACTAACTCAACTGGTGCCCTGTTGTCAAGTGCTGAGAAGTGCAGAGCCAGCCTTGTGAATTTCGGAAGCCGTATTTTCTCCCAATAAGTTAAAACTTGGTGCTTAATAAATAATATTGTATAGAATTCTGTAGTCTTCAGCAGAGGCATAAACATACACAGAATTGCATAACTGTTTAAGGGAACTATACTTCTGATGTTTGTAATCTAACTCTGTAGAGATGTAGGATTTAACTACTACATATCCACACAAGACCAGGACAGTTGTATCCTTTAGCATATAGCTGATGCAAGGTCTGTGACTGCTTCTGTGACTGTATTACAACACAGACATAATTAAGATAGCTTTGAATTAATGAACTTGGGAAGTGCTAATAATATTGTTAATCATCCAAGTACTATGACTTCATCAATGGGTTTTATATAATTATTGAGCTCTGTGCTATAAGAATCTGAATTATTTGCTATAAAACTGATTCAATATTACTACAAAACATGGTGGTTACCGTGGAGTTGTTCAAACCATTGCTGCTTAGAGAAGCTTTTTTAACTGATGCTCCTCTCAGGCTGTGTTTGCTCAGAGTGGAAGCATTGATTCATTTATCTGCTCTAAGAACAACTCTTCATCTATCTTGAATTCACATGTGCTTCATATCACTCTGTTATGCTAGTTATGGCTAATAATGACATCCATATAGCTTTGCCTGTGTTTGAAAGAACTATTCAGCAGTCTGACCACACACTCCAGCACACAGCCAGCAGGTACTGATAGGACAGGGCGTGCTTGTGGTAGGTAGTGTGATAATCAGCAATGGCAGCTGAGCTGTGGGAAGACAGAGGCAATTTTTCTAAAAATCTTCACAGAGCAACAGCAAGAGTCACTGCTATGAGAGCTCCTCTTCTCTAGCTGCAGCCACTACCTGGGAATATGCAGTGCCCTGGAGGATTCAGGTAATCCTCAGCAGTTTGTGGCTGAGGTATCAACTACTGGGGTTATTCTTCTGTTAAAGATGTGTTGCATCTCCACACATTCCCTTTCCAAACTCAAGGATGCCCTTTTTCAAACTTACTCTTCCCCTTGAGTTGTCTCTAGCACAAGTGTCCTATAGAAAAGGCTGCATGTTTCAGGATGAAATTACATTTTCTTCTTAGTGTTAGGTGGTCAGTGATTTTGGAGGAGTCTAATGTTCTTGTGTTTTACACAACCATTTTATACAACTCAGTGATTAGATACAGTCTGGACTAGGGTTAGATTTAGTAACGGCTGTCAAGGCAACAGAATTAAGACTGTAAAACTCTAAAGATAGATGTGTGATCAGAGTCCGCTTTAAAAGTCAGGATATTAAAAAGTACAGGTATAAAATGAAGTTCAGGACAGAACAACATGGTCTAATGGGTGGCATTCCTGACCACTGTGGGGCCCTTGGGGCTAGGTGATGTTTAAAGTTTCTTCCAATCCAAACCATTCTATTATTTGATGAAGAAACTGGAACAATAGTGAGTAGAGAAGTGAACAACACAGAGCAGCTTATAGTGGCTGAAGGCTACTTCAGATACCTGACAGTACGGTCACGTGCTGTTCAGTGAACTAGTTCACTGGTTAACCCTTGTCTCTCCACAGTTTGATCAGACAAGGAAACCCCTGTTCCCACAGGCTGACTGGCTGCAGGAGCCCCTGCTGACAGTGTTGCCCATGCTGGGAGCCCTGCAGAAAGCAGCAGAGGGGGAGTGCCTGTACACCTCAACAGGTTGTAAATGACCACAGAGCCGCAAAAGTGACCTGTTCAAAAAACCAGGGTGAACCAGAGGGATGGGCAGCACAGCTATTCAAGGTCTTTCCAAGTGGCATAGGAAGAGAAGGAAATTGCAACCACCATGGCAGCCCTGTTTTGTTATATAAATTCAGGCTAGAATTAAAAACCTCTTTCACTGCAATTCCTTTCATATAATACTTAAAAATCAGTGCAAAGATAGCTGCAAAATTAGTCACAATCTATAACAATTGTTACAGAGGTGAGTATACAATCATGCCTTAAAAGAGCCGTGATTTCTGACATATCTCTGTAGCTTGATTTGAGCCATTTATTTTTGAAAGCTCAGCTTAAGGGAAGGTTGAGTGCACTCTCAAAGCTGTAAGTTAGGTTATCTTTTCTATTGGTCTTTTTTATTAATCTTTCTGTACCTGAAGGCAAAATGCACAATATGTCTCTGTGCGGAGTTATAAAGATCTGATTCCATTTTATTTTTTAACCCATCTAGGGCCATAATTTTATAGTTATATGGAGCCTGCTGAAGTGAGAAAGAAGAAGAAGGAACTGGCTGACAAGAACAGGCAAAGTCTATAGAATTTCAAGTGTACAGACATACACAGTGTTTCATACAGAGTGAAAAAATTCCTATATCAGCTGTGTGGTGTGAAGGGAGGTCAGTGACATTCAGGCAGAGAGAAACTCTTAGCTCTGCCATACTTATATTAGGACAAACTAGTCTATACCCTTCATTTCTTCATTGTTTTATTGTTGAATGCATGACACTGGCCTCCACAGTAGAGCTGGTATAGCAGTTTTCATAGAAGTTTAGACCAGGACCTAAATCTCTGGAGTGTTGATTTGCTGATTCTTCCTGTAACTCCCCTCATGGTGAAATCCCATGAAATGTTTGAACTGGGAAATTGAGTTCATGGGGAAGAGGGTTGAGTGTGATGTATTTTCCCATGACTTTTCTCGCACCAAGGCTGAGTATGAAGCACAAAATAAAGGCAAGGTCCTCTGTCAGGGAATATGAGGAGCCAAAATAGTCATTACTGAAAGGGACACCATGATTAGGGTTGTGACACCCAGTCAGAACTCCACAACCAAGCATCAATCCATTAAAAAATAACATGGATGTAGAAAAGGACACTTTTCAAGTAAATTAGCTACTACTGTAGCCTGGCATCATCCCATGCAGGAATCACCAGGCTTTGATGATCCCACTGGCCCTAGCTAGTAAACAAAAGTAGATATGTTTTCCAATGTCTTAAAAGTGTCCTAAAATTGTTGGCCCTAAGTGTTCTATTGCAAGACTTCTGTGTTGTTTTCATAAACAGTTATTCTCCAGTCCCACATCCAGTGAGATTATTTTTGATATTTATTTCTAAATATGGAACCTGTTGAACAATCTTTCCAAGGTATTTCATCACCTGATCTCCAAATACTACTCAGGTTAGTCATCCTAGTTTTATTCTAGGCCCATAATTTGCCTCAGATAATCTTGTTCTATTTAATAGGACGGCTTTTATTCCAGAAGTCCCTGCACTAAGAGGAAGCGTCTCTCCGGGTCTGACATGAGATGCAGTTATTTCCATCTGGATGAAAATATACCTCCAAAATTCTAGCTAGAGTGAGGCTCTAACTCATGCAGATTTAAGTGAAGAAAGATCCTGTAGGGTGCCGTGCTGCCTTTTTTCTTCAGTTCATGAGGTCTCTGCTCCTACTGATTTCAGAAAAGGCAAGGAAACGTACACTGTGCAGGAACATTGATTGATCTGATGATTTCTTCTCAGTATGCATAAGGGCTGCTGATATATGCCAAAACATTTTACTAGGTGTGATCAGGAAGTAAATTGTCCCTGCCCTCCAGCATGCTCTAGCAATTACTTCCAGTAGCAAAACTAGTAAGTTAATCACAGTATTTGCAAACTCAGTTTCATTATTCACATACTGAATTTTTTCCAGTAGAGTGTTGCCCATTGAAATTGAGAGTTAACATGTTGTTCATTTGAGGTAGGCGTTTCTTACTGGTAAGAATACTCTAATTATTATTTTCTAATTAAATTAGGCTTTTTAAAAAGGTTAACCATGACATTTTAATAGCTTCAGCTCATATTGATATTCTGAGAACATACTTCAGCTCAGCCACTTGTGACTGAAAAGGATGTTTTTCCAATTAAGAAATCTCTTTTTAAGGGCTTCTCCTAAATGATGTCTATTTTACAGGAGGATGTGGACTAGAATATAGTTTGTTTCCCTGGCTGCAGGTAACCCTTTTTAATTTTTTTTGTTACAAAATTTTAACCTTGATGCTACAATGAGTTTACGGTGTCCAACACATAAAAAAATAAAGAACTCAAAAAATATATTATAAACAGATTGTTGTGGTCAATCCATGCAAATTTCTTTCTAATGCATCAGGGAAAATTCCAAAGAAATCCACAGAAATTTTTTAGACATACTGTCTAAATGTATCTGTATCTTATATATAAATACGTCTACTGTATCTGATTCTTCAAAGTATTCCAAGCAATAGGTGAAAGCTTCTGAGATACAGCCATAGTTCCCTTTCATTTTGTCTTTACAAAGTGTACATGGGGACCCCTACAAGGATCTGTACTTAATTCTCTTAGGTATTGCCCAAACAAAGAAAAAAAGACAGGAATTATCCCACGTGACCTAAAAATAAACACATGTCATAACTGTATGGATATAGCCATATGAGGGCATTAAAATTTGAAGAAGGAATCTGAATGAAAATGGCTTTGTATTTCTGCAGTATATCTAATGAATTCCTATCAAGTACAAGGGAAAAAAAAGGAAGAAATAAAACATTTAAAGCTGAGTGTACCATGTGGGCCATTTGATGACAGCTCCTTAACACAGAATGGAAATAGGGTTGTAATTGTCCATGAGGGTCCTTGAAGATGAGGGCAAGTAATCCTTGTTGAAATAGAGAAGTATTGGAGAAATGCAGAGGAAGGAGTGACGTCAGTAGGTATCAGACCAAACCCAAAAATATCTTGTGGCTTTATTTCATTCTTCCCTTGATAATTGGTAGTAAGTATCAGCCAAAACTAAACTGAATAAAATTGATTCCATTCAAATTTTGAAAGGTCAATATCAGAAAAAAGCATTTTGTTTACACTTAATGTTTCTGTCTGAAAAGATGTTTTGTTAGTTTAATTTTGCAATACACCTTGAACACAGTTGTCAATACTGAAACTTAGTGGGATCAATCCCATGACTGGAGTGCAGCTATTGATGACCATAAGTTGTTCAAAAGCAACAGGCAACAAAGGAAGGGCAGAGGTATTGCCCTCTACAACAAGAAATGGATAGATTGTGAAGGGCTATCTCTGAAATCCAGCCACAAACAAGTTGAAAGCTTACACATAAGAGTCAGAGACTCAGGCAACAAAGAGAATCTTGTGGCTGGGTGTCTACTAGAAGCCACCTGATCAAGGGGATTCTATTGACAGCAAAGGCTTCTTACTCCAGCTAGAGGAGGCATCACACTTAAGAGCTCTCATCCTGACGGAGGACTTCAACAACCCCAACATCTGCTGGACAAGCAGCATGTCAAGCTGTAGGCAACCCAGGAGATGCCTGAAATGTGTGGAAGATAACTTCTTAAGTTAGGTAATAGAGAGCCCTGTCAGAGGGGATCTGTTACTGGACCTGATGGGCACCAATGCAAGTGAGCTGATGGGTGATGTCAAGATTGGAAGCAGATAGGCCTGCGAGGATCTGGTGGGCTGCAGGGATTCACATTGGTGGAGTCTGCACTCCTGAGGGATATGGAACGAAAAAGAACAATAAGGGCTCCTACAGGTATGTCAGCCAGAAAAGGAATGTCAAAGAAGTTTTAATCCCCTGATGAACATGTAAGAAAACACGAGGAGAAGGCTGCTGTACTCAACAATATTTTTACCTCATGGTCTTCATGGGCAGTCTCTCTTCACACATCTCTTGAGTGTATAGACTGCAAGACAGATACAGCAAAGTCCCTCCCACTGTAAGAGAAGGTCAGGTCTGAGATGACCTGAAGGAACTTGAACATTGTCTGGTCTATAGAACCTGAAAAAATATGTCCCAGTGTCCCGAGGGAACTGACTGATGTAGTTGCCAAGACACTCTCTAACTCATGGCAGTCAGATGAAGTCCCAGGTGACTAAAACCAGGGAAATATTATACTTACCTTTAAAAAGGGTTGAAAGGAGGACGCTGGTAACTATTGACCTGTCAATCTCCCTTCTGTGTCTGGGAAGATCATGGAACAGATCCTCCCGGAAGCTGTGCTAAGACACTTGGAGAACAGGGAGGTGATTCAAGACAGTCAGCACAGCTTTACTAAGGGAAAATCCTATCTGACCAACCTTGAGGTCTTCTGTGGTGGAGTGACTACCTCAGGGGCTGCAGATGATATCTATCTGGGTTTCTGTAAGGCTGAGGGTGGTGATTCTAGTCTTCTACTATATTCTGGTGGACCACATCCAGAATACTACATCCAGCTCTGGGGTCCTCAGAACAGGAAAGATAGGGACTTGATGAAGCAGGTCCAGAGAAAGGTCACAAAAATTATCAGAGGGATGGAGAACCTCTCCTGTGAGGAAAGACTGAGAGACTTGGGGTTCTTCATCCTGGAGAAGAGAAGGCTCAAGGGAGACCTTACAGTGACCTTTCAGTACTTACAGGGGGCCTATAAGAAAGATGGGAACAGACTTTTTAGCAGGGCCTGTTGTGATAGGACAAGTGATAATGTTTTTAAACTAGGAGAGAATAGACTAGGCATAAGGAAGAAGTTTTCATGAGGGTGGTGAAACACTGGAACAGGTTGCCAGAGAGGTGATGGACACCCCGTCCCTGGAAACATTCAGGGTCATGTGAACAGGACTATGAGCAACCTGTTCTAGTTGAAGATGACCCTGCTCACTCCAGAGGGTTTGGACTAGATGACTTTTAATGGTCCCTTCCAACCCCAAACCAATATATGATTCTAGGATTTCTGTCTTAATTCTAGTTCACAGCAAAAATGGATATCAACTTATTATTTACTTGGTGTTAAGAACAAAGCACCATTCTTATGTTTAGGTAAGAAAAATCTCTGAGGACAGTATCTTACCCTAGGACTAGGCAAAAGGCTTCCCTATATAAAATGGTACTCCAGAATTGACTTGTAATGTACAACTATACACTGTGGAGAGCTTGGATAGTGGCTACCATGGGTGTACACCAGCTGCATTCACATGGGAAATTTTCATGAATACTGACTTTGGTAGGAAAAAATAAATTATTCAGATCCATTACATTAAGTACTCTAACTGTAAATCACAATATGACTTTTAAGAGCCATTTACTTGCTTAATCAAGCTTAAGGAGAATGGATATTGTATTTACGTGAGTTTGTCTTAGATTTTAAAAGGTTTTAAATAACAAATTGTTCTATATTGAAATATTCTGTGACACTACTGTACTATGCTTTATATTTTATACTTTTTACATTGGAAGATATTAACTAGTCCCGGGAACAACAAGCCAACTGAGAATTTTATTTCATTATGTCTGTGTGTGATTTGATATTGTACCACTGCTCACACTGTGTTTCGGTAGATAGGAAAGAAGATGGAGGAACTCCTTGACAGGGCAAAGAAGAAATAAATGCTTTCCAAAAGTCCCCTTTAATCTAAAAATCATAAAGTGATCAGAATCTTCAGATACTTGTTAGCTGACTTTGGAATCAGCAGTGCCTGGAGCTGATTATTTCTGGCTCTGTTAGAAGGTCTAGCTGCAGTGAACTGAATTATCGTAGATGGTTTCAAGGGATAAGGAAAGATAAATGAGCCAAATGAAAAAAGCCTGCAGGAAATGAAAACACAGACTCTAATACAAGATCACTGCTAAAACTGACTGCAAAAGAAATAATTAATTTATTTATTAGGACAAACACAAGGGTGCTAAATGTTATTGCATCCAAAATTTTTGCATGATTTTCTTCTATAGAGCAAGAAGAGGTGGTGATACCATACATAAAAACTTTGTTCCTGTTTCAACTTTGAAGCCTATTTAATCTGTTGTTCTGTTAATCAGACAAGATTCAGGCAATTGCACATCACACTGCAAAGACAGTCAGGCAATGATCTCTGAATTATGTAGTTGTTTATTATTTTTTGTGATAAAGTATGTCTATTTGATTTCTTAGATTGTACCATGTAGCAGAAAATCTCTGAGTACCTATTTCTGTGAAGGATGGGAATAATTTTGTTGAAAATAGAGGCAGAAATCGATAATAGACAATAAATAGAGAATCTAGACTAAGAATAATAGAATCACAATCTCAAAATAAATTGTTAGAATGGAAAAGAACATATGAGCCAGAGCATGTAAAGCATGTATCTAACCAGCTAGTATAAAATCCTTATTAAAAGAATTGAAGGTCAAAATACCTGATGTAACTAAGCCTTCTACAAACTGGCAATATGACATGAGGGGTGAGAAGAGAGTTTGTTGACACTCTAGTCTTTTAATTTAAAGTAATGATTTTACTCATACAGCACACATTTTAAACTCCCTTTAGAGCTCACTGTTTAGTCTAGCAGACATTTAGGCACCCCAAACTTTATAATGTAATCATTAACTTGCTTATCAATGGGGCAGCTTTTATTTACAATAAAAACATATATAAACACATCTATGATGTGTTTGCATCCTTCTTACTCAGTTTCCTGCATTCAGCGTGCCCCAGTGACTGAAGGGGTAAGTGTGGATTTAACAGGTAACAGGAATAATCTATGCAGCAGACCCTTGTTCCCTCACCCAGTTGACTCTTGTGCAGTTGTTTGTACTGTACAGAGGATACACAGCAAAGAAAGCTACATGAGATAGGAGGGATGAATAATATATCTTCTTTCCCAGCATTTTAAATAATACGTAACAAACAGATCTGTCATTTCAATAAAATTTCCTTTTTTTTTTTTTTCTTCCCCTTTCTCTCTGCTACCTTTCTCTCTCTGGTTTAAAACCTTGAGACATGTTGGGATCCAATCCAGGACTTTTGACAAGATGAGCTAGAGGTCCCCTCCAACCCCAGCTGTTCAGGGAGTCTGACTTTCTCTAGCAGGGAGGAACACCATCTTTGCGTTATGGTCCCAGGTAGTGAGATAAAAAAAGGAGAAAATGGTTTTAGTGGGTGTCACATCTGGTGTGACAACTCTGATCTACCTCAGGTGCTGCTGGTACAGAAGTGTACCAGACTGGGAAGCTGAGTAGCCCTCACCTACACCTCCTTTACATCTCTTGCCAGCCAGATATAGCTGAACTAGATTGAAGATAGAACAGATAATCTCACATAATAAATTCATGATGAAAAATATATCCAGCGTCAAAAAAGATTCTGGAATTTGGGAGATGTGTGAGAGGGGAAGGAAAAGACAAATAAAGAGAATAGATAAGCTATTTCCCCCCTATAATTTCTGCACTTTCAAGAGTATCTTTCCAATTTCTTTCAAAAACTATGCCCTTACACTTCTGTGATTTAAAAGACAAAATGGGTATAATTTTTTTCAAATACTGAGTCTAAGGAAAAGGGAAATTATTTGTCCAAATATGCCACAGGCATACTATGTCTTCTACCAGGCATAAAGTGTTCTCCTGCATGCAACACTTTACCATACATCTCTTTTTTCTGTGAGTAATTGAGGGAATGAGTGACTAAGATCTCTTGGTGAAATTGCGATGATGATAAATGATGATCACTAATTATGATGGAGTTTTTCATGAGCAGATCCATTAATGCTAATATGACTTTCTTCTATTTCAAACAAAGGAAATCCATCTCCTTCTATCAAAAAGTCATTTGTGAATTTCCTATATCAGAAGCCTAACAAGAGCCTCCTGTTCCCCCCCTTAGTATTTGTATGAGGGAGTTATTCTGACCCTTAATATTGCTCAGATGATTAACTGGAAAACAAAAGAAGTGGATGGACACCTAAATGTCTGATTATCTTATCCTCCTGAGCAATTTTGAGTGAAACTATTTGCAGCACATTTTGCTCATAGCAGATGTTGTTCAAGGATGTATATTTGAATGTGATGAGCAACTTTGTACACTATTCACTTATTCTGTGAAGTGGTATTCCTTGTAAGTATTACCAATATATTCCATCATTTGCATGACTCCCATTGTAGCACTGAGCATTATAGAGATCTCACAGATAAACACTTTTTAAAATTTTTGTGGGCTGATTCTTCTCTGTTTTCCTTTTTCTCAAACCTCTTCTCAAACTGGAGTAAATGAAGTAGCTGGTGGTGTTGGGAACAACTGTAAGTTTGCTACTTGGAAAGAAACTTGTGTATTCCTTTTTTCCAAATAAACAGCAACTATAGGTAGAAAAACCTTAATACAATAGACACCTTTCAATGAGTTAAATTACATCTGAGATGACATTTCTCCAAATTTAGCAATTGAAGCAGTTGAAGAAAAATTACTGGGGATTTGATTTTTGGAAAAGTGAAGCATTTTCATGTCCAGAAAGAGATGGATCAGCATTTGGCAAAACTGAGGTTGCTGGTAGCACTGAGCAGTTATGTTAACCAGCCTTTAATTGCCTAAATAGATGGCATTTCTGTGCAGAGTAATTATCTTAAGACATTTTTGTTGAAACTCCCTGATTCTCCTCCATTGATATGATAAGGAGTGGGGAAGGTACCACTGGCAGGGCTTGTTTCAGTCATTGCTTTCTGTCAGAGCTGGTGGCAGACCAGATCCATAGCTTGCTGTTGGAGTCAGAGTCAGATTAAATTTTAATCATAGAATCATAGAGTCATTTATGTAGGAAAAGATCTCTAAGATAATCAAGTCCAATCACCAAACCAGAACTGCTAAACCCACTACTAAACCATGTTCCCATGTGCCAAATCTACACATCTTTTAAATGCTTCCAGGGATGGTGACTAAGCCTCTTCCCAGGGCAGCCTGTTCCAATGCTTGACAACCCTTTCTGTGAAGGAATTTTTCCTAACATACAATGTAACTCTGACCTGGCACAACTTAACCTATTTCCTCTCATCCTGTTGCTTATTATTTGGGAGAAAAGGACTGATCCCCTTCTGGCTACAGCCTTCTTTCAGATAGATATAGAGAGAGGTAAGGTCTCTCCTACAAGCTGTCTCCTTTTCACCAGGCTACGCACTTGCAGCTGCTTCACCCTCTTGTCAGGTGACTCAATCTCTAGACCTTTCACCAGCTCTGTTGCCCTTCTCTGGATGTGTTCCAGCAGCTCATTATCTTTCTTGTAGTGAGGGGTCCAAAACTGAACAAAGGATTCGAGGTGCAGTCTGTGCAGTGCTGGAGTTAGTGCAGAAGTGCTTCCCTGAACTGCAAGCTCTATGTCCTCCTTGCAGGTAGACAGGTTACTTCTCAGCTCTGATGCAAATGGTGACTCCAGGTGAGGTCAAACATCCTTAAAGTCTATTTGATTGATGGTTGCTCTTTTAGAGTGTTGCAGAAAAGTAGGTATCTTATCCCTACAGTTTAGCAAGGTCATAAGCATGCTGTAATTTCAGGGGATAGCCAAAAATGAAAGGAATGAGAGCATGCTTATTAGATTTGCTAATGACTCTAATCTGCAAGGGACCATGAGTATGTTGCGAGACAGGATTGGAATTTAAAGTAATCTTGACAAATTGAAGGTATAGTCTGAAATAAATAGGATGCTATTCACTAGGGATACATATAAGGAACTGCACTTGAGCAGGAATAATCAGCTGCACAAATAAAAGAGGGGAACGCTAAGTAGCAGAACCTTATTTGTAGGTTTTGTGGATCACAAGCTCAATACAAGTCAATAACACCATGTCCTACCTTTCTCTGACTGCCAAACAAACCCAAACCCAGCTATTCTGAAGTGAATAATGTTAACTTCAGACTGCAGGGATATCCAAAGTTATACTTTTATCTGTCCTCGGGACCAGCAGTGCCTCACCTGGACTGCTCTATCCCACTGAAGTACCATCCAGTCTAATAAAATGTTTGAAGTGAGGGTACAGAGGATTCAAAAGGATTAAAAGGATGATGGTCTAGAAAATGTTACTTAAGACTAAGTAGATTATATTACTTGGTGTCATGGTTTGATCCAGCCACTGCCTCTCTGGGCAGTCTCTGCCCACATTCTCCACCAAAAATGTCATGGGTTGGCTCTGGGCTAATTTTCTCTCAATCCCCCCTCCCCCCACAATTACTATAAGTTGAGAGGTTTATGCAGACAAAAGAGACCTGATCAGGGAGAATAATATTAGGATTTATTACTAGCAAGATAAAAACTAAAGAACTATATTTACAGCAATTCTAATTAGGCAAAAGTGCTATGCATTTACAGAAATACCTCTCCCCCATTTGTATCAGTTCAGGAGGAGAAGCAGTCTCTTTCTCCATTTCTGGAGCTCCAGGTCTTTTAGATAACTTTGCAGCACTCAGAAGTTCTTCTATTATCTCTAGGACAACAACTCCAATTCATCGCAGCTGGAACTGTTTCTTTTTCTCTCTCTCTTCTATGTTGGCCTCAGGGCTGGGCCTACCCCACTCCTGGGCTAAGATCAGAGGCTGGAGGGTTACCCAGGTCCTGTAGGATCTTCCATGGACTGCAAGGGGACACTTGTTTACCATGGATCTTCACCACAGAGGCAGATGGGATAACGGCTTTTGAGTCCACCCCTGTTTCCTGTGGGGTCCTTTTCCATGGGAGAACAGTCTTTAATAGACCTCTCCAACGTGAGTCCATCCGTTGGGCAACAGGTCTTCCATTCTCTGCTGTCCCTCAGGGTCACAAATTCAGCTGCACTAGCATGGATCCCTCATTCGGATCCCAACATCTTACCTGAGCTGTTCTGCTCCAGTGTAGGTCTCTCTCCATGGCCTGCATGTCTCCAGCGGGACTCTGCTTCATTTCAGGCTTCTCATGAAGTCTCAGCTTCCTCGTGCATCCACTTACTTCAGTGTAAGCTCCTCTATGAGTTGCAATGGGGTGTCCTTACCCCAATAAACTTCCACAGGTGGCAGGGTTTTATTTTTCAGTCTTTTCCCTGCTGAAGGGGGAGAGAGAGAGAGAGAAAGGGGGGGAGAAGCAGACCCTCCTTCGAACTTCTCTCTCCTGCTGCTGCCAGCTTTGATCTTCAAGGCCTGTTATCTCTGCCTGGAATTTCTTCTGCAGTATGTCTTGTCCAGGTAGTCAGTCCCTCTCAAAAGTTTTTTTCTCTACTCTCTCATAGGAGAGAAGGGGGGTTTCAGTGCCACATCTGTCCCCGGCCCAGGGCTGGGGAGGAGGGGGCCCTGGCCCACTTGGGGCCTGCCACCGCTCCTACATGGCTCCTAATTTCATCTGTGCAACAGGTTTCTCTTCCTTTTTCTTAAATATGTAATTGGCAGAGGCGTTACTAAAACTTTTGATTGGTTTTTTCTCCGGAAATCCACCTGGAGAAAACCATTTTCAGCCCCAGAGGGACTGGGGCAAAACCAGGACACTTGGGTTTAGTCTTCATATATGTCAAAAATGGCTGTGTGGATGCCTTAAAATGATTTGTGACAAGTAATTGAGAAAAGCATCATGTGGTGTGTGGTTTCATTTGACTAGATCCTACAGCTGCAATCAGAAGTGTGTAACAGTATTTTTGCAATAAAAAGGTTTAAAACCACTGAGTTAAAGACTGGAAACTGTTCGTTAAGGTTTGGACGGGACAGCAGAGGATGATGCGCAACCTCTATTTGGGGACACTGTTAAGGGCAGGTTTGATAAAAATCTGTCAGGAATGACACAGACACAGATGTAGCTTATCTTTGTTTAGGTAGAGCAGTGATTGAGATGGTTTCATAAGGCCTCTTCAAGCCTCCTTTGGGAGACGAAGTCAGGAAAAGAGCTCTGAGACAAGAGCAACTGAGCTTGACATTGTTACAGAATATATTGCTTTTGGAGGGATTTCTTTCCACTTCTCTTATATCATTCCTTCTGCATCCTCCCTCTTTCCATAAGTCTATTTTCCCTGACCTGTTTATCATTTCCATCTGTTCCTTCTTTCTTCCCTTTTTCTCTTCTTCCTCAATATATAAGAGCAAATGAGGTTGTCCCTCAGATGAGAATAAATTCAAAATGATGACTACTCTGCTGCTGTAGTGGGTATTGTATTGACCCTCACCTTGACCCTTCTCTCACTATCGGCTCCTCAGGGATGCCTCACCATGCTGCTCAGTGTGTTCTCATCTCAGTGTTTGAGGAGATATGCAAATGCTTTGGCTGTACAGGCAAATCAACTGGAGACTGATCGTAGATAAGCCATTTTGACCTGATGCAGAATGTATCTGAATATGCAATTACAAAACACTGTCATTGTTAATAAACCACTACATACACTTCAGGAAGACACAGGCTGAAGAACAACTGTGCAGCTGCACACATGCGGCTCATTTTGCCCAAGATTGAATTTTGCACAGAAAAAAATCAGATCTGAGTTGCATACACAGTTGAGAGTAAATGTCCATCAGACAAATTCAGGGGTTAGTGCATGGTGCGGAATCATGGCATTTCTTCAAAAGAAACACTTTCCCCTACACTGTTACCCAAGCAGACAACACATCACTTAGCTAGCCTGGGCATCCTGAGTCAATTTGGAGCTTTAACACTTAATTAGGTGTGACCACGGGCAAATTCCTTCTTCACTCTGACCTTTCCAAACTTCTGTTTCTCTTATTTATGCTGCAAACCCTTTGATTTCAACAAAGCCCTGTATCATATGTTTACACTGCATCTATTGTAATGGAATCTCATCAATGGCAGTGCTAATATGCAACTCTGATTGTAATGATGGCAAAAGAATTCAAAGTTTGATATCTTTTGCTAGCTTACTAATTATGGGGAAATATTGTATTTTTCAAAGGCAATAAACGATTGCACTGAACATTTTTCTTAGAACATTTCTCTAGTTGCTGCTTCAGTCTGGTATTTAGGACACAGAAATTTTAGTGATCTCACTGAATAACAATTCTTTTAGGGATATAAATTATATATAGATTACATATGTACTCGTGCACATGTGCTTAGTATTATTTTTGTATGTATTCTTTCTCAAAGAAAAATCCCATTTGACACATGGGATGAATCAATAACGATGACTCAAATCTCTGGTTTTGTTAGCAATACTACTGCAAGCTGTATTAGCAGAAAATGCCACCTACAGCACCAGGGATTTTTAGCCAGAAACAATATGCTCCATCTTCATTTTATCTTTCAGCACTAAGTCCTTTTTAAATTATTTAACTGTGCAAACTGTAGGTAAGGAAAGCAAAACCAACACCTGCCCTCTTGAGAAATAAACTCCAAACCCTCTAGGTAGGGATATAGCTGACATTTATCCAAATGGTGCATGGTAGCTCTAGATATTTCTTTTATTTATCTGCTTATGAAAAAAGCAGAGCAAGAGGATTCCGGGGGGGGGGGGGAGATTCAATTAATACACAAAAATAATTTAATAGATATTAATTTAGACTAAAGTTGAATTTCAGTACATATAAACATGTAGATGCCCTAAATGCATCTTACCTGCAATAAGAAGAATAAATAGGAAAAATACCAAGGCAGCAGCCACAGTAGACATACAGAAGTGGGATGCATTATTTAAACACACTATTTGTGAGTATGTTTTGCATAGTGAGCTAATTAGATTTCAGTGTTAAGCAATACTTTGGAGCTCTTTTTCATAAATTATAGTGAAGGAAAAAATTGCCAATTAATTGCAGATTAGTCTTAAAATTAGCCTATATATAAAAAAGGTCAAAAAATTGCTGATTAATTTATTAGTGTGCAGACAATGAGGAAAACCTATACTTAAAGGGCTGTTAAACCTAGCTGGTCATGCAGAGCACTCTTCTCTCCAACATGTCTATCTGTATAGGACAGATGTTAAGTGAGGATAATAGAAGTGGGTTTGACTCTGTTAATATGCAGGAATTTCTTTCCAGTATATCTATGCTTGGAGTTCAGCCTCAGGTCTTTTTATGCAGTGTCCTTTGTTGCTGGCATAGATATCAGCATGTTTATGCCGCTTTAATAGGTAGAGTGAAAGCATGGCTTGGAAACAGTCTGGAAAAAATCAATGCAAAAATAAACCAAAATTGTGGGAGGAGAGGGGTTATACAGATATTGAATAAACTGCCACAAGCTTCTTGTGTGGATGTTTAGGGAATGAGGATATAACTACATTCATGGGACTTCTGTGCACTTTGTTTTTAAATCTTTCTGCTAACAATAACATTTGTTCATGGAGAAGTGTTATTTGCAGATGTTTGCTGAAATGAACCCTGGTAGTGACCTACATATTACAGAGCCCTTTTCCCTGATAGCTGACTCAGGTTATCATCAGCACTGTATCTCAACTGATGCATAGCCTTTGATGAAGATAGAACAGTCTAGTCTACAATGTTATTACTGCTACCGGTAACACAGGTGATAACACTGCATGTCTTGACATTTACAAGTGAAACAAGGTATTATGTCCTTCATTTATGACTATGAGGACAATGAGATTTAAAATAAAATATGGAATGGAGCTAAAAATGGTTTAGATGTCATTGCAGAGAGATTAGAGTTGATCTGGTACAGAAAGCTGAAAAAGGCATAAATGTTGATTCACTTTGACTTGAAACTGCAATCTTGCAACTTTTTATGACCTATTTATGCAGGTGTCTAGAGATTCTTGCTGCAGTTAGCAAACAAGTGCTTAAAGCTTTGGGATTTGGGAAAGATATACCAACATTAGTACACTGACCTAAACTTCAAACATTTAAAATAATTGAATGATACTGTGAGAAAAGTCCTGACAAGCAGATGTAGAAAAGCAATGCGTTGCTTATATGTGTTGAGATTGTTACAGATGGGGAAACCCTAATAGAATAAATCACCTAGGCTATTCCTACTTTGTGATAGCATAGGTTTTGGACGTTTCTCTCCTCCTTTTAGATATTTAGAATGAAGACACTGACATCTGGTGGTCCACTCCTTTATAGGAAAGGGAAAGAAAGAGGGGCTTTAAGACTTGATGCATCAGACCTGGTTTAGAAGCTTACTTTAGGACTAGATGAATCATACCCTAGAAATGCCTCTGGCGTGATATGAGTTACAGTCTCAGTATTCTCACCCAATCCTTCCATGATACATTTTCGTAAAAATGTAAGAAGCTAGATGCTTGTGACATGGGTTTTGAGAGATGAAACAACCACAAGAGACGTAATATATAGATTTAAAAAAAAAAAAAAATGGTGGCAAGTAAAGATACACGCCACATACTAAATACACAAAATGTCTCATCTAAAATCTTTGTGCTGAATGGCCAATAATTGGCTTCGAGTTCCTGAGTTGTTTCTGTTTGTTTCTGAAAGTAATTTGAGTTGGGCTTTGCTTTAACACCTAAGGTCTGTTCCTATTCTATTTCCAGCTGAACTCAAAGGTTAGCAAGCTGAGTGTCTTAGACTATAAATGTTGATGACATTTTATATGTTTCAAGAATGTCACTTTTGATGTCTCTAGTCTTGATTTGAAGCATTTGAGTGGACTTTCTGAGAACAAGGGCCTCCTCACCAGTCCATCAGCTTTGGCCATGCAAACTGTTTGGTCACTAAAATAATCAGGCTTTTCTGACAATAATACAGAAATTTTAAATTTGTGTATCTCTGTAGAGGTAGGAGCACAAACCTGATGATAATACAAAATGATTGCTTGTGTGGAATACATTGTCTTGAAGGTGGTTGATGAATGATAATGTTCACAAAAGCATAAACATGAGAATGTAATACATAACCAAACATAGGATATGCTGGAGAATATACATTTTCTTTAATTTACTAAAATTTTGTAACTACTGCCAATTACATACTGACAAATCCTGGTCTACACCTCATACCACTGAAAGAACTGTGATAAGTTGTTTGGTATGAATAAGTTTTTACTAAAGAATATATCAGACAGCTCAATTACTTTTTTGTTTTAACTCAGTTTGAGACTCCTTCAAATCTTGACACTGGAGTCTGGAAACACTGTGGTGCCTGCCATCTGTTTTTACTGGGCAAAATTCAGGTTTTTCTATATTTTTAAAGTAATTTTGACAAATCTGTTGCAAATCTGTTACACTGTGAAACTTTATCTATTAAAACCATATGTTGCTTCTGTAGTGGATCTTCCTCTCCTGAATTTATCCTGCCCCCTTGGACTCTTGGCATGACATTATCATTCTTTCAGTCTTCTGGAATTTCCTAGGAAGCCAAGGATTTAGTAAGTGTTAAGCGAGCCATAGAGTTCCTCAAATGGTGCTTTTAGGAATTAGATGCAAGTGTTCTCAGTCTGATAATTTAAAAATTACTAAATGCAATAGCTGTTTAATATCCTTTGTCACAAATAGACTAAAAAGCACTTCAACATACAAGAATCATCCCTTTATGATCTCTCTTATTTTCAAATACAGCATGGAAATGTTTCATAAACACTTCTATTCCTGCACTATTGAGAATAAATCTACTATCTCTGTTGAGCAAGAAGCTTGTACCATTGTTAGAATATTAATTTCTTTCACTTCTTTCAAATAAAAATTTTTTATGTGACTCAACCCTGCCATCCACAAAGCCTTCTGTCACCTTTAGCATCTCTTACCAATGTTTTTACATTTTAAACCATCTGCTATATATTGTTTTCTATCTATTTGCCTTTTCTTTCCCAATTAAAACTAAAACAAATTGTGTGGGTAGACAACTCCTCCGTGGAAAGAGAATCAGTTTGGGAATCACAATCCACTGAAACCATTTCACTCAGTCAGGCTTTGCATTTTGTTTTGCACCAATTATATGTTATATTTTCAGTAAGCTTTGGCTGAATTTCTTTCAGTGGCAAGAAAACAGTACGTGGACCAAGGGCAGGCACACCTACTGCCCACATTCATTTTGATCTTGGAAAGACCTTTGGCGTTCTTCAGTGACAATGTTATATGCTAACTAATAAAACATAGTGAACTGTGTGAATCTAGATCCAGAACTGGTCTGAAAACTATACTGAAAGAGTATTTGTCACTGGTCACTGTCAAAATAGAAGGATTCATTGAGTAGCAGCTATTTCTAACCCATATGCTGTTCAATTGTTTCATTAATAAATGGGATGATGGAGTATGGAGAATGATTATTAAATTTGCAGATGGAGCCAAGCTGGGGATGAATATACTGAAAATGGTATAACAATTTAAAGGAATCATCATGAATTGGAGATATAATCTGAAAATAATCAGATATTACCCTATGGGGGCACATACATTAATCAGGAGCTCTCTGTTTTGTAGACAGGATGGATAAAAGTAATTTAAAGAGAAGTCCTACAGGAAAGAACATAGGGGTTAAAACTGGCCATACTGCAGATAAGCTCAACATGATTCAACAGTGTCATTGATGCAGAAAAAGTCCAGAGCTCTTTGGGGTCAAATGGCATTTATAACCTCAATGTAGCCTGCAAGACATGAAGAAATTCTTCCTATTGATTCAGCATTTAAAGGCTTCACTCAGAGCAATTTTCCAGTTATATGTGGACTGGCTGGAGAGAATTCAGTAGAGAAAAATGAGTATGTTTGAGAGTCTAAAATTGTGACCTATGAAAAATGGTTGAACAAATTGTGTTATTTAACCTGGAAAGGAAAGGACTGCAGGAACAAAACAATCTTCAAATACATAAAAGGTGGCGCCAAAGAGAGGGAATAGTCTGTTCCTCATGTTCTATACCTAGAAGTAATGGGTATAAACTACAGCTTAATAGGTTGGAGAGTAAAACACTGCAATAAATTTGCCTAGAGAGATGGTGGAATCTCCATTTTTTATAGTCCTTAAGAACCAACTAGTGAAATACCTGTCAGAAATGACAATGGTATAATTATTCTTTCTGGAGTAAAGCAATAGTAGACTTAATGACATCTTTAAGTTCTCTCCAATCCTGTCTCTCCAGAGAGTTACTGGATGTAAAATAAATCACAATGGGAGGATGAAAAAAATGCTACAGTTCTGATACAGTAACAGAAGTTATCAGAGAAACAAGAACTAGAAAATCACGTGTGCTAACTGTAATAGAGGTGAACTTACACTAAAATTCCTAGTCCTCATTCTTAAATGTTGATTAACTCTTATGGATCATAGCTTATCCATTCATAATATGAAACATAAAAGTGGAGGCAGTACTCAATACCATAACAAAATTCTAGTTTTAAAATTACTAAAAATAAAAGCTCTGTCATTTCTTGCCAAATATTTAAATATTCTATATGGCCATAATATTTTAATAGATTTGTAAAGAATCCACAATGCATATTGTGAATTTGATTAAATCAAGCAAACACGAGTAGTACACTTTATGTGATTTAATGATTACAGAGTACTTTTTCCCCCAATAATAACATGCAGTGAAAAAAAAAAAAAGAAGAACAATCCCTCAACATATTTTATCAACTTACCCCAAAGAGGATGCTGCTTTGGATAAGCAGTTGAAGCAGTAAAATGAAAAAGCAGAAAAATGAAAAAAGTCTTTACTTTGAGGGAACAACCACGGAATTCAGCAGAGTTTTCTTAAGTAAAATGATGATAAAGTTTGAAGAATTCAGTCTCTTGTGTTTCAGTGTTTACAAGAATAAATGGAAATAAAACAGCAAACAATTGTAAGAAGTGTAGATGGCTGTGAAAGAAGTTTGTTCCATACAAACAGTCATGAGATAAAAAAGTCAATCAATCTGACTGGGTGAAGAATAGATAAATCAAAGCAAGCAGAAGCACAAGGACAGGTTTCATTAAAATCAAGGTAATGGAGCAGAGAAATAAAACCTGATGGAATGGATACAGAGCATGGTTGTCCACAATGGACTTGTGTTTTCTGATATGAAGAAATGTAAGTTTTCTTAGCTAAGCCTGAGTTACTCTGCAGGAACAGAAACATTTTCACTCAGGAAAAATAAACAAATGAATCAACAACACCCCCTATAAATTTAAAGTGTTTGCAGATCCTATTCTTCAACAACCATTAAGATTCAGCAGCAGAAATATGTTTACCTTTTAGTGATGTGTTAAAAGATTTGGAACTTGTGTTTTCTACACAGAAAAAACCCCACTCTTTCTCCTGTTTATTGAAACCAAAAATATGCCTGTGTTATAGAAGCTTAGATATCAAGCTAGAATAGGACAATCTGTGGGTATGTAGCTCAGGCTATATTACTAAATATATAAATTCTTGTTTAACTACAATGCCTCTCCCAGAAAAACACTGAAGCTATAACTGAAAATTGCCAATGATAAATCATATCACAACTCTGTGCTTGCAATCATTCCTAAATTGATAATTCCTCATGTAAAGCATAATAACATTTTGTTACTGATTTGAACTGCCTCACTTCAGCTTCCAGCTATTTTATCTTGTCATATATTTGTCTGATGGGCTGACAAGCTCCCTATGATCCTGTTGCTGTGGTGCATCTGAGTACTTACATAGTACAATCAAGTTGTCAATGAGCCTTCTCTGTGTTTAGTTAAAATGGATTGACACATAACAGTCCATAAAATAGGACAAGTTTTTCAATATTTAATGTTTTTCTTTGGCACTTGAAACTCTTGCTTAGTTATTGCTATCCAAACTTTATTTCTCTAGATATTGCACACCTATGTTCTTTGGGATTAGATGTACTTTACATGTCTCCCAGAAGAAGCAGGTATATTCTCTACTACTATACTACCAGTAAAGGCTCAATTAATTGGTGAATGGCACCAGTAGATTTTTCTTCCTTTACAGATCCCTTCTAAAATGTGAAAATGCATTTCCTTGCAATGCTAACAATTGCATCACTTCATAATTCTAGCAGAAATGCAGAAGCCATGTTTTATGGTATTAGGTACTATAAAGTACATATCGTCACAGTCCAAGAAACTGAATGTCTAGGTATCCGGTGAGTATTCAGCAGATACCATGAAAATGTCCTTGGCATCCATCATGTGAAGCTGATAAAGAATTCAAGCATTCATTTGTGAACTCCCCGGTAAATGTATCAATTACAGATATCAGAAACAGGGTAGCCATACAATCTCTGTTTATTCTAGGGCCAAATTGCTCTCTTCTACTCTGTGTCTGGCAAACAGAGTGACCTGACCACATGACAAGGGTGTCTCATTTTGTACACTCCCAATATCAACAAGTTAAGGAAACTAAAACTGAAGGGTAATTATATACAGTCAGCCTTGTTTTGAATAACTGATCATTTCACATCTTAATTGATTGGCCAGGTACTGATGGCTCCCGGTATGACCTTATCGTGAGCTGTTTATCTCTCCTTGAACTCCGCCTAGCTGAGTAGCCTTGTATTCCATTTCTGCATAAAGCCATTCCCCTTGCTGAATCTATAGGACTTAGAAAACCTGTCCTCTGTCAGTCATAGCTTCCATAAATATTTCAGTGCTTATGACTCAGTACCAGCTGTTGTTTGAAAGTCAAAAATGATGTGAAGTAATCACACTGGGGTGCTAATGGGCACAGAGGAGATCAGTCATCAATCATCACTTGGACACTGTGTGATTTTACACATAGCTATATTAAATGTGCTGTCTTTGCCTAGCTTCCAGGCATTAAAATTACATGGGGTTAAGGACCTGTTCTCTTATTTGGCCTTCCATCAGTCTTTGTGACTATTGGAAATGTTATCTGTAATGACTTTGGTTTTTTCCAAGTCATTGATTAAAAAATGTGACCTGTCCTAGGGCCACAGGTTCTCTGGGGAACTGCATTAGTAACTTGTCTGTTCAGTGATGGTTCTCCAGCTGCATGCTGAGAGACAGCCTATCAGTGAATACAGCCTGGACCTGGACATGGATGTGGATAGATCAGCACAAATGTTAGACCCTTGGTAAGTTTAAATTGTTGTTACAGTCTTCCAAGGACAGTGGGCTTTGAAAGCAATGTGCCCTAATGGCTGCAAACTTCTGGGGAAGTTTGATGCTCAGTCAATGATCCCCTGTGCTAATAATTTGCCAGGCAACAACAATATCTCAGTTACAGATATTGACATACTGCCATGTCAATCCCCCAGTGCCTCACCAGCCATCATGATTTATTTGTGATTGATGAAAGAAGATGCTGGAGCACTACTGGCAAAAGGTTGCTGAATTTGATTAATTTCAGCATGGAACATGTTTATCTTCCCATGTGATGGCAATGAAAAAAGGTGAAGATGTCAAACCTACAACAATATTTCTTCTGACTGAAACCAACTGAGGTATTTTTGAACCCCAGGATATGGAGATGGGGTAAATACCAGTAAATGGTGGAAAAATGAGGTATGTCTCCGTGGTTTACCACACAGTTATAGTAGGGGTGGATGAGACATGAAATATTGGGGCTGATTCTGAGAAGGGTGAAAATTAAGTAAGATGAATAACATGATTCATCTGAGGAAGACATCGGTGTGAGGGGACTACTCTTGTTAATCAAATTAAATATTTTTGGGAACAAGCATCTGATGTATGCATGACTGCAAAATGCAATATGAATATGGTTATTTTTGTTAGAATTCATATTAAATAATTTTGATAAATTCTATGAAAGCTTGCATTTTTAGATGGTAGATTTCAGTAGAAATAACTTTTGAAGGTAAAGACATGTTGACATTTTAAAGCTGTCAGACTACTATTTATGTATCCAACCATGTATTTAGTTATCTTTTCTGGCAGCAAAGCTTAAAAAAGGTATAAGACATCATTTTGGGTGACCAGATTAAATGATTAATTGTAACAAATTATTTTTTAAATCGAAAGAATGAAGGGTCAAGAAAGACCTTCCTTGTGTTTATTCAGTTATTTACACACATATATGTACATGACATAACCTCAGTAATACTACAGCTGAAGTTATTTCACTAAGGATGGTGGTGATAAGACAGAAGCCAGCTTTATAAACCCTTTGAAGGTCTCCATCCATGGGACTTTAAACACAAACAACCAATACCTTCATTCTTTCATGTTGTCACACCTGTTCTATATATTTACATCACAAACTTATTAATAGGTTCTTATTGGTGTTGAAAACCCATACCAAAAGATTCAAAAGCCAGAATTAAGATTGCTACATAGTGCGTGATTTGATAATTAAAGAGCACATATGCCTAAGAAGACAAAATAATTTTGAAGAAACAGGCATAATTAAGGAATTTCCTTGGTTTTCTGATAGATAACTTCTTTGTTAAATAGTTTTTATTTAGTTTTTAATGATTTTGTCAGCAATTCCTGAAAAAGTACCATTCTATCTTGAGGATTACTGACTGGGCCTGAAATCCTTATTTTAGTGATAAATGTGCTGTGCAGAACATGTAATTTAATTCATATATATGACAGATATATCAAGTACCTTTTGAAATCGTAATGCAAAATCTAATAAAAATATCCTTATCAGTAAGACTGAGCTTTTGAATAAAGTTTAATGTCAGATTTGACTGATGGTAGTACAGAAGAATTAAGAAAGGTCTTACCACCTGTTGCAAGGTTACTGCCCCTCTTCAGCTCACCCAAACCACACCCTATGCTTCTGTCTTTAAACTCAGTTTCTGTCACCAACTGGGGCTTAATGGTTTTTTTTTCTGTAAGAGTAATGGAGTTTTCTGATACGAAGTACTTACTCCACAATAGTCAAACTTCATACCACTAAAGGTATAATTCTATTCTCTTCTCCCGGTATTTTAAAAATTAGCTTTGTTTCTGTGTCCAGTAACACTGAGCTAAAGTAAGTACTCAGTTTTTATCACCAGGTACTAATTATATGGTTTGAGTTCATGGTAATGTTGGTGCCTCTACTAATTGCTGTGTTTAAAGTAGCCCAAGTAAAACTGTATTGCAGAAAAGTTAATTCCACCCCTGCTCCACAGTAACATTAGCTTGGTTAGGGGAATAGAGGAAAATTTTTCAAGAAGAAAGTGTGAAGTCTTAAAAATATGTTTCCAGGTAGCCTAAATTTGGTTTATTTACCTATATCTTACAAAAATACTAGGAGAGTAACACAGTCCTTTTATCTGTCACATTAAGCATAGCACTTTCAATTTATGGTACTTCATAATTTATTTGATTTTTAATGTTGAATTTTTCCAAAACAGTGAACAGTCCCCGGGCAGATGGAGCTCGTTAGCCCTTAAAGGTAACCCATCTACGTCCTGAGGACCTCGCTGCCACCGTCCAAGCTCGCTTGGCCCCAGCAGATGAACCTTAGGATTAAAGGGTGGGCTCAGTTCCGCGCACACTGTGTCTCACCTAAAAAATCCAATGCGCAGGCTGGAAGGTGTAAAGACCTTCCCCGGATCTTCGCTCGCAAAGACTGGCCATTAATGTTGAATTTTTCCAAAACAGTGAACAGTGTACTCCAGGTGGGTGTTTGTACACTTATTTTACATCTGTACACTTTAAATCTCATCCTGGTAATTGACCATGGATAGTCAGGTCTAACTTAATTTGTTTTGAGTACTATTCTGCATGCTTGAGGGTTTTATTAGTCAGTATCTAACATAGACAGCACAAAACTTTGATCCTAGTGCCAGCAAAAACATATCATTTTTTGTGGCATTTGTAGCAGCATATGGAATGATGGTTACTCTATAAATATAAAGAGTGTCCCACTGAGCTTGCAGTCCCAAAAGACAGAATAAGAAGAGTTATAAGAATAAGAGTTACAGAACGGTAGTGCTGTCAAAAATGGCCAAAAAAGTCTTTAACACCAATGTAGCATTAAGAAGTCTGCATTCTTTATTCAGAGTATGGGTATACAAAGGGTAGCTCCACCTATTGTGCATACCATGCGTAGAAAAGATCCTGTTTATGTACCATATTTTACATACATATCCATTGGTTTTTCCAGAAGAAACACACATATGATAACAATTTCCCCAACATTATTAACATATATTCCCTCCACTCTGTGCATGTGTTCTTCTCTCTCCCGGGTGCTCTCTCTCATGGTCTCTGGTGGTTGTAGACCCCAAAGTTATAGCTGAGCGCTCAATGAACAGGTGTTACTTCTCAGATATGGAGCTGAGTTGGCATACCTGGGCTGGTTACTCTACCGTTCCTCTTCTTGTTTAATGTTTCACATGACCATACAAAATAAGCATTGTGTGGTTTCATAGGCTAGTGATTTTTAAAAGTAAGCATTGTATTTTCCTATGTGCTGAGCAAATGTTTCTTTGTCTGGCAACAGTAGGATGGATTACTGGGGTGTTTTTAAGTGGAAGAGCTTGTTAAATTATCAGACAAAAAACAATAGCAAGGCTGGGGAATGAAGAGAATGAAGGGAAAGGTTTGGGTTATTTTTGGCAAATGATATGAAGGCTGAGTTGGAGAGGGTGTCTCTGGCACCACTATTTTATGTAAACAGCCAATAAAAAAAAATCTGGTGAAATTTATTACTACAGAGAGTTTTAACCAAACTTTTGCAGGAGTATGCAAGTGTTGACTTGAATCAGAAATTTAAGTTTCCAATTTCTGAGTTCCCAAGGAAAAAAAAGAGAACTAATTTGTAAACCAAGAGAAACAAATTTTTAGCCTATTTTCCTGTTTGAATGTCAACCTCTGCATATCCCAGAATTTGGTCTACAATAAGACTATGTGAATTTATGTGTTGGTACACAAGTAGAGATACTTCAGTACCTGCAGATGTATGTGCGCATAAATCACTTCAGTTTAAAATAGCAGCTTGTATCAGTAGCTCCTGCAGACTAAAAAATTTTCTGCTTGTGCAGTCACTTTCAATTCAATTAAGTTAAATTGGTGTCTGAGCAGTTAGGTGACTTTTATCATCAGTTTGGTTTGCAGTCCAGCCTGCAAGAATCACAGCAAATGTATGGGCTCAATTAGAGGCTAATTTGCATTTTCATTGCTCCCAAAATGAGATGACTGAAATTAGGATTACTAGTTCCAATTTTTTGTCAGTTACAAACTTCGCTCAGTTGAAAGAATAAATTAAGCTTATAAAAGCAGAGTTCTCTTATAGGCTTCTGAAAGTCACAATCATGGGATCATAGAATCATATAATGGTTTGGGTTGGAAGGGACCTTAAAGTCCATGTAGTTCCAAAGCCCTTGCCATGGGCAGGAATGCTACTGACTAGATTAGGTTGCTAAAGGCCCCAGCATCTTTTTTCTCTGAAAAAAAAGAATGTTAAAACAGTCTTATAGTAGGCATTATGGAGAAGGAGGAACATTTGTCTGCTAATAAAATAACAAAAACTTATCATCGTATAGTGTTTATTCATGTTCACGTCTCTGTAATTTCACCTGATTTGAACTACTGAGAATGGTATTAATCAGCTTGGCCTTTCTGCAGTCAATTACACCTAGGTGAAGTGCATGTAAAATGATGTTATTCAGATTTGTCAGTATTTTATCCTTATTTTTTTCTACAGTTTAGAAGATTATACAAAGCATAAGACCATGTTCGGTCCCTGGTTGTTTAGAAGAGGTCTCAAAGGGTTATTTTAGGTTTACCAACACTACAGGCAAAAGAGAGCTTTTGTGCTTTTTCTGGTCTCTCCAAGAAAGAATAATATTTAATGTCTTCATGTAATTTTTTTTGAGAAGCAGTATATGTGCATCCATATTCTCTCTCCATCCACTACAAAACAATACTTTCCATTCACTTACTTTACATTCAGAAAGGGAAAGCACGTACTTTCAACATGGTTTTTGTTAAAAATTTAAAGAACGGCACTGAAGGAGTCATTGGTTGAAAGAGCACAGTGCCTGCCTCCTAGTTAAGCTACACTGAAACTGCATCCAAGTACTGCACACTCTGCTTTTCAGTCAGCTCTTTCTGGTTCTTAGGAAATGGAAGGCCTTAGTGAAAAAGAGGGGAAAGAAGTTTCTTTGAAGTGAGATGCTTTAGATATATACCCCTTAAATTGCTTGCCACGATTTGGGGGATAGGGCAGCACTGATGCAGTGCCACAGCCTGCTGGGCTATGCCGTATTTTCCTAATAAGCCTCGCAAGTTTTCATTTTATTACATGGAGCACTGCATATGAAGCTGCTGTGGAGGGTCCGTCAGAGACGGCACGTGCCTTGAGGCAAGTGATGTGCAAAACAAACTCTTTGTAAGGAACTCAGTCGCATTTGGAGTATCGTTCCAAATTCTTCAACTGCACTATGAAAAGTGTGTATGTTTATGGTATGAACCACTTCAGTGCCAAAGCCTTCCTTTGTGGGAGGGAAGGGACTGCAAAGAAGAGGTCATTGTCTGTCTGTATGGGTGTTTTTTTTATCTAAGCTCTTATGCCTGTATATCGCGTGTGGGGTTCGGTCCCGCGACAGACCCAGCGGCACATCTTGGATGGGAGACAGGACACACACACACACAAGTGTATGTGACCCACAAAATGGCATTTATTAAAACAAGAAGACAGTTTATATACAGGGGGATACAGAAGGTTCAGGAACAGAGGTGGGTTTCTTGCTGGGGAACCTCGAATCCCGAGAGTCAGTGATAAGTGAACTTGGAGGGATAGGCTGCATAGAATATGTCTGGTCACACCAGGGGAAGGGAGAGTTTAGGGAAGAATGGAAGGATTGTCCTGGGGGCAGAGACAGGGGAATCTGCAGAAGCTGCAAGGCTGCGGCCTTGTAGCTGGGTCCCAAGCAGTTCTGCGCAGCTGCAGTTACTAGGAGACTTCGATAGAGATCTCTTCTTCTGAGCCTTCCTTGTAGCTCTTTTGCATCTCTCGCCACTCTCTGTAGGCCTCTTCTGGTCCACCCCTGACATTTCCCCCTTCTCTGTTTTGCAAGACTGGAAAAGCTTGGGAAAAACTTTTAGTCATGGATTTTTTAACACAAAAAATTAGACAGGGAAGGAAGACAAGGATGGAGAAAGTGATAATTAGAAACAAAATTATTCCTTTAACAACCTTGTTGGCCCAATCAGAAAGGGAAGGAAAGTGAAGCCAGCTAAAGAGACCTGAAAAACCTTTGTCTTGGTTTATGGTGATGTCATTAACTAGTTGTTTTAGAGTGTTGATGCTTTGGAACACACTCTCAGAGTGGTCTGAGAAGTTCAGACAACACAGCCCTTCAAATTCTTGGCAACCATGGCAGTGGGCAAGAAGTAAAAAGTCAATGGCTGCTCTATTCTGGAGAGGAGCTTCTTTGATTTTCAGGGTGTCTGCTAGCAGGCCCCCAATGGTGAGGGAAGTGGCATTGGCTTCATTGGCCATCCAGCAGGCCATGTGGGCTAGAGTGGAGAGGGCTTTGGCTGCATCAATGCTGGTGAGTGGAAAACTACCCCAGAATCTCTGAGCGTGGGACCAAGTTTGAAATTTGGGGTCACAGTCTGGTGGGATATGGATGTTTAGTTTATCCTCCTTGGCTGGATTGTTTTGAGGGACCTTGTGTGCCGGTGGTTTAAGAGTCAGGCACAACTGGGAGTGGTCTAGATTTGGTGCGCATTAAAATGTAGGATCTTTTGTTTCGAATGAGTTTGGGTCTGTCAGAAATTTGGTTCCTGATTATTTGCAATTTAGCTGGGTTGTACAGAGTAAGTTTTCCAATGGTACATGGCCCTCCCACTGGATTTTTCGGGATGCCTTGCCACGTTCTATCGCCACAGATAAGAAAGTAGGTGGAAGGCAGTTTTGTGGGTCTAGAGAAACGTTCAGTGGGAAGAGGGTAAGGTTGGGAGCAATTGCACCATGTAGTGGTGTTAGTATAGATGGAAGAATTGGGGGATATGTTAGGTTCTAGGGTAAGGCGATTAGTAGTGGGTGTGAACCTAAAGCAAGTGGTAGCAACAGATGAACCTAAAAGATTTAATTCTTGGGGATCAGTATCTAGGGCACCTAGACGTAGGAGAGTTTGGGAAATAGTGTCTGGGGAAGGAAGGAAATTTTCTACAAGGGAAGAGTTTTGGATAAACCTATTCCACTCAGGTATACCCACGAGACAGCTTTTAAAAGGATGACTCACGCTGTCGAGGGAAAGGCACATTGTGTCTGTGTTGGTGGCTTTGGCTAGAGTAATCCTCCTCCCTTGGCTCGGGGAAAGTAGGCTGGGCTTTATAAATATGTTTGACTGTAGGAGAAGAGAAAAGCCTTCAAATTATTTGCACAACAGCAACAAAAATTTCTCTTTGCTGGTAGTGTGGTTGTACAAATTTGCAAATATTGAGCTAACAGCATAAAATGGAGGCACTGTAGTGCTCTGGATACATGGCAAAATACCTTTGCTCTTGGTTCAGCTCAAACAAGTACACAGTTGCTGTTTGCAGCAGTTTTGCTCTTGGTGGTTCCATGAACATTTTGGGGTTTTGAATGGCACCAGCCCATGTTTGCACATGAAGCATCAAAGGCCTACACAACCCACTGGATCTGCTGCTGTGCAGGAAGGAGCTGTGGCTGGGTATTCTTGCATGTGTTCTACAGCTCTCAACACAGGGAGTCTCTCCAGCCTCTTTTGATGCAGATGAGACCTCAAAGGAATGTGAAGGTGAGGAAAGTGATCTAAGTTTAAGAGAATATATGTTTACATAATGACATCTGTCTGTTTTCTCTGTTTGCTAATCCTGAGCATTCCTGACCATGGCAAGGCTGAGCTCTGCTCTCTTTGGGCCTCTGACTTCATTTCCATACTGTCTGCTTTCAGTCTTGGGCCAGTCATGTTTATACTGTAATCTGGCAGGAGCACCACTGCTCTAAGTTACCTCATCTGCCTCTGTGTTGCTCTATACCAAGGGCTTCTTGCAGGCAGGTCTACTCCAGTTCATTACTCATCATACACAACCTATGACTATCGTGGATGAGCTATTAACAGAAAAGGCTTGCCTTTATCAAGTCAATCACCATGCAGCACACTGAACTTGCTGGACAGCTCTGTTACTTGCTTCTTGCTGCTTGTGAGATGCATAGAGACTGAGAAGGACCAAGAAAAGAGATTTAGACCTTCCTGCGCAAACGGTATCAGGCTGGGAATTGTGGAGGATGGAGGGCCAAGGGGTTCTTCTGTCCCCCTCCTTGACACTTCTGTTGATTCTTGACACCAAAAGCACTGCTGAGAGATGAGACTACAAACATACAACACATTACACATATGACACTGCTTACATCTGATTGTGGTCACAGTTATATTCCTTTTGTTTTCCAAGGATTTTCAGAAACTGGAGAATAGAGATCAGCACCTTGTCACATGACTTCACCATCCTCGGCATGTGGAGCAATCAGCAGAGGGTGCCCCTGCAAAGGTGGATTTTGCTACTCTGAAGGGTCAGGGGAAACCACAGGTCCCAGAATTTTCAGTCTCTGTGTCCCAGTTCCACAACAGCGACCAGGTCTTTCAGAGGGATGAAGCTGAGGTCAGGAAGAAGATGTCATTCTTGTAGACATGAGCACACTTATAGTCGCGTGTAGCTAGCTAGTTGAAGGGACACTGATAGTGTGACTTAACTGGTACAATCTGTCAAAGTGCCAAAGAGCCCTTAATCTTCCTTGGGATTACAGTCTGATACACAGACACCTGTATTTTATTGTCTGTTGTATAGGTTTGCAAACACAGTTGCAAAAGAAAAGAATTTAAAGATAGATACAGATAAGATCTAACGACAAAACCCTTCCTAGCTGCAGCAGTGACTTAGTTCAGGAAATTGTCAGCTTAGTCCCCAGGTTTTAGGACTGACCTGTACTAAATCAGCTTCAGAGTACATATCTCTTCTGTCCCTTTATTAGCCATGGCTCTCTTTAGGGCTGTTGAGGTTTGCCTTCTCTCTCTTATCTCTCCTCATTAAACTTTCCTTACTGTTCTTATTTATATCTTTCTGGCCCAAACCTCCTTTCCCTTCCCACTTTGCAGAGCTTTAAAAAGTGCCAGTGTCTGTAAGCAGCTTGAATTTCTCTCCTCCCTTCCTTCCCATTCCCTTTATCTTCTTTTGTGTCTACTTACACTGCATTTTTCAGTTAATAATTCCCTTCTATTTTTCATGTTTTGTAACAATGAAATATGATAAAACACTGAGGTACACAGAATTCATCGGCCTGAGCTACCCTAACCTGTCATTTTTGTGTACAAAGAATCTCTACTACCTATACAAATGTGAACTTAAGCTCTGATGTGGTTTCACCCTGGCCAGCAACTAAGTCCCACATAGCTGCTCACTCATTCCTCCTGAGCAGGATGAGGGAGAGAATCAGGTGGGTAAAAGGGAGAAAGTGTGTAGGTTGAGACAAAACCAGTTTAACTGGTGTAAAACAAGAGCTATGCATAAAAGCAAAGCTCAACAAAGAATACATTTGCTACTTTCCACAGACAGGCAGATGTTCAAAAATTCCCATAACAGGGCCCCATCACACATAATGGTGATTTGTGAAGACAAATGCCACCACTCCAAATGTTCCCCCCTTTCCTTCTTCTCACTCAGCTTTATACATTGAGCATGATGCCATATGTTATGGGATATCCCTTGGGTCAGTGGGGATCAGCTGTTCTGGCTGTGTCTCTCTCAGCTTCTTGTGAACCCCCATCCTCTTCATTGGTGGGGTGGGGTGAGGAGCTGGGAGGCCTTGAGAGTGCTCAGTAATAGCTAAAACATCTCTCTGTTATCAATACTGTTTCCAGGAAAAATCCAAAACATAGTCCATTCTAGATACTATTAAGAAAATAAACTCTACCCCAGCCAAAACCAGTACAGGCTCTAAAGTGCTTTGTTCAGGTCACTTCTCTGTCTATCACATTCTTCTAGTGCTAGAGAACAGGACGGCACAAGGGATTCCCAATTTTTTTCTTCTTTTCAAAGAACAGCTTTCCTGCCTGTCCTTGGTCATGGATTTTGCAGCAAGAGAGTGAGAAGCAGGGATATTGCATTGTGAATGTGTGAAATACAGGGCTGCCTGGAGAAAAAAGTATCTTAAAAGCCTGTCATGCTTCTCCTTCTCAATTTGCGGGAATTTGACAAGTGTGCTCTGTGGATGAGTAGAAAAGGAGATTCCTATCAGAGGGTACAGGTAATGTATAATTTTGAATAAGAGTCATCTGTCATCCCTGTGTTGAGAGTACCCTGTATGTTCTTGTATGGTGAGGTGGCTGGAGCTGAGGGCCCCATGTACTTGTCTCCTTCCTTGCTGCACCCTAAGGGCATCTGCAGTGGTCTCCAGGACACAGAACTTACAGCCCTTTTCACACAGGTTATTATTTAAAACCAGGCGTGCAACAGTACTTAGTAAATTAGTTCTGACCTTATCTAAAAAGTCTCTTCCTGTGAGAATTGATCAGCTATTTTGAGCAGTGATGAGTTTCCAGCTACTGACATAAGTAGCAGGATCCCTCAGGGCTAGTAAGGTTTTATGAGTACTGAGTCTTTTTGCTTGGAATAGCTGGTCTTGTAGTATATACATTCAAACTTCCCTCTGGCTATTTAAAGAGAAGATCAATAGGTCTTACAAATGCTTTAGCTTTTTTTACTTCAAAATATAGTTTTAAAAAGTTACCATTGGCTAGACTGTATTGTCTTGCTCCTGTGTAATGGTATTTCAATATTTATTTTATTCCTGTTTTGGATACTACTTATACAATGTTACCAGAAAACTAGAACACAAAAACTCAAACAATAACATCACAATTTATTTTGTTTTTAAATAAATGGATGTTCATGTTCTTAAGCATCAGATGTCACTAAGTACTGGCTACTATTACAAACACTGAAATGAATGCCTCTCTTCAAACATAGAGGTAATGTGCTCTCCTTAATAATATCCAGTTACTGGAACCATGCAATATTGCCTATAAAAGCTTTCACAATGCAAAAAGAAAATCAGAATATATTCTTAGTGATGAGTTAGGTGAATTAAAATAAAATCCATTTCAGTGCAGCAATGTATATAATCCATTTCCTTCTAACGGCTTATCAAATGGGTTTTAGCCCAAATAAGTCTGGTAAGGCTAGGTGCTTGGCTGTGACATACTGTAGTAACTGAACTGCAGCAGGTGCTCAAGATCCTATTTTCAAGAGAAAAATGGCCTTGTCTAAAAGGATAATTACTATGCTAAATATTACTGTTCTTACTGCTCTGTGCAAACAAAGTGATTGGTATATAAAATATGTCTGCATATGAGAAGACAGAACTGAAGAATTGGTGATAGGTAAGCTTTGTGTCCAGTATGTAGTATGAAAAGACATTAAAATATTGCAAATTGAAATACTTAGCCAAGAGTCTGTCTTTTACATTATGAAGAGCCAAGAGTACATTATTCAGCTTTTCAGGGAATTATGGACATGGTTTAAAAGTTACACATTTCATCAGTACAAAATAAGGTTTAAAAGACAAAAAATAAATTTTTTTTCTTACAATTTTACTGTGAATTCCCTACATTGGCAGTTTACCTTCCCAAAATTTCCATTTGACTTTCTTTATGATCAAATATTCTCCTGACATTTATATGTGGGCTAGGAGGAGCCTTCTCCATGGAGCTTAAAGAATTTCCAGCATTGCTCTTACTTTCTTATGGCTCAACTGAGATGAATGAAAATTGTGTTGGAATTACTTGTGAAGATCTGTTAAAGGTTGGCCTGAAGAGAAGATAGTGATTACAGCTGTAGATGGCTAGTTCATCTGCCTAGGATCATTAAGTCTCACAATATTTGTGGATAGTTAAGAGGTGGTAGTATGATATTTGGAGCACCTGTCCTAGCCTGTATTCAACTGAACTGCCTGGCTGTGACATACAGCTAAGGTGGGCATCACCGCAGGGGCAATCAGGATTTCCATCCTCAAGAAAAATAACAGCTCTGATCCCTACAAATGCCTTTACCTTCAAGATTGTCTGAAGTCACACAGACGTTCAGTAATCAAGACCCATATGACACATATTTTATTTATTGTAGCAGTATGTTAACATTTTTAGTGATGCTCATCTGTAACCAGGCATGTCGGCATAATAAAACCCGCCCGCAACATGTTGTTAACAAGCAGAAACAAGCCTTCCAACATACTATAGGTAACCTTCACCTGTAGTGCTTCATGCTGTTGAAAACAACAGCTGGAACATGGATTAAATCACGGCAAAAATGATCCATACATCTTGCAATTATTCATTAACCACTTTTGATACTGGAGTGACAATGGTCACTGAAATTTGGTTTTGGGTAAGTCCCTTCCAGTAGGAGAAACAGACTGTATGGATGTTTAGATTTTTCATGTCTTTCTCTTTAAATACTACTGACCAGATTCTGGCTGCTTATACTCAATAATTAGGCAAGACTGCAAGGCAGAGTTGGATTCCTGATATTTGTATCATCCCAAAACACTTCCAAGAAGCAAACTTTTGGGTAAGAAGTAGGACTCACATTTTAGACTGTTGATTCCAGGACCAAGAGAGCCTTCCACTGGTCTTTGCTTTTTTTTGCATGTTTTCTCCAGAGAGATACAGCACAAGAACTACTTCCTGCAGCTGACCAATAATCTGATTTTCATGGTTTTGTTGGGGTTGATGACTACTGTCCTCTGGATTTGTCAAACAGAAGAGAAAGGTTACATTTTACTAAAAGAAGTGTTCTAAAACTTTCAACACCATTAGCAGTGACTCTACTCTGCCTACAATTGCTGTGGGATAAGTAATTTGTCTTTCATGATTTAGAGTTTCTGAGATGTTTTCCTTCCTTCTTTGCCTAATATTTCATTTAGGCAATATGCTTAATCAATGTTTGCTGGTGTTTATGGTCTAATGCATACTGACAGCAGGTGCAGAAAAAGTGGATTCCCATCTGTGTAGAAATCTTGCTGACATTCAGAAGCATGCTGTTTCACTGTAATTTTCATAGACAGGTGATTTTTCATGGTTCCTCCAGAAGGTTCATCCCAACTCCCTGCTGTTATCTCTATTTTCCTACCTGCTGCTATCACAGGTTATGGTATTGTTTGTAGCTCTACATGATGTGCTATTTTTAATTATATCTATTTGTTTTATCTGATGGACTCTTCTCTGGATTCAGTTCAGGTATGTGCTTAGGCTTCATGGTTTGCATCATGACTTCGAGAGTTCTGATAGACAAGTGGTCCTTGAAATACTACTGCTGTTCACTGGGATAAGGGGGTGAATAATTAGAAAATGAAGGCATTCAGTATAGTTCTGTTCTTTTTACCACAACTAAATTTTAAGGCAAACAGTCTTGCACAACTGAAGACACTACCTACATCGGATAAATTTAAATATCTAGCCTAAATATTTCATAATTGGAATTTCTTTCAATA
Source organism: Myiozetetes cayanensis (assembly GCF_022539395.1). Lineage (NCBI taxonomy): Eukaryota > Metazoa > Chordata > Aves > Passeriformes > Tyrannidae > Myiozetetes > Myiozetetes cayanensis. The sequence goes on from NW_026087631.1 coordinate 48,970,730, forward strand.
TGTCCTATTTTTACCCTTGTTAGTTTCTGCCTTTGTCTTTGCTGTCAATATTGTTGATGTTAAACTTTTCTTGGTTCCATTCCCATTCTTCTGGAATCATCAAATATTACGGTTGTGACATAATGGACTTTTCCAGAGCAATCAACTATGTCATAATGCAAAAATGTTATAATTTGGAATAAAGAATAAATGATAAAAATATGAAAATTCAGGTTCCCTAAATAATGTAAGCTAAGAATAATATTGAAAACATTTTTTTAAAAAAGGGTGATATTTTTGTTTTTCCGAGTCATTTCCGTTAAATTAAATGTCATTACTAGTGGTGTATTATTCATGCAGTCATTTTGAGAAAAATGTGGCACAGCAATATGTGAGCAAATATCAGGAAGAATTTCTGTTAATCTGTTTGTAACTAAAATCACAAAATCTGCAAGTACACAAGAAGAGCTGCTATTTTTTGTTTGATTCTTATTAAGCAAAAAGTCTGACAGAATCAAGTTTTGCTAGAAGACACACACTGGGATTCTTAAAAGACCTGGCTACAATACAGTGGCATGCAAGAAACTCTCTCTAGTGCAGCTCTTGTACTGAGAAGTTTTGAAATTTGACAAAGGCACTCTCCTCGAACGTGAACTGAAAATGAGTACCCTTCATTGTGGCATAAGGCAGTCTGCACCTTGACCTTGCTCTGCAATCTCTTTTAATCTTCTGGATTGCTCCAGGTTACAGAACACTGGGGATCAGGCACACATGCTCCAGCAGATCTAGTTCATCCAGGAACTTCCATTTCTTCCTTTTAGGGTCGTGTTACTCTTCACAAGGGATGCATAAACAACTTCCTCTGTTCAAAATATGACCTAACAGGAAAACAAGCTAACAGAAAATGGTTATTGAGTGTCTTGATTTTCACTGTGGTTGAGTTAATTTTGTTCACAATGACTTGTACGGGGCTGTGCTTTGGATTTGTGCTAAGACAGAATTGATAACATAAAGATGTTTTTGTTATTGCTGAGCAGCGCTTGCACAGAGCCAAGACCATTTCTGCTTTTCATATTGCCACAATGGCAAGGAAGTTGGGAGGAGACATTAGGTCACAGGACAGGTGACCTAAACTGACCAAAGGGATATTCCATACCATACTACATCATGCTCAGTACACACAGTGAGGGGAAAGAAGAAGGAAGGGGCGGGGTGGGGGTGGGGGATGTTCAGAATGATACTGTTCATCTTCCTTATGTTCCTCTGTGTGATGAGGCCCTGCTTTCCTGGAGACAACTGAACATCTGCCTGCCCATGTAGTGAATTAATTCCTTGCTATGCTTTTTTTTGCATGCACAGCTTTTGCTTTCCCTATTAAACTGTCTGTTCCTCAACCCATTCTCTTCCAAATGCTACTGGTGCAGGGAGTGAGTAGGCAGTTGCGTGGTACTTGGTTGCAGGCTGGGGTTAAACCAAGACATGAGTTAATTTAATAATTTTTATTGTCAGTCAGTATTGATCTTTAGCTATAAACTCTGTGTGTCTTGCATTTTATTTGTTTTCTCTGTGTGCTCAGCTGACCTTTTGGCACCATCTATTAAAGGTGCTGAAATCTTGTTCAGTGGTGGTTTCTGAAGCTGGGTTAAACCAGTTTGGGTAGTTCAGCAGAATCAACATGTGTTAGACCAAAGCCTGATCCTGAATGTTTGCTGATAGTCTGGTACTTCTGCAATTGTTCCTCTGTGTCTTCACTTCTTGATGAATAAGTAGGTATTTTTTTCATTAAAAATAAAACAGTATACCTATTATTTGATTATTATAAATTATTACAGATCAGGCCTCTCTCTCTCCCATACAGAGACATGTACTCTTCTGTAGCCTTCCAAGAAACATTGTCAGAGTGAATAAACAAGATATGGTTAGTTTTGCTGCCTGCATTTAATTGCTTCCCACAAAAAAAGTAATCACAATGAGGAGCTGGAACGAACTCTACAAAGGTGCTGTGTTATTAGTGGGTATCACTGGTTTGTTCATGTGCATGGAGCAGTGAGAGAGAAGCAGGGAATAGAAACAGCTGTGCATCTGGGAATTCATCCTTTTGATAATCCCAGCCAGAAACAGAGAAGTTGGAGGAGGTAGAACTTTTCAGGAGCAACTGCCCCTGACTTTGGCCATTCCTTTTTGACCCCCAGTTGTTTCTAAACATGTATCTCTGTAACAGCCCTGTAACTGATAACTTTAACTGAAGGCTTGTTTAGGAATTCCTCACCTGTGTAGAGGTAATGACTGCAATCAATCCAACTGGCTTAAATTGTATAGATTACAGTTGTAGATGAAAGATGTGCATGACTTTATTCTGGTATTCTGGTTTTGGCTATTTATGCAGGTAAATTCAGATCACCTTGTACCTGAAAATTGAGTGTAAATAATTTAATAAAATCTTGTTTACAGAAGGATCTTGCTGAAAAGTAGATGTTGCTTGTAATCTGAATAAGGCAACCAACAAACGTGTTCTCCCTTTTGACTACAAATTTAAAAACTGAATATATAGTGTGGTTATGTTTCCTCAGTCCAGAAAAACCAAGATTTTCCTCATTCAAGAGTCTGGCATCAATTATTTCCTAAACAACAACTACTTAACTGTTACTAGAACAGTACTGATATCAGGTAACAGTGATCTATTACCAATCACAAATAATGTTGAAGTAGCCACAAAAGAACTTTTCCTTCTTGTGTTAAACATGATATACAAACATAGCATATTAACTGCATTTTGAATGCTGACAAGTCACATTAACCTAATCCCATTCTGTTTCCAAAGGGCTGTAGATCCTGTTGCAATGACTTTCAGAGAAGGCCATGGAGAAAATTTAGTCTGACTACCCCTTAGCATGTACCAAAACGATAGTGTACATGCAAGTGCCATCAAGGATTCCCACCAGTTCTTGCCACAAGGCTCCTGAACTTTGGTGCCATAAAGGTATATTGGATTTGTTGGTTGCCTGATCTCAAGGTAACTCTAGTATAGATGGATGCTGGTAGTTAAGCTCAAGACAGCTTACAGCAGCAATGCCCCCATTGTGTGCGCGTGTATGTGTACAGAGCCAATCTGGTAGTTTCAGCCTGTTTTGTCTAGGTACTGTATGAATATAACATGATCTAGGAAGCTTTCAATCCAATTTTTTGATGAGAGACATCAAACAGACCAGGCAGGAGTGCAATATAACTTCTGAGTGTGCAAGTGGGGGGCCATGTGTTCCTCATTTTAGCATAATTAAAACACAACAGAGATGGATTTTAATTCCTGTTTAAACAAAGCACTGTTCTTTTTTAGTTCCTTGTGTCCAAAGCTATCAATCAGAACCAGCACTTTTGTTTGTTATTCCAGAAGTGAAATGGAGACCTGAAAGGAAATGACACTTTGAAGGATTAGAATCTGGGATGGTTCAGACCTGTCTGCCTGCCAAATGCCCAAACTCACAGTAACAACCCTTCCCCCTCCCTTCTTCCATTAAGGCAAAGGAAAAAAAGAAAACCTATAAAATGGAAGAGCCTGAAATCAAGCTAGTTATATAAAAATATGTATTTTATGTATATTACAGTTATATGCAATTAAAATGCTATGTACACAGTGAAGGGAATCCAGATACCCCCCCGAAGGGAAAGGGGAAAAAAGAGACAAAAAGGGACACACAGAACAGGTATACACAATCAAACCCAAGAACTAGCAAAATAACTAGCAAAACAAATCTCACCACGTCCCTCAGAAAAGCAAGATCACCAGACACGGCCAGCACTCTCCAAACCCCCACATGGCAGACCAGCGGTTGCTGCAGGCCTCAGGCTCTAGATAAGCATGACCAAAGCAGGGACTCACTGCTCCTGAACCTCACCAGAAGAGAAGATAACGAAAGCCTCTCCTCCCTTCTTACTTATACCCTGGTCTACGTAAAAATTGTATGGAATACTGGGAACACGGCCACTTCCTTGATTACAAACTGGTCATCAGGGAAGGCCTAGATTAAAACTACCACAGAATCAAATAACACTCATTCATCACCTTGCACTTATGCTATGTGGATAATGGTTATGCACTTTTTTAGATAGAATCAATCTAATTCAGTTAGAAAACATTAAAGCAGTGTATGAACAATGCTGTCAAAGAATAAAGATCACATATTTACCCTGGGTTAGCGTCAAAGATGTTGACATCTGAGAGCTAGGTGTTATAGTGCCCTGCGTATTTGCCTTATTAAACCCCCTAAGATATCGCAGAAGTTTGAAAAGGAGAGGATGAAAAGCCACTGCCTAATCTGGGGTGAAAAACAAATACACACGGAAATATTGTGCACTGAAGTGCAATCTATGTTGCATTTATTGCACTAACCTTTGCTGATTTGGATGTAGAGCTTTCCCATAGGGTACCTAGTAAAGCACAACACTCCCCATGAACACCTCCAACTTTCAAAGGAAACTCAGTAAAAGTAGTCCATAACTAGCTAACAACCAGGCATGTTTTCAGCCTGTCTCTTCTCCAGATATTGATGTAGTAATCAGGAAACCACTGCCATTTGTGACCTACAGTCCAAAGCTACTCTTAAGAATGTGAAGCTCACTTTTCTCTTTCTGGGAAAAAAAAATCCAACTTCAGGAAAATATATGTGTTTTTTTCCTTAAGCATATCTGTTTCTATCACTTGGAAGAAGCCTCTTGAAAGTCTGTCTCTACAGAATAAAGCTAATGTCTAGGTCGCGTCCCATTGAAGAGAAAACATTGTATGCTAACTCTTTATCTGTGCCTGAAGAAACTTTAAAGCAAAATGGCCACTGGAGTGTCGGAAAGTTGTGCTTTCCTCATCTTGATAGGGTGCTCTAAATACCTGGGTGTGGGAGAAGCTGCTTCTTCACTTTTGTCTCTTTCGTCTTAGACTCACACCACTAGAGCTTGGTTAACAGCACAGTTTCAGCCACGGAGGTGAGAAGTGCCGTGTTGCCAGCAAGCAAATGGAGACAGTGGTGGGACATGTACATTTTTTCTCCCATCTGACTGAGGTGGTAATCTTGCTTTCTCAATTCCTAAATGAATGCTTTATCCTGCCAGCTGTTTTATCAAAGAATCAGAGGAGAGGAGAAGTACTGCTGCTGAATTTGGAAAGAAAGCTGCAATAACTGTATTCTATGGGAGCCTGAGCCTACCGACACATTAAGTAAACTGAGAAAACATCTACCAAATTCAGCTTTACAGGACACATAAGCCAAGTTTTAAATTTCCATAAGGTTCATTTGAGAGAGTTGGAGGAACCAGGCTTGGGTAGAAACATTACATCCAAGAGCAAGATGCTTCATTAATCTAAGTTCTTTAACCACTGCCCTACTCAGCTCTTTGCCAAGCCCTCCCCTTCCCCCCTTCTAAAATGTGTGCTTCAAACTTGCTATACAAAAGCTGCCTGCAACTTACTTAAGCAGCAAATTAATAAAAAAATGTAATTCATCATCAATAGTTGCTGTGTGTCACTTTGTCTTGCTGAAAACTAAGATTGTTCTTGCACAGTGTGGAACATAAATAATTTGTAAGCTTGAACAATAGGTACTACCCACTACCGATATAATTCTTCCTGCTATGCATAAACCAAGGAAATTGAGTAATTAATGATCACACTTAATTTAAGAATTCAAGGAGGTAGTGTAGCAAGTATACATCAGTGTTTCATTTCTACTAAAAACTGTATGTTCTACCAGCATTTCCAGTGCTCTGTGATTGAACAGGAAAATGTTAAGTGCATATTTCAGGATAAACACCACCTTCAATGCTTCCAGCCCAATTTGTGATCACAGAAGTATACAAGTGTTACAGATTTGCATCTAGTGAGTGATGCTTCATTTTCCACAGTGAATATGTTATTTTGCCTAGCTGGGCTTTGAATTCAGAAGAAGTGAAGCACTGCATGAAAAGGTAATGTACGTGGAAAAGACAGGGCCACATACATTTCTTCATGTCAGGCAGTCAGACTAGAAAAGTGCTTACTCACCTCTGCAGTTCTACACCTACTACACCTCTGCAGTCTCAAATAGAGTAAAATTCACTACTTTTTAGTAAAGGTATTGAATAAGCTTACTCTAGTTATGCCTTGCTGAAAGTGTCAAATTATGACAGAAGCCAAAAAGTTTCGTATTTGTCCCAATTCTTTGGAGTTAACTATGAACAATTAGATATCTCCCAAAAGCCAATAACTGTCCTAATGATTGTGGTTTCTACAATTGTTTTTTGGTTCGTCTTTTTGAAGAGACTGAATAACTCAGGATTTTGATTGTTGTTTCATATTTTTTACAGCTTAAGTGGTCCTTATGGAAGAAGAATTTTCTTCCCTGCAGAAGGTACACCAAACACAATGTTTCTGCTGAGCCTGCCGCAAATCAAATTAAACGGTGTGCACTACATGGTCTGAACTAGTAACCTTCACTGCTTAATATTCATATGGGCCTTCAATCTCTCTTGGCACAGAAGTGCAGGACTACAGGTTTTGTGCCCCTGATGATGTCAAGTGTAAACATCTAGTGCATTCTGTCATGAAAAAAATGGATATTAATTCTCTGTCTAGAGAATGGGGGCCTATTGTAACAAATTTTGAAATACATTGCAGAAGAGAGATACTCTATCCTCTTCCAGTTATTTTGCTTTCTCCCTAGCACTGTCAAAAAACCAGAAATTACTTATTAGAGCTAAAAGTTACTTTCATAGATAAAAAATGAGCTAGAAAAACATGTGCATTACAATGACCGTATTGATTAGCTAAAACATTTCAGCATTTCACTTGTTCTAGCTCTCTTGTCTGCCTTTTAAGCTTCTGTTATTGCGTTGTACAGGATGCCACATAACAGTACAATAAAAGCCCCATTTATGCCAGTGAAGCTGGTGAAATGAATTACAGTAATAACCATACAAAAAGGCCATAAAATTATATTAAAAAGTATACTTTTTTCACCTTAGAACCAAGATTTTTCTGGCCAAGGGTTTATTTGGAAAGCAGCCTACCCATCTGCCCTTCTACACAGTCTCTTTTATCTACAGCATTTATTTCTAAATGTTGAAAATCAAAGTAGCAGGAAAAAGCCCTCAGACTCTTCCTGCAGATTCAGATGTAAAAGTACAAAAATAAAATCTTACCACTGTATATAGCAGTGAGCTCGCCAAATCACAAAAATCTGCAAATTCAAAAGTGTTTGTCAAAATATTTTTGGTGGTTACATCTGCTCATGTTGAAGAAAAATAGCACGAAATTCTATGAATCTGAGATAAATGACATCTGTAGCCCTTCCAGTGTCCACTCATCTAGTCACTCCCTCTTGGAAGGCCCACAGATTGACCAGGCAGAACTTGCCCTTGATGAAGCAGTGTTTGCTATCCCAAAACACCTCCCTATCCATGTCCCTTAGCACAGCTTCCAAGAGTATCTGTTCCATGGTCTTCCTAGGTACAGAGGTGAGGCCAACAGGTTCATAGTTCCCAGGCTCCCCCTTTCTACCCTTTTCAAAGGCGGGTATCATGTTTCCCTTTTTTTAGTCACCTGGGACTTCTCTTGACTGCCACGGCTTTTCAAATATCATGGAGAGTGACTTGGCAGCTACATCAGCCAATTTCCTCAGGAATCTGGGATGTATCGCATTGGGTAACCTAGGCTTATGTACATTCAGGTTCCTCAGGTGGTCATGAATGTAATTTACTTATAGTGGGAAACACGTTACACCCCCAGTTCCCACCCATCTCACTGTCCATCCATTCCAGTGATGTAGGAAGAGAGATTGCCAGTGAAGACGGAGGTAAAAACTTTGGTGAGTACTTCAGTCTTCTCCTTGTCTGTTACCAGTTTTCCAGTGTTCTTTATCAGGAGGTTACACCTTCTCTGACCTTTCTTTTCTGGTTAACACCCCTGTAGAACCCCTTCTCCATATTCTTTGTGTCCTTCACCAAGTACAGTTTCAGCCTTGCCGTGGCCTTCCTCACTGTAACCCTACAGAACCAAACTTCTTCTCTATACTCTTCCCAGATTACCTGTCCTTGCTTCCATTGACTGTGCATTTGCTTCTTTCCCCTTAGTTTGACCAGCCATACCAGTCTCTTGCCTTCCTTGCCCAATTTCTTACTCCTGTGCTTTGCCAGCTATTGTGCTGTATGGAAGACTTCCTTGAAGAACTGCCAGCTCCGTTCCACTCCCTTGTCCTTGAGGGTAGTCACCTATTGACTGTCTCCTTGAAGAGTTGGAAGTTTGCTATCCTAAAGTTCAGGGGCACTTTACTCTTTCATTTTTGGTTTTGTTTCTTTGTTAAACACTCCTTAGTCAACTTGGGTTTTGTGGCAGACTTTGTCTGAGTCAGACTTCATTTGAGAATTGTGTTTTAAGTCATACTTATTAATGTAAGTCAGACTTATTAATGTGATATGACATTACATACTTAAAAATCCTTGGTCTAATATATAGATTTTACAGTACTCAGACCTAAATGATGTCCCAAAATACGTTTTAATTAAACAAACATATTGTCCGTAAAACAGAAAAAAAGAAGAGGCTATCTATATGCTTAGTGCATATTTAGATCTCTTGATTCTATTTGCGGGTTTTAAATACATTGGCTCATTCACACCAAAGCAATTTAGCAAATCAAAATGAAACAATTCTTTCAAGTTAGACAAATGGTAATTGTGCATTTTTTATTTTATCTACCCAACAACAGATCCGGATAAATACTGTGAGTTTTAAAAGAATATTTGTGAACTATAAAATTATTTTTCACTCTCAGAACTATTGTAATAAAAAATTAATTAATTTACAAAACACCCTCAACATTATTTAACACATAACATCATAACACTCTTATAGGTTCATTCATTAACACACTCAAAGCAATTATTTTGTAGATGAAAACACTGCTTACAGATTGAGAATGGTTTTTTCTATTTCTTTACAGACATGCATAAATATTCCTATGAGCCGTCAGTAGCTGATGTTACATAAATGACAAAGTTTGTCACAGCAGGCACATCTACATATGTATCTCGCTTCCTTACACTTCCAGGGAGACTTCTCACAAGGGACAGATTACAGCTGGCCAGCCTGAGTTCCTGATGAAATCATGCAGTCACTGAAGGGCAAACACTCTCCCCTTCTACTGACGCTCTGGTCCTCAAAATTTCTGGGCTCTGTTTTCCACATGTTAGAAAAGTTAAAGGATTGCTTTACTTTATTTGTCTCACTAAAAATTTTTACTCATTTAATGAGTTATGCTTTAGTTATACAACAATAATGTGCTTGCATTAACTGTGCTGCATAAAATATAATGGGGGTTAATAGCAGGATAACTTCCCTGTGGAAAAGAATTATGGCTTTGACCCTTCTGGAGTCAGAATAAAATGCTGTAGGCATTAGAGACCTTATTATTGTTAACTCCCTAAATCCTACTGTAACAGCTGAACTGAAAAATAGCTTATGTTCTTTCAATAAATTTTTCATTCAACAAATTAACATGATATAGAGTGGAGAGATATGCACATATTACCCTTTCTAAGGCTTCTTTAGTTTTTATGTCACTTACAATTCTTTTTTAATGGGATCAAGCATTTAATTGTTTGATTTGTCTAGAATTTAATTTTAAAAGTCATTACTAAATCTATCAGGACCTAGAACTGCACTAGAGTGATTAAATATCCTTATAAAATTTCCCTATATTTGCCATCAGTTCTAATTATCACAGTAAATGCACCACAATGACAGCAAAAAATGTAACACATCAAAATAGTTATAAATGGTTTTGAAGACTTGAAAATATTCTTTCTGAATGAAGTGTGACTGTTGAAAGAGCCTTTAAAATTGCTATTTAAGAAGTTGCTGAACCTCTTTTTGCTCAATTGTTGATTGCATTCTTGGAAATAATTTGGTTTTCTCTTTCATTTTATGGGATGGCTAAGACAGTTTGCTCACCTTAGCATCTCGTGAGTTTACTTAAGAATTTTTTGTGCTGTATAGCTACAATATTGAAAGGACTTTAAAATCATTTAAGAAGCTAATTAATTTTGAATGGGTCAGAATCAAGATTTCCTGGGTAATTGTACACAATCAGACGCATTATTGCATTAAAAAACCAGACTTGTGTAACAGGTTACATGTCAAGTGCTCCTTGAGGGAGTATCTTTAATATTTCTCTATTTCTTTTGCTTCATGGGTGACCTCAGGCCTGACTTACCTCATAAACCCCAGTCCAATGATGAACACAGAATTATTAATTTTTGCCTGCTGGTTTCTGTGACATTTATTACTGTAAGACAAGAGTCTTTTTTAAATTAATGGATTTCTTATTGCAACAGTTCTGTGACTGATTTTATCTTTATTCAGGGAGAACCGGACTTTCAACTGCTAGAGACACACTGACTGGGTGAGCTCGACTGAAGATGCAACAAGCCAATTTTCCAAAGAGTGAAAGGTTATTCAAAAGTTTCCAGTGGATTTTTCCTATTCAATTTCTTTTTAACAGTTTTGATTGAAATTTAACTTTGAGAAAGAAATACAAAAGAAGAAGAAAGAATTTCTCCAGGTCATTCTGATTCAACTTCTGATTTTGAAATTATTATGTTTCTAGGCAACTTTATAAAGTTGTATGTGAATGGTTTTGAAATATATCAACACAAATTGAAAGAGAGAAAGTTTAGGCTAGATATTAGGAAAAAATTCTTTGCTGTCAGGGTGGTGAGATACTGGAACAGTTGCTCAGGGACGTTGTGGATGCCCCAGCCCTGGAAGTGGTAAATGCCAGGTTGGATGTGGTTTTGAGCAACCTGGTCTGGTGGGAGGTGTCCCAGTTCATGGCAGGGAGGTTTAGTACTAGGTGATCTTTAAGGTCCCTTCCACTCCTTAACATTTCATGATTCTGAGACACCTTTGTGTAGTACAGCATAGTGATAAAGTAAAGTACAGATCTTTATTAAGTTACACAAAACAGTAAAGGGACACAAAGCAGACTGTGTTTGTATTTTGGCTGCTGCAGGGTGGAGATGCTCTGTTTTGCCGCTCTGTTTCACTTCTCTGTTTCGCCTGTATCACTGCGCTTGTGGTCCGGATTAGCCTCCACCCCTGCCTGCTCTCCAGTGTGGTGTTTCACAGCCCCCTTACCCTTCAGGAACCACTTTCCAGCTTCTCCCACAACTCAAAGAGACACCTGCACCATGGCTTCTTCCCTCCTCAGGCCAGTCCGAGAGGAATGTTTATCACATCCTCAAAGATTGACTCAAAGTAAAGACACACACTGACTGGCCAGGCTGAGGTTACCAGGGAAATTTGGGTATTGCTGAAGTTTGAGGTGCTTTCCTGTGCTCTACTCTGCTGGACTCAACCCCTGACCTCTCCCTCCTCAATTGCCACCTCAGTGGCCCACACCAAGCCCTGCAGCCTCCAGCCTGCCCTTTTTTGTATTCATGCAGTTACCCATGGGGTGGGGTCTGCCATGAGCATTGCCTCACACGCCAGTTCCAGCTGGTTCCAGCCCAATGTGTATGTTTCAGATGGTTCCCACGTGTTGCAGCTGGCTTCTCTAGGGACAAATGTCAAGATGCTGTTGCCCAGGTCAGCCGTGCTGCAGCACCTCAGGGAGCAGGTTTGACACTGACAAACTAGCAGAGAACACGATCTGTGAAGGGGTACGGGAGGTGAAAAGGAGTGAGAAAGGGCAGAAGAGCACTTAGACCAATGGAGGGGAAAGGTGTTCTAGTCTTTGCCTCTTCCATCTCTGCTTCCCAGTTCCTGAATCAGTAATTAAAAACATTCATTGGTAATAAATTGTTAAATTACCAAAAGGTGGGTGCATTTTGCCTGTGACAGCAAATGGCAAACCATTTCCCTGCCTGTATCTTCACCCATGAGCTTCCTTGTTCATGTTCCTGCAGTTTTTGACACCATCCCATGGTGGTAATGGAGCCTCAGGGGTTGGTAGTGGAGCTGCAGCCAGACAGGGCCAACATACCCTGTCTTAAACAAGAACCTCTTAATGTGAGTGAACTAGCATCAGGGAGGAGATGCACTCCTTATATAAAGGATTCATCACGGCTGTTGGGTCTCAATCCAGTTGTTTAAAAAAAGCATAGACAGAGTTGAGATTTTGCAGTCACCTGAGCAGAGCAAGTTATGCCCAAGGGAGTCTCAACATCCCTGTTTCCTATGGCCTCTAGCATTTTTGGTCCCATACTTCTCTCTCTCCTGAGATCCTGCTCTTCTCTCTGTCCAACACTTTCTGCACATACTCATTGCACCTGCCACATTTTGACCTGGTGTTTGATTTTGATTCTTCCTGTGCTCTTACTCCTTTGACTTCCCTCTAGTTTAAATCTTCATGCCCTTTTCTACATGTGGATTCAGTAGCACAGGCAATAAAAGCACAGGAAAGACAACACACAATTTTCAGCACTTTTAAATTTTCAGCAGTGCCTTTAAAACCTCTCTCAGGCTTTGTGACTCTTTTATACATGGGTGAATATCAGGCCCATTTCAGACGAAATGTGTGTGATTTATTTGTTATACACATTTACATGTTTGTACTGGTTTTCTATGAACTAAGTAGGTCTGTGATGAAATTAGGCTGCATTCTCTTTAAGGATGGTAACATCACATTCCTGACAGCAAGGTGCTCCTCCCCTCCCACCAAATCTGATTCTGGCTCTGAGGCAGGAAAACACAGGAGCTTTGTACTGAACTGCTGTGAGAATTTTAAAAGTGATTAGACAGTGCATTTCCTCTGATTTATTTTTGGAAATGGCTGAATTGTTTTTGTTGAAATTTCAACAAATGCAAAAAAAAAAATAAAAAGGGCACAAAATAAAATAGCCACAACTTTGACAACAATACAGTTGATCACAACCTCAGCTAAATTCGCATAACAACAAAAAGAAAAGAAAACTTCGGTTTGAATGAGTGCAATTTTGCAAAACTATAAGCAGCCCGGGACAGAGTCTTAAGATGATGAAAGCATTGGGCAGCACCGCTACTAAAAGTGGATCACTCTTTCAATACGTCTCTAATTTTGATACATTTTGAAGCCTTGTTTGTAGTAGCAAAGCTTAGGCTGGGACAGTGATTCATAAAGGCAGCTTTTCTGTTAATATGTATGATTAGATTTTTCAATATGTATATTTTTATCATATCTCTGAAGTCTATAGTGCTTCCCCTATCATACTCATTATTTACAACAGGGAAAAGCTTCACTGGAGAAATGTTTATTACATTGTTGCCATAAAGAGGTTAGAAAGATGAAATGTCACATATGCAGAGATAATTTAGAGCACAAACCCCAATATTTAGAGAGAGTTTCTTTGAAAAGAGAGAATAACATTGAGAAGGTGCAAATTTGCTCTGTGTTGTTGACATTAAAATTGCTAAATTATTAAACCAGCTGTAGAAACTGCATTCATATGTAAAAATCTTGGCTTACTTAAGAAGATCTTATCATTATCAAATATATTTATTATTACTATAATCATTATCATAATTATAATTTTTTTTTCACATTTTGAAGGTCTTACTAATTTTTTCCTGAGAGAAATACTTGCTTCCTTAGTACACATGACAGTTTGTGTGGGTTTACAGAACCTAGAACAATCTCCTTGGATAGGAAGCCACAGCCAGCTGAGCAACAATGGCTATTATTTTCACAGATAGATGCCTCAAATTAGTTTCCTACATAAAATTAACCTGGTTTCAGATTTTAAAGTGGCTTTTAAGGACCCCTTGTACATGTTTAGGAATCTGACTTCAGGCATTTACTTTTTTAAGTGTTGACCACTACTTCTAATCTGGAACCTAAGAATGAAATGTTTGAATTTTAAACATGCAAAGTTTGGATAAGTTGAGAGTTTCCTACATCCCTATTCAGTGGAGTTTTTATTTTAAACTGGCAGCTACTGGCATAAATGGCACTTAGATTTTGGCAGTAAATGAATCTAAGAACATGGATTTGTAAACTTCAGCTCCCAAAACACTGCTGTATTTTTTTTTTTAGACCTAACTGTCCAAGGATGAAACTGCCAATCCGACAAATACAACACAGAATAAAAGTTGAAAAATGTATGCTTGAGGTAATATTTTTAGCAAAGTATACCAAGGTTCACAGAGTGGTACTATTGATGTAATTAGTCTACAAAGCTACAAATGATATAAAAGACCAAATTTCAATGTAAAATCCACTGAGTTTGTACTATCCCTTATCTCATGCCATGCGTAAAGCCCTGGCAAAAATATGTAAGATCTGGAGGCCACACATACATCTTGACAGGAATAAGCTTTCAGCACAGACAAAGTAAACAAAATTCAATCATCTTTAGCAGACCTTCCACTCACATAAATGCCTATATCATAGTGAGGATGATGATTACAACAATGAATTTCCTCCCTATTCAGTGTCTCCCTGGAAACACAGAATACAGTTTTGATAGATGCTGGGACACAAATACAGTCAATAAAAAAATAAGAGTAATAGAATAAAGAAAAATAAATCCCCATGTCATAATATTTTACTTCAAAAATGGGAGGTAGGCCACAAAAGAGGTTCATTTTTGCTGTTAAAATCTTACAAGTTAAAAAAAAGTAAAGTGATATTTTCAAAGAAACAAAAGTTTTTTCCTAATTCTGGTAGACAGAGCAAGTAAAAATTAGCTTTCAAATATTTTACTTTACACATGAGGTATATACGTTAAAAATTGTATCCATCTTGTTAAGCAAGTGAGGTCTTCCTAGCTTAAGAATCATGACATTTCGAGTTTGGGAAATTACCCTAATTTTAATGAGAGAGAGATCAGAACAGACTAAAACTCAAAATATTAATCCTATTTAGATGTACAGTGAGGACTTAGTTTTGCTCTTTCTGCAAGCAAAAATGTCTGCACAAACAGTACAATTCACATACTGTAGCCCCATTTTTAGTGCTCCCACACAATAGCTGATTTCTCAGAGAAAATCACAGCTTTTCCTCAAACACCATGCCTGCTCTATTTAGGCACTGTGAGGCCTGGGATGAGGGCAGGCAGAGTTTACAGAAACCTCGTAGGCTGCCTTAAACCTGTTTTTACCTCAGTTGTTGCCATGGAGCTTTGGAGAGTTTGACAATTCAGGGTAGTCACTGGATTTCATATTTGGTCTCCATTTTGATGTTGTTTTTCAAAGAGGTTCTGGCTAACACTTGCTGAGGAGGATTTCTCTCCACAAACTTTGCAGTCCGTAATAACACTGTCAACCACAGCCTTAACACTTGAGGAAAGGATGCTGTGTAGACAGCTGAGGGCATCTAAATTTGTCCAGGGAAGTCCAGTAACCCCTGGAGTCTGGAAAATGCAGTATTTCTCAGGGTGCAGATATGAATAGGTTTACACCTGTTGAGCAAAAGATTAGAACATGGTTTGGTAGTGCTAGAAGTATTGACCAGAATACACCACAAAATGCAGCCTTGGTCTAGATTATATGTAGCAGTCCATAGCTGTCTCAGAGCTCCTCTCCTCTCCCTACTCTGTCTACTACTGGAGCTTTGGTTATCTCTGATTTCCATCCTGAGTCTGGACCATCTCTTCTTGCCTATCTGTTCTTCATAAACCTGGCCTTCATAACACTCATGACTGGGCAGTAGGATACAGCCATGGTACACTGAGAAATTATCATATTTCTACTCTTAAGGAAGAGTGACAATCTCGTTAAAATATGAGAAGAAACAGTTTTTCCATAATTTTATGAGAATCATAACATTGACCTTGAATAAACAGAATGTGAATTTGGGGAAAGGGGTCTTAGAATGAGTAACCTTCCTGTTGTATGCCATTTTGTAACAGGCCCGTGCCATGCTTCTACTGATTTTCTCTGCTTCTGGCTTGTCAATATATATCCCTGATACATAGATGTTGTGAAGGTGTTGGAGAAATTGTGGAAGGTTCCTTGCTCAAGGGTTATCCACCAAGAACCCAAGCACCTCTGTCAGCATAGAGTAATGGCCAGTCTTCACGAGTGAAGATCCGGGGAAGGTCTTTACACCTTCCATGCGCCTCTGTCAGCAGACTTCTGCAAAAACGCCACAAAATGTGCTGACAGTACACTTCTGTGTCTGAAGTCAGATTAAGACAGTTTCACTTGCACTTGTCCCTTACAGCACACTGACTCATAACCTCCCTTAATCTAACTGAAGCTGAGGATGGGCTTCTGATGCTTTGTCACAGTGGTGTAATCCCACAGCAGTGCCTTGACAGAAACGTGACAAGGCTATCGGTGGGTTCTGTTTCCCTATCTTCCTGTAAAATCTCCCAATGTTCTGTGATATATAAATGCCTGAAGAGTGCTGGGCAGCATTCCTTTTTTTTTTTACCCTGAAGGTATCAGAAATGTAAATGTCAGAGTGTAAACATTTGCCAGGGCTTTCCTCTAAGCACAATTTTCTGCAGGTCTCCTGACAGTGATTCATGCAGTGCTCATGCAGGTCCTCAAGTGGCAGTAATCAGAGAAAAGTGTCTTTACCAATTACGCTGTTTAGTGCTGATCACATCATCTCTAGCTGTCGAGATGGTGGCACTACTTGGTTTTGATAAAAGCACCTGCAGTAGGTGGAGGCCTGCACTCATTGTTTTACCTCCTCTGGCAAACACAATTCACATCTGGTAACATATTCAATTAATAGAAGATGTTTTATTTTTCTCAGGTTTATTACATGTTCCACAGATTTGAATGGGATATTTCTGTTCATGAATATACCTATTGTTTCTAGGATTTACAATGTAACATGACCAGCTTACTAATGCCTTTTTAGACAATCTGAATCTAATCAGTATGTTCAAATGCCCTTGCTTCATGCTCTGCAAGTGCTATGGAAAGTAAATTGTGCTTCACATTTATTGTCAAAAAAGCAGTGAGAGCGTGAGTCTAAGAACTGATTCTCTTAGGAAGATATGAAGAGGATTCTGCTTACTCTGAATTATCCTAAGGAGACTTTTAAAGATAAGAAGAGAGGTTCTCCAAACCATGACGTATATTTGGTGGTGCCTGCCCCAGCCCAGAGATGAGAGGTGTCATTGTGCACATTTTTACATGCTTCCAGCCTACCACTGCGGTTTGCATTAGTGAGTATTCCTGCCACTAACACTAGAGGGTTATACCCCACCAAGTGAAAGTTTTTGAACTCCTGATCTTGGATACTGCTTGAGAGTGAATATGTAGCGACAAAGCATGTCACATAAAAACCGAGTGTTGTCTTTATGGTCCTGTAATATGTATTCTCAATAAAGCAGGATTTCCAAGAAAAACAACTCTGATTCCAGAGTGTACTGCTAGACCTGGAAGGAGCACTCTGTCACGGTTTTGGTGTCTTGGAGAGGAGTAGACCAGCTAGGGGTTTGTGACTAGCCTGTAGATATTAGATAGAAGGCAATAGTCACTGGCTATGTCAAGCCCACACGCACCTTGCACCTCAGAATGAGGAGACATGGGACAGTGAAGTGAACTCTTGAACAGCCAAGGTTGATCTAACTTTATTAACAAAATGGTGGGATTTTAAAGGTCAGGAGAGGGAAGGTGCTGGAAGGTGGGTGGAGCATGGGAGGAGCATGCAAATCCTCTACATGGGATAGGTAAAGGGTAAATGCATAAACATAAAGGGGTGTGTGAACAATCCATAACGTAACTGGGAATAAACTTGATTGGATGGTACCTCTCAGTAAACCAACCAATAGGGTACTGTTGTTGTGCCATGAGGCAAAGTCTCTTGAAACAAGATGAACACAAAATGGAGCATAAGCTCAATATTAGTTTAGCACCTTACATGAAAACATAAAAACCATCAAGCAGCTGGCTGAGGGTTAGCAAGCACTTCTTCTCCGGTGGCAAAACGATCCTTCCATTCACTGAACATTGTCTCATCTTCTAAATCATCTCCAACATCTCCTCCTTTTTTGTTTTCTAAATTAAGGCCTAGGAAAACATTTTTGATAACAAATTTCTTCAAACAAAAAAAAATGTGTGTTAGTGTAAGGATGACAAGAATAACAGCAAGGAGTGCAGACACACATATTAGGATAATTTGTTTTAACCAATTTGGAAAAGATGGTAAGTTTAGCCAATCAAAAATATCGGAAGAACTAAATTTTGGGGCGGTATGTATCACATTAACAAGGTTTTTCAATTCAGAGAGGCTAGAATAAATTGACTGGGAGTGATCGGAAAAATTCATACAACGTAATCCTTGAAATTCTTGACAACCATGATTATGTGTCAACAACAAAAAATCAATCGCAGCTCGATTTTGCAAGGTGACTTCTTTAAGTGTTAATGAATTCTGCTGATAATCCCTCAATGGCAATGTTGGTGGCATTGGCCTCTTTCGCCATCCAGCATCCCACACGTATTAAGACGTTAAGTGCATGTGCTGTGCCAATCCCCGGGAAAACTGCAAGGCTGCCCCAAACATTCATCGTTCCAGGTCATAGGGGGATAATTGGATCACAGTCTTCCTCTACTGGCAGGGGAACGCTACTTATGGATTTAAGTTTTTTTGGTGATCTTTTATGCCGAATTAGTGCAGGAGGTTCATGGCCTGGGAGGAGGAATTTTGCAGGGTTAAACATAGTAAGTTTGCCAATTGCGCATGGTCCTCCCAGTGGGCATGATAGTATTCCAGGCCACGTTCTATCACCGCAAAGTAAAAACTCTCCTTCGGGTAATGCTAAGGGTAGTTGGTATGTTCTGTAAATATCACCGTGAGGGATGATTCATTACACCAGAGAGACACATCAGTATAAATGGGTGTATTGGGAGTAACTTTATATGTTCTGATGGGATGACTTGTTTTCCTTTTAAAGATAATGCATGAGTTGGTCTTTACTGAACCTAAAAGGTCTATTTCAGTAGGTTCAGAACTTTTAACAGAATAAGACTTAAGAAATTTTTTCATACTTTTTTCAGAGGGTAAACCAATTAAACAAATTTTAAAAGGATCATTAATGTTTGAAGTTGAAAGGCAAATGGAGTCTGCCTCTATGCTTTTAGCTAACGTTACCCATATGTTTTCCTTATTTTGAAATGCCCAAGATGGTAATTCTGGTAACGGCTTCGCTGAGGAGGAGATATTGTAAATATTGTAGAGTTGATAACCGCAACGAGAATTAGGAAGATGACAGAGGTCCGTTGAAGATCTTGATTTGCTTTGAGGGGACCCGTAATGGACCTGTATCTAACAAGACACATGTATGTCCCTTCTCCCATGTAATTAGAGGGAAGGGACCTTTCCATTGATTAGTGATCAAATCTTTGTATAAAACTTGAGCTTTTCCCCTATGCAGTGAGTCACCAACCTAAAAATGTTTCTGCACTGGTGTGCACTCACCATCTTGCCTGTTCAGATAGGTCAAAACATACATGGCCTTTGCCAGTTTTTCATGGGGAGTGAGATCTATGTTCCCCCTTTCTTGCTTTTTTAGCACGTTTTTTAGTGATTGGTGGGTGTGTTCCACTATTCCTTGTCCTGTGAGATTATGAGGAATGCCCGTGGTATGCCTAAAGATTGGCACTAATTGGCAATGCCGTTGGCAGTCTCAACAGGAAGGGCAAGAACTGAGTAAGCATGGAGAGTTTTTAATACAAAGAAGCAGTAGTTCCAGGTCAGGTTTAATGCACATTTACTATGCAGAAAGTGAAGCACTGCACTCTTGTTGCTGGTAGTGCAAGTGTCTTATTTGGAGATCCTTGTATTTGCCAGATCAGTCAGTCTTGCCTAGGGATTTTCTAAGGTGCTAACCCCACTGCCAGTGTGTTTTGAAAATTCCTTCTTGCGGAGGTGGACTTTTGCCTAAATATTCAGAATCAAATGGGAAGAAGAATATTCTAAGCAGTATAAAAAATAATTTGATGGAACACTGCCTAGTTAAAAAAGACAGTGAAGACAATTGATGCCATGAAACTGAAGCAGTAGCTACTACAAAGCTCTACTTTTTGCATTTGACCCATTAAAGCTGTAACATGGTATCGTGGTTTTGCCCAGCCGGCCAGCCCCTGGGGCTGGTTTTGTCCAGGTGGATTTCCAGACAAGAAGTCAATTAAAACTCTCAGTAACACTTTTGTTAATTACATCTTTAAGAAAACGGAAGAGAAGGTGGATTGCGCAGTGGAAATTAAGCAGCCATGTAGGAGAGGTAGTGTCAGGCCCCGAGTGGGCCAAGGCCCCCTCCTCCCCCGGCTTGGGCCGGGGGGCAGGTGCAGCACTGAAGCCTCCCTTCTCTCTTGTAAGAGAGTGAAGAAAAAAGAAGTTTAAAAGACTGACTGCTTGGATGAAGAAACTGTTGTGGAAGAAATTCCAGCAAAGAGATAATGGAGTGTCCAAGGTCAAAGCTGGCAGCTGAAGCTGCAACAGGAGAGAGAAGTGCGAAGGGGGGGTGTTGCTTCTTCCCCCTTTTGCTCTCTCCCTTCAGCAGGGAAAAGGACTGAAAAATAACCCCTGCTACCTGTAAAAAATTGTTGGAGTGAGGAGACCCTCATGCGGCTCACAGCAGAGCTTGTGAATGTACCAGAAAACCAAAACTTCATGAAAAGGACTGAGGTGAGGCAAAGTCCTGTTGAAGACTTTGTAACCCCAAGAGAAACCTATGCTGGAGCAAGATGGCCCAGGTGGGATGTTAGGATCCAAGTGTGGAATCCATACTAGACTCATGTCGGAGGGGTTTACCAAGAACTGTTCTCCCATGGGGAGGGACCTCCATAGGGAAACAGGGGTGAACTCATAAACCATTATCCCCTGCAACCCTGTGGAAGAAGATCCATGGTAGGTAAGTGTCCCCTTGCAAGACCATGGAAAAAAACCCTTCAGGACCTGGGTAACTCCCAGCCTCCAGTCTTACCCAGGAGGGGGCTAGGCCCAGCCCTGGAAGCCAACACAGAGAAAGAGAAAGAGTTCCAGCTGTGACAAGAGTGCTGCAGAATTACTGGAGAGAGAGCTGGAACTCTGAGAATGGAGAAAAGGACTGCTTCTCCTCCTTAGACTGATATAAAAGGGGGGAGAAGTATTTCTGTAAATACTTAGTACTTTTACCTAAATAGAATTGTTGTAAATGTAATTCTTTAGTTGTAACTTACTATTAATAAATATTCATACTATTTTCCCCAAATTCAGTCTCTTTTGTCTGCATAAACCTTCTCTCAACTGATAGTAATTGTGTTGGGAGTGTGAAAGCAAATTAACCCAGAAAAAACCCACAACACATGGGACAGATATCTGCCCTGCTGCAACCATTGTCCCACCTTTTTTCATTTTGTCATGAGCTTTTCTCTCTGACTTCTTTGATTCATTCAACACATTGCTGCAATGTTTACTTTTTCTGCCTGTCATTTTCACCATGTATTTTCTCCTTTGATTTCTCACTTTCACTTCTTGGTAAAGACTCTCATCTTTATCTTGAAGGGCCAATTACAAAGTCAATCATTATCTTCTTATTTGTCTATTCATACTGCCTCATGTATAGCTGTGATTCACTGACCATTTTTTCTATACCTCCTCATGCCTTGTTCCAGTGTTTACCTTGTGCCAAATTTGTCAATAAATCTGTTAGCCTGTCACTCTTCCAGTCCTTCAAGACCAAATAGAGTGTAAGAATTTCCAAAGGTTTAACAATCAGGTATATAATTAGGGAGTTTTGAGATACATTTTATTTCTCTTCTTGTATTTTGTTTTCAGTTAAATAACAGTAGAGTAGTGACTACTGCACATAGTGAACAGCTGTAAACACACAGAGTGGGTGACTGCTGTGTGTACTGGGGGAGGACAGAAAGGGAATATTTAGCAGATCAGGGGATGGCTGCTTGTAAATGTATGGGTGGAAAAAACTGTGTGAATGGGTGAAAGTTTCCAAAGATGAGTCTGTCTCCTGTTATAGCTGATGCTAGACCACTTTGAGCTACATTCTTCTCTCCACACTCTCCATCAAATGAATCCAATGCATGACAGGAGGTGCTCAAAGCTTTTTAAATAGGGACATATTCTCAACAAATGTTTTCAAAATGAGCTTCTTAAGTCATGCCAGATATTCAGTGTTTTGCCACAAAGTACATCACTGATTTGTGATGGTGCAGTGCTAGGAACAGTGCTTTTCCCAGGATGGAAAATGATGTACACTTCTATCTTTGTTGCTTTTAGCTTCAGCTCCCTTTCAGCAACTACATGCAGCATAGCACCATTCTTCTGTTTGTGTAAGATAATATTAGCAGAGCATGTGATCTGGTGTAGTCCATAGGTCAGAGCAGAACAATCCTGTCACTTGTCTTCTGTAACTCTGGGGTGGTATAATACATTTTGAGTGCTGCCTTAGATTTCAATTTATGGCATAAATTAGAGCAGTTCAGTGACTATTCTCATGTGTTTCTTGCTGCCCCCAGATTAGAGGCTGTTCTGGCAGCTGATAATAACTGAAATGTAGAAGTGCTTTGGCTCTGTTTTTCCCAGTCTCATCTCTGGCAGCAAGAAAAAGAAGTGACAGACCTTCAGTGTTGTTTTTCACTACCTGGTAATTTTCTTTTACATTCTGAAGAATAGGTAGGAAATTAAGTCAGTTGTTCTGCTAAGAGAATGACATTAAACCAGAGACAGAATCTGACTGGAAGAGGTTTGTCTTTAAAATCCAAGGAGTCAAGAATTATTAATAAGTCCAGGTTTTGGAGACATGGCAGCTCATGTGCAGAACCTGGAGAACTGAGAAGTAACTCTTTTTGCCGGTTAGTTAAAATTATTAGAATTAGGTTTGCAGTAGCGTACGTGTCTAATTCATTTAGCCAGAATGAGTTTTTGTCTTTCTGTGTATTTCTGATGTATCCTTATAACTAATTGTCAGTATAGGCAAAT
The DNA here is from genome assembly GCF_022539395.1 of Myiozetetes cayanensis. NCBI lineage: Eukaryota > Metazoa > Chordata > Aves > Passeriformes > Tyrannidae > Myiozetetes > Myiozetetes cayanensis. The sequence goes on from NW_026087631.1 coordinate 48,993,592, forward strand.
TTCTGGGTCAAATTCTGTCCCTAGTGACTATTACAATCTTCTTCCACAATAAAGTAACTTTTAAGGTCTGATCTAAGTACTGACAAGAAACCACAAAGAGTTATCAGCATTGTTACAACCTAATATCCAGCATTAATAACTCACTCAAAGCAGAGAAGAAATGAGATTTGGAGAATTTTATATAGTTGTTTTTCTTTCATTGTTAAACTGATAATCCATATAGTTGTAATAACAATAACAATAACAATAACAACAACAACAACAATAATAATAATGGTTTATTTTTTCATTTACCATCTAGGAATACTGGATAAACTGGTCAAATTAGAAATCTGAAAAAGTGGAGACTTGCATTCTGGTTCCTATTTTCATTACTGCATTAATTAGAGCACATCAATAATTGGTCTGTGCTCACATTTCTTTTTCTGTGAAATGGAGAAGATAGCTATTCTGTAGTGATGCTGTGGGACTTCATTCATTACAAAAGTTCTTACTCTCTTTTGATTCCACAATTGGATTAACCCAGGGTCCAGGAATAAACAAATAAGACTCTGGTATATATTTATATATAATTCTAGTATATGAGATGAGAACCTAGGGCAGAAAAAAAGAGAGGAACTTTCAAAAGTAACATCTTCAAAGAATATAGTCAAAATTGGTAGAATAACTAGGTTTAAAGGCCATTTAAAGACGAAGGAGTTGTATAGGAGGATTTACAAAAGCTTTCAGACGCCTAACTTCCATGATGTGGTTTAGTTTCAATGACTCCGAAAGCTTGCTCACAAAGCCCAATGCCTACGCCCGTTTCAAAGTCAACTACCCACAGGGACTTTGCTGCAAGATCGTAACCAGGCATCTGTAGCCTTTCGCGAACGGAAGTAAGGCGGCAAAACTGCTGCGGTAAAGTGCTAGTGGCTCCGTTTTAAAGGAAGTGAGGGCGTAGAAAACCCTAATATGATGCGAAATACCTGCCCCTACTCAAATCCGTGACATCGCCGAGGAGCCGAGCACGGCTCGCTGCGGCACCGCCGAGAGCTCCCGGCCGGCCAGGGGCTCTGGTAGATCGCGCTGCCACCCTGCTCCGCGGGCTGCCGGCGTCAGGGACCGCCGCCGCGGGACGTCGCTCCTTCATCCATCCCTTCCTCCCTCCCTTGCTCCTTTCGCAGCAAGGGTCAGCGGGCGCTGAGCCCCGTCTCTCACACCCTGCTCGGCGCGCACCAAACTCCCATCACCTGCCGCCCTCCCGCGGCTCCGCCGAGCCGGGCCCGCCCACCGCGACGCTGGCTCCGCCCGGCCCGGCCCGCCACGCCCCGCCTGTCGACAGGCACCGCCCGCCGCCCGGAGCGCCGTGCCTGGCCCGGGCCGGCTCGGGAGCGCCGGTCGGCGCAGCGCTCGGCGCTCGGGGGGGGGCTCGCTGCCGGCGGCGGGGCGTGTGGGCGGTACGGCTCGGAGCCTGTGGCCATGGCGGAGAAAGTTTCGGCGGCTTCGGAGCGGGCGCGCGGCGCCGGCCACGTCGGCTCCTCTTGCTCCGACTCCTCCTCTGGCTCGGAAACTCTCTCCGAGGAGGGAGAGTCCGGCGGCGGCGGCGGGGCGGTGACGGCCCCCGGCGGGGCGACGGCTGCGGCGGAGCGGGGGAGCCCCGGGGTGCGAGTGGAGGACGGCGCCTCGCTGGAGGAGCGGGATGAGGAGGTGCGCGGGGACGGGGCGGCGGCTGCTGCTTCTCCGCCTCGAGGCACCGGGGGCGCGCCGGGAGACCCCGCCCAGCGCGGCCGGCCCGCGGTGGGAGCGCTGCGGGCCGCCTGGGGGCAGCCCCTTCACCTCATCTCCCCTGCTAAACCCGACGCGTTCCTGTGCCTGCTCCCGGGCTCTCGCCCCTTCTGGCTGCCGATGTAGAGAGTTGGGGTTTTTGTATGGAGAGAGAATTTTTTTGTTTTAGGAGAGCTTGGTTTTTTGCCTTTTTTTTTTTTTTTTTTTTTTTTTAGTTTTCCTAATGTGTCACCTTTGGATAACGCTGCTCTAAAGCAAACTCTTCAGTGTCAGAAGGAAGTGATGGGCAAGCCCCTAAACTACAGTAATCCTGAGAGCTAATGACAGGCTGTGGGTTATGGAGGAGCTCAGTGGGTGATTGATCTGTAGCATGATAACGCGGATACGCGTGTCGTTCCCTCCCCTCCTAATCTGGCCGCACTACCTTCTAACTGCACTCTTAAAACAACCCTCCCACTGTGTTACAGTAAAGTGACCCTTTTGTGTCCGAGACTTATTTTTTTGTTATTTATTGTTGCATGATTTACACTCCTTAAAGCTATTTCGTGTCATGACCCCCAACCAAATGCATTGTTCTCTCCGACTGCTGTTTACTTCATCATCTCTTGTCTGCCTGACTTGTGCCTTTTGTTGTGCTTAATTTTTTAATTTGCTCTTAGGCGGTGTTTATTCTTTGCTTTTATGCTAATGGATGTGCAAATGCTTTTTTTTCGGAAACCTTGCATTTCTAAAGAAATATCTGTTAAACTGGCTGAAGTTATTTTCGACTAGTTAAGGTGTGGTTGTCAGGAATATTTGCCTCTGCAGTAATGGCTGTCTACGTAGCTCCTGTTTTTCTCTCGTTCCCCGACGCCTGCTCTGTTAAGTTGATACAACTGTAAGACAGCATGGTGACTTGAAACTAAATATAACTTTCTGTATCCCCCTCCTTTTTTTTTTTCCAAATACTCAAACTTTGTCCAGTTTCCTTGCTTCTTTCAACTGCGTGAGGCCACAAAGAGGAGAATGTATTTACAGTGAAGTGCATTTATGATAAAAGTAGAATTAATGTGCATACATCCACATAATTTTTATGTGTATAGTTAACTTTATTAATTAAACTGAATAGGAGCTCTGTAACTGCGGTTAGCATGGAGTGTACTGGTAGATAATTATTTTTTCCTGCTTCTCAGCAGGTCTGGTCTGCGTGGGCTTGGGGCTGTGCTTACAACTGTGAGTTGTCTAGGTGGTTTGGTGCTCAGTTGGTATGCCTGCAAAATACCTTGTAGAAATATACAAAGTGTTCTGTTCATTTAACTGAACTAGGAGCCATTGGCAGACCTGCGGTCTTCTGGTAAAGACTGGTTGTTTCTGTGTGTGCTTTGGAGATGAGTTAAAGGCATTTTTGGAGTTGACAGTATAGGGAAGGCAAGCCCAAAAATAACTCAACATTGAATTCACTGGAATTAGGAAATTCTGTATGGGCAGTCTGATACCTCGCCTGCAGTTAGTAATGCTAGAAGATGGCAGCATAAAGTCATGTTGATATAGTGGGAAGGTTTGCTTAAAATATGCAACCTTATTTGCTCTCCTTTTTTCACCTCTGCTAGATTCCTTCATTACCTAACACCAGACTTTCTGTCTGTGGTTTTTGTGCTTTGGTTTTGCCCATCCTTCCATTCTGGTGTAGTCAGTGCTTGCAGCTGAATTTCTGCGTACCTGCAGAACTACCTGACAAATCCACCTGTATAATAATTGTTTTGTGCAAGGTCACCACAATGCATTAGAATGCAGAAATAAAGAACACATGTTAATTTAAAACCAAGAGAGCATCTATTTACGTTGAAACTGTTAAGGGTAGTGGAAAAAAGCAAGGCTGAGGTCCAAGATATACGTACAGATGATTTCAGTCTTGCTTTATGCGCCACCTGCCGAAAGTATAACATTGAGAGAAGTGCTGGAAGATTTCACATTGATATCCTATTTAGTTACTGTCAAATAATGAAAATGTTGATGTACTCTGCAGTGTTCTGTTACTGAGTTCTTTAATTTTATGGATTCCTGGTTCTTGATTGTGCACCGGCAGGTTTTATTTGTCCTCTTGCCCTGGCCTTGTTTCTGTTGCCAACATAGCAGAATTGAATCTGTTGTCACAACTGTTTGGTATCCTTCAGACAGCAGTGTCTGACAGACTGTCGTGCTACCTCTGTTGCTACTTTAGCTGTCAGTAAATTCTTCAAGCCATGACATATAAAATATTTTCAAACTAATGGGTAGTTAGAAAACATGCATATTTTCCCATATACATAACTATTTTGTGTGCTGTTTCAGTAGAACTGTGTCTTCTTCTGTGACATTGTATATGACATATTTGACAACTTAGACTTTGTCTCCTCTTACTCTTCTTTAGACTAAACAACTCATCTTTCTGTATAGAATGTGTTTCCAGACATCTGATCATTCTCATTGCTGTCCTTGCTGGACTCTTTCCAGCTGGTCACATCTGTCTTGAAGCATGATGTGAAAAAACAGGATGCCATACTCAGATTTAGGCCTTGACACTTGTGCTAGGACCAAAAGATAATTTCAGAGGTCTCTCAAGGAATGTTGTTTTTTAAGTAGCCCAGAGCCCAGACTGCTAATTTACAGTTTGTGGTCCATATGAGTTATGTCTTTTTCTGAAGAATGATGTGAACATTTCTCCTCTGCCAAAAAGAATGGTTCATCTCTGCAGCTCAGTGAAGGAAACTTAATTCTGTTATCTAGGGTAGGTCAGTTTCTTTTATTTTCAGAAATTAAACTATAGAACTGGAAGCACGTTAACTCCTCTAATGGATATCATGTCTGAAGAAGTTAATTCCTGGAGGCAAACAGGGAAGGGAGGGGTGAGAAGAGAAAGTACATCACTTCTTTTTTTTTCCCCCCTGTTGTCATTACTTCATCCTACTGTTGCTTAAACTTCACCTTGAAAAAATGCTAAAAAATACTTGAAGAAATCTCTCATTTCATATAATCAAGAACAAATGATAGTTTACAAGATTATAGCTGTCAGTTGCTGAAGTGTTTTTGATATCTTACTCTGAGATACTAGACACATAAGAATTAAATATGGCTTTAACATTAACTTAATTTGAAAAGTGCTTTGCTGCTGGAACATCTGTGTGGTGAAGTGCTGTGGTTAGCAAACGTGAAACACAAATCAATTCAAGCAGATTATTTGCCTATGCTCTTCTGAGGCGAGTGGCTAACAGCTGACAGAGCAGGCAGGATGGGATTGCATGGTGAAGGGCACTCAAGGCAAATAATAATGGCCAGTCTTCGCAAGCGAAGATCCGGGGAAGGTCTTTACACCTTCCAGCCTGCGCATTGGATTTTTTTAGGTGAGACACAGTGTGCGCGGAACTGAGCCCACCCTTTAATCCTAAGGTTCATCTGCCGGGGCCAAGCAAGCTTGGACGGTGGCAGCGAGGTCCTTAGGACGTAGGTGGGTTGCCTTTAAGGGCTAACGAGCTCCACCTGCCCTGGAGTGGCCCTGACCGGGAATCGAACCCGGGTCTCCGCGGTGATAGCGCGGCGCCTTTACCCCTAGACCACCAGGGGCTCCACTCAAGGCAAATACTACACAGACAATGGGTCACCATCTTGCTGATGCAGTATGGTTGTTTAGTTCTTTTAATTATTCCGTATTCTCTTCAGAACTCTCTTCATTTGAAAGAATGTTTTCCAGGCTGTCAAGGGAGGAGTTGAGGCTGGACAGCAGCATGTTTTCTGTTGTAATCTCTCTGCTTCTGCTCTCTGTGGGTAGTTAATATGGACTGGTATTATGGGACCAGGATAAATGCAAAACCCCCCATGATTTCCCCCATTTTCCTTTCTCCTGTGTTTCCATCTTCTCTACACTAGTTTTCCTTTTGGCAAAAAAGTGACTATGAACAGGAAACGTGTTTTATGAAATTTACTGAGGCAAATGGTGCCAGATGTTGTTGGCTCTGTTAGTTTCTCTCATTCAAAATATCTTACAGTCTTTCAGTCCAGCGTGAGATATGCTTTTTTTGATGGTGGCTTCCAAATCTTAGTATTTTACAGGGTAGGTGAGAGCTCACATGGTTTAACCTTGTTTCTTAAGAAGAGGATGAAGGCAACCTATGGATTCTTTGGCTACATCAGTAATCTCAAGGATCTGAAGGTTAAATTATGTGTCTTGGAGTTGTCTGTCTTCTCTGTCTGAGTCAGGTGATCTACTGAAAGAGCTCACCTTTCTACGAATCTTGTCGCAGTAACTACCCATTGCTTACCAAAGCCAGGAAAGATCAGAAGTCTTTCAGAAAGAATAATACTTTGCTGTATAGCACAGCTGTCTTGGTCTGAAATGGATTCAATAGCTTCTGAACCTTCCAGTGTCTTCTGAATTATCATAATGAATCCTCTTCATTATTTTAGATGCTTAAAAAAACCCCTCAAACTACCAAAAAAAAAGGGAGGGGGGCACACGGGGTTAGACTGTGGTATTTTGTTCTCAAATAATTTCATTTCTTGATCTATAAATTAAACGTTTGGCCCTCAAGTGACTGTTCAAGTTTATGAGAGTTGATATGATGAGCAACATAAGACAAGATTTCTTATGAAAAATGTCCATTGACCTTTAAAGTTGATTACTGTACTTTTTCTCCTACTGTCTAGAGGGTGTGTATCATTTATTAAAAAAGATACCTCACTGCACAGAGCAAGAAATATAAAAGCTTTTTCTGTTGCTAACTCTTCTCCTGAATCTGCCTTGCTGTTTATGTTGCAATCTGTTGCAGCTTCAGGAGGACTGTATGGTGAATTAATTACTGGGAAGCTAAGATTTTGTTATGAAAGTATTCATAGCAATGTGAAGAGGGTGGTAAAGAATGTATTGCTATAGAAGCTGATCTTTCACACAGTTTTCCTTTAACGTATGTCTGCTAGATAGCTACAGTCCTTCCAGCATTACAGATTATCTGCCAGATCTTTACCCCAGCAAAACTGTAGTGTAGTTTGGGAGAGGAGTGGAAATCAAAATACTATGGGATAAAGTAAACAGACTGTGTGAAGTGAAGGCAGTGTTTACATGTATAAAGGAGTTGGTCGTAGTTCTGTCAAAATGTCACTGTGACGTAATTGTAACCTAGTAATAATGTTTTTGTTACCTCTTTCCCTTCCTGTTTGTCCTGCTGCAGAAGTAACCATGGAACACGCTTGGACTATGTGGCAGATACTGTAGGTTTTTCTTGTAATTGTTTTAGACTTCCTCATCTCTGACAGTGATGGATCCTTTGCTGTTGTAGCACACCTGAACGATAGAGCTACCCGAGGATGAATAGCATGATTGCTGGAGTGTGATCCTTAGATTACACTAGGGATTAGTGATGCCATCAAAAATATCTGTTCTTCTCAGGATTAAAATTATTGCGGTGGGATTAAATAAAACACTCATCTAGCCTGGAGCAGCTGCAAAACTATTGTTGTGTCACGTCAACCAGACTAACAACGTTGTTTTTTGGTTTTTAGATATGTTTGTGATAAGATACCTATAAACTGAAATACTTGACAATTTAAGTGAGTAGGCTGTCTCAAGAGTTATGTAAAACACTTTATTGATTTGCTTCTGGTATGAAAAAATGTATGTTTGTCTAGTACTTTAAACCTTCTGTGTGCAGAATAAGCCTTTAAAGGTGCATGTTGTTACGTACCCTTATTATGTCAGAAATACGCTGGGATACGGAGAGTCACATGGTTGAGAGCTTAATCTAATACGGCCATGTGCTGTTGCTTGAGATTTGAGATTATTTGTAAAATTGTAATGTTTTCAGCTCTATGGAGCTTCTTTTCAAGAATTTGGTGGGTATAAATAGGCCTATAACCAGAGCATCTATCTTCCTTCTGGATTGGAATAAGTGAGAACTGAAGAAGCGGAACCATGCTTTAAGTTGCATATGTCGTTTTACGTGCCAGAACTGTTTAGATACTGAAAATGCTTCTGGAAAGAAGTGGGTGAGGACCTGATAACTACAGTCTTCAAAATCTAAACAGGTTTGCAAATACGATTGAGGGGGCCCTTTGTACCCTTTGTATTTTTCAGACTGGAGGACACAGTGCTGAGGTTAATCTTCAGGATCTCTTAGTATCTCTGTGTCCAATTGTGAAATCAAATGTAAAGAAACATCTCTTTTGAAAAGCTGCAGCTCTGTTGAAGGAGTACAGCCAAAGTCCAGCGTAGTCTGGTGTCTTTGACAGTGTTCTGGTTAGATGTAAGCTACTTTGAACAGAATGTCTGTAAACATAACAACGTGGTGGTTACTCCTGTACAATGAGGAAGCTCTGTGTGATGGGCTGCTTTGCTAGCAGTAAAAACTCGTGTGAAGTTGACTTTATACAAAGGGATAAGAAAGTCTTAAATCTTGAGACATAAAATATGAGCACAGCTAAGCGCAGTGCAAATGCAAAGATCCTTGAGCTAGCAAGCTGAGCAGCTGGCTAGCCTTTTAATGCAACAATTAATTTAATGGGGTAACTTCCTCTTGGTTTTGTTGCAAATTATGCACTCTGTCCCCCCATTCCCAAAGCACAACTGTGCTCAAAGATTGCAAGACTGAAACATTAATACATATCAAATACTTGTTTTCTGATCTATTTGTGTTACGTGGAGCTGGCTAATGTTAACCAGCAATTCTCTTCTGTACAAGGCTTGAGAAAAAGATACTTACCCTTATTTTAGAGGCAAAATTCTGAAATGCAGAATTGGGCAACTTATGAAAAGGGATATGATGACTCTGAAAAGATGAGTAATGTGAGTTGAGTCCTTAAAGTTTTCTGCTACAGCTTTCTCAAGCAAAATTACTCTGACACCAGGCTGGAGTTTTCCTCTTGTGTCTATTATAACAAATCAGATGCTTGTTATTAAGAACTTCAGTAACACAGGGTCTTTCTGTTCTGTTCTGCTGCTGGGTTGGAAACTAACCTGCTTGGGCTTTGTCTTAAGAGAAATACTGGTCTTCTTAACAGCTTGATAAGTGAAAGAGGAAAGACTGAGGACTGATTTTTTTGTTTGCTTGTTTCTGGTTGATTTTTGTGTGTTTGCTTTTTGGTTTTTTATTGGTATGGTACTGAGCACAGCCCCATTCCAGCTTATGTTGAGAGCTTCTCAGTATGATGGTATCACCAGCAGTACTGTGCCATTGCTAAACCTCTTTAAGAACAGTGATGTGAGCTTGAAATACTCTGCAGTCTAAGACACACACTCTGTACACCCTGTTTTTATTGTTTGTTGCTTCAGCCTTCAGATTTGTCTTTTATCAGTTCTTCTCTTGCACCTATGGAGTTTAAAATTCTTTTTGAAATGTTTTAATAGTTGGGTGGTATTGGGTTTTAAGATATATGACTTATGAGAGACTGATGCTTAAAGTCATAAAGTGCTGGTGGCTCTTTTTGTTGTGGTAGAGAGGAAGCAAAAAAAAAGATGCAAGCATTTGGGGCAAGGTAGCTGAAAAGGTGAGAAACATGGGGGAGTGGTGGCAAATCAGCTCTACTTTGAAATCTAGACAGGAATCTGTTTTAGCTTTTGGTTTATGGAGCCAATTAAAGTTTTACTTACACTTTCCTATCTAAAAGGGGTCCTCTCATCAAACTTTCCAGCTGAAAGACTGTCAGGCTTCAGCCAGGGAGCAGTGGGATGAATACCTTACCCTCCTGTACAAATGAAACTAAGCCGATGAATTTGTGATTTTCAGAAGTGAACTACAAGCATATCAAGGGTTAAGGCTCAAGTGTTCACCCCGGTTACCCTTGCCATAGGTTTCTTTACTGAGTACCTTGAATTTAAAGTGGGGACCAGGGATGAATGCAAGACTTTTTTCTTAACCAATAACATGTACAATCTTGAACTAGAAAAAGAGAAATTTCTTTTTTCTTTGCTTATCAAACAGCTCTGGAAGTGACTTTCAGGAAAAGCAAAAAAAACCCAACCACATGCAAGCTACAGAAAAGATCTTCCAGAATTACTAAGTGTGTATGAAAATAACTGGTTATAGGATGACAACTTGTATAGCCAGGAAAGATGAATTCATTGTGGCCTGGCATAGAAACTTCATTATTAGACACAGTTTACAGTGTTTTATTTTAACAACTGTGTATATCTCAATATATTATTTTAATATTTATTTATATATTTTTGATTTTAGAGGGCGGTGCTTGTATACTGAGTGACAGACTTCCTTTGTGAGGCCATACTGCCATGCTAGTGGCTTTGTATAATTAATTGCACCTGGACTGTTAATGATTCCCTGTTTTTAATAGCCTTGCAATCCTGAGGAAGAGAGCTGGGGGTGAATGGAGCAGATGAACTGTTGCACTAAACTGCTAATTGGATTTTCATTGTTACCTCAGGAAACTTTTACTAGAACGTAATATTGCTGTAGTTATGGTTCAGTCATTGTAAAGCTGTTATTCAGGCCATATAACAAAAATGCCTTGGATGACTTTCAAGCTGTATTTCAGGTTTTGTGCCTAGTACATGACAGGGAAGGGCAGGGCAAATTGTATCTGATATATTTTGTTCTGGACTAGCTAACAGAATAGGTTGTTTACAAAAGGTCACAGGGAGATCTCGTAACTCAACTGGATCTTTATAGTTTTGATGAGTAGGTGGGTTATGTAAAGCTTGAGTGTGTTTTAACTTATCAGAGGTTCCTTCCCCTTGCCATTTGTTCAAATAGTCGTGGTGTTAACACATTATTCTAGTGGAAAACATGTTCTAGATTTAAAGATGTCATTGATTTCCTCGGAGCAGCTCTGCAACAAGCAGAATACTGCATAATGAATTGGCTGTACATACATTTAGAAAATATGGTTCTAAGTTACAGACTGATTAGCTGAAGCAGCAAGGAGGTAACCTTGGGCTTATTCACTATTGAGGAGCATGGATAGTCATTGACTTTCTTGAGTTTCATTGAGTTCTTCAGTTTACTGAACCACAGACTGTGTATTGGAATTATGGTGTGAGCTCAGGGTTGCTGAATTATACTGAGAGGATGTATATACACTCACACTATGTGTTTAGGTAGTTGTATGGAGCTGTTTAAAAAATGTGTAGATATAGTACCTAGGGATGTAGTTTAGTGGTGTAATTGACAGGTTAATAGTTCATCTTGATGATCTTAAAGGTCTTTTCCAACTTCATTGATTATATGGTTCTATGAAAGAAGATATAAATTAAAGAATATCACAGAATCACAGTATGTTGGGTTGGAAGTGACCCACAAGGATCCAACTCCTGGCCCTGCACAGGACCATTCTCAAGAGTCACACCATGTGCCTGAGAGTATTGTCCAAATGCTTCTTGAACTTTATCAGGCTTGGTGCTGTGACCAGCTCTCTGGGGAACCTGTTCCAGTGCTATAAGCTCCTTGTAATATCAAACCTAAACCTTCCCTGACACAACTTCAGACCATTCCCGTAGGTTCTATCACTCGTTACCACAGAGAAGAGTCCCCTCCCCTTCATGAGGAAATTGTAGATTACAGTGAGGTCTCCCCTCAGTCTCCTCATCTCCAGGCTGAACAGACCAAGTGACCTCAGCCAATCCTCACACGACCCTTCACAATCTTCGTTGCCCGCCTTTGGGCACTCTCTGATGGCTTATTATCTTTCTTATATTGTGGTGCCCAAAACTGCCACAATATTCAAGGTGAGGCCACCCCAGTGGAGAGCAGAGCAGGACAATCCCCTCCCTTGACTGGCTGGTGATGCTTTGCCTGATGCCTCCCCGGACATGGTTGGCCTTTCTGGCTGCCAGGGTACTGCTGACTCATATTCAACTTGCCATCAACCAGGACTCTCATGTGCCTTTCCCTGTCACTTCTTTGAAGCATCTCACTCCCTAGTTTGTACAAACATCCAGGGTTGCCCCATCCCAGGTGCAGAATCTGACACTTTTCCCTTGCTGATCTTCATATGGTTGGTGCTTGTCCAGTCCTCTGATTTGTCAAGGTCTGTGCAGGCCCTCCATGCCTTCAAGAGAGTCACTAGCTCCTCCAGTATCCATAGTGGTTTACAATACTATCACTATGCTGAATATTAACTTCCCTTTTGGCAACTATTTTTGTGGTCTCCCCTGGTTTGCTTCCACCCAAAATCAGCATGCATAGTTTTAAGCTCTCATCAGAGGTAATAACTAGTGACTGAAAATTGAAGCAACTGAAACTTTAAGGGTTACATTCAAGCAGCAGGTGGTCGTACAATTAAAGTAGGGTAAAGATGTGAGAGGAGGAGGAAGAAGAGGGAGATTAGGTTAAGGAAGGTATAATGAGATGCATTAGAGAAGATTCTCCAAAGTGTTCAGTAATCTGTATGCTTCTGTTAGTATTAGCGTTGTGTTGACAGGACCGTCATACACAAATTGAAGTAAGAAATGTGTTAAAAATAGTCAGAAACTTAAAGCCGCACTATCAGATGCTTTAGGTGTAAGCTTATTTGAGGATGAAGAAAAATACATCTGAATTTAAGCATGTTGGTAGCCACTCAAACAGCAGGGAGGTGCAAGCCCTGCTTTTACAGCCCTTTATTACCTGGACTGCATGCTGCCCAAGAGAGCAGCTGCGCCAGGAACTGTGGCATCGTATACCTTGTGCACAGCAGAGGAATAGCCTCACACTTATACATGCCCTGATGACATAAAAGCAGGTAGAGACAAGTTTTATAGCAGCAGGAGCTAAAACACTTTCATTCCAGGTGTGCTTTCCCAGTAAGACTCTTCTAAGTAATGTGTTTTTTTGATGTGGTAATTAAATTAAAAAATTGTGGAAACTGCAGATGAAAAATGTAGATATATTAAGTCATCAATCAGTCAGTGGAAAACAAAGACAGAATTGGAATTAGCAAACTAAACATCTCTGAGGACCTGGGCTTTAATCCAGGACAAGTTGGGAGTGTTTTTCAAGGTAAGGGTGTGCTAGTTTCTCACCTGTATCTAGTTGCAGTTAGTGAAATCTTCCATGCTTTTCTTAAAAAAAAAAATAAACCCCCCTGTTGCTATTATAAAAAAAAATATTTCCATGCTAGTGATCTACTTGTCATTAATGCTTTTCATTTAATTTGTCCTTTTGGGAGCTGTGATATATTGTTGCAGAAAAGTAATTTTGGCACTAAAACTTCGTATGAGCAGCTTCTGTAAAAACGATCCTACAGTTGTCTGATGAGCCTTATATAAAGATAGGTTTTTTGCAGTAATCTAGTTCCTACAAAACAAATGAGGAAACAGAAAGAACCTTGCCTACATAACTAAGTACGACAAAGCAGAGGGAATGGATCTGTAGTATGAAATGTTGTTGAGGACAGTGTTCACATTATATGTGTTTGGACGTAATGACTTCAGATCGACACTAGCCTGATTCCAGGGCTTGACAGCTTGGTACACTGCCAGTTGTACAGGAGTTAGATAAGCCTCAGGGTTTGTTAGAGGCTGGTAGAAGCCTTGCTGACTTGGGTATTGATGATGTTGCCCCATTTAGCCACCTGTTCGTGATTGGTGCCTGGCCTAGTAAGTGTTGAGTTTCAGGGAGCAGTTGATTCATGGACAGTTTTTTCTGCATAAACTTGGGTGTGTCTGCAAGAGCTACAGCTTTGGTCATACTGTAGACACAAAATCATTTCTGTTGAAATTTCTGACTGGGTGTGGTGTTTTTCATTAGTCATTAATCCCGCTGCCCCACTGGTTATTGCTGAGGTTAAAGTACTTTCATGAGGGATTTAACAGGTGGTTAGTCTGTTAATCCTTTCGGTTTAGATTTGAATTTGGTAATCCACCTGCTAGATGCCTTGCCTATCTAAGGCTATGTTTTCTGTCTGCCTTAATTTTTTTGAATAGGAATTTTCTTCCTACATGTTGTTGGTCTTTGGCAGCTTCTTCCCTATGTTTAGGTTTTTGCCTTTAAATAAATTTGCCCAGTCTCCTAGGAGACAAAGCGATACCACTGTGCATGATTCTAATTCTTAAAGATGTTATATGTATCTAACAGAACATGGAAAAATACATATTCTTCCCTGTACTTTAGCAAGCGTGGAAAGTAGAATGGCTTGGCCTGTTTTCACTTCTGATCGTACTACTAACAGATGCCTCCTGCAGTTTGGTGTAGATAACTGTGCAATGTCTCTACTTATTCTGATAGTAACCAAATAAAGCCAGTTAAGCTGCTGCGGGCAAAAGACATCCCATAACAACAGATTTTTGTTTGCCCTAAGTATAAAGCTAGATCTTAAGATTGGAGGACTCCCCTGAAATCACACAGTTTTAGTGCATGCGTGTAGGAGATAATTGGTCTTCAGTGGGTTAATGGTACTCACATACTAGAAACTTTCAGAATAAGCTCTTTTTTTTAATGTTAGTGGGCATACATTGACAGATATATGTAAAAATATGTGGTATGGGTGTATTCATTTCCCGTAGTGCTTGAGTAATTATAACTCTTCCTGCAGGATTTTTGTAAACATAATAATCTACGTTAAAGATCCAAATAATGTAAGTGAAAGTGGTGGTGGGGGAAATGACTTTGAAGGTTTTAGCCTACAGACATAGCACTTAAAATAATTCTGCTGACTGCATTTGCAGAAGATGTAGTAGAAGGCCTTCTGAAGTTTGAGTGGTTAACTGGACATTGGTGATCACTTCAGCATAGCTCCTGAGTTTTTGGAGTTATAGCTCAGCACTATACAACTAACTACTAAAGCAATTGGAAGGCTTTTATAATAAGACTTTATCAAAACTGTCATTGTCTGGTTTACTTTATTGTGCTCATCATGCATACTCGAGTGTTCTTGCCTGTTGCCTCTTGCTTAAATGTTTCTTTGTGGATGTGTGGACACGAAATGTAAGGTCACATAAAATGTCATGAGGCAAACCCAGTGTTGGATGGAGGTAACACAGGTGAGTTGAGCCTTCATTGCTGGGTTCTTGGTTACATGTAGATGTAACACTGGTTTTGAAGCTTCCTCCTGTCTTGCTGAAATTGTCACAGGGAATAAGTTCTGGTTTTCCTTTCCACTGACGTGTCCTGTGCTGTTACTGACTGAAAGGTGTCTTTGCAGAGTCTAGGTGGCTGCACAGAAGGTTTGTTGTGAATTTCTATAAATTAAGATGTAAATCTCTCTTGCCGGGCAAAATGGCAAGCTGTCTGCCTTCCTCAGGTCTCTAAAGTTGGAATACAGGTTTGGGGTTCATGAACATCTGTGTAAATCCATTGTATTTGGTGAGCTTCAGTAAGGACATGAAGTGCTTCTCAAGTTGTTGTTTCCCTTCGGAAAGTGCAGTTGTACTGGGTGTGGGTGGCCAGGTGCTGGCGGTGGGGGGCTGCAAGGGTGCCCTCTATGATGAGCAGGGTGTCAGAGAGGAGCTGTTATTGAGTGACTCCAATGTCCATTCCCAATGCTCTTCATTGCTTGGGAGGGAAGAGGTAGAGGAGTTGGAAATGGAGTGAAGTTGAGCTTTGGAAAAGATAGAGGTTGCTTTTAATTAGTCTTTGTTTCGCATTAGACAACTGTCTTTTAATTTGGAATAAACTAAATTAATTTCCCTCAAGTTGAACGTATTTTGCCTATGATGGTAATTGGTTAAGGATCTCTCTATCTATATTTTGATTCATGAACTCCGTCTTATTTTCTTCCCTGTCTTGTTGAGGAGGGGAGTGAGAGAACGGCTGAATTGGTGGCTGGCAGTTGACCAAAGCCTCCAGTTCTTAGTTTACGTATATATTGCATTTCAAAAACTTTCTAAAAGGGAATTGTCTGAAAAACAGTCGTTACGTGTGTTTAGGTTGATGTAGCTCCATGCACTTTTGGCTGACACAGGTTGGCAGCTGAAACTACTCGGTTTGCAAATATATGTATATATATGTGTATTCTTTCTAGAATGCATGAGCTCTATAAGCTCATGCTGGGTTTACAGTTAAATGCATTTATCTCTTCAGTTAATCATCTGAAACATCAGATCACCTTGATTATCAGTACTGAGCTCTTGGCCTCCCAGTTATAAACTTTTTTTTTTCTATAAGTATGCCTGGTGGTCTTACCATGTAACAGTGCCAAGAAATTACTTCAAACTTGTAGTAATATCTCCATATCTTATGAGTAGTAAAGTTGAAACAAGGTAACGTCCTGTTTGCGGAGATGCTGGAAGTGGCCACTGATGTTGGTTTCCACAGGAGTGAGTCTGTAAGTGTTTTGTTATTTGCAATAGGTATGCAGTTATGTCACTGCTCCTTTAGGGAAGAGCTGTACATGAAACAGTATGTTTGGAATGTCACTTAAGTTATGTGTAAAGCCTTTTTCTAGTTTTTTTTCCCCCTGAATTTCCCAACTGTATATAGAGAAGTGGGTACTGCTGAGTTCTGTAGAGCTGAACATAAGTGTTTTCGGGTATGGGACTTTAACAGCTATCCCTGTAGCACTGGATGTTATGTCTGTCTGTCAGTTGTCATCTTGTAAGAAGAAAAATCTGTCTTTTGAAAAGTGCTAGTTGTAAACAGTGACATCAATACCGATTTCATAATACAAACTGATATGTTTGAACTGGGTGCATCTCCAAAGTGAGATGTACTTTTACTCTCTGAAAAGGTAAGACTGTTCTATTTTATTGAGGGAGAAGATAAAGTAATAGTATGGATTATGTGGAATAGATGAGAGCTTGAAAAAATTTTATTACCTCTCACAGTCTCTCAGTTATTACTGCAGCCTCTCTGCTGCCTGTTGGTTCATCTACGTGATGGTAATACTTCCTTTTCTACTACAAGGGGACAGGATTACATTAATAAATGGGGTCAATTGGGAGGCCTTTAAAAATCAAATCAATATTTATAGTGTACACTTTTATTTCAACAAATTTTTGAAAAACATTTTGAATTTATGTAAGTTGGATGCTACAGATATCTTAAGAGTAATAGTAGAATGTGGCAGAGGAACATAACATTAATGAAAACCTTTTTTTTTACAGTATTTTTAGCTTTATAAAGAAAAATTGTCAGAAAAAGCCTTTAATATGGGAGAAGTTGGAGGGTTACCTGTTCTGAAGTTGGATTCACTGATCATCTTATTGCCAAGGATTTAAAACGTTTTGCTCATCTTAAATCAGTCAGCCTCATTAATGGATACTTGTGTATGGGTTTAGGATTTGAGTTGCATGGAGGCCAGAATCACACTGTAATTTTATATGAAGATTGAGAATGCTGTGATTAGTTGGGTTAAGGTATTTTTTTCTCTTAACACGTGTGCTCTCCAGAGAGGTACAAGAAAGCCATCTGTTTTACCATGATTATAATCTCTTGATTTATAATCTTTATAATCTCTTGATTTATAATCTTTATAATCTCTTGATTATAAACTGACTTTCTGCAGGAGGGCAAGGGCAGGCTTGAAAGAATGTTGCAGTGGTAAGCTAAGGAACCTGCAGTGCGGACTTTGTGTTGAGGTTATCTGTGGTGGTGTGCAGCACACTGGCCTGAGGTTGTCCAGTTTGATGACTTGATTCCATGTTCCTGTGGCACGATGATTATATGCAACCATGCACCTGGAGTTGTGATTTGCTGCCTTCATTTTGTTACTCTGTTTGTGGCTTCAGCCTTGAGCACTTACTAACGTGGCTGATTTATCAGCTGTGTTATAGCCCTGGTATTGGGTTAAGCCTGTACAGAATTGGTTTTGTAGAGATGGCTTTTTTCCTTCCCTGCATTTTTAGTTTATTTTTCTTCAAACTAGTTGTTGCTGCTTTTATTTCCTATGGGTCATGGTTCTTGCCTTAATTCAGCCATCAACGCTTGTTTCTTTAGATGAATTATGTAAGCGTTTTTCTACACAATAGAATTCTTGTAATGGTGCTTCAATTCCAGAGGTATATGTGTTCAGTTGGATGCTGAAGTTGGTTGTATTTGTTTAAAAGATATTGTACAGGTGGAGAGGTAAGTACTTTCTACAACTAAAGCAAGAGGTGTCTTTGACTACTTAAAAACAAAGAGAAAGAAGAATAGTTGTCTTACTTTCATTGACCTAATTTAATGATTTTGATGGAACATGGCTGGTTAAGCTGCAATGTCAGTAGTAAGTTCTTACGTACATAGCCATAAGGTAAATTTTTGAGCAGAAGATACACAGGTACTAGCAGGCGTTTTGCTTTCAAACTGTTTAAATCTGTGAGTCTGTGTAGTTGTATGAGCAATCTGAAAATAAATGAAGTATGGGAGTCTGGAAAGCGTTATGGGTTTAGCTTTTTGGGGGGTTGTTTGATTTTGGGGTTTTTGGTTAATTTTTGGAGCTATCTTGTGCACTGTATAATTACTTTCCAGGACTTGGATTAGCATATCACTTCTGTATTAGTAATTTCATCTGCTAAAGGGCTGCCATGCATATAAATCTTTTCATAGTGGCATTATGCTTCTAGTGAGACCTTGTTCATTCTCTTCTAGTCTCACAGTCTGAATCAAAACAGTTTCTCCTTTCCACCTAGCGGTGGTTTTGTAGTGTGTAGACCAAGGAGGAATACATTTTTTATCTATATTCACTGTTCTGTAAGAGGATGATGAATTTTGAATGCACGTCAGTCAAGTTTTAGTTCTTGGTAACAATACAGACATTGAAATCTCTGCTGCGGTTTTTTTTTCCTTTGACAAGCTATGCTTTCATTGGAAATAGGGCATAGGAGAGCAAAGGAAGCTACTGGTAAAATTTTGCTGACAGCTGATAACTGTTTTTCTGAAGTTAATGCAGTTAAGGAAGGCTGCTGAGGGAAAGCCCAGTTGGTACCAGTGTCTAAATGCAACATCCAAATTTTTTAGCATACCAGTAACTGGCTTATTACTGTAAGGACGTAGTGTTATCAGGAGTAAGAATGATGTATGGTAAAAAAAGTGTATGCCCACTGCAGGAATGATATTATGCTGAACTTCAATAATGACATTGGTGGGCTGCCCCTTCAAGAACCTGCTGAAGTAACCTTTGCTACTGCTGATTACTAGTACTTTGGTATAGCCGCTCTTTTGGGTTTTGGTTACTTGAAGATTATTTCCTATTGTCACTGGTTTTTGATGGAAATAATTAAAGAGAAGTAGGAAAAAAAATCTGTCCATTTTATGTGATCAAACTGCAGGAATTCCCAAATTCTCTTGCAAGGGTTGTTGGCTGGGCATCTGTGCAGTGGCCTCAAGATTGTCAGTAAAAAGGAAAAACAGCTTAATGCACAGTTTCATCTGTTCAAGCTGGTTTTAGTTTAGGAGACACTTTGGGTATTTGAGATACTGGGCATCTGTCAAGCCAACTGCTGATTTGAAGATTTTTTCCAGAAACTTCTCTTTTGCATTGCAAAGAGAATACCTGTAAAAGAAGAAGCAGAAAAAAAAAAAAAAGACATTACTTGTAAAATTTCTGAGTTTTCAGTTTGATTACCTTGTCCAATTTGAGTCTCACTGTTTGAGAAGGTACACTGATGTCAATTGACTGAGCTTTTCTTTTCTTCCTTATTTGTCTGTTCTCTACTTGCCCAAACACATTAGTTTTCAGTTTGTTCAGTATCCTCAGAGTAAGACTTGGCCAGTGTATACATCCTGCAATCTGTTCTACCCCTAGTGCTAACCTCTATTATCTAGGAGAGAACTGAGCCAAATTACAGTGTTATGAATTTCTCTCAATAATCAAGTCGCTTTATCTGAGACACTGTGGTTCAAATTGTCTATCTCTTGGTGAAATGCTGATTGATTAGAAAAAAAAATTGATGGAGCCCCTGGTGGTCTAGTGGTAAAGGCGCAGCGCTGTCACTGCCGAGACCTGGGTTCGATTCCCGGTCAGGGACACTCCCGGGCAGATGGAGCTCATTAGCCCTTAAAGGCAACCCATCTACGTCCTAAGGACCTCGCTGCCACCGTCCAAGCCCGCTTGGCCTCGGCAGATGAACCTTAGGATTAAAGGGTGGGCTCAGTTCTGCGCACACTGTGTCTCACCTAAAAAATCCAATGCGCAGGCTGGAAGGTATAAAGACCTTCCCCGGATCTTCACTCGTGAAGACTGGCCATTACAGAAAATTGAAGATGTTTCCAGGGTGGTCAGGATAGCTAGATTCAAAAAAGTGAAAGAAAAAGGAACATCTTTAATCTCTCTTAGCTTTACAACCAGTCTGTTGTGAATGCTGCCTAGAAATTCACGTTCAGGTTTTGGAGGGCTCAGGAATGCATGTGAAAATTCCGGAGCTTGGAAACATGATTCATCTTTGCACAGCATCCCACCCTCTCATTTTAAGGTATGTCAGTGTGTATCCTGGCAGAGAAAACGACTGTAGTGCACCCTCTCTGATACAGAGGAAGTTGAACTGTGGACAGCATGCCATTAGCATGTCATTAACCTACCCTCTGACAGTAATGGTGATGACCCAGCATGTCTAGGCTGTCACCACTAGTTAATAGCCTTACAGGTCATAAAATCTCTACTGGATACTCAATTTCCCTGCATGTATATGTTGGAGAGGTGTATGATGAACTCGCAGGAAGCTAGGCCTGCTCTCCACTGGTTTCCTTTCTGAAGGCAGAAATTATATTACATGTAGCCTCCTACTCGTGGTGTTTATTACAACCTGTTACAGACTCAGGAGTAGATTTCTGTTCACCTTTCAAACTTCTCCCTGATTAGAGGTGTCATGATCAGAAACTTCATTGGGACTTGGTAACATCCTAAATTGAGATGCAGGGATTTTAAGTTGGAATATGAGCCTCTTGACTGCATGCTTTAGATGCGTATACAGGCATTTAGGCTGGCATTGAATCAGTGAAGGAGAAACTGATTTTTAAATGCTAGTAAGGGCTTTAAACTGGAAGCCTGTAAACATGCATAGATGTGGCTGCTGAAAAGACTTGGTCCCATGTGACCCTCTGAAGCAATTTATGCTGACAAGATTTTAAAGCCAAGATTACTTTCCTTTTCTATTGGGGTAGAAGGAGGTCAAGAAAGCATGGTTAGAATCCAGTAATCTATTTTATTAGAGACAAATGTTAGCAAAATATAATTTTAAATATTTGTCTAGCTTAATTGGAAGGCCACAGAAAATTGTGTGACTTGCTGTTCTTAGTTTTCCCTGTCTCTTTTGATGATACACAACATTAGATTACTATTTAATATTCTAAACCATTGTACCTGTTGCCATATTGCATCTGCCTGTGAGGAATTTGTTTGATCATTAAGTCATTGGGTGGCAGAGGGGAAGATACAGCTCTGTGCCCTTTTTTTGAATTTATCTTTGAAGTAAAGTTGAAGCTGAAGTGTTTCAATGTATGTTGCTAGTGGCAGGCTTTTCAAACATAGCAATGACAGCATTAAAATATTCTTTAAAAGTTCTAAGAGGCATCAGTAAGACTTCAGTCTTGCACCACTGATTGTGTCATTAGACTTTGAATTTCCCTGTGCAAGAAACTTGGCATTTTTGGTATTCTCCTTTCCCTCCCCCCGCCCCCAGCTTGCACTGTTATGTTATTCCATATTATGTTGTTTTGAAGTTACAAGTTGATGAAAAGGTTTCTAGATATTTATTCACTAGAGGATGGATGAGTTACTTGGAAAAGAAGACATGTAGATTTTGGGCACTGAGACACAGTTTAGTCCGGAGTCTACATTATGTGTGGAATAATCCTGCAGGCAGTGTATCCAAATGGAAGTGAACCAGTTTGATTGCATGATGGATTACACTAGATGAACAAAGGCAGGAGGTGTGGGAGTTCATGTTAACAGCAAGTATTTAAAATCTGTTTTAAAGACATGCAAATTCTGAGCTGCAACACTTGAAAATTGGATTCTCTTGATCTTCCAAGGTGAAGTTCATGTTTTGTTGATCTCCCTGGTGCATGACATCACACCAGAAATGTTGTGATCACTTTGTTAACAGATTTATCTTCTTTATCTAGAAAAAAAATATGGATAATTCAAGTGATGCAACCACACAAATTTGCTTCCCTTCTTGTTGATTAATGTCAAAAGGTAAATTGGTTTTCCTGTTTCTCTTTGCATTCTATGTGAACTCTTAATGATTTGTTAGCTTATTATAATGTTAGAATTAATGATAAATGGGTTGCACACATAGGTCATATTAATGTTATGAAATGCTTGGTGTATGTTTGATATAAAAGAAAGCTAAATCCACATATAGAAAGCTGTGTGTATTCAAAGTTAGATTAGAAGATTGCTTCCCTGGTTTTAAGTAGCATGTGGATAGGTGTTGTGATTTTTTTTTCTTCTTTTGGTGATGATTTGTTAATAATTATTTTGTGTATTTGTCACTCAAATGATGGGAAGCCTAATAGGGGAGAAAAGACAATTAGAAAAAAAAAAACACTATTAAGAAAGAAACTTACAGAGATTTCAGTGCAGTAAGAGTGAATATCCTGGAATGGGTAGAAGAAACATCAAAGCATGCAATTTTTGTAAAGTAATGCAGCTTAATTGTCTCAGTGGCTTTTAATGTGTTTAACCCATACTATTCCATAGACATCTCCTTGCTTGACTTGCTGACTGCTGCTCCGAAGCAGTTGAATGTTATGTGCATATTTCTCTAACTTCTTCATACATGTATTTGTAGGTTAACCATTTAATTTTTAAGCAAGCTGCAACTCTACCTTAACAAGCAGAGAGCTGTTTTAAATTGAGATGTTTTAATACCCTAAAAAAGTAATGCTTCTAAATATAGTAGACGACTCTCACTTCTAAGCTAGCAAAAGCTAGGAGCAATAGATTTTATTTCAAATTATATTCACTTGATCATTGTCTAGGAGAAAATATGGTCACAACACAGAAATAGAGAAAATTACTGTGAATGCTTACTTATTATGCTGCAAGGCAGCACTGGATGAGAGACCTTAAGAGAAAGAGATCAAGCATAACATGCCTAGCTAATCTATAACATAGCTTTTCACTTAATAGTATGTTATAAATGAGGCAAAGATGAATGCTAGTCAAATAATTTACTCAGAACCCTTTTTGTGGGCCATGTAAGTGTTTGGTTTGTGGTTTTGGGTTTTTTTCCCCGGTTTTTGAAGACTCACACATAAAAGATAGCAGTAGAAAGCAGAATTTTAAAAGGTTTGTACTTGCAATGTCATTGCTGCTGATCTGGCAGTATAAATAGAAAATAAGCTCTCTGCTTTAAATTTATGTAGTCCAACTTGATTCAGTTCTCCATCTCCTCCCAAGTGAATTTATAACAACCGATGTTTAGCCTGGGTCTTCATAATTGACATGTATTGTTGCACATGCCTTGTGAGTTGTTTTTGTAGTAAAAATGTAGTGACACCTTATTACAGCACTAATGAAAGTCTTTGTCAGATAACTTGCTTCACTTTCACTTTATTAAAGAAAAAAGAGTTCTCACACAGTGAAAGACTTCAGTATAAATTAAGATTTTTACTATAATTTTTTCAAAGCTTTCAGTCTGATCTGGACTGAATTCTGCATTTGAGACTCTGCTTTTAGAATAATATGTCGGTGTTGCTTTTTAGGTACTTTTTAGGATATTCCATTAACACACTTGCATGTGTTGTTAAAGTAATTAGGAGTAGCTGAATCTCTTAACATAATATTCATGTGGTTCACACTGCTGCTTACATCAATTATAATTCGCTATACGTGTTCCATATAGACTGTCTCAAGTGTTATTCAACACCTGAAGCTGTTCCCTGAATTTTTTGTTTTTCTGTGGTGTTCCTTAGACTGGCCTGTGCTTGTGATTCGAGTTGCCGGGACGCT
The DNA here is from genome assembly GCF_022539395.1 of Myiozetetes cayanensis. Taxonomy (NCBI): domain Eukaryota; kingdom Metazoa; phylum Chordata; class Aves; order Passeriformes; family Tyrannidae; genus Myiozetetes; species Myiozetetes cayanensis. Next base: position 49,017,112 of record NW_026087631.1, read on the forward strand.
ACACTCTCAGCCTTTTGGGTACTTGTTCCTGTAGTGTGTAAGCATCCATTGCTTCCTTTGTCTTCGGTAAGGAGGTGGGAAAAGGTGAGCGGGACTTGTTGAGGTTTGCAGCTTTAATCTGTTTGGCTGTCCTTGGGATTGTGCTGGTTGAAGGGAATGTCTTCTTTGGAAGCAAGCCTGGTGCTTATTAGTGTGGGTTATTTCTTGTCATAATGCTAAAACAAAAAAGGCTTTTTAAATGACTTTATGAATGTGTCTTCCTGTCTGTCTGTATCTTTTTCTAAATGAATGCATGCTAGTCCATTACAAGTCACTTCATCTTGTTTATTGAATTGCAGATCAGAAAGAAAACCCTATTTCTGTGCTGGAGGATAATGTTGCTGTAGTTGGGAAAAATAATTACTGCAGTGACAGGCCCAACATAGAAATTAATCTGCTGCATTGTGCTTGGAGGTGTAGTTGCCAAAAGTTCTAACTCAGTCTCTCTCTGAGGTGATATTGCACATTTATTGCTTAAGTAGACAGTTGGGCTTGTGCTTTTTGAGATGAAAGAAAGTGATCTCTCTTTTAACATCTTTAGACATAATAAGAACCCCTTGCTTAAAGAAGAAAACAACAGATACACAAGTATAACATCTGATTATTGAGTTGTCATAAAACTAGATCTCTCTTTAAATCAACAGTACTGCTGTCTCAAATACAGAAATTGAAACATAAAGCCATTGGGATTAATGAAAGAATAATAATAACACAAAAGGACAGGGACAACCAGGGATTCAACTGGTATTTTAATCTCTTTTGCCTCCAGTATTTGACCGTGTTGTCATGTGATTTAAAGATTTCTTAAATACAAAATTTACACACACACAAAAAAGCCCACGCAGCACTGGAAATGTGGAATTTGGTTGGCTGATGTTGCTTAAAGACTCCCTGTGTAAGGAGTGCATACTGTGAACTTGTGGAGCTTCAGTTAGTAATGTTTATATTGAATTGTGAACATCCTTAATGAAAGGAATGCTGCAGTAATTGCTCCTTGAGTTAGAGCAGACTAAATGCAAGAGAAATTATGCTAACTCATGGATATTATTTTGTGTATGTCCTGTTGCACCAATAAAGGCTTCATGTTCTGTTTTGGAGTCTTTCTCAAAACTGGTCTTCTGTTGATAAATGAAGCCTAGATATTTGCAGCAGCAGACTTATAATAATACTGTTAATGAACTCCTCCACCCCACCCCAAATGGGGAAGCTTTTCGTCTTTCAAAAACATCCAATGCATCTCTCTCCATGCACTGCTTAAACACTGTGGTTGTGTGTGGTAGGGGGTGACAGGTCTGGTACTGTATTGGTTTGCTTTGTTTAATTCAGATGAGACTGAAATTCTAAATGTTCTGCTTGGTCCTCTGGACCATTTCTTGTGGTGGGAGAAGGCACTGTAATAATTTGTTTGTTTGTAGATGTTTTACGTGCAATATCCAGTTGAGTGTTCACAAGGTCAGACAGAGGGGGACTTCCTGTATTCTGGTATTCTGAAGCATTTTGTGCAAGCCTTGAAGGCCTTTAAATGTGAAATTCAGTCTTAGTTCAGTTTTCAACTTGTAGACTATCAGCTTAAATTATGCAGTGGCTGGAAGTTGTCAAAAAGACAACTCAACCTGGCAGCGCTGAGGTCATAGTTTTCTGAGATGAGTTTCTCTGCCTCTAGAAGGGGAGTAGTCTTTGATCAAACTGCAAGGAAGTACTATGAGGGCATTTTCTGATAATGCAAAGGGCTAAGAAACCCTCTATTTGAAGAACCACTGTAATTTGTGGCTAGGAGGGTGAGACAGCAAGTCAAAGCACAGGGCAGTGTGGACATTGCAACAGAATTGAGGGCTGTGAATGCCCGCACTGTAAAGCTGCTGCTATGGCTTCATTGTGTTATCTCCAGGCAGTAAACATTGAGAAGCTGTACCTCCAAATCTACAGTGACTCAAAGCTGAGGTTTATAAATGAGTAAATCTGTACTTTACATCAGTCAGTACATGTATGTGCATGGGAAGTGCAAAGTGCACACTGCCTCTGCATTGTTGGATGCATGCAAAGACTTAGGAATGCTTCTGCTACTCTTTTTTCCATCTTAAAGTATGGTTACTCAGTCTGAAGTAACTGGAGTTGCTCAAAAGGTTTCATCTGTGTAATCTACTAATGCCTTGTTTTGCGGGTAATTTGTAGTTTATGAAAAAACTCACAACACTGAGTAATAATTATAAATATATTTCTTCTAGCAATCTGAATTGATTGTGAACGTGTTGCATACCTCTTGCACAACTGAAGTGTGCATGCAGCTTAAAAGCTTATATATAAAATTATCAAGCAGAATTGTTTCACCTTAGGGGTAATTATTTTTTCAGATAATAATTATGGTGCAGGGCTAAGCATATTGTCATGGCAATGCTTTAATCATGTGCTGCAGCTCTTACCTAGGCACCTTTAGTTTCTGGTAACACTGGAAATACAGAGTAACTTGGGGGAGGCCAAATAAACTAGTTTTTAAATTATTATTAAAAGACCTGTATGGAATGTAGGCTCTTGTTGATGTAAACTACTACAAAAAAAAAAAAAATTCCTAGCTAGGTTAAGTTTCATGCATCTTCAATTCTCTCCTATATGATTCAATTCAGTTATCTTCCTTTTTAATCAAATGTTCTGCTTTCAGGGGAATGAGATCAGGGGAATTGTACCAGAGTTGAACTGTAATCTAGTGATAAAATCTCACTGGAATTGTGAATGAAACTGAACTTTTGGACCCACTTCATACTGTACATGATTCCTTGTCTCTAACTTCTATTATTTAGATTAAGGCATGTTCATGGTAGAATAAATTGTTGATTTAATTTAATTTTTGGGAAAAAATATTTTTCTACATATTTCCAAGAATGAAGGTGAGACTGCAGAGGGGAGTAATTGGCAATTACTGTTACTGCCATTATGGGGTTTCAGGTGCTGTCACTTCCATGGTTTAGACAAATTAAAATCATGTCAGGAAACCATTCAGTTCAGTTGTGTATGTCTCTTCCTTCTGTGGAAAATCCAGATAGAAACGAGTCTAATAGAGCTGATCAGAAAATTGATCTTTTGACATCCATTTCATCATGCACCTGTTCTGCAGACAATTTGTATAAACTCTAATTGTGTTTTCTTGCCCGTCATCAAGATCGGAGCAGACTAAATTTTGTGAACTAGCTTTTCAGATTTTTAATGAAGTAGGTTGTATACCAAATCTAAATCTCCCCTGTAGAAATGTTGTATGTGAAGTTCTTTAAGGAAATAGTAAAAGCTACCTTAGTAAACTTTATGCTAGTATTCAGACTATTGTCAGGTCTCTTGGTGGTGTCTCATTTATAGGATTTAATTGCAACACCAAAACTTAATATAATTTAATATTTTTCTTCCTTCACCACAATGTACCAAAGTTAAGTTACCTTTGTAAAATGAGTACTACTTTCAGTTCTTTCTTGGTATATAGTGTTTACCTAGTGCATGGGTGATGAGGAATGGGAGAAAGAAAAGATACTTTACTGCAATGTGATGCTGCACTGTCATGCCTAATGTGGGATAAGACCAGAGATAATGATTTGCAAATTATCATTGAAAATTGTTTTCTAGTATTGAAGAGAAAATAACCCCTGGAAATGTCTGTTTTTTCCTTTTCAAATGAATTCTGTCTTCATGCGAATAAAATAAAAACATTTTGATTCCATCTTATGGATAAACTTGTTAAAGAAGGCATGAAGAATTGAGTTTGTAGTAAATTCTTTTAGTCTGTTTACTGCTTAATGATTCTATAAAGAGATACTTAGGATTAAGCATTTCCCTGAAACTGGAGAAAGTCTTGCTTTGATTCTGAAGTTTCTAATGTGGATTTTACTGAAGCTGTCATTACGAATTTGACAATTCTGGTCAAATTATTTTGTAGTCTTTAAATAAAGGTATTTTCTTAATACTATGAATATGTAAAAAGGCAAACAGCAAAGCCTGGTGTATGTTTAGTGACAATGAAAGGAAAGGCTATTTTAAATGTTACTCATGGAAATATGTATGACTGTGCAACATATTCCATGCTCTTTTGTGGACATGTAGATAGAAAGGACCATTTTTTTGTGAGATTTAGATATGTGAAGGAATATCAAAATGTTACTACTGTTAGGACATAGGCCTGGGCTGATGCTGTTAGCTTTGGTGCCTGTAGCTTAAAGGACATAAAACTTAAAAAGTCAGTGACTTAAGTTTGACTGAAATATTACATAGGACATGAAAACATAGAATCCTGAAATGATTTGGATTTGAAGGGACCGTAAAGATCATCTAGTTCCAACTATATGTTGAAGTTGTGTGGTCCCTATATTGCCAGCAATGTCCCTTGCTATTTTAATTGTGTTTGGAAAGTGTACATAGTTAAAGAGAAGCAGTGCATGTCCAATATTAAATTCAGGAAATTGAAAGTGTTTCTATAGGATGACTTCTGTCAGTGAGTATTTTTTTCTACCTGAAGCTTATAATGCTCAGGACTTCTATGGGTTTGAGTTACTCTGTGTAAAATTCCTTTATTTTTAAATAGCAGTGTTGTTTGAGGTGAACATGGAATGTTGATCTTAAGGAGTTACCCACTCTTTCAGTTTGCCAGATGTTCTAGTACCACGTTGGTTACAGAACTGCGTGTTAACCTCAGGTGTTAATTGACTGTGTAACATTTGAGCTACTGCTGTGATTTGCTTGACGTGTAGCAGATAAAAGATCTGACATGTTTTTCTGTTCAAACAAATAAAACTGAGGATTTCATCCATTCTTTTTCAAGGAATATTAGTAGAGTAGTTTACCATGAGTCTCCTGTTTATTTAGGTGACTTATGATGTATGAAAATCTGACTGTGTCCTCTCGCCATTTTTCTAATTTGAAAGAGCTCTGAGCCAAGCAAGGATTATCTATGAAATAATTGTATCTGTCTTGTAAAATGGAAGGAAAAGCAAAATATAGTAATTTCTGGAACATTATGCTAGGGGGCACAAACACTGGAGTGGATGATTTGGGGAGAGTCCTGTCAGTTGAAAGGATTTAAGTATGTGCATTGCTTGGAATTGTGGTCTCACCTATCCCTGCCTTTCTATGTTCCTGAGATTAAATTCTGTATCACTAGGGCACACAGCTAGTACTGACAGGTTTTTGAATAAGCAGAGTGAGAAAGTGGCCTGCCTGTGTGCAATTCTTGATATAGTGAAGGGGAGCACCCTTGCAGGTGTTTCTTGGGATGCTTCTCTGGAGAGGTATGCAAAGAAAATGACAGCGAGAGGACTGAGTTGGGCTTTTACTATGGTGCTAGATGGGGAATGGAATAAACCAAAGCTGAAAAGTGAAAACATCAAACTTGGGCTCTAAATAGAAAAAGAGAGAAGGAAAATGAGAGAAGCCTCAAAGTTCTCAAAGTCTAAATGCTGAAGAAAACTTTAACACTGGGAGAGAGCAGAGACATGCAAATAGGGATTTTCTATATATTCCCTATGCTGTCTAGACTAGAGAGAAGTGACAACTTGCAAAGGAATTTTAAACATATGCTTCAGTGACTGGTCAATTGAAGGAATAGATGATAAATGAGATTGCTTCATCGTTAAAATTTCAAATATACCAACTCAATAGCTTGGTACATCCTCCAGGTGACATTGCGCCGTAGTTATGTATTATGCATTTGGTTTAGTTACTGTAAAAACTTCAGAAAGTTTGGAAAGCCTTTACAAAAGCTTGATGATAAGACTTTATTTTGTGTAATTAAGACACTGCTCTGGGCAATGGACATATTTTAGTGTTGAGTGCTGTTGAAGTAATGCAGTAAAAAAGCAATTTTTGTTTTCTTCCCCTCATCACCAGTGTTTTGTCATAGGCCACGATTTTGGAATATCTGTCTTTAGTTATGAACATGTTCTGATGTCTTTAAGCAATTTGTGTTTCATGAGCTCATACAGATGATTAATTTCTTTTGTTACAGCCTCTTATTCTCACGCTGAGCATGATTTTTTTTCTTCAGAGAAAACCATCATGTTTTAATATAGCTAACAAAAATTCACTTCAAGGTATGACTTCATATTGAGTCAAGAAAGACTATTTCTGAGATGCTTTTTTGGTCTCTGTAAGTGGTCACATGCCAAAATACTGTTCAGTGCATACAGTGCAGTAGTTACATGTAACCTTTTGAATTTTTAGCAGTGCTAACTAATTTACAAGCAGTGTTTGGGATAAATAATGCAGGATGCAGAATTTCTGTAAGAAGATGAAATGACAGGATGGTTATTGTGCTCAGTGAAAATATTCATCTGTTTTTTTATCTAGAAGGCAAAATTCTTGCTAAATTACTGAAACTGAAAAAACCATGCAGGATGTTTTTAGACTTTTCTCCATGTATCTCTCAAGGATTATAAAATAAAGATAAAAGGTACTGTGGGGACCAATGTGCAATTCACATATGTTGACAGAGTTTCAGGAAAACATTCAGTTGCAATTTTGTAACACAATGATTCATGCTAGAAAATGATACAGTGATTCACACATGTAAATGTCTTTTTTTGGCTCAGAAGTATATTTATGTACATACCATAAAGCATGGTTACAACGTTTCCTGGAGTTTAGAAGTTAAAGTGAAAACTGCCCCTTTAGAAATATTATCCTGCAGGAGCATTATGCACAGAATAATCCCTAGAAAAGATTAGAAATTAGATTTTTAGTTCTCAGTAAAATATTAGTGCTAATTATAGCTGGATATGGAGTCATATCAAAAGTTTAGATAAAGGAATTTGAAGAATTTATCCTCAAAAGACATCCTTTTTCCCACTTTACTCAGAAGTTCAGAAATTGCATTGTGGATTTCTGAATGGAAGAAGTGGGAGCAGTCTCCTATGGAGTGACCATGCTTTCATTGTATTTCCCTTCTATCCCAAATTCAAAACTTTGCAGCAGAGTGGCTTTTTACTGTCAAACATAAAGTGACCTCAGTCTCTCTTTGATTGTAATCCAAGAATAACTGAGATTTTCTCCTTTCGTTCTGGAGGATGCATCTAGTCTAAAAGTCAACTGATGCTACTGTAATTGAATTGCCAAATTTCAGTTCAAAGTAGATGCAGTTTTAGAGCATGTTGCTCTTCTTGTCACTGTATTGACTGTCCTGTCATTCCTCTCCCAGGTTCATGGGCTTTTGTGTTCTCCTGTGTCTACATAGAGGATCCTTAACAGGGATTATAGTGACTTTTAAACTTGCTGTCTTTTTGGAGAGGTGAACTGAGAACAGGCTGTTGAGTAAATCCATTAGGTAGCTGTGCTTATGGGGCCATGTGTTCAAATGGTTATCAAATAAGGACTGATCAAATGAATTGCTGTGTTTCTTTGTTGAACTAAAAAGTGCTACTCTTGCACAGTCTTCCTATGTCAGTGCTCTCTGGTGAGACATCAGTAACTGCAAAGCTCCTAAGTAATGGTGTCAAATCTGAAATAAAAAAAAAAAAAAAGTTAGAAAAGATGTAGCTACTGAACAGTTTCTTGTTGCTTTAAGTACAAGCTGATGAATGTTTCTCAGAGGTAGGAGAGGAAGATGAATCGCCTCACAGGATACTAGCTCCTTAAGATAGGAAACCAATTTGATGTCTTGAACTGTAGACATTCCAACATTTTATCTAAATATATTTTCACTTGATATGAAGGATGGCTCTGCTTTTTTCTCCTCCTTATCAGGAGAATTATTTTTGTGATAGTTTGGACCTGGCTCCCTGCCAAATACCCGAAAGTCACGACAGCAGCCCCCTTCCTCCTCCCTTCTCCTCTTATGGCAAAGAAAAAAAAACTATAAAAAATTAAAGAACCCAAAGTCAAGCTGCTTATATAAATATATATATATATTTATGTAAATTACAGTTATATACAGTTAAAATGCTATATACACAGTAAAAGGGGATCCACCCCCCGAAGGGATAGGGAAAGGGGGAAAAAAAGGGACGAAAGGGAACAAAAGGGACAGATATACCTGATCAAACTCAAGAACTATACTAGTAACTAACAAAACAGATCTCACCACTTCCCTTAGAAAAGCAGGATTGGCAGAAACAGCCAGCACTCTCCGAGCCCCCCACATGGCAGGCCAGCGGTCACTACAAGCCTCAGCTTTAGATAAGCGAGACCAATGCAAGGACCTACAGTTCCCGACCGTCACCGGAAGAGAAGAGAGAGAGGTCTCTAATCTCCAACTTATTTATACTCTGGTTTACGTAAAAATCGTATGGAATACTGGGTACTTGACCACTTCCTTGGTTACAAACTGGTCACCAGGAAGGCCTAGATCAAAACCATCACATTCTCCACCCCTTATTCCATACTATTTTTACATAACACCTATATTCCACTTTCACTTGTATCCCTCGCATATATACACATGCATAAATGTATATAGTCCTTGTTCATTCTTTAGAGCATTCATCTTGTTGTAGAAGAATCAGCATAGCAGAATAATAATTCAGCATTCAAAAATAATTGTGAGAATAGTGGGTAGTTACTTCTTTGCCTGGTTAAGTGTTGGGGTAAGTCTGCTACATAAAAAGAATGCAGGAGTTGTAATATTGTTAAATTAACCACGTGTCCAAGATGGTGATTTTAAACCTTTGTGTAACCCTTCTTGTTCCCATAAACCCCTCACTGTACCTGTGGAATGTCTGAGAGATAACTAGAAACTCATCTATTGGTTGTTAACCCCTTGTCATGATTGGTTACCCTGGGATCCCTCCAAAAGGTACTTAAACCATTGTTAGATCAATAAAGCTCTCTTCTGCTCTCTTCGCTGCTGGACTCCCTGTGTGCTGTGTGGTCTCTGTCTCCTGGCATAGGGGCCTCCGCCGCCTGTCCCTGCCACGAGGGAAACCTTCACAGAGCTGCCGGGAGGACCCTCCAGAAACCCCCCCAAAAACTGCAACAGTTAAGTGTGATTTCATGCTGTGCCTTCTGCCCAGACACTGCCGGGTGGCTTCCACCACTCTGCAGCAGGTGTTTACTGGGAGTGCTGTTGTTTTCCTGAATGTTTTTTTTCTTTAATGAGTAGCTAGGAGAAAGCATCTTTGTGTTCACATTGTTGAGCAGTACCAAGTGGCATACCTTCTTCTGTGGTGTGGTATGTAGTCTTAACCAAGTGAACTGCTGAGGAACTGTAGCAGCAACAGAAGGTACTGATGGTGCTGCCTCTCAGAATATGGAATGATGTCCAAGGATGTATATTTGGTGAGGAGATGAATGCTGAGTTTATGTATATGCCTGGGTCTCAGGTTTTCTTAAGTTTTCGTTGTGCATTTCTTTGCCTGGGGAACTCTTCCAAAGAATAGGAGTAACTCACACCTTTCTGGCAATGGGGTAGAGTTCTGTGTCTTGTGTTAGGGTAGTTAAGGTATTGTTAAATCTGTGGAATGATCCTTTGGCCACTAACATAATTTTTGCATGTTCTTCACAAACTTTGGCAATCTCAGTTGAGATGTTCCTCAACCAGCAGAGCTGAAATGCCAGCTCCTCTTATCCAGTGGACTTTAGTTTAGAAAAGAGAAATAAAAAAACCCACAATGGTACCAGACGTACCTTGGTCATTCATGTTTCAGAGCTTGGCTCTGTATTGAAGGCTGATGTGTTTTTGAAGCAAGGGCTGGCAACTGACAAGGATGTCTGTTCATCAGCATTTTTTGGGTAAATGACAAGTAGCCTCAGATTTGGAATAACATTGAGTGCTTGTAGTGCTGACTGCAGTTAACGTAATTGTGCTGGTGACTGGGATAATACCCTTTTTTAAACACAGGACAGCTGAAATAGCTGTAGGCATCTAAAGAACATAACATATGTAGTAGAATAGTTTTTGCTTACTGTTCTAGAACACTGCTTATGCAGACAAAATCTGTGCTTTACACTGTTGGTGTTAAGCAGTTGTATTCTTTGCTGTGTGGCTTCTTGGAATATCTCTGACTGATTCTTTTCCATCTAATGGGTTAATGGGGAAGCAGTTCTTGGCTGCAGTTACCATATGAGCAGAGGTACCTTTAAAGAGTTCTTGCTTACTCTTCAGCTTCTTTAGAAGTCTCAGTATGGATTCTTGTGCCTGTAGCCCTTCTGAAAATCTTTAACATTTCAGAGAAGGCAAGTCCCATAATACCGTCATCCTCAAGCTGATTTCTGTGGGCTCCTTAGAGGAAACCTTCCAGCAGAACTTGAGGTGGATGGTAATAAAAAAAAGCAGCGCAGCAGGAGAATTCTATAGAGTGTCTTGAAAAAAGTAAGTTTATCTTCCAGCTACATTGGAAGCCTTTTCTCTTTTTATTTTATATCTTGTTCTTGGGGATTGCTGGTTAATAATTAACATGTACTACAGTTACCAATTGAAGAAAAATTGAATTTGAAATAGCAGTAGGTTCAATTAAATATATCTGGGAATTAGTTGTTTCTTTTATTGCTCAGGAAGGGAATTTAATTATTTAAAATGTCCTTTCTTGATACATTTTTGTTTTACACAAGCAAAAATGACCAATGGCTAATTACCATTCCTGAGGAATTTAATATTTTCAGGCTTTAAAACTTGGGACTTACAACCAGAAAAAAAATTAAGCCAATTCAGGATGAAATATTACTTAGTTGGTTTGAGCACATGCATGAAGCTGATGACAATCCTTGCAAAACACAGTCAAACCTTGTCAGAAATCAAATATTTATCTCCAGTGTGTGGTGTAGAATAGTGTAGTAGACTGTGTGTACAGCAAAATGAAGTAATTAAATATAAATGGAGAGAATTGGAATTCTCGCTCAGTCACAAAGAATGGAAAGTGAATCTGTTCCTTCTACAGTTCATTTCCCACCCCCTGCCACACCCCTCAAAAGAAAATGTGCAAGAACACCAAAAGGTCCTTCATTGTGCAGCAGATATTACCAGAGTGGATTCAGTTTACTTTTTCCTATTGATTTATGTTCCATAGTTGACTGCATTAATATGCCATATTAGTCATGTCATGGCTATTGGCCACACTCTACAGGAGGAAAAAATACTTGTTTCTAAATGTCAACTTGCAGAATTTCCTGTTATGGTGAGAAGATACATCTCCTTACCATGCATTGCTCTTTCTAATAGAATTCTCATAAGACAATTGTTTGTTTTTTTTTGCTTTTTGTTTTTTTTTTTCAGAAAAGCTATACTAATCGGGGAGTGAACAGTATTAAAAATATTCATCTGTTTGGTTTTAAAGGAAATGAACTTCTCCCCTATGGTAATAAAATACAGTAAAGTTGTCTGTGTTAAAAACAGCACAAGAAGAGATCTGAGTTAAACTATATTGATTTTTTTAGTGGGCTGTAGCAAGGTTAAGATGATCACTGTTAGCTTTTTGTCTTTAAGGCTGGCTTTCCTACAGGTAGGGACCTTTGACTTTGGTGAACACAACTTGATGCCATCCTCATTACAGAGTACCTTTCATAGCAAGAGTAGTGCTCTAAAGTGTTGCTGGTTTCAGCAGTGCACAGAACACAGGTGTCCAGCAACAGAGGTATCCTTGTTCCTCATGGCTTCCTTTATATTTTAAATGGTCACGGATGCTTCCAGATCAATGTTTGTTAATTGATTCTACAGACTCATGCCAGTAGCTTGGTGACTTGAATAAATCTGTGTATCTGGCACGTGCCCTTTTGCTATGGTTGGATTTATTCTGCTTTGCAATTACCCTTTTGAATGCCAATACTATATATACAGTTTCAGCTGGACTGTAAGATTTGTTCTCAGTATTTAGTCACATATAATAAATTTACTTTTGAGGACCTACAGTTTGTGGAATAAAATCTAACCAGGGAATATGTCCTTTTTTGTGAATTAGGGTCTTGATTAATTAATTTGCATTGAATGATTTTTAATTTTTTTGTAATGAAATTTTAGATGCATTTTAATCCTAATCCTCCTGGTGAAAAATAATAATTTCAGGAGACTGAGAAAATTCACACACTCAAAATTTTAAATATTTGAATTTTGCTGCACAGGTAGAAAGGAGTACCAAATACATCATTAAATTAATATTTACACATATAGCTGACAGTTTTTTCATTAATTTTAAAAAAAAAGTTTGCTTCTGTGTTACGGTTGATGTGAAGTTGCAAGGGGGATCAGAATATAACATCAGAAATTTTGGTAAAAAATCCAATACTGGGCCCTGGAATACTGGTAGAATTGTGCTTGACATAATTTTGACTTTCCAAATGTTATGAGAGGGTAAAATCATTTTAAACGTTGGGATATCTGCATTTTTACACTATTCCCCATGTTGGCTGTCGAACTGTGTATGTGATTAAAAGCAAAGGTCAGTGTTGATTTGATATCTCTCAACATAAGTTGAGTTTTAGTTTTGATTTTAGCATAGTTTGTTACATGTCAGAGAACAGAAACTACCTTTTTATTGTGATTGGATCTCAAGAGACCCTGGAAGCTGCATCTGATAAACTCACGTAATTGTTTGACATTTTAGTAGCAAATTCAAGGAAAATAGTGGATTCTCATATTTGGAAATGCAGACAAAGTAGTTGTCTTTCTGGTATATTAATGAAATTACCTGGATGCTTTATAATGTTCATAAGCTGAACTTTCAGTGTTTTTGTTTTGTTTTGTTTTGAACATGATATACTCAGAGTTAATTCAGAAATAAATTTCTTTAAAAATGCATCTGGCTTCAGATTATTTTTTTACATTTATTTGCCTTGGCTGCAAACGTGTCATGCTTCCTACTCTTGTTAGGCCTTGTTTTTCATCTTGGGTAACCTTGGTAAGTTATGTAGCTTTTCTGGAGAAAGTAGTTATGTGTCTTCAAATAACTCAAATTCATTGTCATTAAACATGATTGTTGTCTTTATGGACAACTTTTAAATATTGCATGAAAGGAGGAAAAAAAAATACTGATTATAGCATGTATTATCTTTGTACTAGCTTTTCTTGATTTTTAGTGCATTAGTGAGTAAAAGAGGCTTGCAAAGTCCTTTACAGGGCCTGATGTTTCAGTCAATATAGACACTGTGCATGACTTGAAAAAAGAGATTTTTCTCATTCCTTATATTATCGATCTCTGTTCTGTAAAATAAACAGGTTACCAAAGGATAATGCAGTGGGCCACTAGCTGACATCAAGTAACATTCCTGATTAGTCCAAATTTTATAAGTAGTTGATGTTTGAGTAAGTACTATGTAACCAAAAAGTTTAAAAAGCCTTTAGTTGAAAGATCGTGGTAGCTTTTAGTGCTTCCTTTTCTCAAATCAGGGATATTTTTTTTCCTACTGACACACTGACCTTTGCTTGTACATTTCTTTATTTCCCTTTGTGCTGCCATGCCCCCTTACAGAAGGAAAACCAAACCAAAAAACACTCCAAAACTCCCACCAAAACAAAAAGCCAAACAAAAGAAAATACCAGAAAACCAAAACTGAAGTTATTGCAGGTATCCCTTGGTTTACAGGAGTCTGCCATGAGAAGTAATTTAAAAGGTTACCATAGCTGTTTTAAAAACCAGCTTGGTCAGAAGTTAATCATCAGCACTTAGGAAGAGGGTATGCTTTTAGTTTCTGAAGTGAGGCAAATTTTGACATTTTTAGTGGTTATTTCAGATTTTTATAAGTGTGTGTTTGGAAGAACTACTTCCAAATTCTAAAACTATTACTGTAAAACAGTAAGGGTCTGCTTGGGAAGGTGCTCGTTCATGGTCTTCCCTCTCAGCTAAGCTTTAATACAAAACATTTATTATGCATTGGTTTCCTGATCACCTGCACATTTTCCATTATTTATTTGAACTCAACCCACATTTCTGTCCTGAACCTTGTTTCAGTAGGAAGCAGGAACTGTGATGACTTTGTGGGCAGAGAGGGGTCCCTCAATACTCCCATGAGCCCTTGAAGGAATTTGTGTAGTGCTTTACTCAGGCTGTGCTGCATTGTGCGCTGGAGAAATTGCCTTAGGGGAAATGGTTCATGTAAGCTTCCAAAATTTCTCTGCTCAAGCAGTCCTTTAGATGTGCAGTCACTGTGTAGTCTGTAAAAAGGGATGGTCAGTTTTAGTTAATACTCAGTCTTGAGTGTGTTTTGAGAGCTGCTTTTGCTGACCTATGGTTGAATGATGGTTGGAGCAGAAGGCCAGGCTGGATGACCTGAGACATCCTTCTGACCTGATTTTTGTATTTTCCTGCTGCTGTCACTGCTCTGCATCCTCATGCCACATCAACCGTGCTGCCTTCACATTTCCTTGACACAAGCAGGAAATGGAGGTTTTATTATGAGTAATAGGAAGAGGGTAGAGCTGGGGCAAACAAATAACCCATGGAGAAAGCTTTTGGTAATCCTTGCATCCCCAACTTCCACTTCTAATGAGAGGCAGGAAAAGATGTTATTTTCTATTAGACTTCATAGTAACTAGGATAGGACAGTCCATGCAATACACAAGAAGCCCTCATATTCTGAATGTAGTACCTGATCACCATTCAGCAAATAGAAATAAATTCCCTTTAAGTAATACAACCATCATATGTAATGAATTACAGTAATAGAAATATTAATGTGCAACGGTAAACCAGGTAATTTTAAAACCTAATGGTAAGTGTTCTCTTGAGAGTCTGGGGACAAAATGGACTTTGTCCAAAACATATTTGTAATTGCGTTATATACAGACTTCAGAAAACTGAAACATCATAAGTGCATGTAAGGAAGACGTAATTATATGTTCTCTGTGGCCAGCACTTAAAAAATTGGATGTAATTGCAGTCCCATTTGTTTGTTAATGATGCAGGTATTTGAAAATAGTGCATAAGTGATCAAATAGTTGCATAAGTGATCAAAATCTAGAGAAAGCAGTGCAGTTGGTGCAAAACTGCCATATGGGCGTGCAAGGTTGTCTTGTCACTCCTGGGTTTTGGTGAGTGCACGTAGGCTTGCTGTGTATTGAGAGTTGTCTGTAAAGCAGGGTTGCATTTCTAGGATTAAACTGCACAAACTTATTTAACAAAGCTCATTGTCATATTTGCTTTGGTACCACCTGTGTATTTTTATTCAGAGTGATTCTTCTGCTACTTCTTGCTGATTCAGCTGGATTCCCCATGTTGCTTCTGGGAGAGGTAACCACCAGGTAAATATTTCTGCTTTTGTTGTGACTTCTGATGTTTGCTTCTTGTGGTGTCCCTTTTAGCTTTGAATGTTTTTATGGGAATTTCAGGATTTGCCAGGGTTCAGTTGCTGCTACTTTGCAGTCTTATACCTCCAGTTAAGCCCTGCATTAGCTCTGTTTTGTCTCTTTTAATCAAGAAAGTTCTTCTTCCATGGGCTGGTGCTTTGGTTTCAAGCTGCCTCTGTGTGAATCAACAGGATTTGTCTCTGGAAAGTTGTTTTCATTTCCCTGTTTCCTTCTTAGAAGGCTCCCTTACTTCAGATCCAGCTTCTTCCTGGAGAAGGCAACTTTTATGAATAGTCAGTTTTTATCGGGGAAAAAAAAATGCTTTTGATAGTGTAGCAGTTTATAGTGAAGCCCATTCCTTTCCTTAGCATGTGTGTGGGTGTCCGTGTAATAAGATTGAAATCTTGGATCATGTTTGATAAACTTATGCATGTATTGGTTACATAGGCAAAATTAGAAATTGAATATAAATAGACAAAGACAATTTCATAGTAATTTGTTGTTGTGGAGCTATTTCTTGGTAGATATTCTTAGTGTTTTCATACTCCCCAAGTTAACCCTTCTGTCACCAGTCGTGTGAGTATAGCAGTTTTACCTTTTTATAAATACCTTTATCCCAATGTATGGATTTTTTGTAAGCAAGTCAGAAAAGAGCACTATTGTGATACTGTGATGTGTTTGTTTTTTTTTTTTTTCCATTTGTTTTGTTTTGTTTTCATTTCTGTGGTTACCAATCCAAGCACATATGTTCCATTTTTGATTTTTTTCCCCACCCCCTCAGTTTGTGCATACAGGATGAAACAGTCTTGAGACCAGAACTATAGGACTACTTACTTAAAAAACAACATGACAAGTAATTTCTTGCTCTTCTCTTATTATTCTGATTTCCAATATTTCTCTCCCCCCTCAAAAAAAAAAAAAAAGAAACAAAAGCCTTGTTTTTCACACTTGTGGTCATGCAGTGAAGGTTTTGTATTTCTAGAGGAACTTTTTTAGCCAGAGTATATTGGTTAATTTTCAATCTGTAGCTTTCTCTGCCATCATGCCTTCTGGATATTATGATCAAATCTTAAAGTAGAAATGATAAATCCTACATAGGATCCCCCCAAAATGGTAAACAATAACTAGGATAAAAAAGACAGCTTTATAATATTTTGGCTTGGAGTCACAGTTTAGATATTTCAAAATAAATACTCAAAAATTTTATATGATATAAATTTATATTTCCCATTCAGGAAACTGAGTTCATGGCATATAATCTGCAAACTAAGACAAGTAACTTCCAGTTTAATTGTCTAAAAATATTTGTTTGTTAGCTTTAGGCACTTCCACTGTATTTATCCTTAGATGTCATTTTAAAGACATTAAAGAATGCCAGTATCAAGAACCACCAATTTTAATCAGAGTAAACAGTTCTGTTTTACTTTCATTAGCAAATCTTAATTTGTTTAAGAAAGGGCAAAGTGGCCCTTATTAGTCTGGTCAGTGCTCAGGGTCAAGCTTGGCAACTGCATGAACATGAAGAGAAAAATAAATGTATCTCCTAGTGGAGATAAATTTGAGTGGGATGTTGCACTACTCATTCCAGAGCAAAACAGGTCAACTCTCTTAAGCATCCATTTCTTTCCCATAACTCCAATATTACTGAGAAATCATATATCTGAAAATTAAATTAAATACTGTATTTGCTATTAGTTGTGAAACAAGCTTAAGTCTGCAAAAATAAAATAAGCTCTACCTTCTGAATTTGTCTTGTAATTGAGTACTACTATTCCAGTTAAAATACTTCAAAGTGATAAATTCTTGTGGCTTTTAAAATCTGATCTCCCTTGCAGAAGTAAGTAAACCAAGAGATCAAAGAGAACTGTCATACATTGATCTTTTTCTGAGGCTCTGCTTTTATAAATCCATAATGTTATAGAATGGCAAATGCAAAGCAAAATGTATCCCCCAGATGCACATTAGCTTCAACTGTGCTACTAACAGTGATTTGAAACCTGCTCTCTAATTCATTGTCTTATGTGAACTGCAAAAATGGGATTTTAAATGTTCTTTTTCCTTCCTAATCCATTCTTGCTCAGTATTTGTTGGTATGTATTTAAGGTGTATACATATTTAATTGAAATCTTCCCTGGCCTTCCCCTGCCCCCTCCCCCTTCCTTGTTAACAGTAAAATGTCTGTTTTTACCCAGTGTGCATACATACATACATAAAAACATATATATATATATATATATATATATATATATATATATATATATGATGGAGTAGGTAAGGGGGGATTAACTAACTACATTAATCTGCAAGTGTGGTCATATTTGCAAATAATAACTTCACCATTTTCATGATTAAAATTCAGAGCAGATGATGTAATAATAAAGATGTGCCAAAGATACTTGAACACCATGCACAAATCTAGGGCATTTTTAAGGGAGTTTATGATGTAAATGCTTGGTTTTTTCAGTGTATGTGCAAACTAGCTGCTTCCAGGGACTGTGTTTCTTCTTTGACTTTGTTCTGAAACAAGGAAATATTGATGGAAGTAGAAAAAAAAATATTTTATGAAACCTATGTGCTTAATTCTGCTTTATGCTGTGCATCAACAAGGTGTAGCACAGATTCTCTTTAAAGATTTAAAAATAATATTTCCATGCTCATCTCCCTTCCATCTTTCTGTGTAAGACTTCAGGCTATAATTTCTGAGCAAAAGATTGTCCTGGTAATTTTGGGAGCGATGTGGTATGTGTTGGCTTTTTTTTTTTTTTTCCTTGAGACTTCAATATCATCTGGATTTTTATTTTAAGAATATATATTTGTAAGTGTTTAGATCTGTACCTGAATCCTTTTACCTTGGGCATTTCAGGTTTTGTGTATTAGCTCTTAAATTTTGAAGGACTAAACTCAAATTTGAATCATGGTCAAATTTGAATGCCGCCTCTTTGCAGCATGAAAAGAGAAGAATTCTGAATGATGGAAGAAAATTCTGTCTGTGCAAGTTAGTCTTTTTTCACTTTCCACTTCCTTTGTGTAAGTATTCCAGCCTCTTTTCTTGTAAGGAACATTTTTTTTGTTGTCTTTGCTCTAACATCTGCGCAGGTGCTGCCCCTACCCTGTGTGGTCACACATTTCAGTAGGTGTGCTGTTAACACAAAAGCTGATGGAAGTAGGAGTCACGGTTATAAATCACAAATCACCTTTGTAACCCTAACTCTGACCCTAAGATCAGGCAATTTCAGTGGTCCTGTTATCCAAGAATGTTGACATAAGATCCTGGCACACAATTCCTGTGTATTTGCTTTTCTGATGTTTTGCCTGAGTCAGACTGGAGCCAAATGAGAAAGTGTGAGAACTTTTTGTATTCTACCAGTTAAGGTACTGATAGGAGATCAGGGTTGTAAATAATAAATGGGTCACTGATTCTTTAGTGTGTCCTGTTCTGAGAGAAGTCTCTGGGCATCATGTTAAAATATCTGCAGTATGGGCTTTTATGTACAAATTTTGATAGCTTTGTGTCATCTGTAGAATATGGGCTTTTGTTGATGGAGGGGCTCGGGTATATATGCACATGATCTATAAGATCTCCAATATGTCTGCTTTATTAGAAGAGTTTCGAGTTTTTATAATTTCTCTATACAAGGTCTCATGACCAGATGCATACCATTGGTTACAAGCTACTGTCCAGATGTAAACATATATTACAAATACATTTATGATTGGTTTATAACAGGTATCTAGTCAGAATAAGCGAATCATTTACTTTAACAAACCCTACCTTCTTCTTGGCACAAAGTTCCTTTTGTTCTAGGTAGGAGACTCGCAGCCATCTTGGCACTTACAATTTATAATATCTATAAAGCTATATTAAAGCAAAGTTTATAAAACTAGAGAACACAATATAAATTGCTCATGTATCCATCATGTTCCTTCCACAGGCTTTCCTCTCCAAGATTTTTGAGCAGGTGACTTTTGTATTCACCTGGAAAACAAACAGCTTAAGCTTGACTCATGAACGAGCTTTGCAGTTGTTAGCAAAAGAGAGTTTTCATCTTCTCTGCTTTTTTAGACAAGCTGCTATTAAAGGTAGGATTAGAACTATTAGGGAATTCATTTTTCCTAATGCAAAAGAGGGAGCCATGGAAACCTTCCCCAAAAATTGTTAACTCTGGTGCATAAATCCACTGCTTCAAGACTTTAAGCAAGTGATCAAATAATTTCAAGAAAAAGTTGTATCTTACAAAAAGGTGTTTACAGTTGATCTGTACATTTTTTATGTTTGCACTTTACAAGACAGCATACTTATCTTTTGTGTTCCATGTTTGTGCCATGGCTTAGCAACTGTGACTTGTTCTATGCTTTATGCTAACTGAACTCTGTTTCTCGTTTCTGAATATGCGGAGGTAAACCATTGGCACTCCTTAAGCAGGTATGATAGTGAAACTAACAAATGGTCATGTCACTAGACCAGGCCACTTGATCAGTTGAAGTTTTCTCTTCTTGACTGTAACATGAAGTTGTAAAAACTTTCTACTGTACTTTTTGGTTAGTGGTATCCCTAACAGTAAAGCTTAGTCTCTCCAGAAACTTTATACTTCAGTACTTTGTATGCCTGACAGCAAATCTGAAATTGCTGGCTGAGCTGTTTTTTAATGAATGAAGCCCTGAATGTTGTGGCCTTGAAACTGTAGTGAACTTGGGAGGGAGACTGACCACAGAATTTGCCATCTAAATGCCAAGATGTATTCAGCTAGCATGGAGGAGGAAAGTGCAGCCATTCCTCTTTCATAGAGAAACTTCAAAGGAACCCTTGCAAAAGTGAGTAAGAATAAAATTTAATAAACAATTTTTTTCCTCGCAGCTTGCAAACAACTTTTGAGTTGGATTTAGGACTTTGGCAATGAAAGTAAGAAGGAGCCTTGCTGAATTTTAAGAGTCTTCTTTTCATGTACCAAACCCTGATTACTTTTGATAATATTTTT
The DNA here is from genome assembly GCF_022539395.1 of Myiozetetes cayanensis. Lineage (NCBI taxonomy): Eukaryota > Metazoa > Chordata > Aves > Passeriformes > Tyrannidae > Myiozetetes > Myiozetetes cayanensis. The sequence continues at coordinate 49,037,302 of NW_026087631.1, forward strand.
AATTATTATCTTTCACTTACTGTGATATCTGACTTTCCTGACATCTTCTGAAGACTCGTGGTGAGATACTGAGGTAGGACCCCATAGCAATGTGGCAATCTCCGTTGTGTTTGCACTACATGTCTCTTCTTTGGGAGGGGTTTGGGCATGTCCCACAAAGATCTGGTAGAGCAGGCTCTAGCATTGTCCAGAGACTGGGGATGAATATGTGCCTTCTTGAGCTGGATCTTTAACACAGCTTACTGTGTAGATTTCTCCTGAAGTTAAATATCGGTTTGAAATGAGAGGAGGAAGTGAGTAGATAGGTTGAGCATTTTATCCTTTTTTTAATTCACTGCTTCAAGTTTGTACATCTTGGGGGATGCAGCTGTCCAGTCAGTTACTGCCTGGGCTTGGATTCCCTGCTCCACTCTCAGACAGTTAGAAGGAGGGTCTGCGTTTCTCCAGTAACCTCAGTTACAGTAGGCTATTCAGTGACTTGGTGAGTATGTACAGGCTGGTAAGGTGTCACCCATGTCCAGTCTCCTATTTTTCATGACTCTTGGATCTTGTCTGAAGAAGATGCAATCCTTTCCTTGTCTGGAGTCAGGTGGCTTTGCAAGACAGAAGTAACTGGAAGAGCATGCAGCTGTTAAAGCAGTTGTCTTTTAGAATAATCAAGCAGAGGAGAATTCTTATCAACTGAGACTGTCTCAGGACCCTTAAGCTCTTGATTTAGGAAAGGTTACAGTGCTGAGTTTAATGCAAACACTGCTGATCAGGCACTTTGAGATTCTTCTCTCAACATCACCACATTTTGTCTCAACATTTTTTTGATTGTGCTGTTGTCAGTCTTAAAACTGATCTCTCAATAGTGATGTTAACATCCTGCTGTTGGCTGGCAGGGACTGCAGCACCACACGTTGAACATCTCAGGGTATCTTTCTGTTCCTGAGTATTTCTAGAACTTTAACTAAATGAGGAGAATGGAACAGAAATCTGAGATCAGACTTTTATTTTATGCTTCATTATAAAAATAAGTGGTTTAGAGGCAGTGCATAAGGAGCTGCATACCCTGAGGTCTTGTTCTGGAGATAAAACAGTCAGCAGTGCCAGTTGTCTTATGAGAACATTAAGAGAAGCACATCTGCAATACAAGCTAGAGGATAATGAAGACTCAAATGGTAATATGAAGGGATAAAAAAGGTATTAAACATTTGAAGGTTTGCATTGCTTCTTTTCTGATTCTTCTTTGCCTTACAGTGGTATCAAGCTGCTTCATTTTTTGTACTTAGACCACTTGCAGTAAATTAATTTAATTTCTGTAGTCACAGAAAATAGCATTCACTGTGGAAGCATAGCAGGTACTTGTGAAAACGTGAGAGAGAGCTTGGATGCAGTAAAGGATCCTGACAGAAGCTAAGCTGCCTGGAAAGGGAGATAATTGTGCTCAAATCAGGCAGGCAGATAAGGATGCAATTGCCTTTTCCCTCTTCTAATTGATTCCTCTTTGCTTCCTCCAGGCACCTGTGCAGTTTCTTCCCTCCCTGCCACTTTGAGTAAGAAAATATATGAGTAAGAAAACTCTGAACTTGGAGCCTGAGCCTGAGGTGTTAGGAGATTCTAAAGGTTTCTGTTTTTATGAAATGCTGTTACAGTGAAAATATTGTATTAGTTTTGGCTTGCTGTTTGAATCAGAATTTCTAACAGTGCTGTGTTTCTTAATGAGGCTATAGTGTGTGTTTGCAACTACAGCATGGTAGTAGCTTGGAAGAGATATATGTTCTTTCACATTCTTCAGCAGTCATTTATGGAGGGTCCATTGTTTCATGTTATTCTTGTGTGAGCTCCTGGTATGCTGGCAGTGTAAGATGTGAAGCTGTAGGAAAGGCAGTTCAGTTGACAGTCACTGTATGGGGCATGAAGAAATGTGGTGCAGCACTCTGAGCCTTGCTACATGCATACAGTTCTGCAACTTTATTACTACAAAAATAGATGCAGCAGTAGTATTACTGGGGAGATAATGGCTTTGGTAGTCTAGATTGCCTAAATATAAAGGACAATTTAGAGGGGTTACATTTCTTATTAAACAGACATGGTAATTGCACTAGTTTCCTGCATGATTTTGTAAAATGAGAGCATGCATGTAAACTGCATTTTCTTTGTTGAAAGATCACTCATTTTATTGTCTTTGAACAGCATAGCGTGTAGTAAATAATAATGGCCAGTCTTCGCAAGCGAAGATCCGGGGAAGGTCTTTACACCTTCCAGCCTGTGCATTGGATTTTTTAGGTGAGACACAGTGTGCGCGGAACTGAGCCCACCCTTTAATCCTAAGGTTCATCTGCCGGGGCCAAGTGAGCTTGGACGGTGGCAGCGAGGTCCTTAGGATGTAGATGGATTGCCCTTTTAAGGGCTAACGAGTTCCATCGGCCCGGGAATGGCCCTGACCGGGAATCGAACCCGTGCCTCAGCGGTGACAGCGCCGCGCCCTTAACCACTAGACCACCAGGGGCTCCATACATAGCGTGTACTACTTAGAGGAAAGATTCTGGATCCTATATCCCTCGATGGGCAGGAATTCTAGGCATTGTGGAGTAGTAGTCCTACAGAGTAGATTCCTAGCTGAGATCTGGATACCTTGGCACAGTTGGGACTCATAAGAGGCCTTGAAGGGTTTGATATTGTCCTTTCTGGGGAGGAACATGCTGCAGAAATGTTGTGTGGAGGGAGTAACTTTGATAGGTTATGCTGCTGATTGATTAGGAAAACCATATATTAAACCTACAATATGTCAAGTCTTTATTAAAATTACATACTAAAACTTAATTGTATTTTTCTTTATTGTTTTGAAATTACTCGAACATTATTGTTATTAACATGCAAAATATGATCTGTCTTTCCCAAATGGTCCTTGGCTTAGAAGCCACTAACTAGTGTGTGTAAGGTAACATTCAAGTCTTAGCAAAAGAAAGCAGATGAAGTAAAAATCACCGTGGCATCGCTTTGAGTTTCAAAGTAGTTTGTCCTCCTGTCAATAATGCTTCTTAATGAGGCTTTGTGTTACCAATCATTTTTTGAAATTGTTGTGCAAAGAAAGACGAGGTCACTAATAAACTAATTTGTGTATCCCAGTTGCTCTACTTTACCTATATTTTATTCTAAATTCCAGGAGGGAAATTCATCAGTCATGGTTTGACGCCAGCTGGCCACTAAGTGCCATGCAGCTGTTCACTTATTCCGCATCATCCCAGTGGGATGGTGTCGAGAATTGGAAAAAAGTAAAACCCATAGGGTTGAGATAAGAGGTTTAATAATTAAAATAAAATATAGTAATAACCACCATCATTATTTTATTAGACTTTTCATTCCTTATGCTGATTTTCAGTACTTTTATATAAAATTTTCGTTTTCAAATCTGTGCTGTTATGTCTTTTAGAGACTTCAGATTTCTGTAAACTGAATTCTAAACCATATAAAAGGCAATATATTTGCCTTCTAATAGCTACAGTTTGTTTTCAGATTTTGAAATGGTAAAATGGTAGAATGGTAAATGGTAAAAATGCTTCTGCATTTTGAAGCTAGTAGTGTGGAATTACTCTAGTTGATAATCTTTGCCTGTAACTGAACACAGATTAAAGCAATATGTATGATTTAAAGCTTTTTACATTGACTTGACAACTTCTTTTGTTTTATGAAAGGTATGGGGTTCCATTATTTTGCGTAAGAAGATTAACCCTGGGAACACAGGATGAAGCATGGTATTTACTTGAAGTGAGGGTGCAAAGTTGATTTACAAATCAAATAAAAGTCCACCTGCCTTACTCTTATGAGATATCCTAGTAGACCCTGATAACAGAAGGTGGTGGTTGTCCTGCTTTTGACAATGCTCCCCTTTACTAATGGAAAGTGAGAGAAAGGCTCTAACAGAGTGTGAAACATCCTCGGTAGAATTGTACTTTGTTTTTTATTACATCTGGTTACTTTAGGAAAATATTATTAAAAAACCCTTCTCATTGAGAGGTTACTACCAAGTTGCAAATCATAGAATCATAGAATTAACTGGGTTGGAAGAGACCTCTGAGATCATCAAGTCCAACCCTTGCTCCAACCCCACTGTGATTACTAGATCATGACACTCAGTGCCACATCCAGCCTCATCTTAAAAACCTCCAGGGACAGTGAATCCACCATCTCTATATTTATGTTATAGTGCTTCTGTGCTACGCTCCAGACTTTTTAACAAAACCTGCATTGAATTACTTGTGAGATTCGTAGTAATACCAATCAACTGCTACAACTTACTGTACAACTAAGACTTGTAATTTAGAGAGTATTAAATAATACTGAATTTCTAAAAAACTGTGTGTAAATCTCTGAGGTGATATGATCTATAAATAAAAAAGATGTATGGCTTTTAGAGATTTGCTGTTAATTTTAGATTTTCTGTATGAGGGTGAAGAAACCATATGAACTCTAAACTGTAAAAAATGCAGTTGTTGTTTAGATTTGGATGCTTTTTACATTCCTGTTTTGTGATCCTTGGCACATACATACTAATGTCTGTTCTTGTAGATACAGTGTGGGATACATTCTGCTATGATTTGCTTGCCTAATGGGACTTAATACAGGAATTTTTTTAATCTACATGGGTTTTTTTCCTTCTCTTAGCCATCAATGCCATTGTATTAAATAGCTCCTTATTCAATTGGAAAAGTCTGGATAAAAAAGACCAGGACGAGTGAGGATCAATCTACTTAATGAGTGTAGGTTTTACAGTGGGGCTATTTAGAATATATGGACAGTTACTTGCTTAGATTACACAAAGAATTGAATAGAGGGCTGGAGTATTTAAAATCGTCCTGTGTTACGTTTCTGGTTAAGTTCTCACATGGTCTTCATGGTTTTTCCTAATTGTAGTGCTACTCTAAAGTCTTTGGGCTAAAAAGGATAAAAATCTTCCCCAGGCCAGATAGTGTTAATAATCCCTTCTGGTAATGATAGACCCATGTAAATTGTCTGAGACTGACAAGTGGCAGCTTAGAGGTGATGTGAAATGCAGTGGAGACACTTCAAATTACAAACATGGTTCTTGATTATTGTGCTTAACTACAGATCTCTGCCAAATGCAAATTAGATTGTTCCTCCACCTTTCCCCTGCTATGCTTACCCTTCTGATATTTTGTTTTGCTAATTTTGTTGGTGAGGCTGAAGGAGAAGCATCCCAGTCTCTGAATTCTGTGTTAGAATTCTGTGTCTAGGGCAAAACTGTGAAGCTATCAGATAAATGCGTTATTCTAGTTCACTTTCAAACCAGTTCAGGAAAAGAGTATTTCATGGTAGCTATTGTTCAATAACTGCATGCTGTCTTTCTCAGCACTGAAGAGGAGGAAAGAGATCAAAAAGCCCTTGTCTGCAAGGTCTCTTGTGGCGAGGCTGCATTATTTAAAAATTTAGGAGCGTGTTAAAAGCAAACTCAGGGAAAACCTGCATTTTCTGGATCTGTCTGTACTGCTTGTTAAGGTTAATTAAAAAATACAAGGAGATATACCTACTGGTAATTATAACTAATTTGTGCTCAAGTTCACAGATGCACATCACTGGTATATTGATCGAGTAAAGCATTTCTTTTTTCAATCAGACTGTAAATTAGCAATGCACCCCTTCACATAAATAATCTTGCTTTCATCTTGCATTGATTTATGGATCAACTTCAGCTCCATTACATGCTGAGAACCTTTTATTCCAAACTCATTTCATCATGGGTTTCTCTCTTTTGTTTTGTACCTACCTTGCATAAATGCGTTGTGGTTCCCTTTGATATGTTATTCATAATGAAAGGGATGCTGAATTTGAAGCTTTATGTGGCGAAATGGATGATTTAATATTTTAATGGTCTAAATAAGGAGTAATGAATTGAGAATAATTCTTTTACTTATTGTGCGTAAAGATTATGAGGTACTTAGGAATTGCCAGGCTGGAATGCGTGGTTACACTTAATATTGCTTGGTAGTTCTTACTAGAAAGCTGCATTTCAAAGTTATTTTCCATTACTCAGAGGACCAAGTTAATGAGTATGAATTCTTTAGGTTGCTAAGTAGGTCCTGCAAATGCTGCACTTTGGGCAAGAAGCTCTCACTGCGCTTGGAGCAATAGTTGTTCAGAGTGGGTTTGTTATGGGGAGCTGGTCAATGGAACAAGGAATGTTTCAGCTTGCATTTTTATTTTTAATTTGGCTGTAACTGAGGGAAAACTGAGACCTAATTGAGCATGGATGGAATAGAAAGACTTGAATAAACAATTAGTTTTCTGAGGCTTCCAATGTGATATAATAAATGAAACCTTTATAGATAGTCTGGGAGCTCATTGGTAAATGTGAATGAAAATAGATTTTATAAAGAACTAAACTGCTTTCACATCATTAATATTAATGATATAACAAAAAAAAAAGAACAACCAACCCTCTTTCCAGAATATATATATTCTCTTCTGAATTATTTTCTAACATGAGACGAATGATGATGGTGTCAATAGCTGATGAAGATGAATAGGTTTCTTCTGTATTTAATTTTTTTTTTTTTTTTTTTTTTTGCAATTGAAAGTGACTTTGAAGGTCAGTTTTACTAAATTTTTGTCCTAGTTAAAGAGCCAGGAGAAATCTTTCTTAAAAATCTCTGTATGAGCAGCAGCATTAAAAAATGGTGTGCATGTGGATGCCTTCACATTCATGGAGCATAAATACATATTTCCATGCATTTGTCGTGGATTTCTGGAGCTGCAAAATGGATCATTAAAATAATTAAGGATGAAAATTCTACCTGTGGTGTCTAGAAATATCAAAGTTCTTTTCACTTTGCTGTGTAGCTAATTTCTACCGTCATTGAGAAGTTAAGAAAATAGTGTAGCTACTTTAATATTTTTATCTACAGCAGAATATAGTGCATAGCATTGCTAATGCTCCCAATAGCTCTGCATACAATAGTAAGAAAATGAATACAGCCTTAAAAAATGGAAGAACAAAAGCTACCAAAGAGGTGGCTTTATGCAAGGGAAGGTAAGAAAATAGTACTTTATCATGTAATTTTTTTTCAGTGATGCACAATGTTGATAACTTTTATTTTAACTTGTTGACATTTGGTTCCTAGTGTTTCAGCTGAAAACTTGATTGTCTTTGTTCTCTTTGGCTTCTTAAAGTAGATAAATCAGGGAAAACAAAATAACCCTTTGAACTGTGTGCTTTGTGTTAGAACTTTTGCAACTCACTCGTGCCCTGCCAAGTAATTTCTTTGTGGGGATGCAGCAGGGGTCAGCCACTGCTGCTCTGTGGACCTGCTGGAAGAACAGGAGTGCTGAAGCACTTGTGTCTATGCCTACACCTTAAACCTGCAGTGTTGCAGCATGTCTGAAATGTTCTGTGTGTGTGACTCTTCTGCTGCTGCTGGTTTCCAGCTGTTGTCCCTTTGCCCCAGCAAAGGTGTTTCCCAGAACCTAGGAGCTACCCACCAGGTTTGTAGTTGGGTTGTGTTCCTGATTTCCTCTCAAACTGAAGCTTAAGCTGATTTTTGTTGCCTTTCTCTTGCTGCCTTCTAGCTACTCACTGGGTCTCTTGCAACAGATGTGGCAGTAGTCACATCGAATGCACTGTGAAATATTTTTTCCTGCCAAGATGGCCAGCAGGACAGGGACAGGAAGGGAGTATCCTTCCTGCTGCATAGCAGTGGCATGCACCACTGCACATCTGGGCAGAAAAGGGTGGGTTTTCTTTTTTTATCTTTCTTTGTCAGATCTCTTTTAAAACTGGATGCAAAGGTAAAACATGAGTGTGCTTCCTGATGCCTGGGCAGTGCTCAGAGAAGCTTACCACAGAGAGTTGTTTTTTTTTTTTTTTCTGGATGATACACTTACAGCAGAGCTGCTGTCTGTTTTCATGCTTTTTTTGATTAACTTATCAAACAGACTTCCTCAAAGAAACTGCTGTTTTGAGTATGGTCCCTCTGTGTCATTCCTAGTAGGGCTGACCTGTTGAGCTGCTGCAGCTTTGCTCCGGCTAGCAGCCTGTTATGATGCTTTGACTTCTCTTGGTTTTTGTGAGTGCTTGCAGTTTCCCCTAGTTTGGAAATGATCTTTTTGTTTCAGAAGTCAAGACCTTAGCATATCGTGTACATTCCTGAGAAGATACCTGTATGACTCAGAATAAAAAAAAAGCACCCTGTGTGGTCACCTTTAACTATGGGTAGAAGTGTATTTGTTCTGGTTTTTTCGTCTTACATGAGGTCTGCAGAACCTGCTATTTTTTAATCTTTTAGTGTTTATTTAAACCAGGTGAGTAAATCTGAGGAGACTGAGGGCAGGCTGAATTGTTGAGGCAGTGTCTTCAATAGTGTTGATTCCTTTGTTTCCTGGAAAGAGATCAATCTCTCTCTCAATCTGTGTGTACAGAGGCAGCACCCAGGAGGCCTTCAAGAACTGAAGGACTCTGTCATAGCATGACAAAACTGTTCCATCTTAACCAGGGTAAAGTAATAATTGGCTAAGACAGCAGGCTGCATGCATATTTATAGGCCACTTCTTGGCCTTGTAGAATACTGTGAAGGCTGTGCTTCATTTTCTGTGCAATCATGTGTAAATATGTTTCTGAAAAAGCATTGGATGCAAGAAGATTTTTTTTTTAACAAAGCTGTAGCAGATTCTTCATATTCATCTGACTTGTATTTATTTGTTTTTAATTGGCCAGACATTGGATTTTTTGAAGAAAAATGCAACTGTTTTAAAGGCAGATTTGTATTTCTAATATGAGTGTGAAGTGGGTAGCAAAAGAATATGGTTATGCCTCTGCTGATCCTTAGGAGAATTCTTAAAATATTTCTCTACTACCTACAATATGATAGGTAAGAACATGCTATAGAGAAGCATCATGGGTGTTGTTTGCTGATTCTTTTTATTTAGATGACAACACATGTTCAGCATGATAAACTGGACAATTGTGAACAGTGACTTTAGTTATAAGCATTGTGTTTCTGTATATATGTAGGATATAAAATCAATAAATAATATGATTAGAAGTGATGCTTTGTGAATCACCGAGCTTTACTAGGGTTTTTTTCTCTTTACCTTGATAAGGACATGTTTGCAGTGCTAGTTGCAGGTTATATTCATGTGTAAATTGAGTGTTGCTGTATGAAGGATTAGCAAATCTACCTGTACATAACACGTTTTCTGCCTCAGTCTTTTCCTTCAACGCAGAGTGTGAAACCTTACTTTCTGTCTGTACAGTAGCTGAAGACCTGAAGTATGTCCCTGTCCTGACAAGGAAACTGGAGGTTGTGGAGGCAAGTGAGAGAGTCCAAGGATGGAAGTCTAGAACCAGAATGACAGATGCCACTAAGCTGGAGAACTAGATCTGTCAGCCCAAGCTGAGTAAGATCTTTCCCACAGAAAGGCAATCCTGAATTTAATAAATGTGGGATGAGTAGTCATCTTCCTGCTTGACCTGTGGGGGGAGGTGGTGGTGGGAAAGGTTTCTGATTGTTTTTGAGGAATTGTGATATAAAAGAGAGCAAAAAATGGGATCTTTCCTTGTCCATTGAAATCCATGTGGCCTGGTGAGTCTTCCTCTGTATCCACTTTGTGCCTTCATTATCCATAGCTTCTTGGAAGTGTTGCTAGTTTTGGGATAATTTTCCTTTTACCTCTGTGTGAATTAAGTTATTTGTGATTATCTCTTCTGCAAAGCAGAGGCTGCTCTGAGAGCTGTGTGTATTCAGAATAATTGTGTAGTTCTCTAAACGCTACTCAAAACTGAGGTGGGTTAATACTGCTTGTGGCAAAGGGAATGTAGAATATTTCAACCATCGGGTGACTTAACTGGAACTGCTAGCAGTCTTGTCCAGCTACTGTGTTAGACAGGTTTGTGGAGACTCCTAGATTGCTCAGATTACACCCACAGGATGTAAGCAGGATCCTTCAAAAGCTGACGATGTTGTGACCAAAAGCAGTCAGCTCATGGCTGCTGCAGACGTTAGTTATTGCAAGGCATCTGTGGAAATATGTTTGCACCTCTGCTTGTGTTAGTGCTTTAAGACAGACCTCTGGGCTGTCTGTGCTACCCCACTGTAGCATCTCCTCTTCAAGTCTAGTTTGGTTCTATCGAGTCCTCGTCAAGCATCTGGAGTAACTGAAGTGCACCATGCTCTTAATTGACTAAAATGTCTTTTTAAACAAATTCTGAGATGCTTTTGGAAGGTATAATCCCATCTATTAATAAGATTTTATACAATATTGCTCTCTGCATCAGTGGAGCTAATCAAAACTCATGTATCTGTGCCAAATGTGATTAGACTTAGGGAGAGTATTTAAGTGATAAGAACATACCTCTTGCCAGTGTCCAGTTGAAATAAGTTTGTATACCTTGCCTGGAAAAAAAAAAAAAAAGTGCTTTGTTGAGCTATTATCTTTTAGCATCAGTGCTTAAAATGCCTGCATAGGAGCCAGATGCAGAGTGCTGAGAGGAACTGAGTGTAAATAAAGGAGAAACAAATTGATTTGTATCAAAGCTGACAACTAGGAATAAATAGGGTTAATCACTGTTGAACTACTAGTGGGTCTTGGCATGGTCGCTCCTGGCAAAGGTTACATTTGAAGATGCAAAAGACAGGAGGAATTTGTTAGGCTTGTGAAGCCACACTTCTATGAAAGATTTAACTTAGCAAAGATCAGAGTTTTTACTGAAACCTGAATATCTCTTCACCATCAGGGAGGCTTCTATGCTTTTATCTACATAGGACTGGAGTGTGAGGCTTTCCTTCTCACTTTTTTAAACATCTGTGGTATTTCTTGACAACATACTTATTAGTGGAATTTTATTTTTGGAATTCCGGTTGTTAATGAAAAAACCCCACCTAATTAGTAAAAGTATACTAGATATTTCCTGCTTTTGGTGCACTATATGCAACAGTTTTCAGGTGGTACATCTCTCCTCTGGATTGGTGCCTGACTGGGGGAGGCTTAAAATGGGTGACAGTGCACAGCCTTTTTATGGAAACTTTAGGATTTAATATGCATACACAACATGACCTGAGGTAGAGTGAAATTGTGCAGCATTCAGGATGAAGAAATAGAATTGCTTAATGGAACATCTTTGTTCATATTGATAAGACTGAATACTTGACTAGTATTTCCCATTTTCTGTGGAAAGTAGAAATACTGCCTGTGGAACGATTAGGGGAGGTTGGAGAGGAAGTATTTTGGACAGTAAAACTATAGTGGATGTTTTAAGAAAAAGTGGAGCTGATCAGATGAGTTCAGTTCTCATTTCAATACAATTTTTATTGGAAAAAAACACTCCCAGGTTGCAACAAATCTCAGCATCTGGGAACAACTTATTTTCGTTATCCTGGTGTTGTCAGTGTGATTGTGTTCTCTTAGCTTCATTCACCTTCCTGTACCCTTAATTTTTTCTCTTGAAATTCATTTTCTTTCTGACTGCCTCACACCTCATTATGTACTTGGCTCAAATTGTACTCCTAAACTCTGATACGATGTCTTATTTTGAATCAGTTGTCATGTCCTTAATCTTCATAAGGACATGTAGGCTGACGTACTTGATGTGAGTATTTGATGATATAATTATCAAGGAGGGAATTCATTCTAGCGGAAGAATAAATACGTGATGGTAAGCAGCTGGATTCAGTGCTACTGGGGGTTTTCAAAAAATGCTAATATAATCCTTTCTGAGTAGGTGAGCTGTTAAAAGTCCTTGGCTATTACAGTGTGAGAATAATTTTCTTTAGAGGAACGTAGCTGATTCTATTGATACAGAAAATAAATAGCTTCAAAATAGGGTAAAAAATTATTTGAGGACAAATTGATTCCTGTATAACTGGAGGAGACTGTCACTCAAATTCCATCCATGATTCTATAGGATCTCTAAATCTACATATAGAAGTCTATGGTAAGGATATTTGGATGATTCTGTTCCATGTTGTTTTTGAACCATTCTCCTCTAATAATTCTATCCCTTTTTGTAAGGTTCTTGGGAGGGAGAGAGGGGAACAAATAGGGTTTTGTGAAAGGTGTTATCTCCTAAATTTTACAATGCTTCTGTAGAAATTCATTATACCTATGACAAAAGCAGGCAGATTTTTTTATTAAATATATGGAAAAATGGATTGGAAGAAATGAATTGTAGAACAGTATGTTGGTAGCTTGGAATTTGCCATGTATTTCTGTCTTTCAAAGTGCCTTTGTTGAGAAAGTATTATTCAGTATTTAATGTTGGGGGAGGGAGGTTTTTAAATAAGTTAACCACCCATGCATTTTGAATATTAACAGCAAAGACTGTGGTGAGATGTGTACTGATTAAAAATCTCTCTCTAAGCAGCCTATATGGATTGTATGGCTAACTTAACGCACTTATACTTTAGATACAGGGCAGCCAAATACGGTTGTTTTCATAGTTTATTTTTCATTGTTTTTATTTTTTAGCTGAAAAAAACTCCCTCTGTTACCCCATTGCTCCTTAGATCACAAACATTTCTTTTAAAGGAGTGTTGAGAGAAGTGTGTGCTTGTAGCCTGCGTGCAGTAATAAGACAGTGGGCAGAGCATGTGATAATGAGAACCTAAATGTGTAACATGAATGTCTGTCTTTTGGAAACTACCTGCAGGGATATAGCTATTGTATTTCTTGCAACTTGCTGTCAAGCAAGTTTCACTGATAGAAAAGGTGCAACAAAACAAACCCTGGTTGTCCTGTTGCATTTGTCATTACCACTCAACATCAGCACATGTCCATGTAACTGTAAGCATAAGGTAAAAAAGTGATGACTGTGGCTGGGCAAAACTGAGTACTGTGTAGAAGCCGGTTAAGTAGAATTATTTAAAATATCTCTGGTAGACTTTCAACTCACCTCAATCCTCAAAATACTTGCTTTGATTGTTATGTTGTGGACAGCGGTGTCCAATCTGTACCTGATAAGACACACAACCTGAACTTTCATAGTGTTAGGTTTCAAGGATGTTTTTCAAATAAAAATTAACAAGATTGAATAGGTCTTGCTATTACTGATTTATTTAAATTTGATATAATCTTCTGACTGAACAATTGTAGTGTCTCTTTGACTGAATTAACCATTTTGTGGGATTTGAATATGCAACATGTTATGCTGCTTCAGAATCAGGTTTGGGTTCCAAGGAAGCAGGATCTAATGTTCTCATTTGGTTTCCTTACTTGTACTTGAATGCTGTGCCAGGCAGGAGGGGAAGGCCATTCTGTTGAGGGCAGAAAACCTCCTTATCTGCAAAGGTTTTTGCTTGAAGTGAGGTCTGAATGGGGGCTAGAAAATCTCTGAAGTTCTGGAACATATAGCTGTCTATTTGAGAGTAATACAAGAAGTTATTCAGAGGGAGCTTGCAAGTCTGGCTACTTTTTGCAATCCATTTCCTTCATATTTCCCAGACATCCAGAGCTGTAATATCAAGGCTACTAAAAGGTGTATTTTTGTCTACTCTTCTGGTTTTGCTTCAGTATCAGTTACAATGTACAGACTTGCATCAACTTTGTACCTTGCATCAACACATTGTACCTGCCCATAGGGGTTTTTTTTTTTGCCCTTCAGAAGCAAAAGTAAGCAAGCCTTAGGGTAGCTTCCAGAAATACTGTGTTGATACATGTGTAATTGTTTCTGTAAAGCAGGAGTTGGCCATCAATATGAAAATACTAAATTATGTATTTCCATATTGTTTCTTTGTAATGTTAGACCTTATAAACGTCTTTTAGTATAGTTGCTTCAGGTGATGAGATGGGGTTCTCTACATCCAGCTGAAACTGAACTGACAGATCTGGGTAAATGTCATCTACTGTATTGAATTTGACTGTTCCTTTATTAAAATGAACTTCTGCCCTTGAGAAACCCTTGGTGAAAGCTAATATATAGCTGTAATATTTTAGTCCTTAATTTGTCATATGCAAGATTCTTACTTTGGTATTGTTGTCTCCATATAATAAAATCATATTCACCTTCAACAGAGTCGGAATTTCACCCTGATGTGTTTAAAAATAGAAAACTTCAGAAATTGCATTTCATTGCCATATTTCTCATGTCAGATGATTGCATAGCAACTTTCAAACTGAGGACATCTTGTTGAAGAGCACTGGTGGGAAGGATGTCTCCCATCTTTCATAGTTCTTTCCTCCTCAGTCCTGTTCCTTATGTAGTTTCTCAGGCATGGTCCTTTGATGTGGGGTTGAAATTACTTCCTCCTGACTGATAGCTTTTGTCCCAGTGGCCATCTGCATGGGGGTCTCCACTTCCATGCAAGCCCTTAAAGAAGTTTGTCTTGTTAAGAACTTGTGTGCCCAAAGTGGTTCTGGAATCATGCCAAACAGAAATTTTAGTTGTGGTAGAATCATTAGCATTGAGGAGGTACCTTTGTGAGAGAATACTGTCAGGGCATTGCAAGAGGTAACTGGGATAATATTTAAACTGTCTTAGCTTTAAAACATCATACATTTCTGAAGATGGGAAAGCATCTCAATTGTGAGTTGAAGATCTGGATTGTATTATGCTACTCTGTACCATTAGCACCATCTTAAAGCTTCTTCAGAAACCCTGAAGTTGTGAAAATATAGAGCACAGCTTAACTGGAAATAATGAATTTTGTAATTAGACTGCATGTCTAATTTGTTGGACAAAATAAATGCACCAGTCCATTTGTTGTGGGACTGACTGGAACAATCATAGAGGTTGAATACCTGGTTACAAGGGACAAGATGAGAGGGTAGAAGGTTCTAAATTCTGTTGTGTTGACTTAAGTGCTAATGGATAGGGAGCTTAGTGCATTTGCTGATTTTTTTTTTCCTCTTATTTATGTTGTTTAAAATCTTCATGAACCTTAAGCCAGGAAAAAAGGCATTTAAAATGTGCTTTGTTACTTTGAAGTGTGAACCTGGTTTGAAAAAGAACATGATTTTTTTGCCAGTAACTCACCTAAAGCCTTCATGGGATCATGTCATCATCAGATGCTTGGAATGATTTGGAGTCCAGCACTGAGCAATCTCTGCCATCCACCAATCTGTGAGCAATTTTGAGTATTTGCTTTTAGACTTATGTGAAAGACTGTCAAAATAATGTTGTTTTTTTTTTAAAGTCAACTGTTTTCAGTCACTTCTTTTCTAAAGGACTTATTTGCAAGTAGTTTGTAAATTCACCTTTTGAGGTATATCAGAGGTTGTAAATACAAATATTTGTATTTACATATTTGATATGCCTGTGTTTGTGGAAGAAAAATGGTAACAATGGTTAATTAAATATTTCTTCTGATCCCCAAACCATCCAGTTTAGGAAATTGCTAAAGGCATAGGCTCTGGGTGAATGAGTTACTTCAGTGTCTGTTTTGAACATAAATGAGTCTTACTGTGCTGAAGAAGCAGATTCAGAAGTGCAAACACCTCCAATAATCAGCAGATTTGATGAAACCTCTGAAAAAAAAACCCTAACTGACCAAAACACTAACTAACCTGAAATAGTAAATACATAGGAAACTATGAACTTGGGATTCAAAATGCCTTGTAGGAAATACAGTACACTGCTTCGGGATTAACTGTAAGCAAAAATGGGCTTTGCTGTGCATTTTCATCAGTGTTGCTGGTGATCTTGATTCCTTCCTTTCAGCGAACAGAGGATGAAGCAGTTGGGAATGCAGGTGGGCTGTAGGTTTTCTGGCCAATAAGTCTTGGTACGTGAATTGTAAAAATCCAAAAGACTTTGATATGCTTTGCTTCTAAAAAATTTTAGTAAGAATCAGGGTTTAAATGTTACAGAAAAACATTTGAATGATTTGCAAAATAGGGATCCCATGCAACTGCGGCAGTTTAGGCTGAAGGACAGTTGTAAAACTTTTTCTACTTTACATGCTTGTGTCCCTGCTTTTTTTTCTTTCCCTATATGTGCTCCATGGTTTCCATCTTGTTTTTGTGAATTTAATGAAATATTGAGACATGAAATGTATTGTCAAAACCAGACAGATAGAATGTTGTGTGAGAGTGATGACAGGAACACAGTGTGAAGAATGAGGATGTGTATTTCCACTTATTTCAAAGTCAGTGTAAATGAATGATTTATAAACAGGATAATTTTTTTTTTCTCTACTGGCATTCATAAATCTGTTCATTAGTATTTCCCTGGACTGGGCACTGGTTTGCCTTTTGTTGATAGTGCAGTGCCATCTAGTGACTGCTCAGATAGGACTGGGGAGAAATTTCCAAAGAAAAACATTTGACGAACAGATCACATAGGTTTCAAGGTTGAGTGCTTCACAACTGCAAAGAGATTACTTTTATGGAAGTTTGAGTAAGCTGAAGTATAATCACTTGTACCTGCAGAAAGTGCTCCTTGTGTTAACATGTGGCTGGAGGTGGTGTGCACTGTACAAGAGGAGGATGACTTTCTTACACAGCCAGCCCAAATCTCATACTTGCTAAATTTTTCATTTCAGTTAGCAAATTAATTACCTTAAGGTCTTTATGAACACTAATTTTTTTGCCAAATGCTGTTGTAATCTGTAGTTGAAGGTAACTTAGATTTTTCTTTCAATGAAGGTAAGCATTTCAACAATATAGTTACGTATTTTTTTTTCTATGTTTCTTTGCAGCTTGATCACATATTGTCCCCCCCACCTATACCTTTCCGAAAATCCAGCAGTCCTGAAGTATCTTCTGGTCTTGGAAAGTCTCCTAAATTTAAGAGACAGTTGAGTGAAGATGGGAGACAGCTCAGAAGAGGAAGCCTTGGAGGAGCTCTGACTGGTGAGTTTGGGGTATGTAATGTCACCTGGAGGTTTAACATTTGTGGAGCTCATGGCACCTTGACCTCTGGTGTTTGTCTTGTGGCTGAACTCCCTGGGGGAGGTGTAAGCTCCACCTGGAGTTTCCATAAAATCACTTCTACATGGGTTCCATGATTGGTGAGCTCATGTCTGAGGTTCTGCTTCCATGGGCTGCTGATAGGTGGCCAAGCACAGCCTAGAAAGGACTCATATTTTAAGATTTTCATGAATATTGTATTTATCTTGCCAACTTAGTTTACCTGTTTTGAGTTGTGATCATGTGCATGCATTCATGGGGCCACATACATCTTGTTTCCTCAAGGAGCTGAAGTGCACAGATGGTCCCCTTATACTTGATTTCATTAAAGAAAAGACAATTTGGCCTCATTTGTCTGGTAGAGTCCTCACAGCAAAGGAAGGGTGTTACCAGCTAGCCACTGGTTGTGGACTGCAGCTTCTCCTCTGTGGAGCCATGTAGAAGTAGCAGGATGCTTGAGGGGGGCTCAGGCCTGATAGTGTCTGTAGAAGATACCAAATGCCTGGTATCATGACACTGTACTGGGAGCTCTATTGCTGCAGTGGTCACTGAAGAGGGAATAATTTTGAGTATGGAGCAAATTGAATATGGAAAAGTAGGGACTTTGTGTATTTCAAGAAAAATAATTTTTAAATTCACTAGTAATTTGGATTAAGTATGTTCTTAAAGTGCACAATTTCTAATAGTTTGAAGAATTCATTGTATTTGCTGAGAGGGACAATAGATTTGAGTGACTTTACTGGGAGATACAAATCTGAGACTCAAAATCTTATTTTATCTGTCCAGGTGTTGTTGGTTGATATTAGAATCTAGCAGGTTAAATGTAGGTTAGAGGAAGTTGAAATGATATTTACTAGAGATATGGCAGTCTCTAAATTCTGTACGTTGTTCAGAGCCATTTTTGCTTGGGATGAAAAATGGTGTCACAGTGGATAGAGCTGATTCTTCTGCCGTGTCTGGAAAGTGCTTTTAGAGTGTTGGCTTTCCTCACTTGCTTCCCATCCTTCTCCGAAACCTTATGCTGGAAGAAGCTTCAAGAAACTATAGCAATACCTCTCTTTGTATTCAGTAGCTTAAAATGACCTACAGTGTCTCTGGTAAGTGACAAATAATTTATTTTTTCACCTAAGGAACTTAATTTTTTTAAGTTCTCATACTTTATGTGAAGGAAAAACAGATGCTGTAGGAATTTCTTGTATCACATCAGCAAATAATCATTGCTGTTATTTTTAGTGTCACTGGGTAAGATTTGCCATTTCCCATGGAATTTAATTTTTATCAAGAGTTATTTTATGAAGATTTCAGAAACAGTGTAAGAGTATTTGTGATCCGTATGGGCTTTCATGAATGAGATGTGATTTACAGCACACAAGTGTCAATTTTGCTAACCATATCAGTGAACTCTGGTATCTCTGGAGTGTTACAGCTCTAAAAGCTTGGAATGTAAACCAAACTACTGTTTTACTGAAACTTAAAACTGCTAGCACACTTCTTATTTTTTCAGGAGGAGCTGGTGTAGTGTTTTAATTTTATTTTTGTTTAACTTTGAAGTGGGGTGGTAGCCTTTAAAAGCTATTCTTTCCTATGTAAGCCCTGCAAATAAAGAGGGAGAAGACAGACTAATGAAAAACAAATATAGCAACTGCTGCCATAGTCTCTGGTCTTTATCAATATGCTCAAATTATTGCTTGAGGCCTTTATAAGGGGAAATGGATATTCTTTTTGTCTGCTTGCAATATGCTGTGCAGAGTTTCATTTCAGGATTTGTGAATATAGTGTGCAATGATGTTAAACTGCTTTATTACTAATGCACTTTAAATGAACCTGGATACCCTAGGGCTTTGGTATCTTAAAATAGTTTAAATATCTTAACAGCTTTCATGATACTGATTAAATTAATCAAAGTCATTCTGATGACTGAAAGTTTTTAATATTCTTTTGGGATTTTTTTTAAAAATTACTTTAAAGAAACAGCTGCAGATAGAGAACTAATTCCCAGGGTTGTTTCAAATGCTCAAGTTAATTTCAGTGTTGCTGTGGTCTTGTTTTTACCTATCTTTTTTATGTAGTTAAGTTTGGGGGGGTTTAATTTTCTTTAATGCTTAAGAGTAGTTTGCTGCTCTGATTTGAAACTACAGGAATCACAATATCACTTAAAAAAAAGGAAACGGGAGCATGAGGAGGCCTTCCATTAAAATGTGTGAGCTGACATTTGGTTTGGGTTTACTTCTATGCTCACACGTCCTTGCTGAAATTTGTGTTTCAGTCTTAATATTTCTGGAAAGATATTCCTGGTCCATAGGGAGGGGGAATATTTTGGAGACCTGCCATTTGAAAAAGTACTTGATTTTAATTACTTGAGCTTTAATTGCACTATGCACTAATTACTGTCTTCTTTTATTCTTTCTTCTATTTTGTTACTTTTAATACTCCCTTAAGTACTAGCTTAACAATGGGTATCAGTCCATTTGGAAATAGTTCATGAAGGTATTTTTGAAATTATTTATAGTTCAGTCTCTACCTCTGGGAATAAGTAAAGCAAGAGACATGATTCCTTGGTTGCAAATTTGCAGAATATTCCTATGCTGATGCATGTTGTTCACTCCAAATGTTAGAAAAGTGAATTGTGCTTTGTATGTTACTTTCCCTTTGCTGTTAAAAACACTTTGCTGTTAAATATTATTGAGCTGTAGAGTATAAGCAGTATTAACAATGAAAACAAAAATAAAAATTTAATATGTTTTTTTAAAACAGGATAGTTAAATTCCTACAGGGCTGACTACTAATAGAGGTGAATAGATAGGGGTTTTATCTATGGGAATAAATCCTAAATAAATGAATTTATTGGGTTTTACAAGAGGGAATAATGTTATGCAAGATATATGAGAGGAGATAAAATCTGTAGTGTTGCAATATATGGAATGAGATTTGCAAAACTGGAAGGATTAGAGTTTCTGAGAACCTTCTGCCTTGAGTTGGCTATGGTAAATTACAGAAGTCTTTATATAGGAATATGAGAAAAATTGAGAATGATGTACAGGATCTTTCCACAGGGAAGTCAGCACAAGGGAGAAGATGGTTGGAAACTTGTGGAGGTGCAATAGAAACCAAAATTATTTTCTACACAGCTTCAGGGACACTAGAGCCCTTTTTTTTTCTCCCGAGTTGCACAGTTTTAAGCAATCCAGCAAACATGTGTTTTCAGTGACAAGTAAAGAATGCTTTTCAGAGTTGAAGAAATTTAAATCAGTGTTTTTGAGAACAAAGCTACTATTGCTTCCTGTTGAAAATTGCTATGGAGCCACTGATATTACATAAAGTTTGACCAATAAAAGAAATTAATACTGCTTTGTGGGGTCAATGTGCTGCTGTGTTTTGGAAAAGACACTTCAATATGAATTGTTACAAGAGTATTGCTTTTCTTTATCTTCATTGTGGAGGAGGTGGAGGAAGACTTTTGGAAAAAGAGAGACTGAGTTTGGAATGAAAAAGGTATATTGGATGTGGCCTGCTATTAGTCTAGCAAATCTGCTTTAATAGTTCTTGTTGAGAAGGGCTAGCAGTATTGCTTAATAGAAAAAAAGGATGAAAAACAGTATTTCATAGCTGTGGCTGCTGAATGTAAGCATTCATGAGATAAAACAACTCCAGAGTAAAAGAATTGGAAGTAATTAATGACCAATTAGTCTTTTAATTTAAAAGGTCATGTTACCAAAGGGCTATAAAGTTAAAGGTAGCATAGCCACTGTAATCTGCTTTTGCCTTTTTCTCTTCTGCTTCTGCACAGTAACTCCTCTCTTACTCTGGATTCCTCCCTGCATGCACACATGCCTGTAACTGTGCTTGCCATATCCTTTACCTGGGAAGTAAACTGGATCTTTGAAAGTTCTGCTTCTGCCACAGACAGTGTAAAACTTGTGCTGCTTGTTCAAGTGCAGAATAAACCCTGTTGCAAAGCTGAACTGTAGCTGCTGGTTTCATAGCCCTAGGTCGGATGCAGAGGGAAAAGAGGACTACTCCAGAAGAACGCTGGTGCCCTCTGGGTGCAGGGGTATTGGAGGCGTGCAGGGCAGAATTGAGAGCAAACTGTGGTGAGGTGAGGTCAGACATCTGTGTGTACAGATGTATTCAAATGCCTCTTGCTGTAGCCTTAGACTGCCTTCTTAAGCATTCCTAATGGAGCGCAGACTGGGACTTTAAAACTTATTTCTAATCAGGAGAAAAGATGTTTAATTAAAAAGCTGCTTTTCTGTGGTGGCTGTTTTTCTTATCTTTGCAAACTTCAAAGGGCTGTCTATAGTCAGAGAGTTTTTGGCTTAAATTGTCTACAGATTTTAGTTTGCTGTGTTCAGAGATGCTTAAATAGAATCCATGGCAGAAAGAAATATGCAAGGATGAGAAATTAAATGAGCTTAAACCGTGGAGAGGTCTAACCTGGCAAATCACTCGGACAAGCAAAACTTTCATGCCCCAGCCCTGCTCCTCGCTTAACACTGTGGTGGGCGGTTCAGCTTTGTTCCCTCTCTTCAGCTGCTCTGGTGCAGCATTTGGAGATTGCTATCTCTCCACTTATGAAAGATATGAGAACATATTGCTGGGAAGAGTTTCTGTTTTGGAGACCTCTGTAGCTGTCTCAGTTGTCTCTATACTGTAATGATAAACTCTGCAGTTATATATAAAGAAGAAAAATTAGAATTTGTTACCTATAGTTTGAACTACTTATCTTGCATCTCTAACTGCCTGGAAACAGACTACCTGCTGGGCTATTTGTCTCTAATTGTGATAGGGCTGTTATCTACTAACCTTATGTTACCTGTATTTATATAGGATCAATTTAACACATGCAAATTTCATTTTATAGAATCTTTAATCTAGTAATCCTAAAGCACTTTATATTAAAGAAGTTACTTTACAGTCCAGAGAACACATATTGTCTACAGATCACAAACAGCTAAAAACGAAGAAATCTTGCAAGTTTTTGTATTTTTTCCTTAATATTCTTGTTATGATCATCTTTCCACTTCTGAGTCATCAGTCATCCAAATATGCTCAGCAGTTGTTGTTATTCCCATATAACTAATCTGTGGTTGATTTTAAATGAATTTGGGGATTCTCAGTCTGGTTTTTTGCATCAGAGATTCATCACTTTGCTAACACTAATTAGCAGAAAGATCAACAGCTTTATGGGCCATGCAGAACAAGCTGTTCTCTTATCCATGGGTTGGCATGTGCTGGCAGGACTTGGAAGAGGAGGTTTTCCCCATTCATACAGGGGAGCAGCTGGCAGGAGCAGAGCTTTCATAAACACTGTGCTGTATAAATTTTCATTAATATTGTTGAAAATGGAGATTAGCTCACTAAGGCTTACAGTGTCAAATATATAATACAACTTGATGAATGGGGAAAGTTGAGCAAAAAATCACATGATTTGTACCTTGAAAACTCTTTGGGATCAGAAACTTCCCATTACCTACAATTTCCTATCATAACTGTGATGTGATTAGTTTAATGGCAACATTTTAAAAAGATTTTTTCTATTAATGATAGCCAGTTGGTGTAGATAAATGGAAGTATTTCCTGTGTATATGATAAAAATTTCTTCCTGCTGTGCTACTAATTGATTATACATGTGTCACCCCATAAAAAGCCCTGTAATTTTGTAGCTGTCTCTGGGGATATAGCTTGGTATAGACTGTGTTGTACTATCCCCAGTCCCAGAAACTGGGATGCTGTAGGATGTAGGGGAAAGGATGACTGCCAGTGCTGAAGTTCTATCAGGTGTGCCTTTTTGTAAGGAATTTTACTTCCTGCATTTTCTTCCCCTCACATATTAGTGCAGAAGCATGTTTCAAAATTGCTTTCATTGTGATGCATGACAAGACTTGATGTACTCAGTTTAGGAAGCCTTTTCAGCAACAGCTGCTTGAGGGCTCTCCCGAACAGCAGATGAGGGAGAGTAATAGCCTACTACTGGTGTGAACACCTCTTGTTTCCTGGGTACAAAGGTGGGAAGTTTCAGCAGCCAGGTGTGCATGATCATAAGCAAATTATGCTTCATTCAGCAGCTCTGCCTACCCAGAACATGTCTGGGAGTCTTTTTGCTGCCTTCCTCAAAGGTTTCCTTAAAGCACCAAATCACATGTTACACTTACTCCAGAATTAATTGAAAGAGATAGAAGCAATCTCTTCTATAATTACACATCTGAGGAAATGTGCTGTGGGTTTTTTTGTTGTTGTTTTGCTTTGTTTTGTTTTTTAGGCATTAAGCTCTCTTCTACAGATGAAGTGAATATATTCTGCTATAAAATATGCATTTTTAGCTGGCTCATGGTGCACTGGTGGTTGAGATGACATTAAGTTATATTTGTCATTGTCAGTTACCTTCCTCATTTAAGGCTTCAATCAGCCTGCATAGTTGAGTTGATTTTTACTTCCCTGTGCAAGATAATTTCCATATTCTTTGACGTGTCTGGAGTCTGCATCATGTAATAGTCTGAGACAAGAACAGAAGATATTGTATTCCTGTCTCATTATTTTGTCTTTAACTCCTTGATTGCTGCTTAATCGTGCTTGTATCATCAGAATGTGAGAAGCTGATTGTTGTTGAGATCAAAGCAAACTGTAGCATAGAGTGCCTAATTAGCAGATATGTTTGCAAGCTGCCTGTTTTGAAGGTGGGAGAAATAGAATTTAACCCTCTTTGGGACACTTATAAAAGCAGCTGGAAAGTTGTTAAGAGTCATTTATCATAGTGGAAAAATTAAAAGTGGAAAAAATTAATCTGCTTATTACATTTCTGAAGTTTGAGTTGTAGCTCCTCAAGAAATACCCTTAGAGCTGTTGAATTAGCTGGCTTTTACATATGGTTAGCACTGTAACTGTAGAAGCACAGATGAAAGAACTTGCCTGAACTTAGTTAAATGGTTGGATTTAATCATCTGATTAACTAAATCTGAGCACTGTGACACTGCAGTCCTATTGTTGGTAATACCTGAGCTCATTAGTACAAAACTGACTGCAGCATATTAATAAATCATAATTTCATATCAAGAACACATGATCTTTATTCCTAGAGGCTTAAGGGTTCCTGTTTTTTCCCTATGGTCTTTCTCTAGTGGATATTGTACAGCAAATGATCTGACCACATACTTGCTTTCTCCAAGTTTGTTGCTTTAACTTAAATTGAATGTAGAGATTGAGAAATGTTTGAGGAGAAAAACAGTCCTGTGCTTAATCCCTAAAATGAAGGTTGAAGACTTGAGTGGAAAAGTTCCTAGATGTTTTCCAGTGAAAACAGGAGCAGGTTTTTCTATTAGGAAGCTTTACCTTTTGAAAAATTACTGTAAGCATAAAGTGACAAATAATTTCTTTATTATGTGGATTAGGAACATGTACATGAAACAAAAAATAGAGGTCATAGCGGGGACTGTAGAGAAAGTAACATGTTAACACATAATTTCATGCTTGTCTTTTTTAATGTCAGTTAGGAATCACTGGGCATTTTCCTCAGTGCAATGGAAGACATTTGTTTTCTTATCATAAATTCTATTGAGCAAGTAGCAAAAAAACAAATGTTGAGATGGTGCAGAGCTGAGAGCCAAGAGACTTCAGCCACTGGCTGAAGTAGTTGTTCATATAATGTTTGAATTGAGCAACAGTGAATTTTTTGAGGTCCTCAAAATTAGAGCATGTGTGTTCCAGGCGCGGCTTTGTAGGAAGTCTGACAGTAATTAGAGTTGCAGATAAGAGCTCTCTCTCAGCTATTAGTGTGCAGGATTCTTGTTTTTGCAAAACTGACTGTATATCAGGAGGAACTCTGTCTCATTATGACTTAGATGTAGTTTAATGTGCTTTTGATAGCATCATGTGTCCAGTGTGAATCTTAAATTTCTGGTTTTTTCTACTTCTTACCTGAGTTTCAGAAGTGGACCTTCAGATTGTTGTAGAACAATTGTAAACTGAAAAAAAGGGGTGAAAGGGAAGCAGTAATATATGTGTTTTAGGGCTGTGTTGTAGAATGGACCAGCAGTTTAGAAGTTTTGCAGCTACGTGTGAGAAGTATGGGAAAAGGATTTATTTGTTGGTAAGATAAAGGAAAGAAAGCTGCAGAATATTCTATCTCTGAGCTCACTGATAAATATCTGCGACTAATTATTTTGCTGAGTTGTATTTCAGTAGAATTGGGAGGTAGGGAAGTAGCATAATGAATGATACTTCATTCTGTAGGGTGTTTTATGATGTAGTTATCAGTGTCATTGGTTGGCTAACACTGCTATTGCATCAGATACTTCTGGTATGAAAAACTACAAAAAAACCCAAACAAACCCAAAACAACAAAACCGAAGCAAACAAACAAAACTGAAAACCTCAAACTCATCCTTACCCTCCAAACCTAATTAAAACTACAGAGATTTGCAGGTGATCCCAAGTGCCTTTCAAATATTTTATTACCGTTTGCTGTACTTCAATCATAGATTGCAAATAGTAAAACTAGAAATGTAACTTCAGTGAATAGATGTTAGCAAAATGTCATAGGTTTGAAAATAGATGTTGGAATTTTTTCCCCAGTGTCTACCTTCCTCAGCCTGTTTCTTCCAGGATGGGGCGAGTCGGGGGGTGAAAGGAGGGCTTGGGAACTGAGTGAAGCCGGATGTGCTGGGTGGTGCAGGGGGCAGGGGAAGGTTCCCTGGAAGCATGGGGCCGGGGGCATGCCTCGGGAGTCCCTTGTCCGGAGGTTTTTGGTTTTGTCCACCGACCGGACAGAGCAGGGCCCCAGTCTCGACCACCTGCTTTTTTTTTTTTTTCCCCCCTGAGGGGAAGTTTTTTCCCCCACGGGAAACCTTGTGGTGGACGACTTCAAGAGAGAGACTGATGCATTTCAGGAAACAAATGTTTAGGCCATGTGGCTTGGTGATGTTTTTCATTTGATCTGTTCAGTCAAAATCTCGCATTGTGTTTTTGAACCTAGATTTGATTAAAAATAGTAAGTCTTTTGAATTGATGCTTTACATCACCTTGTTGTTCTTCTAAGAGAAGTCCGTTGGTTTAGTAGTGTGATTGTCTCACTTAGTTTTCACAGATAACCAAGAATTTAAGGTGAACATATTGCCAAGAGAGTATATAGCCTCTTGTCCTGTTTCTGGACACTGGCTGAAAGTAAGCAGAACGTGCTTGTCCTCTTAATGTAATTCTCTGAATGTTCTTGCTGTTTGTTGGTAGCTCAGGGGCTTCATGAGCTGAAGATGTGGTCTGCCTAATTAGTACTTGTGGGGGCACAGTCCATACTGAGTGGCAGTGCTCTGAGTGGGGGTCTGGCGTTCTGTGGCACTGAGCCTGAGCGTTCTTTCTCACAGCAGTAACACTAAGTGGTGAGCAGAGGCAGGCACCATTGCTCCCTGAGAGCCCTGTGTGAACACTCCTGAGGAATGGCTGGCCTGCACCTTGGTCATCTCCCCTTACTTGGGACATTGGGTAAAGATACTTTCTGGGGAATTAAGTGATAACTATTAGGTAGATTGTAAAGAATTTTGGAATAGAAGCAGAATAGACCTCTCTTGGGTAGTGATGTAATTGTTATCAACATAGTAAGTGTCTTATTCTAATAAACCTCACTTTGTCCCTCAAACATGGAACATTATTCCTTAAAGGTGTAGATAGAGGCATATTTTTATTTATTTATTTATTTATTTAAATTTTTGTTTGACTAGCTTTCAGAATCTAGTTTTCTTTGGTTCAGAACCACCATTCTGGATATTTGTATCTGTTGTATCTTTAATTGTGGTTCTGGGTAGTGAGAATACTGAAGAAATGAATTTACCTATGAAAGTGTAGCTTGTGGAAGGCTGATGTGAAGGACTAGCAAGTGAATAGTAGGATTTCTGTTCTGATGAAATCACCTGTGATGAGGGCTGTAGAGTTTTAGGGTGGCAAGAGCATTATAGTAAACTTTGTCCATTGCATTGCCTCACCTGAAATGTCTCCTCTTTTAACTCACTCTTTCTTAACTTGACAGGCAAGTATTTGCTTCCCAGTGCAACTGGACAGCAGCTGTGGCAACCTATAGAAACCTCAAATCTTATTCGCATGCGCTACCAAACACTTGGACAGTCAGCACCTTCACTTACTGCTAGTTTGGTGAGTAATTCTTTTCAAAGCTAGAAATGTACAAAAAAATTATCTTTGTATCTGTTAGTGGGGGGATGGGGATCAAACCAGAATTTTATTTCCAGACCAACCTCTCCTCCTTAAGCAGCATTTTTAAAATATCTAATGCATGCATGCATGCATACAACATTACTTAGTATATTGAATGCAGCTGAGTAACATTTATGGTAGTGGTAACTCTGAATTGAGTTACTGAATTCTGCATAAACTCTGAGCTGAATGTTTCATTAATGTAGGTGTTTGCATTTAAATGATTTCTTTCATTAAAAAAAAAAGCATACTTTTTAGGACAGGAC
Organism: Myiozetetes cayanensis; assembly: GCF_022539395.1. NCBI lineage: Eukaryota > Metazoa > Chordata > Aves > Passeriformes > Tyrannidae > Myiozetetes > Myiozetetes cayanensis. The sequence continues at coordinate 49,064,601 of NW_026087631.1, forward strand.
AGCTGTCTTCTATCACTTTCTCCTGAACATTCTTTTCCATGAATGTCTTTCCACTTCTTGCAGTACTCTGTCCTTAGGAGGACATAGTTGTATGAAGCATGAGCTTAATTAAGAATTTTGGATAAAATGATAAGAGAAGAGAAAGGGGAAGAGATGCGTCATGCACTTGAACTTTCAGCCTTTTGTTTTCAAGCATCCATTTTGCTGCTTTTTGCTTCTGGAAGTTAATATCTTAAGAAATGTTGAAATTGAATGTGGGACTCTGTATACTAGCCTATACTTTTCTTCAAAGAGTTATCTTAATATATTTCTTGTATAAAAAAAGAAAAAGAATTATTAGCATTTTACCTCCCCCTCCCCCCCCCCACCTTTGGAGTTGTTAAAACTTTGCTGATCCATGTCTTTCTAAGGGAAACTTGTTTTGTGGTTTGGGATTTTTTTTAATGCAATATTCAGGTTGAAGGTAGCTATGGTCAGCCAATGCGGAACAGATAGCACCATGACAGGTTTTCTTATCACACTGATATGTAGATGGCTGTTTTCTCCATGATCTGTCTGAAACAAGATCTTGTATGCCTTGAACCCTAATATTTTCTAGGGAACTAATTATCAATGTATTTATTTTTTTGTCTAGTCTATTGGTAGAAACATTCATTTTGAAGGAAGGATTTGGATTATGTATAATTAAAATGAAAAAGAAAATAGGTAATGCTCAGACCAGAAATCAGTTTAAATTGCATCAAAACTGTACATTTTTTTTCCTTCTTTTCTGTATTTGGGAATAAAAAATAATTTCTTCCTAATTAACTAAGTCTTAAAAGTGCTGTTGATATTTGAGTCTCTGTTTCTGTTTGCACAATTATTAAGTGACATGCTGCTATCAGTATTGTGCTTTTGTTTTGGTGTGATGCTTAAACTATGGGAAGAGGAAAATGCAGCAGCATTTTGACAAAAAGTATTTTAAATGGTTATAAAACAATAGACTAATGAAAAATTCAGTGAGCCAGGCTTCCTTAAGGACCTTTCACTCATCACCTACGTATCTGTCTGCCACAGACTTCTTCCTTCCTGTCTCTCCACATCTTTTATCTGTGCCTGACTGCCGTTTCTTTTATGCTGGTGCAAAAGACACGCAAGAGCCGTCTAAACAGATCTGAGCAGACTGTGCACAGGGTGGAGATGCAGGTTTCTCGGAAGTATTTATTTCTTATCATGAACTGCTGATCAGGCTTGCCTCCTGAGGAGGTTAATGCTAATGTCTGTTAATGTCACATATCCAGAGCTCTTCTCAAGCCATCTTAAACAAATACGTACTGTCAGGCTTCTGAAAGACTCTGGCCTTTCCTTAAAAGGGGCCATAAGTTAGGGATCACTCCCTTTCCTTGCCTTTTTTTTTTTTTTTTTTGTCTTGGTGCTGTGATTGAACAGAGTTGAATATGGGAGTCCTATTTTTACATTCTACTAAGGGGCGCTTTTAATTATATTTAGGACAAAGTTTACCTTACGTAGATGAGATTTGTGTGAAGAATTTTCTGTAACTGTTCACTCCTAGGAGTGATTGTTCTTGCTGAGATTGATACTCAACTGATGTGGACCTGACTGAGCAGTGATGATGTGCCAGTATAGACAAGAATGGTGAGTGAACAAGTCAAGACACGTGCTAGTGTTTAGTGCAGTTGCAGACAGGGAACAAAAGACATACTTTTCCCTTCTTCTGTCAGTAATTTGTAAGAACTTCACAAAACCATTTACTGGGGCACAGATATAAAACATTTCTGTCGGAAACTATAGATTTTTAAATGACTTACAGAATATTGATTAAAAATGGGCTGCAGGTGTTGCTTTAGATGGAGTTCAATAGCTGTGCATGATTCACTCACTATAAATTTCCATGTAGACCCATATAACTGGGTTAAAGATGTGTAAGGGAAGGCTAATTTTCAGATGAATGAGCAGTGTATTGGATTTGATGTGGGCTTTTAGTTCAGTGGTAGCCAAATGATAGTCTTGTTACTCTTCGATTTCTGGCATGAGCATTTTGAGCTGTCCACGACAGATTCTGTGGTAGTGACACAGATTATAGGAGTCTTCAGAAAATATTAATGGGGAATTAAAAGCATTAAGAAAATGATACAGAAAATCTTCAACACTGAATAGAAATGGGAAGGTGAGGTGTAGAGTTATTCTCTTTTAGGATATTTTCACAGCTCATTGTTTTGGTCAGTCTCTTCCTCTCTGCAGTTAGTGGAGAGTAATACATACTCCTGGATGGCAATTCAGTGTGTGTGCCTCAGTGTTGAGTTCTGCAGGAGGGTAGGGAAACTGTGGTAGAGCTCATTTGTCTGACTCTCCTTGCACTGTAGGCTGACAGTCATCTCGCCTGATATCAAGCTTCTATTTCATGGTAGGATGGATTGGCCTCTGAAAATGCTTATTTTCTGCTGAAGTATTCTGAAGTCAGTCAGACTCTGAAAGGCATGCTGCTGCTTCTTGTAAATGTGAAAGATGTCAATGAAATGACTAAATTTTTACTTAGTATAGTAATGGAACATATTTGAATACTTGAAAGTAGTTTTCAAGTAACATCAAAACTAGAAAAGCAGTGTAAACTGCCCTTTTCTGCTAAGCAGTGAAGGGATGTTTTGTCTAGGTACAACTAGAAGCATTTGTTACTTACTAGCATACTGTTTACTTCATTTTTTTTCAGGATTTATCTCTTGATTTCCTCCCCCTCCAAACTCCCAGAATATTGTTACCTTTCCAAAACAACAGAAGACTGACTTTGCAAGCATCTGTACTTTAGTTTACTTGGTTTTTATTGCCATCTCATCAGTGTTAATTTGTATGGATGGTCTTACAGAAAATGGTGGATGTTAATTATATAAAATACTAGTTTATAAATTGGACTGCTGAAAGGAAACAACATAGGAAGTGTTCAGTGTCTATCAAGCACAGTTCTACTTCTTCAGAAAGGGCTTTGCCTCTTCCTTTCTTTTAAATATTATAATACTGAAAATGAGTAAGTGTGTCTTTGTTAAATATGCCATTAACTTCAGCTAAATTGACATAATGTTGACAATTATGAGAACTGTTTCAAAACTAATTATGCTAATTAGAACTTAACTACCAGTAATTGCATGTATTCAAACAGCACACCAACAGCCTTTTGTGTGTTTTATTCCCCAGATGCAAGACAGCCATTTGTTGTCTGAGAAGCTGCAAAATTGCAGTGTAGATAACAAATGATTGCAAACAAATAAATACTTCAGAAACACTAATTGGTTAGATAAGTGAATGACAGTATCAGTTGTCCTTGGTCAAACCACATAATTTTAAAAAGGCTTTTATTTAAATGTTTTATTTTGGAATCGTAGGACATTTTTCAAAACATTAGTTGCCTGTATTCAGTTTTATCTAGTAAGTATCAGGTATAGCTGAGTTTATTTTTAGGGACACTTACTAGAGAGCAAGAGGAACCTGCATCTTGGGTTGCTTTTAGTTTTAGTTCTTTCTGTCCAGGTATTCAGGTCTTCAATGCCTAAGTGTGAGCAGTGATTAATACTCTGCAAAGTAATGAGCAAGTACAAGGATAGCACTTGTAAGAAGGAAAAGAAGATATAATACAAATTACCAAAGTAACTACTCCTGAATGTCTCTAAAATCTCCCCAAAATAGTTAGCTGGGTTTCAGAAACACTGAATCTGAACTGAGGACGTTTTTTGAATGCTAAACCATTGTATAGAGATAAAAACCATATTCTTGTTTGACTTACAACTAGCTTAACATCTAAGACTAATCACTGGAAACCTTTTTAAAATAGGAAGTTTTTATTCCTAGGAAATGCTATATTTGTCAAATAATGGTAGCAGGTTTTCTGTGCTTCAGTTGCTTCTAGCTTTTAAGAATAGAGAGTTATTCTCCCTTATGTGTTTTATTTCATTAATTTCTTACCCATGAATATGTATTTGCATTCATATTTCTTTGTCTGTATTTACCTTTTAACAAATAATTAATTGCAGTTCTAATCCAGTAGATAGATCTAATTTAGTAGTAGAGAGAGGGAAATTGACATCCATCTTCATAGACATGCCTATATACTTCATATTTTTACACAGCAAAAGGCTGGAGTAGACCTGGTCCAGAGCTGTGGGACTGTAGTAAGTTGACAAGCTGATGACTCGGTGCTCTGTATCACAAATATAAATTTGTTTTTATTAGTGTTCGTTTGTCTGTATAATTGTTTTCAAAGTAGACTTGGCATACTTGGGTTTAAAATAAAACTGAAGATTCAGTTGCTTGATGGAGTTCTAGATGTTGACACCTTTCCTAAGTTGTCTGATTGAAACTAATGGCTTTATTAATTCTTATGCATTTCTTGCTTATTCTTGGATGTGGATAAAATACAGACCTGGTGATGGTTGGGGTTAACTCTCCTCCCAGAGAGAACTTTCAATTTCTCAGAATTGAGAACACAGCTAAATTTGCAAACTATCATTAGTTAAAGAAAAATGGGAAAAAATCTCTCATAGAAGACTGACCTACATTAAAAGGTTTTGTGAGCATATCCACCGTGTCTTCAAAACATACTCACTTTTTGATGAAGTATTTTCCCATCAGCTTCAGCTATCTTCCAGCTTTCAGGATGTATTTGAGTGTGATTTAGAACTGAAAGAAGGTATTGCAGTTTATTAGAGCTGAATGAAGGTATAACACTCTTCTGTATACTGATGATGGTACAAAACCAGTCAAGGTCAACTGTGTGTAGGAGCTAAGCAATATATCCCTATTTTGGACATAAGTACCATACTTCTGTTTTCCAGGCTTCCCATATGATGGTCTTTGTCCTTCATGAGAGATTTTGCCTGAACACTGAAAGGCTCACTAGGACCAGTTTCTATTAGGGTTGTTAAAATTACTTTCTAAGCCTGTGTTGTCAGCTGAGCAGGCCTTGTTGTTTTAGATTTTTGTTTGGTCTGTAGGACTGTTGTGGTTTTGCCCAACCGGCCAGCCCCTGGGGCTGAGGATGGTTTTGTCCAGGTGGATTTCCGGACAAAAAGGCCAATCAAAACTCTTAGTGATGCCTTTGCTAATTACATATTTAAGAAAAATGGAAGAGAAGGCTTGTGGCGCAGTAAAAATTAGGGGCAGCAGCCCCTAATGTAGGAGAGGCGGCGGCAGGCCCCGAGGTGGGCCAAGGCCCCCTCCTCCCCCGGCTTGGGCCGGGAGCAAGTGGGGCACTGAAGCCCCCCTTCTCTCTTGTAAGAGAGTGAAGAAAAAAAAACAACTTAAAAACTGACTACTTGGATGAAGAACCGCTGCAGAAAAATTCTGGCAGAGAAATAAGAGACCTCCAAGTTCAAAGCTGGCAACTACAAGAGAGAGAAGGAAAGTTCAAAGGGGGGGGAAGCTGCTTCTTCCCCCTTTCACTCTCTCCCTTCAGCAGGAAAAAGATTGCAAAATAATCCCTACCACCTGTAAAAGTTTGTTGGAGTGAGGAGACCCTCATGTGGCTCACAGAAGAACTTGTGGATGTACGAAAAAGTTGAAACTTCATGAAAGGAACTGAAATGAAGCAGAGTCCTGTTGAAAATTTATGACCCTGAGGCTTATGCCAGAGCGAAAAATGACTCGAGTAAGCTTGGGATTTTAGTGAAAAATCCATGCTGTTAGTGCTGGAGATTTGTGACCCTGAGAAAACTTACGCTGGAGCAAAAAACAGCTCAGGTAGAGATGTTGAGATCTGTGTGTGAGATCCATGATAGACCCATGTCGAAGAGGTCTATCAAAGACTGTTCTCCTGTGAGAAGAGACCTCCACAGGGAAACAGGGGTGGAGTCATAAACCATTATCCCCTGTAACCCCGTAGAAAAAGATCCATGGTAAGCAAGTGTCCCCTGGAAGCCCATGGAAGGAAAAACCTTCAGGGCCTGGGTAACCCCCAGCCTCCAGTCTTAGCCAAGGAAGGGAGTAGACCCAGCCCTGGAGGCCAACACAGAGCAAGAGAAAAAAAGAGTTCCAGCTGCAACGAAAGTGCTGCAGAGTTATTGAAGAAACCTGGAACTCCGAGAATGGACATGAAGACTACTTCTTCTCCTTAAACTGATATAAAGGAGGGAGAAGTATTTCTGTAAATACATAGTACTTTTACTTAAGTAGAATTGTTATAAATATAGTTCTTCAGTTTTAATTTGCTAGTAATAAATGTTAATATTATTTTCCGAAATCCAGTCTCTTTTATCTGCATAAACCTTCTCTCAACTAAAAGTAATTGTGTGAGAGGTGTGAAAGCAAATTGACCCAGAGCAAAACCACAACAAGGACCCACACAGTTGAGGTCAATAAGCTTGGCTAAATGTAATGCTTCATGCTTAGAACTGAAACTTCTGACTGTATGTTAGTAGTGACTCTGAATAAGGGCTTATTCTTGTTTGCTGTGATATTTGAGTCATGTCTGTGTGGTGTTAGTGATGGGTATCTCAAAATGTCATCTAGAATTGTTGTGTCAGTAGTTTAGGAAGAAAAAAGTGGGAAGTGTTACAAAAGTGAGGCCATGAACTTTTCATGCTTGTAAAATTGGCCATGTGAGAAACAAAGGAGTAGTGGTGTTTAGCAATAAACTATATGACCAGAAGAAATCGATGTGTAATTGTTTATACTGTTTGAAGTTTAGATGCCTTTATGGGAATAAAAGCTTTCTCAGCTTATTGTTGGACTTTGCTTGAGGGTAAGAGAACAAAATTGTAATCTGTGATTAACAAGGAATAAGACTCAGGAATATAGTGGTGGACTTTTCTGGCCTTAGATCCAAAGCTTCTGCAACTCCTTAAAAGATATACAGGTGTGGAAATGGTAGGGGGATAAAGAGGCTAAAAAAGACATGACAAGCAGGAAGAAACTGGAAAAATGCAGCTTGGCTTATCTGAATGTGTTTTTGTGTAACGTAGTAAAGTGGGACACAAATTCAGTAGCGTTCTATCAATTTTTGAAGTGGTTATTGCCCACAAGTCTTTATTTCTGAAATATGAAAGATGTAAAAGGAGCAATGCATTTTCTATGTGTGTGGACAGGATTGTAATACTGAAGGAGGATAGAGGAAAAACTGGTAAGAGCTCACAATTTTGCTATCAGGCCAGCAATGCCTTCTTCAGTGCTGTAGGTGGGGACTCAGAGGAAGCAGTACCTTGAAAGCATTTGGCTGGTGAAGCCAAATTCTTCTCCTGAGGGGTGCTGGTTATCATGTTGCACCCTGAAAGGGAGCTATTAGTTTCACATGGAGCATTTATTCCTTACTTTTTCTAAGCCCTTTAGAAGGCACAATAGGCAAATGTATGCAGGAACATAAATACCTATGTGGATGAAACACTGTAACTTTTGCACTTTGAATCATAAAATATTTGTTGTTTACAGTATCTAAAATTGTATATTATTTATCATGCATTATTAGTAGTAAATGATGTTTTGGATGTTACTTGGTTCTGTTAAATTCATTAGTTTCTCAGAATTTCAGTGTAGATTAATAATTATTATTAAATTGTCTTTATCAATCTCAGTGTCAGCCAAGGCAACTTTAGCCCCTAACACTCTAAAATGAGAGAATTGTTTTCCCTATTTCATAAAGTAATGTGCAGTTCATATGATGTCACTGCATAACTTCTGTGGGTAAGTGAAATCCTGGAAAATAAATCATAAAAGCCAAGTGGTGGATTTTCATTATCTCGTTCAAGGAGTTTTGATAAAGCTGGCCTACATTCCCTCACCGACTAAATATCTTAAATATCCTTTACTGTTAATATCAAAACAAATAAGCATTCCTGTGGTTGTATGAGGAAATTCTTGCTAAATATATTACAGAGTTATAGTTCTGTCTGCTAGTCTGTATGTACAGACTAAAAAGGTATCAGCTGCTTTGAGTGGATTACAGCTTCTCTGGTCTTGGCGATTATGTTAAGTGTGGGTTTGTCAATTTTTGCTGCTAATTTTGATGAAATGTCTCACTTCCAGTGCTCTAGCCAATTTCAGTGACACTTCACAATAATATACCTTTCAGAATTTGAAGGAACAAGAGGCAGATGGACAGTGTTTTTTCCATAACCTTATTTTCCTCAGAAAACATTAAAAATATCGCATTAAGAAAACTTTTGGGTAATGTAACAGTAGGTAGTGATAGTACAAAGTTTCTGACTTATGTAAGATGGCTAGATACTGATCTGTATAAAATTCTTGAAAGATGTTCTTTGTTTTGATTCACTTCCAGAATGATTTTTCAAACTGATATAAGAAATATATGCACATCTTTCAACTCCCAGTATCCTACAGGGTTTTTGCTTTCATGCTTTTGTGGTTTTACTTGATGATGATCCATTATCATTTCTAATGAAATCCCTTTTCCCCACAGCATTGTGGAGTGACAATATGGATGGTTTGGTGTGGATGTATATATATAGGAGGGTTGAAAACTTGTTGTTGTTTGTGAGGACGACCAAGTAAACAAAACTGGGCATTCTATGATAAAGGCCTAAATTCAGTTTTATTCGCTTCATCCAGAATATTACATTTTGTTCTTCACACAGTTGCACTCACACACTGTCTCCTCCTGTAGAATCTTACATACTAACACTATTCTTAGCTCTGTTATCTATGTTTACCACTAGCCTTCACGTATGATTGGATGTTCACCTCTTATTTACATTCTTTTCCATGCTGCTAGGCACTGCGGCCTTGCTGCATCCTCCGACAGAAAACTTTTCAGTGATAGTTGTTTTTTCAGATTTTTTTTTTTTTCTTGTGGGGAATAGACAGTAATGTACTGTGTCTGCTTAGGGTGTTTAAAATTCAGGTAAAACATTGGGGGTAAATTTCTTTAGGAACTGAAACTGTTTTCAAAATGCTACAAAACAGGAATGTGATCTCTGTTATGATTTTTTAATCATATGCAAAGTATGATTACTTTGTTGTGGCACATAAAGTGGCACAATTTCTCTTATATTCAGAAAAATAACTTTAGATTCCTTTGTGGAATTGTAATGTCATTTTCCCTTGGCAGTTTATGCTCGGAACTACCACAGAATTACAGAATATACCTAGTGGGAGGGGACACACAAGGACCATCAAGTCCAACTTCTGGCCCCTTCCCTGGGGAGTCTGTTCCAGTGCTCAGCCAAGCTGTGGGTGAAAATCTTTTTCCTTATATTCCACCTAAACCTCCCCTAACACAGCTTCATGCCATTTCCTTGAGTCCTGTCATTGGTCACGAGTGTGAAGAGATGAGTACCTGCCTCTCCTCTTCCCCTCATGAGGAAGTTGTAACTGCAGTGATGTCTCCCCTCAGTGTTCTCTTCTCCAGGCTGAGCAGACCAAGTGACCTCATTGGATCCTCATACGGCTTCCCCTCCAGACCCTTCACGATCCTTGTGGCCCTTCTTTGGATGCTCTAATAAATTTGTATTTTTTTTATGTTGCGGTGCCCAAAACTGCACACAATATTAAAGGTGAGGCTGCACCAGTGCAGAGTTGAGTGGGACAATCCCCTCCCCTGACCAGCTGGAAATGCTTTGCCTGATGCAACCCAGGACACGGTTGGCCCTCCTGGCTGCCAGTGGCCAGGACCCCCAGGTCGTTTGCTGTGGGGCTGCTCTCCACTCAAAACCACAAAAGCATTTTTTGCAGATATTTGTTTCAAAACCATTATAACTACAACATTCAAGGGGACACACACTGGTATGCTCTAATTGTTCTTTCTTCTCTAATGTGCCTAGAGAAGGGCTGTGTAGGAAGTAGTGTTTAACGTTTCCATATTTCTCCATTTCTGTGCTTGTAAAAACAGCTATCTGTAGTTATAGTGTGTCCACTTACCTGGATTTCTGAAAATATGGCACAGTATTTTAATTTTTCTACTAAGTCACTTGAATAGCTTATCAGTAGACAAAAATGTGATGAAAACCTCCCTTTCTACCAGTGCTGGGAAAAAGTTCCTGTTATTGCAAGTTATCAGAATGTAAGGCAATTATTTTACTGCTTGTTATCTGTTCTAAGCACTAGAATATTCACATTTAGAAAGAAAATAATTTTAAAACTCAGTGATGGTGGTTGGATACTGTGGAGTATTTAAGGTATAGGAAATAGCCCTGACAGAGATAGATTTAAAGGCAGAATACAAGCGAGTTGTTTCATGGTGCATAAAAAATACGATTTGTCATATGCTGCCACCACATGCAGTATGAAAGTGGCAGCTACACATGGAATATGTGTATACAAAAAATTAAGTTTAAATCTGCATTGTAAAACTTCAGCTACATGTTCATATATATTTTTGCATGCTTAGGTTTTATCTGGTTGATTGGCTAATTTCAGTAATCACAGTGATTTCTAAATTGTCCGGTTTTGTCAGTCAGTATTATTTTCTAAGTGAAGCAGTATGATTAATGCAAAAAAAGGGTAGTTGAATGAGGGTAAAAGCTGCCTAAATTTGTGTAATTGTCCTGAAAACTATCTTCTACCATGTTTCTTTTCAGCTTTAAATGAACATATAGTTGGGTGTATGTATCTAAATTAATTCTGAAACATCCTGCACATTTAGTTATGTCAAATGCTTCCTTTATAGGGGAAAAAGATTATTGGGAAAATTTTAGATTATTGACTGTATTTCTTCAAATAATTTTGCCTCCCCTGATGGGGGGGGGGAAATGAAGTTTCTTTCTTCATACACTGTATACATGTGCTGTTTTGTGGTGTATGTACTAACTGTGCCTTTCTGCTACAAGTGATGTGAAGGAATCTGTGAGGCATTTTGCTGTATTTCATATATATAAGGGTGGTAATATTAAAATGGGAGCCCCTGGTGGTCTAGTGGTTAAGGGCACGGCGCTGTCACCGCCGAGGCCCGGGTTCGATTCCCGGTCCGGGACCCTTCTCCTTGGGCAGATGGAGCTCGTTAGCCCTTTAAGGCAATCCATCTACGTCCTGAGGACCTCGCTGCCACCGTCCAAGCTCGCTTGGCCCTGGCAGATGAACCTTAGGATTAAAGGGTGGGCTCAGTTCCGCGCACACTGTGTCTCACCTAAAAAATCCAATGCGCAGGCTGGAAGGTGGAAAGACCTTCCCCGGATCTTCGCCATTATTATATTATTATATAATATTAAAATGTTTCAAAGAGGATCCTTATCCTTAATGATTTTCCTTCCAAAACATAAGTTTTACCATGCCATGATCTTATGTGCCATGATTTCAATAGTGAATGTAACTGAAATAATAATCTGAAAAATAAAGAAAACCTCCAGAAAAAAACTAGCAGGCCTTACACATTTTTAAACATAGAGATACACCTTTGGCAATATTTAAAGAGATTCATAGATTGCGAGAAAATTTAGTTGATGCTTCCCTTGTTAGTTGCAATTCTCTGCCTTTGAGTTCCTTCCAATACACCTTTATAAATTGCAGCACAAGCCTAGGAAAGCTTCTGTAATTGACAGTAAATGCACTTTTCACTGAAAGGTAGTTTTATACTTTTCTAATTGAGATTTATCTCGTCTTCCACTGGAAGGCAGTCTTGTCTTTGTTTCATTCTCCTGCCTTCCGGTATTAGTTAGGTAGCTGTACCGATGATCTTCAGCTTATTGTAAAACAAAGTAATACTTGCACTCTGTCTGTAGTTGGGTAGTTTCTTCATGCATATATATCAGTGCTGTCTCCTTCTGATCCTTTCTGTAAACTGTCCTTGTACAAAATTACAGTTTCTGTGATACTTGTGTGTATTGTTAGGTTATGGGCTTTTTGCATCTGTGCCTCTCAGTGATACATTACTTGAAGGTATGACTTATTTGTGCTGTTGTTCAAGTAAGGATCTCTCAGCTAGTGGGATAGGGCACTTTTAATTTACACATATATATTAGACAGTTATGCATAGTTATATAGACTAAAATGATGTTTGGAACAAAACTACACCTCAGTATTATTTACCTTTAAAGGAGCTGAGAAATTGAGACTTAGGAGGCTTTTTATTTCAGTGATTAAAATAATTTGTGTAAATATGTATTTAGATTGGGTATATAAATGCAAACAGCATTGGAGATGACACCTGCAGTGTGTTGTGAGAGACAAATGTTAAGGTTTTGCCTCTTACTCTTGAAACTTGACAGTCTTGGGCTAATTAATTTTTGCTACCCTCACTGGAGGCATGACAGCAGCATTTAAATAGTCGTTCGCTTCTGTCTTTGCAAATAGAGAAACATAGAAAAGGATGTGAGGAACATGGGTGTGAATGATTGGGACAAAATATTAAAATATTAACAAGGAAGAAAGAAGATGATGTTTCAAAAAGGAAAATAGGAGTATTGGGAGGAACCCAAAGGAGATACCTGTGTAATCCTCAATGTAACTTTTTGCCCTTTGTTTCAGACAGGTGAGGGATCTAGTTGCTTTTCAGTTTGATTCTGTAAAGCAAAAAAGTTTTCACTGGGTTCAGCATGCTGCCTAAAGAGATGATGTACTTGAAAAATTAATTTAGGAAGGTTAAGTAGCCTTTGTTACAGAGGTCAAACTTGATGGGCACAACACCTCCTTCTGGCCTACAGATCTGTAAATCTATCGGAGTGTTTGATTTTTTTTCTTGTCTCCCTCTTGTGGAGCTGGAGTTTTGGTCAGTATGAACATCTTTCTTTCTGAACTGAAATACAGCTCTCCTGTAATCAAGATTGGTGATGGCTGAGTTTTAAGCCATTGACCCAATGTGATGGATGCATTTGGAGCTGGAGACATGCAGAGACAGGGAAGGGGAAACATGTTCAGTTAATGTCACTGCGTAACTCAGATACAAATTGTCTGTTTCTTTAGAATAATACAGTTGGAGATCTCAGAGAAATGTAGTTTAGTGAGATGGCTGATTTTTATTATTTTTAAATTGTAACAAGTGTAAAACAGTAATGTAAATGCATTGCAGTCATGAAGAAAGGCTGGGGGTGTGGGCAGAGAATACAGCAGCCTTTTCTTTCTCTGTTCTTCAGATAAGCTGTTACTGCTCAGCGTTATCCTTTCAGCAGTCCTTCATTTTTTTTCTTCTAAATGCCTTTGCTCCTAGTAGATTTTACTACTATGGAATGTACATGGACTACTTCTAAAATGATGCAATCTGACAGGAAATCAGTATTTCTTTTTCATACTAGATTTGAGGTTGTGATTGTCATAATCCTTGCCTTAGACTGTTAATGGGTGAATAGCTAATAGCGTGGTGACAGCTGTTAGAAAAAAAAAAAAAATCAATGGTTTGTTTAACCAGCAGCTTGACAGATAAGAAAACACCAATACCGTTTTGCTCCTTAGAATCTGTGCTTTCAGACGTAACCTTTTCAGATTCAGTACCTGGTTTTTTGACCTAGAGGAGTTTTCCTTGGTTCTGTCGGGTCAGCGGGGCTGATGGGAGGCGCTCGGGCGTCAAGCCCAAGGTCACAGCCGGACCTGCTGGCTGCGGTGTCCTGCACCCCTCGTGTCCTGCACCCCCCGGGCAGCCCGTCCCCTCTCGCTGTGTTCCCCGCAGCCTCACATGGCAATCCCGTGGGGCGCAGTTTCCTAGGCGGTGCTATTATAACACTCTACCGCAGTTCCATTCTGTGAGTAAACGCAAACTTGTCGTTCACCCCTTGCCCGCCCGAGCTGAGGGCGGACGGGCCGGGCGCGGGCGCGGGGCGGTCGCGGCCCCGCGAGGCGCGGGCGGTGCCGGTGCGCGGTCCGGACCCCGAAGTTGCCGGTCACGTGTGGCGGCGGCGCCAATCGGCGCGGCCGTGATGTCAGCGCTCGGCAGTGCGGGGATGCGGAGCGGGGTCCGGGCGCTCCGGCGAGCCCGGGCGGCGCCGCACGGCGGGAGCGCCAGGCCGGCGGCATGGACGAGCCGGGCATTCTGCGGCGCCGGGGGCTGCAGGTAGGGCCGGGGGGCGGTGCCGCGGCGGGCGGTGCCCCCGCCCGTCCGCAGTTTGGAAGTTGCCCTGCTCACCTGCGGGCGGGCGCTGTGCCGGCGGGCTCGGCGCGGGGGGACACCTGTGTGCGGGCGGGGCTGCCCTCGGAGGGCTCGCCCAGCGCCCGCCCGCGCTCTTTCTGTGAACCGGCGGGCGGGGGCAGGAGCGGCGGCGCGGTTCTTTCTGCCGGCCGCGCTCCGGAGCAGGGCAGCGGGCGGGCATTGCTGGGGGGAGAAAGTTTGTCCGACGCCCGACACTCCGAATGCGGCGCACTTTGTGACCCGGGAGGCTCTGGGATGACTTTTCTGCTGGCGTTCCCAAACTCCAGAAAATGCACTATCTCAAATGGAGTGTAGGTTATGACACAGTGTTGGTACCGTATGTTGTTTGAACCTTAGACTCGAGACGTATACTCTCTCAGGATGATGCTTTAAACGCTCAACAGTTTTTTTTTTTTTTTTCTGGAGCGTATTAATATAGAGCTTGTGACCTCCATCGCATACAGGGTGCAGATATTTTTTTAGTCTTTCATCAAAATGGAGCACCACCTCAAACTACATCATTACTGGCCATTGTTCAGAAAGCCCTTTGCTCAAGTCGATTTCAGCGATGAATGTACTTCCTTTCTTTTGTTTTCCTCAACATCCACAATTTCAGTGGGAGGAGGGTGAAGAGGAAAGCCTCCTTGCATTTGGGATCATTATTCATAAGTGATGTAAAACCCCTTAAAATGTTTAAGACGCACTAAACTTGCACAGTTTTGAGCTTTTTGGGAAGATGCCTTTTCTGATCAGTGCTTTCAACTTGGTGCTGCTCCAGTGTGACAGTTTCTGTTAGACAGATGACGGCAAGTCGGAGCCTGTAGCCGATGTTGTTATGGAACATACATAAGTCCTGGAACTCTCTTGGGCCTCTTAGTCTTTTAAGAATCCATTAACTTTTCTTTAACTTCTTGTGTGATAACATTGGCCTGTGGAAAGTGAATAACTTTCATAAAAAGATTTTGGTGCATTATTCAGTCCTTAATTCATAAATATTTTCTATTAAGTGATTGTAAAGTGGGAAGGAGGATCTCTGCTGCATGTTGAGACTCTGGATGACAGCTTTTAAAGGAGAGGATATAAAAGTTTCAAGAGGTATATCTTCACAGTCAAACTGGATTTCCTCTTGCTAAACTTACTGTAATCCATTCAGTAGTGTAAACTGGATTTCTGCCTTTTGACAAGAATTGAACAGCAGTCTGGCCTGATTAAGGGAAAACTTAAACCTTCATGTGAAAGAAATGCATCAAGTTCTGCACATGTTATTTATGTCTTATTTTCTGTAACTTTAACAAAGTAATTTTGAATGAATACCAGACTATTTCACGGACTTGCTTATGGTCACTTAAGAGTATTAAAAGCTACACAGTGAATAATCCCAGTACCAGAAAGGCCAATTCAGACTTGCAGTGTATGCAGTAATAAATTGTTTTTGAAGATGTGTACCTCATGACTGCCATTAGAATCTGGTCTTAGACTGGAGAAAATAAACTAATGGTCAGAAGTTTTCAAGTTGACATACTATCATCTAGAGAAAGATGGGAGGGGGAAAAAATCTTATTTACACTCAAGTTATGTTCATTAGACCTTTAAACTGAATCTGTCTTTTATTGTCCTCTTGCTCCCCTTATGTTTTTCTGTTGCTCTGTTTTTATCTTCATCTGTTGTCCATGCAACTAGCCCAGAGACTTTGTGAGCTGGAAAGCAGATGATTTGACATGTGACAAGGAGTGTTACTGCTGTTTAAGTTTAGTTAGTAAATATTAAGTCTCTGAGTTGTCTGCCTTGCTGACCTTTTGATTTTATAGTATATGTGCCAAAGTAGTGACTTGGCTATTTTATAGTGGTAGTATATGTTTTTACCATTTAAAAACCCCTCTAAATAATTCTCCTGCCATTGTTTTCTGTGGGAACTGTCCCCTCTTCTTTTTCATATGTTATTGATACTCTCTTTTGAAGATTGGTGAGTATATTCTGAAAGGGATTTAACAAAAAAAGGAAAAACAAAACAAAAATCCCCACCCCAACAAAACCAAAACCCCCCCAACGAAACAACACAAAAAACTCCAAAGCCAAACAAACTCCCGTCTCTCCCCCCCTACAAAAAAAAAAACAAAAACAAAAAACAATGAGGGAAGTAAAAGGATAAGATCTGAGTTAAGACTGTTCTGAAATAGCTGTCATCTTCAATATAAGGTCAGATAACTTCATATGACTCTGTCAGTTCTCTTGGTTAGAAGTAGAAATGTTAAAAGCAGGTAAATCTGCTCAAAGCTGTGTGCTTTCTCAGGTGAAGTTGCATTTAAATTAAACCAATCGTATAACAGGAAATAGCACATATTTAAATTAAAAGCCGAATTGGTGTAACTGCGGGGATTTTTCCTTTTTGTATACAGTTTGTTCAAAGCTTGATTTACAGGACACACACCATTTCCTTTTAGACGGGAACCTGATGTAGTTGTGTTTAATGCCATGTACCATCATGCTGTGTTTAAAAAAAAGCCAGGAAGTGGCTTGAATTGAATCTCAGAATTTAAGCCTCAAGTAAATATGTAGACGTGGATAAATCTTTTGTTGGGTTGATATGTAAAAGGTTTTTCTGGTGCTCAGGCTTCTGAGAGAAACTGAACCTTAATTTTGTTGCATCCTGAATACATACATCTAGTTAACAACTTACTACAACCTGTTTCTAGTGTCCAGTTACTTAGGTTGGTTGTATTCATAGAAGACTAAAAGCTTCTGAATCTCTTCTGAATCTCTCTGTGTGCTCTTTTTAGTGAGGAAATTCTGAAGCTTTAATTGTAAAGAATATTATATTTTGGTAAGAAACATCAGGATAAAATTGACCATTTCTTTAAACTTCTAAAATTTGTAAATGTAATTTAGTATAGGTTGAAATAGTTGTCTCTTGAAAATAAGTTTAAAAAAGATGAAAAAGCTAACTACCTGTTGCATATTCTTAATTACAGTTCTTGATTGCATTCTACCAACAGCCTGTGTTTGGTCTTTCTTCCGTGAATTTGTGTAGTTGTTCAGCCAAGCAGTGTTCTTTATGTTGCCTTAAACCAAGGACTCTGAACCCACACAATGGTGGACAAAGGTAGCACATACTTCCATGAATCTCTTAAGAAGGATGTGGGAATGTGGGAGAAACCTTATTGCCAGATGCAGCCAGCTTCAGTCATGCTTCCAGCACTGATTAAGATTTCACTTTGTGAGACAGATGGTTTGAGCCTTCACTTTTCCTTTTGCTAATTTCATTTCACCTCTAAGTGGATGGTAAACAGTGTTTGTAAATCTTTGGCTAATTACATAAGCTATTTTAATTAGACTTGCAGAGAAATTGACCAACAGCAGAAAAATTAGCTATACATGCAACCTTGCCAAGTGTCAAAGAAAATGCTGTGCTTATTTCTTTTCTTGTCTTTAAGTATTTACACACTTTTTTCCCCTGAAAAATTGTAGTAGGCAATTTAGGCTTCTTTCAATTCAGAGTGACTGCACTGTGTTGTTTGCAGAGATATGATTATAACCAACATGGAAAATTCTAATGGAGAATCTAATACATGCATTTCAGAGGGATAGGGTGTGAGGTAAAAATAATCACACAATTCCGACTTATTTCTGTAGAAATTGAAATAGGCGATGTAAATGAAAATGTGGTGTGAGTGTTGCTGTTTTTACAGAATTGAGGAAATCAATTTATACCAATTCCATATGTTTCTAGAAAAGATGGCAAGGGGCACAATCATTATGTAGCCTTGACTCTTCCTTTCTTCTGCCTCCAGTACAGCAAAACAGTTACCTTTTGTGGACAGATGTTTTGAAATTTGGTACAAAAAGGGTCCTTTTTGGTACAGAAAGACCTTTGCAAAAATGAAAACCTTACAGGTTTTTCCAAGTCCTTGCTTATTAATTCACCTAAAAATGCATCCTGAGAAATCAGAAAAAAAGGACATAATTTCCAAGGGAAAATGGCCTTATTTGCAGCTCCTAAACAGGTGAAGTTTCTTCATGAAAGTAATTCTTTTGAAATACTGAAAATTGATGTGTGAAGTAGAAGGGTGATCTGGGAAACCACACTCTACAGGAAAAGGAAATTAGGAGACTGTAACTATCTCTTTTGTGGATGCAGTTCATGCTTCAGAATGTGATAAAAATTGTACAATATTAATTGGACTTTGCCTTCTGTTGCAAACTGAAGAAAAAGGATGGAAAAGTCAGCTTTACAGATGAGGTTCTGGAAAGGTTTTTAATAATTTTCACTGATTTGAATGCTGTGTATATGAGTGTTCTCCTAGGCAAGAGGGACCTGATCCGTATTCTCTGCTGGTGTCCCTGTATTGGTGAAAATGGTTCTACAGTATGAAAGAGGAATTGTGCAGTTATAAATCAGGTCTAATACATGTGTCTGCCTTTTGGTGAGTGTGTGTGAAAAATGTCTTTAAGAGAAAGTCTGTGGAGGGCATTGAACCAGAGAAAAATTAAAAAAAAAAAAAAAAAATTGCAGTGTGCAATTTCCAGTAGGTTCAGATTAATCAGTTGAGAAGACAGCGTATATGTCTTCTGGTGCTGTATGGGAGTAGCTATGTATCTACACACTGCATTCATCCCCTGCTTAGTAGTTGTGTCCAGTTCTGTCTAACACGGGCCAGATTTGCAAACTAGAGTTCAGAACTACTTAAATTTTAACACTTGCTCTTTCATTTTATGAGTTTTTTGCATGAGCAACATACATAGATATAAAATGTAAAAAAAAAAAAAAAAAAGCCAAAATTTTGTATAATCTTGATAATTTTTTTTCCCCCTTCCAGATAGAGCCATCTTTGTTTTTTAAGTCATTCTACGCACTGTTGTAGGAAACAGGGCTTTTAAAATCTGGCTTTTTTGTAAGGGAGAGAGTGTGCAAGTTAGAATACATATTTTCTTTGCTTAAGTACTTATAAGCAGTGATAGCTACCTTTAGAAAGCAAAGGACCAGCCTTCTGAGAGAAGAGACACTGATGTAGAGAACAGTTTTTCTCTTCTCCTTAGCTGTTACTTGTGCAGGCCTAATAGAGTATACAATCTCTTGATCAGTTTATTCACTTTATTTTCCAGTCATTCCTGCATTGTTACATGCTTGTCAGTTCCTCTAAAATGCTTTCTGTCAGACATACTTTGCTATTATTTGAGCTATGAAAGCTTTTCTGAAAAGTGAAAAAGAAAAGAAAAAAGTACCCCATGCTGCATTCAGAGCTAAAATATTTGGCATGAGACCAAATTTGGTGTCTGTAGCCCATAGTGCACTTCTTACTATTACCTTCTGATAATTGTAACAACATTTCTTGATAAAGTCTACAGTATGTCACAAAGCTGAGTGACTGTTTTACATTAGGTTTTGAAGGCAAACCATAAACTTAATGTTTCTTTTTGTGAAATCCTTTCATGAGCTCAGTGGTGGAACCTGTAATGATTTGAACTGATCTTGGTTGTGTTCTAAGGGTCATAAAGAAAAGCAGCTTTGGTGTTCTCTATTCACTTGTCTCTATGCACTCCTTAGCTCCTGATCCTGAGTCACTTGGCTTATCTCCCTAATCTGCTTGTTTGGGGGGTTTTTTTGTTTGTTTTTTTTTTTTTCTTTGTCTGTTCTGTTTGTAACAGTAGGAATAATAGCTGCATGAAGGACAGTAACTTCTTATTGAAGCAGGATTGTTTTTTTTCAGTTCCATGGGATGTCCTTGGTTTGACAAATGGTTTTATTCACTTTGTCACTAGTAGTTTCCCATGTTTTGTTTTTGAAATTTTGTAAGAAGCTTCCTTTGAGTTTGATACAGTTTTGATTGTCATGCTGCTTCATCTGTCACATTCAGCATAATGATTTGAGATTTGTTTTCACCAGCTGATACACTACATTTGTTTTAAAAGTCTGAAGTTTTCCATTTTGTAAGTTAGCAGTTTTATCAGAATTGCCCACAGGCTTTGAAATGCTATTAATTCCTTTCCTATTAGATTGAATCACTACCCTTTTTTTCCTTATAACAGTGCCATTTATCCAGCTGAGCATTAATATTACATAAAAACCCATAAATTATGATTTTGATAAAAATATGATTTATGATAAAAATGATCACAAAGCAGAACACTCAATACTTCAGTTTCAGAGTTTATTTTGATATTGTTTTCTTCACTTTTTCCCCTTTCCCATTAGCATCTGCAACTCTCTTCTCTGTAGGATCCATGCCTCATCCAATGTAAATAAGAACAACATTGTTTCCTATCAACAACTCATGTCTTCTATAATCTTATTCAATTACTTTGTCTCAGTTTCTGCTCTTGGTTTCCTTTTGAATCCCTGTGCCTCCTCATTCACGTCCCTCTTGATTTTTATGTCTGAAGTTTAGTGCTCCTCAGTAGCATGCAAAAGTTGGGATTAGAGATAAAAAGGGTAATTGCACTCGATGTCTGAGCCGTTGAGAAAAAACAAGCTCTTCAGAGAGAGACTTTAGATGCTAAACTCCAAGTTTCTACAGAGCATGTTATGTTTGGAGTACTTTGTCCTTTTTGAAATGCCTTTGTTTTGTATATATTGTTGGCTTAGTTTGACAGGGATATTAAATAACACTTCTATGACATCTGGGTATCCTCCCCAACCAAGACACTATGTCAAAGCAAGGGAACATTTACATTGCAGAGTATTAAAAGATAGATATTTTTTTAGGCCTTACTATCAGAAATAGGAGATCCAGTTTAGAAGCACTATATCAAATTTTTTATCCTTCTGTAGGTGCTGTAAAAGAGAAAATTTCAAATGATCAACTTTCAGGGAGATGTTTGAGTAATCAGACTTACAGTCTAATCAAACTATTAGATGCTACTTAGTTAAAAGATGGGGTTGTGGCATTACCAGTAACTGGTAGTTCCTCTTACCAAACAGTGTGTATTTTCCGAATTTCACTTTTGGGTGTCTGGAGTCTGGTAGTTGTTTAAACTGTCTGCCTTGTATAATGGACCGAAGTGCATTGATATGTTTTGTGGAGATAAAAGTCACATTATAATTCTTCTGATATTATTTTAGCCCTGGAAAGCTAGAAATTAAAGTGTGCATATTTTTTGCATGTGTTTTGTATATATGAATATTCTTGGTGTTCTCTACAGATAAATGATGCTATATCAAATAGAAAAAGATAGCTGAAGATATTTTTCAACTAAGGAATATTCTTCTTTGGTTCCACAGTGTAACTGTCTCTTTCTATGTGAAAAGCAAGGGAGATGTGCTAAAAAGTGTATAAAGTCTGAGCTTGCATTAACTTCTGTGTGGAGTTTTTTGATGTGAAAAGTTTAATTTTACCCCTTTGCTTTAAATTATACCACTAGAAGGATACCATTTCAATTGCTCTAAAAAAGTCTAGTTGTACACAAGTTCTGCAGATACATTAGGGAATTTAACATTCAGAATTTCTGTGCAAAAGAACCTGAAAATATTCCCTTAACTCTTATGTTTTCTGAATACAAAACTCATGAGCACAGCTGGAAAATTCAGATTATGGGTGGAGAATTGATTTTAAGACTCCAGTGCCCCTTGTGAACACAGCTTTCTATTTTTCAATTACTTCAATTTTTTAAAAATTTTAGTAAAGGTAGAAAATTGCAAGAAAGGAAAGAGTAATATAAATGAAAAATTAAGAGCAAATGTTTATGACCAGGATAAGAGCTATATACTCTGAGTCTTTATTAGTTATGTCCTGTTTTCTCTTTCAGTTCTTCAAGACACAGTAGCTTGTTTGTCTTTTAACTATAAAGGGTTATCAGAGTTGATTTGGTGTAAGCAAAATAGTGAAGAAGTAGCTGTATTATTAGACTGTTTCTGTGACTGTCTGTCAGTGATAAATAGCAGATTTTAACATCCAAGCATGAAGCTGAATAGTGTTTTCGTATGTTGCCACTTTTGCCGTGAACATTTGCTCGTCATGAAGCAACTGCTCAAAATTGTTTTTAGGACAGGGTGGCCAAAATCTACAATTTTCTTGTGTTGATTGGCAACAGAGAAGATCTAATGGAAAGCATACCATGTTTATCACTGAGTATGGACTGTTAACTGCAATTGCTTGTGCTGTTTACAGTTGTGATAAGAGATTTAACTCAAAACAAATTTGTTTGTATCAGGTGGCTTCAAAGACCTCATTGTATTTCTCCCTTATCTTTTGAAGAGACCAGTGCCTGCTAAATCGGTGCAGCATCTTGATTGACCGTTAAGTTGGTTCAGTTGCATTTCTCAAATAATACTTGCCTTTCTTGTCTATGTTCCTGGGACTCTGCATAGATCCTCGTATTTCAGCATAGATTTTTTTCATGAGTCTTTGGAATTTGGTTGAAGTTGCATGCAATTTATCCTACCAGTAATGCCAACTTTGTTTTTCTCCTGTTTGTCTTTTGGTTTTCTAATTTTCTTAGGATCACTGCAAAATGCTATTCTTTTCTAACTGAGATTTCAGGTGAGGGCTTGCATATGTTTAAGCATCTGTGACAAGACTGTGGAAGAACAGATTTGAATAATGACAGAACAACCACCTTTTCTGTGCATCCATTTTATTTTCTTCAGTTCCTATGTATTTATTTGTGTGTGTTTAGGGCTGATGTCTTTTAATAGTTTCTGTTGCACCTTATGCTCCTTTCTTTAACAGTAAGAATGGAACATTCCACTTAGTCTTTTAGCATACCTGCACAACATAGTAGTTTGTGCTTTTTGATTACCTGTTTCAACCTAAAGATACCGTCAATTATTTCAGTATAATTTCTTTCTGATGTGAAGTATATCTGACAAATCAATACTAAGCTCTTCTGATGCTGAATCCAGTAACGGTGATCAGGCTTATAGATATGTAAAGTATGTTTTCCTGTCTTCAGACTCTGAGATAAAGGGAGAAGATCCAGCTACTTTTAAATGAGTGAGTTTCTGCGAAGGAACTTTTCTAGAAAAAAGTTCATATTTAAAGCACCTATTTTTCATGTATCTTCTCTCCAGCACCATTGAGGAAATGCAGTAATCCATGAGAATGCTGTCCGATATTAGTTCTTGTCCTTTTCTCCTTCAAATGTTCTTTGTTCAAATGCTATAATGGTTGTCTGTGTACAACAGGATGTGGTTAGGGAGAAGAGGGTAGTGCTATAACTAGCAGTGCTAATGGGAGAATATCTGGCACACTAACGTGTTAGACTGCCAAGCACTTCGAGGAAACCTGTTAGTTACACGTTTTTGTTACACAAAATTTAACATCTATGGCTGTACTGCAAGAATAGGATACAGGAAGTTGCTTTAGATGAATTTTTCCTTTGCCAGTACTTTCTGTTGCTGAACAGCTTAATTGGTGCAAGATTCAGTCCTGACCTTTGATTTATGGTCTCTTTGGGAGATAGTTTTCCATTTGAGTTGGTGTGAGGGAGTTTGTTTTCTTAGTCTTCAAATTTGAAGCTACACATGCACATCACTTTTTATTGACTTGGTTTCTTACCCTAGCTGTAAGGATTGTCTGATATACCATAATGTGACATTCTCTGTCAAGTAACTGAGAACTCACTACCTTTTTTTTTTTGTTTGTTTCAATTCCATAACTAGGTAGAAATCTTCCTTACTCACTATGCTTTGGCTCTGCTGTGAGATGGCTTTCAGCAGAAAGGTTTCCTGATCAGCCTGTGTATTGCACTGAAGTTCTAAATTTGGTCACTTGTGATCAGCATGAAATAAACATCTCACTAGTTAAAAGACAACCAAATCCAACCCACCCCTCCCTCACAGTAAACCCCAAAATATTTTATACTTTCTTGAATCTAAAGCTGAGAGGGAAGAACTGTGTGTTAGAATTTGTAATTTGTTCCTGTCTCCACAGTTTGTGTCCTGAATTGCCTACTGTCTGCTGGTCTGTTTTACAAAAATAAGTAATTTGAATTCAGAATACTTTAAAGTCATGGAGACTGTGATGAGAGAATATACTATGTTGTTTGTTACCTCTCAGGCCAGTGCAGGGGTTTGTATATATTTTTGTCTTATACCATATTGTCAGGTAAGTTTCAAAATTCTGAATATCTTCTTAAGTCCATCTCTACCTAAATTGATCCTCTCAGTTTTGTCATCGATCTGTTGCTTTATTTGCATGTCACCTTGAGTACCTGAATTTTTCCACACTGTGTATCCCATAAGTGTTGGTGAGTTTTCAGTATTGTCTCATATAAGCAGAGTCTGTTTTGCGATCTAGTTCTGTGAATTTTTGTGGGAATAGAATGTATGAAATCTCCATCCCTTTCTGCACATCCCAGCTACCCCTTCCTGCTTATGAAGTATCATATTCTTTTAATGAGTTTAATTAAACTTTATGAGAAGAAGGCTCGCAGTGCCTATAAAGACAATAGTCTTATTTGCTTTTTCTTGATAATTAAAAGCTGATTAACCAATCTGCAGCTGGAATACTGAAAACTTGAAACTAGTTTAGCTTTTCTTTCTCTAGATCTTTTTTTTTCCTCATTCAAAGTGTCATATTATTGTTGAAACAGGAATATCATTTCATTATCTCTTTGGTAAGTTGAGACACAGAGAAATTTGTTTCTTTGAGACTGTATGGCTACTGGTGATCTAGAATTTACTGATTGTGTCCTTTTACCATGAACTCATAACCTCTGAACAGACAGAACATCATAGAATAAAAGATGTCAAACTTTTATCTTCTGATACAGTTCAAGAACTAAGTATGCTAAGTATGAAATGACTGTAATACCTGTACAGACCCTAATCACCAGTAGTTTTTACCAAACAGGAATCTGATAGAGATGGCCTTGGTAACTTTCACAGATCTGTTCAACAGGTAACCAATGGCAGGAAACTGTGTGTATGAAGAAATGCTAATGCTGATGTAGTATGCTGACTTTGTGAATGGTACCATATAATTAATAAAACCATAACTGGATAATATGATGAATTAGTGTTGCAATGAATTGAAGTATTTTGTAATGTGATGTAGCAGTTATCAATATAATAAATTATAAGTCCCATGGGGACCATAGCAACACCAACGTGATGTGTAACAAGAGATCGTTTATTCCAGGAGTCCCAGCTTATACAGCAGTTTCAAATGCTGCCACGTCACATAGGTAACTTCTTAAGCCGATAATCCCATACAAGCATTCAACAGAGTACTTAGAACTACAACTCCCAGGATGCTTTGCAGCACATTGTGTAACCAGACCCCATAATGTGAATGACTTGTTTTTTTATCTATCCCACAATGTGTACTGCTTTCTTTACTACATCCTAAAACTTCTGAGCTGTCAGAAGTTGAATGATGTTCTTTGATTGTCATGGCCCCTGTGAGGCAATAGAGAGAAAAATCAGACCAAACACATCATATTCTAAAACAAGCTTTTTGTTTCTGATTTTCTTACTTTCCTTTTCATTGTATTTTGCTGTGCTCTCACAGCTGTATTTACATAGCTCTCCTAAGTAGATGAATGATAACAGAGTGGAAATGTAATGTTGTGAAGGACTTCTAACTTTCTCTTACAAGGGAAAAAAAGCAGTCTTTGGAGCATTTAAAAATATGCAGTGTAGTGGTTTGGTAATTGAATAGAACACCTGCATCTAGTATGAGACTGTAGAACAAGAGGTAAGTCACCATGTGTAAAACAAAAAACACTTCAGATATGATCTTAGCCATTACAGCAGGCCTTGGCTGTAAGCTTTGCTTCAGTTTAACTGCACTCAAATGCCAAGATGCTCAGGCTGGAGTGTAGGACGCTGAAGGATATGGCAGGGACTTAAGTCTTGGGTGGAGATCTATAATGAGGAAATAGCTCAGGCCTAGTCTTGGAGGAGAAAGCATGCTTCAAGATCATGATTCAAGGGTATCTGAGCAGGTGTTCTTCAGTATAGACTTGTTGACATTAGGATTTGTCCAGCTTGTTGCTGTGAATTTATTTTTCTTCATGTTATTCTACTAAATACTTGCAAAACTGTCTTGGATCAGCTGTTGTGTTCGTTGATGAATTTAACTCCTCTGTATGGAATTACTGCCACTTGTTTCTGATCCTGGTCTGGCAGCTAATAAAAAGGGAGCAAAAAAATCCAAGAGGTCTGTGGCTACTTCAGTTTTGAAGTAGAAATCTCTTCACATAAGACCACATGCTTGTGTCACTTGCTATTTTCGGTTGCTTGAATCTGGATACTGCCATATTCAGGAGAACAGCTATGCAGTTAATGGTAGTTGCTCTTTATGGAAACTGCTTTTAGTATCAGTATTAAAGCCTGCATGTTGTTGAATTAGCTACCAGCCTCTGCAGCCCAAACCATGTTTTCTCCTCTCAACTGCTTTCAGGCTTCTGTATCTTCATAAATAAACTATGTAATATGTGTAGTACTTGTTGCCCCTGTCTGTGTGTGTGGGTGTTTTTTTTGGTGTTGTGTGCGTTTGGTTTTGCATGGTTTTTCCTCCTTTCCTTTAAAGAAGTCTGTTTTCCTCAAGGAGGTTTCTTGAATTACTCACCTGTTAAATGAAATAAGTCTCTGACTCGTTCTGCTCCCTTGCCAATTTTCTGTATGCCATCTAGCTTAAAATACCTTACAATAAATGAGAATTATTTAGGATCATTCTGGTTTTCCTTCAGCTGTCCTTGTTGATGCAGTTTTATTTTGTCAACTTATAATTGCAACTGACCTGTTCCTCTGTAAAGGACACTCACCCTTCAAAGGTATGTGCTTTGCTGGTAATAACTACAGTTACTCTGAGTGCATAGTCTTTTCAGTGTGTAGATTTTTTAAAAATTTATTTTATATTTATGCTTTTGAACTGAAAAATGGCTGTATCTCTGTGACACTGACCCTGACCTGCCTTTTTTTTCCTGTGGTTTGTCTACCCTTTTTAGACAATCCTGCATGGAGCAGTATGTCAGCTGACATTGGCAGAAGGTTTCTGTTTTTATCAGCTGAAATGCAATGCTAGGGGCAGGATGTTATGATGCAGTGGAAAATCTCTGTGCATACAGTCTAATTAGTCTCTACCTGCTTCAGATGCTCTATATTAAACTTTTATATAGTGAAAGAACTTTACTCATGTTTATTCTATGCTCTAAATTCAGCTTTGAGGCGTTTTTTGTATGCACTGTCCCAACAGCTTTTTTAAATCTCTTGATCAATTGAGCCTTCAAGGTAGCTCTCTTCACATGTGCTAATGATAAACTTTCATCCCTACTTGGACGGTACTGCATCAAGTCTACCCATCTGATTATTTTGTGCTAATAAAATGAACTGTTGATATGCTCTGATTTAGAATATTGTTCTGGTGTATCAGCAGGACTGGTATTACCAAATGCACAGCCCATGTAAACACCTAATAGTCTGAAGACTTTCCTTGTCATAGGAATAATCACATTTATAAAAACATTTATGCTTCTGAAGTGATATCTGTGCTGTACTGGAATTTTTCGATGTGTAAACTGTGTTTGCCCCAGCTCTCAACTTCTCCACATTCTGGAGGGGAGACAGGAAAGGAAGAAAAATGCCAATAAGAGAAGAATTCCAAGTTCTCAATTTGATAAAGGATCCCATGTTAGGTGGGTTAATAACCTTAATACAAGACAAGGTAGGGCATGTGGAGATTAGCACTCTTGCTAGCTATAATGTTGAGATTAAACTGACCATACCATTGTTTCCAAACTGTGATAGAAAGGAGACCCTTTTCACCCATCCGTTTTTGACTATATTAAAGTTTATGTTAGATTATAATGGGAAGGGCATTGAGAAATTTAGGAAGATATTATTAAAGATTTCAAGAGTATCTCCCAAAAGGAGAGGTGATAAAATCACTTAGCCCTAGTGCTTACTGCTAATTTTAGTCAATTACATCAGTAATTTAATGGAGTATTATTTAAAGACATAACCATCAGCAGAAAAGTCTTCTGCAGTTGTAACCAAGTGTTTATACAAGTGTTGTTAACTAATTTTTCTGTAATGCTGGTTCTAATAATTAGGATTAGTTTGCTCTACTCCTACTACATTGGATTTGGTGAATTATGATATAGTCTTCCCAAGGTATCTGTAATCTTTGATTACTTCCAACAAATATTTCTGGGTTACAGAGCTGGCTCTGTCTGCATGGTGTCATGCTAAGAGTGGAAGCCTTTTTGTTAAGGAGATGTAAAACCTACTTTTATAAAAACTAGTTTTTAAAAACAGTCTTAATATCTTGAGAAATGCTTACCAAGTTGAGTAGAATTTTAGTTTTTTTTAAAGAACCCTGTGGATACCTTTGCAGAATTAGGAGCAAGTCTGTCTTACATTTGTAAAATATTGTGACTTATTTTTCAGAGAAGACTCCTAGAAGAATTGTGTATTTGTTTTGAAAGTGATAAAGAAAGAGTCTCATGAATTTTCATCCTCTACCTCCTGTGATGTGGAGCAGGCTCTTTACTTATATCTTCTCCCCTTCAGACACATACCTGAAATAGCAGACTGTAGAGTTCATGCTTGCTACTGTGATGAGAAGCTGTCCAAATTGGAAAGTTTGTGGAGAGACTGAGACAGAGTATTTAAAGTATCTTGGGGAGGAAACTAAAAGTAGGTTTTCTATCTCCTGGTATTCAGCAGGGAGAGGATTTTCAACCAGTATCTCATATCCTGGAAAAATCTTTCGTTGTGTTGTGTGGGATATGAACAGCATTGTGCAAATACCTTTTTTTCTTCCTGAGTTCGATAACAGTGTTCACATTTCATAAAACTTTACTTTTCTCTGTATATCCTTAAAAAGTGGTGAAGAGAGCACAACGCCAAGAAAGGAAACTATTCATGTTAATTCAAGCTCTTTGACCAAAAACAGCATTGTATTTTAAAACTAGGTAAAAAAACCCCAAACCACTCAACCAAAAAGGCAGTTAGAAACAAACCCAAGATTTACTCCGGTTTTACCTGGTTGGTAAAATTACTCAAACAACTTTGTGTTTTAAAATTGCTTCCTGCACTACCTTGATTTTTGGGTGTCTGTGGTAGTGGAGAATGTTGTCATTCAATTCTAGCAGAAGGCAGTTTTGTGCAGAAGTATTCTTGTTTATCGTTGAAGTACTTGGTTTTATGGCACTAGTGTAACAATTTCGGTGGTTTATTTTCTGGTGTGTTTTGTTCTTTGGTCTAACATGTTTTTAATATTAGTTATTACACGTATTCTCTCTTCCACCCAAGACTTTCTATGATCTACCTAAACCATCCTTCTTTCTTGTGTTCTAGTACTTCTGTAATGTTTGTAAAGTTAATGGGCATGCTAATTCTTGTGGTTGGTCTAGAGTTTCTAGGAATGGTTGCTTAATCTTCAGCCTCCTTTGTGGCAACTTAAATTATCTCCTGAAAATTCAGGTGCCATATTTGATAGAATTTGTCATGAAAAATAACTTTGAAATTTTTTTAATCTTTGAAAACAGAGCAAGTGCTGTTGTTTCAGGTGATTAAAACATTGCAAGGCTGTTTAATTGAAAGTATTTATTTAGGCTGTTGAGAAGTAAGGAATAAATTGAATTGCTTTCCTGAAAAGCTGTTTGTCCTAATACCTTAATTCATAATATTTCTTAGATGTGTTAGAGTAGCACCTCTTCCAGTGTGGCTTTATGATGTCTGAAGAATATCAAGAAGATGTCAGTAGAGGGGAAAATGAATATGAAAGAAAAACAAAACTGCAATAATCTGGTCTGCTGAAGCCTGAGGGGCAAGAAGACCAGTGAAAGAAATAGATATCTGTAATATTCTTTCCTTTCATTGTAGGAAAAGGAGTTAAATTTACTAAGCTTTTAGTTTGTAAGTTTTCAGATTATATGGTAAAGTTACTCAAAGTGTGTTTTTGTTGAAACTTTATATTTGTTTATAGTTCTGAGTATTTTTTGTACTTAAGCAGTTTGAATATGTACATAATTTATTTTAATCAGTGAGAGAGAACCACAAGAAAGAGCAAGAAGAGACAATCAAGTGCTGCATTGTTCAAAGCCTAGGAGACTGTCCTCCTTTTGCAAGTCCAGCAAACCTGGGTAGTTTTGAGATTGGCTGCAGTGAGGTGTTGTCCTAAATAGTTTTGCACATGTAATGAAGACTATCATATTTCAGTTTTTTTCAGTTGAATGCCCTTTCAGATTTTGCTGAGAGAAAATGCTTATCTTTTACCCATGTGAGCCTGCTATTTCTCAAGTTTTCTTGGCAAGGGCATTAATCTCTAGGTAAAAGACTCTAAGACATAAGGTGATTGACCTGTTGAAGGTCTGGATGAAGAATGTGAATCTAAAAAGTCATATGTTGTTAGAGGAGATTCTGCATTTGTGTTAGGGTGTGAATTCAGCTGGGTGGCATGGCTACTGGGTTGGGTCTTCTTGAGTGTAACTTCTTAAGTTGATATAGAAAATATTTATACTTGGGAAGACTGAAATGAATGTTTAATGTGTGCATCTAGAAGTGAAATAGGCATTTGTTCATGTGTGAATTTATAGGAGACTGTCATAAAATGCATATGAATAATATGTATATAAAAGCCTCACGAGGCTGCTACTTGCAAAAGCTTCATTTTCTTTCTGATATTTTTACAGTAGTATTACTGAAATTAAACTAATAAATCTTTTTCAAAGTTAGTGAAAGTACAGTTCAGTTAAATACTCTCCCTCTCCCTTCTCCAACATCCTCCATTCCATCCTCTCCACGATCCATTTCTCCCTTTTTTTCTGTTCTTCTTTCTCTTCTTTCTCCATTCACTGTCAGGAAGGGACGCCTCAGAAGAGTCATTTCAGCTCAGCACGTCACCGTCAGAGACTAGTGGAACCATCAGCTACAAAAGTGAGTGCCTTTATTGAAGGACCATGTCTAAAATGGGATGTAGTGTCAGCAGAGGATTTGTTGCTAAAGAGAAGCTCTTCAATGTGCTTAGTGTAGTTACTTTTACTCATCTGCAAATGATACAATCGGTGTCTCTAAGGGTGAACTTCATCACTGAATTAATTGATACTCAAGTGCAGCTGTTGTTTTTTAGCTTTAAAAAGTTGGGATGAGATTTCTTTTGTGTTTGCAAAGTGAAATAGGAACTGTATGAAATGTTCCACTTTGATTTTATTACTTTGCGTGATGTCTTTTCCTAAATACATATGCAATTCATTTGTCTCATTCTTAAACAAAAAGCTGTCATTGAAAAAAATTGGCAAGGATATGGAAAATAACTAAACACTCTTATTATCAAGCAATATGAAGCAATACAGAGTTTCAGAGTAAAAAAGTAGAATCAAAAGATGATATTAACAGATAAAATAGTACATGTTTGTTCATAATGCTGTTCCACCTTTTTAGAGATGTACTCAGAAAGCTTGATAGGTTCACTGAAAGTGATGTTATTATGGAACTTTTAAAATGTCCTATAATGGGTCTTTTAGGGGTCAATATTGAACTGTATTTATTTTTTGCTACTTTTTGTGAGTCCAGCAAGAATGAAACTCTGTATCCATTACTACTACCTCCCAGAAATCCAATTCTCCACTTTCTTGGAGATACTTGCAGAATTGATTGCAGTAGTTACATGTAACTATTGATGCAGGATGAAGTAGATCAATAGCAGTAGTTGGTCTTGAGAGGAAAGCCCTCCTTTTATATTGTGTCTTACATTCTAAATTAGGACTCCAGGCACTTACCAGACTGATTCTTTCTGCTGCTAAATGCATTGACTCATTAGGTTTTAGTTACGTTGACTTTTACTGTTCCTTTCAACATATCAACACTAAGATCTTTTGGGGAACTGGGGAAGGGCATTTTGGGGATTGCAGAACCAAATGTAAGTCAAATATCTATCTATCTATATCTATAACTATATCTATCTATATCTATCTATGTATATGCCTGTTCTCTTGATAAGCCACTTTCTCTGTGCATTAATGTACATAAGAATCACTCCAAGTAGTTCCGTCAACGTGTAGAGCCACAGGAAAAATGCATACTGAAGTACGGTTCTGTGGACATAACTGTGCTTGCTTTTGCTCCTTCCTCTTACCTAGTTTTTCTGAAGTTTTTCACCATTCCCCAGTGCCCTACTGTGCCTCTGGATGCACCATGTCAAAGGTAGGTGTGCTGTCAAAATCTCAATCTGGTAGCTACAGACTAACCTTCTCAGTTATTTGCACTTCTGTTTTTTTTGGTACAGAAAGATCAGAAGGGGTCTGGATTTCCAGTATCCTAAGCCACTGTCCTTTAGTAAGTGTCTGTGCTGCTTGGGGGAACATCCTGATGCACTGGGAGCAAGTCAATTAACAGCTCAGCACTGCTGGATACCAGCCCAGCATCCAGAAGCGGGCTGTTACCACAGACTACATCATACTCCACCTCCCCCCCTACAATAATTGGCAGCAGCTTGTGAATGACCATCTGCTAAGGAAAGACTCCTGAGCATGTCATAGGAACATAGATGTGGTTGAGTGTTTTGTTGAGATTAAAATGTGTCTGAATAGAGAAGGGAAAGGAAGAGAAAGAAGGCAAACAAACAGCACTGTTTCACTGCCAGTAGTGTGGGACAGAAAAGAAAAAGTGTAAGTTCAGTGGTCTTCAGGTCATACACATAATCTTCTCCCTCACTGTCCAGGCAAGAGAGTGGTGAAAACCCCACCACAGTCTTCTGAGTCCTCTTCTTGGATAGCATTTCACTGAATGAATGGTACTTCATCATGGCAAGCCTATAAAACTAACAGGCACCTTTACCCATCTGTACTGACAGCCATCCCTTCTCTCTTGTCTGGTACACATTTCTTAGTGAAGAATAGGTGCCATACTTTATGTCCTAGATACATATGCCTTTTTTTCTCACCCACCACCCTTGTTATGTTCCTGGAAGCAACTACTACAGCTGAAAGGATTGTATGTGCCTGGTCTGATTGAGGTAACTTGAGGTATTAATTTCTGTGTGTTTCCTCCTTCTTCCTGCATGCCTTTCATAGAATCATATAATCAGTCAGGTTGGAAAAGACCTCTGAGATCATAAAGTCCAACCCTTGATCCAACACTGCCGTGGTTACTAGACCATGGCACTAAGTGCCACATACAGTCTCATCTTAAAAACTTCCAGGAACAGTGAATCCACCACCTCCTCTGAGCCTCCTCCAGGCTAAACAACCCCAGCTCCCTCAGCCTCTCCTCACAGGACTTGTGCTTGAGTCCCTTCACCAGCCTGGTTGCTCTTCTCTGGACCTGCTCCAGCCCCTCAATATCCTTCCTGAACTGAGGGGCCCAGAACTGGACACAGCACTCCAGGTATGGCCTCACCAGGCCTGAGTACAGGGGAAGAATCACTTCCCTGCTCCTGCTGGCCAGACTGTTCCAGATACAGACCAGGATGCCATTGGCCTTCTTAGCCACCTGGGCACACTGCTGGCTCATGTTCAGCCTCCTGTCAATCAGCACCCCCAGGTCCCTTTCCACCTGGCTGCTCTCCAGCCACTCTGTGCCCAGCCTGTAGTGCTGCAGGGGTTGTTGTGGCCAAAGTGCAGGACCTGGCACTTGGCACTCCACCAGGAGCCTCATCCTGGTGGAACTAGACCATCTCTCTAGCTTGTCCAGGTCCCTCTGCAGAGCCCTCCTGCCTTCCAGCTGATAGACACTCCCCTCCAGTTTAGCGTCGTCTGCAAATTTGTTAATTGTGGACTCAATGCCCTCATCTAAATCATCGATAAAGATGTTAAACAGAACTGGGCCCAGCACTGATCCCTGGGGGACACCATCAGCGATCGGCTGCCAGCTGGATGCAGCCCCATTCACCAGCACTCTCTGGGCCCGGCCCTCCAACCAGTTCTTAACCCAGCAGAGAGTGTTCCAGTCCAAGCCATGGGCTGCCAGCTTTTCCTGGAGAATGCTGTGGGAGATGTTGTCAAAGGCTTTGCTGAAATCCAGATAGACCCATCCACAGCCTTTCCCTTGTCCACGAGGCGGGTCACCTGATCATAAGAGAAGATCAGGTTGGTCAGACAGGACCTACCCTTCCTAAACCCGTGCTGGCTGGCTCTGATCCCTTGTCCATCCTGCGTGTGTTGTGTGATTGCACTTAGGATGATCTGCTCCATAACTGTGCCAGGCACTGAGGTCAGGCTGACAGGCCTGTAGTTTCCTGGGTCCTCCTTGCAGCCCTTTTTGTGGATGGGTGTGACATTCACCAACTTCCAATCGTCTGGGACCTCCCCTGTGAGCCAGGACTGTTGGTAAATGATGGAGAGCGGCTTGGCGAGCTCTTCCGCCAGCTCCCTCATCACCCTTGGGTGGATCCCATCTGGTCCCATAGACTTGTGAGGATCCAAGTGGCTCAGCAGGTTGCTGTTTCCTCCTGTATTACAGGGGGTCTATACAGCTTTCTGTCTGTCTATAAGCTCTGGAGGTCAGTTTTCCTGAGGGCAACCTGTCTTACTGTTAAAAACTGAGGCAAAGAAGGTGTGAAATACCTCAGCCTTATCCTCATCTTTGGTGACTGTTCCCCCCATGTCCAACAGAGAATGGAGGTTTTCCTTGCCTCTCCTTTTGCTGCTGATGTATTTGTAGAAGCACTTCTTGTTATCCCTAACACAAGTGGCAAGATGGAGTTCAAATTGTGCCTTTGTCTCTCTGATTTTCTTTCTACGTGACTTAACTCTATTCCTAAACTCCACATGAATAGCCATCCCTTTCTTCAGTAATTGGTAACCTCTCTTTTTTCCCCTAATTTCCTTTAAAATTTCCCTGTTCAGTCAGGCTGACCATCTTCCCTGCCAGCTTGCCTTTGGGAACACTGGGACAACCTGCTCCTCTGCGTGTAAGACTTACTTCTTGAAGCATGTCCATCCCTCCTGGACCCCTTTGTTTTCAAAGGCTGTTTCCCAAGGTACCCTTCTGACCAGTCCTCTGAGTAGGCTGAAATCTGCCCTCTGGAAGTCCAGTGTAGAGGTTTTGTTGATGGCCCTCTTTGCATCCCTGAGTATTGAAAACTATTATTTCATGATGACTGTGTCCCAGATGGCCTCTGACCACCACATCTCCCACCAACCCCTCTCTGTTTGTGAACAGAAGGTCTAGTTGGGCCCCATCGCTGGTAGGTTCATTTACCAGCTGGAGCAGGAAACTGTCCTCTATACACTCTAGGAATCTCCTAGACTGCCTCTTCTCTGCTGTGTGGAGTTCCCAGCAGACATCTGGCAGGTTAAAGTCACCTACAAGAACAAGGACTGGCGATTTTGAGACATCTGCCAGCTGCTTGTAGAAAAATTCATTACCCTCATCATCCTGGTTGGGTGGTGTGTAACAGACTGCCATCAGGATATCAGCCTTGTTGGCCTTCCCCCTGATTCTGATCCACAGGCACTCGACCTTATTGTTACTGACTCCAAGTTCTGGAGGGTGGAGAGACACTCTAACATATAGAGCCACCCCTTCACGTCTCCTGCCTTACCTGTCCCTTCTGAAGAGCTTGTAGCCATCCATGGCAGCTCTCCGGTCATGTGAGTTGTACCACCACGTTTCTGTGATGGCGACCACATCGTAGCTTTCCTGCTGCACGATGGCTTCCAGCTCCTCCTGCTTGTTACCCACACTGTGTGCATTGGTGTACATGCACTTCAGCTGGGCTGCTGCTATCACTCCTAACCCTGACTTTCCTCCCTTAGGCTCTTCTCTGGAGAGGCTGGTTTCAACCCCTTCCCCCTTCAAACCTAGTTTAAAGCCATCCTGATCAACCCCACCAACTTATGGTCTAGAGTAATTTTCCCTTCCTAGATAGATAAAGCCCATCCCTTCTTTTGTGTTTGGACTATGTGCTTGGGCTCATGGAATCACAGAATTGTTCAGGTTGGAAAAGACCTCAGATGTCATCAAGTCCAGCTGTTAACCCATGTTAACCATGTTCACCACTAGACCATGTCCCCAAGTGCCACACCTACACGTCTCTTTCTCCAGTGCCTGGCCGCCCTTTCAGTGAGGGAATTTTTCCTAATACTCAATCTAAACCTCCCCTGGTGCAACTCTTTAGGTCTCAGGTCTGGGAAAGGTGATGTTAACCTGTGATCATGCTCCACTCAGGTTGGCCCAGCTGATGGAATGTAGGATCTGGAATCTGCATTGGCAGCTCAACATCTGCCCTTAAGTAGGGTGTTTTGGAGTAGGGAAATTGGCTAGTGATTATGGGACAAGTTTGCTGCTGTGCATGGAACACACAGGAGGTAGACATGAGAGCAGTGAGAAGGCTGTGTTCAACACCTTTCCTCAGGACTTTTGTACTGGACTACTACATGGACTGAGACTACTCAAGAGAAGGAATGAAGACAAATCTGTCCCTGCAGCAGGTGCTACAGCTATTTGTGTGCTGGTGGGAGGAGTAGCCCTGAGCAGATTTGGCTGGGGAGAAGTGTGGCACACTGTGCTGTGTAACAAGCAGGGGTGATACACTGTTCTTCACAGGCTCATCTATGTTCCAAGAGGTACTTGAGGCAATGTGAGATTCTCAGTGTCTGCCATTCACATCACTGTTTAAAGTAGAGTATGGAAGTGCTCTTACCACAGAGCCTGGTGTCTTTACCATAGACGAACTGTGTCTTTCCCTTGTATTCCTGCTTGCCCTTGATAAACTGCTATTTTCTGTCAGTCACCTTCAGACTACTGCAAGGCAGTAGAGTGTCATCAAAGTCCATCTATCCTGTTGAGTAGCATAACCTCCCTTACCAGTAGTTGCTGTAAAAACCTAATCAGCACTCTGCTTGAAGGAATCCGTTTGCAAAGCAGCTGATGAGGAAAGGCCCTTTCTATTACAGAGATGTGAGAAAGTTGGACCCAGTCATCTCAAAAAGCAACAGCAGTGCACCTGTCTCCCAGTCCTACCAAAGGCTTAACCTAAATACTCCATGTACCTCTGCAGACACGCAAGTGCTGTAAGTGCTGTTTTGGCAGCCCCCTCCACCAGTGGGGCATGCATGTCATTGATCATTTGTTCTTGGATCTCTCCTGATCAAAACTAGGAAGACAGAGTGGGAGTCAGCTGTGCGGATAATTCCAGAGGAGGAAGCTGTAGAAAAAGGCAAGACTGGCAGAACTTGTCCAGTTTCTTGTTTTGTCACATTTGTTGATTGCCTCAGGAAGAGCTACCAGTTGGTCCCCGTGGTAAAGGTGCACAGAAGCTACCAGTCTCATGGTCTTGTTGTCATCCTAAAACGAGAGCTACGTTGCCTGCTGCTGTTAGACTAAAGATGGCAAATTGCTATCAACAAAGCTCGCATACCTTTCTTTAAGCTTGTTGATTCAGCTCTTCCTAGTTTAAAAAAACCAAAGCGCATACACAGAAACATGAACCTCTCCCCCCCCCCCCAAATTAAACAAAAATGCCAAACCAAATAAACTTGTTATTTTGAAATGGTATGTTGTATCTTGGCACTGTAAAAACTGGTAGGATCCCTTTTACTCCTTTTGCCTTCCTGTGCAGCAACTGTTTGCCCAGGTGGCAGGATGTAATGGAAGCTCAGGCTGCACAGCTTGCAGGGACTGTTGCCTATATCAGGGATGCTATTTAAGGCTGGGGGAAGACCATCACAAACTTGTAAAAGAATATTGGTTTTGTGCCTATGAGAGTATCCTGCTGGGCTTGTACAGGTGTTTCATTCTGCATGTCTGGTCCTGGGTTTCCTCCATCTGCCTGCTAACCTCATGGTTATGGGAGAACAATTGTATTTGGGAGACTTGGAAGCAAGGCAGTATGTCTCATGGAAGCAGCAGCTGTACTGAGTGATTCTGAGGACACTGAGGTACAACTTGCCTGGAAGATCCTTGACCTATGGTCGGCTGACTACAGGGATTGACTTGTGTCTCAGCACTCTTTCTGCTCCTCCTGGACCTGGATGAATTGCATTTCTGAGTCAGTGATTTGGATGACCCATGCAGCAAAGAACATGCTGTGTTGACTTAGCGGAGACTAAAGTTTCTTGAGGGGAGAGGATCTTGGCCTGTCCTGGAAAAAGACAGTAGAGTTGTAAAAATAGGGTACTGTGAACTTGGCCAGCTATGAGCTCATGTTTGATCTGATGCAAGCCAAGGAAACCTAGGCTTCAAACAATTACAGAACTGTAGAATGATTTGGATTGGAAGGGACCTTAAAGATCATCTAATTCCAATCCCTCTACCGTAGGCAGGGACTGCTTTCTACTAGACCAGATTGCTCAGAGCCCCATCCAACCAGGCCTTGAACACTTCAAAAGATGTGGCATCCACAGCTTTTCTGGGCAAGCTGTTCCACTGCCTCACTAACCTCACAAGAAAGATTTTTTACCTAATGCCCAATTTTAACCTGTCTTCTTTCTGTTTGAAGCCATTACCCTTTGTCCTCTTACTACACATCCTTGTAAAAAGCTCTCTCAACACTTCTTGTGGACTCCCTTCAGGTACTGGATGGCTGCAGTTAAGGCACCCTCAAGTCTTGCATTCTCCAGTCTGAAAAATCCCAATTCTCTTAGCCTTTCCTCACAGGAGAGGTGCTTCATCACTCTTAGCATGTTGGTGACCTTCTATGGACTTGCTTCACAGGTCAGTGTCCTTCCTGTGCTAAAGAACTGGAGGCAGCATTCCAGGTGGAGCAAAGGAGAGCAAGTAGAGGGGCAGAATCACCTCCCTTGACCTGCTGCCAAACTGCTTTTGATGCAGCCCAGGATACAATTGGCTTCCTGGGCTGTGAGTGCACATTGCTGGGTCATGTCCAGCCTCTCATTCACCAGTACCTCTGAGTCCTTCTTAGCAGGGCTGCTCTCCATCTGTTCATCCCCCAACCTGAATTGATACCAGGGCTGCTCTGACCCAGGTGCAACATCTTGCACTTGGTCTTGCTAAACCTCATGAGGCTTCCCACGTGCTGCCTTCTTGAACCTGTCCATTTTCCTCTAGATGGCATCCCATCCTTCAGGTGTGCCAGCTGCACCACTCAGCTTGGTGTTATTTGCAAACTTGCTGAGGGTACACTTGATCCCTTTGCTGTCATTAATGAAGATATTAAATAACACTGGTCCCATTAAGGACTGTTGAGGGACACCACTTGTCACTGTCCATCTTGACTCTGAGCTGCTGACCACCAGCCCTCTGGCTGTGACTGTCCAAACAATTGCTTATCCACCTAACAGTCCACCCACTGAATGCATCTCTCTCCAATTTAGAGAGAAGGACATTGTGGGGAACTGCATTCTAACTAGTCTGTTTGACCCAGAGAGCAGGGTTTGTTCTCAGATATACATAAAAACAATACAGATACAGTCTCTTCATAGCTTTTGCTATATGTATTATATTTGTTGTTGTAGCCTTGAAACAGAAGTGTAATTTAAAGGGTTTCTGGGTAATTTGTTTGCTGGAACTTCTTAGTGGGTAACAGGCAAAACAGAGTTGAAGAGAGTGTTCCAGGAGTAATGATCTGAAAGACAAAATAAAATGTGCCTTTATAAAGCTGTGAAAGTTAACAGCTGAATAAAAATCAACTTGATGTGGAAACATGGAGATTGAGAAGGATTTATAAAAAAAAGCATTCAGACTATTTTCAAACTTTTTTTGTGTTTCAATGCATAGGAAGAATAAAGCTGTATTCCAGTTAGGCTGCTGGTATAAATTAGGAGCAGCTGTAACAATTACAAAAATTACTTAGAATTTTATTAGCTTGGAAAAAAACCACTGGTAGAATGAATTGAATAAACTCCAGACTGGTTGTGAAGAGAGAGGACATTTCAGCAGAGAAAGGGTTG
Source organism: Myiozetetes cayanensis (assembly GCF_022539395.1). Classification (NCBI taxonomy): domain Eukaryota; kingdom Metazoa; phylum Chordata; class Aves; order Passeriformes; family Tyrannidae; genus Myiozetetes; species Myiozetetes cayanensis. Next base: position 49,104,322 of record NW_026087631.1, read on the forward strand.
TTTGCTTTTGCACATATTGGGGTGTACCTTATAAATTAATTTCAGAGGAAAGTAATCTTTCCTCAACTTATATGGAGTAATTTTTGCAGAAGTTTTTTAATAGAATCCCAGATTTTGTTGCTCCTGAAGTAATTTCTGAATTTACAGAGGTCATATGTTGCACTTTTTAAGCTGATAATTTTTTCTAGAACTGTTTTCTTCTGTCCACCTCAGTGATTTGTGACTTGTAATGAAACAGTTTGCTTTTGAGAACCATATCTCCATCTGCTAAACACCTGCTAAACCTAGACTGAAGGTCTTAAACAGATGAGAAATCTCTTAAAAATAATTGTTTACTTATGGCTATTGACAATAAAAGGCTAGATGGATCAGATTTTATTCTTAAGTATGTTTTAAACCCATGTTCTTGGAGTTTTACTGCTTTTCATCATAAAATCAACACAAATAGAAGTGTGTATGGCAGGAGTAGCATATTAGTATAATTTGTTCATCACAGGATCTACTCATATAAAAAAGAAATCGTCCAGTGAGCAGTGGAGTGCAGAGGATGGAGTATTCTCTAGCACTCCTCTCTGACAACAGCTGACAGAAGGTTGATTTGATGGCCAATTGACTGCTAGAATGTTATGTTTGCCAAAGGTTAGAGAGTCTGGCACATGTATAAATAGAAGCAGAAGATCGTTTACAGTAAGATATTACAAATGGATCCTCCCTGGCAAGTTAAGATTAACTTTCTTACAAAATTAATCTCATGAACAAGTCTGTCAGTAGTACAATATTCATTGCACGAGGTAAGTTTTAGAACTTTCTGCTCCAAACCAGAAAAAAAATAAGCCACAGGACTCCCTGTTCTCCTTACTAAAAATTTAGTTCTGTGGAAGGCAATGCCAAGTTATAATTAGATCTTTTCAGCTGTTATCTCAGATGTGTGATCTTCTTCTCAGTGGTGCATGCATGCTTCCTAATTGACTAAAAATAGAAATAGCTGTGGCAGAAATTCCTATTGTAAATAGTATATTAGTATAGTATAAATAGTTTGGATAGCATAAATGCTAGTATGTATGCAAAAGAATATTACAGAAGTGTAAAGTCAGTCTTAAGATATGGTTAAATTGGTGAACATAATCCTTATTTAGGTGTGGGATGTCTCCCTAGTGTGAACACAAAAAAAGGGTGGAGTGGAACCAAGGTGTGAGCTAGAATTTGAAATATTTACCAAGAACTGGAGTGGGGAGAGTGTTGGATCACACCAGTTTTGGGAAATATTTCAACCATATTGAGGTAAGATTTATGTCATCAAAAAGACATTTGTTGGGTTTTTTTTGTTTGTTTCTGTTGTTGTTGTTGCTTTTTTCCCCTAGAGAACTGTTTTATTCACAGAATCATTTAGTTTGTAAAAGACCTCTAAGATAGTTAAGTCCAACCTTTGACTGATCACCGTCTTGTCAGCTAGAGCCACATCCAGTTGTTTCTTGAAGACTTCCAGGGATGGTGACTCTACCACCTCTCTGGACAGCCTGTTCCTATGGTTATGGACCCTTTCAATGAAAAAATTCTTTCTGATGTCCAACCTGAACCTACCCTGGTACAGCTTGAGGCTGTGTCCTGTCTTGTTACCTGGGAGAAGAGACTGACCCCCACCTGGCTGCTACCCCTTTGTAGAGAGCAATAAGGTCTCTCCTCAGCCTCCTTTTCTCCAGGCTGAATGCCGCCAGCTCCCTCAGCTGCTCCTCATAGGTCTCACTCTCTAGACTCTTTACCAGCTCTCATGTCCTTCTCTCGACTTGCTCTAGCACCAAAATGTCTTTCTTGAATTGAGGGGCCCAGAACTGGACACAGTGCTCAGGGTGCAGCCTCAGCAGTGCTGAGTACAGTGAGGGACAATCGCTTTCCTGGTCCTGTTGGCACTGTTTTTGATCCAAGCCAGGATGCTGTTGGCCTTCTTGGCCACCTGGGCACTGCTGTCTTGTGTTCAGCTGTTGTCAATGAGCACTCCCAGGTCCTTTTCTTCTGGGCATCTTTCCAGTCATTCTTCCCCCAACCTGTAGTACTGCCTGCAGTTGTTGTGACTCATGGGCAGGACTCAGCACCTGGTCTTGTTGAACCTCATACAATTGGCCTCAGCCCATTAATCCACCCTGTGCAGATCCCTCTGCAGAGCCTTCCTACCCTCCAGCAGATCAACACTCCCACCTAATCTAGTGTCATAACTGAACTTACTGAGGGTGCACTTGATCCTGTCATCCCGATCATCAATAAAGATGCTAAACAGGATTGGACCCAATACTGAGCCTTGGGGAACACCATTAGTGACTGGCTGCCAACTGGATGTGTCACTGTTGTCCCTAAAAGTGTTGTCAGCTGGTGTGCAGTAATCCAGTCTCATATGCAAAGCTGATGTATTTGTTTATTTCATATTTCACAAAGATGAGTGCTAGTGGTAAATTTGCAAAGCTAACACACTGGTTCTCAAAACTTTACACCATGCATTTTAGCAGAGAAATCATAGTTCATTGGCTACAAAGTTAGCTCGTTCTCTTATTGATTAGTATTCTACCTTTTGTTGGTTGAATGATTCTCTCGTGTCTTGTGCTAATTAGTTCTGTGTGCTCAGTCTTTCTCTTCTTTTGAGTTGGTGGATTTCTTGATTCAGTAGTCCATGAGTTAGTGGCTGCTACTTGCCCCTGCAGGAATTACCTTTAACCCAGTTGTCTCGGTGTGCAGCTGCAGAGTGAGCTTGGGGTCATGGGAGCCTGAGGCAAGGCGCTGTGAACTGGCACTGATCCCTTGCATTACAAAGTGCAGGGGGACCTGTGGCACATGCCAAGTGACAAGAGATCCAGCAGAAGCCAGTGATTCAGCAGAAAGATCCTAGTGTGCTGGTTTTGGATAAACCACAGGAGAAATGGAATTCTAAAATAACTGTGTGTGTCCCCCCTGCCCCGCCTTTTGTTTCAGCCTCTCTCAGCTCCTTCCGTAATGAAGAGACAATAGGAAGAGATATAAGTAAAACAAATATCGATTTACTAAAGGTCGTAGCAGTAACTAACAAAGATACAAAAGAAAACAGCTTAGCCAACAAAGGCAGGAATCATTTGCTAGCTCCACAACTTCCAGGCCATAAACAAGACAAAAAATGGCCATGGCTGCAAGGTTTCTTCAGGCCAAGATGAACTGGATGAGAGGCCCCCTCATCCCCTAGCCTGAAACCAAAAGAATACTGTGACAAGGCAAACCTACTGAGACCTGATGGGGCCCTGGCATAGGTCAGGGGACACTTTTCCTGGGTCTGCCTGAGCAAAGCAGTGGATCTGGTGGGGGCTGGGACTCGCAGAGCAGCTCTGACTTGTGATGAAACCTTCCCTTGAACCCCCCACACCAGGTGGAAGAGTGACCCCTTGTGATAGTATGAATATTCATCACTAAAGCCCCATCCCCATTATAATATTATCCACCCCTTACTCTATACCATTCATATCATACCCAGATTTACACCTTTCAACTACACATGTATATAAATATGCACATATAGCTATACAAACAAATTCGGTAATCACCGATTGTCCCCCGGGATGTTTTGTTCAGTCCATTTAGTCCATGGTGTGTATGGTTTACAATGGTAGTGTCATTCAGCAACCAGTACTATATCTACAATTCAATACTGCAGGTGGTTCTCATCCAAAATCAGGTCCCCTTGATGTACACATTGTGATTCCCCATCTTTCTGCATTACCCACTTAGTACATCCAGGTCCTTGAGCAAGAACAATTCATATATGGTTTTGCCTTTGCCTGAGAAAGGTCTAATCCAAATTGTCTTTCCTAACATGCTTCTCATATGCACCACAGAGACTTTATATCCATCTTAGTACATAAGGGTTATGGTTGCACAGGAGCATCTTGATTGGTAGCCTTGGGTGTTAAATAACCAGGTGACCTTCACTAAATTCAGATCCCTATGTTTGAAGGTCTCACTACCCGTTACCTTTTTTAACAGTCTGTTGTCCCATTCAGGCTTCCCAGAGGCTGGTGCATGGTAGTGAATATGATACACCCACTCAATACTGTGCTCTCTGGCCTAGGTGCCTATGTGGCTGTTTTTGAAATGAGTCCCATTGTCCAATGCAATTCTTTCTGGGGTACCATGTCACCACAGGATGTGCTTTTCAAAACCTGAGATGGTTTTCTGGGCAGTGGCATGAGGCACAGGGTGAGTCTCCAGCCAAATGGTGATTGCTTCCACCATTGTCAGCAGATAGCGCTTGCCTTGGCATGTTTGAGGGAGCATGGTATAATCAATCTGCCAGGCCTCCACGTATTTATTTTTTGACCATTGCCCTCCCAGTACCACAGGGGCTTTACCCCCTTGGCCTGCATGACTGCAGTGCATATTTTGCAGTTATCGATAACCTGGGAGTTAGTGGCCTTGGCTAAATCCACCCCTCGATTGTGACCCTATCTGTATACCACATCTCTTTACTGATGATGTGAGGCATCGTGGGCCCGTCGAGCCAGAAATAACTCTCCCTTGAGTTGCTAGTCCAGATCCACCTAAGACACTTTAATCTTGGCAACTCAATCGACCTGTTCATTGTCGTGATGTTTTTCAGTAGCTCGACTTGGGTACAGGTGCATCTGCCTGATGTACTTTTACAATCAGCTTCTGTACCTGGAGAGTGATGTCTTGCCATAACTCATCAGCCCGGATGGGTTTCCCTCTGTGCTGCCAGTTGGTCTTTTTCCGTTGGTCCAGACACCCCCACAGAGCATTTGCCACCATCCATGAGTCAGTGTAGGGGTAGAATGCTGGCCATTTCTCTCCTTCAGTGATATCTAAAGCCAGCTGGATGGCTTTCAGCTCTGCATCTGATTTGATCCACCTTATGGCTTCTCAGTGGCTTCTGTGACTTGCTGCATAGGGCTCCATACATCAGCTTTCCATTTTTTATTTGTCCCTATGACATGGTGTGAGCCATCAGGGAAAGAGAGTGTGTTGCCTTTGATTTTCTGGTAGCTGATTATATGATGAGACCTTCTCAGCATGTGTCACCTGCTCCCCTTCCTCTTCTGGTGATAGTCTGAAATTTTCGCCTTCAGGCCAATTTGTGATGATCTCCAAGATCCCAGGGCAATTAGGATTTCCTGTCCAAGCTCGATGTGTGATCACAGCGATCCACTTACTCCATGTGGCTTCGGTGGCCTGATGTGTGGAAGGAACTTTTCCTTTGAACATCCAGCCCAGCACTGGCAGTCAGGTACAAGGAGGAGCTGTGCTTCAGTGCCGATCACTTCTGAAGTGGCTCAAACCCTTCATAAACTGCTAAGATCTCTTTTTCAGTTGGGCTGTAGCTGGCCTCAGATCCTTTGTATCCCCAACTCCAGAACACCAGAGGTCATCCTCAAGTCTGCCCAGGTAGTTTTTGCCAAAGGTTTCAGGAAGGACCATTCTCCCCAGCTGCAGTGTAGAGCACATTTTTTAATGTCCTGTCCTGTCCTGACAGGCCCAAGGGCTGCTGTGTGAGCAATCACTTTTTTGATCTGTTCAAAGGCTTGTTGCTCAGGGCTCCATTTGAAATCAGTCTTCTTCCACGTCACGAAGTAGAGAGGGCTTACAATCTGACTGTACTCTGGGATACACGTTCTTCAAAAACCCACAGCACCCAGAAAAACCTGTGTTACTTTCTTGGTGGTTGGTGGAGACTTAGATGGTATTTTGTTAACCACATCCATTGGGATCTGGCGATGTCCATCTTGCCACTTTACTCCTAGAAATAGAGTTTCCTGGGCAGGTCCCTTGACCTTACTTTGTTCAGTGGCAATACCGGCTTTCAGGAGAATCTGGATAATCTTATCCCCTTTCTCAAAAAATTCCCTGTACACTGATGTCACAAATGCACTGTAGTTGTTCTGGAGCCTCACCCTTTTCCAGTGCTGTCTGGATCAGTCCATGGCAAATGGTGGGGCTGTGTTTCCACCCCTGGGGTGTTGGTTCTGGGTATATTGTACACTGCTCCAGGTGAAAGCAAACTGTGGCCTGCACTCTGCTGCTAAGGGAATAGAGAAGAATGCATTAACAGTGTCAGTGGTAGCACTACTTTGCTGCCTTGGACTCCAGTTTTAACTGAAGTTCCAGCATATCTAGCACAGCAACACTCACTGGTGACGTGACTTCATTCAGGCCACGACGGTCCACTATCAGTCTCCACTCTCCACTGTTCTTATGCATTGGCCATATAGGGCTACTGAAAGATGAGTCTTGCTGACCATCCCTTGGCTCTCTACAAATCATCTGATGGATGGGAGTCTTGGTGGGTGTAGTATTGCTGACAGTGCACTGTTGGTGGTGGCGATCAGCACATGTTATTCTTCAACCCATAGCAGAAGGGTCCTCTGAGAGATCAGGCTATTTTGTGTCTTCTGTCTCCACAGCAGCTATCCCAAAAGCCCAGCAAGGCCTTTTAGGGTTGTCTTGGTTTAATGACAGCGTGTTCAGGAGGTGAGACCTCTAATGAGATAACCCTCCTTTTTCTTTCTTTGTTTTATTTCCCTCCCCCCAAATATTGACAAATTACAAATTATGAGGAATCTGAGTGAAGAAGGAAAACTAAAACAACAGTTGTACTAAAAATGCTAAGAAACAAAAAGCAGTGGCAGAAAAAAATATTACCTGACTACCCTTTCCCCCTAGGTTAAAAGCAAAACCTGGAAGGATATTTTGTGCGGAGCAGAAAAAGTCGTATGCCACTGAGGCAGTAGCAGGGATTCTGGTGTCACATGAGATGACAGTGGTGGGGCCCAGCTGTCCTGGTGTGCTGCTGGGGCCAGGGCAATCCTGATCCAGTGTGAAAGGTGGATGCTGCTGATCACATCAGGACAGCTCAGTGTGGGGCCAGGGTGGTGCTGATCTGATGCAAAAGACAGATGCTGTTGGTTGCATTGGGATGGCTCAGCTGGGAGCTGCGGCAGTCCCGAGCTGATGCGAAAGGTGACTGCTGCTCAGGTGGAAAAACAGCGGCAGCTGAGGCAAGTTGGTCCCCCCTCCAGGGAAAAAGCTTCAGTGAGCAAAACCCAGGTATCAAGAGAGCCAGTTCCAGAAGTGCCCTGGAGGGTTTTATCCTCTCTCTGCTTAGTTCCTGCAGTGCTTCACTTTGGGGAAACCCCTGTCTGCCTTTCTGGCAGTTTGCAGTGCTGAGGACAGTCCCTTCTTGGGTCAGCTTGGATGGCTTGGAGAAAGTGGTTCCCTGCACTCTGAAACCATGTGATGATGTGGAAAAAAAAAAAAAACAAAAATCTTACCAATTGGACTAAAACTACAACAGGGTTTTTTGAAATACCTACTCTTGAGGTAATCTATGCCAAGGATACACAGGGCCTCTGGACCACTCACAGTGTGATATTTTTGCCACTTCTTTGTGGTCAAGCTCCCTTCAGCTTCCAGTACAGTCAGCTCCTGGGACCCCCTGCCACTACAGAAATAGAAGTGGATTCTGCCTCTCAATATCTGGATGGCATCAGAGTCCATTGTGTGCCAGTGTCAACTAAAGCTTTATATTCTTGTGGGTCTGATATGCCGAGCTACAGTATGAAAAGGGGACATAGTGTTTGATTTGTCTGTCAGTGCACGAGGAGAGCTTAGACCCTTGTGCCCAACCCATCTCTCAGTGTCCTGTTCTGGGAACCCTTCACTGAACAGTCCTGGTGGAATGGAGGGTGATTTGACTGCCCTTTTTGGGAGGCTAAGCCAACAGCATAAGGGAGACCCCTCTCTGGGTCTTCCCACTTAATTCAAGTGTGTTACCTGCTGCTGGCAACTACCAGTGCTGGTGAAGGACTCACACTGACAGTTTATGGAATAAAAATCTTCATTAATATAAAATTGTAACAGGTTAAAGTTCAAAGCTCTGGCAGCAGCTGGGACTCACAGAGCTCCTCCTGCAATGGCTGGGACTCACAGAGCAGCTCTAACTTGTGGGAAAACCCTCCTTTGAACTCCCAATGCCAGGTGGAAGAGTGGCCTCCTGTGATAATATGATGGTATGAATATTCATCACTAAATTCCCACCCCCTGGCCTATAACCATAACACCCAGACTATCTCACAGTGTATAAAAGCTCAGGTGGTCCTTTGTTCAGGGTCCCTCCCTTGAGGCTGTGAGGCCTGTTTCACATATAAGGCAAGACTTTCACAACTCTCTTCTCATTCTTTGTAACTCTCTAGATGAACTGTTTATTATTTCTGACCCTTGAGATATCAGTACCATTCACCATCACCCAACAGTCCCGCTGTTTTTTCAGCCAGCAAATGGTCCACCCATCCAAGCCATGGGCTATCAGCTTCTCCAAAAGAATGCTGTGGGAGACACTGAAAATGGCTTTGCTGAAGTCCAGGTAGACCCTATCCACAGCCTTTCCCTCATCCACTTGGTGGGTCACCTGGTCATAAAAGGAGATTAGGTTGGTCAGGCAGGACCTGCCTTTCATAAACTCTGCTGACTGGACCTGATCCCCTTGATTGTCCTGTATGCTCAAAATAATCTGTTTCATAACCTTCCTGAGGACTAGGGTACGTCATTCGGCTTATCTTACCTACCTATCATAGGTAAGCTCAGGAAGTGTGGGTTAGGTGACTGGACAGTGAGGTGGATCAAGAACTGACTGAATGGCAGAGCTCAGAGGGTCATGATCAGAGGAGCAGAATCCAGCTGGAGGCCTGTAGTCAATGGTGTTCCCCAGGGATCAAGACTGGGTCTTACTCAACTTATTTACCACTGACCGGGACTAAGGGATCAAGTGCACCCTCATCAAGTTTGCTAATGATACAAAACTGGGGGGAGTGGCTGATACACCTGAAGTCTGTGCTGCCATTCAGAGGGACCTTGGAAGGCTGGAGAGTTGGGCAGTGCAGTATCCTGCACCTGGGGACAAATAACCCCAAGTACTTGCACAGATTGGGGCCTGACCTACTATAGAGCAGCTCTGCTGAGAAGGACCTGGGAGTCTTGGTGGATGACAAGTTGACCGTGAGCCAGGAGTGAGTCCCTGTGGCCAGGAGGGCCAATGGTATCCTGAGGTGCATTGGAAAGAGTGTGGCCATCAGGTTGAGGGTGGTGGTTCTCTTCCCCTACTCAACCATAAGGAGGCCACATCTGGGGTGCTATGTCCAGTTCTGGAAAAGAAAGACTCTTTGAGAGGGTCCAGCGAAGAGCCACAAAGGTTATGGTGGGTCTGGGGTATCTCTCCTTTGAGGAGAAACTGTGGGAGCTGGGCCTGTTTAATTTGGAGAAGACTGAGAGGGATCTTTTTAATGCATGTAAATATTTCAAAAGCAGGTGCCAAGAGGATGGTGCCGGATGCTTTTCAGTGGTTCCCAGCAACAGGACAAGGAGCAATGACACAAGAAGTGTCACTATAACATGAGGAAGAACTTTTTTCTGCTGAGGGTGGCAGAGCACTGGAACAAGCTGCTCAGGGAGATTGTGGAGTCTATCTCTGGAGACATTCAAAACACACCTGGACACATTCCTGTGTAACCTGCTTTAGGTGACCCTGCCGTGGCAGGGGGGTTGGACTAGGTGATCTCCAGAGGTCCATTCCAATTCTAACTATGTGATTCTGTGATCTTTTCTAATGAAATTAGCATGCAAAATACACTGGTGCTTTCTTTGGCTCAAATATCTTGGTGGCATGACTGCAGAAAAGGTGAAAACTGATGGATTAGCCTGCCAGTTTATTCATATAAATCGGTATAGGAACTGGGAAGAATTTTTTATATTATTCCCTATTGCAGTCTCGGTGTAGGTTTGGCTTGTCTCCTGCTGGCTTAAAAACACCTAATAAATTTGTAGAGAAGAAATCATGGTTGTCTCTCTTTTACTTTTGTTTCATGTTGAATAGATACAAATCTGAAGGTGTATGTTCTTTTTTAATCTCTTGTTTTTAAAATTTACTTTTGACTAGTCTGACAAGACTCAGTGCCTTTGGAAAGTTATTCCCATTAATTAGCAGGTACTTCATGACAGAAACTTGCAGACAACCATACTAGATAGAGGTGTAAATTCGAGTAACCTTCACTTATCCTGTTAGACCTTATTAAGCTGGTATAAATAGGATTATCACTCAAAGGTGAAAGGGAATTTAAGAAATGTAATACTTGCAAAACGTAAAACAGTTTCTGGTATGATTTACTTCATTTCTCTTGGAGCAATCATTTTGCCATATTGGGCAAAGAAGGAGATGAAACTGACTATAAAGTGGCAATAAATCAAAAGATTATTTGGGTCCTAATCTCAATTGATCTAGGGTGTTAGTAGTCCAAACAAAACCTATAAAATATACCTGACTTTATTGCTAGCACATACAGAGAGACCAGGTAATGATATAAATTGTGGAAAAGGATTTATCACAGTTACATGTTTGGTTTTTGTGTGTAAGGAGGATTGTCTGTCCAATGTGATTTTTAGCAGAAACCTTGTCTAGACTGAAATAGTGCTTTATTTCATGTCAAGAGTTCAGAAATCGTTATACACAGTGGTCCAGCACTGTTCTAGTAATTTGTATTGTTTTATCAAGGATTATTCCAGTAAAATTGTCAGTATTAAGAAGCTGGGGTTGTGCCTCAAGGCAGTCTTTGCTAGACATCAGCTTCCTGTCTGCATCGGAGATTTTTAGATCAGAGATTGATACACCAGATATGTATATTGATGCACACATTTTGAGACTTTCAGTTGAAAATAAAAATAGCAGACTGATAATGCTTATGTTCCCTTTCTGATAAGGAAAGGAATACTTAAAAAGAGCCCTTTTTTTCCTGTCTTCCTTGAGTGGATACTCAAAATTGAGATTGCAGCTTATTAGAGAACCTGGATAATATCAGTGGGGAGAACAGTGTAGTAGCAGTATGGATCATGGGATTTTTGCCATACTGTCTTTGAAATCAAGTTTTCTTGCTTTGGAGTGTGTATTGACTAGGTGGTAGTGTCCTCTTGCCTGCCATATAGGAAGAGGAGCAGTGACAGTAGCCTTTTGCAGGTCAGCAGCGAGTGTGGAAAACAAGCAGGAGTGAGCTAGGAAATGTGAGAAGACCTGTGAACAGCAATGTTTAGATTTATAATAGTGGCAGAGACAAAAGATTATGACAATGAGGCTCTCCTTTGGGAGAGGAAGACACTAGAGTGGATCTTCAGAGTTTTCAGGACATTTAAACTCCTGTAGGAAGTCGAGCTTCAGCTGAAATTGAATAAGCTGAAATCAACTGTTAAGAGAAATGTGTGAGCAGAGTTTTGAAGTGAAAAAAGTGAAGTGTGCATTTTGATTAAGCTGGTTTCACAAATGGAGTTAATATTTACCTAGGTGGTCTCCAGACAGTCTCAGTTTTTCCAGTGTAACCCTTGCTCTGGAACTTGAACTTTTCTTTCACATCAGTAGAATACGATACTATTAGTAAGCTGTACAGGATCAGCTGAGCCAATCAAATGTGAATTTACAAATACAGAGTAAAATATCTATAATTTTGAGACCTTTAGTTACATAATGGGCAGAAGATCTGGAATCATTATCAAAGCAAATGTATAGTTTCCTTTTTATGCAAAAGAGGCATTTCTGTTGTCTGCTGAAAGCAGAAAAGTGATGTTTTGTCAGTGCTGCTGTTCCCTGTGACTTTTCTGGGTAAAAAAGTCAGTTATTTCTGTGATTTGTTCCTGGCTTTCAGCAAGCCTTCTGTGTGAAGAACAGCTGCAGAGCTGAGCTCTGTAGGTCTGGAAGCGGACATTGTGGGCACAGTAGTGTTTTGACCAGATTCTGTGACTCAATTCCACTGAGTAACATAGCTTAAAATTAAATTAACCTGATAACATAGCTTAAAATTAAATCTCCCCTTTCAGCTTACGTGGTCTCTTCCAGCTGATGATTGTGAATGTGTTAAGGTAGAGCAAGGCCTGTATTTGGCTAATGGTGATGAGTCCTGGAAAAAGGAATAAATGTATTTGTACTCTTTTTAGCCCCTTCTATCCTGTGCAAAGTGACTAACAAAAACTGTTGCAATCAAAGGCTAAGTGTAGGCAAGTGTCTTTCATGCTGAAGGTAAGCTTAATCATTTTATCTTCTAGTTAGTGATTTCAACATAGTTCAGCAGCAGCTGCTGAATTATGTAATACAAAACATGATCTGCAGCTGGGAAAAGGAAGGTATATAGATTCCTGTGGGCATGATGGTCTCCAGAAACTAGAAAGTCAAGAAGTGTCAACAGTGGCCCCTGGTGCTCTGGTGGTGATCTTTTACTTCTGCTTTTTAATAGTAGGCAAAATGTTTTGTAGGTATACCTGTATAAAAACTACTGTTTTCTGCTTGATGAAAGAACCTAGAGATTCAAACAGAACTTAGAGAAATCCCTGCCTTTAGTCAAAATGGATTCAGGGTTTTCCAGTGGTGGTTAACTGTGAAATTGCTTATACTTGTTCAGATGAACAAATTTATGGCATTTATGTCTTGTGTGTTTTTATTTTTATCTTTTTCTTCTCCTTTTCCATTAATATATGATAATACTTTTTAAACTCTAGTGATAGGAATATTCATGTGAACTTGGCAGCTGGAGTCTTCTGAGTGTTGTTGTTTCAAACACTTTGCAGTCCATGCATTTTCTCCATTAGTCATGTGGTGATGTGGTACTTTGCCAAGGGGTGAAATAAACTGTGTGACAGCAGATCAGAATGAAGCATGGGTTTTCTAACATTGTGTTAGATAAAATGATTCTGTATACTTTCAGGTGGAGAGTTCACTGAGAATTTTTATACTGTTTTGTTAAAGAAACATGGTTATTGATTTTTTTAAAAGTTGAGCTAAGAATGCAACATGGTGAGTAATAAAACCTTCTCTGAAGTAATATTTTTCTGCTATTTTTACTTTACTTAAACAAAATAAAGAAAATGCAAACATTTACTGAGCTAATGTTGGCAAGAGTCAAATTACTCTCTTTCAGAGGAGTTTGTGCTTCTCATTAAAGGAAGTTTTCACCTATTGATTACAGTAGCTACTCTCCACATAAGCTATGCTGCATTATTGTGGTAAGGAAGTGGAGTTGATGTGTTCTTCCACCGCTGCTTTTGGCTGAGAACATGAGATATAGCAGAGATTATGTTATTATGCATCATTTGAATAACTCTTAACTGCATTCCTGTTTCTCATTTGAGCAGTAGATTACTGATACAGTGTTTGGAGTTACTTTTTTGTGATGATGTGGTATGTCCTTGAAGCATTGCATATTTATGGATTCAGTTGGGGTAAACTAGGCATGCCAATAAGCATTTTAAAAAAACCAAACAACCTTGTTGTCTCTCCCCATCATTTTCTGTATTGATGAATTTTATTCCCATAAGTGGTACATTCGCAGCACTTTTGATTTACTTATTTATTTATTAAGTTTCTTTTCTTCCCCAGCGAAGTCAGTTTGATTATTATTTTTTCTGTTTTCAGGATCAATAGATGATACTCAAAACTTCTTCAGGTGACTGACTCCTTTATCCTCTTTGCAGATTCTTGCTACTGTCTCCGAACTGTAAAACAAACAAACAAAAAAGCAAGCTAGTTACAACCTATGCGTCTTGGTGTAGTTATTGTTCTTTGATTTCTGTTAATTTATTTAAAAATTTAGTTGAGAGTGTCATTTGTATTGCATCTCTTAAACGGTGTAATTCTTCTGAGCGAGTGCTTTTAGTTGCCAAATGTTACTACCAATCCCACAGTTCAAGAGAATTCAGACTGTAGTATAGTTCATAGGAAAATTCTTACTGTTAATGCATGGAATCATTCTGAAATGTTTTACCTTTTTCCATGAGGGTCAGTGTTTTTAATGCTACATGAGAGTTTCTAGAAGAATACTAGGTAAAGCAAAACACGTTTAACTGCCATTTACTTACTTAGTCTAGTCTATTATGAATCTTAATGCTGTATCTGGTTCATCTATAGAAAATTAAAAGTAGATTAATTAAATAGCTCTTGCACATGATAAAGTGATTGATTTCTTTTTACTGTATGGTTTTCATATGTAGCCAGTTTGGCAATTTTTTAAAAATTCAGTTAATTTGCATTTAAATTGATAACACCTGGCTTTAATTAGGCGCCTGGGTATTCCTTTTCCATCACATCTTAGAACGCATAGAAGTGATACAAAGATATGTATCTCCTTTGAATGATACAGTCAGCAGTGCCTGTAACAAAAGCAGGGGCAGTTAACTGAAGAGATAAAAATGGATTTCATAGAACACACAGTATAGAATTAGACAAAATCACAGAATCACAGAATATGGCAAGTTGGAAAGGACCCACAAAGATCATCAAGTCGAACTCTTAGCCCTGCACAGGACTATCCCGTAGTCACGCCATGTCACTGAGAGCATTGTCCGAACACTTCTTGAACTCTGTCAGGCTTGGTCCTCTCACCATTTCCCTGGGGAGCCTGTTCTAGTACCCAAGCACCCTCTGGGAGAAAAACCTCTTTCTAATATCCAGCCTTTACCTCCCCTGACACAACTTCAGACCATTCCCTTGGGTCCTGTCACTGGTCACCACAGAGAAGAGAGAGTGCCTGCCCCTCCTCTTCCCCTCACTAGAAAGCTGCAAAATGCAATGAGGTCTCCCCCCTCCCTCTCCTCCTCTCCAAGCTGAACACACCAAGTGACCTTAGCTGCTCCTCACACGGCTCCCCCTCAAGGCCCTTCAACAACTTTGTTGCCCTCCTTTGGATGCTTGTAACAGCTTAATATCTTTCTTATATTGTGGTACCCCAAACTGCACACAATATTCAAGATGAGGCCGCACCAGTGCAGAGCAGGGCAGGACAATCCCCTCTCTTGACTGGCTGGTGATGCTTTGCCTGATAACCCCCAGGACACGGTTGGCCCTCCTAGCTGCCAGGGCACCGATGACTCAGATTCAACTTGCCGTTGACCAGGACCCCCAGGTCCCTTTTCATGGCACTGCTTTCCAGCATCTCATTCTCCAGTCTGTACGTACATCCAGGGTTGCCTCAGGCCAGGTGCAGAATCCGGCCCTTTCACTTGTTGAACGTCATATGGTTGGTGATTGCCCAGTCCCCTGATTTGTTGAGGTCTCTCTGCAGAGCCTCCCTGTGTCTGAGAGTCAGCAGCTCCCCCGAGTTTTGTGTCATCTGCAAACTTGCTTATTATCCCTACCAGTCCTGTGTCCAAGTCATTTATGAAGATGTTGAAGAGCACAGGGCTTAGGATGGAGCCCTGTGGAACCCCACTAGTGACAGTTCACCAGTCTGATGTCACCCCATTCACTATTACACTTTATGCTCACCTGTGAGCCAATTGCTCACCCACCACATGATGTGTTTCTCCAGTTGTGTGCGGACGTTTTGTCCAGAAGGGTCCTATGAGAGACAGTACCAAAAGCTTTACTGAAATCCAAAAAGATGACATAAACTGGCTTCCTCCTTGTCATGAAAGGAAATCAGGTTTGATAATCAGAACTTTCTTCTCATGAAGCTGTACTGGCTCTGATCGATGACTGCACTGTATTTTTCAGTACCTTCCAGAATGATCTTCTCCATAACTTTACCAGGTACTGAACTGAAACTAACAGGCTGGTTAACTTCTGCAGTATATCCCCATTAAAATCTGTGGAAACTGAATTTCCAAATAGAATCTTTCTTGAGTAGTAACTACCTGCTGGTGTTTGCCAGTGCAGTAGTGGCAATTTTTATTCATGCAAATGCTTGTGAAGAGATGACTGTTGATTTAATTGATGAGGGTACACACTAAGTAAGCAAAAACCCAGATGAACTGGTGACTGCATCTGAATGAATGGAAAGAATTAGAAAGTCTTCAGCTGAAAGGCAGAACATCAGACTGTACCATAAGGCATTGACTTACATTACAAGTGAAGATGGTATCGGTAGAGTTTTCCTGAGGAAAGTGGATATAGAATTGCAACTTGGACAAGCCTAGAACTCAGAGTGCTGAGAAAGAGGTGGTGCTAACACAAAGTCACTTGGGTCATCTGAAAGGGCGAACACTTTTATAATTGTACCTGTTTTGAGAGAAATCAGATCTGAGTGAGAACACCTTGACTGATAAAGAACGTATTTCTGCATCTTTTTGAAAATTAGTTAATCCTGTCTAGAACTGGAATTTTTAGGGTCAATAGCCATTCCTAAAATTCCATCCTTGTATCACTATAAAACCATTTCTGAGGCAGAACCAGGAAACACTGTATGTTGTCATAAGAACAAAAGAGGGCTTTGCCAGAGAAACAGACTTACAGCAGGAGAAGCACATTTGGTGTGAGACACAACGACAGATCTGCTGTCATCCCCCATCTTATCTTAGCAGAAATATAGTAATTACTGCAGAAGAAGTCCTTCAGATTCATCCCTCAGAGCAGTAATTCTTGCTGTCAGTGATGATGATAAGAAGGTGAATTACCTGCCATTGCTGATTTTTTTTTCCCTACTGTTATTAATACAGTGTTAATGTTACAATGTTAACCTATTCATAAGACCTAACGCATGTTACCAGAAAATCTTTAGATGCTTACAGTTTATAATGGATGGGTAGTGCAAAAGTGTTAAAAACAGAAAAAAGCCTTGTATGAATCTTATCATATCTAACACCTCCCCACCTCAAGAGTGCGTTACTGCAATTTGTCTTGAAAAGGTGTGTTTCTCCAGACTACTTTATGGACAACTGGAAACTCTGAAAGAACATTTCAGGTGTTGGAAAATGAAGCAGATTTACTGTGGTTGTAAAGCCAGTCTGTACTGACAACGTTACCTGTGTTTTAACTGTTTATCAATGTGGCAGTTTCTTGTTGATTCTTTAAAATGGAACCTAGTAACAAGCAGTAAGTTAATGTCATCTTTTCTTCCTCCCATATAGGCAACAAAATTCAGTATTTTAAATTTTCTGTAAAGTCTAAGTCACCTCTGTTGTTGAAATCTGTTCATATAGTTTTATTATTTAAACTATGTTTCTAGTTAGTGAGATGAAGGCTTTGACCCAGAATAAAGTTCACTGTGCTTTATTTGGTCAGTGTGGGTTTTGTAAGAGGTTGAATATCTGCACTCTCATGCAGATATTGAACTTGTCCATACTGAAGTGTTTCACAGGTATGTAGAACCAGAGGAAGAATCATAATTACTGAAATAATCAAAAACAACTTGTGCTTGTAAAACCATGTTATTGATAGTAAAATGCACAGAGTAGAGCCTGAATTGATTAATGATAGCTGCAATTAAATTCAGTACACATGGTTCTTAATGTAACATCACAGCAATTTGGTACAGCTTGCACAGATCTCTTAAACTAGAGGCAAGGTTTATTATGTTTTGTGACAATAGTTTTTGAAATAAATAGGGCCTCAAGGGCAAGAGTCTCTGACCTTAAGTCTGCTTTGTGTGGAATACTGCAGTGGAATGAAACAGTCCTAAAACCAGCCCAACTTGAACTGCACAGAGGAGAATGCCATGTAGGACAAGGGCAGAAGTGCACAGTGTTGTCCTCTGGGGCAGGGCTGGTGACTGAGAGCCATACTGAGTGTAGCAAAAGCATCTTTTTTTCTTTTTAATGCCCCATGTACTTCCTTGCTAAGTAGGTGATCTGAAGGTCCTGACCCTGCTAAATTTTACCTTCAGCAGTCTGCATGTGTTGGATGCTGGGCAGGAGAATTAGGACAGACAGGTCTTTTGGGTCTTCTATTGAGGCTTTCAGAAAGGAAATGCTGTAATACCAGTTGTTGTGGGTCACCTGTGGTTTAGATGAGATCTGAGCCAGTGTGTTGCAAGCCTTAAGAACTCAGTGATTTTTGATGTGGTATCATTCATCTGCATTTTCGGTGACCGTGAGTAAAACAGATGGGAAACAGGGTAAAAGTGGCATATTTAGCTTTTTAGTATGGATGGTGTTTATGTACCCAGGAAATAATTGATTTCTCTAATCTAAGCTATTGGCTAGCCCCATGTAAAGCTTGTTTATGCTTTTCCCAACTGTTTTGTGTAGATCCAGTTGTGCAGCTGTTCTGTACTATTACAAAACGAGCATCATGTTAATGAGCCTTGTCTGGAGTGAGGCCTGTTCTGACATAGCTGATAATCTCTAATTCCTTCAGGCTGTGAAAAAAACTTTGGGGCAGGTGACACCTAAGTGAAACTAAAAAAATTGTATAGAAGCTGTAATAATTCGAGTTGATCTAAGACAGAAAAATAAACTTCTATTTACTATGTTTCAGATTCTTTTTTTTTTCTTGGAGATACTCCAGCTGGAGAAGCATGAGAGAAACGACCTTTAATTTTAACATCATTGTTATGATACATAAGAAAAATGAGGATAGAGATCTTATCCAGGAAGGATATTTGTTTTATTTCTGTCCTTCATTTGTTTACATGTATATTGTTTTAACATCCAGCCTTAGAAATATAATGTTTTCTAAATCATCCTGAATGAATTAGATATTTCAGGTTTTGCTTTATTTTTTACTTCATATGGGGTAATCTTGGCAGTTTTTAACATCTTTATCAGTGAGTCAATAATCTTTTGGAGCCTTATCCTGCAGTCAGAAGTAGTGCTTCAGGATGGCATACATGAGAATGCACCAAGAGATTAATGTGACTTCAGGTGTCCACAGAAGTAATTTGCTGTGCCGTTATAATGATAAACTACAACCAAAACACCCTGATTGAAAAGAACAACAAAAACAATCTGATTCATAGGAAACAAATTTAAAATACATGTTGTAACTCAAATCCATGGATGATTCTTGCTTACACATTTTGGCAGTTTTTCCACAAGCATTGCCTGCTGCAGTATGACAGTGCCTAGCATTATGAGTAAATTTTTGTGTTAGAAATTGAACACAATGGCATTGCAAATATTCAAGAAAAAAATACAAAGGGAAGTATGTGTGTTCTAAGTTGCAGTTACAGTTTGTTCATGATGACTGTGACATTTTAAATTTAGTGGAATTAGCTTCATAGCGCAATATTGTATTGTGTAATTGTTCTTGTGTATATAAGTTCATGTCACGCTGAAAGATGTTGTTTTAAAATGCAAATTCTGAACAGTTGCAGGAACTTCCTTGGAAGTGCCAGAATTTGTTACCAAGGCCTCTAATTCTGCTTTCCTGTGCCTTTGCGTTGTGATCTCTAATTGCATTGTTTCACACTATTTTTTCCGGCCTCATTCAGTGAACAGGATAGGCGGTGCTCAGGAATTGAGCAGCTATTTGATATTTTAGGCCTTATCATTCATTTAGCAGCCCCGGCTTTGTTTACTGCACACCATTTAAAATTCTCTAAAAAACACAGAATTATTTATTCCCTTATGGTCTTTTCTAGGGTGCCTGGCTGAACTATTTTTGTCCATTCAGTTGTATTTTCATACATGTTTTCTGATCAATACCTATAACTTTACTTTCTTTGAAGTGTGAAATAATTGTGTGTGCATGCTTACACAGAATGCATGTACATATCTACTTTTGAAAGACTTTTGCAATTATTCCCTTTGAAAGCTTAAAGAATGGAAACTGAGTAGAAACTTTAAAACATCCCTTTTTGAGGTTACTGTAAGTAAACATAAAAGAATGCAATTAAATGAGTAAATACATCCATCCACATAACTTGAACCATTCTTATATGCAGCCTTGTCTTTCATGATGCCCTTCAACTTCACATTTGTCTTGAATGTATATCCTCTATGTCAGACAAGTTGTCCCTTTGTTTGAATGTAGTTGATATCCCCTGCTTGGCATGCTTGCAAAGAAGACTTAACTAATTAGGTTTCGTGATATAAGTTCATGTGAGAAATAAAAAAAAGGAGAGTGGTTGAAAATTGCAATGGATTGCTTGGAGAGATTTTGGAGTGTCCATCTGTACAGATATTCAAATCCTAACTGGATGTAATTTTGAGTAAAATAGGCCTGTTGCAATAGGCCCTGATACGAACAGATTAAACCGGAGGATCTCCAGAAGTCCCTTCCAGCCCCAGCTATTCTATGATTTATACAATAGAAGATAATCTACTTGTGGATGTATGTATTTTGCTTGTTTCTGATGGGCAAAACTTTATGGCTTCTTCTATGCTATAATAACAGTAAAATGTTTCTTTGCAATTTCCATTTGACAACGGTATATCTGGCCAGTCACATAAAAAGTAGTTAGTTGTTAACTATTCTCAGCAAAAGTTTTAGAAATGTTTAACAACGGTGTTTCTGTTGTTGTGCTAGTACTTTGTAGAAGATTGTAATAAATTATAGTTATTTATAGTGGACAAAACTGTTATGTCCTTCATCTGTCCTTCACAAAAACAACAACTATGTTGTTTTTGTGTTAAACAACATAGTATAGAAAGCTTATTGGTGACGGTCATCTATTTAGCTCATGATCCTGTTGTTAAAATATGGCCAGTCTTCGCGAGCGAAGATCCGGGGAAGGTCTTTCCACCTTCCAGCCTGCGCATTGGATTTTTTAGGTGAGACACAGTGTGCGCGGAACTGAGCCCACCCTTTAATCCTAAGGTTCATCTGCCGGGGCCAAGCGAGCTTGGACAGTGGCAGTGAGGTCCTTAGGACGTAGGTGGGTTGCCTTTTTTTAAGGGCTAACGAGCCCCACCTGCCCGGGAGTGGCCCTGACTGGGAATCGAACCCGGGTCTCCGCGGTGATAGCGCGGCGCCTTTACCACTGGACCACCAGGGGCTCCTCCTGTTGTTAACAATTTTTGCAAATGATCAGTGTTAAAAAGAACTTAGTATATATTTGTCACTGGCTTTTGCAAATTTTAGTAGTATCAGTGCATCATAGCTGACTGTGAGGCTTTTCTATAGTATATATTGCCTGAAATATTTTAATATTGCTGCTACAAAAAGGCCTAGACTTTTCCAGTTGCTAATGATAATATTTCAAATAAGAGTGGAAGATGGTACATGTAAAATCTGTATCATCTTTTATTGTTGTCCCAACATGTCTTCTGTCTCACTGCTACTAGTGGGATGACAAGATTAAAGTACTTTTCTTAGAAAGGCCACTTCCAATTGAAATGTTTTATTCCTAATATGCTGTAACTTTTTTTCTGTTGCAGAAAGAGTTGAGCCTTCCAAGAAGAGGAAGTTTGTAAGTATATGAAGTTTTTCTGTATTGCACTAACAGTATGGTTCATGATTTTTACAATTTTAGATTAGGCTAGTCTTCTTTTCAGGGCAATTAAAATGGAGGTAAAGTGTGGTGGTTGATCTGCCTTAGAATATCTAGAAAGAAATGAAGATTGTAAATGAAAATCTATGGATTGTGCAGTCACCTCTTTATGCACATCTTTTAGAGGAGCTATGTGAGGGATTTCCAAAGTTGCAAAAATTTCTTATGTTCAAGTTTTTGTTTTATATTGAAGATTTTTCTTGTTAAAAATCAAGGAAGAAATCTAATTTCTTAATGAATGATATCAAACACATATATCACATAAGTAGAACTGTTTCCTTATAAAATTCTGTGAATAGTCCTCCTGTGGATGAAAAGGTAGGAACAAAGAATAGATGAGTTCTACTAAACATATAGGATTGTTAAGCTACTGTTTTGATTATTGACTGTATATCCTTGTATAAATTGTTACTTAGTTATAATAATATCTATTCAGATACTGTGTTTATTTGTGCTTTGCTCAGATTTCTATACCTTGGATTTGATTTTCCAGTGGTTTTGAGCTGTTTGGTTTGAAAGCTTATATTTTTTGTTTGTATCTCTAATTTCTTGTTCTCTATTAGTTCACCTTGTGAACAAAACACTAAGCTCTGCACAAGGGGCTGGTTACTTGGTTGCAACTTGATATTGCTGTGTAGCTTTTGGTGAGTAAGGTTAGGTATGTGAATAACTGAAACTAATTGCTGGGAAAGTGCTGTTAGTTTGACTTAAATGATATACTAGAAATCTGTACTTCATAGGGTATCTGCTGTCTAGGAAAAGACTTGTGTTTTAGGTTCTGACATGTGAGAAGTCTTAGACAATAAGCAAACCTATTAATTATGAAAATTCAAGGAAATATAAAACTAATTTCACATCAAATATTTGAGTATTGGAATGACATAGAGAAAAAACATTTAAGGAAAACAGTTTTTGGTGCCTTCTTTTGGTGTCCTTGGTACTTTATATTAACCTGAAACTGTTGTGTGGGCAAAAGACTGCTTCTTTTAAAGTTAATGGCTAACCTCCTGTTGACTTCAGCCAGAGCAGAAAGTGGCTCTTGAAACTTGACCTTGCTTACTCTTGCTAGGATGTTTGATATTGAATGTTATTAGATATTTTTCTTAGAGTTTGAAAAATGACTGCAATGCAATCACCTCAATTGCATTCACATACGTATTTTTATGGCTGATCACTGAGATGTAAGTGCACCTTCTGTGATGTTCCTGAGACTTTATTAAAGCATAGTAAAGAAACAGTCCATTGTCAGCATAATCGTATCTAGTTATTAAAATGCTTAGGTTTCTGCAGATGGTATTTTAAAACATCTTTGATACTGCTGTCTTGGTTAACAGTGCTGAGGTTAGCAATGGCTGTGGCATCAGGGGTGGTGTGCATGGGTCATATTGACTGCTATATTTGTATGTCTTATGCATGTTGACATGAAGACTGAATTTCAAAATGTGAAAAGTCCTATGTTTTCATTGTGATAAACATCTAGAGGTCCTGAATGGCTCCAGGGAGGCACAACATACTGTATTCTGGAGCTTCAGAGACGGTGGCATGCCAAAGGTGCAGCTTTCAGCAGCACAAGGAGAGCTGATTCGAGGTGACCAACCTTAGCATAGTTGGCATAAATAGAGATAAAGGGTGGTGGTTGAGAAAGAAGTGAGGTTTCCCATGTTCAAAGCACCCCCTGCCTGTGCTGGCACAAGTGGTCTAGTGGACACAGGCAGAACTGATCCTGGTTGCACCTGACTTCATGCATGTTCTTCAGCATGTTTAACTGCCCAGCTCCACAAATGCACTTATGGCAGCAGGGTGTGGTGGCATGGAGGCAGAATGAATATCTGGGAGCTTTCTCTCAGGCTGTCTCCAGCAGCAAAACTGAACTTTATATAAGCTTCACATGATTGCAGATCTGCACGGCTGCTAGTGTCCCACTTTCAAGTCCCTTAAAAATTATATTGAAGTATATTTTTGCACACTGCCACTATGGAAGTAGATTATTTATATCTTGTTGGATATTTTTGCTGATTTGTTTATTTTCACCAAACACTTCCAGATACCAAGGAAGATTTATGTTTAATGTTAAACCAGACTCAGAAATACAGATTTAATTTGATCACAGTAAGTGTTGCTGTTGTCTATCTATGAAGCATGCAGATTCTCTGATGAACCAGGGAATGCCTGATAGCATCTAAAAATCATTGTGCTTTAGACGTTCAGAGTGTATCTAGCTGAAGTAGGTAGTCAGAGATGATCTCTCAGTGCATGGTGTGTGTTAAAGCAAGTGAGTTTCCATCCCTGAATTTAAGGTATGAGTGTCCTTATCCTCATTTGTTTCCTTACCATACCTGCAGAGTTCAGCAAAATGAAAACTGGAGAGAGACAGGGCATGAACTCAAAGGCTGTGGCACAAAAATCAAACCTAGCTTTGAGTGGGTACATTCTGGTTTAAAATAATAATATAATAATAATGGCCAGTCTTCGCGAGCGAAGATCCGGGGAAGGTCTTTACACCTTCCAGCCTGCGCATTGGATTTTTGAGGTGAGACACAGCGTGCGCGGAACTGAGCCCACCCTTTAATCCTAAGGTTCATCTGCCGGGGCCAAGCGAGCTTGGACGGTGGCAGCGAGGTCCTTAGGACATAGGTGGGTTGCCTTTAAGGGCTAACGAGCCCCACCTGCCCGGGAGTGGCCCTGACCGGGAATCGAACCCGGGTCTCCGCGGTGATAGCGCGGCGCCTTTACCACTAGACCACCAGGGGCTCCGGTTTAAAATACCCTTCTTCTTCAAAAAAAAAAAAAAAAAAAAAATTAAATGGGATTCTCTGAGGTGGAGAGGAGCTGTCAGAAACAGTAACACATAAAAGAAATGAGTAACTAGAGGCAGGTTTTCCTTTATTTAGAGCTTCCATGGTTAAAGTACCTGCCCTAGAACACAAATACCTGACTTTTCTAGATGAAATCTACTCTCTTTCTGTCTTCTTTTATTTTTTTCAATTTCAGTTTAATTTGGAGAGGGAGTGCTTTTATTATTTATTTTTGCTGCATCTGTCCTTCTCCTGACATTTCTGAAACTAATTTCAGTAATTATAAAATATGGACTCAAGTTCAGTACAAGCAATTATGTAATCTGCTTGCACCTGTGGAAATGTCGAAGTTGTTCACGGAATTTTCATGAAACTACTTTATACATTACAGTGAAACAGCTGATATTCTTGTATAACAGCAACATAAGATTGTGACCAGCCAAGAATTCAAGAGAAACACTAGTTAAAGCCACTTCTTGCTTAGGCGCTTGATTAAATAAGTTTCAAGAAAGTTACAGACAGTTTTATAAGAATGTTTTTTGTCAGTGAAAAATACAGACTATCAGTTACCATTAGGGAAAAATGAGAATGATCCATTGAGTGGAATGGAATTATGAGATCATACCTACAGTGCTTAAGAAAAACAAAGAAAAGAAAAGCTCTAAGGCCTCTGTCATGTAGGTGGACAAAACTGGTATTCGATTGACAGTTTTTATGTGCACATAGATTTCTATATAATAAAAAATTGAATATGTTTATAGGTGACCTGTTGTCTTAAATTTGGAGAGCGGCATAGGTTAAATATTGTTGCCAGGCAATGAAGGTCTCAGTTCTAATATGATTGGATTGTGCTCTAATACATACTCTCCATAGCCCATGTTGGATTCTTAAAATGCATATTTAGTGTTGTTACCAGTATTATTTCTGTCCTTGCCTTTCAGGGGTTTTCTACTGCTGTCACTGAGTGGAATTTTTTTTCCCCTGCATCCTTTGGGTTCCTTGTGATTGACAATGAAAAATTTGGTTATGTTTTTTATATGATTTAGTAGCCAACACTGCCCTGTTGGAATTTTGTTTCAGCTACTTTGGCAAGGACAGGATAGGGTCAAGAATGAAAAATAATCTTAAGTAGTTCTTTATCAAAATTGCGATCAGACATAAGCCACAGGGAAAAAGCAAAATTAAATCAACCTAGAGGGTCAAGGCATAGTTCTGTAGGCACGTTGCAGAATTTCAGGATGAGGGTGTCATGTGATGCTTGGTAGGAGCAAAGAGAAACAAGTATCTGGGTGCCTACATGCTTTACCTAAATTGAAAAATATGTGTGCAGTAGAATATTTTAAAATATTTTTATATATGCAAATAATTACTTTATAGCACGTGAGGTTAAACCTGGTTTGAGGGACATATCTCATGGCTAATGGATTGCTGAGGTGCTAAAATAACTAAAAAGCAGGGGCTGAGGTGCTAAAATAACTAAATCTCTACAAAGAAGTAGCAGTAAAAATCTCATCAGTTCACTACTAAAACTTGAATAGTCAATCAGATAAAATAAGACAAGAAAAGAGTAATGGGATGGAGGTCTGACAAACTGGCTATTCTGCTGTTCCCCACATGTGTCCCATGTGACAATCTGCTCCCCTAAGAAGCCTTTTCTGCTTGTGGCCTTTTTCACTGAACTGCTCGTGCTGGTCTTTGGGTTCTGTCCCTGTATCCTGCATTACCTGTTGAACCAGCAGTTTGTGGTGTTTGCAGTGTTCCTGTATGCAAAGAAGCAGCAAAGCATATAGCAAGAGCATATGGAAAGTGCTAGGGGAATTTAATGTCTGGGAATGTGACCTACTGAGGTAAGGGAGTAGTGATGTTTGAGCATCAGGGTGAGGTCTAGGGATAACTTAGTTTATGAATATGGTAACTGGGTGGTTCAATTCTGACTGTCAGTGGCAAATGTGATAGATGCATATTAACATTTCTTAAATTAGCATTGGCTGTGTCCTCTTGTTTGTTTTGTGAACAGACGTTGCATTACCTGTGAGTAAAATTCCTTCTCTTTGATTTTGTTCTGCAAAATTGTATCACATATACAAAAAACCCAAATGACCATATAACCACATGTTTTATTTTGCTGCCTGAGAAAGCATTTATGCATTGAGAAAGCTGGCAGAAGAACGTTGTGGCTAATCACCGCTAATCAACAGAGCTTGAATTTTTAATAGTAAACTTTTAAAATCTGATGTACTGAAAAAGTGTCTGGTACGCTCTTTTTTTTCTCCAGTGCCATTAATTTTGGGAAATCCAGTTATAAGTTAAGGAATGTCTGAAATTTGTCAAAAATAATTGTTACAAAGGAGTTGTCCTCATTAATTGGAAGATATAGGCTGCTGTATGCTGTATTGATGAATTGATTTTTTTTTACATTGATGCTGCAAAGATTTGAATAATCTCTTCATCTACAGAGAGTGCTTTTTGAAGCTGTGCGATTTCTTGCTTGCAGACATATAGCTTCTGTAGGATTGGGACCATGGTTGGGCTCTGGGCAGATTACATGATGGCTTGATGAGCCTGTGCTTGCTTAAAGAACTGTAATGAGAAGTTGTGGGTTTTTTGTTTGTTTGTTTCTTTGTTTGTTTTGTTTGTTTTTTTTGTTTTTTTTTGGTTGTTTGTTTGTAGTTTTTTTGGGGGTTTTTTGGGTTTTTTTTGGTGTGTGTTTTTTTTGTTTTGTTTTGTTGTTTTTGTTTTTGTTTTTTGTTTGTTTTTTTTTGGTGGAGGTTAACTGATGTAGAGACTACAAATAAATGTTTGGTTTTACCTTAAGAAAAGAGGCATTCAGATTTCTGCACAATATATTTGTTCCTCTAGAAGCAGTAATATCACCTGTATTCTAAATATCTGCTCTCAGGAAAAAAGAGGCAGTTGCTGAACATTAGGGATCTGCCTGCCCCGCGTCTGCTGTCATGCATTCTGACATTACTGATTTTCCCTTTGAAACTTTCAGTATTATTGCCATTCCATTATGTAAAGTATAGGCTGACTATCTGCAGATGTCATGAGTGAAGATCATGAAATCCCAATGAGCTGCTTCTGTTTTGTCTCAGAGGAGGAGGGAAGTCTTTTTTCTCCTCTCTCTTTGCTATGGAAAACAGACTTGAACATTTTTTATTGCTGTCAGTATTCTAAATCAGTACTGCTGCTTATCATAAAGGACACCAATGTATTTGTTATCTGCAGTTATATGTCCACAGACAGAAGTTTTAAAGCAGCCAGATGACAGCGATGCCTAGAGCTGAGGGTGGTGTCTGCTTCATAGTGAAGTTGCATTGTTGCTTTTTTTTTTTTTTTTTTTTTACCATATCGTGTTATGTTTGTGGTTGTGGCCATTTTTGCATCTACTACCACTTCTGTCTCTGTCTAAAACTTCTGGGTCCTGTTAACGTTTCTCCATCCTAGTATCTGCCTTTCTTCCCCGTGGGAGTTATGGGTCATGTTTACTCTTTAACAAAGTTTTGTTGACTAAGTGCACTGCTTGACACACTTCTGTTTTGCTAAAGGTTTTCCATCTCTTTGTATTTTCAGCCTCTGTGTAAAGCTGTGTGCCTTAACTGCAGGTATGTTCTCTGCGGAAGAGAGGTTGAGAACTTGGGCAGGGATCCTGAGCCAGGTTTAGGCTTATAGAACTTGCTCATGTGGATATAGTTCTCATATGGGGATAGGCATGCCAAGAACCTGGTTGCCAAATGCTTTATGTATTGGAGGATGGTGGTGGCTCCTGGGACTAAACTGAGGGGCAGGCATGTGCAGTTCTTAAGGAGGGGTTGATGGCTCACTGGGAGACTGGAACTTGCAAAAACTGAATAGGTCACTTCAGCCAAAAACCTGGGCAGCAGGAAGGTGAGTGGCTTCTGTGACAGGTTGAAAAGGAAAGGTGGGATGGATGGCAGCAGGATGGCAGAAGGTTTGGAGAAGGAAAATATTGCTTTGGCATGATACCATTCTGTTCCATAGGAGCTAATCAGGGAGTTCTGCCTCTGTGTAGTCTTTAAAGAGTTTTTGCTCACAGAGTTGTGGCAGCAGCCAACCTGGCATTAGCACGCAGTCCTGCTATCTCTGGGCTCTTCTCTGCCATCTCTGTCCCCTTGCCCTTTTTCCCAGATATTATGTAGGGTTTATGCTTCTCTGTCAGATTTTTTCCTAGCCACTCAGTCAAGCTTAGATCTGTGAGGTTTAATGGGACAGCTCTCACAGGCAAGTGTAAAGGTCAAGAAGTGTGCTGAGGAAAAGTGGATCCGTATTATTACCATGCTTACCTGAAAAGGGTGGCAGATAACTGCTATGGGGAGCAAATGGGTTTAAAAGGCTGACACAGGTTTTGGAGTTTCTTTCTTTATATTTCATTGTGTGTTGATTGCCATAGTGCAAAAGGCAGTGTAATTGCATATAATCACATTTCTTCATATCGCAGTGGCTTCACTCCTGAATATTTAGTGTGGTCATGCCCCTTGGCAGTGAAGGCAAGCATGATATTTGAGACAAACATGCTATTCCAGGTGTCCGTGACATGGAGCTGAGCATACTGCTGAGAACAAAGTCTTGATTTTCTAGCCTGAATGGAAAAGCTCTCAGGTGCCTTTGTAAAAGTTGTACAGGGAACATAGACATGGGGAATGTTTTTTTCCCCTCTGCTGCATGTTACTGTTTTGCAGTCAGGTGACTAGACTTATATCCCACTTCAACACAGCATGTTATAGAAACAAGATTAAACCAAACATATTCTACATTCATGTGTAGATATGGCCTTGAGACTCAACCTAAACTGCTCTGTGATTCTTCTTAGTATCAAGATGCTATTGAAAATGAATTTCTGTAGATCATTGTCATATTTTGTGAGAATGCTTCTCTCCTAGGTACTGCTAGGAGACACTTAAAATGTTTTAATTTATACATTTAAAAATATGGCTGTTTTTATGACTGAAATCTTGTCAGAGATATCAAGAATATATCTATATAAATCTAAATCCAGAAAGCTTTTATATTAGTGCTCTATAAATCAGAACTTTGTTGGCTTTTTTTTTTTTTTAGCCAAGTTTTACCAGTAAGCCATACTAGCAAATCTGTCTTGCTGGGGTGAGGGCATGGTGTGGAGATATCGTTGTTTTTGAGAACCTTTTACTATATTGCTTATAGGGTAGAAACACCAACCAGGAAATTACACTGGGCTACAGATGTGATAAACCTGGTTGACTGGTTTTAGTCATTATTTTTCATTAGTGACCTAGGTGATGGAATAGATGGTGTTTATTAAGATTGCAGCAGGCAACAAGCTGGGAAGAATGCAAATATATGAAGAACAGTATGGGGTTTCAAAATCATTCTGACAACCTGGAGAAATTATGCCAAGTAAAATAGAACAGCCCAGAGGCTTCTTACTTCAGCAGAAAATACTCTGACATTCAAGTGCAAGATAGTTGGATAGGTGTCAGTTTGCAGAAGAGGGTCTGTGAGGTGTAATGTACCACAATGTGATGCTGATGGGGGACAGTGGGTATATCACGCTGAGAAGCTGATATTTTGAGCTGCAAAACATGCATCATTATTCTTTCGAACACAGAACTTATAAGGCCTTATACTGGAGTGCTGTGTGTTGAGATGGATCAGCTGAGAGCAAATGACAACTATCAGCTAATTTGAAAATTGGATATGGTATATGGAAAAATATTTACCAGGCTAGGGTTATTTACTCCAGAGAAGGAAAGGCTGAGGGATGTTTGTGAAAGTCTTGCAGTGTGTGGAACATCTGCTATGAGTTGGAAGTAAAAGTGTTTTGTGTGTTGTCGGGGTGTACAGCAAGACATAATGTGTTTAAGTTGGAACAAAGGGGATTTATCTTGGACGTTGTTGAAAGTCTTAGTGTCTCTCAACAGTGAAGCAGAGGAGTTGTGGAATTGTTATCAGCTTTTAAGAATAGATGAGACACCTGACTGGAGCAATAAGGGTAATACAGGTATAATGGACCTCTTTTGGGGAAGGAAAATATGATCTCTTAACTTCCTTCTAACTTCCTTTATATTCTGTCATTACCTTCATGGGATTATTTCCCCAAACTTTTTGCTGAAGCTTGATGCCATATTTTAAGTATCTGCTTTCACGGAAGAACATACTGTCTTGTAACAGACATTATTATTCATTTGTACTTGTCTAAAATGATAGGATTCCCTGAAATCCTGTGGAAATTTGTGCAGGGCTTCATGTAAGCATAAGACAGATCAAAAAAAAGACTCAAGCTTCAAACTTCTTGATTTTGCTCAGAGCGCTTACCTACCCGTTTGTCTAAGAGAACCAGAAGTTGAATTTAAAAAAAAATAAAATTGAGCATACATGGGGTAGCCTTACCAAGCTGTTGTGTAGCTTGCAGAAGCATCTACAGGCATATCTGCATTTGTGTGCATGATAGGGCCTTAATAAGGAATCAGCTATGAATCAATCAGCCAAAACAGAGCTTGATAACTGTACATACCTACTAGTTTTTGATAGATGGGTGTAGGGTTTTGGGAAAATCCAGCTGCAGGCTGGATAATGGAATCATAAAATTTCCTATTTGTCCTTTAACTTCTTGAAGAAGATATTTAGATACCGTAATGATCTTGGAAAATTATTCAATAGAGGATTTTTGTGTTTTCATTCTCTTGATGAAAAATAAAGATAGGAAAGTTAAATGCCATCAGTTAGCGCTGAAAAACAGCTTAAATAAAGATCAGATAAACAAATGCTCATTAAGAGCCTGGGTTTGGTTTGTGTAAGAAGGATATTGAATTAAAAAAAAAATAACTGTTTAACTCTGTAATATAGAACTCTTCAAAAATTAGATTCATTTTTACCTTTAATTTTTTTAATGCTGCCTTTTTTGTGTTGAAAGGTGGTGTAGTTTTAGTATTAGCTTGAAGTCTGTCAACACAAGAATTTATTAGTTGATATATTTTTATTGCTTTCCAATTTTTTTCTTTTTTTCTTTTTTTATTCTTATAGTATGTGAAATATGGTAGAAGGTTGTCTAAATCTGAAGTAGTTACTCTGGGAGTTTTCCATAAAAAAATTTGTCAAAGGGTGTGCCGTTGTATTGATTGAGCTTTTAATTTTGTATGAAATGTTATTTTGGAGCGTTCCCAGGCGGGTGCACAAATGATGCTGCCTAGTCAAGGGAAATGGGAAACTGCTTGGTGGAGTACAAGGAGGGCTATTTAACATGTCTTTGGATGGCACTTCTTGCTGGTGTCGTCTATAGTAATGATTCAAATGATATTTTGACAAAGAATAGACAAGTAGCAGTCACATCAGGCCCACTTTTAACTCACAGTCACCTATTTGTAGATCCAAGGAGGCTGTCCTGGCTCTCAGGAAAATATAAGAACTGTCTATTGAAACTCTCTATGAAAGAATGGGAATATGAGTGGTGTTGTGGAGAGATTTTGCCACATCTTGGCTGGTGTATATTTATTGATTGCTTTTGTCGGCAATGTTTTAGGATTAGTGGATTTCATTAAGATGTTCAGTGTGACAACCAGTTACTGGGTTAACTTACCAGAAGTCTACATGGCAGTTCTGTTACTTTTAGTGGTTAATTAACATTGTTAATAAACACATTCCTTTGCTCTATTCCATTGTTTAGTAATACAAACAATACCACAGAGCTATCGCCAGAATATGCAACCAATTTATAAAAAGTTATTAAAATACTTTGAATTTAATGGAGTGATTTTTAAAACTATAATTTAAAAACCAAATTCCTTGCAGAATAGTGAGAGTTAAAGCTCTAAATAGACTGGCAAAGTGTAGGTAAGACCACCTGGGCTTTTACTGTGTATTCCAGTGACACATTCATAAAACACATTATTGAAAATTCCTTACTGGTGTCAGATTTATGGATATGCCTGTAAAAGTCAGTACATCCATGATGTTGAAATGTAACAGAACTTCAGGCTGGAAGGATTATCTAGTATGACTTTCTGTCATGGGGTACCAAACAGTCATCCCCCTGCCCTGGGAATTTACAGTGCTATGACTGGCTTATATTGAACACAGATAACCCAGGATCATACAAGTTCTACCAAGTTCTACTCACTGCTCTGCAGTGACAAGGAATTTATTTCTGCATGCCATGCTGAGTCCATAGTGTAAACTGAGCTCCTGGGTGTGGGCAAATGCAAACACTTTCTGTCATTTTCATCCACTTCCTTCCTTCCCCAGTGAAGCAAACAGGACAGCCCCTCTCCTCTTCCTTATGTAATCTGACCAAGATGAAATATGCCTTGCAATTGCAAATTGGGCAATTATTTTGAGTTTGAGCATTATGAGCGAGACATACCAAGCAGGGATCTAAGGAAAAGGATTCCTTTCACCATCTGGTATTGCTTCCTTAGCTGTGACCTACCTCAAATACTTCCGGGGAAAGTAGTAAATAGCCAAACAACCCTGAACAAACTCACAGTTAGACATCGATACAAAGAATACTTTTCGTGCTTTCTAGCAGACAGCTAAAGCATGAGATTTGCTTTATACATACTGCGTTGGTCAGTCTGTTGACTTCAACCAGAGGTATCAAACTAGTAGATTCATATTTCAGACTTCTTTTGTGTGTAGTCAGTAATGTGCCCAGGCATCCTCTGTTGAAAGAATGCAAAAAGACGTTGTGTTCTTTCACCCCATTTCCTTTGTGCTGTGTTCTGTGTTTCACTGATGCCAAGAAGC
This sequence comes from Myiozetetes cayanensis, assembly GCF_022539395.1. NCBI lineage: Eukaryota > Metazoa > Chordata > Aves > Passeriformes > Tyrannidae > Myiozetetes > Myiozetetes cayanensis. The sequence goes on from NW_026087631.1 coordinate 49,137,053, forward strand.
AGTGTTGCAGTCAACTGCTTCTGCATCATTCCTGTTAGAACTTCTTTATAAACTGCAGTGTTACCAATTAACTGGAATGTCTGAATTGATGTGCTAAACAGATTAGATGATAGAAATTCAGATTAAATGATCTTTGGTTTAAGAATTATGACAGAAAGGTGTCTGTTGTCATTATCCTTTGAGAGATGACTACTAACCCTTGAGTACCATTGGAAAACATTAGGAAAGAGTGCATGCAGAAAAAAAGCATGCATTGACTTATTATCTTAGTGTAACTGTTGTTAAAGTTAGAGACTAATGAAAGCCAGTGGCACCTGCACTGTTAATGGTATTATTATTTTACTATTATTAAAGGGAAAAAAGGAAGCATAACCAACATCTGCAGAGGAGGAGTGCCTTGAAAGCATAGAATATTAATAACTGTGCTATGGAAGAAAAATCTTTCTGGTTTGTGTTTCAAGGACATAACACACTCCACTGTGCTTTGCTGGTTTTGCTTGGTTTTAACCAGATATCTGTGATTACTAAACCAGAGAGACCTCAGTAAGGACTTAAATTAATAATTTGAGCCATATATTCTTACATTTCACTTTTTAAATTTGCTTTTCAGCTCTTGAACTAGCTAAAAGGAGAACAGGGTTTACTTTTGCAGGGGAATACAATTCTTACAGTTCTTCAGTGCTGTTAGTGAATTTTTGTTTGAGATTCTTTTCAAATGAAAAATTTTCTCTATAGAAGTTGTGTCAATATAGGCAAAACTTGCCAGTATGTTCAGGTAAATCTAGATCTATCTTTTGTAGTACAATAAGCCTCCTTTTTAACTTCGACTTACTTCCTCAACTCTGTGTTGGTGAGATGCTATCTAAGCAGTCCAAAATTAAGAGAAAACAGTTACTTTGATCAGATTTGAAGTCAGATTTCACTTGTAAGGCTTCATCTAATAAAATCGCTGCTAGGTTTTACCCACAAATGAATGAAGCAGTTGCCATTTACTCCTGCAAAAACTGTGAGATTGTAACAGTGAGAAGAACTTGATATCTTACTATGTATTCATCTCTCTTTTTCAGTAAATCATGATTTTCCAAGCTTCAGGCAAAATGTATAGTAGAAGAATTTTCAGTGTCAACTTATCGTTCAATCTCAGTTTAGAAAAATTTACCATTAACGTGATGTGATGTGCTTGCAGAAATTAGCTCAGGAAAAAGGTTGATTTATTGTGATCTCAAAATATCCCTTAGATACAGTTGTTTATGTTTATGTTTAACTGACTGTACCGAACTTCCAGGCCAATTAAGTTTCCTTTATAGACAAGACAAGCTGCTCATGTTGCCCTCCTGCAGGTAAAATGCACCAAATACCTAACTGTCATGTTTCATGCTGAAGTTGTGTTTAGTGACAGACTATTTGTTTGCACGTAGAGGCAACCAACCAAAATGCCTTGATTGTGGACATCTGTTCACCCCAGTATTAACGTTTGGCTTATGGAAGTAGCATGGAAAATTTGTATTTGACTTTTGATCAAAGCACACCTTCTCCTTCAGAGCTAGTCCTTTTGCTGGTTTGTTTACAGAAATAGTTGTGGGACATCCTGATTTGGTGGAGCTGGCTGTCCTCCTTGAGGTGTTATGCTATCTCTGACTCTCTCTGCCTTCAATAAAAATTTCACAATATTACAGAACAACAAATAAGTACTTTGGTGTTATGCGGCCATATAGTTACACAGATAACAGGATGAAGCACCAAACTAAAGGTAAGGATGCACAGAGTGAAGCCCTTTGAATATCATTTATAGCTTAACTGAAAGTGTATACATGTGTGCACATAGTCACAGTTTACCTGTTGGAATTTTCTGTCTCCATCAGAAATAGGACTTTTCAGCAACTAAAGAAGTATTATGTAAAAAAAGAGATTTTTATCAAAGGATTTTTAGAGGAACAGGGCTTGATTTGAGAGGTGCTGAGCAATGGGAATAGGAAGCTGCCTGTTCTTGGCAGCTAATGGAGAGCTAGGGACCTGTGACTGTAATATCTCACACTCTGCTGCTCTCTTGTTAAATTTCTATTCATAAAAGGTTGTCTCCAAACTCAAATCATGTAGACATGGGGAGCTTCACTGAGTAGTTTCAGTGGCAGAGTTGTTAGACCTTTAGCTGATTCTTGTACTATATTTTCCCAATTTGAGGATATCCTCAAAACATTGATGTTTTGCTTGTGTTCTGAATAAAATCTGAGAAACGTGTTTTGAAAGTGCTGTTCAGAGTTGGGTACCTAACTGAACTTTTTGTCTATACAAATCTGTGAATTCACCCATTGCAGTTTGTGAAATTCATTCCTTAGATCTTGTCTTTTCTCTTGGGAGGTTGTAGAACTTAAAATTTCCTTAGAGATGTTGCTTTGCTTAGTAATGCTTGGTGGGACCTCAGCTTAATATTTAGAATCCAGATGTCTGTTATGTTATAAAAATTCAAATGCATAGTTCTGTGTATCCTTCAATTTTGGTTTTAATATCTGTAAATGAAGGCTTCAGGTAATCCATAACAGAAATTTAAAATTTGCAGTAGAAATATGTAGGAGACACAAAGGAGAGAATTTAATTATTCTTTTCTACTGTGTGGTTGAAAAAGCAATGTAGTTCAGCAAATCCAAATCCAGTTCAGCAGTTTTCATAACTAGGAGATTTCCTTCTGTCTCTGAAACCTATGGCTGTGTACCTGTGAACTCCCTCATTTCTTCCAGAGCTGAACCAAGGACCCAGAAAGTAACAGCTTCATTTGGTCCTTAGCTTTGACTACTCTATGGAAGTTGTCCATACACAGAGAAGGTCCAGAGCTCTGCAAAAAATAAAATCACGTGGTTGACATTATTATATTGTATATAGGAAAAGTAGGCGGATGAGATAAAATATTCTAGCTCTTAACTTTCTAAAAATAAGCACTTGCACTTTGTTTTTCCTGCTTTTTTATAAAACACTGAAAAAATCTTCATGGAACAATTCACAGTATTTATTTATTAAAACAATAACCTCAGGATAAGAGAGACTACATAAAAAAGGTGTAGGAATGGATTTGCCCTATATAGGGTGGAAGAAATCCTGCCAGAGATGGACTGGTGAAGGAAAAAAGAAAACAGCGCAAGGGTTATAGAAACAGAAGTTTTTAATGTTGTTTAAACAGATCTTAAGATGGCTTTTCTGTATTTTGCAAAGTCACTGTCTCCTTCCCGACACCCCTCTGTGAAGGACCCTTATGCAGGAATATCCTGGGAAGATACCCTGAGATCTTTGTTTCACCTCTTTCTATTGGCTGTTAACTCTTTACCTGATTGGGTTTTTCTGTGGTACCTTGACTTTGTAATTGGTCCTTTTCCAATCCCCCTGAAACCCATATAAACCCCCATCCCCAAATAAACTTCCTCTTTCATCTGTCCCTCAGCCATGGTCCTGTGTGTCCTTACGGGCTCATAGAGCCACGTGCTCGAGGGGCAGTTGGGAGAGCATTACACCTCCAGAGAATGGTTTAACGCCCAAGACCTGACGGTGCCCCCTCTCCAAATCAGCTGTCATAAAAAGGAATAAAATTAAGTAAAACATCCTGCGTAGTGGCAGTGATCTAAAACTGTCTTTACAAAAAAGTTGTGTCGTGGTTTACTTTTAGGTGATGTCACCTTTTAAGTGACGTTACCTTTAAAGCTGAAATTGATACATTTTTCAGCAATTTCTAGCTTTGACTCTCGGCCTTAATATAAATGATAGATGATTTCCGTTTAAAATTCAGGTGCAAACATGACAGAAACAGAATGATGGCTCTTCCTTTTTTTAACCTCTGTGTTACATCAATATATTTGCCCTTTAAAAGCTTTGGCAGTTAATTTTCCCCATTAGAGGAGAAGAGCCTGTTTTTCATTCAGCAGTTTGCTGTTCCATCATTGCAGAAACTGCCTGTCTGTTTACCAGGGAAAGGGATAATGTGACTTAAAGAAGATGGCTAAATCCTATTCGGCAGGATCAGAGGGGGTGGCAAACGTTTGACATTTGCCGAGAGAAACTGTGTTAAGCACAGAGGCTTTTCTGTGTGGTGGGCTGGCATAGCAAGGGGGACCTCTCCATCCTCTGAGGTGCAACGTGTGTACGTGCGCGTGTGCTGGCGCAGTGGCTGCTGCTGCGGAATTCTGGGGATGAATTACTTGCTGTGCACAACTGAAGGTGCTGTTTGCTTCACAAAACCGGTGCGGCGTGCGCTGCCACTGACCTGAGAGAGACAGCCGGTAGCTCTTTGTGACAGCTAGAGGTGGAAGGACCCCGACTTACGGTCCTCCCCCGCCCCAAGAGATCCTTAATCCATTCCTTTATAGTGTTTCATTTGTCTCTCTGTCATCGCCAGAATGCTGCCTGTGAATGTATGTCATGATTACAATAGAGTGTGGTAACACCTAACAGCAATGAAAGCCCAGCGGGAAAGGCTACAAATTCCAGGGCTGACCTTGGAGTAAGTATTGTCTGTCTTTAATATTTTAATCATTTCTGCATGATACTGGCTTTCCTGCAGTCAGGAGCTGTTTAATATACATTTATGCTGACAGTCTGGGAGCACTGCAGCTCCAGGTTGAAAGAACATGTTTTCAATGCACTGCAGTTGGTTTCAGCAAATGTGTGAGCCTGGAGCTGGGATATTGCAGTGTGTTTGGAAAGAAAGCATTTCTGCATATTTGAAGTTACTGAATCTCAGTGCATGAAACATCCTGTCAGCTCGTAGGGGGAGAGGCTGTCAGTAGGCCATGGTGTCTGTCTTTCTCTCCAGCTCTCTGTTACTATGTGTTTATCCCAGTGCTGCCTTTTAGAAAGGCCTCTTTCTGTGCTGAATAATAGAGAGCACTGCAAGAAATTAAAGCATTATAGAAATACTGTTCATGAAAATCCATCATGAACGACATGTATTTTGCATGTGCAACTGCACTAATGAACTGTATTGACATTCTGGAGGATTTCTGATAGTTTCTACTGTAAGTATGTTTACCTACTTTAGCAGTATGTTTACCTGTACTTGCTTAAAACTGATTAACTAATTTGTGTGCTTTCAGGTATTTAGGGAGTAGGTAAATGAAAATGTGTAATTTTAATACATAGTGATAGTAAGTATAGTCTTTTACTCATAAATGCCAGCATATGTTTACTAAAGATTTGTTTGTCGAACCCAAATATTTATTTCTGTACATGTATACATATATGCCTGCAGTCTCCACTGACATGTCAGACATGTATGCATGGATTCTATAACCACCATGAGAACTTGCTAATTTTATCTAGGTAAATAGATACGGTTATGTCAGATCCTTTAGTATTCCCTGGGACTGCCCCATTCTTGCTGGAGAAAAAAACCCAAACCCTGAATGCTGCAGATGCCTGCAGTAAAGTTATTTAGCCATGAAAGGTATTATCTCTGACATCTGCCATGTTTTAAAGAGAGGGCTACAGGTCCGTGTGCAGCATAGCAAATAATTTATTCTATTAATCATATGAAGGTGACAGAGCACTTTGTTCAAAGGAACGAATGTATATGTTATATTGGGTTCCCCAGAACTATATTTGTGAAATGTCTCAGAGAAATTCTGCATTTCAGTCAGGTATCTTCTGGTAAGGGCAGTGTGTGTTAGCTGTGAGCAGGGTAAGCTCTAGATATTTTTCTGACAAAAAGAGCATTACTAATTTCTCATGAGTTTTGGAGGAGGGGTCTTAACAGAGACCTCATTAAAATGGTTTCCATAAATAATTGATAATTATACTTCTTTTAAGGTGTAGCAATTTAAATACTTTAAATCAGTCTTTGCTGAATTATGCAATCATCATAAAAGAGTAACATCACTAGCTGCAAAGGATGGAAAAAAATGCATCTTACTGGTTTTTCAATGTATGTGTGTGTTTTTGTAATAGGAGGTAATTGTTTACTGCTTCCTCCTTTTTCTTGGTAACCTGACATAATTACACTTGCTTTGCTGTATTTTGACAATATTTAAGACTGATAAAATAAATAATATTTTAAAGTCAATATTGATCATTGCTTTTGCTAAAATGTTGTCCGAATATATTTAATTTTCCCATATATTACACTTCCTTTTGCCATCACACTTGCTACTTTCTGAACTTGATTTACTTTTAGAGAAAAGAAAGTATCATATTTTGATTGCTGGCACACAATGATTTCCACAGAGTCATTCTCTTGTGATTTGCCAGAGTTATGTCAATGCAGACTTAAGTCATGTCTCCCAAATTCTTATTTGCAATCGTTTATTAATGAGCTTATCTGAGGGGGGAAAGAATCCAATTTATTCGTCGCACCCTGATTCTAGTGAATTTTCTTCCAGTTAAGTTTAAATGTTGGGACTAGAATTACGTTGTCTCCCTGAGAAATTAGCACAGTCTGTCTACTTTATATTTGTTACTTGCAGAAAGTAATTTCAAAGAATATCAAAGATCCAAAAGAAAGCACTCCAAATTTAGTAAATGTAAGAAATAAGGCTGCCTATCATACACTGTGATAATTTATTTTAACAGGTTTTTCTAGGTCTTAAAAAAAGCAAAGCTGAAAAGCAAGTTCTGTAGAGGAAATGGATTGACACACTAGTGTCGTCTCATAGTGGGAATTTTTAGATCCATAGTACTAGCACATCTGATATTGGATGCCCAGAGTCTGTGCCATGACTGAGACTCTAATGTGTTTCAATAGTGAAAATGAGGAAGAATATGAGTAGCTATTAGGGGGTGTAGGACTTCCATTTGCTGCTTGTGGGCCATCCAGTAGAGGGAGGTAGATGTCCTTTGCCACAGGGTATCATTAGGATTTGATCACAGTAAAGTGACTTAGGGATCTCATTCTGGGGTTTGAAGTTAATATATTCTTCTCATTCAGCACCAGAGCTCTCCTTTTAACTGTTCTGGTCTTAGTAGGTTCCTTGCCCACAGTTGTTACTCCACAGCACTTACCTTGCGCTCTCTGTGCTGCAGCCCTACGTCTTTGGCCAGCTGGTGCCAGTTCTTTTCTCCACCTGGATTCTCTTTGGATCAGTGCCAGCTCCCCTTACTGCTTCTGGTCCTGATGGAGGCTGGTTGTGGTCTGCATCACCTGCCTCCACCTCTTCCCTTGCTATGTCCCTGAGGAACAGCACTGCAAGCACTGATGGTGCAGCACAGGAGCGTTTCTTAGCCTGCAGTCAGTGAGGGATGGACACAAGGGGGACTACTAGGGGCAAACCACCAGCTGTGCTGGAGCAGACCAGCCTCTAGTGGAGAATAAGAGGCAGTGCTGATAAAGCTTAGAAATGCAAACCCACCTCTTACAAACCTGTATTGATCATACAGAAACGATGACCTTTTCAGTGCATGTAGCAGCAGGTCAGTGTAATGCAATAAAAACTGCCCCACTGGAACAGCAAAAATCTATCTCTTAATCCACACCTTTTTCTACAGGCCTTCATGGGCTGACTGGTATGAGCCTAGGTTCAGTTTAGCCATTTTTAGGGTGATACTGACCCATTGGCTCTTAATGAACCTTAACATCTCAGATGTGCTGTTGTGCTAGCAGAGCGAGTCTGCAGCTGAAACAAAGCCAGTTTAAACCCAACTGCTAGACTGCATCGGCAGTGTGCTCTTCTGTGCACCTAGTTCAGGAATTATGTAGGCACAGCCAGCAGCCAGAGAATTAACAGCAAGGCCCATCCTTATCTCAGTGTGCATGTCCCTGCCAAACTTTGTGCTCTCTCAAAGACACCTCAAGAAGGAAAGATTGCAAAAATGTATGATGTCAAAAAAAGTCATCCTTAATCTATTCTGGAAGCCGTAGTACTATTCCTGCTGAATCAGGTATCCACCTTGAAGGGTTTTGAAGGGAATGTATTGAAATCTGGCAAAGTGTTATGCACTTGAAAACATGAACTGGACCTAAATGTGGTTAGTGTATTGGCCATCTCCACTGGGGACAGAATAGGGTGCTAGCAATGGCTGATTGAAAGGATCTGGTACATAGCAGAACAAATCCTTATGAAGGTGAGCTGGAAAAAGTTCCCTCTAAGTTTCGACCTTCACTCAGTTTGCACAGAATGCAGAGTTGCGTGGGGTTTTTGGGGAGATAGCTTCAGCAAACTGCAATGAAAGGCATGCTATTAAGCATGTTTTAAAAAAAGTTTCTTGCAAGTTTTATGGGGGGAACTGCATGTGATAGCGTGAGTTTGTTTTTAAACAGCATCTGTGAAATGTATCAGTGGCCTGCTGTTTTGTTGAGAAACCTTTTGAATGGAGATACACTTGAGGCAACTTCTTGAAGGCACCTTTGAAGTCAGATGCTCAAGGAAGGGTTATATGGATGAATTGTTTATGTCCATATAACTTTTGTAAGGAAACATTTCGTAGTGAAATGGATGCTAACTAGGGCACTTCTAATTTTTAGTGATAATACAAAAGCATTATTCCTGGAGGAAGTCTAATCTAGTCAAGCATGTGCATCAGTACCAGTTCTCATGTTTGTTTTTATTTAAATCAATTTCATCTTCAGTCAGAAACCGTGGCCACTGTCAATCACTTCATTCAGAAGGATGGTCATGTTTTGGTTCTAACCGAAACTCCTTTCATAACTCCTACGCTAAGACATGCAACTATTGCTAAACCTTCTGTTCACTAGAGATGACATTATTTTAACTTGCAGTCTCACCCCAAGGAGCCTGAGCCCAACCCCAACAAGCCCCTGCAGTCCATGCAGTCCTCTGTTCACTTTTCATTTTTGGAGGTAAGCAAGTAAACTTCCATTGTTGATGTTTTCTTCTGCATCCAAAACCTGACAATTAAAACATATTGCAAAGGGAAAATTGAAAAAAAATTAATTGTGTCTCTGCAATCCAAACTATGTGTTACTTGACCAGCTGCTGTTCTGAAGTAAAGTGTTTTATGGAAAAAATACAGGATAATCCATATTTTGAGACATCAAAATTGAGTACAGAGACTCAAGATATTGATGCCTAATTCTGTGTTGCTTTGTCTGCTTGCGTAGGAATTAATCTGCTACTAAAATTTTATAGTTTGCTTCCTGTCATCATACCTCAAATTGTGTTCTGCTTTGTGAGAAATTTAAGGTGAGTTCAGAAATGTGGGTGGTTCATGGAACACATGGCTATTTTTTACTTACCTGAGGAGTAATAGTATGCTTAGTGAGTTGAGTGTTTTAGAAGAAGACAGTCATGTACAGTACACTGGTAGAACTGTTTCTTCCTCAGGACTAGGAGGATTTTAAGATAAATCCTAACAGCCACGTAGAACATCCTTCTCACCCTCTTCTTTCTTCTACTCCTGGGTTAATTCATAAGAATAATTATTTTTGGTCTTTGCCAGAAAGGCTTCATGAGATCAGAAAGTCATTAAATGATTTAAAAATACTATTAAATTCTTCCTATTATCTAAAATTATCATAATAAATAATAGTTGATGGATGTTTCTGATAAAGAGAAACTTTTTTTTTCTTCTTTATTTTCTTTTTATAGCAGAAAATTAAATAGCTAGTCAGGGATTTCATAGGTGTCAGTCATTGAGGTTCTGCTCCACAGGGAAAATAGTTTTTAAAATAAGATACTAATGAGTTATCAATGCCTCATGGATAAAAAAAAAAAAACCAAAAAACACTCTTCTTATTTTGGTCAAAGGTCTCGCTTGATACTGTGAGGATAAAGACTACTGCCTTGTTAAAGGACATAATAAGGTATATTTGTGCCTATTTGGTACTACCTCTTAAATGTAGTGTTGTTTGGATATGTTACTCTTCTTCAGCATACTTTAAAGTTAAAACCAAACTAGTATGTCAGAGTCCTTCTGTCAAGGCTTCATGTGACACTGAAAAATGGAGCAATAACCTAATGACTTGGTATGTGTTTCTGAAGAAATATTGTAATTTTTATATATCCTGTTTTGTTAGGGAAGCGATAGTATGAGAATCCCTTATTTGTGCAGTTTTCAGTATGATTTAAATAAACACACTTTTTCTTTCTCATTGAAAAGACTTTTGTGATACTTCTTTAATAAATTATTAGCAAAATCAGTATATTCTGTGGAGTTTATCTTGTTGGTATGGAATGCTTGGTAAAATTAGCATTTCCTCATTGGGTTTTAATTTTATACAGCCAGAACAAATTACTTCCCTCTGGGTTGAAGGAAGTACTCTTTTTCAAAATGTCAATTTTGTGGAATCAAAAAGCAATGTACAAAGTTTTAATTTGCCATGACTTGAATGACCTGCTGAACTACTTCTTCAGATGTGTGGATGTCCTGCAATGCAAACTGTGCTATGGACACAATCCTCAGTGTTTTTATGGTCTTCAGAAAGAGGACCCTCAAGGCTTTTATTTACCCTTGCTGAGTGGGCAAGAGGCTCTCAAGAGTACCAAGTCTGAGCACTTTCCGTCCTATGCTGGAGGATGCTGGGTAGGGACTTTTCAGATGCTTTTTGAAGAAACAGACTAGAAATTATTGATATATGAGGACTTCCTTGATTCTGCTGAAAAATGTTGAAGTTCATAGGGATTTTTCTTACGTTCTTTTGTCCTGACATTTATGTAATTAAGTAATTAGCATTTCCTGTTCAATTAGCTCACAGTGCTCCTGTATGTGGGAGGAGAGGAATTACTTCAGCATTTGCTCATACTCAGAAATGTTAGCATGGGAGCCTTACCAGAGTGGATGGATAGGATTTTCATGTCTCTCTCTCATTCCCTCTCTCTCTTTCTCTCTCTCTCTCATGCTGGGTCATCTCCATCGTGGCCTTTGACTTGCACAGCTGCTCCTTAGGCAGTTGTTTTTGTTGAAGTTCTGCTTATAGCAGTTGTCACATACAGTAGTAGCCTAAAGGGAACCTTTTGCCAGCTAGATGATGAAGATTTTTACAAAATAAACAGTATCATCCTGTGGATGGAAATACCTGCCTGCTGATGCAGTGTGAGACTATCCATACTTTGCTTCTTAGAGAGGATGGGGAATGAAGAGGTTTTTCAAATCTCAGGAAGCTAGGCACACTTTTACCATTATATTTGTATTTCTGTTTGAGTCATCTGAAAACTTGAACTGCTGTTGGGGGGAGAAATATGTGCTATTTTAGTACTAATTAATATAAGCAGCAGATTTTCAAGGAAAGAGAGAAAATGAAGATAATGTATGCTGAGCACAGCTACTGAGATATTTAACATGTGTATGCTTCTGACATAATTTCAGAATGCTTTTCTTTGCTGTGGATAATTTGGTGTCCTTTGTCATAGTAATGGGGAATGCAGTGGGGGAGGTATTAGAAAAAGACTAGAAGGAAATACTAAGTGCTTGAAATTGTTGTAGCTTCTAATAAAAAAGATAAAGGAAATTGAAATCATGACTAGGCTTCATGAACGAAGATTTGAGAGGGGCTCTACCCACGCTTGCTACAAGCGCGCTGATGGCTAAAAAGGCCAATGCGAGATAGACAAGTCCGGTTGCAGAAGGCAGAGCAGAAAGACTCCCCAGGTGATATCGACAAGACGCGATTCTTTCTGCGTTGTCTTTTCTCCTTGAGAGTGATCCTGCGTGTGTTCGCAAAAGCAGCAGCAGCGTTATAGATGGTGTGTCTCCAGGCCTCCCGATTGGAGGCCAGGGTAGACCAATGGTGGTGATCAATATGACCAAGGCTGAGGGATTGTTTCAGGCAGTCCTTGTATCTCCTCTTCGGGGCTCCTCTCTTGCGGTAGCCAGTGGCAAGTTCCCCATATAGCATGATCTTAGGGAGGCAGAGATGCCTCCTGGAGACATGCCCTGCCCAGCGCAGCTGTGTTCTCAGCAGCATGGCCTCAATGCTCGTGACTGCTGCCTGTTCAAGGACAGATGTTTTGGTCACATATTCCGTCCAGTGGATGTTTAGGATTGTACGGAGGCAGCGCTGATGGAAGCATTTTAAGAGTCGCAAGTGGCGGTGGTAAATGATTGCAACCCATGATTGAGATCCATATAAAAGAGTAGACAGTACAATGGCTCTGTAAATGCTGATCTTTTCTTCAGGTGTTTGTTTTGCCACACTCTTTTATGGAGTTTACCAAAAGCTCTGTACGCCTTTGCTAACCTGTTGTCTATTTCTGCATCAATCTTACCATCTGAGGAGATGATGCTTCCCAGGTAATTAAACTGCTGGACTGATTTGAGCTCTGTTTCACCAGTGGTGATATGGGGATGATGGGAGACTTCCTGAGGTGCAGGCTGATATAAAACTTCTGTTTTCTTCAAGCTGACTTCCAGTCCAAACAGCTCATCAACCTCTGCAAAGCAGGACATTAAACGTTGCAGAGCTACTTCTGTGTGGGTGAGGAGGGCGGCATCATCAGCGTAAAGCAGCTCATGGACGAGATGATTTAAGGTCTTAGTGTGGGCCTTCAATCGCCTTAGATTGAATAGGCTCCCATCCATACGATATCGAATGTAGACACCGTTTTCATCATCAAGGTCTGCCGTGGCCCTTTGGAGCATCTTGCTGAAGAAGACTGTGAATAAAGTTGGTGCAAGAACACAGCCTTACTTCACACCATTGGCTATTGGAAAGGGCTCAGAAAGTGCATTGCCATATCTGACTTGGCCGCGCTGGTCCTCATGAAGCGAGATGATCATTTTGAGGAACTTGGGAGGACATCCTGAACATTCCAAAATCTGCCACAGACCTTTTCTGCTCACAGTGTCGAAAGCCTTGGTGAGATCAACAAAGGGTAACATAGAGTCCTTTGTTCTGTTCCCGACACTTCTCTTGCAGTTGTCTGAGAACAAATACCATGTCTGTGGTACCTCTGTTGGCTCAGAAACCACATTGGTTCTCAGGTAGAAGATCTTCTGCTATGGTGGGTATTAATCTGTTCAAAAGAATTCTTGCAAGGATTTTACCAGCAATGGAGAGCAGAGTAACACCTCAGTAATTTGAGCAGTCTGATTTATCTCCTTTCCTCTTGTACAAGGTGATGATGACAGCGTCACGAAGGTCTGAAGGCAGTTCACCTCGTTCCCAACAGCGCACCACAAATTCATGAAACCTAGCATGGAGTGCTTGGCCACCGTGCTTCCAGATTTCAGGTGGGATTCCGTCAACCCCAGCTGCCTTGCCAATTTTAACCTGTTGTATTGCTTTAAGAGTTTCTCCCATGGTGGGGGCAGTATCCAGTTCAGTTTTCATTGGTTGTTGTGAAATGAACTGCAATGCTGAGTCTTGAACTACACGGTTAGTACTGAAGAGAGTCTGAAAGTGTTCAGACCATCGATTCAAGATGGAAACTTTATCTGTGAGAAGCATTTGGCCATCTGCGCTGAGTAATGGGCTTTGAACCTGGTGTGTAGGACTGTAAGCTGTTTTCAGAGCCTCATAGAATCCCCTGTAGTCACCTGTGTCTGCGCATAATTGGATTTTTTCCACTAGATTGGTCCACCACTTGTTCTGGATGTCACGAAGTTTCTGTTGTAGCTTGCTGCATGCGAGTCAAAAGGCTGCTTTTCTTATGTGACAAGATGGCTGAGCAAGGTGGGCTTGGTGAGCAGTTCTCCTCTTACTCAACAATTCCTGGATCTCATGATTGTTTTCATCAAACCAGTCCTTGTTTTTCTTGAAGGAGAACCCTAAGGATTCTTCAGAGGAATGCAGAGTGCTATTTTTAATAAGTTGCCAAAGCGCTTCGGGAGAGGGATCTGTGGAATGAACTTCGAACCTGGATTTAAGATTTGCCTGGAAGCTGTCCCTCACTGTAGCTGTTTGAAGATTGTTAACTTGAAGTCTCCTTCTAAGAATACCACCCTTTTTAGGTTTGAACTTAAGGTGGAGGTTAAGTTTACAGCGCACGAGGCGATGATCCGTTTGACATTCTGCACTAGGCATTACGTGGGTGTGATGAACATCGCGGATATCTCTCTGTCGGACCAAGATATAAGCAATGAGGTGCCAACGCTTGGACCTAAGATGCATCCAGGTTGTCTTCAAACTATCTTTCTGCTGAAAGATAGTGTTGGTGATGGTAAACTGCTGCTCAGCACAAAACTCTAGCAGAAGGCGACCATTATCATTGCAGTTCCCATCACCACGCTTGCCTAGTACTCCTTTCCAGGCTTCAGAGTTCTTTCCTACTCTGGTGTTGAAATCACCAAGGATAATGATCTTATCATCTGCAGGAACCTTTTGGATAAGACGGCGTAGGTCGTTGTAGAATTTATCTTTTTCAGCAGGGTCAGCTTGGAGGGTTGGGGCATATATACTAAAGAGAACAGCATGTTGCTTGTTGTGTAGTGGGAGGCGTATGGAGATAATACGATCAGAATGACCAGTCAGCAGATTTTCGAGTTTAGAGGCAAAGGAGTTTTTACTCATGAAGCCAACTCCTGAGAGATGCCTTTCAGAACTGGGTTTACCTGACCAGTAGAGTGTATAACCAGCACCACGTTCTCTAAGGCTGCCTTCCTCGTGAAGACGAACTTCACTGAGAGCAGCGATGTCGATGTTGAGTCGTGACAGTTCATGGGCAATTAGAGCAGAGCGACGCTCAGGACGGCCACTGTTTGCAGTATCAAGCATGGTTCTGATGTTCCAGCATGCGAGTGTTAATTTGAGTACACCTTTGGAGGCAGGTGTGTGCCTTTTACTCTTAATCTTTGTTTGACCGCAACAGAAGATGCCCGTTGGCCGCGGTTTACCAACCAGGTGAAGGATGGAGATGAGCTTTGGTTAGGCCACCTTTTCTAGGCCCCTCTCCATGTGGAGTAAGCAGTACTCTCCTTGAAAAAGGCTGCTTGGTCATTCAGGATGCTGCCGAGTGAGTCTGTCATCTCCAGGGTCACACTCAGGCGACCAATGTCCTGAAACTCCTGCATGCAGGGTTAGGACTGCAGCTTCCAGTGCACCTTATCACCTGCCGTTTCGTCCCTCACCTGTCGCTGCAGGACTTTACAAGTGTGGGTATAACCCTAGAGCCTGCGCAGTGGATTTTTTAGGTGAGGCTCAGCTTGCACAGAACTGATCCCACCCTTTACTCCTGAGGTTCATCTGCCAGGGCCTAGAAAGCTTGGACAGTGACAGTGAGGTCCTCAGGACATAGGTTTGATTAGAGTATCCTTCTCTTGGATGGAAGGCCTTACAGGGCTAAGCGAGATCTATCTGCCTGGGTTTGAAATTAGAGTTGTCCTTCTCCTAGGATGACCGCCAGAAGGTTAGTGAGCTCATCCTGCCCATGGACACATTTGACTCTTCAGTTTTGACCTGTCTGGCATGGGAGGCCCTACTGGAGGCATATGCCACCGTCAGCACAGCTCGCAACCTCATAAGGTCATACTGAAATAGTTTGGACAAGCGCTTCTGTCCCTACTTTTCCTTCACAGCTTCCTACAGTTAACCCAGGGACACTTCCTTGCCCTGAGCACCCCTCTAAGACACTATGAAAAATAAAACAAAACAAAACAAAAACAAAAACAAAACAACAAAAACCCCAAACAAGCAAAAAAACCAAAGACAAAAAACCAACCAAAAACCAACCAACCAACCAACCAACCAACCAAAAAACCAACACAGAAACCCATAACCCACAAAACAACAAAAACAGACCACATTCCTGGGCAGAAGCCACAAGCAAGCCAAACCCATCATATCCCACTCCCACTCTCCCACTGCGACAGCGCCCGAAGAGCAGCGATCCCGGCATACTCCTGGGCAAGGGCGGGCACACGTGTAAGAGGTCCCCACATTCACACTAGGCTTGGGCACCCTCCACAGCCCGTGCCCAGCCCAAACCCCCAACCCCCAGAGTAAACCCACTGCCCACCTCAAACCTCATCCCCCAGTGTGCCACCGCAAGCTCCCCTTTGCACTGCCCACCTGCGGCCCCCCAAACGAGACCGCCCCGCCAGCCCCCCCACATTGGCCCGGGAAAACCCCAGATCCGTCTGCCCTCCCCCCTGCTCCTGCCCGGCCTTGTTATGGAATGCTGATGTGCACTCTCAGTCCTACAAAACTAAACTAAAATGTTTGCCTCGCTTTGTGCTGAAAGGTGAAATTTCATGACTTGTCGTGGTGTCCTCTCTGACTCTTGTCATTCTCCCTAATGTGCATGTCAGAGAGATTTAAGACTGTTTCTTGACTCCTGAATCCCTTTCAACTTATGTTTGTATGATCTTTGCCTGTAGGGAGGTGGGAATTGTAGAAATTATTCAATACCTCTGAATCTATAGAATGCTCAGCCTGAAGATTCCCCTTGTTACTGTCTACTTCTTTCTTTCCTCTTTTTTTTTTTTAGTATCTGAGCATTTAAAGCAGATGTTTCTAGAATTATCTTCACTGCAATCCCAAGAAGTAGTAGGGCATTTATCTTTGCTTTACGGGTGGAGAACTGAAGCTTAACAGATTAAATAATTAGATAACAGTAGGTCTTAGACCCTGAGACACCTTAGCCATGAGGTAATTTTTAGTATTTTGTCCTTAATTTTGAGGATTTTCTCCCCCGTTTTGACAAGCATAGCTAACAAAAATAGACTCTACTGCTCTTGCACTTCCAGGTGCTTGCTTTTAATTTTGTTTCCTTGAAATCGTCTTCTTTCTATGTAGTTAATTCTGCTACTTCCAGTGGTGCTCTGTTTGGCATCTGAATGTACAGTTCATATTATTCAGCTGCAGTACCATTTAACGACAGAATAGTTAACTGTTGAGAAAACCTCACAGACATAAGATTATGTGCTGAGTGTAATTAGCGTTATTCAGAAATTCAGATTTAAACCAGGGTGTGTGCTCTGAAACACACCTATGGTTGTTTATTTAGCCTTTTGAGGAGGAGAGCATTAAGGGTGATATGTAAAGTAATTTAAGTTTGTTATCAACTTGCAGAGCTGTGTGCTCAGCTCATTGTTTGAAATACCAAGGATAACATTAATGGGCAGTGCACATGATACTCTTTTTAGGATAATGTTTTCCCTTTAACTACTTATGTCCCTGAGTTTCAGTTTACGGGCTCGCACTGCATGGGGTGTTCCATCTCACACCGTTTTGCTGACAACAGATCCATCACATGGATAAACTGAAGCATGAAGCCAGATAAGCACAGGAAAAGCTCAGGAAACGCAACTACTTGGACATATACTGCAAAGCCCTGAATTTTTGGCACCTTTTTCATTCACAATTTTTATTCATTGTGATTTAAATCATGATTCAAAGTAAATTATGTGTTTAAGTTACCTTTAGTAAATGCAGTACTTGCCAATGCTAGGGAGGAGCATTTTCATTTCATTGCTCTGACAGAGATCTATAATGGATCTGTAGCCATTAGTCTTGTGCTGATTGGGTGATTAATATAGGAAATTAATTGTGTAAATATTACAGCAGATGAAATTTCCTGTCTTACTGAAGACAGCATTTATACTGCATAACTGCTTTTAAATTCAGTATCAGAGGAATTGATGTGTTTAGACTTTGAGTGACAGACTTGAGAGCTTCACTGTGCTGACTTCCATTAAACCTCCTGCATACCCCAAGAGGTGTTTTAAAAATGAGGAAAGTTACAACTCATGATGATACCTTTCCCAAATCTATCAGGATTCAAAGCTATTGAAAAGGACTTGAGGTTGATATCTTCATTTGACTAGAACATAGAAAATCCCTGAAGTATTTTACTCAAATTGGTGAGTATGGCAGTGGGTTCTCCCCTGGGGCAGAGTTGAACACAAGGAAATGGCTCTATATAAGGACTAGTATTTCTCTCAGAGGAGTATATTGTTTGGGATTCTTTAAACCAAAATACTGTGGTGGCATGACAAAATGTTCCATTTAACTGAGGAAAAGTAATGAAACTAGTGAGTCTTGGACTTCCTTTTCCATAAGTAGAAAGTTACTAAAATAAAACAAAGCTGAAGAAACTTACAAATGCTGAACAATCTTTTTTTTTAAAGACATGTTTCAAACCAAATTTTAAACAATCTGTTTCCCTTAAAAGAGAAGAGTCGGATATGAATGTTTTCATCTTTAAAAGGCAGAGAAAGATTATATGCTGTATGTAATGTTCATACAGACTGCCAGATTTATTTGGTTTTAAATTATAAAAAAAACGAATTTAACTTTACAGTGTTAACTCCAAAATCTTCTCTTAAAAAAAAAAAAGAAAAGGTTTTCTACAATTGAATTCAGATTTTTTTTCTCAAAAATTACTGCTTTGTTGACTGCAGCTGTGATTGTATAACAATATCTAAGTTTATACTGTTTTAGAAGAATGATTGTATCCAGAGTTTCTCAAGAAATTGTTTAGGAATTTCACCTTGACCGTTAAAGATAATGCCATTTACCATGTAGGCTGTGGCTGTTATTTTAAAAAGGTGCTTGATAAAATGTGACGGTGTGTGATGTCAGGAGAACCTCTGACTATGTGGTCTGGGCTAGTTCAATAAGATAGGTCTCTTCAGGGTGTCATTGTTTCACATGAATGCCCAAAACCATGGAAAACTTCATTATGGCTCTTTATGTATCTGCTGGACAACACAGCTACCTTCACATTTGTATCAGTGGTACTGCAGTCACAAAAATAGTAAATTACTGATTTGAAAAAATGGTGTGATCCTCTTAAGATGCTGCTAAGTGCTGGCAAAAGGGTACTTGAAGAACAAATGAAGCAGGATGGGATAATACTAGCTACTTAGTACAGTATTCCTCCTGCCATCCCCTAGTATTTGTGATAATAAAGTCAAGATCCAAGCACCATAGTATCTGAAAAATTATGACATTTTTATAAGATATTTTCTGTTTCCCTTTCTGGACTTGCTTACCACATAAAGCAGTGCTTGTGAAATGTAGTAATGCTTCTCTACTTGCCAAGGTAAATGTAAATTCAGTGATAAAATTTGGAAGTAGTTATTTTACACTTTCTAATTAGTCTGTTTGCTAGATTAGCTTAGAGGGAGAAGCTAATGTCTAGGACCAAAGCAAATAGGTAGCATAGTTGTTAGCATGGTTGGCTCATTGCACTACAGACAGCAAAATTTGGATTAAAAATAGCATTGCCTGATTTGAATTCTGATGCCTGATGCAGATGGATATACAATATATTTAACTTCCAAATACATTGTGCATGATTTTAGAAATGTGAAGTGATGTGGGACCACTGCTTTTCCGAAATGTGTTTCTATTAAATGAGCTATAATAAACTAGAGTTGTGGGAGATTTTTTAGAATTTGGCACGCTATTTCAGAAGTGTTTAGAGTAATAGTGTTTATGTGTATTTATAAATGAACCTAAAAAAACTTAGAAACTTGGCAGACATACATTATACACCTACAAAATACTTCTTTCCTTGCTGTGATTTCTTCAACTTATTTTTACACTGTACATCCATCCCACAGTGAAAATCGTGTGCAGTCACTAGAAGGTACTAAACATCAGCCACTAGGGGGAGCAAGATTTCAATTTTATATTTGAGTGGTAATAATAATAATTACTACATTTAAAAGATTGAATAGACCAATGAGATCCTTTATTGTAACATCATGTATAAAATAGGCTGTAGACCTTGTTTAGAGGTGTTTTTTTTTTTAATTACCCTCCAATGCTTATTTGAAGTTGATTAATTTTTTGAATAGGAAGACATATAAGATTTATGGTGATAGGAAATCACACTATCTTACAGTGGGTAAGATGAAAGAATTTAAAACTGCTTTTTTGTCTGACTCCTGCAGATTGAACCCCTAACTCTAGTATTTGTGAGAGATTTTGATGGAGTTTGCTATTCTTATGACCTGTCTCCTCTCAAAAATATCTTCTTGCTGGGGATACACATTCTAAACAAACAAGGGTCTCCAGGAGACTTGACTAAGTGAAATAAATGAAGATTTTCAAGTTGCACACTATAGTTCAGATTTCATTATAACTTCTTTTTTGAACTCCTGACTTTTTTATGACCTTGGAGATCTGTGGGATGTTTTTGTGCTTTGATACGACTTGATGGCTATGATGCATGTTTGTTCAAACCAGGCTGCTTTATCCAGTGATAAACTATCTTGTTCCTGTGATTACTTAACTTCTTTTGTGTTGTTTGCTGGAAAGGTTATCATATTTGTTTCCAGATCATCGAGAGCGCATTGAATTGTATTAAACAAAAAACATAACCCTGTATGATCCACTAGCAATGTTTAGTGTGCAGTTACTTTCTCAAATCTATAGGTGAGTTTTAATGTTTCCCTCATCACACATGAATTTTTGTATTGCGATAGTTAAATTACTAAAACATTGTGAGGAGATTGGTTGAATGTTTTTCAAATGTCTCAGTGTTTAGTCAGCTGAGATTGTTATTGACTGGACTGGAAATCTTATTTGAAACAAGATCTGTTTGGATAGAATTGTTCCCTGTGTAAAACTGTGTTAGTGACAGTAAGGAAGTTACCATACCTGAATTCACTGCTGACAGTGGCTAATATCCTGTTATGGATGTTATGAAATGGAGTGTTATGAAATGACAGCTTAGTTCCACTGCTGTAAAACGGAGCTATTTTAAGGCACTTTGAAAGTAGCAATAATTGAATGAGAATTTTGCCAGTTCTTTTGTTACTCATTGATAATAACTATCTGACTAAAAAGGCTCAACTAAACAAAACCAAACTCCTCTCAAGTGATCTGTGAGCTCAATTCTAATCTAACATTCCTCTAAGATGTTGATGAAATGAGAAGCATATGTTTGTTGTTAAAAGATGTGATTTCAAAATCTTCCTAGCCCATGAAAATGGAAAAGGTGAATTAAGGCAACCTTTTTTCTTTCCTGGTTCACAGACTTACTCTTTTTTTTCCATACAAGACCTATACTACTAGGATTTTACAACTTGTAGCGTCTTTATTGTCTGTACTGTTGCTGGTTAACTGCTTTCAGTGTACATCATGCTGTAAAGCTGATGAGATATGAGCACTCTGTAATGCCTTTGGGCAGTGATTCCAGAAGGTTTTCGTATATGTTTTTAAAAATTCCAGTGCATATTAGTGTAATTGTCAGTATGAAGATGGTAGGTTAGATAACTTTTGCATTGGAATATTATGTGCAAAATATTGATTTAGTATCTGTATTTCATTGTGTTTTTAAAGATACACTTTCAACTTCCTCAGCATTTCATTGTGGTACTTAAAATCAGCGATTGGTGTTATATAACAAAATGTTTCTGGGAAAGAATTTTTATTGCTGTTAATTACTGGAAGTAAGTGTTGACATTTAGAAATTAGACTTTTCTAAGGATGAATTTTATAAGTTTACTTTTGAAAATGTAATTTTCTTCAAAACAAGGGTAGATTAGTCACCTTGTCTGACTTGTGTGATGTTTTTTATCTTCAAGTGAATATAAAAGGGAAAACTTAATGATTCTTTTCACTTGTTTTGTTACATGCTAGCTTATGTAATTCTTTGTGATAAATAGAAGTCATCATCCCATTTATATAGTAAAACATTTCCTAAGACATGAAGTAGCCTTAATTGCCTCTTGTTTTGCAAGTGTCTGTATAGCTGAAAACTTAAGCAAAAAATCCTATTAAGGACTAGCTTGCAGCTTCTTAACTGCTGTGTTTTATTTATTTTTGACTACTGCAGAATTCAGTGTTTTAATTGGATACTGAGGGAAAGTTGCTGAATATACCAGTAATATTTTGTTACAGGAAAATTGTAGGTAATTGTCAAGTATGCACTTACCAATATGGCATAGATCTGTTCCTAATAACGTCGGGTTTTCATATTTTTGAACATTATCATCTTTATTGTTCGATTTTTTTGTCCAGTTCTACATGGCAGCGCCTTTACCCCTAGACCACCGGGCAGGTGGAGCTCGTTAGCCCTTAAAGGCAACCCACCTACGTCCTAAGGACCTCGCTGCCACCGTCCAAGCTCGCTTGGCCCCGGCAGATGAACCTTAGGATTAAAGGGTGGGCTCAGTTCCGCGCACACTGTGTCTCACCTAAAAAATCCAATGCGCAGGCTGGAAGGTGGAAAGACCTTCCCCGGATCTTCGCTCGCGAAGACTGGCCATTACTTACTTACTGACATGGCAGAGGTGAGTAAATTGCAGTGGCTTAAAGACACAATACATTTGTTGAGCCTGTTGAAGCTGTGTTTCTGAAGGGTAAGCAGCACTATCAGTGCTTATAGTGAAAGCGGCTCAAATTTTAGGGACAGCTGCTGCAAAAAAAGTGGTCTAGCTGCCTCTGCCTTTCTGCCTGGCCATTCATTCTGTCTGTTTCCCTTGTACTGGGTCTGATCCTGGGGTGTCCTTCACTGAGCTGATTCAGTTCACTATGTTGTGAGACAAACTGTCCTGTTAGCATCTGTGTGACACTAATAGGCTCGCAAAATTTCACTCTTCCATGAAATGTTCGTTTTTTTAATCAGGCATTTTTCTGTCATGGAAAGTCACCAACTGCAGGCACCACTTTGAAAGCTGTGTTGTTTATTGACAGGCATTGCAAAGGCTTCACCCTCCCTTACATGTTGTGCTCTTAAGGATAAGGCCTATGCTCCCCCTTATGAAGTCTGTAATTTGTATAAGGTTGTTGTGGGACTATGATGGACTTCTCACACAGCTTCTCCCTTCATTTCCTTTGTCAGAGTCTCTGTAGTGCTAACTTCATACGCTTATGTCCAGCAAGCACTTGAGAAAAATAATCAGCCAAGTCTTCTTGCTTTCAAGCCTGTGTTACAAACAGTGTGACTGAGTAGGAGGACTGTGTGTGTACCTAACTGTGCACTTCTCTGCACAGTCAAGGTGAAATTATGTTTGGACCTACAGGTCATCATATGTAACTCGGGGAGCTGTTGCTTGTGAATAGTTTGTGCTGGGTCTAGAGATGGAATTGCAAGGGATTTGACCATCCACCCACTGCTTGAAGTAAGCAGTGTTAAGCATTAAAATGTAGAATGACACTCTGATGTGATCATGTTGCCCTGGTTCCAGCCAGGTCAGAGTTAATTTTTGCGGTAGCCAGGAGGGGGCATGGCTGAGACCTGGAGGTTAGTCTGTACCACCTCATGACGTTTATGGGGGTAGGGGAAGGGTCCCTTCTGGGTCAGGTAACATGGTGGTGGGAGTGGTGAGGTATTTTTGGGGGTGAGAACTTGCATGCGAATCATTTGTTTCTTGCGCCCTATGTCATTAATATTGTTGCTGTTACTCTTAATTTTCTTATTTCACTGCTGTTTCCAGTAAATTGTTCTTATCTCAGTCTGTGATATTTACCTCTTTTGCCTCCAATTCTCCTTCCTGCCACAAGGGTGGAATGGGGAGGGGAGAGCAAGCAAGCAGCACGTGGTTTGGAGAGTCTCAGTGGGAACATTAAACTGGGGAACACCATTCCTAAGTCACAACATTATGATACTCTCTGTTGCTATATACATGGGTAGAAGCTGTTGCCTAGAATTTTTTCACTCCTTTCTGCTTTTGCAAAAATCCAGCTTTTCAGATCATGAAATGTAGATTGCAGGATCTGGGTCTGTGTAATGGCTTTTGATGTAGTCATCTCTGGTTGGACATAGAAAGGTTGAACTTTAAACTTTTTTTTATTTTTTTGATCAGGATTTGTCTACTTGCAAGCAGCTATCATCTTTTTTCATGTGGGTCTTTGCTCACAGTATGATAGCTAGTCTTGCTTAATTTTAAAAAGTTTTTAGAGTATGTTTCAGAATTGGAGGTTTCACACCATTCTTGATAAAGTGGTAGAGATTTTCACAAAGAAGTCATGAGTTAAATTACAGTCCTGCAAAACAAAAGACTGGTAATTTTTGGCCTTGATGTAAAATAAAGTTTGACTTCCATGTTCCGTGATCACCCCCACACATGATGTGCTTAACACTTATGGAAACTGAACTGCTTTTGTTACTCCAACTGCCTCTTAGGAAGAGTGAGAAGAGGGGAGAGTTTTCAGGGCAGTGGGGACACTGAAACTTTTCATGTGTGATAGGTGGAAGATTTTGGTTTTATTCTTTAGCCAGTGCTTTTCAAAACATCGGTTAGGGGTAATTCCCTTGTTTCGTGATTATATGTAGTTCTTTCTCCAAACATGCTATTTACAGGCAAAAACTTGTGTACATAGTAGAGAAGATAAAGTAATGGAGTACATGGAGGAAGAGGTGTTTTTTGGTGCTTATGTAGAGATTTGAGAATTTCCGTCTTAAGCATTTGAAGAAAGGAGTGTTGCCAGCCATGCTTGCCCTCATATGAACCTTTAAAACTTAACGCTCAGTATGCTCAAGCATGCCTCAAAATGAAAACAAATGGATGAGAGTTTTTCTTGTACTGGCTGCAGTAGATGTGAATAGTCCCTCATCCTAATAGGGGGTATAAAAAGAGTAGTCTGGCTGAGAAGTGCCCTCCTGCAGGGCACAAATGGAGATCAGCCCAAGTACCAGCTTTTGCAGCCATTTCAGCCTTTCTCATACAAGAAAATCTGACCTGAGACCTAGATGGGATTGTTTTCTCTTCTTTCATAGAAACGGTCTTTTCTAAAATTACAATGTCTTTAAAGAAGTGTTAGATGATTCTTTTGTGCTTGATCAGTGTTACACTGATATGTACTGGGGCACGTCAGTAAATGGTGTCTTATGGGGATTTGTACTAAGGCCTTTGGTGGTAACTAGAGTGTCAACACCTTATTAAATACCTGTCTAAACCCATTTCTTGAATACAGTGGTCTGTACCTGTTACTTGTAAAGCTGTCCCAAGAAAACGTTCCTTTCCACCCCTAAAATTAACATGTGTTAGTTGGTGGAGGACACTCGTTCTTCCCTGGCAGTGTGTGTTTCTGGAGGCGTATCAAAATGAGGGCTAACACTGCAATGCTGTGTTACATGCTGAGCTGGTATTGTGAGAGCTGTCTCATTCCAAGTGTCATGAGAGCTTCTCCAGCTCTGCGCTGCAGCATTCTGCGCCATGGGTTTTCTTTCACCCAAGTGATAGACTCATCTGTGTTTACATCAGATTTTTCTTTTGTTTTATGTGATTTTCCTCCTCCTATGCACAGACAGCCATGGGTGATTTAAACACAGTGCGTCATAGGTTTAGAGAGTGCAGTGCTGCCAGCTATCACAGTAGTTAGTGTTTTCCCAAGATATAGCACCTGCAATGTTGAGATTATGCAGGAACCATGCTTTCAGTAAAATAAATAAAGTCTCAGCACAAAAATTGCAGCATTCTTTCCATAACCATAAATGTGATAAAGTCCCTTAAATGTGACCCTCAGATAAATGGAAAGGCAAGTAGAAATTTTTAAGTACAATAAAAGAAACCTAATTTTTTTGAAGGCACACAAATTGTTTTTCTGTACCTAACAACCAACAGCTTCCAACAGCTGGAGTTAGGCATTACAGAATGACAACGTAGTAGAGAAGTAATTTTAGAAACACTTTTATTTGCACACTGCAGAGATATGAGGAAATATGCTATTCTAGACAGAGCTGCAGAGGGAGAGAGGAGAGCACTTGAGAGTTGCGCTGGAATTAGGTGTGAAAAGACTGAGGACAATAGTCAGCACACGTGAGGCTAAAATGAGCGCCGGTGACGGGGGAGGAGTCAAGGAACCAAACCAGATGAGCTGGAAGGCAGCTGGGGAATCGCGAAGAGGGAAGCCAAGGAAGAAAACTGGGAGGAGGAAGGGGAGGAAATGAGTCAAAGTACCTTAGGGATTAGGTCACTATTTTGAGTGGGAAAGGTACTCAGAGCCTTTCCGTACCCCTCTTTTGCCAGCTTGTGTTTCAGAATAGCTTTGCCAAAACCGATAGCTGGCAGGAGAGGGTGTCCCAGCTTTCCGTGGCAAATTCCTGGTGTCTGGAGTGGCAGGTAGCCAGTGTGACAAACAGTAATTAAGTACATGTACCGTCAGTTCTGGAGGGATAGGCATGAAGCCACGGCAATGAATACACACGTAGCCGTGGTCTTTAGCGTGCGGTGCCCGGCAGATCGAGCGCAGCTGGACGGCTCTGCCGGGTGCCGCTGTTCCGCGGGGACCTCTGCCCTGGGCTCTGCCCGGTGTCCCCCGCCCCCCGGGAGCTGTGCCCCGGCTCTGCCCGGTGTCCCCCGCCCCCCGGGAGCTGTGCCCCGGCTCTGCCCGGTGTCCCCCGCCCCGCGGGAGCTGTGCCCCGGCTCTGCCCCGCTCCCTGCCCGGTGTCCCCTGACCCGCGGGGGGTGGGCGGAGTGGCGCGGCCGCCAATTGCCGGGGCCGGGCGGGGCGGTGCCCGCGGAGAAGCCGCACAGGAAAGTTTCAGCCGGTCCCAGTTGCTGCTACCTCCGCTCTCCTTCCGCCCCCTCGGAGGCTGGCGGGCTTCCCGCTCTCTAACTCTCGGGACTGCTGTCCCTTCCTTCCCTTCCTCGTCGTACTATGGCTCTAAGATTGTGAGCTTTTCAGCGCAGGACAATGGATATGTCGGACCCTAGCTTTTGGACGCTCCTTTCCAACTTTACGTTGCCCCACCTGCGGCGGAGCAGCCGGCTCCGCCGGACGCAGAGGTAAGGCCGGCCGGCCGCTCCAGGTGCGCGGGAGCGGGCACTGGATTTCCTGATCCCCGCCAGAAGAGCCATGGGGAGGATTCGCGGCCTCCTGGCTTCTGCCGGTCTGGAGCCGTGAGAGCTGAGAGCCTCTCCCTGCGAGGCCCTTAGTGGTGGATTTTTTATACCGGCCGCTGCGTGTTATTTTGCCTCCTTTTATGAGGTGGTGTTTTGTTTTCGCCAGCCCTTCTTCCTTCCCCTCTTTCCTGTTCCCCCCCCTAAAGACACTTGCAGCTTGCTCTCAAATATTGGACTGTTTATCGGGAGCAGATATTCTTTATATGGACAACTCAAGATAGCCTGCTTTGTTCGGTGTTCCTGAAGGGACAAGTTTGTGTCACTACTGTTTTTAGACAGGCTAGCTGACATTTGTTAGTACAGGAATGGACTTTTTATTTGTGTAGCATTTTTATTATTGTCAAAAGCTGGGGGGGGGAGGGAGGGGGTGTCAGGGGGAGGTTTGGAAATAATAAATGCCAAGTAAAAGTTAAAGAGTTTTGCCGTCAATGGGCAGAATAGTGACAAGTTTCACCTTATGGTCATTTTTTGTGCCGTGGTGTCCCTTGCAGTTAAGCATATGACCCTATTACAAGGAGCAGAAAAAAATATAGAAGTTTGTAACTTTATACACTAGTATGTGCCATTTTGAGACATATCAGTTGTTTTAAATTATGATTATGGTCTGTGAAACCACCTTGATTATTGGCTTATATATTATCCTTGGAGAACATGTGTGAAATGTTTCTTCCACTGGCTAAAAAGGTGGCACGAAACAAGCCAGTAGAGCAGCTATTCATAAGGTATAAGTGTTTTCGTAGTAATGTTTTTTCAAAAGGAAAAAAGTGACCATCTGTTTAATGGCAGAAAGTTAAAGCAGGAATAACAAGTGGTCTATTTCACATCAGTGCAAAACTGTTCCTTCAGTAAATATTCATTCTTTGTGTTTCCTCCTTGGGGTAGATGGAAGTGCTAAATTACTTTATAATTATTAACCCTCTATTGTAAATAATATTTTTACTCTTACTCAGTGTTAACTGAGAATCTGTATAGGCCTTATGCATTTTTCTGCTGCAAATGTACCCGACTTAAAAAAGGGGAACATGCTGGAGCTTCTTTTAATTATCTACACTGTTCTTACTCAAATTGGTTTTACACTTGTGTGAAGACCTAAAAATACCTGTTATAAAGTGTATGGCTGCGTGGCAGGTAGAGGAGAGAGACTTCATAGACTTCACAAGAAGCATGAAATAAATGCATACCACGTGTTATTTTGGTTTTTAATATTTGGATGCTTTCCTGCTTTTCAAATATACTTAATACAACAGTGGGTTGTGGAAATATTTGACTTTTTAAAGCAGCATTGAATATTGTCTCAGCGTATCCCATATATGACATATCAGTGAATAGTACATGCCATATATGCAGTTACGTTTTATGTATTACAAGGATATTCAATATTTAATGCCATCTCTTTAGCCAAATCAGTGTGTCACAGCACTGTGAAACTAAAAAGCCAACAGTGGAATTTCAAGGCTGCTTACTCTTACTGGGTCCAGATGCCCTCCTTCTGGCTCTCTCTTCTGAGTAGGGAGCTCAGGATCTGCTACCTGGGGAAGGCTGACCACACATTTCTTCATCTCTCTTCTTAAAGGTGGACCTGTTCTCTACACTCTTATACTTGTAATTCATTTACTAATATAAGAGATTCCAGAGCAATAAAACTGTCAGAAGAATTAAAGCTAATACAGACAGGGCAGATTCTCCTGTAGAAATGGGCTTAGATAGTTAAGATACCAGGGTCTACTTGTTCTGAGCTGTATCTCAACTGCCCCATTGTCACAAGCTCAGTCAGCTGTAGACCCAGCTGTTGCATGGAAAGACTGGAAGGATAGATGCCTACTTTGTTTGACTTGCCACAGGAAGTCTTCCCTTTCTAAGAGTGCTGCTGGGTAGTGGTAGCCACTCCTGTTTTGTATAGGGTTCCAGACATTTCAGAGCCCAAGGAGTAGGCTATGGAGTAAGACCTGAAGGGAGTCTAGTTCCTGTCATCTGAATCTGCTGGCTGTGCTTGAGTGAAAGTTTTGGGCCCACTGATCCAAGAGATGTTTTTACATAATAGTAACACTACCTATGAAACTTGTCTAGCTTTCTGTATGCCTTGGTGCTTCATGAAAATTTTACAAGGGGCATTCATTGTTGTTTTGTTTTGTGTTTTTGTTTTTGTTTTTTTTTATCCACAGGCTGACTCCTTGCCAGTGTGAGAGCAATAATTTTACAGTTTGGTTGGCCATTTTTGCCTTTTACTTATGCTCCTTTTGCCTTTTCAGTTACTTCTACCTGCACTATCAGATTCTTGTGGCCTGCTAGACTGTACCATATCTATGAGCAGTATCATACTTTCTTGACACTTGGGATAGTGAGAATTGACTGCTAGTACTAAGAATTTTGTTTCTTTGTACAGATTTGCTTGACATAAGCATTTATCTGTTTGAGGTTCTAAGAAATAAAAAAGGAGAAGGTAGTTTCCTTACGGAGGAGTTTTCCAACATTAGATGTAGCTGAATTTCAGTTGCAGCAGTTCGTTGTGGAAGTGATACCTGGATAAGAAACATCTCAGCCGGAATTTCAAGTCTTGGAGTGGGTTTTCAGGACTGACGGGTAGAAAAATTCTCTTCAGTTATGAATTGGAGGTGTTTGGTATTCAAATTGCTGAGCCTTTAAATGCCGTGGATTACACCATGCACTTTTACAGCAAAGAAACGTGTATGCCATCATGTGTTTACTTCTTTTTTGTTGCTGTAGCTATGTGGACCCTTAAGAGGATTTAGATTCCTGCCTGGAATCACATTGTGGAGTAGAGAACTAGAGAGAGTGAGAGGGTCTCTCTCTGGGTGTAGACATTCATTTATATAGGTTGCTGTGTACATTTACAAAGGGATAAATATGTACACATATACACATACACTTTCTTAACATGGAAAAAATCACTAAATACTTTCTGTTTCATTCTGTGATACGTATTTGGTTCTCTCTGCCACTTTCACTCTTTGCCTCTGATCTTCTCTCTGTATCTTCTCTGGCAAACCAATAACCTTTTTTGTGTGTATGTCCTTTTCTCTTATTTCTTTGTGGTAGTTGCAGTGAAACAATGTTATTACTGTCGGTCTTTCTTTGAGTCAGAGGGGGGTTTCTTTCCCAAAGGCTTGAAATTCATGAGTGCTTGCCCAGTTGCCTCTCCCCAGAGCCAGAGGAGACTCATAGATGATTTGTGTTGTCTTCATTTTATTTGTGTACAGTCATTGAAGTGGTAGTTAGTCTTTCATGATATGGGATAAAATATTCATCAGTCATCAAGTATATGTCCTGACAGTTTATAACCATTTCTGAAACCTAAACACAAAGGAAAATTATAACTTATATTGGAAACACAGAGTACAGAGTGGTCAAACTTTGTTGTAGTTCTATTACTTTTGGGACAACATGCTTCCTGGAAAATACTAAGTGGGTTTTTTGAACGTCTCTGAGTTGGCTGTTTGAGTAGGTTCAGTGATGTTAAAATTATAATGTAAACTCTTACTATTGGTTCTTGTGTAGATCTGGTTTTTTTCTTTTGTCAACATAGTATACTATAAGTAAATATACTATAAATGGATTGGTTTGCTTAATAGTAGGTATTAAAAGTGGTCCTGTTGATACATAAGAAAACCAAGCATACTTATTAACATAAAAACTGCCACAAAACCATGTTATTCTATTGATGTTGGCTGAATCTGTGTTTCAATTTGAATTATTTTACTTTTGTTACATAATAGTAAACATCAGTTAAAATTTTGTTTAAAAAGTGTTTCTTTTTGATGTAACAGTGTTGTTTTTAATGTATATTTGGGAGTGTAGTAGTTTGAAGAGCTTTACCTTTTCCTTACTTTCGGCTTTCTTCACTCACCTTTGTGCCTACAAGCAATAGAGTGGGAGCTGTTATCCTAATAGATGAATAAGTTTAGAGAGAAGATTGTTATCCCAAAAGGGGGGAAGGAGGAATAAGAATTACATCTGTGCAGGCTATCTGTGCTTTCAAAACACATTGTAATTGAATATATTTTGTTAGAAATTAATCTGTTGGACTAATGATCCCACTCATTGCTGTGCTACCTAGGGAAGTGTTAATGTACCTTGGTAATTGTATTTCCTTTCATTCACAATAAGGTCTGTGTGTTAGGGGGATAGTTTTACAGTCTCACTGTCAGGGTGGATGTGTTGTTTTCAATCTGGTTGGTTTACTTGACCAGTCTTTTTGTTCAGGCAATTAATGTATTTCAAGTTCTGCTTACAGTCTGAATAAACCATCATTGTTTCTTGACTTTAGCCAGACTGGTGAGGATTCATCTGGTCATATTCCTGTTTTTTGCTTTGTTTTCATCTTATAAAATACTGTTTTGTTAGAATTATGTTGAGATCATTAGAAGGTAACCAAAGTATATTACTGTAGAAAGCCTGAGGAAAGCTGAAACATGAGCAAAATAAAAAAGAAACTTAGAAAAGTGCTAGAACATGCTGAATGAGGCTGTAATTTTTGATCCCCCCCCCGCACCCACTATTGTAGTTAATATCTGCTGTGAAAGTAGGAGACTGTCTTTATTTTTCTTGCCCAGAGAATCCAAAGGACGCTAGTGCAGACATCATTTCATATGCTGTGGTTGTTGGGACACATCACATGATGTGGGCACAGCACACAGAGATTCACTCTGTTGTATTTGGCTTACATCTGCTACTGATTTTCTACGGTCATTAGAGTTCTTGCTGTATTAGACATTGACTGATCTTTCTCAAATGTAATTTTTAAGCACCCAGGAGTTCACCCATGCAGTGGTTAATAGTTGCCTCTTCTGCTCCACTTGTTAGAGAGCTTCAAAAAGAGCTTCTGTTAGTGATAAGATACACACCTACTTTTGTGGCTGCACATACTGATTGATGGGCTTACCTCTGGTAGCTCTTTGTTAAATCTGGAAATTGTGATCAGACTAGTGGATTTCAGGATAGGTTTCCCTTGAATTTGGGCAGAGAAGAACCTGCAGCAAAGACAAAGACAGCATCCTGCACCTGGGAAAGAATAATCCAGGCACCAGTACTGCTGGCTGGGGGCTGACCTGCTGCAAAACAGCTCTGCAGAGGAGAGCTGTTGTGTCCTGGTGGACAAGGTGTCCTGGTGAACAAGAAGCTGTCCTTGAGCCAGCAGTATCCTGGGGTGAATTAGGATGAGCATTACCAGCAGGTTGAGAGACCTGATCCTTCCCCTTTTCCTCAGCCCTGGTAAAGCAACATTTGGAGTATTGTGTCCATTTCTGGGCTCCACAGTATAAGAGAAACATGGAGCTCCTGGAGCAAGTCCAGCAGAGATCTGCTGAACTGGTCTGGAGCATTTCTCTTATGAGGAAAGGCTAAGAGAGCTGCGCCTCTTAAGGCTGTTCAGCCTCAAGAGGAGGCGACTAAGGGGGGACCCCGTTAATGTGTATAACTATCTATAGCGCAGAACAATTCACAGATTGATCTAGTCAATAGAGAGACTTCACAATGGTAACCTAGCACTGACGGATGAGTATAAAAATACTGGGGTCATGTCAGAAAAGATATACTAGCTTTTTCACCCTTTTTTTCAGTTAGCAGTGGTCTTCCCTAAATAAATGCTGAGGAATAAGGAAAATTATCATGTTGTATTGTTTGGGAAATATTATAATAGCATCTGTTTTTCCAATGAAATTCTGGCGTATTCAGTTTTGATGATTAGAAAACAATAACTGGTGCAGTTTCCTTATCCCACCCATTTTTTTATTCTGCACATGCAATAATGACTTAGATGTTCTAGCATCTAAGCAGGCAATATCCTGCTATTGAGCTCTATCAGTTGACTTCAACCTAGGTTTAAAATAATGTATTAAAGAAAATTTGTTAAAATATTACCCACCAATGAATTCTGTTTTCCTCCCTCAAAAAAATGTTGAAGCATATGTCAAATGAGGCACTGCTTACTGGTAGGAAAAAAAGTGTCTGTCTTTTCTAACTAGACTGGTTTAAAACAGTTATTAACATCCAAATAAATAAAGAGAAATTAAGGGTACATATAATCTGTTTTATAAAAATTATTAGTTTAAGCGTTTACTCGTAAACAAATTAAAAATCTGTGTTAATGGTGAGTAGACTAAGGTAATCCTGTGTAATGTTTAGGGTGTTGATTATTGAAGAAATACCATTCAGCTGCTTAATTTTCTGAAACAATGTGAAGTATTGCTCATTGCGGTGTTTAGTTTAATAGAAATATATATACCGTAAGTTCTCTTAGTGCTTGATTATGATATTGTGTTCCAGAGTTTAAAAAACATCATTTCTCTCAAGGCAATAAGGTAGTTATAGAACAAATGCTGTTTCTTTTTTGTATGTCAGTAAGGGAATACGTTACTCTGAACATTTTTTATGTATCTGACAGAATTGTTATTTTTTGGTTTTGGGGGACGTACATGAATGTAAACTTACCTGTTGCAAGCTTGAAGAGGAAGTGTCAATGTTTTTTTTGTTTATTTTCATATGTATCAGTATATATGGTGTTCCTGCCCATGGCAGGGGGGTTGGAATTAGATGAATTTTTTTGAACTTTACTAATTCAAACTAGTCTAGCATTTGTATTGTGAAATACCATGTCATCTAAGTATTTTTTTCCTTAAGAAACGGGAATGATTCACTTTATTTTCTTTTTTTTTTTTTTTTGAGGTAATTCTGTGGATATTGGTTTCATCTGGAGCTCAACTTGAGAGGGCTAATAAATGTTACTTTGTTTGAATGTTGGTACTTTTTACTAGTGGTTGTTTTAAGAGACACTCAAGATATGCGTAACTGAAGCAGTAGTAGATAGACATTTCTTTAATTTTTTCTGGCTGTTTTCTTGCATGTATTTGGGAACACTGCCTAGTCAGTCTTCCCTCTCTGGGCTGCTGGACCTCAACCCTCCCCCCAGATTTGGCATGGGCTTATGAACAGATTCACACTTTTCAGGGGAGATAGATTTGGTGTGTGGAACAACTTGCAGTGCTTTTTTGACACTTTGAGTTTTTTCCCCCCATGCATTCCTAAAAGAGAAATGTTTATATTATGGTTACTTATTTTATTAAAGATAATCATCAGATATGGATTTCTATAAGAAGCCTGTACTTTTGAAATGCATTTAAATGCAATGTTTTCATGCATCAGTTATGAGTCCTAAAGTTGTTATAGGGAAGATGGGTACAGTAGTTTGAACTAGTTGGGTTTTGATAAATCTGAGTATAATGAAATAGCTTCTAATTTAAATTCTTATTCTTAAAATCCTCTTTCAGTAACTGGTATTATCACTTCTTGGATGAGATGCTGGAATTTTCTGCAAAGGTATTCCTACATGAAGATATATTCAGAAACTGCAAAAGTAGAAAACAAAAGAAAGTAGTCCTAAGAATACTGTATTTTGTGGTATATAGTTTAACCCTAAAACATCCCTCATCAAATCCAAACTGAACTCTAATGGAATATGGGAACTTCTTGGTGTGCCTGATGGACTCACAGAGGTCTCTGTAACTGGGAGCCAGGACCTTTTTCCAGCCAAGAGGTGGTGACATGCTAGCTAAATGTCACAGAGATGGTACATCAGTGACTGCATGAAACATCTCTTGCACTCTGGATGGCTAAACAACAGGGAGGAAAGTTGGCCTGAAAGGGAGTTTGGAGAGCAAATGGAACATGAGAGATGAAAATTTTACAGAAGGACTGTAGAAAATGTGATTCAACTGGAGGAAATGGATCCATAGAATATGTAGGTTCCCTGATTCTTCTTTTGACGGAATTACTTGTAACATATATATGTAATTTAATTTAACAATATATTGGTTAATATCAATGAGCCTAACAATCCAGAGTGAAGTTCTGCCTTCAATCATGGCTGTTTCTTGTTGATTACAGTTCATCCTGATTGGGAAAAGGCAAAAATCTGTATTAGAATTTT
This sequence comes from Myiozetetes cayanensis, assembly GCF_022539395.1. Lineage (NCBI taxonomy): Eukaryota > Metazoa > Chordata > Aves > Passeriformes > Tyrannidae > Myiozetetes > Myiozetetes cayanensis. Next base: position 49,171,605 of record NW_026087631.1, read on the forward strand.
TAGTTGATAAATATATCTTTACAGATTTTATATAGTTCAAACATAAACATAGTAATCCAGTCCTTGATGAAACGGAAGTTAGATACTGATGATAAAAATAAATCAAACATATGTTTCTACCAACAGCTTGGTGTTTATCAGAATTTGTTGTTAGAATGGTTTTCATAATGTAAATCAATACCTGGGTTTTTTTAATTCCCTTTTTCGAAAAGTGTAAAGAGGATGTTTGAACAGAATCTCCTTTATCTGACAGTGCTATTCAGTGAAAAGTTGTAATTAAGTAATATCCTTTGTGATAATACTGTTAACTTGCCTGGATTTAACTAATAAGAACTAAATTATGTGCATTTGTTTTACAGATTTGCTTTCTCAGTGAGTCTAGGGTCTAGCTTGTTCCTCTGCATGGGTATGTCAAGAGAATTTCCGTAAGTGCTGTAACAGTAGAAGCAAAAGCAGTCAGACAAGTCTAATATGCTCTGTTCACCTTGTCTATGAACACCTCATGCAAAAGGATGATTATGTCAGTTCACTGTACCATCAGGTCTTACCAGAGAATCTTCCTTTTGCATTCACCAAATAATGAACAAAGAAAATACGTAACACTTTTTAAAAGTAAGCTTACATGACTTATGTTTTTTCTCACCTTAGGATTGGTGATTTGGCTTCATCCCTGGCCATTCTGCCATGTTTTGGTGATTGAACTGTTGCGTTTGGAGCCATCTGCTTTCCATTTGTGACATATGACTAACTGGAGAACATGAGTTCTGTTGGGAGATGCACTTCTATCTAGTTTTCCTTGTTTCTTGGTTGTGCCTCAGAAATGCTGTTCTATCTTGCCAAACGTCAAAATATTATCATCTTTTGCAAGGCTTTGATTTCTACCTGTGGCAAAAATTTCAAACCAGAAAAGTGAAACTTCTTCCTGTTTTCTTGTTTGATTTTTTGGTTTTCTTTTATTTTGTGTTGTTTTTTTTTGTTTGTTTGTTTTGGTTTGGTTTTTTTCCAGTTTGGAAATTGTTTCTTCAAATTACTGCTTATGTGACTTCTTCAAATCTTAGAAAAGTAAGCAGCTTTTCTTTCCCTCTTCTGTAAAGGAAATACAAAGCATACTAGAGTATATGAATATACTGTACTATTTTTTAAAATATGCAAATCGTTTGTGGGTCAGACCTAAGCATTCAACATTATCTACAAATTATTACCTTTTAACCATCATGTGTTTCCTCCTTCTGATTCATAAATTATAAGGGCAAGAGGAAACCAGTAGGGTCACCTACTGAGAGTCTACAGGAAATAAAACACAGAGTAATAGAGATTTAGTAATTTAACCCTCTGAGACAAGGGTAACATGCTTGTTTAATCATTGGCAAGTTGGGCAAAATCTTAAACATTTAATACTTTTTTGGCCAGCTTTCTTTTGTTTCTTGTTGTTCCTTAAGTGAGCTGTGTTTTTTATCGCTACTGATTTATTGCTGATGCTATTTTCTCTCACACAACCTTAGTAATGGCCTTGGAGACAATGGGCCAGTCTTTTTATAAACATAAAAAAATGTTCTTTGACAAACGCTGAAGTGGATAGGAACGGGGATCCCCGGAACAGGAGGCTTTCTTTTACCCCCTGCTCCGAGGGGTTGAGGTGCTCCCTCCCCCTCCCTCATCCACCCCCCGGCACCTCATGGCCTCCAGCAGAGAGGACACGGGGCCAGTCAGTCAGGCAGCAGGGAAGCAGGCAGAGAGAGCTTTATTGATCTGACAACAGCTTAAGTACCTTTTGGAGGGATTACAAGGTGACCAGTGAGAGCACAGGACATCTTACAAACAACCAATGATGACAAAGGGTTAACAACCAATAGATGACCTTTCAGTTCTCTCTTAGACATTCCAAGGGTACAGTGAGGGGTTTATGGGAACAAGAAGGGTTACACAAAGAGTCACAATCACCATTTTGGAAGCATGGTCACTTTAAGAACATCACAACCTTCCGTATTCTTTTATATCCTAAAAGCATACTGCAACAGTTCATTATCTTCTTTGTGACTGTGATTACCTAAATACAGTCTAAGGGTCACCAGATATTAATAGAAGGAAACAATCTAAAGAGAGGTCCAAAGGACTCTGCATTTTCTGCCTTGCTTGGTTTGAAAAAATTAATTTTCTCTTCAAGTCGTACTGGGGGAACAATGATACTGTGTTTTCTAAAAGACACCTGCCCTGGGAAGCTGGCTGATGGGCTGACAGCACAACCTGGGTTCTATGTGTTGTGAGAATGCTTGGCCCAGGTCCCTGTGGGAGTGTTGGATGTGTGTAAAGTCTTGGCGGGTGCTCTCTCAGGTGGAATGGACTGTCTGAAAAGATGGAAGTGTGTGGGAGTTGTATGAAGGAATGTATCCTTCTGAGGTGTTGTTGGAAGACTGTAGTGCAGTGGGAGGCAAAAGTGCCCCATTGGTCTTGTTCATGGAGACTGTTGTTATAAAACTATTTGTAGAGCTGTTCCCGGGTGTCATTTTGTAGGTAAACCAGATAATTACAGAAAAAAAGGTACAGGAATGAAGTAAAACAGACGCAGTACAGACAATCAGAAAACCAGAGTCCAGGAACTAGATCATCCTATATGTCAGCAACACTGAGTGCATAATTAGAAATCTGGCACCCTAATGCAGTGACTTGTTGCTGAGTATTGTTTTGGTGTGGGGGTACCTATGCATGTAGAATATTAAAATATCTGCCAGGTTTCAGATTATTTGAAGTAATAATTTAAACACTTTTTTTGGTTTTTTTTTACACACAGGTATATGTATATTAAATGTGCATATAACAGAAAATGCAGAATTATGAAAGTCAGTGTAAGTGCCCAATTTTATGGAAAAGATCATATGAAAAAACCCCACTTTATAGTTACAGACATTTTTAATGTCAGAGAAAGGATTAGAGTTTGAGAACTGGCTTGGAGTTCTGCCTTTACACAGTAACCTCTTTGAAGTTACAGCAATGCAAATAATGCTGCACAACCAAAAGCAAGGATGGAGACATAGTTTTCATTCTAATTTTCATATACCTTTTTTTTTTAATAAAAGGTTTACAGATACTTCAACTGAACAGTTTGTACTGTTAAAAATATGGGATTTTTTTTCTGCAAACTTTTTATTATTTTATAAAACCACTTTCTGATAGACATCAAGATACTGTAAACTTAAAAGTCATCAACCATGAGTGGATGACTTCATGTGATGATAACCATCTTGGGGGCAAAGGTAGCAAATATTATTAATACAGCTATTCAAGATAAGTGAAGACAAGCCAATATTCTCTTCAAGGTAAGTGAAGACAAGCCAACTTCACTTGAAGTTCAAGTAGTTAAAAGACAATTCGTTGTAATATGATTTGAAAGGAATGTGGTGCTTCATGTGCTTAGGAAAAATTGTGAGCAGTATCAGACTTTTTGTTTTTAAGGCATTTGCTTTTTGTCTTTTTTTTAATGATAACTCCCATTAATCTACTAACATTACCTTTATTAACTCCTATTAATCTACTAACATTACCTTTATTAGGCAATATATTCGTTTAAGTGCTGTCAAAAGCCAGGGCTACTGTTGCCTCATAAAATCTTAAAGAACAAAGGATGTGAAGGTGAATTTGTTCCTGGCTTTGTGACTTGGCTACTACTAGGAGGGAACTGAAGTAGTTTTTTGAGCAGTGTCCCATTTTTTCTTTTTTCTTGAACCCTCTGACTGTGGTGTTCACAAGACATAAGACATTTTCCAAATAAAAAGGAAAGCTACAGAAATGGTGGTTTTCTCCTTTCTGAATGTTGATTCTTCAGGCATCCTTCTGCTGTGATGCAAGTAGAAACCTTAAATTAGCTAGTGGGCTAGTGGGCCAGATGAGTAGTGAGGTGATTACTCTTCCTGATGGCCAAAAACTGTAGCACATTCTATTCTGTCACCTTACCTCATCCACACCCTCTTGTAACCTGTTGGAGATGTTTGTCTTGTCTGTGTGTTGAGCCTGGGTTTTTGGGCTTGTGTAAGCTCTTTTGAGTGGAGGCTGTCATTTGTTGTGCTCATATGACGTGGAGAACGTTGAAGACTCATAGCATGACTGCATATATAAGAAGTAATACTTCTTCTCTCCACTGGACTCTTGTGCATGATGGACTGAGTGATTTTGTTCTTGAAAGCAGAAAACGAGGGATTTCCTCAGTTAGGACAGATATACTCTCAAAATACTTTTAGAAGTCTTGAGACAAAACTGACTTCTACATTTTTTCAGAGTTTCTGCAAATTCACTTCATTGCAGCCTAAAGGAGGAAGGCTATAGTCTGAAATCATTGTACAGTGTTCAAGAACAAGGAGATCCAGTTGTTATTTGTAGAAAACGAAGATGCAGATTGTTTTTTCACACATTTGCTGCATTTTAATTTTGGAATAGAAAATGTGCAATGGTGTTAACTTGGTAACCACTAAACTCACCAAGCACATTTTCAAACAAGTGTCTAACGTACAATGTAGGATTAGTTTCAGTTGATTTGATTTGTTTGAACTAAGCTGGAAGGTACCCTGTACCCCTCTGTAACACTCTAAGACAACAGTTTCTGAGCTTAAGGCTTAATGATTTTTTCCTTCCCTTCTCCCAGCACATTGAATTTATAAAAAGACTGTAGAACTATAATGAGTACTATTTAAAATTTAAAATATTTGCAAGTATCTTGAGGGTTGATTTAGATCCTTGAATATCTGACTTCTAATCTTTACTGTGGCTACCTGTTTGCTTCAACAAATAAGGTGAACTTCTGTGCTTCTCTTTGCATACTTAGTGGTGATAACCTTATGAATTTACCTACTTTTTATATTTGGTCTGTGATTTGATAAAAATTGTTTTGTTAAACCAGATAGTTTTGTATTGATAAATTTAATCTCATATCATCCTCATTTCACTTTCTTGTCAGAGATGGTAAGTTTCCTTGAATGATGAATTGTGTATACATAGCATGTAACAGACTTATTTCTGTTAGTTTGGGAAGTTTTCAGGAGCTTGGTAGTATCAAAAGACATGTTGATTTGAATTAAGTGTTGATGGAGAAATGCTTAAGGTGACCAGGGGTTTGCTTAACCCAAATTTGGTGTCAAAGCGGTTAAGCTTTTTCTTCAGTTAGCTTGTTGATGTATTGAAGAGAAACTCGGTACTGAAGAAAACGCATTCAGTTGATTTGGATTTCTGAATAATTAATAAATTTTTTCACAAGTGTGTGCTTGACTACCCTTATGCTTACTAAAAACAGTGATCTCTAATGATCTCATGTGGTTGGCAGCTGAGATTCATCTGCAAAACAGCACTGTGCCCTGCAGCGCCATACTGGGGTGTGTGCTTAGCTCTGACTTGGAGATGATAATCATTTCCTGCAGCAGCTAGTTAGCCCAGTGCTGCATAGCCAAAGATGTGAAAAAAATCTCTGCATGAGGTAGTATTGCTACAGGCATTTGGACTATTAAGGCTAGACTTGTAAAGGATATGACGTGTAGCATTGTATCACATTGCAGCATGATGCCTGTTTCCAACACTGATGACATGTTTCTACCTTTTTACTTGTGGAAAAGTGTGACCAGAGACATTACTGAATAGTTAGATCAGAATATGCCCTTTGGAGAGAGTGACTACATTATCTGTTTCAAAAATATGTTTAGTATAACATAGTATTCAGAACTTATATTCAGAATGTTATTTTCTGGAATTATTAACATAACTTGTTTTTGGAGCTCTGAGTGGGAAATGCTTCAGTGTCAATCTGCTAAACTAATATCAAACATATGAGTATCAATAATGTAACATTCACTCCAGCTTCAGTCTTTCAAAGACTCTTGGCATTTTAGCAGATTTTAGCAAAAAACTGTGTACCTGTCTTATGCTAGATAGATGGGAAGGTGCTATTCTTGTGTTTGAGTTTCTTTACTGAAGAAATAACCAATAAAGAAAAATTAAGAGAGTGAGTTATGCTATTTGTCTGAAAAATATGAAGAAAAAAAAGAATCTAGAACCTAATGAAACACTTTAGAAGGAAGAGATTATCAGATTGCATTTCCACTTCACCAAATTGTTGTATACCAGTTTGCCAGTTAGAATCTTGGGTTTGGTTTTTTTATAGGTAGTTTTTTTAAATATTTCAGTGTTTCAGCTGATATTTCCTGTATCAGCTAGATTCATGCTAGTCACAGTGAGGCAAGAGATTATATATTCCCATAAAAACAAGTCAGAACTCTGTAATCAATTTAAGCTAGGTTGAGAAAACAATCAGTCCCTTTTTAATTGGTGACACACCCATATGTAGATCAAAATAGTTATCCAGCCCTCCTAAACTGTATGCTACCATTCCCTGCACAGAACTTTCTTGAGGTTTTGAAAGACTGAAAAATCATTTTTTTTAATGTTTAGTTATGGATTTATAGAAGGGAGATTTTTAAAAAGCATGTGATTATGTTAGCATTGATTGATGTGAATGTTTTATCACTTAATTTCAAAGTGGTAGTTTTTGCAGTTACGATTTGAAGAAAGGATAAATCCAAACAAATGTCTCTATTCTTTTAATATACAAGACATTTGGGGAAGTGGCTTTAATAGACGTTAATTTGTCTTTCAGAGGAATGTCTACATTTGGCTTTCAAGCTGAATCTAGTCTGTTTGAGATAAGTTGTAATTATTATTTGAAAAGCTGAGCTAGAACCTATGTTAATAGAAAATCTAATGTTTGATGAAACCACTGAACGAATTAGAGGAATGTTTTTTCAAAAAACAGGAAATGAAGAATTAGTATTCAAACTCTCAGTGTCTTCTTCCTTACTACTTTACTGCGAGAGTTACAAGATCACAGAATACTGTGTTGTAGTTCTACTTGAACCTGTCTCCACTATGTCAAATGGACAGTGTGTGAAAGTTATGCCAAGGTGCATTTTCAGTGGAACAGAGTATTCGTCTGTGAAAACTATTGAGTTGATCCTAAAGTGTAGATTCAACTTTGTTTTCTTCATTCATGCTGCTTAAGATGACTGGTAATCTGCAAGACTGCTTTCTGTGATGGAATCAGTGATGTGAGTCTCAGAATAGTAATGATGACATTAACCTTGTGGCAGTACAGCTTACAGAAAACTATGAAAAGTCTTGGTTTTACCTTGTCCATGTAAGAGTTAATTGTTAGCATAGTAGTATGTCTTAGAGGATTTGTGGAATGCGATGTGATAAAGTTTTACTTGAAGACATAGTTGAGGGAAGGGGGAAACTTGCTCATTATGGATCCTGTTTTTACTGTTTAAATGATAATTTGAGTGTCTCTTAGGTCTAAATCCAGTGTAAGTCATAGGCACAAATTCTAATTCAAAATAGTTGTGAACTGTGGAAGCAAAATGCATGACTTGTTCAAATTAACCACTTTTGTGTAATTAACCTTTTATAAACAGCAAGACTTGAGGTAAAATCACCCTCTGTAAGAGAGTTTCAGCTCTCCTCATTGATAATTTTGAGACAAATTCCCTTTCTGATTTACTCCTCCACTGTCCCAGACACTGCTAGTTCACTGTGGAATTTTAACATAAGTTTAAAAGTCATACAGATCTGTTTTTTCAGGATTTTATAATAAATATATATATATTTTATATAAAATATATAATAAAATGAGATATTTTTAACTATGTAATACTAGAATGCTTGCAGGGACGGATGTGTAAAGAAGAAAGGCTGTACACTGAATTGCGCTTTTCAACTTTGTATGCATCCAAGACAGTATTTGTTTTCTTTGGAATCCATTGTTGTTGTGTAGATTTTAGCACTTTATTTTCTGATGTTCATGGACAGAAGTTAATTTTTGTCTGTTTTTAGATATTTAGGGTTTGTGTTAAATCTCTCCATTGCCAAAATAGGGCTTGAAACATGAACTTGGAAGAAAAATTGTCAAACCACAAAGCAAAAAAACAACCCCCACAACAATAAAGGCCTACCCTCAAGCACTGAAAACTCTTGAGTTTTCAAGGCGTTGTATGAATCCAGAAGATAGAACTTGAAGACTAACTGCAAGTACTATATTATCCCATTTAGCATTTGACAACACACTCACTTTGGTTTCCTCTCCTTTAGTTTTCCTTCAGTTCTACCTGTATTGGAGCAATATTGTTTAAACAGTTAAGTTTTAAAACAGATGTTAACTTCATATGTTACGTAGTTTGACAGGCGATATTTCCTGTTGCGTCTCACGTTGTTCTTGTTACTGCCAGTAGCACTGCTGGATCTGGCACCTAAAGCTGTTGCTGCTGTTTGTTCACAGGGGTAGTAGACTGTCCTGGCTGGGGACAGTAAGTTAACTGATGCGTTCAAAATTAAAATGTTAATTATAATTACCACTGCTTGCTTTTTTGTCTCTCTAGTGAATGTTGCTTTACTAGTTATTTTATGTGATACTTCATTCTTGACACATAAGGGTGAATTAAACAAGTCTTTGTTGTGAACTTGTTCCTTTTCGCACTATTAGCTCATAGCTATTTACACACTATAAATCATATCCTGGGTTCCTTTTCTTTCTTTTCATCTTCCTTCTACACTGAGTCACTGGCATTTGCTTTCATGAATCCTCTGTGACCTACTTCTATTTGTGAGCAATTAGTACATTGGTGGTAAAATACTCCTATCCTAGTATGGGTGTTTTTATGGGGCAAAGTATATGCAAAATTTGTTTTCATAAGTTGCTTGTATACTCTGTGCTGTGTTTAACCTTTTCTCTGTATTCTTGTGGGATACTGTATTGATGTATAGATTAAGGTCTAGTACAGAAAATATGCTAGGTGTAGAAGTTAATTTTAAATGTTCTTATGGCCTTGATTCTGTGTTGTTGGATTTTCATGAGAAAATAAGGCGTTATTGACCACTGAAGTGGTCAGGAGAGCTATAAATGAGAAATCAATTTTACGTGACTCTTGGTAAAGACATACTATGAATAGATTTTGTGGACCAGATTAATTCATGAAGGTACATTTCACTTCATTGAAGCTCTGCTTTAGGCTTATGGTGTTGAATGTATACTGTTTAGTTGTTTTGGTTGTTTTTTGCTAGGATGACACTTCTGATTTTCCAGTTTCACTCACCAGGTTTTTACTAGGCATAACCATGTGGATACATTTAAAGTCATATTGCATTTTAGTTGTGCTGGATCACCAGCTATGGGAAAGAACTTGGAGTATATCACTGCAGAGAAAAGGGATTCCCCTTTCCCAGGTTAATGCATCATCTCTTCTCAGGGCCTGTATGAAAGGTCACAACCTGGCATCATCGTGTCTTAATCTCCAAAAAGCTGTGTTAGATAGACTTAAAGGATTCTAAAGTTGTACAGTATTTGTGATTCAGTGACTTAAACAGATGAATCATTAAAGTGGCTTAACATGTCAAAAGGAAGGGAACGTTGGATGACATAACATGAATGCTTTATCAGTACTTTGTTTGCAATGGCCTAGATAATTTGTTTCTGACCTCACTGAGTAATCCAGTCACTTGAAACATATGCCATGGAAACTTTTTTTTTGAAACTGTGTCACACTAGTTTTAGTACTATAAATGTGTGGGTCTGTCACAGCAAACTGAAACACAAAAGTCATCTGATTTTCCTGCCTTGTGTAGTGCTTGATGATTAATCATTACCAAAAAAAAAAAAAAAAAGGGAGTGGATGTCAGAGGCCTTGTGTTGTCATCCCTACTGATGACTATGCCTGGAGATGTTTGAATTTCTTCACTAGAGATTATTCAGATGTTCCCAATTACCTCACTGTGACTTTGCAGCAAAGCAGTGTGATGATCTGCAGGTGTAATAGGTTGCCTTCCTCAGTAGGTGTACTGTCATGTGGAGCTGAAGTTTGCTCGCAGACCTGGTCTACATGCTAGGCTTTATACAGGGATAATAATTTGAGCCGTAGCAAGCCAGGTAATTTTGCTGACACAGCTTTGTTACTACACAATTGCAGTTGAAAAAGACAGCTTGTATTCTCATGGTTCATTTTTGTTTCCTTCTGGGAAAATTTGAACCAGTAAAAAGCCTTTTATGCTATGGTGTAACCTACATCAGTAGAAGGGAGAATATGCCTGTGTAACTATACCAGTTTTGATACACAACTAACTCTTGTAGATACTGTATATTTATTCAGAATTCATGGGGAGAAGAAAAGATTGATGTAGTTTTGTGAACGGTGTCAGCTGTGTGCCAGTGCACCATTTTTTCCTGTTAAATTTCTCATGAAGCTTCGTTAAATAAAAAATAATACAACAATTATATCTGTTACATAAGCTCAGTCTTAATCTGGGGAAAAAGCTAGATCAGACATAGCCATTTTTATATTGGTTATTTGTTGGTTTTGTATTAAAGGGATGTAGCTGTGTTTGGGAACTCCAAGGGCAAATAGACTCTAATTTGTTGTAACTTCGTATGGCTGGGGAAGGCCACCCTGCTGACTGCAGCTATATATGTAGTAGAGTCTTAACGTCATGGCAGTGGAGTGTTTGGCCGCTTACATTTTAGCATAACTTTGCAGACGTCTGGTTTCTACAGAACAAACAGCCTCTTCATGAAAGCCACCGTAGCCGGCATTAATTGATGCCCTCTGCAGTGTGCTCAGCAGACACCAATAGCTGAATGGCCACAGTGAATGTGGTGTGTTTTTTTTTTTCACCTTCCCCTGGGAAAATAATGCTTCTAGATGCTCTAATTATGATTTAATTAAAAAACTTTTGGTCAGCTCTCAGGGGGAAGGATGGAGAATGTGAATCTCGGTAAAGAGAGGGGGGCCTTTTGTTTACCAACTGAGTTTCTGCGTTACAGTCAATGTGTGCATGCTCAAATGTGGGACACTGATGGTGCCACCAGAGGTCTTGTGGGAACAGACATCGTTTTCAGGTTGAATGCCTTCCACTTAATTGTTCATATTCAGTTTCCTAGCCAGTAAAGGGCATAGTTTTCAAACACCCATATTTTGTCCTAAATAACATTTTGTATTTTTACATGTTTTTTTCTTTATTTCCTTAAGTCTAGTGTATTAACCGCTTATGCATTACTGACTAATTATGTCCAAACAGAAGACAGTACAGAATATTAATTGTAAAATATTTATTGCTTGTATAGGAAGTGTGATGATTTAGTTATGTAATATTGCCTCTTGCCCCTTTTAAAACCTAAGAATTGAAAAGGAACAGGAGCATTCTTCCTGTTAATTGTATTGATTTCTTTCAAGAAAGGTGCAAACATAGAGTGCATTGTTTAAAATTAGGCATTTATTGCAAAATTTTTGCAACTCTCATATATATATGAAGAAAGAAGATAGACCTCACCAAATAATGCCAAATCTCAGTAGAAGGGGTGAAACTCATTTCCCTTGTGTCAAATTAGGCAACTGTGCTTCATCAGTGTAATGCTTCCCAATCTGTGGATGTGTATCCTCACTTCTGGTTCTCAAGAGGTTAAATAATAACTTTATGCTCTTACTGGGAGAGTGTTCCTGTTAGAGACTGTCCTCCTTAAATGCTTTTCCCTCCTTTGTTTTTCTGCCTGCCCAAGTGGGAATCCTGTGCAAGGAGGAATAAAGGAATTCAGACTCTTGTCCTACTGGGTTTGATCTACTGTGAAGTTTTCCTTCAATCAGGTGCATTGCACCTGTTCATCCTTCAAGTCTTTGGGAGTATTTGCAAAAGGTTTAAAGACAAAATGTTTAATCCACCATGTGCACCCTCTTAGTTTTGAGAGATTGAGAGCTACTAGGTTCATCTAGGGAGGAAAGAAGAAGTCTTGTTCTCTCTTGACTCACTACTCTTTTGAGTAAAAATTAATTGTTTCTATTTTATTATAGGAGAAAGGAGTCAGTTGTAAATATAAATTATTTTAGGGATTAAACCAGAAGAGAACTACTGGATTAGAAAGTATGTGAAATCTATCTACTTCAAGAAGCTCCTAATTTCCTATCCTTGAATTTTTCTAATAATCCAAGAGTATTAGAAAAAAATAATTAGAAACGTGGGGTGGGGGGGGGGGGAAGAAAAAAAGGAAAGCTTAAAACTGTCCTGAAAACACTGAAATAATGCAGGAAAAAATATTTCTAGGACCTTGTCTTTCAGTGGCTTTTATCCTGGGGTGGGTCTCTGGGGTGCAGTGCAAAGCAGACAGTGTTTCATGTGATAAAGGGTACCATGTAGACTTTTGTTTTAATAGGCTTCTGATTTTTTTTTATGTGAAAGTAACCTTGGCAACAAAAGATTTTCTGATGCATGCAAACCAGTAATTTCTGAGGTGTCCCCTAGACATCTGCTGAGGAAGCAGACTTCCTAGGCTGGCTGCTTGTAGTTAAGTGATAATTTCAAAACATAACAGACTTTAACCCATTGAAACTTTATGAATATAGACACAATGCACAAAACTTTTAGCCAAGAGAAGCTACTCTCCATGCTATCTGGGGAGCGTATTCAGTGCTATGAAGAGGTCTGTCTGGTTTATCATCCTGGCTCACTGATCCCTAGATACATGATAAGTTATGAACAGTGGAGCTGTAGTGCTTGGGAAAGCCACCAGCAAGGAAGAAACAAAGAAACCCAAGAGGAGGTACGTCTAAGTGGAAAATGGAATGAGAAAGCTGGGGAGAAAGTGACAGGGTTTCACTGTTGTAGGTAACTGGATAAACAGGTCTTCTGTCTGTAGTTTGGAGACACTCCCAGGTTTTATCTAAATTCTGAACTCTGCTGACCTCTGTTTTAACCAGAATTACAGAAAACTAAGGATATGTGCTTGGCTCCTTTGCTGTACTGAAGTGGCCTGGGGACTTGGTTGTGGTTAGTTCTTGAGTCTAAATGGATGTTGTTTAAAGGAAATACGGCTGTAACAGGACACATTTGTTTATTGGTTTAGTTTGGGTTTTTTTGAAGGTCCTGACTGGGTAGAAGTTGCTGTAGATTGACTGCTCTGTTCAGTGTAAGTGTGGAAGGGGCTGTTGTTCCCCATCAGCTGGGGATGGAAAGGTGAGGAGATCCCTCAGCTACCTTCTATTCTAAGCCTGGCCTGCTTGTGTTGTGAGCAGCAGTGAGAGGGCACCAGCCTAGCTCGCAAACTAGGGGCAGAGCCAGTGGCAGACACTGCCTATGACCAGTGTCTGTGCTGTGGCCTGGCAGACAGCACTACAACCGGAGGTGGAGCAGAGGCTCCAGAGATAATGCCTTCCAACATCCTGATTCACCTCCATCTGCTCCGCGGTTTCTCCCAAACTATTAACAACCAGCAGTGGTGCAGAGTGAGAAACATCTGCCCCCAGCCTGGCCACTGCAGCTTGTAGGAAATGTCTGGCTGCATCCTCTTAGCCCAAGAGATGCACCATCAGGTTGTAGTCTGGAGTAAAAATCTGGAGTGATACAGGTTAATATGAAATGGCAGGGAATGGCCAGGAATACATTGAGACCTCTTTTGTGAATCTCCTGCTACAGCCTGGGTAGGCATGCGCTCTGGTAAATAGGGTATTTCCTGCCTAATGCAAATAGTTTCTGCAGGGTTGTCTACTATGCAGGTTGAGGCACTACTTCCTTTGGTTAACACCTCCAAATTAATGACGCTTTGATCTTAATAGCTGTGATGCATGACACTTTTTTTTTTAAGGTAGCACTTCTTAAATATTATAAACGCATCACAATGGCTCCTGAGGTTTTTGTGTGGTTTTTTTCTTTTTTTTTTTCCCAGTTAGGCATTTCTGCCCTTTTTTTACATGTCCTGAATTATGTAGCATACAGATAATCAAACTTACGGTAGAGATATTTAATTATGTAAATTAAAAGTGAATTAGGTGTTTTATGAAGAATAAGGAAATATTTCAAATTTTTCTCCTGTGTAAGAAGGAGAAAAATTATGGATTGAACTTGCTTACAGTAAAAGTGAACATAATCAGTGAAGCTGAATACTCTGAACACACCTAACTAGCAAGTTCAGTTGAGAAGGCATAATGAAGGATCAGTTTATTTGTTTTGTAATACTTTGAAGTGGTGGAAATTGAGAGGCCTTCTACAGTGGGAGAAGTCTTTGTAAAGACACCCTTCCTCAGGTCTGACCATTTGAGATTTGGCAGATATTTTTGCAATGCTCTGATTTTTCCTGGTGGCTGTTTTTGCAATGGGGCTGCCAGCAGCTGCATTCTTCGTCTTTTGTGTCGTGTTCATTATGTTTTGATATTTCTTCAGACGAAAGCAAGCCTTACTTAAGTTGACTAAACCTTAAATACAGAAGAGGAAAATCTGAATCCGTACATTACAACACGTAAAATTTAAATCCTAATACCCTATTTTTCCTAATCTGTTACAAACTAATGTAGAATAACTTCTCACAGAAAGATATATAATAAATAGAATGTTCAGTGCTGTGTGTGATGTTGTAATTGTAGGATTTTAGATATGTGTCTTTATATAAATATGTGCTTTATGCATGTAAATATGAAGGTATATATGTAGATGCTTATACATATATATACCCATCTATATGCATGTAGCAAATTTGAAGAGTGTATATGCACACCTATAGCCTAGTACAAATATATCAGAAAATACTCCTAGATGATAATAAATGGATATAAGTGTGTAATACTGAGAGACTTTAAAAGAATGAAATGAAAATTATGGTTATTTATCATGGTATATTTTACTTGCATTCAAATGGTTTGTACACTTCTCTCAATTATTATAGCACCTTAAAAATTTAACTACTTCAGACTAAGAAATATCTCTCAAAATTGTATGCTTTTGCTTCCTTACTCTTTGGTCTTTCTTAGCTGTAAGTTGGACCAGGATAGCAGTGATTACCACTGGGTGAACTCTTGATTCTCCCCATGTATCCCTAACTCCACAGAATTCAGTGTTCATATTCTCGCACAATTTGTTTTCTTCCATAAAGCAGTCTAGGTGAGTGCTGGTGTTAACTGGAGGCCGTGTCTTAATTTGACTTTCTAGGTCTTGAGATGCTTCATCAAATACAAACATAAAGGCTCTTTTTGACAAGGGAGCTGCTGTAGTATCAGTGTGTGTCATCTCTTTATGCCAGCTGGTTTTTGCATTTGTTCCAGTTAATGTTCCACAGAACTCGTCTGGATTCTGAAGAGCTTGGAAATACCCACTGAACTGCTTTTTAATGCAGAAGGCTTCTTTAAAAGCAGCAAAAAACCAAAAAGCCAAACCTAAATTCCTAAAAAGCCAAGCTAAATTCCATTTAAATGTTTTAATATTTTTAAGTGCTATGTGCCGTGCTGTTACTGTTGCTGAAGACAACAATTATGAAGGCACAGTGTACCTAGCTTCATAACAAGTTAAATATAACAGAAATATAATGAAATTTAACTTTCCTGTATAAACAAAGTAACCACATTTCAAATCTTGCTAGGGACAGCATGTTCCTGCTCAGGTAGTTTTCAACTATGCAGTTTTAACACCAGAGAAGTTATAACTACCTTTTCTATCCCTAGAGCATTATGTGATGGCTGGTCTTGCATTATTAGTGTCTTCTACTTGTTTTGTCATGAGTACTTCTCATGGGAAATGTTGATTGTAGCAGCTTGGAGTTGTGGGTCTGATACTGGAACTGGGTTGAAAGAAGAATTCACCTGCAGTGAGATATGGTGAGAAGACAGGGTAGGGAGGAGAGGTGTGAGTGAGCAGGATTGTCAAGTAATGAAGAGTAGGAGGTAAGGCAGAACCTTACCTGTTGAGGGGGGGGGGGGGGATTTGGGAAAAAATTAATTGGATTCCAAGATAAGGAGGAGTGCCATTGCTGATACGGTGTAATGTCAAATAGTTCAGATAGGTAGTCATCCAGGACAAATAAAGTCCAGGGAGAATGTTCCTGGGGCAGAGAAGAAAGCAAAGGGCAACAAATACAAGTTTTCTGTTCTGTTCAATTTTGTGTGCACCCCAAAGTTTAGTTATTAAATCGGATTGGATCTTTTTATTTGTTCTTTGTTCTCCCTGCTCTCTTATTCTTCTTAGGAAAAGAAGTTTTTATTTTTCCTTTTTTTCCTTCAGTGTTCTGAACCCTGCATCTTACCTGCTGCCTAGCTTGCTAATCTCTTCGTTGCATGCAACCTGATCACAACGTGAAATCCAAGGCTTAGAGAATTGCATTTTGCGGGCTAGCGCTCTGTGGTTTACCAAGGTTTATGTTTCCCTAAGTTACGATTCCTATAGAGTGTTCCTGCAGTGCTATAACTTTCCTGCAGACAAAGAGCCTTTATTTCGGGGCTGCCTCTTATCAGTTGGTTTATCTTGTCAGATTTGAATGGGAGAAGAATAGTTTTATGAAGACAATAGAAGAGGAAAGTTACTTGATGTGTTCAGAGATCTAGAAAAAAACTGATTTTGCCTGCAGAATGGTTTTAACTTCTGAGATTCTTTTATGTATGGAAGATTGGTATTTTAAGGCTAAATACAGTTCAGTAAGTAATACTTTGATACTTCCTTAGAGCCACCCTGCTTCCCATTTGTGGTGTTCTGGCAGCTTAGATCATCTTTCAGGGTTCCCCGAAGGTTTGTTTTTTTTTTAATCCACAAAATGCCTCTTCTATAATAGCAGTATTTTTGGGAAGGAATTGGGTTTCACAGATTACACAGAATTGATAACATTGTTTCAAAATCTTTGTGAAACACAATTGAAAAACAAAGCCTCCAGTGAGAGCTCTAGGATGAATTTGTGCTTTAATGAAGGGAGTTTTTACCTTACAGTAGACTGTGTATCTTTTATTTTTTATTTCTCAGTAGAACATTCCATTTGAGCATGATAGCAGAATAAGTTCTCCATACAGCTACAGCCACATCTGAGCAAATAGCAAGGATTTTTTTCCTAAATAGCAACTGGGGGAAGATTTCTCATTATTTGAGGTTTTTAAATTTAAGGTAATACCATCATACTCACCAGAAGTAGTTCTTAAAAATCCACACCCTCCAAAATTTTGGAATAATTTTGTGCATTCTTTTCTTACATGGGTCTACAAAAAAAATTATATACTCATGGGTTAATTAATTAATTGAATAAAATAATTAAGTAATATGGCAAGATTTTGTGCAATGTTCACATGAACTTTGCATTAACCCATTAAAGAGTTGGGAATGGCAATTTTGCTGCTTCACAAAACATTTTCAAAAGGGAGAGTGGTCTTAATGTTTGAGTTAAAAAGTATTGAAGTATTGTAGGTATCTTCTATACTGTTTTCATATTCAACTTTTAATCTTTTTCTTTATTTCCTCGTTTTCAGTATTACTTTGTATTACTGTAGATCTGTTTTTCTTAACTGTTTTTGCTATTGAATTACATCCATTCCTTTGCACTTTATTCAACTTATACCACATAAAAACTAATCAGCTTTGCTTTCTGGCTGTTACATAGAGATCATAAAGTTATAAAATTAATCTTTGGAGACATCTGTAAATGTGATCTGAATCTGCTTCCCTTGGAACCTGCTCAGATAACAAAATGGTTTTAGTAGTCTGGGGTTTTTTTAAACCTTTACAGAAAAATTTTGATTGCAGTGCTGTGAACATTAGCATATTCAGTTTATACACAGCTAAGGTCTCTGACTTCAGGATAGTATTTTCTTTCTGCATGACTGTTTATAATGTTGGGGATTTATGTTTGTGAGAATATTCTTTATGGTAGAGAAAGGGAAAAATTAAAACACATCTACCAACAAATATATAAAAACTGTATGATGTATTTAAGAGAAGTACCTCCTTTCCCAAGTTTAATAGATGTGTTAATTTGCTGTTTATCTCATTTAATGATCTTGTGATATGGGAAATTAGTGGCTTTGTAGATGAAAAATGTATGAGTAAAAAAATGCATTCATCTTCTTAGGCATCATCTGTTCCATTGACAAAAGGCACAGATGTGAAATTTATCTCAATAATTAGATTTATAATTATCATTTTTAGACTGATAAATCTTACTCTCTCTGACATGTGATTTCAAGCTACAGATCATGGAACAGAAATAGCTTTAGTCGTTGGTGATTGTAAGCTTGAGACCATGTTTCATATTGTTTATTTTTATATTATGTAAAATGTATATGGCAGAGAAATAAACTGTAGTCAGAGAACATTTTGTTAATGACTCTGCAGGGGAGTGCTGGTCTTTGCTTAGAACAACAAACATGCAGGCCCAAAAAGTATCCACTGTACATTTTCTTTAGAAACTGCTGCGTTTGCCATTATCCATTATGATCGTAGACTTCCTGGACACGCCTACAAAACCAACAATATCTCTGATTTTGTAATAGGAACATGGAAAGTCCATGAACACAGTACCAGAATCTCAAAACACCCATGTGTGGTGTGTGCTATATTTTTGATACTAATGTCTTCTTTCCTCTGTTTTTGCCCACAGCTGCAGAACAAGTAACAGGAAGAGTCTGATGGGCAGTAGTCAGTCTCCAGCTCTGCCTCGGCCTCATTCACCACTTTCGGCTCATACAGGTGATTTCATAAGTATGCTACTACTCCTGTTATAATATTCCTAGAATATCTGTGTAATTAAAGGAAAACAGACTCTACTCTTCTTTCCCATGTTTGTAATAGCAAAAAGTTGCACACCTTTCCATCCAAACTTCTGTTTTATATTTAGAGCCATAAATCCTATGTTACACTCAGAAGCAGTCAAAAATATATAACATGGATCATATAGCTATTTTTATTTCCCCACCTTGCATTCTGATGCTTTTTCTCTTCCCCCTACCACTCCCTTTCTTGTAGCTTGCACCACATGTTGAAGGCAGTATTGGTGAGAGGTGTATTAATTCCATTCCTGTTGCTTTTGCTCTCTAGGATTTATAGCGTTAGGCATTTTGCTGGTAATTTCTGTGCTTCACTTTGCATGGCAATAAATTGATGATCATCTTTTAAAACACCTGAACCACCTAAAGATTGAATGAATATCCATAAATAAATACTTTATTGATAATATTGTCTTAATATTAAAAAAGGAACATGTTTACCATATCAAAACACACTTCCTTAAAGGTTTATTATCTCCTTATATCTTTGGGGCATTGGCTGTAACTACATTCCAAAATGAAAGCCTTGCACCAGTCCTTTTGTAGTCAGTGACACGGAATACTTTGGAAAACTGCTCTCAGGTGGATGCTAAATGGGAAGATGCAGAGTTTCACATGAGTTTTGGAAGGCACTTTTCTTGTTGAAGCAACATTGTTAGAGAAAATATGGTGGTGATTTTCACTCTGAGCAGCAGCTGTCACAACTAAGAATGTAGGCAACATGAAGATTTATGAAGAGTTCAAGACAGTAGAGCATTTAAAACAGATAAAGAAAAACAAAGTGCAGACTCTTTTAAAACTGAAAAATTAGATGTTGGAGTATTTGGGATTGCTCTTTGGGTCTCCCAAGTATAGAAATCACCATTTGGAAGATAAGATCTGTGAATACCGTAGAAAGTGTCTTTAGTTGTTCTGTGCTAATTTGATGAAAGCAGTTACAATGCTTACTCTGAGAACTGGCATGTCCGATGCTATGAGTGACTATACCACCTGTTTGGAAACTGCTACCTTGGACCTAATAGGCTTCAGCAGTATGCACTGATTAGCACATGTTATGCGGGATCTGGATATAGGTTGTGTGTTTGATAAATATTGAAGAGCTCCTGTCCAGCAGTGGACTTGGGCTTTCAGTTTTGAATTGATTTCTCAGACAATAAGAGGGGAATCATGTTAAGTGTAAGCAGTTCTTTTCCATAAGCAGTATGTATTGTGTATTCAAAAATGTATTACAAATGTTTGGCAATTTCTCCAGTTACACAGGATACAGTATGTTCCCTTAGTTGGATACATTCTTCCAAGTTATGTGTGCCAAACACTTTAGTAGCACTAGGAATTCTCATATATGGGATGAAAATTTGCATGTTTATGGCTCTGGTATTAGCTTGCCTTCATGAATAGCTAATTACAGTAAATATTGACACAATCATTGACTCCTTGCTCAGCTGGCTGATGTGCTTAGACAAGTATGTACATCAAACCCCTATGAATGTCATCCTAGTCTGCAAAAATAAAGATGCCCATTTCGTAAGTTAAAATTGTCCTCTACATATGTAGTAGGAGTTCAGTGTTTCAAGTGGACCTGGTGTTCTTGTGTGTTGTCAGAGTTCAGTTTCATGCAAAAAATCTTCCCAGGTGATTTCAGGCTCAGGATGTGGCTGCATGGGTGCTCACAGCTAACTTTGTGAGACTATTACACAATTGCTTGTCACTGGGTGTGAAAGGAAAAGACCTGATTCTTGAATCTGCCTTTTAGGGGATTCAGTCTAACTGATGAAGAACACTGGGAACTTTAGCCACTTGGGACTCTTTCAGTGCCACCTGTCCAAGAAACATTTAGCTTCTTCACATCACACCTTTTGG
This sequence comes from Myiozetetes cayanensis, assembly GCF_022539395.1. Classification (NCBI taxonomy): domain Eukaryota; kingdom Metazoa; phylum Chordata; class Aves; order Passeriformes; family Tyrannidae; genus Myiozetetes; species Myiozetetes cayanensis. The sequence continues at coordinate 49,192,034 of NW_026087631.1, forward strand.
TGGGTCGCACTTCCCTTACTAGATTATGTGCACCAGTCTTCCTCAGTGTGGGACAGGTTGCAACAAACCCAGACTGTCAGTTTTCCTAGATACTTAGTTCATGTTTCACCTTCTCAGCATTTTTGATACATTGAGAGTTATTCTCTATCCTCTGTTCTCTTCTTTATTTTTGTTTCATGTTTTTGTTACTTTGCTTCCCACTTTAGAAAAAGCCTGATATGCTTCTGTGAGTTAAATCAAAAGAACTGATGAAGACATGTAGCCTCTGACATGTCTAGTCCCCTCGTCTAAGCTTCCCTGTTTCTTGGGAATCTCAAGCATACTGCTTAAGACACAGAATTTTCTTCTGTATCTAGAGCAAGGAGAGGTAGTGCATTACAGGTCCTTTGTAGTAGGAAGAGGAGCTATTTTGGGCAGAGACAGAACATTTATGTGTCAATCAGCTGGATCCTGGCTCAAGTAGAAGTCTGTCCTGCAGTTCTCATTCAAATGTGATTAGAAACGTGTTTTGGACTTAATTTTTATATGCTTGGACATAGTGATACGTATTTAACAGCATTTTAGGCCAGAAGTTACGATGTCTGACTATTTCTGTTCATATGCTGCAAAGTTATGTTATATTGTCTGTTCATGTCTTGCAAATTTGACTGAGTTCGGGCTTGAAACATCAGACTGGCATGACTTTGGCCGCCATGGCTTATGTTCTGACATAGTTCTGAGAGTAATCACATTTGCTTCAAGGTGAGAAATTAGAAGGAAGATCTCTGAGGCTATTTTAAAGGTCTGGGCATACTTTGAAGTCACTTTGCTTTGCTTTTGGAGAGGAAGTACCTAGAGATTCCTTGTTGGGCATATTCTGATTCCATGAAACATGAAAAAGAAAGATATCATCTGCTGGGGTTTGAGTAATTCAGATGGGAAGATGGATACACATGACCCTTATTGTTCATGCCTTTTAAAAACCATTTTGGTTTCTGGTTTCACACCATCAATGCTTTTTCTGACAGATGTGTTTTTCTTTGGATACTGGATCCCCCTACTGTACTCTGTACTCTCAGGGAACTCCATCCATCTCTGGGGAGAGCCTGCTGTTGCCCTTACTGAAAATAGTTCCATTAGTTGTTCTTATTTAAGTGCACTAAATTCTTAATGTTTGTACCAACTTAGTTGCCAGCTGGGGTTAAATCACAACAAAGGGATAAGGACCTGCAGTAACAACTCAGTACTCCAGAGGTGCTCATCCACTTGTACCACCCCCCTTCAGTGGGGAGAAGAAAAAAAAAAAAAGTAAAACTCATGGATTGAGATAAGAAAAATTTAATAATTGACATAAAGTAAATTAAAATATAATATTGCTACTGATGATAATGATAACAAAAATAATAATTGTAATGAAAAGGAGAGAGGAATAAAATCCAAGAGAAACAAGTGATGCTCAATACAATCACTCACCAGCTGCTGATCAATGCCCAGCCCTGCTCCCAGAAGTGATCAGTCCCTCCTGGTCAGCACTCACTGTTTATATATTGGCCATGATGTTCTGTGGTATGGAATATTCCTTTGGCCTGTTTGGGTCAGCTCTCCTGGCCGTTCTCCCTCCCAACTTCTTGTATACCTGCTTGCTGGTGGAGCACAGAAAACTGAAAAGTCCTTGATTCAGAGTTAGTACTGATTAGCAACAACTAGAACATCCATGTGTGCTACCAAGATTATTCTCATCCTGAATCTAAAACACAGCACAGTACCAACCACTAAGGATCTTTAGTGTTATCCTGGGTGCTTTGTGTATAGTCCTAATGAAATTGTTGGCATTGCTTGGGAATTCATTGCCTCAGAGGCATCTGAAGTCATTATTTTCATTCCTTGTGAGGACACCCTTGAATGTAAAAACAGCCTCTTCCCTTCTCCATTAATTCATTGCTTATTGGGACAACAGGCAAAATATGCACCTAGTTACCTCTGCTTACATGTCATACTTGAGATGGGTTTTATTGGGAGCACTAGTTTAAGCTCTGTTTCTAGCCACCCCGCCCCCCGCAAGACCTCACATTCCTGAGGGCAGAAAAGTTCTATGAATCCTCTGTGTCAGCTGTAGCAAAGGCATGTGATGAATCTCAAGTTGGAGCACTCTTAGAATGCACTGCATTAACCTTAATGCCAGTATCTGTGGTTTTTCTCAAGAATGATTTCATCTTTGATATCTGCAGAGCAATCATTTAGAGGTCTGGCTGCACCTTCTGAAACAATGTGCCATTACTTGCGATCTCCTGAAGAGCTTCTATGTAATCATAATCTGGTTCCAGTTAGCTAAAACAGAGTGGATGTGAATAGTAGTGCTCTGTTTTGGAAGAACACAGTCATACTTCTTCAAGGTGCGTTTTATTCCCATGTTCTTCCTTGTAGTCCTGTTTTTCTCTCAAGTATGGTCTGAACTGGAGGCACCAGCTACTCTGTAGTTAAGATAGACAGTCTTTGAAGAGAACCAGTGGCCCGAGTTCAGGATGACAATAATTGCCCTTATGAGGAAGTCATATAGAGATCTCTGCAAATTTCTGCCTGTCCCCAGTTTTCATTGTTTGCTCTGGAGGTAATAGAGGATCACTCCTATAAAAGAGTCTGTTGTTAATCTGTTTAGGGTTTGTCCAAATCAGCTTGCATCTGTATACTTATACTGAGTTTTTTAACTGTCATCTGTACCGTGTCAGTTGTGCTCAGACTCACGTGTTAGGATGGAAGGGAGGAACAGTGAGACAGCACCACATGGATGAAGTAAATAGATTGTGCAGGGCACAAATAAGGCATGAGTAACATCTGTCAAAGAAGGGCAGATTCGTTTATAAGCATAGTGACCATAAAAGCTCATGAGCTACAGTAAAGACTTCTTAGATCAGTAAGTAGTGCAAGTCTTGGGAGCACATGGAGAGTTACAAGGTCTAAGACTGAGGGTTAAAAAGCAGATAAGAAAAAGGCAATGTGTACCGCAAATATTATATATCTATTATGTCATCATCATCATGGCTAGGCTTCACAAGTGAAGATTTGAGAAGGGCTCTACCCACACTTGCTGCAAGCGCGCTGATGGCTAAAAAGGCCAATGCGAGATAGACGTCTGTTATGTACATTAATTACTAATACAATATATGTAATGCCACTTTCCTCTGTGAAGGCCCCATGGAGATAATTTGTGCCTGGAAAAGTCAGATTTTTAGTTTGCAGTCGAAGTCTCTTGCTATGGCTTATACATGTGTGTAAAGGTCACAAAAGATTTCAAGAAAAGTGTCAGCTTTCACTGTGTTTCTTATGAAAATAGAAGACAGATCTGTGCCAGGTAATTTCTTTGGTTAGTTGTTTGACCATCCTTTGCCTTAAGTATCTCTACTGGAAGCTGTTAAACCTGCCTAAAGATCATTTTAATTTTAATATGAACTCTTGGATACATTCAGAATTCTGGGAAGTGCAGCACTAGTTCAGACAGTATTTGGTGCCCAGGTACTGTAATGGGCTTTTCTGTCTCACTGTGCCTGACGCTGCTAAGGCAGGTCATCTGCTCCACCCAACCTGTAAAGGGAATGATTATAATCTCAGCAAGTCAGGACATTAACCCACCCCACCTCAGGAGTCACAGGAGCTTGTTCCTGTGGTGATAGTAACCCCTAATGATTAATAGTCACATGTGGTGCTTTTTAATTATATCTGCTGAAGGAGTAAGATTTAGCTGTTAGGAGCAATGCTGTAAATTATACTTGTCTGTTTTGTAGTAAATGTTTTATGTGGTGCCACTGAGATGACACGCAGTAGGACAATTGCAAGATAAATAACAAATTGTTTAAGGGGGTAAAGACAGGGCTTGTGCTAAAGTGGGAGATACTAAAAAGTGGGAATGGAGGTTATCAGTAGAGTCCTCGGGTTTTCTTTTTGTGGCCAAACCTTTTTAATCTTCTCATAAGTGGCTTTGGCAAAAAATTAGTGTAGCTGATATAAATTTGGAAGACATCCAGTCTGAAATAGCATTGGGGGACTGTGTTTGAAGCGAGTGAATGATCTCAAGGAGTGGAATAAAAAAGTATGAAATCACGTTGCAATATGCAGCGCTTTATGCTGGAGGATCTGTAACATATTCTGTCTGTGGTAAGTTGTGGACTCAGCTGTTATAAGGAATTTAGGTAAGGTTTTGACAAATTTTCTGAATCAGATGATGTTTGCAAGGAGCAATCTATTGTAGCTTTGGAAATCAAATCTCAGAAGATGTATAAAGGCAGTAATTTTCAATTTAATTTGGGAAGATTTTATGTACAATGTCCTGTTTAGATTTTATCTGGAATACTCCCTGTATTTATGGTTATACATGTTCAAATGGGATAATGTGGGCAGAAAACCTGATGGGATAGAATGTGGGAACTCCTTTGTATAAGGCTGAAAGGCTTATTTGTTAGCCTTAACAACAGGAAGACTGGAAAGATGGTATGGTCATCTAAACCAGAGAGTTGCCTTTTTTTTTTTTTTTTGTCCCCTTCATAGAATCTGAAGAGAAATACATGCTGCCCATATATACCAGAAGGGTCTTAAAGAACTGTCCACTTAGTATGGCAGGGACAAACCTGACCTTTCCTATGGGATTCAATAAATTTATAAATGGGATAACAAGATGCAATTTGAGCAGTTGTCAGAACATACAAAACTTTCTTGGAAATGGATTTAAGGAGCATGCAAACCTTTCTTGCTGTAACTGGTGAAACTAATTTCTTCATTTCAAGCATAAATCCAGACTTTGAAATAGCTTGAGCTCCTCACATGGATGGATCTCAGTATAAAGCACCTGCAGAAGGATTCAAAAATATTCTGTTACCCAGCTGTGCATTCTACTGGCTGTCACTGTTTATTATGGTATGAAAGTCAGACCTGTAACTGCTGGTGGTTGATGCCTTGTTGTGTCATACTGTGGGTTCATCATCAAGTAAACTGACACAGAGGAACATATGACCCATTGTTATATTGTATTATTGTGATGCATTTTAGAAGACCATCAAATCATAACATCAAGACTTCAAGCCGGATTTGACCCATCAGGAATTCAGGATAACAGTTATAATTAATCTGGTATTCCCTCAGTACTAACAGAAAGTCATTGCATCTGAAACTATTTATTTTGTAAATAGACAACATCCCTCTGGCAAAGACACAGGACTTCTTGAAGATACTTGCAAAACAATCACAGTTTAAGTAGTCTTGATGTAGTTTTCTTAACAGTAGTTGCTTGCAGAGTAGTTCCCTGTGTGTTTTCATGAAACAGTATTGTTTTGATATGTTGATTGCCTATTGATTTTGTCTCCAGAGGATGCTGGGTTTAATTACCTAATGCCTAAGTACCAGTCCAGTTTACTTTACCATATCAGAAACACTGACAGTAATCTTAGGGTTAGATGCCCTCAGACTGTGACATACAACAGCTAGCAGATCCCAAAGAACAGCGGGATTTGGCTAATAAGCAAGTGCTGCACATATGGGCAGAGAATTAACTGACACTCGGTTTTATTTGAAAGTCTCCCTGCTGTTGAATTGCAGATAGGTGGATGAATGCTGTGATGAATGAAGGTCACCTATAGTACTCTGCTTCTAACCTGTCTTGCTCTTCTGGATCACCACACCCTAGCCCTGTTATAGCACTAGCTGTTTCTCCAGTCATTAGGGATTTGTATTTAATCCCTTGTTTCCAGGCTTGTCAGAGTTCTTAAGACTTCAAGATAAACCTACAGGATTTAGTATCCAGGTATTACGTATGTGGCATCACTAGTTTTGTTATTTTAAAAGCTGGTTTGCCATTGAAAGTAGTGCTTGCATGTTCATTTTCCTAATAACAGGATCTGATTCTCTTCGTGAGTAAGACTTTGACTTCTTCAGGTTTTGCCTGTAAGGAAGTGATCTTTGTTGATTCTAGCAACATAGCTGGCAGCATTGTGTCTCCACAAATCCAAATGCACTGCAATGGCTATAAAATTACTGCATTATTTAACCATATTTTTTACTTTTATGTGAAGATTTTGCATATATTCTAACTGATGGACAGTTAGGCATGTCCTTGATATGTGATAAATACACGTTTATGTAACTTTAAAAGAGCTACTAAAGGAAAGGAATTGGTTGACAAATGCTGATTCGTAAAACTTTATCCTGTCAAAAGCTGGTTCTATATCACTGTGTTAAGCCTAATTCTGTGCTTTTCTGCCAGAATTCAGGGTAGATTCGTTGTCTTTTTTACTTCTTGTCTAAGTCCACAGTACACTCCAAATTGCATCTTAGTTTTTTCTAGTGCAGTAGCTAAAGATGGTAACTTTGTTTTATATGCACAGTGTTACAGTTCTCTTTTTTTACCTTATCTTTCGTGAACAAGCTTCTGGTAGCACCAAAAGAAATCCAGTTAGCTGTTAAATTAGATGACCTATTGCTCTTAGTAATTTGGTGTTTACAGTTTATGCAGTTCAAGAACACATTGTATTGGTCCCCAGGAAATCTGTGTCTTCGGATTCCCTCTGCTCCAACCCATTCACGGAACAAAAATTCTTGCCACCTTGAAATTATTGAGACCTTCAGAAGTGTCTGAAGGGTAACAAAGAAGCTGGGGTATTGAGGAGAAGGAGAGAATGTAGGAAGGACATAATTCAGCCATGGAAGATAAATGGGCAAAAAAACCTTGGAGGTACTGGCCAATGAGAGTGGAATCCTTGTCTCTTGGGGTGGTGGGAAGAGCAGCTGCAAAGATGTGATTTAAGCACAGATCAGAAACCATCTTGCACCTACTTCTAGACAGAAAAGGAGGGGGGGGCGGTGTGGGGGTGTGTGTTACTCTCTGTGTTTGCAGCTAATGGCTTGACAATTATGCTTCCTCCTATAGAATTAATGAGATCTGTTATAGGCATCACTATGATAAATGCAGTGTTAATTCAAAAATTTGAATAGAAATCAAGGCCACTGGAAGTCCTTTCAAGGATTCACTCTATTGTACTGGCCTTTTCATACATGGGTAGTAATATTCCCCTTTAAAATTTCATGTTGATTCTAGCTGGGTACATAGGATCTTTTTTTTAATCTATTGCTTATTGTTGCAGTCTCATTTATGTCCAAGAATAAAATGCTGCAACAAATATATTAGGTTTTTTTTTTTTTTTTTAAGGTGTTGCTGTTAGTGTCATTGTAAGGAAATGTTTAGGGAAACATTGATTGTGAGATGTATGCCAGTGCTATTTTAAATTTAATCCTTTTGGCTTTGGCTGTGGATTTGTTTGAGATTTTGACTTTCTTGTTTATTTGAAGTTTGGGAGTTTTGTTTGTATTTTGTAGTTTTTGTGGGTTTTTTTAGGGGTCATCTTTATTTCTTCTTCAGATACTGTAGGGGCTGAGGGGTGGAGGTGGCAGGAGCAGCTCTCACCAGCTGCTACCTGTCCGCTCATGCTGGTCTGCAGGAGGTCGGATCCTCTGATATGAAGAAGTAGCAGACCCTAAAGTTGCAACCTGTTCACAATGTCCAGTTGCTTTTCATCACAAAGGGCCTTTCCATGCCTCAGTCTGACATAACTAAGGGAAAAAAAATCAGTTCACTGTGTTTTATCTGCTTGTTTGTTTTGGAGCTAGCCAAAAAAACCCCAAAAAAAACAAACAAAAAAACCTCCCCAACAACAGCAAGAAAAAACTAAAAAAAAAAAAAAAAAATCACAATAAAGCAACTGTAGAAATGCTGTATAGCCCTTGTGTAAGGGCTAAATCACTTTGTGATTTTTCTGTCTTTCAAATGTTTTATGTGATTAAACCCCCCTTTTTTTTCTGACATTAAAATGCTTCAAGCTAATGTACTGGGTTTTTAAACTTTAATTCTGAAATTATTTTGAGAATTTTCAAACTAAAAGACTAAATAAAGGTTCTTTATGAATTATAAAATCCAGTAACTAAAAATCCAGTATAAATGAAATGTTAATTGAAATGAGATTCTGTTTCACAGTTTACATTCTGAGAGACTATGAGAGAAGAAATTCTGAAGTTTATTTCTAACCTACTGGAAATGCTTACATTAATATCCTGAATGGTTTTTAGTGGGTTCTCCCCACCCAACCCTCTAATATTTTTTGTGTGTATTATCTCCAACAGGAAACAGTCCTCAAGATAGCCCTAGGAACTTCTCTCCCAGTGCCTCAGCCCACTTTTCTTTTGCACGAAGGTAAGAGGTTGTATGTAGTATGCAACATCCCTTCTGCATGGAGGAAATGATGTTGGACCCAGATATTAAAAGTTGATTGTAAATACATCTGTCAGGTCTATTGCTTAGAATAATAAACATTAACTCACTTATGTAAAATCTCCTAAACCTCAGTGACAACAAAATTGTACTGAATAAGTGGTGCAACACGGTCATACCTTTTTGAATTAAAAAAAAGAAAAAAAAAAAAGACTTGATTGTCATGAATCCAGTTCAGACATTATCTCCTCATCCACTGAGATATAGGGAAATCTTAAGCTATATAAAGGGGTTTTTTTACTGGTGTAAGAAGTGCATTGCTTATAAGAGCACTGTAATTGATTTCTTGAGTTCAGGGTCTGATTTTGCTGGCAGCATTAATACTATTACCATACCTTGAATACCTGTCCTTGACCTGTTTCACAGTCTATACCACTGAGATAATTAGCATTGTTATAGGAGTGTTGTGAGAATTAATTTATATTGGTTGAATTTTTAAAGATTTAAAGTGAATTTTAAGTGATCTATGAAGTAAATTGTTATTAAATGATCCATAACCAAAGTTATGGTAGGACATCATGGGAGACTCTCTGCTTGTTCCCTATCACTTAACACTTTGTCAACCTACCTCAAATAATAAGTTCATTAAGTCTGTGAGAGTAGGCACAGTTTTTATGTTTACCCAAGAGTATATACAAGAAATGAAATTAGAATGCCTAAGTAGTGTCATGGGTGTAACTGTTGAATTTACAGTGAGACATCACTTGCCTCTAAAGTTTTAGTTACTTTATTTTGGGAGATCAGTAAAGTGGCACACACAGGTTTTAAAAAGTAAGTGCAAGGAAATGGTTTAACTTCTTTTTTTTTAAGCTGCAAAGGTTTGAAAACTTGTGTATTTCTTTCATCTGAATCTAATTCATCAGTGACAGTAGATCTTGTCAATCTTTCTGATAGCTTGTGATGCTACTTTTTTAATCAACACCTTAAAAAAGTTGAGGGTTTTTTTTTGAATCTGCTTTCTCTTGATAGCTTTTCTTTTGTCAGAGATACTATCTCACCACAGATTACATTTGTACGTAAGTGTATTTTTAGAAAGATTCATTAAATCCAGAAATAGCTTATAATGGAAAAAGCAGATGTGAAAGATAAAGCGTTGCTTAGAAATACAACAGCCAGGAAGTAGTTTTCCTTTCCCACCCATAATCAACAGAAAGTTTAAAACATTATGTTTTTGCAAAACTTAAAATTCAGCATGGGGAAAAAAAAAAAGTATACCAGTGGTTCATTTGGATTTTAACCTTTTTAGAGCCCTATAATGAGCTCTAAATAAATTCCTTAACTGAAGAAATGGTAACAGAAGTAGTTTCTTTGACTTAAAAATATTTCACTACTTCAGTGGGATTCAAGAAACATATTTAGAGCAAATTTCTGTAGAAACTGGTTTTCTGTCTTTGTAGTGAAAATGCTTGATGACACTGAAGTTTAAAACATCTTTAATGTAACATTTTCTTAAGAATTTGTTTTGTAGTTGTGTTGCTGTTTTTATATAACCTGTGATAAGATGCATTTTTGTCATAAAATGGCCTGTGGTCAATGAGAGCAGTTTTCAGTCTTCTGACTTTATGCCTTTTTTTTGTTGTATTTTGTAAATTTAATGAAAATACAAAGGAAGGGAAAAACAAGCCTGTGTGGGTATGAGATACAGCAGGTTGAAGAAACAGGGGCAAAGTGGTGTAGGTGTGTGGATATTCCTTTTCCATCCACTGTGACCAGTCAGTGGGGATAGCAAAAAGATGGGGAAGTGAGAGGGAGGAAAAGGAAATGGTTTTGAAGTCTCCTGGGAAGTGTCTTCTAGTGTAGCTGCTTCTCATCAGCCACTGGCCATGTTACGCTGCCACAGCAAAGAGGGCTACATCAGGGAGGTGGTTGTCGGCCTCTGCCATGCAGGGCTCAAGGCAGCCTTCCCCAGGACCTTGGCAACAAACAGCAGAGTCACCTTTTGTTGCCCGTATCTGGTCGAATCATCAGTGCCCAGGAACAGTGCCTCTGGAAGCCACTGCTTCTGCTGGTACATACAAGCCTGGCATCCACAAACCTATGGGTAGGTGACAGATTCTTCTTTCTAGACTTGTGGGAAAATGAGTAATTCCATACTCTGGGGCAGAGACAAGTTGTGTATCATAATCCAGCAGAAAATGCTGTACAGGCTTCCTCTGCTTTCTTCCTCATCATCCCTTATGGATAACTCCTATTCTCCTACCTTTATCTCCCAGATAATTTTCTGTGATATCCCATTCCCACTCTTGGTGGTCTTCCTGTGTGATGCAGGAACCCTGTTCACTGTGAGTTACTCAGTAAGGAAGTACTTTCTCTCTCACAACTGCCAAATAGATGGGTCTCACCCATTTTTAAATACTGTCTAAGTTCTTATTTCAACTGTGAACAGCTTTAGCTAAGCCAAATGAAGAGAAAATTACTTTTGGAATAGTTTGTTCATCTGGAGGTGTCTTGTATATCTGGGTGAAGGAAAGAAGGGAGAAGAATTACTAAATTAAAAATGAAATTATGAAAGTGGAGGAAGTTTTTTTTTGGAGTTCAGTATTTGATACAATCAGCAGACCCTCTAGCACATGTGCTCTTCATATTTTAATACTAATAATGCACTGTAGTTTCTTTTCTTACACTTTACATATTCAAAGTCTCTGAGCTTTAGTTGTAGTTTGTGGTTGAATAAATAGTAGTAAGAACTAATACCTTAGATTAGAAAGAAGCAAGGAGGTTTTTTAGACAGTTTTCTTAAGGAAGGGAAGCTGCATCAAGAGGTTTAAGATTCCCGATTTGACATGACTTCAGTTCTTCAAAATTACACTATTTGTGTAAATCAGACTTGAAAGATTGTCTTTGTACTAGCTGCAAGACAGGTATTTGATTATCTTTTCCAGTCATACTTTTTGTTAATAAAAAATTATGTTTCATGTAAGTAAAAACTTATGTTTAAAATTTATATATTATTTTGCCTTTTTTTTTAACATACTTGATACAATTGTACTCCAGTCATGGGCATCGAAATGACAGGTAAATGTTACCTTCTCAAAAATTCTAACGTGGCTCCCATAGTTGTTTATTTGGTTTGTGACTTTGAATGTTCAAATTCCATGTCTGTTGTGTAGCTCACCTCAGGCAGTGAAGAACATAAATTGGTTTTGATTGTAATTTTTGTATTTTATTTTTTTATTCTGAATGAGCATGATTTGTTGCTGCAGAATTTTTTTTCCTGACTTACGTATCTAACATTTAACAAGTTTAGATTTATCTAATCGTTCTTTGCAGTTATTTGACATTAGCCTACTAGTTTGTTGGTATCCTGTACTGATGCTACTGATGCCACTTAAGAACACACTACCCTTGTATTTCAAGCAGCCTGTTCTGGTTATCTGTGGTTCAGAGCATTATGGTTTACATTTATTCATAAGATTTTTGATTTGCTTATTAATTTTCATCTGATGGACTTTAAGAGTTGTAAACTCCCTGTAGTCCATTTCTGTGTGTATTAGTTAGTCCCCAGTTCTGTTTAGCTGTTCATTCACTCTGTGGTTGTTTCATTTCATAGAATTTTAATTCAAAAAACACACTAAAAAATAATCTGTAAGCCTAAGTCATCCTTGGTGAATGCTTGTTTATTGTGGTCCCTTGTGAAAGTATACTGTTTATTAAAATCCTGTTTGCATCATGATTTTGGAATGCAGTTTTACACAGTAATACTTCCACGGATGTTTCTGTGTTAGGGTACTGCAGTGTTCATTTGACTAACCTCAGTTTCACAACAGGACTGATGGTCGCCGCTGGTCTTTGGCTTCCCTCCCTTCTTCTGGCTATGGTACAAATACACCCAGCTCAACTGTTTCTGTAAGTATCCACTTTGCTGTGCTGGTAGATTTCTCCTATGTGCTTTAACTTCTCAAATATAGTATGCTTCTCTTAAAAGAAGACAATGTAGTTTTTGTTATGGGTAATAGACTTGGAATTAATATGTGATACGAAACTGCTTTACTTCACTGAAATAGAAGACTTTCAGCAATGATGTATGCTTTGCTTAGAGATACTTTCTGGCAGTGAGTAATGTTTAACTGCCCCCTTTCAATCTGCCTTATTTTAACCATATGGTAGTTAGGTATCAAGTCTTAAGTGAGGCTGCCTTGATAAAAAAAAAAAATCTATGACGTGATTCATCCATCCTGAGTCAGACTGCTGTCTTAAGATGGGATGAATTACACATAATGGGATAAGTCTAACTTATTAATTTTTGCATGTTTGAGCAATTGTTTTGATGTGATTTTCTATCAGCCCCCCTGCCATACATGTACAAGGTGACTTGTGATCCATGCCATGGGAGTACATGATATCCTGCTTTAGTACTTAGGAGCTGGGCAGTGGGAGGAGTATCAGTCTGTACATCTTGTGCATCTCTATTCTGTAGAGGAAGTACTGACTCATGTTACAACTTGGAACCAAGCTGTTTGTTGTGATAGTCACACCTGAGAGACTGGAGAGATAGAGTTGTGGAGGAAGCCTGCTTCAGAAATAGCAAATAGTTGACATTTTGACAGTTACATAGCATCTTCTACAGTCAAAGGCTTGGACTGTGTAGATCCAACTATGGCTCTTCAATGTTTTATATATTTAGCCTTACTTTTTACGTTTTATGAATGATATTACTACTGAACAGGTGAAGAACCTTTTTCTAATATCCAACCTAAATCTCCTGTAACACAACTTCAGACCGTTCTCTTGGGGTCCTCTCATTCATGATCACAGAGAAGAGATCAGTGCCCGTCCCTCTTCTTCTCCTCATAAGGAAGTTGTAGACTGCAATGAGGTCTCCCCTCAGTCTCTGTTATTATATTTTTGTCCACAAAGACTTCTGGGAAGACAATTTTATCTGTCTTAAAGCAGACTGAGCAATTTCTCTGATCTCAAGAACTTTTCCTCACTGATTCCCGCACTGATTTTTAACTTGTCCTTTCCTTTCTGTGTAGATCTTGCTTTTACCAAGTAAATTTCTTGGTTTCACATTAATTCCTTTACACTTTTCCATAGGGCATATTTGTATACCTCTCATGGGGACTAGATGAAATGTGCTGTATTCATCTAAAATATATTGTAAAGGAGGTTATATCAGATAAAAGTAATAGCCATAGAAACATCGTTGTTACAAGAAACAGACTTGTACTAGAAATGAAACTAAAAGCTGTGTGAAAAACAGATCAAAACACAGTTTTAATTTTCTGTCCATATTCATAGCTTTTCCTTTGTCGTCTTCAATTTTGAAATGGTAATTCTAATTCAAATATTTAAGTTTACTAGATACTGTAGTCCGCCTGGAATGTGAAGCAATTTTACATGATATTTGCATTTCTTACAAAAATTTATAGCACTGTTATTTATTGACTTAGATATCTTAACTTCTTAACTTCTACCTTTGTTGATTTATCCCACAATTTTTCCTGGCTAAACATAGTGTATTAAATAGATTAAATAGATAAAATTAAATATTAAAATAGATTCCCTAGCATTGAACAAACATTTTCTTACTTGTGGAAATAATGTTTTTCCAATAAATACATTTGCATTTTATCGAAGAAAGCAGCAGTAGAGATTCATACCATTTGTATCTGTGATGTCCCACCCTTAAGGGGAAAGGAACACCCAGGACTCATAGATGCTCTGGGTCAAAAGAAATGAGAAAAGTCTTGACAGTTCACAAAAACTCATAAAGTTTTATTAGTAAATTACACACTTGGTGTGGAAATTTTTATGTTAGTCTCTGAGCTACTATACAAGCACATGGCAGTGGGTTTTCAATAAAGGGGTATGGTGAAAAAAAAAGAAAGATGGGAAAAAAGAAAGAAAGTGAAAGATATCACCAGTCCTGATTTCATCGTCAGTCTGGGGTTCTGGGAGTACCCTTGGGCTTGGGAGGGGGGTACCTTTTTATAGATAAGCTTTCCCCACCCTGAAGGCGGGTTTCTTACTCTCTGTGTAAATTAGTTACCGTGTGCAGTCCATTCTTTCCTTTCTGGAAATGGGTCAGAAGGCTTCTGGGGGGTGGGTCTTGGCTGGTTCTTGGGCTGTAATGTATCATGCATAACTGTGTTATCTACAGTATCTTATGGTTAGTTTTTTGTTTTGTTTTGCCCTAAATCCTCTGATGCTTATGGGCCCTACAAAAGCACTGGGACAACCTTTGAATTCTAAATCTAGTACTATTTCTTCACTTTTTAGTAGAGATGTTTTTCACTTTCTTCTTTTACCAACTGAATGATACGTGTGAATCATAAAATTAAAACTAGAAGTACACCCATCTAATTGGTTTCATATACCTTTTCAGAATCTGGAACAGAGCTAGCACTGTACAGCATTCTCCACATTATTACTAATTCTTAGAGGCAATGAGAGATCATTTCATACATCAACCTGAGTGTACCTACAGAACACTCCCATTTCCGTGGTATATAAATAAAATTCACATTCATCTAGACATGTATCAACCAGAGAACAGAAATAGTTTTTACACATCACAGTAGAGCAGAACTTTGTTCTTTACAAGCAACTGAAAGTCAAAGCAGGGCTGAAGTGTCCGTAGTTACCACAATTATTGTTAGGTGAGTGTAGCTCGTGATATCTTGTTAGCCTGTTTATCTTTTTTTTTAAATTGAAATTGGAGAGATTGATGGAATTACCCACTTAGTGGATAATTGTGGGTTTAGAAGTGGTGCAAGTGCTACATATACCGGTTCTTACAACAGAGTGGAAGTTAAAATATCTTCTGCTAAATTATTCAGTGTAAAAGAAGCTCTTAGTACATCATACTCCAGCAAAGTTGGATCAGATCATGACAGTTACGAGATACAATTGAGATGATTGTATCTTCTAGAAGAGTAAGTCTATAAAACTGATAAAGTGAAAGAATACACAGTTGCATATGATTGCCAGGAGATTATACTGTTGGAAGCTTATTGGGATGAGGAAGTAGGATAAGGAGATAGGAAAAGAGACTTTAGGGTTGCTTTAGCTGGTATTGGCTGCAAATTTGCTGTTCTTTGTTGGAAGAACAGTTTGCATTTCCATAATGCATTATGGTTGTACATATTAAAAATATTTTAAGTTTTGTGTGATTTTTGGATCAGGCATTCTAAAATGCAACTGAGAGTTGTTAGCATTAGGAAGGTTCTCCTGTTGGATCTAAACTTTCTGATACCTTTTTTGAGGGGAAATGTGATATCAGTTGTTTTTCCTACTGATCTTCCCAGAATCTCTTTAAACCAAAGAGTTAGAGAATGATTTTATAGGAGTAGCCATCTGTGATATTCTTTATTGGGAAATTTCCCTGTGCTAGAGTATTTTTGATCTTACAGAGCATGGGTGTAGGAATTGTACTGTGAGGTTAACTGCAGCAAGCTGCCATAGTGTGAGATAAGAAAAAAATTGCCTATGCTGTGTGCTTAATGATGCATGGTAATGTGCGAAGGCAGAATTCCATACATGACTTACTGTAACTTAACAAGTTACTACGTGTCATGTGGACTGTGGTAAATTCTTGATGTGCATGCTTTATAGCCCACAGTAAAGTAAGGTGACACAGTGTTGCTAACTTCAGCTTGTTCTGATGTGGTGAAACATTCCCATGTAGCCCAGTCCTGCTTGTTAATGCCTTGAACTATGTACCTGTTCTTGACAAGGATATCAGATCTACGCTCATAGAAGAAATTTCAAAGTTCTGTGTTCCAAGCATCTATCATGGCTCAGGGAGCTAGCAATAAATACAGTAAAATATAATAGTGTGATCATCTGCACTGCTCATGCAGAGCAGCTGTATACATGAAATCTTGCGAGGATAGTTATTGTGGTACCACTTCCAATTTCATACCTCTCTGTATCCTCTAGTTTTTTACTAAGTGGATGGCTTTTAGTTTTTGTCAGCCATATATCTTGTCTTGATAAATGTGTCAAGTTTTCTCATTTTTGAATGTACAGGTTTTTATAAAAGATTAGCATATGAATTTTTCAGCAAGAATTTAGATTGTATTTAATTTTATTTTTAAAAGCATTAGTAATGCCTTAAATATGGTTAATGACATACCTTTATGGTGAAGATTTACAATTAGCATTTTGACAGTAAGTTGTACTCTACAGTTATCATACTTATGCTATTCCAATATTTAATTTTCAGCAGACTCCATTTTAACTATTCTTATCTGTTGTTGATTGTTATTGACATCAGATGTCACCTTTGCCTTAGGAAATTTAAACTTTTGAAATGCAATGTCTCTGTCTTCTGGGACTGCAGTTTTGGGTTTTTTAATACTTTATATTTAGTTCGTGAGTTTTAGGCTAATTACTTATTTTCTCCTTTAAATTGGTAGTCAGGCATGAGAAACAGTAACTGTAGTTTTTAAATAATAAGACTATATTGATTATTGAGCACCAAATGTGGTCTTCAAAATGTTTTTTTTTTCACTCTGATAGAAGCTTGTGTTCTGTTCTGCTCTTGTAGTCATCTTGCTCATCCCAAGAGAAGCTACATCAGTTACCATACCAACCGACACCTGATGAACTACATTTTTTGTCTAAACATTTCTGTACCACTGAGAGCATTGCCAGTGATAACAGGTGCAGGACAACTGCAATGCGCCCTCGGTCCCGAAGTCTCAGGTAAGTTTGTATATCTGAAAATAGGAGTTGGTTCTAAATCCACGTATTATAGAGCATCATGGTTGTGTATATTGGAGGTGTTTACATACAGAAGTATGTAACTGAGGCTGAATTCAGGTTAGTCCTTTTAAATACTTACTCTGGTTTTGATCGTGACTTACTTCAGTATTGTTAAGATAGGTCTTAATGTGAAGGCAACTAACCTGCAGACACTATCTCGATGACCTAGTCATTACTGTTCTGGTTGTAGCATTCCCTTTCTGAATTTATGTACCTATGCTGTTCTCAGTGGATTTGCTGTGGATGTCTGTAATGGATTGTCCATATCTGTAAAAGGACACACCATTGTGATTATCTTGAGACAAAGTTTAGTGTTCATTTTTGACCTTTTAGAAAGCCAGAGCGAGTTACAGAATCACAGGATGATTTAAGTTGGAAGGAACATTAAAAATCATCTTGTTCCAACCCCCCTGCCATGTGCAAGGACACCTCCCACTAGACCAGGTTGCTCAAAGCCCCATCCAATCTGGCCCTGAACACTCCCAGAGATGGGGCATCCACAACTTGTCTGGGCAATGTGTTACTCTATCTCACCCTGCTCACAGTAAAAAGTTTCTTCCAAATATTTCATCTAAGACTGCCCTCTTTCAGTTTGAAGCTATTACCTGTTATCCTCTCACTACATGCCCTTGTAAAAATCCTTTCCTGCTTTCTTATGTGTCCCTTGTACCCCCTAGAGTACCTTGTAGGTACTGGAAGGCTGCTGTAAGGTTTCCCCAAAGTCTTCTGTTCTCCAGGATGAACAACCCCAACTCTCCCAGCCTGTAATCTTAGAGTAGGTGTTGCATCCCTCTAATCATCTCTGTGGCCCCACTGTGGACTTGCTCCAGCAGGTCTGTCTTTTTCCTGTGCTGAGAACCTCAGAACTGGACACAGTACTCCAGGTGGGTTCTCAGGAGAGAAGAATAAAGGGGGAGAATCACCTCTCTTGACATTCTCGCCACACTGCTTCGGATGCAGTCCAGGATGCAATTGGCTTTCTAGGGTGCAAGTGCACATTGCCAGGTCATTTGTAACTTCTTGCCACCAACACCCCCAAGTTCCGCTCTTCATAACTATTCTCAATCCATTCTCTGCCCAGCCTGTATCCGTGTTTGTGATTGTCTCAATCCACGTGCAGCACCTTGCACTCGGCTTTGTTGAACTTCATGAGGTTTACGTGGGCCCAGCTCTCAAGTGTATCAAGGTCCCGCAAGATGGCATTCGTTCCCTCCAGCATGTCAAGTGCACCACACAGATTGATGTCATTGGCAAATGTGCTGAGGGTGCCTTTGATCCCAGTGTCTGTGTCCCTGACAAGGATATTACACAGCACCAGTCCCAATACTGACCCCTGAGGAATACCATTCTTCAGTGGTGTCCTCTTGAACACTGAGCTGTTCCCAAGTGTTTGACTGTGACTATCCAGCCAATTCCTTATTCACTAAGAAGTCCATCCATCAAGTCCTGTATTTCTAGTTCAGAGACAAGGATGTCATGGAGGACAGTATCAAATGATTTGTACAAGTCCATGTAGATAACATTGGTTGTTCTTCTGTGCTGCACCCACACTATGATGTAACCCCATCATAGGCAGCCACCAAATGGGCAGGCATCATTTGCCCTTAGTGAAGCCAGTTGTCTGGCTTCAATCACGTATTTTTCCATATGCCTTACCATAGTTTTCAGGAACATTTGCTATATGATCTTGCCAGGCACACGGGTGAAAATGATTGGCCTCTAATTCTTCAGGTCTTCCTTATTTCTCTTTTTAAAAATGGAGGTTATTTTTTTGCTTTTCTAGTCATTGAGAACTTCACTTGACTGCCATAGCTTCTCAAATATGATGGACAGTGGCTTAGCCTCTTCCTTCACCAGCTTCCTCATAACCTTTGGATGTATTATACCAGGTCCCATAGTCTTGGGCACCTTCAGGTTGTTTTGATGGTCTCGAACCTGATCTTCTCCTACAGCTGGTGATTCTGCCATCTCCCAGTCCCTGTGTTTGTCTTTTGCAAGTTGGGCAAAGTGGATGGAGCAATTGCCAGTGAAGAATGAGGCAAAAAAGTGATGAAGTCCCCCAAGCCTCTTCATTTCCCAGGTAGCCAGATCTCCCATTTCCTTCTGGAGAGGGCCCACATTTTCCTTTTTCTTTCTTCTATATCTGTTTCTTCTATCACTGACATACCTATAGAAACTTTTCTTGTTGCCATTGACCTCCCAGGCCAGACTTAATTCTATCAGGGCTTTAGCTTTCCTAACCCGATTCCTGCTCAGACATTCTCTCTGTACTATTCCCAGGCTACCAATCCTTGCTTCCACCCTTTGTAGGTTTCCTTTTTGTGTTAGAATTTGTCCGGAAGTTCTGTGTTCATCCAGACAAACCTCCTGGCATTTCTGCCTGACTTCGTTTTTGTTGGGTTGCATCACTCCTGACCTCAGAGAAGGTGACGGTTGAATATCATCCAGCTCTCATCCAACCGTAAGGATTACAAGCTGCACCGTTTCATGGTCGCAGCAGCCCAGCCTGTCTTTGAGCTTCACATTCCCCCCTAGCCCCACTTGTTGATGAAAATGAGGTCTAGCATAGCACCTCTCCTCATTGATCTCTCTATCACTTGGAGAAGGAACTTATCAGCAACACATTCCAGAAGAAACCTCCTGGGTGACTTCTGCCCTGCTGTGTCATGAGCTCTCTCACTCAGCTCCTCATTTGTCCATAGGCAGAGCTCCACGCTCTTCAGCTAGTTACTGACCTAGAGGGTGACACCCTCTCCTCGTCTCCCATGCTTGTCCTTCCTAAAGAACTTCCATCCTTCTATTCAAAGAGGCCAGTTATAGCAGCAATTTCACCACATCTCCATGACGCCAGTAAGACAATAGCCCTGCAGGCACATGTGCGTTTCTAATGGCTCTTGTTTATTGCCCATGCTCTGTGCATTTGCGTAGAGGTACTTAAGTTGAACCTCGATGAACATACTGCTTACTGCTTGAAGTGGCTGTGGGCATCCCTCGTTGGCCCTGGTATCAAACTGGTAGAAGTGGGATGGATTGAAGTTCCTGTTTCCCAAAAATTTTAATTCTTCTGCTAATGCAAGAAAACCCTGTGATTGTGTTATGATAAAGTCACTCCTAGAGGATTGTCCTCTGTGTTGGGTCCTCTTCCTAGTCCACATCTTTCAGGCCAGACTGCATGGGCCAGTGTCCCCAACACAGGAAATTCATACTGAGATTTTTTTAAAGGTCTTTGTCGTGGACAGTGAGGCTCATGTTAGCAAAAAGTAGTTATGTAGGTTAGCTGAGTCGTTGGGTATCCTTTTTGGATTCTTTTCCTCAAAGTCTTGTGCTTCATATACAGGCACAAAGCCCTGGCTTTGATGGACTCATGCATATGCGTGACATTATTTCTGGGAAGTTACTGCCTTTATCTGCTAGTCAGATGGAAAATAGATTGTTTTGATTTTGTATTTTTTAATTATCTGTTTAAAAAACCAAATGAAATGCAAACAAGCCCATTGCTGACTTTTTCTCTTGTAACTGCCAGAGTTCTTTGTCAGATCTTGCTATTTTGCTTGTATGTAAACTTGAAAGACTCAGGTATAACCGTAACTAACAGTTAAATACATTTCTGCTGCCCTTCTGAGAAAAAGATGATGTTCAGAGGTGTTACAAGACTACTTCAGTCTTGAAATGTATGTACAAACTTAGAAAAAAACATTGTTAGCAGTTAGATGTTAAGTATAGTAAATAGCTGTGAGGATTTGGACAGAAATAGCAAAAGGAACCAGATGTACCACTGATGAAAGAATGAACCTTTCCAGTGAAGCTTGTGCATTCTGTTGCAAATAAATCATACAAAAATATAATAACTATACTGAAGTTCATGCTGAGACAAGTGTAATGGGATAATTTGCTTTGCTTGTAGCCCTGGACGTTCTCCTGCCTGCTGTGACAATGAAATAATTATGATGAACCATGTCTACAAGGAAAGGTTCCCAAAGGTAATGAATTATATTTAGCATACCCAGTATCCAAATTGATAGGCAACTTAGGCTTTAAGTAAGTGGTGGCTTTGTTACAAGAACTGGTGATCCAACCTTGTAATGGCGTTCATAAAGTATCACCAAACTCTTACTGCAAAGATAAAATCACAATATAGAAAATCCCATCTGAGAACTGGGCATTTATTTGGCAAAGCTTCCAAACTAGTTTTGAAGCGAATCATGCTGGTAATATATTCTGCGGATTGGCATCTGGTGATGCATTGGATTTCCATAGGTGCTGTTTACCTGGGACAAATGTGTATTGACTTATTAAACCAAAACCATTTTCTCTTGCTAAGTCTTGAGAAGCATCTGGTGTGATAAACCTGCAGATTCCTTCCTTTAGTGGCATTTCTTCATTTTTCCAAACATCTTATATGCATGTATATACATTATATGCACTGATTTAATTGTGAAGATCAATACACAGTTGTGGAGGTTTGACTATGAGATATGAGGACATTTTGCTCTCCTGTCCAGAGGTCGTGAGTTCCTAGATGCAAGTGTAACTTGAAGCACTGTGCTTCTGGTTGCTTCTAGGATTTTGCTGATGGCTGGAAAATAAAACAAGGTACTTTTCCTAAAAAGTGAAAAAAAAGGAAGAAATTTCTTTGAATTTCTTCCTATAAATACAAGGAGAGATTTGTCAGGATTTTCAGAGCAATTGAGCAAAAATCTGAAGTGTGAACAACCCACTCATCTCAGAGTTTCAGGTATGAATGAAGATGTATGGGATTACTTTTTAATAATAAGAATATCTTTGAGGGTTTTTTTCAAAGCATCTGCAGTTCTGTGAGGACCAGACGGTTGGTTCTGTAAAATCTGCAGACATCTGGGAACCTGCAGACACATTTGGCAGGACCTGTGAGCCTGTGGTGCTTTTAATTAGTCAGTTGTTCATTCAAATTGCCCAGTGTAATATTTTTGTCTGTAGTATTTGCAGTTTTAACAGAATAAAGCAGACCCCACGAGTTCTTTTATTTATTTATTTATTTCTACTTTGGCATTGACTTAAAAGATGAAAAGTTATGGGTGCTTCTTTGGTTCTGTTTAGTGATCATCACAAGATTAGTGCACAGTTAATCACCAGTTGGAGATAAGGGGAGGAACTGTAAGTAAAACAGTAAGGCTTTTGGTTTTCTGGACTGATAGTGTGGGGAAGTGTCATCTGTCACTTTGTCTCTCAGTGTGCTTGGTTTTTTGACATCAGTCATTTCATGCATTCCAACTGGGTAAATTCTTAGGCAGTACAGAAATGTTCTAGAATCAGAAATAAGCTTCTAGGCTGTTAGTTTCTTGTAAAGCTGATTTAATATATTGCATAACTACTTGTCTATAGGCCACAGCTCAGATGGAAGAGAGGCTTCAGGACATTATAACCAATCATTCTCCAGAGAACATCCTTCCCCTGGCAGATGGAGTTCTCAGTTTTACCCACCATCAGATCACAGAACTGGCTCGAGATTGTTTGGATAAATCTCACCAGGGCCTCATCACATCACGATACTTCCTTGAATTACAGCAGAAATTAGACAAATTGCTACAGGAGGTATGAGCCATGAGACTGTTTGCTTGAAAAATGGGTTAAACCTGTTTGCCTAAGAGTTGTGTTGAATGGTGTCATGAATCATGACTGTTCATTCAAGTAGTTGTCAAAGTTGTATTCATATCTCTTTTAGTCTGCATAATAACCACTAGAAAAATGATAAGGCATCCTAGTATGCTGGACTGGCATAGATGGGTTGTAAAGATTTCAGAAACAACAGCAGTGCAAGTTATAAATTGCTTGCAGAGGTGTGTGCATAAGCCCCAGAGAAGAATGCTTGCTGTTCCATTTGCTGTAAATAAAAGAGGAAACATGCACACTTTGCTTTTTATCAACCCTACTGATTGCCTGCTGTGTTGAGAAAGCAGTCGGCAACCCTTAGCTTTTCGTCAGTAAGAGATTATTTAATTATTTACTATTTCTAACATTCCTTTCATAATTGAACTGTTTGTTAACAGAAATAATGTCGTTTCTAAAAGTGTTGAAACTTTCATAGAATGATCAGCTGAATGAATTAAGAAGAACTTGAAATTTAACAAATAAATGCACTTTGTCATAAGTCGTTGCAGTTTATTAATGTATCGTTTTTAAAACAATGAGTGAGTCATGTAATATACTAATTTGTTTGTATGGGAACTGATACTACATTATGACCCAAAGTTGATCTGATAGACCTGCAGATTCAATATTAACTTGAAATCTTCCAACTGATATGTTAAGATGTGGTACCCGTCTTAATTTATGTTTTCTGTTTTCTTCCGAATGCAAAAGCAGTTGCTAAAGGTTTGGTTTTGGTTGTTTTCCTATGCTACTTTTTTGTTAACTTCTGCTGAGTAAATAGGATTTCTGCAACTGATGTATTTTAAACTTTTTCCCTTCATACAGCAATGCAAAACTTAAAACATCAGTGATTCATTTCTGGATTACTGAAACCCTGTTTTTTTAAACATTAAAAGTACATAGAGGTTGCTTGCTAGTCAAGAGGAAGTTTTGAGCCAGTGACCTTCTTGTGAAATGATCGTACTTTTATGATGCAAATTGCAGGTGGAACTGACCAGTTGATAATGTCAAAATACAAGGAAACATGTCCAAGCTAAGACTGACCATATATTCTTTAAAATGGCAATGTATTTGAGTGAAGTTTAGTGTATATGTTCACTCATTAACATCTTCCCCAAAACCCACTAAAAAAAATACTTCAGCAAATTATTCTTCAATCTGCGTATAAAGCAGTGCATTATTAAAAAAATTTACCAAAACGCTCATTTTTTCATCTTCTATGATGCTAATTCTGTATTATGAAAACATTTCCTGTTCTGCAAAGACATTATACCTTAAAATATTCATGTGTTTGAGTCCACTGCATAGTTGTTAACGGCATAATATGACGCTACAAAACCTTTCTCTTTGCACGACTTGGTTCTGGGCACTTAGTTGTGCTATGGATTCACACGATTCATTTGTTGTCAATTCTCAGCTGCAAGGTCAGTAGAAAGCTGCATTTCCTGCAGCTACTTGGCACTAAGCACAACCTGGGGAAGACTCTCTTAAGGTTTGAGCAGCTTGGTTCAGCCAGTATTTTTTTAACTGTATGGTCAAGGTCAAGTGGAGCTGAATGTTTTCCTGCTCCATCCATCTTAAATGTAACATATATTGAAATTTTTGTTCACTTATGCACTTAAGTGTTCACAAAACGCTACAGAGGTGCTTTAAATTTTGCTGATGGTTAAAATAGGCAGGTTTTTTGTTTATAAAAGGTATTTTTTGGACTTAGTTGATAATATTCGGAGTTATGCTTCGATCTAATCAAGGTTCTTTTGAAATCTACTGCAGAGTGCTAGATGGCATTTGTGCCTTTTTCTTCTTTCCTTTTTTAAACTCCACAAGTTAATTCTTCTCAGATATTTGATGGTTTTTAAAATTGTGGTATTTATATTAAGTGCAGTATTCATAGCTTCCTGTTTTCATAGAGTTTTAAAATCAAAAATGTAACTTGTTATATGAAAAGTCCGTATTATTAGTCTTTTAAGTGTTGGTTTCATAATTCTCTTTGTGGTTTTGAATAAGCAAGAGATAATGAGAAATTTAAGTCTATAGCTTCTACTGTTCAGAACAAATAAATACTTTGCTATTTGAGGGAAGGGCTATTAATATGTTTATACTGTTTCCTTGCATTTATTGGTATTATTCTTAAATTACATAACTTGTTCTTAGAGGAAAGCATTTAAAAGAAATTTGAAATGCAGCTCAGACCATAGTGCGGATATTACCAAGCCTTCTAGAAGTATTCTTTCTGTATGAATTCTTTTATAGCATTTTCCCCCATTTGTGGTAATCTTTGTAGAACTCAGTTTTTCATTGTCTTCCTATCTACATGTACCTCTACATGGAGCCTCTCTGCAAGTGTAGTTTTTATATATTTACATATATGCCATTGTCATTTCACTATGACAATTGACTATACGAAATCAGTATCAATTTAGCATGAATGTTGCTTATATCTTCTGTTATTATTTGGGTTAGTTTTCATTTCATCCTAAAATTATTAACAAATTGAGGCACAACCTACATGTAGAGACCTGTGTTGTATTGAATGTTGTCCCTTTTGCAAAACTGATGGTTTTAATGGTAATAATACCATATAAGCTTAAGAAACAAGCAAAAAAAACCATAGATATATGTCCATTACAGGTGCTTTTATTTTGTTGTTACAGTGTTAGAATTGTAGAAATGGGTTACTTTAATTTAAAGTTAGTGTTGCTCAGATCCTTTTTATATATTCTGGCATCTTGAAATTGAGGTGCTGTTTGTATCAAGTACATGCTTCAAACCCTCAGAAGTGTCCCAAATTTCATACAAACTTTTCCTGCAGTGCATTGAATGTGGTTTCGTTTAATATCACTTTATTTTTATCTTTTAGGCCCAAGAACGGTCAGAGAGTGAAGAAATGGCATTTATTAAACAACTTGTTCGAAAAATCCTGATAGTTATTGCTCGTCCTGCTCGCTTACTAGAATGCCTGGTAAGGTCATGCTTATTATGAGTAGTGTTTTTCACTTGGTAGTGTAGAAAATTTCTGGGTTAGTATTCAAGGCCCTTTAAACATGTTTTTTGGAATATGTCAAACAATAGGGTAGGACTTCATTGTTGATGGGATCCTTTACACTTTTATTTCAGGAACATGGGAGTGTCAGGGCTTTCCTTCCGTTTTGTTTGCTTCCTTACTGTTGCAAATACTATGGTATAGAGCTCTTTTCATCAGCTAAGGAAGCTGCTGTTCGGAACCAATTGGGTTTTTCTGTTGGTTTTTTTATACTTCATTATTTCTTGGGAAGACTGTTCCTGATTTGTAATTGGTGTTCTTCCCATTTTTCTTACCAGTTTCTTAAATTTGTTTCACTTAGCAGCTGCCAGAGCTGTAAGCAGCTTGAAGTTAGCTCTGCTGTACTTGATCTTGGGAGAGTAACAGCAGAGGGATTAGGCTACCTGCATATATGGGTAGTTGATACTATACTGGGAACCAGAAGGAGCAGAAGAGTTTATTTACTTATGCACGAGCATAACACCAGTGTTGTCAGACTGCATTAATTTGTGTGAGCTGTGTGGGCATGTCTGCTTTTCTTGTCCATGCTGCAGGAGCTGGGATGGCTCAGGTGTGGGAAGTTGCTCATGCGCTCAGAGCTCAGTTATTCAGTGGAACTAAGAAACCCTTGCAGAACACAATGTATTCAGGAGGATGGTGCAGACACCTAAATATCATGTCAGAGCCAGCCTGAGTCCAACAGGCCTAGCAGGCAACCCAAGCTAACTTTGAGCCACTCTGCCTGCTGATACCAAGATCACAGTGTTGATGCTGCATGCAGGTGTTTGAAGCTGGAAAGGCTTATGTGGGAGCCACTAACATGCTGCTAGACTCAAGTTATGCCTGAAATTGTCATAACTGCATTTTTGTGGCACTGGATCTGATCTAGTAAGTCTTTCCAAGATGATTTTGACTGTGCTATGTCCCTTCATCTGTGGCACAGTTAATCCACAACCTGGCTCATTCAACTGTGGGATTTTGAGAGCTGTCTCTTTTGTTTTGGAAGTGCCGTGTCTCTGTATTCCCAGCATTTTGTTCATGATTTACAGTTCAGAAGCAGTCTAAAATAAGATATGTGCTCTGAATCAGCGTGAAAGAGAAGTTTAAAAACAAAACAAAAAGGCAGGCTTTAGAGAACATCTTAGCATGTCCTGCCTCTGCCACTGTATCCAAACTTGTTTTACTCCTTCTTCCTGAGCCCTGACAAGCTTATTCCATGTCTAGTGTGATATTCCCTGCTCTATGCACAGGGTTCATATAGCCTTTATCCACATAACCCAACTTGTCATGTGATGGTTTTTTCCCCTTCTTTTTCTACTCTAGTCTGCATCCTTCTCTATTATCACACATCCAGAAATGCCCTTAAACACATTCTGAAGGCTGACAGACCAATACTTGTTAATCATGCGTTATATCCTTCCCTTCCATGCTTGTTCGCTTTCTCCCACTAACCCTTACCCTCAGCATCATCATTCTTCATTAGCTTTCTAACTGAAGTGCTGGAGTGTGCCCAGAGAAGGGCAATGAGGCTCATGAAGGGTCTAGAAAATGTCTCATGAGGAACAGCTGAGGGAGCTGGGGCTGTTTAGTTCAAGAAGAGGAGGCTCAGTGGGGACCTCAGCACTCTCTACAACCACCTGAAAGGAGGTTGTGGTGAGGTGGGGACAGGTCTCTGCCTGCAGTGGGAGGACAAGAGGAAATGGCCCTAAGCTTGAGACAAGGGAGATTCAGATTAGATATTAGAAAAAAAGTTTTCATTGTTAGAGTGATAGGTTGCCCAGGGAGGTGGTGGAGTTACCATCCCTGGAGGTGTTCAGGGGCATCTGTACTTGGTGCTGGGTGATGGTTTACTGGCTTAGGGGTTAATGTGGTGTTGGGAGGATGGTTGGACTGGATAATCTTGTAGGAGGTCTCTTCCAGCCTTGATGATTCTGTGGTTCTCTCCTGGTGGCCTGTTTGTCCATTGGCTCATTCTCCCTAAGTGCTGAGTTTTATAGGGATCTAGTCCAAATCTCCATTCAATTAGTTCCCAGTTTCTGCTATTGGATTTTATCCTAGGCTACTTGCAGTCCCTTATCCTTCAAGTAGAGCGTTGTGCATCCTGTGTCCTTCCTTTTGCTGAATCTTCTGAAGTGAGTTGAAGGACCATGCTGCAAAGACCAGAAGTGACTGTCTCTTAGTTCAGAGTTTCAGAGCAGCAACGGCAGGGAAAGCCAGCACAGCTTGCTTCAAGTGTTCTCAATTCAGACAGAATGTTCAGGAGCTTTATACTGGAATGTGAAAACCCCGCACTGTATGTTTCTGCAGGTACAGGCAGTTTGAACAAATTTAGGCATACTGTCACAAAATAATATGTTTCTCATGCAAGAAGGTGTTAAACCTACTCCATAAACAACATGGGAATTGTGTGAACTTACAGAAACAAAATTCGTAGTGTCCCTCTGGAAACTTTTGAATAATACTGAGTAGTATTTTAGAATATCTGTCTGAAATAGATACTAGATATGAAAAACTTCAGCCTATGTAAGAAAGTTCATAAAGTTGTAGAAAATAAACCTGGCTTTATATTTTTAAGAAGTTTCATATATCATGCAGTAAAGCTGTCAGTTTTCTGAGGTCTTGGCTCAGGTGTTCATGGCATGTGAATTTCTGTTTTAATTTACCTGATAATCACATGAATAAAGATTTTACAGTTTCATGTGTGGCAAGAGCTGCTGCCAAATATTGAAAGATTTTTCTCTATTTGTACACGGAAAATTATATAGTTGGAAGTAAAGACCAGAAAATGAATTTGTTGCCTCTCGTTATTCACACCTGTGTATGTATATAGCTAGATGAATGTATTTTGATAGATACATACACACATACACACCCCCCCACACACACTCTTACAGGATTAAAACTACTTGCTTTGAAATTGCCTTGTCTTGCTAGTAAGTGGAGGAGAAGCTGTATATCTACCCCTGCAGCAGGTCAAGAGAGGATGTTTTCTTGATGAAAGTAAATAGAAATCTTGGCATACAGCCACGTTTTTGGGTTCTTCAGTGCCAAAGAGTAACATGTAAGCGAATCAGTTGGGCTTGGCAAGTCATATGATGAGAGTAAGACTGAAACAGCATGTACTGCTTACTTATCTGTTCAGATTTTTAGGCAGTTTAGCAACATCCTGAGACTTTTAAGTTAATTAAGACAGTTCTGGCAGTTTATGGGTTCATGATAAATCCTTGGCAGTAGGCTGTAGATGATGAAAATTGTTTTGTGATAAATGTAAAACTAAGATTGTTTCCATAAAACTGAAAATTCCACAGATGCTTTATTTCAGACATGTTGTTAGCTGCCGCTGCATTGATGCTTTCAAAATGAAACATGATACCTAATTTCTCAAGCGATTTTCTGGGTTGAGACGTCGAGGTTCTAAGTCCTGAGTAGCCTGAGAATCTAGGACAGGAGCCTTGTGATTCAGCATGTAGACTAAAACCATGTGCAGTTATGTTAGGGCACAAAACAAGAGTCAGGGAAGGTAGCTCAGCAGTCTGCCTGACTTCCATAGGTATTTGTGACAGAGATGAACTTACTCGAGGAAAAAATCTGTTTTGTTACATCAGTGTTTCATGACTCATCATGTTTTAACACTGTTAAGCATGGCACCGGTTTATACAAACATCTTGAAGAATGCAGTAGCCATGAAGAGGTGTTTTGATAGGAATTCATGCTGGTAGAGAGAGAAATTCTGCTAAAAAAAAAAATCTGACAAACCTTTTAAATAAAATTCCTTACTCCTTTAAATGCATTCCTATTTTTATAATCTATAAAGGTAGTAAAATTAAACCATTTCCAAGGGACTTGGGGATAGGCAGTTTTGAATTTCTGTTTTTTTGGTTACTTTTTGTTGCTTGTTTAGGCTTACCTTTTAGGTATGTTATAAAAGAGAGTTACAATATAGTCAGTTCCCAAAGGAGAATGTTTCATTTCTAGATGTGGAACAATTGGATCAATGAAGTTCAAATGTGTTTTTATCAACTTAAAATTTTGTCTTCCTTCTGAAGTTACTGATTTATTTAATTATATTTCCATAAAACACAGTCCATATATGTTGATTAAAAATACTTCAAATTTCATTTAGAAGTAAAAATTGTAATACAATATATTTACAGTTTGTTTCTGTAGTATGTTTTTGTAGGCGAGCAGATGCAGGGAGGTAGTCTTCTCTATTTGAAATGTTATTGTTGCTGTTATAGGTAATTTCATTCAGTATTGTGTGAAGTTTTGAAGGCAAAAAGCATACTATTCCTATAAAGTATGGCTCTGAAGTAATGGTGTGGAATTTCATTGCTTACAGTATGTTACAATATAGAAAAATCAGAATAGATTAATAGATTACTAGTAATAGAATAAAAAGCTATTGTTTTTAATAGGGAAACATCAAATATGTCCAGTAGAAAAGGCAAAGGATGTTTTTATTAGGCACTAAAAAATTCAGTTTCAACAGAGAAAATGATGGTGATTATTTTTCTTCTAGGAATTTGATCCTGAAGAGTTCTATTATCTCCTGGAAGCAGCTGAAGGCCATGCTAAAGAGGGTCAGGGCATTAAAACAGACATCCCTCGATATATTATTAGCCAACTGGGCTTAAATAAAGATCCTCTGGAAGGTAAGTGCATCTCCTGATAGAGCTGCAGGTTCCTAGATTCTTCCTTCTCAATGTAATTTATCATTCCGATAATCTGTGTGTGCCTGAAAAGGGTAAAGGTAAAGATGGTAGCAGATCAAGCATTTGCTAACCCTCACAATACTCTCCCAAGCTCAAAGGCATTAAAAAGGTAACTTGTTGTGTATAGAATTCTTCTGTTTGAATATCATTCACAAATGCATTGTGTCAATGATACTAGTCGTCTTCTTCCAGCCTGACAATGCAACTTTCTTATTTCAGCTCTAGCTGAAATTTACTGGCATAATTTGATGGTTATCAAATGTTATCTAACCACAGGTATAAAGGGAAACACATGCACTGAGTTTTTTGCTTTTCAGTGGCCCCAGGCTTCTGCATCTTAAAGTCTGTGAGAAAACTATCTTTCATTTCATTTATTTTTCTGGGTAATTTATGTGTACATGTTGAAAACTTTTATAGGGAGAACTTAGGTTCCAGTGGAGGTCACTGCACAATTTTTCTTCTCTGTGAGAGTGGTGAGATACTGGAAAAGGTTGCCCAAGGAAGTAGTGGGTGCTCCATCCCTGGATGAGTTCAAGGCCAGGCTGGATGGGGTTCCCAGCAACCTGGTCTAGTGGAAGGTGTCCCTCTCCATGGCAGAGATGACCTTTAAGGTTCTTTCCAACCCAAGCCATTTTATGATTATTTTAAGGACAGCATTGAAAAAATTTAAATTATTTCTCTGTCCTAGTTAGACTATCTTCTTTGCCATCCTGAGACTATGTTCAATCACTGGTGACAAATAGAAATCAGTTCATTGTGTTCAGTGCTAGTTCTGTAATTTGGAAGAAATTGGCCAAAATGCCATCATGCAAAAATGAGTCTAGCTAGTGCCAATTAGCTTGTCTTCTGTGTTAAGACCAGGACTAAGAGAGGACTTGATAACACAAAGTAATAGCAAAAAACTATGATAAACTATTTTTTTTTTTTAGCTAGTTCTTATGATGCATGATCACCTGTTGTTAAATCAAACGAGTCGCATATTGCATTTAAAACTCTTTTTTTGGTGAACTAAAGCAGTTTGTAAAGTTCAGTACTGCAGTGTTGTCAGGAATTTGGTTAGATCTAATTCATTTAGATTGGTCATTGTTATAGCCGATATTCATTCTATATTAACAGATCTAAAGAAAATCAAGTCTATTATTAGTCTACTTCCTGTCTTCACAGAAGAACTTCCTCATCCAAACTTAGTACTGTTTTTTATCTGAGATACAGATTAACAGCTTTGATGGTTTTTGCTTGGATTTGGAGTACAGCAAGGAAGCCAGACAAATTGGGAAAATACACATAAATATTGTTTTCCTTTTGGTTCTGGAAAAGATCAAGAAGTATCTTAATTCTCTGCAAGTATCTTCTGGGTTTGGTGAGCTGTTGGTCTGTCCTAAACCAACAATTCATAAATTCTTCCCTGATCAAGTACATATAAGATCATCATTACATCAAGATATAATTTGGAGTGTGTGTTGAGGGTGTGGTATCACTGACCCTGGTTCTGCCACTTGAACCTTACCATTCTGATTGATTCTTCTTGGCCACTTGGATAAAAAAGTGTTTCTCAGTATGAGTCAAGAATCTAAGAATCTAGAGTCTAAGCTAATAAAATCTTTGAATTTTTTTTTTTGGTCCAGTTTATTATGAGAGAGATATAGCAAAAAAGTAAGGAGTACTGTTGCTCTGACTTCTGTATGTGAGTGTACTTCATCAAGGACACATCTTAAAATTATAGTTCATAAACTGATATTTATATAATATAAACTTTTAAAGCATTCCATGATAATTGAAATACTCTTTGCTTTCCTGCCACCCTACAAAAAAGCGATATTTATAAGCAGTATAAATCACTGCGCAATGACTTCTTTATTTCATCTGCAGAGAAAAGCAACCTACTTCATACCTTTCTTTACTTACCTCCTTTGTTTGCTACCATAGCTGTAGTGTCCTTTCTTTGAGTGAAATGATGCATGCATTATTTGGAGATAATGCTAGATAAATTTATACTGTACTGAAAGCAATACCACAACAGATTCATCACTTAGCAGAGAGTGATGCCTGCATTTCTGAAGAGTTCCCGGAGGAGACATTTTTTCCCAAGTTTTGTAAATTACCATCTTTACCTTTTTGAATGCTGAGTCTTGAAAATGGTTTAAATCAATGAAAGAAAAAGGACAGATGTTTAATGGTATTTAGGTGAGTTTTAAAAATCTCTTCAGGCATTGCAAAATGGTTCCATAGCTCCCTGTTTTGAAAGTTGGCTCTTGGTTCCATCCCATTACTACCTACTGCTTGCAAATAATATGGATTTCTCAGATAATGGTTATTTTGCAAAAGTTTGTTTAAAAAGATAGCATTTCAATATGCTATTTGTGAAAGTAATTTCAGTTGAGAAGACTGTCAAAGTATATTATTTCAGCTTGCTTGGTTCTCTCCCATACAATACAAGTTTCATCAGCACTTCTATTTTAAAACCCCCATGTTCACAAAACTGTGACTTCCCATGGAAATCCACTCCAAGTTCATCCTGTATAATTTTTTTTCCCTTAAGATTTGTTTGTGCTCAGTGGAGATATTTTTCACCATTTATTGACTTAAAGAAGCTAAAAACATTCCAAAAATTAACACTTTAAAAGTCTGCTTGACTTTTGAAGTGACATTCTAATTTCCTCTGTTTCTTATACTTTACATACATTTTGTTTTCAGTAGTGGTTACAGATGAGAGCTACTCCTTTCAAATCTCTAGCTGTTCCAACAGAAAATTGTCTGCGTGGTTAATTTACTTTTAAAAACTGCAATGAGTGTTGTGCAACATTTCATTTATAATCGTCATATATATAGAAATATCCAGTTTAGATATTCTATGTGAATATTCAGTTATATTTCATATTCATCAATTCAGTTAACAGTCCCGAGATAAAAATGCATCTTACAGATTTCAGGTGGTCTTATCTGTCTGATTCTCATCTCATAATTATGATAAAATGTGCGTCTTTCGCTATGTAGGGGATATATAATCAACTATGTATGATTCAAGTATGTATATGGGGTCTTCTAGCTACTGACTGTCCTGTTTAGCTTTTATTACCCAAATGAATTCTTATTTACTGTCCCCCCTAAAGAACAGGGTTGGCTTAGGAGCTTTGCAGCATGGGTTGATGCTGGCAGGGATAATCTGTTCAACTTGTAGACTCCCAAAATAATACTTTCCCTGAGAATTTGTCTGTGTTATGACTCTCTAAATTATAAACTTCTAAGAGTAGGGCTTTTAGCTTATTCTGCTAGACCTATAGTGTTTCTGTGTAGAAGTTGCAAAATATTTAGATTCCATCTTTAGTCTAAACTAGAAGCTTCTGCTTTAACTGTAAAGGAGCCCAAGAAGGGGGTTGCCTACTGTTAACCCCTCCAGGGCTGAGATCCTCAGGAGTTCTATCAGATTAGTGCTGTCTTTCCCTTAATGCTTAGTTTACACACAAGTCTTGAAATTCCCACATCTCAACAGTGAAAACAGTGTTGCTCTTCATTGCTTCATGGCCATTTGAATTCATCAGTGGAAGATTACATAGGTACTGAATAGCAGATTGTAATTTTCTGGGTGCATTTTTTTTAATCTATGCCTCAAGATGCCCTGAAAATTACTTGGCAAGTATTACATGAGGACACCATTTTTAATTTAGTATTTCAGAAAGGTGTCACTTCTCAGGTTTTCTGTGCTTCACCTAGTTTTGTATTTGCTGTAGTTTAAAATGAAATTTTTAATCTTTCTTTCCAGAAATAGCTCAACTAGCTAATTGTGAGAGTGGGACAGCAGAAACTCTGGAAGTGGATGAATCAGTAAATGTAAGCTTTTCCATTATGTTGCTGCTTTTGCTGAATGTGAAAAAGGAAAATGTGTTGTGTTCCCCCCAACCCTGTCTGTTATATTTTCTCCTGGTATGGGTAAACGGACTGCATAAACATTGGTTAATCCTCACACTAATGTCATGATGCTCAGCAGGCAAAAGGCTTTCAAAAAGTATAACAAAGCTTTCTACTTATTTTCCTAGATGTTTTAGTGTCTTTAGCTTCCATGAATTTAGTGTCAATCATGTGGCAATAGCTTTACCACAAAATCCACCAGTGCTTTCTTTGTTTCTATTCAATCAATGTATTTCTTTTGCTTTTTGAAGTACTTGTAAACTGTTTAATAAAACAAAGTATTTTAAAGAGATTTTATAACAGTCCATTCACAGAGGCAGCTAATGATCAAAGTGAGAGACTCTGAACAGATCCTGTGAAGAGACAAGGAAGAAATGAGTAAGTTAGCAAATAGGCTAGATACAGAAAGTTAGTTTACGGTCTGGAAGGTTGTGCATCATTCTTCTGAATCTGTGTTTGGAAATATATACCTGCAGTAACGGGTATGTTACAGTAATATTTTGTCAGATGTTTGCTCAGGATGGCAAAACAAAAAATAATTGGACGAGTTGATTGCACTGAATATTATGAGCTTATCTTATTTTTAAAAGTTGGTTCTCATACCTTGGATTTTAGTCAAGAGAGAGTAGATGAAGTTCTAACAACTTATTGGTTGATTTTCAGTTCAAGTGGATAGAGAAAGCAAGTGCAGTTTGAGGAGATGTGTGGGTAATTCAGTGGTACTTTACATGTATTTACAAATGTTAGCAGGCATGGGCTCTCTGTTAAACTGATTCTGATATGTAACAGAAAAGACATCATTCTCTGGTACATGTCATACTACACTGGGATAATTTCTAACATTCTGGCAAAATGCAACTTATAAAACCATAATTCCGTAATTGACACAAAGGGTGTTTCTTACTCTGCTGCTTTCATTCATCTGCATTTAAAATACTGTATTACACCCAAGCAGTATTTAGTGGAAGGATGCTGACAAACTGGAGAAAAACCAGGCAGAATAATTAGAAGGCTTAAAGGAAGTGCTGAAGTGCTTCACAGGATCTAAGGAGCGTTAACTAAGAAATTGAAATCGTAAAGTTTGTGTTGTACAAATGCTGAAGAAATATAGGAAGGATAATGTAGTGTAATGAAGAAATGTAAGTAAGGGAGGTGATGAAATGAAATTAGTACAGAAAAATACAGGATATTTGGAAGTATCTGAAAGTGTAGCTGTGGAATAAACACACAGGAAGTGTAGCTTTCAAATACAGGAAGCATAACTTTCAAATACAGGACTGTTCACAATTATATTAAATATGCAATTAAGAAGAATCCTATACTGGCACGCAAGTGGGCTAAACAGTTTAGTAAGTCCTCTCTGTCACCTCCTGATCTTGCACTGAATTTTCATTAGCAAGCATTTAATTGAAAATGTTCCAACCAGCTCTACTTTCAACTTCTAACTATTACCAAACTGCTTGGATAGGGGTCATGGAACTTGTTGGAGGTTTGGAAAACATTTGAAAACTATATTGTGGGTTTGGAATGCTGATTTTGGAGTCATGTGCCCTCATCTTTCCTCCCCTGCACCCCAACTAATTCACACATCTTGAAGATTAATTAAAAATTAAAACTAGAAAAAAGGTTTTGCCATACTCAGGACATCTGAATTTTTAGAAAGTTCTGACAAGTAGATGAAAGTGACTCTCTAAAGGTAGAATTAATGCATTTTTATCTTCCATATTTTTCTCTTTCATTTTGTCCCTTTTCACAGTCTATCCTAAGTTACAGCACACTCTACCCTAACATTAGTTTGAAATGTGCAAAAGTTCATTTGAATGAACAGGAGCTCATCAGCAGTTTGTTACTACCAGGCTGTAATACTAAAATGGGAAGGCAATGGCCAACAAGAGCTTTGGGGGATTCACATGAGTCCATAACTCCAGATATGAATTGCCAGTAACTACTTTACCAGAAACCTTCATGGCTGTAACCTTCGCATGTAGATAAGTGGACAGTTTGTTGTGATGTAGCAGATACCTGTTTGATATAAAAACAGCTTTGATTCACGAGTCCCTCAGTCCCTCTCTGTGCTGACTGTGTGACTGTCTGATCAGAGCTTCTACCTGGTGATGATTGGGGTTTTTTGTTTGGTTGGGTTTTTTCACCTGATTTTGAAAAAAAGTACTGTATTAACTTTGTTCTTTCTCGTCTCTTCCTTTGAAGAGCTCTAATACCTCACTCAAGCTGCAGAGGAAACCTCGGGAAAGTGATTTTGAAACAATTAAACTGATTAGTAATGGAGCTTATGGGTGAGTAATCTCTGACTGTGATGAGTCTTCTGCATTTTAGTTTTGCTTAACTTTCCATTATTTCTTATTTCAGGGATCTTTGTGTGAGAGTGAGTTTGCATTGCAGCACTTTTCATTTTGCTTTCCTGTTTTGTTACTAATATTTGAGTTTACAAGTTTTTGAAAAGTTGCTGGGCAATAATTAATTGCTGTGTGCTGCGGTAAATTAAGGTACTGAATATTAAATCACAAAGATTTTTCAGAAGTGGATATCCTACTAAAGATAAAATCTGAATAAATGAAAAGGCGGATTTAAAGTCACTTTTATAATATGGGAAAGAGCCGGTGTTTATGCAGATATGAGACAGAATAAAACTTCATTTGTAGGGAGACGGATTGATAAAAATGAGTGCTTACTTGACCTAAAAGTATTGTTGAAATAGAAATAAATTTCCTGAAGTAGGGAAGCAGTGTTTTGTTGCTTCTCCATGGATGCTCTTCTAATTCCTAAATTTTAACCAATTAACTTCTAATGAATTGCTATTCCTTTATTAGTTTCTCGTTACTTGGAAATTGCACAACTTACTGCCCAGTGTAAGTTGTAAGTAAGTATCTGGAGATAATCCCACAAGGCTAAGAGAACATTTGGGTAACCTGGGCCTTAAATGAACACTAAATGTTATCTGAATACCAGATATGTGCGAAGTACTGTGCGGTGGTGGTGTCTGTCTTCAGTCACATCTTCTGATCCAGTGCTACCTGTTAGAGCCTTGTTTGGCTCCTCCTCTACATACATTGAAATGTATGAAGACAGGAACTGTTGGTCTCTGTAATCTGCAGGAATAGAAGAGATGTGTATTGTTTCAAAAAAGAGAGGTTTCCATCTTGAGATGAAGAGCCAACAACCAGATGAGACTCAGAGCTTGACAGGGGAGGAGGGCTGTGCTGCTCTCCAGCAGAAACCCCATTAGACTGACCCTGCTCTGTGCCACCTCGGCTTGAGGTAGGAAGAAGTAGTGACCTGATAGGTCACTCTTTGAAGAAATCTTGAACATAGGTGAAGGACCACCTGCAATATACCCTCTGGAGTTTTCTGTGTCTGTTTAATGGCCTGAGGCTGATTTGTCTCTCTCTGATGATATTTAAAGGTAACTCTGAGTTCTGGAACGGGAGGCATTCAATATTGTTGATTATGGTAACTTGAGTGAAGGCTACTTGTATCCAGATGTGTTTACCTAGCTCAGCAAAAATCCTGAAGGAAATAGCATAATTCCTGAAGGAAATAGCATAATTAAAGTTATGTAAATATTCAAATGCAACTTCTCACTAGTCAACCTCTGTCTAATTTTCTCAATATTTCTCCGTAGGCAAACTAGTAGCTTACTTTGTATCACCTTCTCCCAATTGCCTCACTACTCAAAAGCCTTTCAGCAGTTAGCAGTAGATGCTGCCCACCCCCTGACTGCACCCCTTTCTTCTTCCCTTGGCAAATGCTAAGTCCCCTCCATTTGTCCTTTCATTTCTGTCTTACTGGAGGAGGGTAGTAAGAACTGTGTGGGGTGGGAACCCATTGGAGAAAGGGGTGTCAAGAGTCACTGAACCTGCCCAGGTTCCCAGCAGTTTTTGTTTGCTGAGGGATGGGTGGAGAAGGGAGCAGCTGCAGAAGGACATACTGTAGTCAGCAATGTGAGGCCTGAAACCTGCAGTCAGAAGTTCAGTAGACCTGTTACTCTTGCTCCATGAGTGTTACAGTCAGAAGGAGCCTCGATGCGCCATTAAGAAATACAGACTGGAGACAACTGAAACCAGAGACAAGTAAGGATCCAAAAAGCTGGAAAAGAATGGATGAAAAGCCATGGCCTTCTATGACACACATGACTTTTTTTTTCCTCATGTTTGTGGCTGGGAAAATCAACACTTACAAAATACCTTTTCAAAGCCAATAATAAGTGAAATTGTCGATGTAATCTTGTAAAAATTGGATGAAACTCTGATAAATATGAGAAGAAAAGGAGAGCTGATAGAGAATGAATACCTTGGAGTGTGTTCAGTTTGTTCATGAATCACTGTCTTTAAAAATAGGGGTAGGCTGGCAGGTTATAATATGTGTGATAGTATTAGTGGAAATTGAAAAACTCATCCGTTTAGTAGAGTGCTATTACTTCCGTTCTTAAGGAAGTAATAACGAAGGTAGATTTTGTTGATTTGGATCTTTCTTTTAAATCATTACTACTTACAAGAAAAATCAAGAACAAGAAAACAAACAACCTCTTACAATTCACTTAGAGGGAAAGAAACACAATGAAATGTGAGACAATAAACTTCTAAAAGCATTTACTCACTTTTAAAAATTATTTTAGCGCCTATTGAATATTGTAAGTTGAGGAGGTTTGTGTTGCTAAATTCTCTAGGATACCACTTTTTCAAAACTACCTGTGTCCTTGAAAATCTCCGTCGTGGTATATCAGACAAGTGGGACAGACTGTAAAATGAACAGACCATTTTTTAATCTTTATTGAGTTTTTCTTTTTTCTGTTGGCACCAATACAGTTGATGGTTAATTTACCCAAAAGTTATGGTCAAGTTTAAAGGGAAGCACATCAAGATAACCTACCGGAAGGCAGGAAGGCTCTGCAGAGGGATCTGGATAGACTGGAGAGTTAGGCTGACTCCAATGAGATGAAGTTCAACAAGGCCAAGTGCCAGGTCCTGCACTTTGGCCACAACAACCCCCTGCAGTGCTACAGGCTGGGCACAGAGTGGCTGGAGAGCAGCCAGGTGGAAAGGGATCTGGGGGTGCTGATTGACAGGAAGCTGAACATGAGCCAGCAGTGTGCCCAGGTGGCCAAGAAGGCCAATGGCATCCTGGCCTGCATCAGGAACAGTGTGGCCAGCAGGAGCAGGGAAGTGATCCTTCCCCTGTACTCAGAGCTGGTGAGGCCACACCTTGAGTATTGTGTTCAGTTCTGGGCCCCTCATTTCAGGAAGGACATTGAGGTGCTGGAGCAGGTCCAGAGAAGAGCAACCAGGCTGGTGAAGGGACTTGAGCACAAGTCCTGTGAGAAGAGGCTGAGGGAGCTGGAGTTGTTGAGCCTGAAGAAGAGGAGGCTCAGGGGTGACCTCATCACTCTCTACAACTCCCTGAGAGGAGGTTGTAGCCAGGTGGGGGTCGGTCTCTTCTCCCAGGCAATCAGCAGTAGGACAAGAGGGCACGGGCTTAAGCTCTGCTAGGGGAGGTTTAGGTTGGATATTAGAAAGGGGTTCTTTACAGAGAGAGTGATCAGGCATTGGTCTGCCCAGAGAGGTGGTGGATTCACCATCCCTGGAGGTTTTTAAAAAGAGATTGGACATGGCCCTTAGTGCCATGATATAGTAATTAGAGTTGGATCAGGGGTTGGACTTGATGATTGATCTTGGAGGTCTTTTCCAACCCAATCTATTCTATGATTCTGTGATTCTAAATGCTCTCTAACCCATCTACAACATGTAGTGTAATAAACAAATGATATCTGTTTCATGTGAATATAAAGCAGTAAATTGTCTTAAAGGCATTTTTTGCAGTTAATTTACAAATATAGAAAGCTGAAGTAGAAGTTACTGTTGTTATGCTGCAAGGATTATTTTTTCCCTCCAGGCCACTAATTTTTTGAAATCATCTAAAGATGTATGAATTCTACCTGTGCTTCATTGTTTTATTCTCAAAAAATGTTATTACACATGCTTTGTGCTCTGACTTATTAAAGATTTAGTATTCTGTAGTAATATTTTACTTATTTTGAGGCTATAATGGAGGGTTTAATTCTGAATCAGTTAAAGAAAACCCCATCCGTTCTTTTATTTTGCTGTGGTGTTTTTGCCTTTATTAGTGAAATAGAAAGTTTTGACTGCTTGACATTTGTTGGTCTTGCCATACTGTAGCAGAGATTTTCAGATGAGTTTAAGTGTAAACTATTGGTTTTGTGAAGGTTTGAGTAAATATCTTAGCAGTTCTCTGCTTTTAATTGATTGGGTAAACTCATTTGTAGTTCAATTAAATGAGTGTATAGTAGATGAGGTGTTGTAGATGAGGCTTTTGGGAATGGCTAGGAATATACAAGAAGTTAAACAAGCTGTGAATCAGTAAACATGTAGGATTCTGGCCAAGTCATTAAGCTGTCTGTCACTTTTTTCAGCCAGTCAAAACTTTCATACTTCCCAAATTTTAAACTTTTTATGCAATCACAGCAATATTTTTTCCATATTCCAACTTGCAAGAGGTAGCAGGTAGTAGTAGTCCATCTCGAGTTAATATCAGCCTGGTTTCCTGAAATAGTTCAACAAAATAAAGATTACACTTGATCCCAGGGAAGTGAGTTATGTTAGTTCAAGATGTCTTCACCAATTTATAAATGTATCTGCTTAAACCAAATGCATGATAGCACTTTTCGTCCAGCCTGGAATGCTTCTACTTCTACAGGGACGGCAGTGTCAATATGTACATGCATACTGGCTAATGGTGTTGCTTGATAAATTTAAAAATTTGGAAGCAGTGTTATCGTGAGCAGGTGCTGCACCTAACCTGTGAGTATTCGTGTCCCTTCTCTACTCTGTTGATAGTACTGTAGTAGGAATGGGACTAAGGAAGTTACCCAACTGTAGAATAAAACTCCATGATTCAGGTTAATTCGTCATGCCTGGCAGCCACCAGTTTAGAAGTGGAAGGGGAGGGAGGGATCTGTGTCTTTGTAGGTTCACTTAAGTAGCACCAGACAGTTTACCTATCAGAATTTTGGAGGGCAGTTTCATCACTTTGAATCTGTGCTTATTATTTACTAGCTTCCGTGAAGATAGAAGGCATTTCTAGTGTTATGTATGAAAGGGTAGTTTAATTTTTCAAAACTGATGACGTACTAGAACAACTAGGACGAGTACCAGTTGTGAGAGAAGGATCAAAGCCATCATGTGCTCTTCGTCATGTGGCCAACTTCTCAGGTCTTTCTGGGCAAACTGGGTTAAGTCTGAGATTGTCCCAGAGCTCAGAAGCACTGGATGCTTACATCAGGACTGCTGCAGTGCTTCAGATAGCCTTTCCTCTTACCCCTGGCTAACTTTGATCTGGTCACAGACACTTCCTAGCTATGGTGTGGTGCAGTGCTGCTTTTAAATTCTGATCTTAAATAACCATCTGTAAACTTCAGCATATTGCTGCAACGTGAATCACAGCCTCACAAGTAGCTTGTCTTCACTGGAGGCAATGTCAGACCTAATTCTGGGCTCGTACAGTATTTAGCAGTCCCAGGAAATTGCTTGTGAAAGTGAATTTTACCTGATCAGCAGGGGAAATTTTTAAGCTATGAGTACAGCACCTGTGTCTCCACAAGAGTTCAAAGTCCTTTGATAGATTAGAAAACAGGGTAAAAGCAAGCAATATGGCTATATTAGCCCTAAGCACTGAATGTAGAATGGATTGTAAAATGGCTCTAAAATCTGAAGTTACTGAAGAGCTGCAAAGTAGGTCTGAAGCCTGTCTGACTTTTTTCAGTAATTAAAGATTTTCAATTTAGAGAAAAAACAGGAGTCACGGCTGTAAGACTGGAGTAATTGTTTGCAAAATATTTAATTTGGACTAATTCAGGAAACCAGTTAAA
The DNA here is from genome assembly GCF_022539395.1 of Myiozetetes cayanensis. Taxonomy (NCBI): domain Eukaryota; kingdom Metazoa; phylum Chordata; class Aves; order Passeriformes; family Tyrannidae; genus Myiozetetes; species Myiozetetes cayanensis. The sequence continues at coordinate 49,234,198 of NW_026087631.1, forward strand.
TATATTAGCTTTTTTTCACTTGTGCACAGTGTTTGATAATTGTGCCTAGCTAGATGTATTATGGAGATACTTTCTCAAGCTGAGATTTATTTTGGAAGTGAAATAAACTAATGTTTGAACAGTGCTAAAGTTGATTAATGTTCTTATTTCTCTTGAAAAGTAAACTTTTTTTACTGTGTTGAACTACAGCGTCAGTTTACACAGTGAAACTAGGGGATGTTTTAGAAATTCCTGTCACCATGTTATGAAAACAGAAAGCTGGGGGGAGAAAGGAAAGCAAATTCCTCATTTGAAACCATTGGAGTACTGCAGCACTACCACTCTAGTGGAGGCTTTGAAGGCAGACAGAGGATGCCACTGTCATTGAATGGATCAACAGGGCAATCTGGGTTTTACACTATTTTTGTGTCAAAGATTCCTTAAATTTGATATTATCTTTATAATATACTGAAGGTCACGAGCAGCATTTAATGATAAACATGCTGCTGTCTGGGGCATAGTTTTCTTCCTAAAGTATAAATGATGTTTGCTGGGGTTACTGTGATGGGAGGATGTGAGGATTTTAGACATTTTTCTATGTTAAAGACCATTTAAAAGCACTTTTTGTAGCATAAACAGTGTATACGTATGTAAGAATGAGGAAGACTATTACGTTGCAGTTGTCCTGTGAATCTGGTACACTTGAAATAAACAGTGTTTTTCTGAGGAATAACGGAATCCCAGAGGAAAGTCATACAGTTGTTTGCTTGTGACTGTAAGACTGGAGAATGCAGTTTAGACAGCTGGAAAAATCTAGCCAGAGTGTCCCAGATAGTTACTGGGCTAAAGAGTCTTTGAAACTTAATGATTAATAATTTTTAAATATGGTAGTAATGATCTTACAGATGCACCTGATCTGCAGTGCAGAGGATTTATTAAGAATCTGTAATAATATGCTCTTGTACTATCTACCTCTCAGAAGTGCGTCTTGGCACACTGTCCAGTCTAAAACTTTTGAGAAAGATCTGTGTGCCGAGTCCTCAGTTCATTCATATAACCAGGTTTTTTTTAATGGACTGAGGCTTCAGGCATTACTTTTCTACATTCCAGGAGTGCATAGGGGGACTGAAACAGGGAAAAGATGAAATTACAGGAGATTAAGAAGCTAAGGCTGAAAGACAGCTGATAGGAACAAACAAGAGAGGAAAACCAAAACATAAGGGAAAGAGTTGTAATGAAGGGGTGGAGAGAGAAGTGAATATGAGGGGAGCAGTAGGAAGAGGTGCAGGACAAAAGGCATGAAGCTAGCAGGGAGAACTACTGGAGCTGAATTTCAGCTCAGTCTGTATTCCAAACTGAGGGGATTTTCACCTACTTTCATAATTGTCTTTTACCTGCTTCTTATCTTCTTTGCTTCTGGGAAGATCTTCATAGAAATAGTAAGGCAGGAGTTGCTTTTTGTGTGTAAGTAATTGTATGCTGATAATTGGACCTCATGGGGACAATAAATAGAATTTAAAACTTCCATAATTGAGTCCTACTTCCATATGTCTTCCCCTTCCCCCCCATTTTCTTCTTTGAGTCCTTTCTTTCTATAAACACTTACTACTGTGGTAGTTATATTCTGGAGATGGTATGAGCATTAAATGCTACAAAGTAGATTGCAAACAGGGCAAACATTTTTAGGATTTACCTCAAGGGATTTTGAGAAATGCAACTGTAATGTCCTGTGTCAGTGTTTCACAGCAGGGTGATTCCTTCTCCTTAGCTTTGAAAGACAGAAGATTTACCCAGGTGGTCTTCTTTCCCTTTGCTTCCCTTGTCGCCTTTACCTTATCTAACCAGACTCACAGGAAGCTATACCCAGCAGGCCAGTGGAAATTCTGCTTGTTAAGATACATTATAGTCCCACATTACCATGTGGTTAATACACTGACCTTTGTTTCAGGTTACCTACTGGTGACTTGCCTCTGATACAGATCAGTGCTCATGTCAGGGACTGAAAAAAGGATGGGGGATTTTGCACCTTGTGATGAGGGAGCCACCCCATCAAGCAACTTCTGAGCAACCTTCATAAAAAGCCTGTGTCATTTTTTAAAATCCCCAGGACTGAGTTATATTTACCTTACAGCAGACCTACAGAATAAGCATTTGTCACAATCATTTGTAACACTGTGCCATAGCTGGGTTTTATATATAATCCTTTGGTAATGGGGACGCCCAAAATCTGCCTGAGCTGAGAGCATTTGCTGTTATATCTGTTGTTTTTTTGGGGGAGTGAGAGGAAAATGGAAGAGAGTTGCATGGTTTTAGTTTGCATATTAGTTTGTGTTGACTGAGATTCATCCCGGTTATGAAGCAAAATGAGATTTGTAACCATTCTTTAATGTGGACGTCAACTACTGACTTTTATATAATATATATATATAATTTTTTAAAAAATATTATTTTCTAGTTTTAAATCTATTTTGAAATGTATTTTTAATAGTTAATCAGACTTTTTTTGATTTGTCTCTCCCATGTGAACTTTTTAGTGCGGTTTATTTTGTGAGACACAAAGAAACCAGACAAAGATTTGCCATGAAGAAAATTAATAAGCAGAATCTCATCCTCCGAAACCAGATCCAACAGGCCTTTGTTGAGCGTGATATCCTGACATTTGCAGAAAATCCGTTTGTTGTCAGCATGTATTGCTCCTTTGAAACAAGACGTCATTTATGCATGGTCATGGAATATGTGGAAGGTAAACCGTCTATTCTGTTTTACAGAGGAGGAAGAGAATTTTCTTACACCAAGAAAGAAAAATAACCCATGCAGTACTTGTATTAGAAAGCCCTCCCATGTGTCCTCTGTATTCTAGCTGTTCAGATTTAGGATCTAGGTCCAACAGCAAGGTGTTTGTTTGCATTTTTTTTTCCCCCCAGTCCTTATCTCCACTAAACAGCTTGTAAAACACTTGTGCTCCAGCTATAATGGGAAATAACTGCTCTTAGGGTAAGTTCCTTATAGACTCTAATCAGAAGTGTGCTATTATTCAAAGTTCATGTGGAAATGTTTGATTTTTTCCGGGGTTCAAATTTTCATTAGCACATGTGCGGGTATTTTTAATAGTTATTTTTACAAAGAAATAGGAAAGAGGAGACAATGGTGATACTGAAGAAGAACAGTGGACAGAAATGTAGGGTTGTGTGGTCTTCTCTGCCACTGACTTTTTTTTTTCCATTTAGATAGCAGAAGGTTTTTTATTGGTTTCTAGATTAATCTTTGTACTGCTCTCTCCCAGCTTTACACTGTTTCCAGTACAGTAGTTGGTGGGGTCACATGTTCAGTAGAATCATCTGATGAGAAAATGAACACTTATGACTGTTGTTTGGGTCCTTTTCTGCATCATATATGGTTTATACTGATCCTTTGTAGTATCAGTATATATCTGGAACATTTGTCCTGTTTCCACAGGTGGAGACTGTGCTACTTTGATGAAGAATATGGGTCCCTTACCTGTAGACATGGCAAGGATGTACTTTGCAGAGACTGTTCTGGCCTTGGAATACCTTCATAATTACGGAATTGTACATAGGGATTTGAAACCAGACAAGTATGTGTATGGAATACAACTGAAAGAGGACTTTGAAATTGGTAGATAAAATATGAAAGGTTTAAACTTGCTTTGAATATTTTGGGGTTTGTTTTTTGGTTTTTTTCCCCCCTGAATGATATATAGATTCACAGTTCTTGCACAGTATTTGAATTATCACTACTTGCAGTTACAGAAAATGTATTTTTTCCAAAAGAGCTAATAAAGAATTTCCTTTGTCTAAGATGGAAGGGGCTATCAGAGTAGCTAAAAAAAAAACTTACTCTTCTGTTTGAAATGGAGGGGAATGCATTTGGTTACTAAAGAAAAGTTTTTTCAAAGTATGGTCAAACCACTGTTTAATACAAAATATCATTAACTTGCAGCTATCTGCGTATATGAAAACAAAATTCAACAAATGGAGAAATATTTCTTGTTGCGTGATTTTCAGGGGCAATTTTGGTTTTTGAGAGGTTTGGGTTTTTTACTTTGAATATTTAAGAGTACAATATGGCTTCTATACATACAAATTAACATTACAGCAAGTAGCTGAAGTACACAGTATGGTCATTGAAACTCAATTAATCTTCTTCCTGTTCCAAATTAAAAAAGAAAAATAATCGGAGTCATGGGTGTTAGCTGACAATACCTTCATAGCATGATACCTTAGGACAGTGAAGTGTTAGTTACTAGCTTAATATCTGAGAGTTGTTTCAAATGCATGACCCACCTCATACTGGACCAGAAATACTCACGTCACTTCAAAGCCATCTATTTTAGGTCTTCCAGATGATAACTTTCTTCAAAGCTTGTAGCGTTCAGCTCTCAAGACTTGTGTAGTTCAATAACACATAAAAAGTTTGTTTACTTCTGATAATAATAGTAATAAAAGTAAGACTGAGATTTTTAACGTATTTATTTTGTATGTAGTTAAATGTAGTTAAGCCATGTTTATACTTTTACAGTGCTATCGAAACTTTTTTTTTTTTTAGGTATTACAGCAGTAATAACAATTAAAAGCACGTAATGTTGAATTATATCACTATAACTTCAAATCTTCCTATTTTTCAGTTTATTAGTAACATCCATGGGCCATATAAAGCTTACAGACTTTGGCCTGTCAAAAGTGGGGCTAATGAGTTTGACTACCAATCTCTATGAGGGTCATATTGAGAAGGATGCCAGAGAATTCCTTGATAAACAAGTAAGAAACAACATTTTTTTATTTCTACATTGAATATTCACATGAAATAGTGTGTTGCCAGCAGAATGTGCCATAATACCAAATAAACCACTGTTATTTCTGTTCTGGTTTTCCACTTGAGTATGTCAGTTATTTTTACTGATGCCCTGCAGATTGTCCTAGTCTTTTTCTTTCTACATTAGGATCTGTTAGTAAGATGAACAACCTAATTGTGTGCAGCTTAATCTGTGAGTGAGACAAATGGAAAACTGTTTTTATAAGGAATTCAAACGTCTCAGCAGAGTACTTGTGGAGCTCATTATGCATTGTAGAACCAAGGGTGCTAAAATCGGTGCTATGGCCCATTTCCCTTTAAGCGTGCCTCATTACCACTGCTCACAATCTGTTCACTAAAAGTTCTGTAAGATAAAACCACCACAACTTCCATGTAAAGAGAAGGATATGTTAAAAGTTAAATAAAATACTTGCTATGATGGGCTCCCATCTACAAAGCACAGAGGGTTCTTTGCATAACAGATACACAAATGTTGATTATAATGCCTCTTAATGTAGATAAGATGTTCTAAAAGCATTAGCTGTTATGCAAACGTAGCAGACTAAACCTTACAGAATTCCATATTTCCATATTAATTTATATTTCAAGAAGTATAAATGATGTGACATAGCTCAGTTAGACTCATTTTACCATCATGCTTATTTTCTTTCTTTTAGGTCTGTGGTACACCTGAATACATAGCTCCTGAAGTGATACTGAGACAGGGTTATGGAAAACCAGTGGACTGGTGGGCTATGGGAATTATTCTTTATGAATTTCTTGTTGGATGTGTGCCATTCTTTGGAGATACACCAGAAGAGCTGTTTGGACAAGTAATCAGTGGTGAGGATAATCACAAAAAAAAAAAAAAATCAATTTCTGTTAATAGTAAATGTATTTACATCTTTACTGATAGACCAGGTTTTCAGGCTAGTTTTGCTCAAAAACTCCACCATTATTGTAATACTGTAAAACACAATTTGCTATCAAAGTAATAAGAATAAATATGGATTAAAAGCTGAACTTACTATATATTTTTTCTAAGTACAGGAATTCAGTGATATATAGTAAAGTGGTTAAACTGCACTGTTAGGAAAAGAAAAGCAGTATCAGTAAAAAATTCATGCTACTATGGCAATAGTGATTTCAGACTTTGGTAAATAAATTATACCAGAGAAGAAACAGTTAAAATAAATTTGCATAAATGGGAAAATGCCTCATGGCATAATGAAGAAATTAACAAATATGTAATAAAACTCTAAAACAAATGTCTCCTGAATAATAAATAATGAGAAAGGAAGGAAACAAACTCAGTTCACAGATTGTTAATGATTTCATTGGTGATTGTTGTAGTGTATTGTTATTTCTGTAGCATCTGTTCTTCTTCCATTTAAAATTCAATAACATTCTGGGTCTTAACCTGCAAACTGACCTTAAGTGTTATATGGCTTGTGACAAAACTGAATGATAATTAAACAGACTTGTTCACTATCCTACCTGCTGTTTCCATAAATTTCCCAGATGCATAGATGTAGAGGTTCTCTATTTATGACACAAGTTTAACAAAATGGCACCTCTGCTACTATTTCCCTGTCTGTTTTATGGTCTGTTTAAAATGTCCAGAAGCTAAGAATGCACCTCTGCTTCCTTTTCTCTGAGAACGCGACAGATCCCCTTTTATACTTAAGGAGACACTATGTCATCATCTTGCTTTCCTCTGTCCAAGTTGAAAGCCAGACTTGTTTGTAAACTGTATTGATGTGCCTGTGACCCCTTTATACAACATCCTAGCTGTTTGTGGATTTATAACAATGTTGTTTTCTGATGTGGTATGCTGAGGCCTCAGTGGCAAAAATAATGAACTGTTTAATTAACACAAGGAGCAAATTATGTCTTTATTCTGAATGCCTTGTGGCTGCAATACTTATTCAGGCTTTATTTCCCAAATCAGATTTAAACTGCAATGGAAGCTGTAGGCAGGAAAACATGGAAATAACTCATGTTTTTATTGTATTTCCAGACATGGGCACCTGTGTTTTTATCCTTGCTCCTGCTGACTTGGAGAAGGGGAGGAAATAGTTTTAAAATTAATGACAAAATTTACACTTCAGACTTTTATTTTGCTTGTGGCATTAATTTTACATTTTGTAAAACATATGTGTTACAATCTAGCTGATGCTTATGTAAATAACTTTATCTGTTTGAATGCATCCATTTGTCTTATAGAAATTATTTTTGTTATCCTGATCTATTTCCATTCACTCTCCAAGGCTGTTGGTCAGCTTAGTTTCTTGTTTTGATTTTGACTTACCATTTTTCCCTTTATTTTAGGTATTCTTACTTTCTGAAATAATTCTTAGTGTCTCTAGGAGAACTCTTGTTGGATAAGTTTTCTGTGCTAAAATAAATGATCCCTTTGTATTTAACTGTAAAAACTGTGTTAAAGAACCCAAACTGTAGCCTAGACTTCTATTCCAGTTATTGTGGGCAAAATTTACATTCTACTTGAAATTCTATTTGTAAGTCTTGCCACTGCCTTCTTTGTAGGTTGCCATTCCTGCCTCCAAGTTTTCTCCCTCAAGGAAAACTGTGGGAGGCCGCAGTGTAAACTTACATGCCAAAAGTGATAGGAGTTGAAAATACTGCTCCAGAAACAGATTACGTTTCATGCCTGTTTATTTCAGTACTTTTCCTTAAACTCTGAAATACAAAGGTTAAACTTGTGTGTAGCTTCTGATGATTTTTTCTCCAGTTATGATTATTTTGAAGGAGAAGTCTAGATCGTATAATGACAACAAAGTCCTTAACAGCCTTCTATATTTCCGGAGCTCCTAATGTTCTGTTTCTCTGTCGCCAAAATTCTTATACCCTCCAAGAAACTTCTGCAGACTTTTGTCTAAAACCTGCAATATATTGCATTTGTGGAGACATCTTTTGCTAAAAACCAAACAAAACTTGCCATGTAGGCTTTTAGAAAGTTCATGTTCATGTGCAGCGTATCTTGTCTTGATTGCAGGATTTAGGTCCAGCTTGCCATGAAGTGCAAAAGCCGTAATAGTGTAAGAGTCGCTAGAGTAAGGTGGTTTTCCTTGGAAGTATGAGACTTTTGAAGAAAAGGTCCATTGTCACAGAGTGGTACCTGGACCTTAATCATGGGAGTAATGATTTCAGTGAATCTCCCAGCATTCCGTAGAAGGAATACAGATATGAACAGCAACTGCTGGGTCAGGTCAGCTGTGTCCATCTTAACAATAGTTTCCATAGAACATGACTACAATTTAAACAATGTTTGGGGGTGCAGGGAGAAGACTGTACAAGTTGTGCTAATATTTTGAAATAGTTTTCCATGAGCCAAGCATTTTTCTATTCTGTTGCTAAAGACTGTTTTGGGGTAAAGAATACTTATAAGGAAAATGGGAACATAATATGTTTATGGAGTCTGTATAGAGAGTATAAAATTAGAAGTAATTGGTATCTAACACAAAAAGTTGCCTTAAGTCTGCTTTGCTGCTAGGTGACAACTTTCACACAGTTTGTGCTGAATTTTGGGATCAGACTTAAGTAATAACAAACAACTTTCTGGGTTTTTTTAGATGAAATCAACTGGCCTGAAAAGGATGAAGCACCACCTCCGGATGCCCAGGATCTGATTACCCTACTGCTCAGGCAGAATCCTTTGGAAAGATTGGGAACAGGTTAGGAGGCACTAATTTTAAATTGTTAATGTTCTAGAAATTACTTCTGTGTTCAGCATTGGGAGCTTTTGTTCATCTGTTTGTTTTACTTGGGAAACTTCTGTCAGGACAAGCTGTATGACAACATTCTATTCTAACCAATGGTATTTTATAGATTCAGACTGGCAATATGAGCTTAACAGGATGATAACTGTTCTTTTTGGGGGGTTTTTTGGACTTCACAGACTTTACATGCTCTCATTTGCATTTACTCTTAAGTTGATAAGTATAACAGATTTTTCAAAGCAGCCATTGCATACGGTTTCTTCATTAATACAGTGTTAAATAACCAAACACAGAAATAGAGAAGGCTTCCTTTTTCACAAGTATCTTAGCTGGCAAATCAGTTCTCCAGGTTTTAGGATGGGTGATGAGCACTCAAACTCGTTATTCAGAAATTACTGTCATTCTCATTCATCAAGCACTAATACCTTGTATGAAAAAGAATTGAAACCCAAATGTAAACGTTAAGAAAGTATTAGGACTAGTGAGACTGCATAGGCTAATGAAAGAGCTATATGTTTATGTAATAGAGTTTATTTTTTTACTTGACAGAGCAGGACTTATTTGGGAGTTTCTGTGAGAGGCAGTAAGGAGGAATATTGCACATGATTTTTAAGGGATGATGTTTGAGAACCCAAGTCAGTGACTGTCATCCTACTGGGCAAAGCACTAGGTAAACACAACAGAAAAAGGCCTCCTATATAAAAGAGCCCAAACAGAAAGGTATACTTTGCAGTATAATTTACAATGAACTGTATGCCATGAATATAAATACATTGGGGATACTAAGGAAACCAAGTGGCAGGTTGAGTCAGCATGAGAGTACTTGGAGAATTGCTTGCAAAACTGAGTCCAGTGGTCAGACTGTGTTACATGTTTTTAGACCTCATTTAAAAAGAAGCTTTAGGAATCAGTTCATAACTGGCCTTACCACAGCTGCTCGGGGGAAATGTGAGTATAATCCAGACCCCGTGTATTATTGACTTGGTCCCAAATTACATGTCTTCCTTTGACTTCCTTTGGGATGTGGTGATGTGACTGAGATTTATGAACTTCATGTCCCTTCCTGAATGTCTGGGACCTGTGTGAACAACCCTTAGACTTCTCTGAAACTGATAATCTAGAGTGAGTGGCATCCAGCAAAGTTTATTGTGGTATCTTGCCCCATGATGAACAAGTTAAGAGTGAGGAAGGTGTCATGCCTCAGTATGTTCTCCAGTTGCTACCTTCCTCTTCTGCAGAGGGCACCACTGCCAAAGACAAAATGAAAATCCACAACTAGTTTTATTTCCTTGTCTTAAGTATATTCTTTCCAGACATTGGTTCATTGCCAGGATGCTTCTTCCTGGTAAATACGGTGTTAATTCAAGACTGTCACCTTGTGAGAGGCTGGGCCAGAATTGGAATGCAAATTCTGCCTCTGTTGCTACAGCTGATTGAGAAAGTGAATTGACTAGATTGAGTCTGGCTTAACTACTGAAATGGTCAGTGCCACCACGAGGAGCACCAGTGGTGCTCATTTAGGGACTGATGTCTTTAAAGCGTTTGGTTTAAGAGTTGACAGTCTGAAGAAAGAAATGAGGCAGCCATTTCTTTCAAGCCTGGGATTTAGAAATTTCAGGAAAGTTGTGGGTTCTGTGTGTTAGAAGCAGCTCACAAAAATGGAAGCTGCAGTGGCAGGTTAGGGTTAGGGTAGGCACTGAAAAATAGCACAGCTTATCCCAGGTTCCATCATGAATTTTAATTTATTGCATATTAGCAAGCTGCATAACACTTCATGAAAATTGTAATTGTTTATTTTTCTCAGGAGACCTGAGTGGCATAGGCAAGTTGAAGGAAGAGAAATAGGTACTAGTTTTGAAGGAAGAAAATTACATTAAAAATACTTCTTTGGGTTTGGAGCATCTGATACCAATCAAGAATTATAAAATTCTGATGTAGTATCCTATTACTGAGCTCAGAGAAATACTCTTTAGCTAGTGACTTATGATGAGATGTGATTTTGGTCTCCTTTGGGAAGATTTAGCTTCTATGAATTTTTCACTGGTGCAGTCAGAAAAGAATCCAACCTAGAAATCTTAGCACTGACTTAGAAACCAATCCTGGAGATTTTACTGTTTTTCTATGGCTCTCTCCGTACTTAGCCTTGATATTCAGGAGTAGACTAGCTTTATCAATATGCTAGGTTGACCCTGGCTGCCCACCAGGTACCCACCAAGCTGCTCTGTCCCTGCCCTCCTCAGCTCAATGGGAGGAGAAAATATGCAAAAGACTCATGGGTCGAGATAAGGAAAGGGAGTTACTTTCATGAGCAAAGCTCAGGGAAGTTAATTTGTTGCTAATTAACAATGGAGTAGGATAATGAACAATAGGAACAAATCTAAAACCACCTTCCCTTCACCCCTCACTTCTACCCAAGCTCACCTTCACTCCTCTGAGTAATTCACTTCTCCCTCTGAGCAGGTTAGGAGACAGGACACGGGGGTTACTGTCTCTGCTGCTCCTTTCTTGTCATGCTTTTACCATGCTCCAGTGTGGGTCTCTTCCATGGGGTGCAGTCCTTCAGGAAAAGACTGCTTCAGCATGGATTCCCCATGGGGTCACAAATCCTACCAGCAAAGTTGCTCCAGGGTGAGCTCCACAGGGCCACAGGTCCTATCAGGAGCCTGCTCCAGCAAGGGCTTTTGCATGGGATCACAGTCTCCTTTAAAGGGGCACCCACCTACTCTGCCTTAGGGTCCTCGATGGGCTGCAGGGGCACAGCTACCCTCACCATGATCTTCATCACTGGCTGCAAAGGAATCTTGCTCCAGCACGTGGAGCCCTTCCTTCTGCACTGACCTTGATGTCTGCAGGGTTGTTCATCTCATCTGTTCTCATTCCTCTCTTCTGGCTGCTGTTATGCAGTAGGTATATATTAAGAATACATACCTGTCATACATTATGAAAATAATATATTTCTTAAATACATTATCCCAGATAATGCTGATTGGCTGGTGGTGGGTCCATCTTGGAGCTGGCTGGCATTGGCTCTGTTGGATGTAGAGGAACCTTCTGACAGCTTCTCTTAGAAGCCACTTCTGCAGCCTCCCCCCCGCCACCAAAACCATAAACCAAATACTTTAAACCTGAGAGCAGGTTTTGCTGCTGCAGGTTATTTGTTCAGTTTTTAGAATTAGGTGTGTGCTTATTAATGACATCATCTTCCATCTTCCCAGGACAAAATTTCCAGTATTCCATTGTGTTCTTATAATTGTTTTTTAACTTAAAACTAGTGTAATTGTTTAACACACATTACAACACGCATTACAGCAGACAGTAATCAATGAGAAGATAAATGATAAGATACTTCCTATAGAATTGTGTATTACTGCCATAAAACACCAAAAGGATCTCTAGGTCAGCAATAGTATTTATACTGAGCAACTATTAAGAATAATTCTTCATTATTTTATAACTTGTGCTTACTCCCCTGGTGCACATATTTATATTTTTATAACTACTACTACGTCTGGTGATTCTGACTAATGTGTAGCTGACAGAAATATCCAGAAAAAATAGAAATGTTAGAAGGGGAATATAATAAAACAGTGCCACCTGTTAAAGAATAACCATAATAAAACAGGGACAGGGAGGATCTCAGACAGACTTAGGATATTCAAATGGAAATGGGTAGTAGATGTTCGTGCGTACAGCGGTGACAATGCCTTTCCATGATTGTTTGCATTATTGGCCAGGGGTTTAGTTCAATTAATGTTAGAGGATTTGGTATGGGTTGCTCAGTGTTTTTCTCTGGTTCCCCCAGGTGGTGCATATGAAGTAAAGCAGCATCAGTTCTTCAGGAGCCTTGACTGGAATAGTTTGCTGAGGCAGAAAGCAGAATTTATTCCACAGTTGGAGTCTGAAGATGACACAAGTTACTTTGACAGTAGGTGTTTTATGGTATTAAAGAAAAAAGTGATGAATGCCGTGTTTAAATAATCATTAATTTTGACTCTTGGTTACTGCTTAACAGCCCCTTTATCAGATTCACTGGCAACTTGCAGTTTCACTGGTGGATTGAAATTTCAGCAGAAATAGTCTTAAGAATAAAGTTTGACTTTGATTTAATATTTAAGCTTGGTATCCATTCTTCCTGATAAATTCAGATATTTTATTTCCCTTGTCTGTAGCTCGTTCTGAGAAATATCACCATATGGAAACAGAAGAAGAAGATGATACCAATGATGAAGATTTTAATTTGGAGATAAGACAGTTTTCCTCATGTTCTCACAGATTTTCAAAAGTAAGTAAAAATTACTGTAATCTAATGCATTGTGTGCATAAACATTTTTCAACTTTAACGGAGTTTGGAAATTATAAATATACAAGACATTAATAGGGCATTGTTTTTTCAAGAAACAGTGAAGTTAACTAAAATTGGACAAGAATAAAATGAGTAACAGTAAATCAAAACATGGAAAGATTCTGTAGGAAAGTTAATTCTTAAATCTTTAAGATACTAATGGAAAATTATATAAAAAATGATAGTGTTTTCTGTAGAAAATTCATTATGGCTTAGCAGAAAATTTAGGGAAATTGTTCTGTTAAATGCTAATACATATTCTTTACACTGTTTTTCCTGTACATAGTTTTCATGTTGCTCCAGTTGTGTCCTGGGTATCTTGCAGATGATATCATAACAAAGATTACAGTGTTATCCTATAGTACCTATTAATTTAATGACATTAGACTGAAGGAGAAAAGCAGGGTGGTGATTAGCATGTCTTTCAGTCAAGGAGAATTGTGGATTTTGAAGGAGGGATTTGAGTGCTCTGAATTGAAGGTGAAACTGACTGTCCAAAAGGTAGTATACCTCTCTTAGATGAGAGGCAATGGACACAGATTGAGAGACAGGAAATTCTGTCTGAAGACAAAGAAACACTTCTTTTCTCTGTGGAGTCTCCGTCCTTGGAGATCTTCAAAAGCTTCTTAACATGGTCCTTAGCAACCAGGTCTAGGTGACCCTGCTTGTGCAGAGGGGTTGAACAACATGACGTACAGTGGTCCCTTTCAATGTTGTTCTGTGGTTCTGGGAACATCTGTCCTACTGAAGGCTCTGTTACACAGTAATTGATTGGTTAATGTTATGTCACTGCATAACATTATGCAATTATGCATTATGAGTGTATCTCTCAGACTCTGTGCTGTTTGTCAGCTAAGCAAATAACAGACTTCCAGTGATCAGAGTTCATTTTTAATAAAGCATGTATTTATTCTTGAATTTAAGTACATTCTGATTATTTTTTCTGCTTTCCCCACCTGACTGGTAGGTACTAAGACAGTTTCTTGGGCGTTAGGGATTTTTGATCTTGCTTGGCTTTATGGTTGTGAATTAATCCAAGGTGTACATTAATCCTGTGACTGAGAAGGGCCAAGGCTTTGGATTTTGTTTGTACTGTCTTGGTTAACACTGTGAAATGAGGAGCAAACTGATTAATTCATGAGAACAGGCTATATTTGTGTATTCATATGTGAGGAACCAAGAATGCAAATAGGAAGGCATTTTAAGAACACAAACTCCTGAAAATTTGAAAAGGTTCAGGAAGCTTGAACTTCGCACTCTGAAATACTGTATAAGCATATAGAATCACAGATCCTGCTTATCTTTTTTGTATCAAATTTATGTCAGTAATGAATTGATTTTTTGGGTTTTCTTTGTCTGTAATAGGTTTTTAGTAGTATAGATCGAGTCACTCAAACACAAGGTGAAGATAAGGAAGATGCAGGAGACAAAACAAAAAATGTAACATTGCCTTGTGTGGAATCTTTAAGCTGGAGTTCAGAATATTCTGAAATGTAAGTAGGAGGAGGTGCTGGAATGGGTCTACATCCTGCTTGCCAGGTAGCAGGTAGCCTCATCTCAGTAACTGCATGAGAGTTTGCTTGTTTTTAATGCAGACAACAAGTATCTACATCCATTTCATCTGAGACTGAGAGCAGCCGGCAGCAACGCAGTTCGGGTTTGCTTCCAAAGTTGTCTATATCTGCTGAAGGAGTACAGGACGATTCTGCCAGCTCAGTGGGACCCCAGGAGGACCAGGAAAAGTCTGCATTTGTGAACGATGAAATAGTGCAAGATGAACCTGAAGTAACCACTCCAGCAAGTACAATCAGCAGCTCCACACTCTCAGGTAATTGACAGTGGGTCTCTTGACTGATTACATGAGAAACAGTAACAGACCTTCTTTGTTTTACAGTAGTATTCATCAGAATTGTTTTTAAAAAAAGTCATCCAATGGAGATATGGTTTGTGCTCAGGCTTGAGCTAATAAAATCTCATGAAAACATGGGAAAGTTTCAGCATTTTTAGAAACTGCATCATTTGGTATCCCTGACTCTAAAGGGTTGCTAGGCAAGTGAACAAAATGGTGGCTTGACCATAGAGCCTTTGCAGGATTCTTTTGTGAAGAAAAGGAGCGTTTAGCACTTAAAGAACTATGTTTATATCTTTCCTTACTGAAGTTTGTGATCTTTGGTCATCATGGAATCTACCATATTGCTATTTTCTAACATGCGGTGCTACAACACTGTGTGTTTTTAATTAAGACATCTCAATGATGTAAACCTTTCAGAACTGACAGTGTTTTCTCTGACTTGTGGAATTCACTTTTGTCATTACAAATCTAGGAGGGAGTGTTGCAAACCATTCCCTACTTAATTACTCTATTTGCTTTATGCATCCCTCACCCTGCTCAAGGATTTGCATGCATTTCAGTACACTCCAGGACCTTAGTGTTTTATCTACACATATACTGGTCTTCAGCTTATTTCTCTTTTTTACCTTACTGAGTATTTTTCAAGATACACATTTCTGTTCCCATATCCCTAATTTCCTATGTAGTCCACATTTTCCTCTTCCTTCCTTCTTTCTGTTTCTGGAGAAAAAAATTTCCTCAGGGTCATCCATCTCCTTCCCTTATCTAAAACCTTGACCTTTGTTTTACAGTATCCCAAGTCATGCTTACTATCCCTCTACCCCCAGGTAATGGTGCTGGCATTAGCACAGGAGTTGCAATGGTAACTCAGACCATAGAATCATAGAATTAACTGAGTTGGAAGAGACCTCCGAGATCATCAAGTCCAACCCTTGATCCAACCCCCCCATGATTACTAGATCATGGCACTCAGTGCCACATCCATCGTCATCTTAAAAGCCTCCAGGGACGATGAATCCACCACCTCTCTGAGCAGACCATTCCAATGCCTGATCACTCTCTCTGTAAAGAACTTCTTTCTAATATCCAACCTAAACCTCCACTGACAGAGCTTAAGCCCGTGCCCTCTTGTCCTATTACCGATTGCCTGGGAGAAGAGACCGACCCCCACCTGGCTACAACCTCCTCTCAGGTAGTTCTAGAGAGTGATGAGGTCTCCCCTGAGCCTCTTCTTCTCCCGACTAAACAACCCCAGCTCCCTCAGCCTCTCCTCATAGGACTTATGCTCATGTCCCTTCACCAGCCTGGTTGCTCTTCTCTGGACCTGCTCCAGCACCTCAATATCCTTCCTGAACTGAGGGGCCCAGAACTGAACACAATACTCCAGGTGTGGCCTCACCAGCTCTGAGTACAGGGGAAGGATCACATCCCTGGTCCTGCTGGCCACACTGTTCCTGATGCAGGCCAGGATGCCATTGGCCTTCTTGGTCACCTGGGCACACTGCTGGCTCATGTTCAGCTTCCTGTCAATCAGCACCCCCAGATCTCTTTCCACCTGGCTGCTCTCCAGCCACTCTGTGCCCAGCCTGTAGCGCTGCAGGGGTTGTTGTGGCCAAAGTGCAGGACCCGGCACTTGGCCTTGTTGAACTTCATCCCATTGGAGTCAGCCCATCTCTCCAGACTATCCAGGTCCCTCTGCAGAGCCCTCCTGCCTTCCAGCAGGTTGACACTCCCTCCCAACTTGGTATCATCTGCAAATTTGCTAATGATGGACTCAATCCCCTCATCTAAATCATCGATAAAGATGTTAAACAGGACTGGGCCCAGCACTGATCCCTTGGGGGTGCACCGGTGACCGGTCACCAATCGGATGCAGCCCCATTCACCAGCACTCTCTGGGCCCGGCCCTCCAGCCAGTTCTTAACCCAGCACAGAGTGCCCCTGTCCAAGCCATGGGTTGCCAGCTTTTCCAGGAGTATATTATGGGAGACAGTGTCAAAGGCTTTGCTGAAGTCCAGACAGACACATCCACAGCCTTCCTCTCATCCACCAGGTGGGTCACCTGATCATAAAAGGAGATCAGGTTGGTCAGACAGGACCTGCCCCTCCTAAACCCGTGCTGGCTGGGTCTGATCCCTTGTCCATCCTGTGGGTGCTGTGTGATTGCACTCAAGGTGATCTGCTCCATAGCCTTGCCAGGCACTGAGGTCAGGCTGACAGGCCTGGAGTTTCCCGGCTCCTCCTTGCAACCCTTTTTGTAGATCGGTGTGACATTCGCCAACTTCCAATCGTCTGGGACCTCCCCAGGGAACCAGGACTGTTGGTAAATGATGGAGAGCGGCTTGGCAAGCTCTTCTGCCAGCTCCCTCATCACCCTAGGATGGACCCCATCTGGTCCTATAGACTTGTGTGGATCCAGATGGCTCAGTTAAGTCATTGACTATTTCCTCCTGGAATACAGGGAGGCTGTTTCCTGTCCCTGTCTACCAGCTCCAGAGGGCAGTTGTCCCAAGGGCCACTGTCCTACTGGTGAATACTGAGGCAAAGTAGGTGTTAAGTACCTCAGCCTTCTCCAACATCCCTGTTAACTATGTTCCACCTCAAGTCCTTGCCCCTCCTTTTGTTATTAATGTATTTATAGAAGCCCTTTTTGTTATCCTTAACAGAAGTAGCCAAATTGACTTCAAATTGCGCTTTTCTCTCTCTAATTTTCTTTCTGCATGACCTAGTTATACTCCTAAACTCATCCTGAGTAGCCAGCCCTATTTTCCATAGTCTGTAAACTCTCTTTTTATCTCTGATTTCCTTCAGAATCTCCCTGTTCATCCAAGCTGGTCATCTACCTCGCTGGCTTGCCTTTTGACACACTGGCACAGCCTGTTCCTATGCACTCAAGACTTCCTTCTTGAAGCACGTCCATCCCTCCTGCACCCCCTTGTTTTCAAGGGTTTTTTCCCAGCGTATGCTCTGGACCAGTCTTCTGAACAGGCCAAAATCTGCCCTCTGGAAGTCCAGTGTGGAGGTTTTATTGGTGGCCTTCCTTGTATCCCTGAGTATTGCAAACTCTATTATTTCATGGTCACTGTGCCCCAGGCGGCCTCCGACCACTGCATCTCCCACCAACCCCTCTCTGTTTGTAAACAACAGGTCTAGTGGGGCCCCACCCCTGGTAGGTTCATTTTTCTGTGGTCCATTAGCAAAAGGATATTCAGTGACCTTAAAGGAATAGTAGGTATTGTTGCTATGTCTTTAAACAGCTGACATACCCATGGTGCATGTTGATAAGATCATACAGATTTTCTGTGACAAGTTTGAGTTTTTGATGAAAACCTGTGCAAGATGTTCACTTGACACGAGGCCTTTATTTTCATTGTTTGAAACGTTGTGATTCTTACTCTTTCAGTATTGTGGAAGTTCGTTACCTATGATAGACTAAGACCAATGTGATTGTAATACTGAGTTTACTGGTGCTTGGTTTCTTTCTCCTTGTGATAGAAAACCACCCATATAATAAAAGCAAAAGTTAATAACTAAAAAAAAAATACACTTAGTATTTTAATTATTTTAGAAAATTTGTTAGGCCGATAGCAACTTATGTAGGATTGTAACCTTTTGTTTACTTTAGAAGAAGTTTACATTAAAAATAAATGTATGGTTAAGCTCTGTAAGGTGAGTGTTGCATATTGAGAGAGAAGACTTGCTTCAGCTTTTTTGTCTTATTTTACTTTAGTCAGTGACTAAATAAACCTGTTGCTTCAATACATTCTGTTAAACTGTATGCTTCTGTAAGTCTGGAAGAATTACTTAGATTTCTGTAATGTAGTTCTATGAATTTGTTAACAGAAAATTTTGTATTCCACAATTGTACCATTCCCCCTTCTTGCCCCCCCAGTTTTCCCTCAATGTGTTTATCCCTTCTTCATACAGTTGGCAGTTTCTCAGAACACTTAGATCAAATAAATGGAAGAAGTGAGACTGTGGACAGCGCAGATAATGCTTCAAAGACAGCTGGTGAAGCTACATCTCACATTGCTCGTCAGCGATTGGAAAGCACAGAGAAAAAGAAGATCTCTGGAAAAGTCACAAAGTCCCTTTCTGCAAGTGCTTTGTCCCTCATGATTCCAGGAGGTAGAGATAAATACTTTTGGTCAAAATGTTTGACTTATGCAATGTTACAATGGTTTATGACACAAATGGAAGATTTTGGAGAGTCCAGAATGTATTCTGTGTCGCACATTTTTGTTTCTCTTGTTCACTTGCATGACTAGATGGTGCAGTCTTGTTAGCAAGTTATAATGGTCACATTACAGTTAAGGGGCCTTCTCTGACAGGTAGAAATGTTACTTAGCAGTGACTTTGTTTGACTGTGTGCATGGACAGCAGGATGCAACTTCAGTCCTTGGTCCATCCAACAGCAGGGTTGTAGCTTAAGTTTTAACTGGCTCTCTGTGTATAACTGTTACAACAGCGCATTCAGAATGACTAGTTCTCTCTCGTCCCCCATAAGAAAAGCGGATAAGCAGGAGAGCAATATCAGAAGGACAGAAATAGCATGTAGGCTTCTAAATGTACTACATTAACTTAGATGAAGTGCTCAAAATTTGGAACCAGAAATAATGCTATAAGTAAGTGGAAGCATAACAGTAGTATTGAATGTTTTCACATGAAGCAAAGGTGCTTTACTTTTTCATGGTTCAGAATTAAAGTCCAAACTTCCCAAATGAGTACAATTGTATTCACATTTGCACAGACATAGTGCATTTAAAACAATAAAATTAAATGAAGTTGTAATTGCTACTGTTGTTGCAAGAAACTCTTGTGGTTTTACATGATGTAGCATAATGTAGAAATGGAGGGTTGGTACAAGAATTGAGTTACTGTCCTAGGTATTGAGTACATACTGTACATAGTCTTTATCTCTATCTTTATCTGTATGTAGCTGAGACCAAGAAAACAGCTAGTGATTTGTTAAGCACTGCTGGGATAATTTGGGGTGTGGTTTTGGGTGTACTCACAGTCACATCTGCTACCAAACTCTGCTTTTCTTTTCATTAATGTTTGTTAGGAAAAGGCTGAGAATTGTTCTTACAAAGTTAGCAATGCATGTGTTTCCTGTCTGAAAGGAAAAAGCAGTCTACATCTAACAAGTAGACCTTGAATTAAAAAAATCCAGTTTACACTACAGGGAAAAAAATTTAGTTCTAATATCTGATTGTTGGTTAAACTTCTCATTCACTAATATGCACACCAGGGGAGGAGGGCAGGATGTTTATACAAAGAAAATTACATATTTTGACACAAAAATGTCATGAAACTAAGCAAACTTCGTATATTCTCAGAATGTACTCTAATAGGCAGATTCTTTTCTTACAGATGTGTTTGGTGTTTCTCCTTTGGGAAGTCCTATGTCTCCTCATTCCCTATCATCTGATCTTTCTTCATCCCGAGATTCATCTCCCAGCCGTGATTCATCAGTTGCTTCTGCAAGTCCTCATCAACCAATTGTAATTCACAGTTCAGGGAAAAAGTATGGCTTCACCATCCGAGCCATCAGGGTGTACGTAGGTGACAGCGATATCTATACTGTGCACCATATTGTTTGGGTAAGATAATACTCTTTTTTTTTTAACAATATACAAGCACAGAAAACTGTAATGGTTTATTCACTTTTTTTTGGTACCTATGACATCTGTTTGTTGACAATTACTGTGTAAATCATGATATGCCAAGCAATTTTCCACCCCTTCTTACCATGCATGAAAACTGCCCTGCTCTACAAAGCTTACTTAATACCAGTTGCAACAAAGAGTGTTTCAGTGAGCTTTGAAACCATTCGAGCCCCATCTAAATACAAAGATTGAGTAAGTAGTTGATGGTGGATGTATTTTTCTTCTTTTCTTCTTGTCTATAACTTAGTAAGTTTCTTCATTTCTAACTTGTTTTATAGAAAGTTCATTAAACAAAGTCTACTCTTGAAGGAATGAAGGTTAAAAGGAGTTTACTTTCTGTACATTTTCTTCATCTCGGTTTTTCAGAACGTGGAAGAAGGAGGTGCGGCTTTCCAGGCAGGTTTAAAAGCTGGAGACCTGATTACTCATATCAACGGAGAGCCAGTGCACGGTCTTGTTCATACAGAAGTTATTGAGTTGTTGTTAAAGGTAACTCTTGGACAACTGGGATACAAAGTGATTGCTATTTTCACCAGTGATTGAGGAGTTATGTTTGTTTCATTGAGATTAGTTACTAGATTTTATGGTTGTTGGAAGTACAAACTCTAATCTGCTATTGCCACAGATCTGGAGAAAGGTCAATTACTTTCATATATGCTGCTATGATTTCAGTTTTTCTGCCATAGCCTGGCACTGATGCTGAGATAGCTGAAGTAAATTTGAGGCAGTGACACAAAGAGGTGTCTATCTCTCAAAAAAACTCATTTTCAAGACATTTTTTTGTCTCATATATGAGATTATATATATATATATGGCAGAGCTTCTTTGATTAATGAAATTCTCATCCTGCAGCTGGACTTTTATGAATAATCTGTCATGTTTTTCTCTTGTGGAGTTTTCTGAGGTCTATCCCATTAGAAAATTGTATTTTTGCCTTGAAAACAAACAAACCAACCCCCTCAACTTTTCTGAACGAACTTTTCTTGATTGAATAGTGTCTTAGCTTTTCTCTGTAGCCTATAGTTACAGCTCATGCTATAGCTTTTCAGCAGAGGCTAATGTAGGTCAGAAATACTTTAGACATCTGTATATTTACTTCCTATGTTGTTAACAATTTATGATGTAACATGCATGTCAAAGGGAGTAGTCAGTTATAAAAGAAGTCAAAGAAAGCACTGGAAGGCAGTGAAGGAATAGGGAAATATAAAGAGCTGAGGAAAGATACAAAATATACTTTTCCTGAAGTCTTTATTTTCTTCCTTGGAAACTAGAAGGAACTGCCAGGTTTTCCAGTTTTGCAAGAAATGTGTGAGAAAATTCTGTAATTTTAGGCAGTAGGGTGCGCAGTTGTTTTCTTGTGAGATGTGGAAAAAGACAACCATGACAATCCTACCCACTACTTAAAAGAGTAAACTCAAAACAAGAGATCACTGTTTATTCGATGGGCTGTATCATAAACTAATTTGGGTCATTGGAATTTCTTTGAAAAGAAGTTCACTGTAGTAGTATGCGATGCTGAGCAGGAAGTATTGATTACTGAAAAATAAAATCAGCAGAAAATACCTATCTTATTTACTGAGTAATCTCTGCAATCTGTGCTAAAAAGCTTAGCTTAATTATATTTGTTATCTCTTTTGAACAAGATAAAAGGATGGTTTGGGATTGACAATAAAGATTTTATTTTTCTCCTCTGTTTCATCATTGTAAGTGTTGGTATCCTGAGACATGAACGGCCAGTGAATGGACCACTGCACAGTTACGGCTGTTCTTTGTGGTTTTTTTTCTGTAGAAGCTTTCATCTTGAAAATTACAGTCTTGGTCAATCCTTGGTCTCCTCCTGTCCAGCTAAAATTACGGGAATTTCTCCTTGTTCTGAAGCTGGAATGGAGGAAGTTAGAAAATGTGGCAAAATTGGAGAACTTTACAATCATCATTTATTTGACGTGCCTGGCAATGTCTTCATAGGGTTCCCTGCACTAATAGCTGTTACTCTGATGCTGGAGTTCTTTCTTGTTGTGTTCATGTTTGTGGCATAGATTCAATTCAAGGCCAAGTTGTCTTGTGTTACACATATTACTCACACTTAAAGCATCTTCCTTTATTTTGGCAGAGTGGCAACAAAGTCTCAGTAACGACAACTCCTTTTGAAAATACTTCTATCAAGACAGGACCTGCCAGGCGAAACAGCTACAGGAGCCGAATGGTCAGACGCAGTAAGAAGACCAAGAAGAAGGAGAGTTTAGAGAGGTGAGTGATTCTTTACTTCCATGGTCAATGCATTTCCTTGTGTGTGTTTGTATGTACATAACAATAAATTTAAAATATGAAGTTAATACAGTTTTCTGTCTTGTCTTCTACATAGGTTTATCTTCTTTTCTGAGATTCTGTGGCCTTCTAATTTTGTTTTGCCTAAACTAGATCTGCTAAAATAACCTAAAAGTTTTGCATGGTACATATATAGATATGGAGGAAAAAGTGAATAACTGAGGTTGTATCTTAATTTGGTTTATGTTTTTGTACTTGTTTAATTAAACTTCCTAGTGCTAAGTTTTTGAACATTTTTAGTTGGATGATAAGTTTATGTGTACTTGGTAAATACATCACTTATACTTTATAGGTATTCCTTCAGTTTTGGTGGGTTCCTAAATCATGCAAATGAAGATTTATACTCATAAGGAGTTAATTGTTCTTCTGAAATAAAGTGAATAAATTTTAGTATGAATAGATTTAGTTACAGCATCTATCCCACCTATTAGCAAATCAGAATGTTTTCGGAACTTCATGCTCTGCAGTGTGGTTTGCTTTCATATAAAGATAGATTTAATATTTTCATAATGGGAGAGGAAACCCTTGCAAGAATTTTGCCTGCGGTAATAGTATCTTCTGTGCATCTTAACTTACAATTAATGCTGTGCTTTTTTCACACAAGGAGAAGATCTCTATTTAAAAAACTGGCAAAGCAGCCCTCGCCTCTTCTTCATACCAGCAGAAGTTTTTCCTGCCTGAACCGATCCCTTTCTTCTGGGGAGAGCTTGCCTGGGTCTCCAACCCACAGCTTATCTCCTAGATCTCCTACCCCAAGCTACCGTTCCACTCCTGATTTTCCATCAGGTGAGTGTGAAGGAGTGCAGGGTAGAGGAAAAGGACTTGAAGGGTATTGTGCTTTCTGTGAACCCCCACAGATTGGATACACTCAGTAGTAAGAGTAGTCAGCTCTGGCAAGCATAGTCACTGAACAGTCTGAAATAGGGAAAAACATTCCTGATGCAAATCAAAGGTGTTTTTACAATACAGAAGCACATAAAAAGGATTTGTGTGTTCAAAGTTTGTCCCAGCATTTAAATCTCAGTCCAACAGCTGTAAAAATCTCAGTCCAAAAATCCCAATTTGCAGCAAAAAGCAGAATCTTGCCTAGCAGAGGCTAACTGATAAAAGGGTGAAACTGAGGTAAGTTGCTACATAGTGGAACTAGCATGGGCATTCATGAATGCAGATTATTGCTGAAAAGATTGTCTGAGTGCTGAAATATGCATTTTTCTGGCTCCTAGAAGCCTCCCCCTTTTTCCTCTTTTACTTCTGTCATAATTGAAGTGTGTACTAGAAGTTGACTGCTGTTGTACAATCCCTTGGCAAAGGTAAATAATCGGGAAAGCCTTGATCATTGCTTTGAAGTGGCAGAAAGCATTAGCTGTTCTATTTAAGTAGAAGGAAGAGATAACTTAAAAGGGGATGATGAAAGAGGGAAAAGGGAGAAATAGCAACATAATTGGAATGATGCAGGGTTTACAACCCAGCCACTTAAAACCCTGCAGATTTTGGAACACTGTGGCAGGAGCTGGAATAGAACTTTTTTTTCTGTTTCTCATTGAACATTTAGACAGAAGATTGAAATTAGAAGATTGAAGAAGTCTTCCTATTCTTATGTTTGTTTGTTTGTGTTTTTGTTCTTTTGTAGGTACTAACTCTTCCCAGAGTAGCTCCCCTAGTTCAAGTGCTCCCAATTCTCCAGCTGGTTCAGGACACATAAGACCCAGCACTCTTCATGGCTTGGGTCCAAAGCTTGGAGGGCAAAGATACAGATCAGGAAGACGCAAATCAGCTGGTAGCATTCCCCTTTCTCCTCTTGCACGGACACCTTCTCCGACACCCCAGCCAACATCTCCTCAGCGATCTCCATCACCGTTGCTGGGACATTCTATTGGAAATACAAAAATAGCTCAATCTTTTCCTAGCAAAATGCACTCACCTCCAACTATTGTAAGGCATATTGTCAGGCCAAAGAGTGCAGAGCCACCAAGATCTCCACTGTTAAAGAGAGTCCAATCTGAAGAGAAACTTGCACCCTCTTATGGCGGTGATAAGAAGCACTTATGTTCACGAAAACACAGTCTGGAAGTGACCCAGGAAGAAGTGAATAAAGAATTATCTCAAAGGGAAGTAACTCTTCAGAGCTTGGAGGAGAATGTATGTGATGTGCCATCACTCACACGAGTCAGGCCTGCAGAGCAGGGCTGCTTGAAACGACCCATCTCCCGAAAACTAGGTAGGCAAGAATCCATTGATGAGCTAGACAGAGAGAAGCTGAAGGTCAAGGTAGTAATGAAAAAACAAGATTTTGCTGAAAAAGCAAATGCTGCTATACATGAATCCAGCCATGAACCAGAAAATCCCAATACCTTAAGATTGGAAGAAAAAGACAAAAAAGCATTCCAAAAGGTATTAGAAAGATCAAATCAGTTTGAAACAAAAATTGTTGCTTTGGAGACCCAGTCAACTGGTGGCATACTCAAAGACACCTTTCAAAAGAATGCAAACTTGAGATCAAATGATGGTGTTGCTTTAGATGCACAGATGTTGTGTCATGGGCCTCCCCCTAATGAACTCAGTCATATTTCTTACGACTTCAAAAGAATTTCTCCTCCATGTACACTGCAGGATGTGCTACCTCAGTCCTCTGACAGGATACTAAATGGAAAGGGAGAAAACACAGATAAAATTGTACCAACAAAAGAATTTGCCAAATTGGAAAAATTAGATGGTAAACTCGCAAATATTGATTATCTCAGAAAGAAAATGTCCATTGAAGAAAAAGATGACAGTGTTTGTCCAGTGCTAAAACCCAAGTTGACATCTAATGTTCATGAATGCCTTCAACTTACTACAGGCAGACCCATGAACATACAGCAGGACTCCACTGCATTTGCAGATAGTAGAGCATTTATTGGCAGTGCACATGCTGCTCAGATTAACTCAGCTCCTTTTGTTCCTCTTAAGACCTTGAGTGGCCGAGCAGACATGAATGTGGAAAAACCAGCCCTTATTTCCACTGATGCTCCTGTCAGAAAAAGTCCATCAGAATATAAACTTGATGGGAGGTCTGTTTCCTGTCTGAAGCCGATAGAAGGCACACTAGACATTGCGTTGCTTTCTGGTCCACAGGCTTCAAAGACTGAACTTCCTTTGTGTGTGCTGCCAGAAGGACAGAGCCCCAGCAGTGATGGGGGATCTTCTAAACCCCCAGGGCCACAAGGGAGCGGTGGGAAGGCAGAAATGGTCTGTCAGAAAGAGCAGTTGTTAAGCTACTCAAAATCTGGCAAAGTTACCATAGCAGAGCCTCAAGTTCTGCACACGGTCAAGGGGTCTCCAAATCCACCAGTTATCCCTGTGGCTGCAGAAGCAGTGACAGAAAAAAAGGTTTCTAGTCCAGCTACTAAAGGCAGTATTTCTGTTATAGAAGCTGTTCAAAAGAAAGATACCTCCCCTTCAAAACAGAAGGACAATTCAGTGGAGACAAAGTATTGTGTTACTCAGAGTGTTAGAACTACTCAAACATACTCCAAACTTTCTGCTGTCCAAAGCACTCCTGAAAAAGCTACAGGAAAAGAGAAACAAGTACAAAAGGACTTGCCTGCCAAACAGCCAGTAGCCCGGAGAGGTTGTGAACCTATCCCTGCAAAGGTGGAAGTGATCAGGGAGTCATCGGTGAAGGTATCTGCCTCAGATGTCCTCATAACAAGCTGCTCCAAAAGCAATGAAAAAAGTTGTGCTGAATTTGCCATTCCACCTCAGATGCAAGGAAGAATGCAGCCAGCTGCCCCAAAGGCACAGCCTAAGGATGGCAGAGAATCACTGAAACAGCTAGGAAAAGATGACAGCAGTGTTGGTAAAAGTTTTGTGGAAAGGGACATAATCAAGGAGAAGGTTGAATTTAAGAGGGTTACTTCAGAGTCAAAAAGTGAAGCTCTTCCATCCAAATGGCCTGTGCAACCCTCAAAAGATTGCGATAATAAAACTGAGAAGTTGGCACCAGTTTCCTCTGTACAGAAGGACAGTGCCAAAGATTTAGGAAAGAAAGATCATAAACCATTTGCTGATACCAGGCTTCAAACTGCTGAGAGAGAACAGTCCAGCCAAGTTCCTCGGCAGCAAATTAACACTTCAGGCTCACCTGCTGTGAAAGACACAATAAGCAGACACTGCACTGTAGAAGTTCACACAGGTGTACAAGAACATGTGAAACCTGCTGCCACCTGTGTGGAAAGCAGCACTAATAAACACAGGCCAGCCTCTGATACAAGTTCCTTTAAGTCTAAATCCTTGGATAAACAGACATTGTCACAAAAACCATGCACTCCAACAATAAAAGAAAAAGAAACTGTTATTCAGTTGTCTGCCAGCTCCCGGAAGGATGGGAAACATACCAGTAAAAATGTGCTAGATCATGTTTCTTCTGTTCCGGGCTCTTCAAGAAGAATCAACAATGAACACGTGCAGGCTGAAAGGCCTGTGAGTTTGGATCATTGTTCAATCACCACCCTCCAAATGAGCAGCACCACCCCTGACACCAAACCCAAATCCTCTGCTGTGGGCCTGTTACCAGCAGGCCTAGAGAGTTCTAAGCAGAGGCAAGAACCAGCAGGCTTGGGGGAATCTGCTGATCAAAAGCAACTTCACTTCAGTGAAAAACAAACCATGTCTCCAAAGTTTTCCACTGTGAAAGATTGTCTCTTGCAGAACAAAGCGGCAGACAGAAATCCTAGTAATGAGATGATCTCTGCAGACAAAAGACCCGAAGGAAAAGTATGCACTGACGCACTTTACGTTCAGCTTGACAGTGGGAAAGTAGAGCCCACCCTTTGTCTTCCAAACTATGATGCCAGAGGGAAAGGAGCAGAAAAAGTGACCACAAGTAGCAAAAGCCTTCAAGATATAAAAGGGAAGGGACAAGTTAATCAGAAACAGCCAGAGGATGCAAATAAGCAGACTGCAATAAAACATTTGTCTGCTGCCAGTGGGCAGAGTTCTTGTCGTGTGACTGCAATACCAGGAAAGCCGCTGACTTGTTCATCCAATTTCTCTGAGTGTAGGCAAGAAGTACCTGTTTTGGCTTCAGCTAAGAGTGATGCAATTTCAGCAAAGGTTAAAGCAGGCTCACCTGAGCTTCCTGCAACTTGCAAGGAACTAAATAAGAAAAGCACCTCTTCCACAGGGAGCAGTAAGGCAGAAATGACTAAAAGTGTTTCATTGATGGCCTTGCACAGTGCTGCTATTGTAGGAGAAGCCTACCACCCTGCGTCAAACCTTGGGGGGAAACCTGGAAGTCAAGAAAAGACTCTTTTTGTTAACACTGGGGATGTAAAGGGAAAAGACACCATTCTGGCTCAGCAGTCTGCCTCAAGAAAACAGAATGTAGGTAAAGATTTATCCAGGTCAGCAGCCACACCTGACCGCCCTAGCGCACTTTCAGATGACAAAGACTCAACTCGGCAGCGTCGAGGAAAGGAAGCTTCGCGGAGCAATGCTCACAAAAAATCCTGTTAACTGTAAGACCTGGCAAGTGTAAATTCAACACTAGCTGAAACAATTTCAATATGTTGTACTGCCTTTAAACCAGCACTGTGTCGTGTGTTTGTGCGGCAAAGCTTTCATGTCACTGAAGAAACAATACAAGGGGATATGTAAAGAGAGGACTTTTTTCAAAATGCCTTTCCAATTGAAACCGGTAAAACTGTTACCATATAGTATTTGTACAAAAATACCTTTGCAGCCAAGAGCTGTTGAAGAAAATATTTCCTCTGTAAATACTTAGTGATGTGTTTGGGGGTCGAATGTAGCATATATACTTTGCTGCTGGTTGCATTGTTTCTTCTTTCCCTTTTTAAGATAGTTGCTTAACCACTTATTTGCCATACTGAAATATGAAACCAAATTATTAAAACAGACTTGGCATGGTCATGCACAAGTACAGGTCTGACTGGAGAAAATCAGGCCACATTTTTACTTACTAAAAATCCTAAATAGAGGTTAAAAAAAATACTAGTACAGAATAAATATGGTGACCTATTGTGAGTTTTTACATGTATTTTTAATAATCTGATTTTGATAGTACTGTACCTGGCTGACTGCTTCACCAGATCTAACATAACTGCATCTCCCTAATGCACAAAGGCTGATTAGAGTAGGTGTCCTTAAAGCTATGGGAAGACCACTTAATTATCAGGGCATCCCAGCGAGAGTCGTTTTCTGTGGTGAAATGGTGGTTCTTGTCTATTGGAAGTGTGTTCTGTGACCTTCACCTCAGACAAGGCTCTAATCTGAAGCACATGCCATGTGCTTAGTTTTTGCTGCAGTCCTTTCAAGTTCCTTGAGCTTTTTTAAATTCAGGCCCTTACAGTGTGAGGCACAAGTATAAGCACATGACTGGTAGTACTGGTATGTTCATCCTTGTTTTCAATACATTTAGATAATACGTATTATGGCATATAGGTCTGTGTAATTAGTGTCATAATGCTATAGCTCTTTTCTATTTTATGACAAGTAAGGTAAAAAAGGAGAAAAAAAACCAGTTTCAGGAGTTTCAATATCATATCTTCAGAAAAATTTAGGATATCCGATACATTTTAATACATAGCAGGGGCCTTATGTTCTAGACTTAACTTGCTGTTTTTAGCAAGTAACTCTGGGTTTCACATTCATTTCTAAATGCATTAAGTAGCTCCATACATTTCATAACATAATCTTTTTATTTGTATGCAAAAAAAGTTAAATACTGTAATTACAAAAGAAGCATTTTATAACAAAGGAACCTGTTGGAGCTATTTGGTGCTAGAATGTTACTGTCTTTTTACTTTTGCTAAGCCTTATTTAAATTTTATATACTGTGGAACATGTAGACTTTGATCGTTTTAGTGTTGGGATATTTGGTTTGTTTTGAGAGATGAAAGGTGAAATTTGAAACATGTACAGAAGCACTACAAAATGCCCTTGCACTAGCATGGGTTTTAATAATTGGGGATCAATAGAATGGTCGTTTTGCTTATTTCTGTTTTCTGTAACCACAGTAGAGCTAGGCCCCTACTTTTACACCAATGCTTGTGGTTTGTCTTTCTGTCTCAAAAGCTAGAAAATTGTTCATAAAAGCACAGTGTAATCTTAACTTGGAGACTTGCGTGACAATAGACAGTGTGCAGAATTCATTTCCTTCTGCTGAAAACTTTATTGTACTGACAAGTTGAGTTGGATTACAGCAAAACTGTCAGGAAAAGCTAATACCACAAACAGCTTCTGAGAACTGTGGCACTAGAACATTCATACTGCCTTTGATGCATTCGCAGAGGAGCTAGTGAGCAGTGGATAATAATTTTGGAGAAGTGTTAAAAAGAAAATGGTCTCAACATTTACAGTTCACCTGTGCTTTGGCAGTTACTGCAAATGAATGCTAATGCACTTCAAAATAACATTTCTGTCTGGAAGGTATTTCCTAGTTTACAGTCTCTGCATTTTTTAACTATCCTTGTTTCCTTTAAAGCACATCTAGCTTTTGTTTACAGTATACCTTTATGTATATTTTGTATAGTTCATTATCACTTCTGACAAATAAGTTCTTTGCATTTTGGAAGTGTAACAGTGTATAAGCTTGTGTTTATGTAGTACCTGTTTGTTGGTGTTTACTTTACTAGTGAGCTGTTAAGAGATCCTCCTGCCTGTGTTCTTCTTGGTCAGTCTTAATGTGATTGTAGATCTGATGTGTTCTTTTGTAGACTTCCTGCAGTAGACTTCTCAGCTTACAAAAAAAAAAAAAAAAAAAAAAAAAAAAAAGGAAAAATTGTTAGGGTCTGTGCAATAAAGTGTTTGCAGTCTTATTTTCTCTAAGAAACTCCTTATGGATGTCATAATTGTTATATATTGAACACAATTATTTATACTTAAGCAGTTGCATAACAAAAATAAAAAGTCAGCATGAAACACTGCTGTGTTAGCATTTTTCCTTTAACTACTCTCACTGCTATAACTTAAAGCACATCTCTTCTCTACTCAGAGGTGGGCCGGTTTTTCTTCTTTCGGGCCAACTCAGTGGATCCCTTAAGGTACATGCTGGCAGAGGGTATTGCATGAGGAAATGTAGTTTTGTCTGGGGACAGAGGACGTCTGCATTGCTGAGTATCTGGTCTCAGGCTATGTCTGGAACCACTGCTTGGCTGTTGGATTGATAGGTGTGGTGTGATGATGGACAGCATATCCTGCGCTGTTCAGCATTGTTGTTTGCGGGATCTCTCATGAATGGCATTTTTGCAGGCAAATAGAGCAGAGATGACACTGTAAAGAAAAAGAGGAAAAATACAACACATACCATATACAGCAATCTAAAACAAGTTGTGCAGAGAGAAAGGGATGGATTTCAGGAAAGTCTTAATACTCCATGTGCAGTAGCTGTAATGGTAGGACATACAAGTAGGACATATAAATCCTTCCTCCAAAACGTACATTGTTATTACTATAGGAGTAGTATCAATTAAAATACACAGCTCTTTACTGTTCTGCTGCTGGTAATCTGCATAGCTGCCCAACAGGTGGGAATTTGTGTTCACATTTTATTATTAAATTGTTCTCTCTGTTTTTCCTCTGTACAAAACTAAGTGCAGCAGTGTTACAGCATCACTTTTGCAGTTTCACTCCCTATTTGAAACAAACAGGTGAGGGGAAGCTGCAGATCACCCCCAACTTCTCCAATTTGCTCCAACCCACTGGAAGACAGATAGTCTTGCAAAACTGGTGCACTGATGGTGGGGTGATAGATCAAGGAAGGAAGAGCAGGATCCAGCAGCTGAGGGAAAGGAAATGACAGGAGTTGAGGGTTGACTGAATTTCATGCCTCCCTGGCTGTACACAGCTTGGGGAGGCACAGAAGCCAGCATGCTCCGTGAGCCTCCATAGTGTTTAGGACCAGAGGAAAGGGGTGGTATATGGAGTTTGCATTAATGAAGAAGTCAGGAGAGACAGGTTATCGGTATTGTGTCTGGCATGGCTTGTCATCCTCACTTTGACTGTGGTAAGAAAAGACAGCACCTATTTATAGGAGATGGTAATGCTTTCGTGGTCTGCCAGGGAAACATGAGCTCCCTTCTTCAGCACCAAACTCCCAGTTTGCTGAGTCTCCTTAGGCTTATTGTATTCTTACACAGTCTTTAAGGCTTAGCAGGGGTGTCCAGCTTGGATTTGGATCAAAACTCAGGTAGTAGCTCAAAAATAATAGATCACAGGACAGGGAAATACTGGAGCATGTATGGATGCATGTCCCACTTCATGCCTTAGGTTAGCTATGGGGTCTGGTTATACCAGGTGCTACAAAGCATCCTGGGAGTTGTAGTTCTAAGTACTGTGTCACACATGCTCTGTTGAATGCTTGTATGGGATTGGCTTAAGAAGTTACCTGTGTGACGTGGCAGCATTTGAAACTGCTGTATAAGCTGGGACTCCTGGAATAAACGATCTCTTGTTACACATCACGTTGGTGTCGCTATGGTCCCCATGGGACTTATTATTTATTATATTAATAACTGCTACAGTTAGCAACAGTTTTTCTTTCCACTGACTGTATCTACAGTGTAGTAGGTGATGAGAACTGACCAGCTTGATCTCCCAGAGATCTGCCAAGGATGCATTTGGGAGCATCAGGAAGAGTGGAGAAGACTGCAGAGTAAGCAGACAGTAACAATGCAGTTGTTGTGTTCTGGTACATGGCGAGCCCTACAAAACGCA
This sequence comes from Myiozetetes cayanensis, assembly GCF_022539395.1. Lineage (NCBI taxonomy): Eukaryota > Metazoa > Chordata > Aves > Passeriformes > Tyrannidae > Myiozetetes > Myiozetetes cayanensis. The sequence goes on from NW_026087631.1 coordinate 49,266,631, forward strand.
GGTATGAATTATATACAGGAAGAAGAGGCTGTCCAAGGGATTTGGTGGAGAAGAATGTCTTCTGCTGCTGGGAGAGAAGAATTTCCGTTGTTTTTGTCAGATGAGGGAGGTATGGTATAGTAGAGAGTGTTTGGGGAGGGATCTTGCCTGCTCTTTTTCCAGCTACAGACAAGATGAGTGAATGTAAGAAAGTTCTTAAAGGATGTACCATGACATCAGGGTGTGTTTTTTTAAGTCAACAAATGTAGAAATTGGCCCATTCAAACATTCTGTTCAGAGTAAAATCCTCTTTCAGAAATTGACTTGGATCTTACTGAGAGCATCTTGTTTAAGCACAGTTAGGGAAGGAAGAACTTGGCTCTGAGTTTTGGTTTGTCCCACTGAAATAAATGTAAGAGCTTACCAGTCTCTGAAATGTGACAATGAATTCATGCTCAAGTTCCTTCTCTGTGTAAATATTGATAAATTCCATGTTGCGATGTTGAGTTGTACCATGACTTCAGAGACATTTGTAGCCCAGGAGCCAGCATGGTGGAAAGTTAAATCTTGTTAGGCACCATTCACCTCTGGCAATTCCCTTGTTCTGTCTGTGCTGGCTCCACAGCTGTATTTGAAAAAAATAAAGAGAGTAAAAGCCTGACTTGAAACCAAAGAGTGCATCACATCAGAGCTTGATTAGGTAAGGAATTCTTTAAGTAAAAATAAATCTATTGTCTCTTTCAATTTATATTCTTACTAAGTGATCCCAGAAGAATAAATCTTTGGACTTAAAAGTCTTAATATATAATCTGGCCATTTTAGTGTATTATATCGATAGATAATTCTTCTTTCAGAATAATCAGTCCCTGTATTATTAGACTTGTGCATTCTGAAACACATAGCGTGTGCTGTTCAGCATTGTTGTTTGCGGGATCTCTCATGAATGGCATTTTTGCAGGCAAATAGAGCAGAGATGACACTGTAAAGAAAAAGAGGAAAAATACAACACATACCATATACAGCAATCTAAAACAAGTTGTGCAGAGAGAAAAGGATGGATTTCAGGAAAGTCTTAACACTATGTGCAAACAGATACTGCACAGGAAGACATTTTGCCTTCTCAGCTGTCTTTGAGTTTTCAGCAAGTGAAGTCTACAAATGTGTTTACACCACTTTAGGAGGCATTTCAGAAACTGGTGGTGGTTAAATCCTGTGGTGGTCTCTCTACATAAAAAGGCATTTCAGAATACCTTTCAGCCCAGCATGCAGTTTCCAGTCACTAGTATCTCATGCAGTTACTATCTGATACTTTCAGGAATTTTTTGTATGCCTATGGAGGGTTATGCTCCCTTTTCAAAGTCACTGTTTGTCGAACCCTTCCCTGAATCCACATCTTTCAGAGGAAAACAATGGAAGAAGCAGGTTTTTCTTGGATGGTAGGCACGCTGGCAATTGTGCTGGATTGTTAGTGGAGGCTGCCCAATTAAGCAGTTGGATTTTCGGAGGGAGGGGAAAATGCACCTTGAACCCCAGGCTGAGTTCAGGAATATCCCTGCCTTGCTCCCAAGGACAAGTTAGGATGTGCTTCCCTTGGGCAGCTTGATGTGCTCAGAAATCTCTCCCTTGAGCAGCCCTTGCAGAAAGGCTCGCTTGGGGGAGGCAGCTCATGCGGCTTTGGTGTTGGGCAGCTCGAGCTCAGTGCCTGCTGATAGGATCAGAGGGGCTTCACTGCAGAGAGGGGCAGTGGCCACACAAACAGGGAACACGAACCAGCAATACAGAGAGCTGTGAGGAGAGGCAGCACTTTTTTGGTGCCTCGAATTTGGGCATGTTTGTAAGCAAATTAAAAAGGAGGCATACATGGCTACAAAGGGAAGGAGGAGAAGCTGCAGGGTAAGGCAGTGACAGTGATGTGAAGGCATCTGAAAGCTGCAAGAATACACATTGTATGCGTCTGATCTGCTAATAGACAATAAAAGGGGCTTTTCATGACAGGTAGTTCTTACCAGAGAAGACCAAGCTGGGATTCTTTTCAGCAGTATCATCAGAAATGAGCCAAAACTTTGTAATCCAGCACTAATCTTAGGAATTTTAGCTAGTCAGCATGTTATAGAGGAAAATGTTGAGGAAATGCCTTTGGGCTGGAGCTGAAATTGAATGTGAGTCCTGCATGGCAAGTGCTGAGAGAGAGCTTGCCTTCCATGTCTCAGAGAGCAACTGCAGCTCCTGGCATAACACAGCAGGGAGCCATGCTGGGAGAGGGCATGACTCCATGTGGTGCATGCTCTGCCATAGAGACAGAAGGGTCATACACCCCAAAGAAGGTTGTGGCTATACATCTGTATTAGCCTGTTATTAAAGCACCAGTGACATAAATTACTTATGGTAACACAGGGCAGATGAGCAGGCACGGCTTCCATTAGATCCTAATCTTCCATTAGATCCTTGGTCAGATGCACATATTCTGTCTTGCTACTGGGTTTATTCAGATATGATGGCAGGGAAAGTGATTTGGTTTTATGTAAATAATAAGTCTTTATTCCTGCCTAGCTGTTGCATATCCCATTAGAGCAGAAAGACTCTAATTTCACTCCAGGAATGCCCACCAGAAGCCCTGTGAAGTAGCTGTTGCTATGAGATGCACCTGTGGGATGAGGTTGTCCACTACACTTCCCCCTCTGCAGCCTCTAGTTTTCTCTCCTGGGCTGTGGCTGGAAAGAACAGTCCACTCCTGGCTGGCACAGGAATGTCTCATAGCTATTGGCATTGGGGTTTTTTGCCCTGTGCAAGCAAATGTAGTGCCAACAGATCTTGACCAAATCTACAAATTTTATGGTTAAAGATGAATTTGGTGCCAGTCTCTGCTTATTGTGGAGTCTAGAAAATAGCATAGGAGCACAGCCTGCCTCAGGGTGGGAGATGCACAGACAAGGTCCAATGGTCATGAATTTTCTAAGGATCAAGAATATTTTAAAGAAATATTTTAAAGAAATCATAGAAGTGATACATGCTATTTCTGACAGTCCTGCAGGACTATGTCTTACATGACTATGAATGTTGTGCCTGTTCTTCACAGATAGTTTTTACTGCTTAGCAGAGTGGGGTGCACTACTGCCAGCTCTTAAACAACGTTGCTTTTCAAGGATATTTGATAGAAGGTGGGATTTTTTTTAATTTGTTCTTCTTTGGTGTTTTTGTTTGTTTTTGAGAGTGATGGTGGTAGGATTTTCTTTTTTAAAGAGAATATTGGACCTTGGATCTTCCCTTTACAAGTTCATTAGCCATACAAACTGGTACACACTGGGATTTCTCTATAAGACAAGTTATTTATATTCAAGGTTCAGGTCATAGTTTATTTTTCAGTTCTAATTTTTCATTATTTTTCTAAAAGTTATAATACAAAGGGTATTACAAAGTTAAGAAAACACAGGTCACAAACAAAACCAGTACGATGTCTTTCAACATAATACAATTGTTATAGATATTTTCTGTGTCTCCATAATAAACATATATTTGCTGCTAATTTTCTGGAAATACAAAGCACCCTGAATGAACATGGTACCACAGGAGAAAACAGCCAGGACAACTGCAACGATTTCTGCTGTGTTCATCCCACAGGAGAATGAGACAGTGGTCAGTTGAGTCCCAACTTGTTCCTTTAGGGTCCTCTATTTTATTCAGATTTGGCTTGTACCAGGTGATTAAACCAATATTGGAGCAGGTGCAGTCAGAGGGTTGTAACTCAAATTGATTATGCAGTGGCCAGCAAGGGACAATAGTTTGTCACCTGGTGCAATATGGATCCTGTTATTGGCAAAACTGAGATAGATACTCTTGAGATTTGAAAATGCATCTGTGCTGAATGCAGTAAGTTTCTTATGGTTCAGATCAAAGTGTAACTTCTTGAGGCTGTGAAATACTTGGTTGCTTATTGTTGTCAGTTCACTGGATGATAATATTAGCACCTCTAAATTGGATAGCTGTTGGAACAGATTGTGTTTTGGCATGATCCCCAAGCCAAAGTTATTTTGGTTGCTATGAGATGCACCTGTGGGATGAGGTTGTCACTGCACTTCCCCCTCTGCAGCCTCTAGTTTTCTCTCCTGGGCTGTGGCTGGAAAGAACAGTCCACTCCTGGCTGCGCACAGGAATGTCTCATAGCTATTGGCATTGGGGTTTTGCCCTGTGCAAGCAAATGTAGTGCCAACAGATCTTGACCAAATCTACAAATTTTATGGTTAAAGATGAATTTGGTGCCAGTCTCTGCTTGTTGTGGGTCTAGAAAAATAGCATAGGAGCACAGCCTGCCTCAGGGTGGGAGATGCACAGACAAGGTCAATGGTCATGAATTTTCTAAGGATCAAGAATATTTTAAAGAAATATTTTAAAGAAGTCATAGAAGTGATACATGCTATTTCTGACAGTCCTGCAGGACTATGTCTTACATGACTATGAATGTTGTGCCTGTTCTTCACAGATAGTTTTTACTGCTTGCAGAGTGGGGTGCACTACTGTCAGCTCTTAAACAACTTGCTTTTCAAGGATATTTGATAGAAGGTGGGATTTTTTTTAATTTGTTCTTCTTTGGTGTTTTTGTTTGTTTTGAGAGTGATGGTGGTAGGATTTTCTCTTTTAAAAGAATATTGGACCTTGGATCTTCCTTTACAAGTTCATTAGCCGCACTAAACTGGTACACACTGGGATTTCTCTATAAGACAAGTTATTTATATTCAAAGGTTCAGGTCATAGTTTATTTTTCAGTTCTAATTTTTCATTATTTTCTAAAAGTTATAATACAAAGGGTATTACAAAGTTAAGAAAACACAGGTCAGAAACAAAACCAGTACGATGTCTTTCAACATAATACAATTGTTATAGATATTTTCTGTGTCTCCATAATAAACATATATTTGTTGAGGAAATGCCTTTGGGCTGGAGCTGAAATTGAATGTGAGTCCTGCATGGCAAGTGCTGAGAGAGAGCTTGCCTTCCATGTCTCAGAGAGCAACTGCAGCTCCTGGCATAACACAGCAGGGAGCCATGCTGGGAGAGGGCATGACTCCATGTGGTGCATGCTCTGCCATAGAGACAGAAGGGTCATACACCCCAAAGAAGGTTGTGGCTATACATCTGTATTAGCCTGTTATTAAAGCACCAGTGACATAAATTACTTATGGTAACACAGGGCAGATGAGCAGGCACGGCTTCCATTAGATCCTAATCTTCCATTAGATCCTTGGTCAGATGCACATATTCTGTCTTGCTACTGGGTTTATTCAGATATGATGGCAGGGAAAGTGATTTGGTTTTATGTAAATAATAAGTCTTTATTCCTGCCTAGCTGTTGCATATCCCATTAGAGCAGAAAGACTCTAATTTCACTCCAGGAATGCCCACCAGAAGCCCTGTGAAGTAGCTGTTGCTATGAGATGCACCTGTGGGATGAGGTTGTCCACTACACTTCCCCCTCTGCAGCCTCTAGTTTTCTCTCCTGGGCTGTGGCTGGAAAGAACAGTCCACTCCTGGCTGGCACAGGAATGTCTCATAGCTATTGGCATTGGGGTTTTTTGCCCTGTGCAAGCAAATGTAGTGCCAACAGATCTTGACCAAATCTACAAATTTTATGGTTAAAGATGAATTTGGTGCCAGTCTCTGCTTATTGTGGAGTCTAGAAAATAGCATAGGAGCACAGCCTGCCTCAGGGTGGGAGATGCACAGACAAGGTCCAATGGTCATGAATTTTCTAAGGATCAAGAATATTTTAAAGAAATATTTTAAAGAAATCATAGAAGTGATACATGCTATTTCTGACAGTCCTGCAGGACTATGTCTTACATGACTATGAATGTTGTGCCTGTTCTTCACAGATAGTTTTTTTACTGCTTAGCAGAGTGGGGTGCACTACTGCCAGCTCTTAAACAACGTTGCTTTTCAAGGATATTTGATAGAAGGTGGGATTTTTTTTTTTAATTTGTTCTTCTTTGGTGTTTTTTGTTTGTTTTTGAGAGTGATGGTGGTAGGATTTTCTTTTTTTAAAGAGAATATTGGACCTTGGATCTTCCCTTTACAAGTTCATTAGCCATACAAACTGGTACACACTGGGATTTCTCTATAAGACAAGTTATTTATATTCAAGGTTCAGGTCATAGTTTATTTTTTCAGTTCTAATTTTTTCATTATTTTTCTAAAAGTTATAATACAAAGGGTATTACAAAGTTAAGAAAACACAGGTCACAAACAAAACCAGTACGATGTCTTTCAACATAATACAATTGTTATAGATATTTTTCTGTGTCTCCATAATAAACATATATTTGCTGCTAATTTTTCTGGAAATACAAAGCACCCTGAATGAACATGGTACCACAGGAGAAAACAGCCAGGACAACTGCAACGATTTCTGCTGTGTTCATCCCACAGGAGAATGAGACAGTGGTCAGTTGAGTCCCAACTTGTTCCTTTAGGGTCCTCTATTTTATTCAGATTTGGCTTGTACCAGGTGATTAAACCAATATTGGAGCAGGTGCAGTCCAGAGGGTTGTAACTTAAATTGATTATGCAGTGGCCAGCAAGGGACAATAGTTTGTCACCTGGTGCAATATGGATCCTGTTATTGGCAAAACTGAGATAGATACTCTTGAGATTTGAAAATGCATCTGTGCTGAATGCAGTAAGTTTCTTATGGTTCAGATCAAAGTGTAACTTCTTGAGGCTGTGAAATACTTGGTTGCTTATTGTTGTCAGTTCACTGGATGATAATATTAGCACCTCTAAATTGGATAGCTGTTGGAACAGATTGTGTTTTGGCATGATCCCCAAGCCAAAGTTATTTTGACTGATGTCCAAGAGCATGAGGTTTTCAAAGCCTTGAAAGAGATGGTGAATACTCGTATTAATGTGGGAGTAGGAAAGATTCAGCACTTGCAAGAGATGCAAATTTCAGAAAAGGCCCTGTGAAGTGTTAATATGAAAAGGAGTGAAGGTTAGGTCAAGCAGCTGTAGGTTAGGACTGTCCTTAATGAGCAAATCCTGCAGATGGAGCTGTATGTTGTGGCACAGATTCACGTAAGGAAGACTGCTCAAACCACTCAGCGCTTCATTACAGCACTTAGAGCTTGCAATATGACTCTGACTTAAATTCAAGATGCTGAAGCTTTGCCAGTTTCTCCAAACAGCCAGAGCCCAGCCACAGGCCCTTGATGTGAAGTGAGTTAAGGGAGGGGAAGGCAGCAGAGTTGATGTTGCAGAGGTGCTTAAAGGAGTTTATAATGAGAACTAACTCTGCTACCAAGTTCCTGCCACTGATGCCAGGGGGCAATGCATGTATGTGGATTTGGGTTAGATCCAGTTTTGGAGCTTGGTTAAGCACTGAAATGTATCAGCACTCAGATTTCTGAAATGCTGTAACTGCCAATAGAGGTCCTTGACAGAGATATTACAGAGGCCTTGTAAAACATCTGGGCTTATGTAGGGATCATTTTCCTCACTATAAAATGTTCCCAGCCAAAGGGGCTTGGTTGTGGAGTTCTGTATCCCTGCCAGGACCCCAGAGGCATCAGCACAGTCTGTGAAGTCCAAACTAGAAATGGGGCTGGAAGGCTCTAGGTTCAATATATGTAATGTCATTGCCTTTAAAGAAGAGGGTTATATTGCTGATATTCTGCAGAACATGGACATCTACTGCTGTGCTTGTATGTTGTTTGTTTGAAAGTCAAGATGTTTGAGGTTTTGAGTGGGAAAGTTGGGAAGAAGCTGCAATGAAGAAATTTGGTTGCTGTCCAAGATAAGGGTATCTAAGCTGTCCAGATTTGTCATTGGAATGAAAGAGATACTGGTTACTCCTGTCTTTGTTAAGACAAGGTGCTCCAGGGAATGTGGGCCAGCAAATGCTGTGTCAGACAGAAGCATGAGCGGGTTTCCTGTCAGCACAACTGTCTTCAGCTGCCTGTTGCTGTGGGTGCCGTCATACAGCCAGTTGATCTGATACCTTGAGAAAACAAAAAAGCGGCATCAGTGGCCTGTCTCGCAAAACTCTCATGGAATATGTGATTACCCAAGCTGAACCTCACGTCTGTAAAAACTCATGATCAGTTGCCTTCACCACGATAAAACTTTTTCAGTGATGCTTGTCTGGTACTTTTAAGTTCACATTTAATTACAGGGTTCTGCTGAGAAGAAAAACCTGCCCTGAAATGGTGGGTGTGAGGAGGCATTTGTGGGAGGCAGGGAGACAGGAGGTTTTTAATGTCCAACTTAATAAAACGAAAATTTCTAAGGAATTCTGGGGTGAAGGCAGAACACTGAAACTGAAGTAGAGTATTTCTGTTGTGACAGTTAGTTTTTCAGGCATCTCCCTCAGTCCTAAACCTTCACAGTTATAGCTTTTATTTGCTGTAATCTGTGGAAAACATACAGTGAAGCTGAAAGAGCTATGTACTGTGAATATAAATGGCACTTGGGGAAAAAAACAAACAACTAACACAACCCCCAAATAAACCCAGAGTTTTGAATTATTTAAAATGCAGCAGCCAAAACCCTAGGAAGCCTCAGCATAGGCTTGTAATGGACATCCCTGGTGTTTTGTGGAGTGTGTTTTTAAAACAAATGCCTTGAATCTCTCTTGTACTAATTTGAAGTGTATCTCATTTGCAGTACTTTCTTATTAAAGTTAGCAAATACGAGAATTGTTTCCTCTTCTGAATGAATTACTAATCATTAAAAGAGGATTCCTACAAAGTAGTTTTAAATTCTGAATGTCACGAGTTTTGTAACAAAACTTATTCTAAGAGAAGTCTTAAGTAAACCTTACAGAAAGGAGGTAAAAAAAAAAAAAAAACAAGTCTGGAAAATGTTTCTAGAAAGAATGTGGCCACATTAATTGGATATGAACTGCATTTACACGCTGCAGTGAGAAGACAGCAGGAATGTTTAGCTCAGGCTAAGAAAAGATCATACCTGATATGCTTAGTCTTTAAAATGTCCATGAAGGATTTTCAATTTAAGTGAAAATAAATCAATCTATTACACAGAGAAGTCTACTCTGTGGCTACCAGGGAAAGTCATTAAACGTGCCTGACCCACCTTTGTCTGGGGATTACATGGAAGCCAACCAGAGTCTGGGAAGCAACACCCTGAAACAGGCTGCCTCACTGCTCCAAACGCTGGGAATGCTCGGAGCACTGCCCCGGTCCCAGCTGCCAGGCTGCAGTGGGGAGTGTGAGCACAATCAGTGCAGCAACAGCCACCTCCTCAGCCAGCCCCAGCCTGGGAAGGGTGAGTCCTGGGGCTGCGTGGGAGCTGCAGCTTTGACAATACCCTGCCAGTCACCTCACAGACGTTTTGCTTGTGGGTAAAAGCACGTGTGGCACAGCTGGCCAGCACGAGCACTTTAGCTGATACAAAGCAATTCTGTTGGTGAAGGAGCACAAGCAGGGGCAGCAGCTGAGTGTCCAGAGGGAAATGCCCTGGAGCCCATGATGTGTAGGGGACAGTGCAGGTGTGTGCCTTGAGGGCAGGAGCACGTGGCCTGTGGGGGTTTGCTGAGGTGCATCTCTGTGAGCCCTGGGTGGTCTGAGCACGGGTCATTCTGTTATAGTCAAATGACCAGATATAAATTTTTTCTTTTAAATATATTGTAGAAATTTATTGAAGGCAAATAAGCAAAGCAGCGCGCTGGAAGACCCGGGGAAACTCCTGTTCCGCCAACGGTCTTCCCGCCAAAAACGTGCCATGATCTTTTATATGTGCCGCTATTCCCTCCCCTTTAGGCGGCGCCTGGATGCCGGGTGGCAGGTCTCAGATGGAGGTGGTCCTCAGATGGCAGCGGCTGCTCTCGGAGCGGGGCGAGTGGCTCCTCCCTCGGGCAGTTTGCTGCCACGGCTGCTCCGCCGCTCCTGGCTCGGCTGTGACAGGCTGTGCTGGGGGCTGTGCCACTCAGCTATGCCCCTTTATCCATATCTTTATAGGTTCATTTAAAGCTTACAGTCAGAACTTGTTTACATAGTAAGATATAGCTTTCCATAGTAACATAACATTGTGGTTTGATATTTGTAATTCAAACTAACCACTAACACTAACATTGTAAAGATAATTTGATTAGCAAATTATTTATCTTTGCCTTTATTAACTATTTCAATTCCCCCCTTCTTTTATTTATCAGTAATTTGCTTATCAAATTTTATTATAACTTTTCAGACTACCTATAATTCTTATCATTGTAACTGAAAAACTAGGGGGGGGTCCTGCTGACATAGAACTTTAATACCTGGAACTTTATTTGCTTTGTAAACTGTAATCTAATTTTCAGTCTTATTGCGGTGGTATAGGCTAGTGGCAAGTTTGTTTTCGCAGAGTTAGTTGTCTCCACAATTGTACCTCTCTGCCTCCTTCGTCTACTCCTTTGCAGGGAGCAACGAGGTATTAGCTCTTCTCGGCAGCAGTGGTATTCTTCAGGAGTTCTGCTTTTATGTTCACTTAGCCTTCTCACTGTGGTTTTAGAATCATGTTATTTATTTAGAATCTCATTTCAGGTTTTACTTTATCAATTAATTATTTTGGGGTTCGCTCCCAAGCAATTTTGGTAGCATGTTGTTTTATAATGTTATGTCAGTTTTCCTTGTATATTTCCTAGGTTTCAGGTATTAATAATTCTCATTTGCAGAGTAATTTATAAATTTTCACACTAGTTCTTCTTACAACTAAGTGATGATTTCTACAGTCTATACAATGAGTATGACGTAAAGTTGAAGTACAATACCATTTCTTATCATACTGTATGCATTTACAAGTCACTCACTCCACATGCCCGAAGTGAGATGCTTTATGTAAGGTATACCCTGAAGTTTCCTCCAAGGTTCAGGTATTTCAGTTGTTAATCTACATATTTCAGCTTCTCTCGTCTGATAGGGTATCCGTTCATTATTACACCAGGATGCCATATTTACTCTTTAAAGAGTGTCCCCAGGGGTAGTTGGAACCACTGGTATAAGTCAGTTTTTACTTTCTCCTCGTAAGGGTTCATTTACCAGTCCTGTTCTTCTGATTTTCATTTGAAGATCTCCTGGTTTGGATGTTATAATCCACTTTGGGGAAGATAATTCTACCGGTCCTTTAACTCTCGATGCATGAGTCCAGCCTTTTTCAGCAGTACGAATTGCTGTATCTGTGGTAAGAAGAACAACAAAGGGCCCTTCCCAATAAGGGGTTAATGAGGATTCTTTCCAGGTCTTTATTAATACCTGATCTCCAGGTTGAATTCTATGTATTGCTATATCTAAAGGAGGTCTCTGAGTTACTAATCCTTTTAACTCCTGTTTTCTCTTCATTAATTCAATTATATATTCTCTTAGAAAAGTATCCTCTATTTTTGGATGTTTTAGAGGGCTACTAAGATCATATGGCATCCCATATATCATTTCGAATGGTGAAATTCCTGTATCAGTACGCGGTTGGGTCCGATATGCAATAGAGTTAATGGTAAACATTTTACCCAACTCATTTTAGTTTCCATCATCAATTTAGTTAAGTGTTTTTTTAGTTCTCCATTCATCTTTTCAATTTTACCAGAACTTTGCGGATGCCAAGGTGTATGATATTCCCACTTAGTTCCAAAAAGCTCTATTGTTTCTTTAATTATTCTTGAGGTAAAATGTGGTCCCCTATCTGAATCTATGATAGTTACAATACTGTATCTCAGAATTATTTCTTCTAATAAGATCTTGATTACTGTTTTGGCCGTACATCGTGTTACAGGGAAAGCTTCTACAAAATGAGTCTTTTATTTACTTCTCTCAAATTTTGTACTAATCGATAAGTTCCATCAGGTTTTCTTACTGGTAAAATAGGGGTATTATGTGGTGACATACAAGGCTCCAATAGTCCCTGTGTGATAAGTCTTTCTATAAAAGGTTTTAATCCCATCTTTCCTTCATAGGAAATAGGATATTGTTTTACTCTTATTGGTTCCTCAAGATTTTGAATATCAACTTCAAATGGTTTTATATTTAGTTTTCCCACAGAGTCTGGAGTATACTAGACTTCAGGGTTTATTTTTTCCATATCTTCAACTGTAAGGGTATATAACTTAATTTGTAACCCATGTTCTTTTGTTTCCAAGCCTATTCCTAATTCAATCATTAAATTTCTTTCCAATAAATTATATTCTGCTTCAGAGACTAACAAGAATGATCCTACAGTATACTTCTTAGGAGTCTCTATTTTTACATTTTTAGTAAGGGGTACCTTAAATGATTCTCCTTTTGTCCCTATAACTTGTACTGAATCTGAGGATTCTACACAGCCCCAAGGTACCTTCTGAATAGTCGATCTCTCTGCTCCAGAGTCTACTAAGAATTCAATCGCTTGTTGCTGGGGACCTAATTTTAGTTTTATCAAGGGTTCTGTATTTGTCCTGGTCCCCAGCAAATAGAGTCCCTGACACCCCTAATCCTCTTGAAATACTTGCTCATCCAGCATACGCTTCCTGCAATGTCTTTTTATATGTCCTTTCTTGTGGCAGTAATAGCATTCTGCTTCTGTCTGACCTGTCTGTTTTTGATTATTTGGGATTGTTTGTTTGTCAGACTCACGAGGGGTCCCACGTCTCTGCTTGTAATCCTCTTTTCGTCCCTCCCTCACTGTTGTAAGACTGGAAGGGGAGGAAAAATATAAGACTGGAAGGGGAGGAAAAATACCTACTAAAGGTGCATGCTCCAAGCCGGGTTCATCTTGTGGACATCGAGGAAGACTAAAAATCTTCATCACAGAGACCCCGGCCCACAAAGAAACCCCCAGACCACGGACGCCGGTAACACAGCCCAGGAACATGCATGGGGAAAACTTTGTAACTGAGCATGTGCAAAGAGCACATGCCCCGGACTATGTATGGATAAGAACCTATGTACTGAGCATGTCTGGACGGCGAACCGGGGGGTTCAAAAGGGGAAGTTTGAGAGCCTGAGGGGGGGGGGCGGGGTAATGGGACGATTCCCGCGCGGCGGCAGAGGCGGGACAAAACGGCAAATCCCCCCCCTCGGCAGAGGGGGCGGGGTAATGGCAATGTTCCCGCGCGGCGGCAGAGACGGGACAAGACAGCAAGTTTCCAAACAGGATTCTAGTGTCTGACCTAATCCATATGCTAGCGTATTCGCTCTCTTCTGCACAGAAGGGTTCCTTACTATTAACATAGATGTTCAGAGTCTGACACATCCAATCCTCAAATGCGCCATAGACTGGCCAATATAAATAGTCTCGCCTTATCTGCTTTCCTCCCCAGACTTCCATACAATAATATACCATTTTTTCCCTTGACTTCCCTCCTCCAGAGGGGTAATCATTCCAGTATCTTATCATTATTCCCAAGTGACTATTCAGGGGTATTTCAGGCAATTCCACCTCAGAATTACCCATGGGAGCAAAAATTCTACTCATTATTTGTCCCATCTTCCGGAGTGCCTCCACACACACACACACACACTTCACTCGCTTTCCCTCTTTCGTGGCTCGGTCCCTCGCGGGATACAGGGAACCCACTACCACAAGGTCCGCACTCGCTTCGTCCCGACGGACGTCTCAGTTTCTCGCACTCCGGGACCCCCTCCCAAACCGAAAGGGGGATCCGCAAAATACTTACCTCTCCCTGGGTAAGTCTTCGTTCAGCTCCTAGCCAAACGGTCCCTTCCCCAACCGGACGGCAACCCCTATTATACTTACTACTTCTGAGTAAGTCTTCGCTCGACTTAAGTCGAGCGGCCCCACCCGACTGCAAGCCGGGCGGGTTCCTTAATCACTTGCTCTCTCCCCGAGCAAGTCTTCGTCCGGAGTTCATGCACGAAAATTACGGGGAACTGCAGTAGTTTATTTGCTTAATTGCCTTCAAAATTTTGGTCGAATATTTGGAATCTGTGTTGCGGGAGTCTCCCCTGAGCCGTCCAACAGGGACGGGGGCGCCCTCTCAGAGAGAGAGAATCCCACCACACAGGGATCCAAATCCGAGACACAGCACCAAATTGTTATAGTCAAATGACCAGATATAAATTTTTTTCTTTTAAATATATTGTAGAAATTTATTGAAGGCAAATAAGCAAAGCAGCGCGCTGGAAGACCCGGGGAAACTCCTGTTCCACCAACGGTCTTCCCGCCAAAAACGTGCCATGATCTTTTATATGTGCCGCTATTCCCTCCCCTTTAGGCGGCGCCTGGATGCCGGGTGGCAGGTCCCAGATGGAGGTGGTCCTCAGATGGCAGCGGCTGCTCTCGGAACGGGGCGAGTGGCTCCTCCCTCGGGCCGGCTCCCCCCTCGGGCAGTTTGCTGCCACGGCTGCTCCGCCGCTCCTGGCTCGGCTGTGACAGGCTGTGCTGGGGGCTGTGCCGCTCAGCTATGCCCCTTTATCCATATCTTTATAGGCTCATTTAAAGCTTACAGTCAGAACTTGTTTAACATAGTAAGATATAGCTTTCCATAGTAACATAACATTGTGGTTTGACATTTGTAATTCAAACTAACCACTAACACTAACATTGCAAAGATAATTTGATTAGCAAATTATTTATCTTTGCCTTTATTAACTATTTCAATTCTGTCGACTTGAAACTCTGTTTGAGGCTAAACGACATCTCTGCCTGTCTCTGGCTTAGGAGATGCAGGTGGGCAGCGTCAGCTCTCAGCAGCCTCACAGGAGAGGGACAATTAGTAGTATTTGTTGCAAGCCACAAACTGGACATGGTGAACACTTTCTTCTTTTCCTTTAAGCACAAATCCTGTAAATGGATGGTGTAAATTCAGGGAGTCTCTGTGAAGCAACATGGCCCCACACTGCTTCAGGCAGTGCAGCCTGGCAGGCAGGGGCAGAGAGACACTGGCAGAAGCATGGTGGAGGAAGTCAAGAGGGACTGTCACCACAAAATTTCCCATCTGGGTAGGGAGTCCAGCTCCTCTACTGCCCTGCTCCCTCTGGCATGCTGAGTCCCAGATAGAGTTCTGGGACAGCACCAGCAGGGAGTGATGAGTCAGTGCTGAACCATGGCGGGGGGGCCAGAAAGCCACTTTAGTAGCTGCTGTGATAATACTTGGGACAGCATAGGGACTCAGGTTCAGCCTAGAAGCACCAAAATAATACAGTGTCAGTCACTACAAAAATGGGAAAATACTGCCTTAGAAAAACTGATGCTTTCAATATTGATGAGCAAAGAAAAACCTGTGGAGCTAACTGCTGCCATGTGCAGTTTAGACAGATAAAAGTTATTTAGCTGTCACTATAAAGGACAACAGTGCTTATGTTTTGCCATTCAAATAAAACAGTGAGTAAGCAAGCTCTCTCCGTATGCTTCAGGGCATGAAGTGGCTCTCACAGGGAGCTGAGGAGACACCATCCTGATGGGGATCCTGTTGTACAGCTCCGAGTCCTCAGGGATTTGTAGATTTAATTCAAAGATTAATTTGTTATTGGCCCCAAATGTGTGCTGCTGAGGGCTGCTTTTCCATTGTGCTTCTTCACTGAATCAAACATGTTACCTTTTTTTCCATTGCCTCCCAGTTGGAATAGAAAAGAAAAGAAAACAGAAGAAAGGTTTAAAGAAAATAAAAGAAGAATCTTAGGGGGTCAGTTTTTCTCCTGTCCCTGAAAAAGCCCTGGTATTTTCTTATTATTCTCATGTGGTAGTGCATACCAAACAGCAAATAGACACATCATCATCCCAACACTGTGTACAAATTCCTGTATGACGAGCACAGCATAAAAGACAAAAATCCTCTATCTAGCTCTGATACCTCTTAAATACCCCTGTGAAACTTTATCATCCTTCAAGATCTCTGAGGGATGAAGTACAGTGCTGGTTTGATGGGCTCCCAAGGTTCCCTTCAGTAGGGGGAGAGAGTGTGAAGGTGCACAGGTGTGCAAGTGTGAGGATGAGGAGGAGGGACAGTGGCTGATGTTCCTAAGCTGACGTCAAGATACTTGTCTTATTTCTCTGATAAAGACCTTCAGATTCCCCTAAATCCGTTTAGAACTGAAAATGTTGAAATGTTAGCAGGTAAGTAGTCACCTGAGATGTTTCCAGCTCCTGTAAATCAAGAGCGACTGGTGTCTGTCACTCACCTCCACACACATTTTCTCTGCAGCACCGGATGCTTTGCAGCTGATACAAGTGAGCACTGTGAAAACCACAGGCCATTATGGAGAGAGGTGGATTGCTGCATTGGCTGACCTTGTGCTGCGTTGCCTGAATGAAAGTGAGACTGAGTAGAGTAGAGAAAAACTGGGGCACTTGGCTAGAAAGGAGGTTGTCAGGAAAAAATAAGCTTGCTAGACTTCCCAGACTCAGCATGAGCAAAACAATAGTTTCAGAGTGAAAGAGGAACTTGCCTGCTTTAAATATAGTCAGGTTACTGTGCACTGATGCTTTTCTGGAGCAGAATAGATTTTTAAGAAGTGGAAACTGAGAGAAATCAGTCTTTATGCTCATGTAGAGTGAAATGTCTCTGCTAAGTACAGGGTAGTGCAGATGAGACTGTAGCATCTCACCAAAGGGGAATTTAGTGCAACAGGGAGTTTGAGTTGAACAAAGTTTTATACATCATTTAGGAAAGGCACAAAATCTTGTAAAACAGCTGAAGGCCAGAGCTCTGCTTTGTGGACTGATGGCAGTGGTGCACTTTGTGATGTTACTTTTACGGTGGACTTGATGATCTTATAGGCCTTTTCCAACCTAAACCATTTTATGATTCTATGACTCTAAGATCTGTGCCTATATTTCTGCAAAAACGATTGTGATGTTTATGCATGACTCTTGCAGTAGAAACAGTAGCTAAAAAGCAATACTTCAATATGAAAAGGAACACTCTTTCTCTTGTATTTACCTTACAGGAAATGATCAGGTTTTTTTGAGTGGGACAATATATCTATCTATCTCTAAGATGGGTGTGTGTGGGGCAGCTGCAGGCAGGAGGGGATCTTGTGCCAGACAGACAAAGGTGTCTGGTCCTCACTACCCAGAACAGCACTGAATGCTGACTCTGAGCCAAACAGCTCAACGTGCCTTTTTCTTTCCTTTCTTAAATTACTGAGTTATCAGCTTGACAACTTCATTTTCAGTAGGCTTAAGCTGCAGTCTTTCTAGTAGAGTAGAGAAAGGTGTGATGAAAACTTACTGGGCTTAGCCTGACAGAGCTGCTCCAGCATCAGTGACTCAATCAGTGAAGCTTCAAGCAACCAAGATGCCAACTGGAGAGCATCAGGCTTGACACCTGGGAAGGTGGAGATACCTGAGCTTCTATGGTGCCAAGGACATGCACAAAATCAGGAGGTATGCTCACAACATATCAGGAGGGAAGCTTAAAATCCAGCTCAGAGCTCAGTGAATTTTGCATACTTGCCTAAAGCTGTTGGGTGGGCTGTTGAGGCTGGCAGGCACAGAGAGGCAACAGAACCAGTGACCTGCTGCTGTGTCATTCTTCCACTAGGATGCTTCTGTGCCAACCTAATTAGCTGGGTTTTTTAGTCCTCTTTAATTTAAAGTATACAAAAGAAAGTAACTTCTCTGAATGACAAACTGAAAAGCTCACTCCACATCCCACTAACAGTGCTGCCAATCTTTCCCAGTCAGTCTTGTGTTTTCTGGGAATTCTGCTCACCCTGCAGCTGGTTGCAAGAAGTTCAGAGGAATTTGTATATGTTTACTTCTTGTTTATCTGCCATTTCCCATGTTAGTGCTCAAAGGTGAAGGCTTGATCTGTCCCTGTGCAACGGATTTTTGTGGCCAGGTTTTGGTAGGGTGGTGTGGGTGGGGATACAGGGATGACTTTTGTGAGAAGCTGCCAAAAGCTTCTTCCCCCATGTCCAATAGAACTAATGGCCCCAGGACAGACCCACTACTGGCCAAGGTTGAGCCAATCAGCAATGATAGCAATGCCTCTGTGACAACATATTTAAGAAGGAAAAAAAAATATTGTGCAGATGTAATTGCAACCGGAGAAGAGCAAAGTAAGAACATGTGAGAGGAACACCAGGGTCAGTGTAGAAGGAAGAGGAGGAGGTGCTCCAGGTGCTGGAGCTGGGATTCCCCTGTGGGTAAGACTGTGGTGAGGCAGCTGTCCCTCTGTAGTCCCTGGAGGACCATGGGGATGCAGAATTCCACCTGCAGCCCATGGAGGAGACCCACGCTGGAGCAAGTGGATGCCTGAAAGAGGGCTGTGAACCCATCCTGGGTCAGGCTCCTGACAGAGACTTGCAGACCCATGGAGGGGAGCCCACACTGGAGGAGGTTTGCTGGTAGGACCTGTGGTCCTGTCAGGGTCCCACACTGGAGCAGCCTATGCCTGAAGGATTGCATTCCATGGAAGAGTGACTCATATTGGAGCAACTCATGGATGGACTCATGTTGGAGAAATTCATGGAAGTCTCCCATGAGAGAGACTCCATGCTGTTGAGGAAATGGGAGTATTTATTATTCAAATAATGAATTCTGGTGCCTGACTCAGTTTCGTAGAATCACAGACTATCCTGAGCGGGAAGTGATGCAGAAGGATCATAAAATCCAGTTCCCGGCCCTGCATACGACAACCCCAAGAATCACACCATGTGCCTGAGAGCATAGTCCAAACGCTTCTTGAACTCTGTCAGGTTTGGTGCTGTGACCACTCCCCTGGGGAGCCTGTTCCAGTGCACAATCACCCTCTGGGTAAAGAACTGTTTCCTAATATCCAACCAAAATCTCTCCTGACTCAACTTCATGCCATTTCCTTCTGTCCAGTCAATGGTCACCAAAGAGAAGAGATCAGTGCCTGCCCCCACTTCTACTCAGGAGGAAGCTGTAGATCACAAGGAGGTCTTCCCTCAGTCTTCTCTTCTCCAGGCTGAACAGACCAAGTGATCTCAGCTGCTTATCACATGGCTTCGCCTCTAGACACTTCACCATCTTCGTGACCCTCCTTTGGATACTCTGTAATAGCTTTATATCTTATATTGAGGCTTCCAAAACTGCATACAACACTTAATGATTAATTTAGATCTTTGTGCTTTTAAAACAAAATGGAGAGAGGTAAGAATTTATGGCAGTAGTTAGCAGGAGAGAGTTTTGGTGCTGGCAAGGGGCATTGCTATGGATACCCACCATGGGCTTGAGCAGGCTGCAGACCCTCTGTGGCTGTAGCAGCCAGGGCTGTTGCAGGCTGATTCACCTTTCGTATTCATCTGGGGCTGCTCTTCTTCCTGCTGGTGTGTGCTGTTCCCAGGTGCTCGGTGGATTCTTCCTCCATCACTGCATTCAGGGGGCTGTCAGACCACAGGGGTGCTGGGAGAGTCCCCTCATGAGGAATTTGCTGCTCATAATTTTACCTCCTCTGTGCTTGGTTGAAACTCTTTCCACTCTGATTATGGTGAATTTAGGAGCATGCAAACAGCAGCAGTAATAATTGACTCCAGTGTGATTGTGCTCATCCCTAAGCACTCGTGAGATGCTGCATGCTGCTGAGTACTGAGCTTGTTGCTCCCTTCACACTGCACCTGCAGTGCTGTGGCACCCCTCAGTCAGTCTCCCCTGCACTCTGAAAGTCCTCTGGAGAGGGTGGTACATCCCTCAGAGGTTCTCCATTTTAAGCTGATTTATTGAGCTAGACAAGAGGAACAGCTCACAAGGCTCACCAAAATGCAGTGAGTCACTTACAGTGTCTGCCTATGGACAGTGGACCTTCCCCCATCAAAACCCCACCAGGGATGTAGTGTCAGTCCCAGAGGGGACCCTGACAGTGAAGTGCTGGAGTACTCCTCAGCCCAACCAAGTTGCACAGACCTGGGCATCACATGAGCTGTTGGCATGATGCTGAGCTCACAGGATGCCAGTTCCCACCTATGACATAGAAAGGTGGGTCTTTAATACCCTCAGAATCCCTATGAGATGTTAATTCCCTCATATCTAACAGATAAATAATGTCAATTTTTGCATCTTCCATAGCTCTGAAGAAAAAGAGATTGGCAACCCAGTACACCAAGGCTTCCAAAATATCTGTAAATCCTATTCAAGATCAAAGGACTGAAATGGTTTTCAGCCATTTCCTTCAAGTATGGGTTCAAGATTTTCCTTGTTTGTTGTTTTCTTTAGTAACGTAAACCAGAGATAGGAATCCAAATGGTTGCTTTCAATGCTGCATGTTAAGAACACAGACCAGGATTTGCCTTGGAGCAGTGTGATTTGGGCAGTTACCCCACTGTGGCTGTGTGATACCCCAAGAAGATGAAACCTGGGGAGGACCAGGACCACCTGCCCTGCCACAAACATGCATCTCCCAGCAGGAAAACCTGCATGGACTCTACTGCCTGTGCAGCAGGTGTTGCAGGCTCAGGCTGCACTCTAAGGAGAAGCCTAAAACAAGGTGATGCGGCAAGAGCATAAATCACTGTCAAGAAGAAACAGCTTGTGTAAAACATGTCAGACTTTACCAGACTTCATGTGAAAGCCCTCTGCTTCATGCTGCAGCAGTTAATCTTTCTGAAATCCTAAACAAGGGTAGGAGATAGCAGTCAGTGTGTGTATACGAGCAATGTCCCTTTGCTTGCCACTGGGGGTGTTGGGGATACAAGTGGGACAGCAGCTGCAGGACTGCAACTATGACGCTCTCCCAGCTGGGGAACAATGTGGCTGATGGATCTTTTGGGCAGCCAGAGACTAGGCTGAAGGATCCCCCTGCCCCAGGAATTCCTCTTCCTCTGCTTTACCACAACTCCTTGGTGGGGGACCAAACCACCAGCTTCTGTTTTCTGGCACTGATGGCTGATGTTAGCACTGAGGACATGCCACAGCTTCAATCTGAAATTTCCATGACTTGAGCAAACCATTTGCGGAGGTAGTGACCTAGATGTTCCTTGATAAGAAAGGACAGTGTGACCAGGGGCATGATGTGAGCACTGTGTATAGAAACATTATAGAAAATTGTATTCCAAACAAATAGAGTGAGAACTCCTCTGGCTGCCTCTCCATGGATGGATTGTTCTCTTGTGGATTTTATTTGAGGTAAGTTTCAAAAAGATTGATGTGCAGATACTCAGCCAGGGTGCTACTCCTGTGCCATGCCCTGCAACTCCAGGCTTCAGAGGTGATATCAGTGCTAATTTTTTAGCAGACAGGATGAACAGACTTTCAGGTGAAGACTGCAGCTTGCTAGAGGCCAGGGGACACAGGGCTTACTGGCCCCTGTGCCTGCATCCTGAGTCCTGCCTGCCAGCCAGGAAGCTGAATTGGCCATGACTGGTGCATGTGAAGCTATGTGAAGTCCTACCAAATGCAGACTGAAAATAGCCAGGACAAAGGCACTATGTAGGAAGGAAATTGCTGACAGGAATTAGCAACTGATTAATTAGTGATATCTTGTTCATCCATGTTTCATCTTCAAAGGGCGAACATCTCCTACACTCTCCCTGCAGACATTGCTTCTGTATAGCTGCTGCTATAATCGAGTAGATTATGATTTTTCAAAAATTCATAGGATGTCTTGAGGACTTCAGTGGGGGAGCTCTCTGTTAGTCTGTGAAACAGCTATGAGACTTTTTCCCTGTCTCAAAAATTCAGCCTCTGTTTCCTCCTAAACAAGCAAAAGACCTGGTGTTCTCACTCCCCATGGGAGTGAGCATTTTATAGTACTGTATAAGTACTATAAAGCCAAGATAAAATACAATTCACAATGATTAGTAACAAACCATTATTATTCTCTCTAAACAGTACAGAATCTGTCAAACTGATCTGCACAAGTCTTAAATCCTAAATGGACAATAGAGAAATCTGGTAGTTTTATAAATCTGTCTGACTTCAATAGCAAGCAGAAAATCAGAATTAAGACCCCTGTGAGTTTCTCCTTTTCTCTCCAATGATTTCTGTTGGTCATTACTTGGCATGGTTTTAGGGAAAAGGAGGTTCTAATTAGCCCTTGCACAGTGAAGCTGGACTGATCACTCAGAGTTGCATTATTATTTGATTTGGTTTTCTTCAGCTGGACACAGATGTTAACCTTACAATGGGAGAAGACCAGGCAGAGATAAAGAGTTAAACTGATGGAGCTTGTGTGAATTCAGACTATCTAAAGAGCTTCTGACATAGAGGCTTTGAAATGACAAAAGAACATCTTGAAAGGAAGCCCTGTTGCTAAGTAATATGAATTGTTGTGTATAGAGCTCCAGGAGAGAAACCTCTGTGCTGCTTTAAAGTAAGAAGTGCTGGTGAGGAGCCATAGCTACATCCACAGTGTGTTTAAAGTGTCCCGGCATCATCCTGGCTGAGAGGGGGTTTCCATGACCCTTTGGTACAGGGTGGTCACTGGTAAGACTGTATAGGCAGGTGAGTGCCACCCTTCCTCCTCCACCTGCTGAAATGCAGAAGTAGGCTGTACCTCTGGTCAGAATGGGTGAGAATAATTGGAGAACCCCAAAACTGCCATGTTAAGTAAAAGAAAAATATAGGTCATGCTCAGCCAGGTGCCTTGGGAACGTGAAATGATATCTCAGCAGAGTTTTGATTGCTTCGACTCACTTCTCAAGTTTCCCTCCTTTTTCTCCTCCATTCATATTAATAAATTCTTGCCTTTCATTCTCATGGCCTTTGCCTGATGAGCATCCATGCAGCTTCCAAGTAACTACTGGTTATGACATGGCATGTAACGAGGTAAAACGCATACTGTTCCAGTTGGGAATATGTCAGTGCTCTAAATATATTTTCATTGCAGTTCCCAACACCATGCTTGCCTAGTACTCCTTTCCAGGCTTCAGAGTTCTTTCCTACTCTGGTGTTGAAATCACCAAGGATAATGATCTTATCATCTTCAGGAACCTTTTGGATAAGGTGGCGTAGGTCGTTGTAGAATTTATCTTTTTCAGCAGGGTCAGCTTGGAGGGTTGGGGCATATATACTAAAGAGAACAGCATCTTGCTTGTTGTGTAGTGGGAGGCATAGGGAGATAATACGATCAGAATGACCAGTTGGCAGATTTTCGAGTTTAGAGGCAAAGGAGTTTTTACTCATGAAGCCAACTCCTGAGAGATGCCTTTCAGAACTGGGTTTACCTGACCAGTAGAGATTATAACCAGCACCATGTTCTCTAAGGCTGCCTTCCTCATGAAGACGAACTTCACTGAGAGCAGCGATGTCAATGTTGAGTCGTGACAGTTCATGGGCAGAGCAGAGCGACGCTCAGGACGTCCACTGTTTGCAGTATCAAGCATGGTTCTGATGTTCCAGCATGCGAGTGTTAATTTGAGTACACCTTTGGAGGTAGGTGTGTGCCTTTTACTCTTAATCTTTATTTGACCCCAACAGAAGATGCCCGTTGGCCGCACCTGGTTAACCAAACAGGTGAAGGATGGAGATGAGTTTTGGTTAGGCCACCTTTTCTAGGCCCCTGTCCATGTGGAGCAAGCAGTGCTCTCCTTGAAAAAGGCTGCTTGGTCATTCAGGATGCTGCCGAGTGAGTCTGTCATCTCCAGGGTCAGACTCAGCCAACCAATGTCCTGAACCGCCTGCATGCAGGGTTAGGACTGCAGCTTCCAGTGCACCTTATCACCTGCCGTTTCGTCCCTCACCTGTCGCTGCAGGACTTTACAAGTGTGGGTATAACCCTAAAGCCTGCGCAGTGGATTTTTTAGGTGAGGCTCAGCTTGCGCAGAACTGATCCCACCCTTTACTCCTGAGGTTCATCTGCCAAGGCCTAGCAAGCTTGGACGATGACAGTGAGGTCCTCAGGACGTAGGTTTGATTAGAGTATCCTTCTCTTGGATGGAAGGCCTTACAGGGCTAAGCAAGTTCCATTTGCCTGGGTTTGAGATTAGAGTTGTCCTTCTCCTAGGATGACCGCCGGAAGGCTAGTGAGCTCATCCTGCCCATGGACACATTTGACTCTTCAGCTTTGACCTGTCTGGCATGGGAGACCCTACCGGAGGCATATGCCACCGTCAGCACAGCTTGCAACCTCATAAGGGCATACTGAAATAGTTTGGACAAGCCCTGCTCTCCCTACTTTTCCTTCACAGCTTCCTGCAATTTAATCCAGGGACAATTCCTTGCCCTGAGCACCCCCTAAGACGCTATTAAAAAATAATAGACTTCTGCTAGAGTTTTGGGCTGAGCAGCAGCTTACCATCACCAACACTTTATTTCAGCAGAAAGATAGTCTGAAGACAACCTGGATGCATCCTAGGTCCAAACACTGGCACCTCATTGATTATATCTTGGTCCGATAGAGAGATATCTGTCATGTTCGTCACACCCGCGTGATGCCTAGTGCAGAATGTCAAACGGATCATCGCCTCATGCGCTGTAAACTTAACCTCCACCTTAAGTTCAAACCTAAAAAGGGGCGGCATTCCTAGAAGGAGACTTCAAGTTAACAGTCTTCAAACAGCTACAGTGAGGGACAGCTTCCAGGCAAATCTTCAATCCAGGCTCGAAGTTCATTCCACAGACTCCTCTCCTGAAGCGCTTTGGCAACTTATTAAAAGTAGCATTCTGCAGTCCTCTGAAGAATCCTTAGGGTTCTCCTTCAAGAAAAACAAGGACTGGTTTAATGAAAACAATCATGAGATCCAGGAATTGTTGAGTAAGAAGAGAACTGCTCACCAAGCCCACCTTGCTCAGCCATCTTGTCATATAAGAAAAGCAGCCTTTCGACTCGCATGCAGCAAGCCAGAACAGAAACCTCGTGACATCCAGAACAAGTGGTGGACCAATCTAGCAGAAAAAATCCAATTATGCGCAAACACGGGTGACTACAGGGGATTCTATGAGGCTCTGAAAACAGCCTACGGTCCTATACACCAGATTCAAAGCCCATTACTCAGTGCAGAGGGCCAAATGCTTCTCACAGATAAAGTTTCCATCTTGAATCGATGGTCCGAACACTTTCAGACTCTCTTCAGTACTAGCCGTGTAGTTCAAGATTCAGCAATGAAGTACATTTCACAACAACCCGTGAAAACTGAACTGGATACTGCCCCCACTATGAGAGAAACTCTTAAAGCAATACAGCAGGTGAAAATCGGCAAGGCAGCTGGGGTTGACGGAATCCCACCTGAAACCTGGAAGCACGGTGGCCAAGCACTCTGTGCTAAGTTTCACGAATTTGTGGTGCGCTGTTGGGAACAAGGTGAACTGCCTTCAGACCTTCGTGACGCTGTCATCGTCACCTTGTACAAGAGGAAAGGAGATAAATCAGACTGCTCAAATTACCGAGGTATTACTCTGCTCTCCATTGCTGGTAAAATCCTTGCAAGAATTCTTTTGAACAGATTAATACCCACCATAGCAGAAGATCTTCTACCTGAAAGCCAGTGTGGTTTCCGAGCCAACAGAGGTACCACAGACATGGTATTTGTTCTCAGACAACTGCAAGAGAAGTGTCGGGAACAGAACAAAGGACTCTGTGTTACCTTTGGTGATCTCACCAAGGCTTTCGACACTGTGAGCAGAAAAGGTCTGTGGCAGAATTTGGAACGTTTAGGATGTCCCCCTAAGTTCCTCAAAATGATCACCTCGCTTCATGAGGACCAGCTTGGTCAAGTCAGATATGGCGATGCACTTTCTGAGCCCTTTCCAATAGCCAATGGTGTGAAGCAAGGCTGTGTTCTTGCACCAACTTTATTCACAGTCTTCTTCAGCAAGATGCTCCAAAGGGCCACGGCAGACCTTGATGATGAAAACAGTGTCTACATCTGATATCGTACTGATGGGTGTTGGAGGTAGTTTTTGTAATTGTAAGGAGTATAATTATGGTGGTAAAACAACCTGTGTTGTAAAGGATTTTAGGTGTAATATTGCCCTCGAGCTGCAGCTTCAATTGTCACCATGTTGCAAGTGGTTGCCATGGACACCGTGCTCAAGAGCTAGTGTCAGCTGCCATTGGACAGTTCATGGAGCCACAGCAGCTCGACCAATCCCTGTTTTCCCCTGTTACTACCTTACCCCTTCATACATATGTATATGCTCCCTATGTTTATGTATTTTCCTATACCCAATCCAGGTTGGAGGATTAGCATGCTCCTCGATTCTCCTCCCATGTTCCTGAACCTTCCTCCCCAATCCCTATAAAAACCCTCATTTTTTTAATAAAGTTGATTCAGCTCTGTTACCCCAACACTGAGCTAGCTGGTCTCTGCATTTCCACTTAATTCCAACAGATGGGAGCCTATTCAATCTAAGGCGACTGAAGGCTCACACTAAGACCTTAAATTGTCTTATCCATGAGCTGCTTTACGCTGATGATGCCGCCCTCGTCGCCCACACAGAAGTAGCTCTGCAGCGTCTAACATCCTGCTTTGCAGAGGCTGCTGAGCTTTTTGGACTGGAAGTCAGCTTGAAGAAAACAGAAGTTTTATATCAGCCTGCACCTCAGGAAGCCTCCCATCATCCCCATATCACCACTGGTGAAACAGAGCTCAAATCAGTCCAGCAGTTTAATTACCTGGGAAGTATCATCTCCTCCGATGGTAAGATTGATGCAGAAATAGACAACAGGTTAGCAAAGGCATACAAAGCTTTCGGTAAACTCCATAAAAGAGTGTGGCAAAACAAACACCTGAAGAAAAGTACAAAGATCAGCATTTACAGAGCCATTGTACTGTCTACTCTTTTATATGGATCTGAATCATGAGTCATTTACTGGCACCATTTGCGTCTCTTAGAACGCTTCCATCAGCGCTGCCTCCGTACAATCCTAAACATCCACTGGGCTGACTATGTGACCAACACATCTGTCCTTGAACAGGCAGCAGTCACGAGCATTGAGGCCATGCTGCTGAGAACACAGCTGTGCTGGGCAGGGCACGTCTCCAGGATGCAGGACTACCACCTCCCTAAGATCGTGCTCTATGGGGAACTTGCCACTGGCTGCCGCAAGAGAGGAGCCCCAAAGAGGAGATACAAGGACTCCCTGAAATAATTCCTTAGCCTTGGCCATATTGATCACCACCATTGGTCTACTCTGGCCTCCAACTGGGAGGCCTGGAGACACACCATCTATAACGCTGCTGCTGCTTTTGAGAACACACGCAGGATCACTCTCGAGGAGAAAAGACAATGCAGAAAGAATTGCATCTTTTCGATATCACCTGGATAGTCTTTCTGCTGTGCCTTCTGCAACTGGACTTGTCTATCTCGCATTGGCCTTTTTAGCCATCAGCACGCTTGCAGCAAGTGTGGGTAGAGCCCTTCTCGAATCTTCATTTGTGAAGCCTAGCCATGATGATGATGAAATATATTTTCCCACAGCATAACATTTGTTCCTTTGTCTTCACCATGCTTCAGAGATGGGGCTCCGAAGTTCCAGTGATCCTGTCTTTCTTGCCAAGCATGAATCCTTGACTGATTTGATTAACTGATGGGAAAACCAACCAACCTCTCTGCTAAAATTCTGAGTTCTTTATGTGGTTACTGGGAGTTGAGACTAAGGTTGGGTGCTGCTAATGAGCTGTTTCTATCAGATGGTTTTGAAATGGTGAATTCTTATAACTCAGCCAGACTAGAGATGTGGATCTGAAAAGAGTGGTCCCATGCATGCAGAGTTATTTCACAGTGGTCCTCACCGGGGCCATGCCCCCTCTGCTGACTGGACTCAGCAGAGACCAATGACCTGGGGCCACCAGTTCTTTCTTCCATCAGATACTTTCTCCAGAAATCCTGTCTGTTTTAATGTCTGCTTTCTTCTGGTTTTTAAAAAATATATACACCAAATACCTAGTCTCTGTTTCCAAAACTATGTGCAAGGAGAAGAATCTGCAAAATGTTTAGACTTGATGAGTTTGTCAGATCCAGGTCTGAGACAGGCTGGTTAACTTCTCAGCCCCCTGAAAGATTGCTGGGCAAATGTTCTACAGTATTTCCAGAAACCATCTGCAGGTTGGTCATTAGTCTTTCCAAAGTGTTTCGCTTGGCAACTCAGTCTTTGGCAAGGTTTCACTGCCATCAAAAAAAGAAAGCACATCAGAGCTTCACACTGCAGCTTGTCTTGGTGTTAGTTCTTTGCGTATTGCAATCCCTCAAAAATATCAATTGCCTTCAAAAGAAAGCCAGAAGCAAGCCATAGCCTTCCCTTGTTTTTTGCAGTGAAATTCTCTCTGTGCTCTCCTGGTGTGGCTGGAAGCAGCTGAACCATCACCACCATGTGAGAAATATCTCTAATTCAACTTTTGAAGATAGCCAAATAAAGTGAAACAAAGAAGTTTAATTTCAGCACGCTGGGTGTACCAGCTTCGTGACCAAGTCCAAGCACACCCAGAATGGGAGGGACGAGTCCTTTTAAGGTTTCTTGATTTACATAACCACTCCCTCTCTCCTCCCATGGCAAGCCTGGGCCTTGTGGGGTCTTCAAGGGACTGCAAGGGGACACTTGCCTGACCATGGTCTTCACTACAGTTACAAGGCATAATGGCTTTTGAGTCCACCCCTGTTTCTTGTGGGGTCCCTCCTCATGAGAGACAGTCCTCTGGTGTGAGTCCACCTTCAGGCAAAAGTTCTTCCATTCTCTGCTGTCCCTTAGGGTCACAAAGTCAGCTGCACCAGCATGGATCCCTCACTGGGATCACAAGTCTTACCTAAGATGACTTGCTGCAGCATAGGTGTCTCTCTCCATGGGCCACAGGTCTCCAGCAGGAATCTGTTCCATCTTAGGTTTTTACGGAGTCATAGCCTTTTCATGCACTCACATGCATTCAGCTGCTTCAGCACAGACTCCTTCATGAGCTGCAGGGGTCTCCTCATTCAGTAATCTTCCACTGATGGCAGGGTTTTTTGGTTTTCAGTCTTTTCCCTGCTGAAGGGAGGGAGAAGGGGGAGAGAAGGAGCCCCCCTCACACATGTGCCTCGGGCTTCTCTTCTCTCTCCTCCAGCTGCCAGCTTTGACCTTGGAGGCTGTACTCTCTCTCTGCCTGGAATTCGTTCTGCAGCACATCTTGTCCAAGCAGTTTTTCTCTAGAGGTTTTTCTCTGCTCTGTTACAGGAGAGAAGGGGTCTGGTCCCCCTTGCTTGGGCCAGACGTCTCCCGGGGTGGGGAGCACACGGCCTAGCCCAGCAGGGCCGGCTGCTACACTGGCTTTCCCATTTTTTCTTCTACCTCATAGCTCTTATCTCTTCTGCCCCAACAGCTTCTCTTCCATTTTCTTAAATATGTAATTGACAGAGGCGTTACTAAAACTTTTGTTTGGCTTTGCTCTGGAAATCCACCTGGAAAAACTATTTTCAGCACTGGGGGGCTGGTCATCAAACCCACGACACAGCTGCTAGTCAGAGCTGTCACCTCCAGCATGTGGAGACAAAACTGTGTAAAAAAGTGTTCCCAGCAGGTGTGTGCACTGTAGTTTGTTACGCTCCTGTGCTGATCCGAGCTGCACTGCTTGGGGCAGACACATGACTCTCTTGGTCTGCAAAGCACCACGGAATGTATATTTTTCTTAGGTCATAGAAGAGTGGATCTTAAAGAAACACAAGACGTTGGGCACTGGCACTCCATTTTAATGAGTTTCTTGATGCTGTGTTGGTGTGACAGAAATAGCAGTGTCTTTCAGTGTGGTGCTGTTTGTGAGTGGTAAGCCTGCCCTGGACAGGGGTTGCCTGGTCTGATTAAATGAAACAATGT
The DNA here is from genome assembly GCF_022539395.1 of Myiozetetes cayanensis. Classification (NCBI taxonomy): domain Eukaryota; kingdom Metazoa; phylum Chordata; class Aves; order Passeriformes; family Tyrannidae; genus Myiozetetes; species Myiozetetes cayanensis. The sequence continues at coordinate 49,296,209 of NW_026087631.1, forward strand.
GGGCAATAGTACTGTATAAATGATCTTTTTTACACGAGTGGAAAAAATAACTCTTCAGAGAAGGATGGTGGGATGAACAATAGAAGAAGGTAAAATTCCTGTGATCCTGATGAGATTTCCAAAATTTGTCTCCTATATTATCCTTTTCTTTAGTTTTAGCTCTTGTTTCTTTTGTCTTTCAGCTACCTAAGAAGCAACAACAGCAATCTGTGGCTTCCTATAGGACCCAAACTTGCAGGAGTCATACCCAGCATTGTGGAGTGAGCAGGACCTTGGAGGGGGTCTTAGAGAGAAGAGAAGAGGACAGAGGGAAGGACAAAGAGCTGGTTTTTGTAACAGATTCAGTGAGTTGCCTGCTGCCATTTACTTCCAAGAGCCTCCCTTCAACCATGACTGTGCCTAGATTTTCAGCATTTTCCATGGCCTTTCTTGTCAAGATCCTATTTCTAGACTGCTGTCAGTTTGGAACTCATTGAGGCAAGCTGTATGGGATCCCTGGAGTGTACACTGCTGTGCTTTTCTGCTGTTACAGCTCCCACTCCCATGTACTGAGTGGGCACTGTTTGCTAAGGCATTGCGGGATACCCTGAGCATGGCAGGGCAGTGCAGCGTTCTCTTCAGGGTAATCCATCTTCTTAGCATTGTTTAAATGTTTGTGCACCTTGCAGATGAGTGCTGTTTCTCCTGAGAAGGTTGTTGCATCTACTGTCAGTGATGTACGCTGATGTCTTGTGTAGTTTATGGGATGTTTGTCAGACCTCTTAAGTCTGAAAGATTTTTTTCATTGCCTAGAAGATTCTAAGTGGTGGTAACAGTGCAAAACCAAAAGGACACATACTTCATGCTGAAATTCATTTCTTGTTCACCAGAACATGGATTAAACAGACTTTAAACAGAAAGTTTTAAATAAACTTTGCTATCACAGGGTACAACTGAGAGTCTAGAAAAATAGGAGAATAAATCCAACCATATATTAAGAAAGAGAGAGTAATTATTATTTTAAAATGTAACCTCATTTTAAGGTTTCTTATCTAAACTGGAAAGTCTTTAAAGACAGAAATGTGTTTGAGCTCTGCAGTACAGCTGTTGCTTCCTGATTTACAAGTACATGCACAAGGGTACAGACAAAGGGAAACTAGATGACAGAGTCAAGAAAAAAGTGCTGAGTGAGGTGCAGATGCAACTTTAAATTAATCAGTGAAGGCAGGGAGTGATGGTGGGAGATGGGGGTCCCTCTGAGACATGGTCTGTAGTCGAGCTCTGTGTGACAGTGCTTGAAGCCACCACACAGCCCTAAACTTTGCCTGATCTCTGAACATGACCATACAGGAACTGTGTAAATACTACAGGTATACGTAAAAAATCTGCTTAAAGGTACTAGTTATGCTGGCTTTGCACACAGGTATTTTACGGTTTTTTTCAAACCTGCAGCTTGAGCTGAACCTCTGGGAGAGATGGGACAAGCAAAACCCCTGTGGATGGGAACCAAAGCCACTGCTGGCACATGCATTCAGGGAGCAAGTTGCCAGTATTTTCCTACAGCTTTTCTCACAGATAGTAGTCATTTGCCTCCACTGGTGCTGCTGATTTCCACGAGATGGAGCTATTCTAACATGGTTTTGGCAGCAGTCCCCAGGAAATAAGTAATGCTACTGCGTATTTTATTTTATTTCTGTGACAACATTTCTGAAGTGGGTAGGCTTTTATGAAAAATCATCATTCAAAAAAAGCAAACCCCAACAGCAACAGCTGGAGCATAATGCATAATTTGATAGACTGTGTCATCAGAAGGCCTCTTGCAAAAGTTGCTCCCAGAGGATGCAGGTGAGCACAGAGCAGTTTTGCCCCACACTGGGGCAGCTGGTGGAGCGTGCACCCAACCTTAACTCTCTGGAGAGCTTATTTTGACATGGCTAAGGAAATCTCCAATGCTCCATTGTCCCAAGCTCATGCAGGGTGGCCCTCTGACACCTACCAGCCCTTGCCCTTGGCCCCAGTCTGCAAACTTCAGTCCTCTGAAGCAGCAGACTGCCTTCGATGCGTTGTGATGACCACCTCCTGTGGCATTTCTATCCTTTCTCATCAATTTTTTTTTTAAATCTAATTGTGTCTGTTTCCATGCACTGCAATCTCCCTCTGCAGCACCTGCTTATTCCTGCTCCACTTTGGCCCCATCAGCCGTTTCCCACTGAGTCACAATGCAGACAAAAAATCAAGTAAATGCTGTTGTTCTATAATATATGTCTGCAAACCTCATGGCATCCCTGACTTTTTATCAAGTCATGACCACAGAGCCAAACTCCTCCTGCCCTTGTAGGGGCATGCTTTTGCACTCCAGCCTCCATAAATAGCAGCAGCTCAGGGAGAGGCATTTATCTGGGGATTTTCAACAGGAGTTTTCAAATTAGGGCTAGTTTTATATGCAGAATTTGTAATGCTTAAAAGGAGGGTATCATGAACACCTCTTGCTCTCTGCTTGCATTGCAAGCTGTCTAGGGCTGTACCACAATTGCCAGGAGAAGCTGGTGTTCTCTGTTTGCACACAGGAGATAAGTGGTATCTCTGTGATGAGGTGTTACTGGCAATGCATGCCTGCCCTGAGTCCATTGCCGCACATGGAGCCCATTGGCAAAGGTTTCCCCCCAAAGCGAGTTCCCAGTGCTGGAGCCCAGCTGCTCCCCATGCCTGCCAGGGCAGAGAGGCGGCTGCTGCTTCTCAGCCACACGGCATGTGAAATCCCCACTGCTGCGGGACCCAGCTAAGTGGAAACCACAGCAAGATAAATACGAATCAGCTACATAGGCAGGGGGCTGCCGTTGCCAGATCTGGTGACGCTGCACCTGTCCAAATTCCCATGTGAATACTTAGTTCGCAAAGACAGATCATAAGTGTGTTTGACAATTGTTTGGTGTTTTATTTTTCCCCGTACAGTTTAACATCCTTCCTTCCCTGCCCCCAAACCTGTGCTTTAGAGTGTAGGGAGCTTTGGGGGAAATATAAAAGACTTTTGTGAGTTCCCAAGCAGAGGATTGTTCTCTTTGTAGGCATGCCTGAGGCAGACCAAAACCTCTGGTACACTGTTGGCACACAGGTACCAACTGTCTACAAGAACTGTCTGTGTCTGGTTTTTCCAGACCAGAACAGAGGCAGCATCAACATAACTTCAGTTTCTTTAATCTGATGATGACCCTTCAGCAGCTGATAAGTATATCCTGGAGGCCCCAGAGGGCAGGCAGCCTTCAACCAGCTCCACTGCTGAGGAGCATCTTGCTGTTTGTCCTACAGCTGAAGTTTGTTCCTCATCCTTCCACTCTCCACTCGTCAGCACGAACTTCTTTTGAGTGATTTTGCTTGGGCCACTTCATTGCACCTATCCCACCTGTCCTTTCATGGAGTCATTAAAATCCTCTAATATGTGTTATTTAAATGTATCTTTAGAGGTATAATTTTCATAAAAACATGTGTCAGTTTGTGCATGCCGAGCATGTAGTTACTACACCCCAAAAGTATGTGCCCTTGACATGCTGACCTGTCTGAATGAGGTCTGCATGCACACTCAGGTGGCTGTGCGGGTCCACAGACTTGGCATGAGCGTGTCCAAATACAAATGGGCATTTACAATCAGCCAAGGAAACATGCAGTATGCAAATGCCTGTGGATGTTCAAGGGTGTAAGTCTTGGAGGTGGTAGAGTGTCCATAGCTTCTTATGGATTTCACTGCTGTGCTAATTCCCTGAGACCAACTGGTCCAGATTCCAAAGCTCCCAATTTGCTGTGCCCCTGGAAAAGCCACCCAGACGGAGAGAGGCAGGTAGGGAGAGAGCAGGCTGATGTCAGTATGTGGGAGCATGGCACAGGCAACACTGGTTCCAGGAGTGAAAAACGGATGAGCCAAAGTACATTATTCTCCTAAGATTTTGAACGTGATTTTGATCATGTGTGTATACCCATCAGACAAATGACTCCTTGCATTCAAGTCGAGGAACAGCTATCAGACAGTTAAAAAAAGTCTCAAATCTTTTTTCTTTTTTTATTTGCACACAAATTTGAATGCCTGTGGATCAAGAGATGGACTCAGGACAGCATTTCTCTTTTGGCAGCACACAGCTCATGAAAAGGCTTATTCATGATGTATTTCCACCATGCTTTGGGAATAACAGGCAAGGAAACCCTCCAGAAATATTAGCTGCTCTCCAGTGAGGCAACATGGTGAGGACGCAGAGGAAAATCCTCTGTTTTGGTCAGGTCCACCTTGGAGTGGAGGACAGGCAAGAGGGAACATCTTGCTTGCCAGCTTCTCTGCAGGCTGACCGCCCAAAACCAGAGAGAGCTGAAATCAATCAGCGAGCGGTGCGTGCTCCTGAACACCAACTACGCACAGAGCAATAAATGATTGTCTGTGTTTCTCCACGATAAAGGCGATGAGGCATGTGATATCTCTTGCTAAACATTGATATCACAAATATTCATTCCTTTTATGTGATAAAAAATTGCTAAAAGGAACTAATAAATTACCTTATAAATATTACAGTGTGAAAGATCTAGGCTAGAAATTACTTGGACTTCCATGAGTTTCACGTGGCAAGGGTATGTGTGATTTAGGCTAGTGATTATTCAAGACACAAGGTGTGATTGGATTTTTAGGATTTGAAAGGATTACATGTGTTATCAAGTGGGTGTTTAACCTCTCTTCAGTTCTAACTTCAGTTTGTAAATGTTGCACCTAAATCATCGCACCCTTCATCCATGGCATAGTACAAACTGTGCAAATTTTCTTCCACCTCAGCACAGATTAACTGCTTTTCTCCAGTGCTGTTAAAGCCCTGGAGAAAATTACGACTTTTCTGTTTTAAGTAGCCCACACTGATGTGTGTACACACACAGGCAGGCCAGCCGGCATGTGTTTCATAACATTTTTGTGCCTGTGACTCAGAGCTGAACTATTAAACCATAACACATGGCTGACATCTGGAATTCTCTCAGACATTTTTGTCATTTGAATATCAGTAGCCATGGTTTGCTACTCTCCTTACATCCAAAATACAACTATCTTTATTCTCAGCTCATAAAAACAGAGCTAGAAGATTTTACTGAGCCTGTTGGTGTCACTTGATCAATATATATAAAATATTTTGTCCCATCCTGCTTTAAAGGCACATGTGTTCAGAGAGTTTGGCAGAAAGATCTTGCTAAAGAAAGTTCTCTGCTTCCTCTTTACGTTTAAAATTGCATACCATTAGAATATTCAGAAAATTCACTGGGTTTGCTCAATATTTGCTCATCTGTACTTGCTTAGACTCACTACCTGTTAGCTAGCAGATTGGAGTAAGAATTGCAGATAGATTGTGTTGGTGTTTGAATATAATTAGTTACATGACTTCCAGACGCAGCTTTGGAAAATGGGAAAGGAGCGAACCAGCGTCAGGGGTTCTTGCGCTAACCTCTGAGGAGGTGGTCTCCGGTTAAGGCAGCCAGTGGCAGCTAGTCTCCGCATGTGGGAGACGGCGGAGCACACTAGTGCAGGCAGAAGTGAAGGTAGCGCAGCGCTGCTGAGAGTCCCAAGCCCAAAACAGAGACACGAGACCGAGGTGTTATTCACAGCAGCGACCAGGGCTGATCCAATTTATTCATGGGGGGACAGGGTTTATATAGGGCTGGTTAGGGTAGGTTCTGGAAACTGGGCGAGGGAAGGAGGAGCATGCAAATCCTCCTACAAACATTGGGTAGGGGGAATGAATATGGATAAGGGGGGTGGTAACTGGGAGGTAACAATCAGGCTTTCCTGCCAACAGGGCAGGGGGAGCCAGCCAAACCCTGCGATTGGTCAGTACCCCAGGGTATCTGGCCAATAGAGGAATTGTTGCTGTGCCTGCCAAGGCAGGCACCGAGTCCTTATGGGAAGAAGACAAGTAAAGTAAAATGGAGTCCAACCTAAGATTAGGTTTTCTTCCTAAACCAAAAACACACAGTAAATCAGTCCATCATGTAGTAGGCGATTTGGTCGATGTCCCTGCCTTGCCAGCACCTTTCACTGTGTGTGCCTTCCATTCTGCGAAGGATTTCTCCACTGTCTTGGTGTTTCCCTGGTCCACAACACATGCCTTCCACATTTCATAGGTGTTTTCTTTCTCCCTACTCCCAACAACTTCCTACAAATGAATGTCGCTCATTTGGCTGCATTTAAGGAAAGATTAAAATGTGCTGGTGTTTTCTGTAATGTGGAACAGTTTGTCTTACCTGTGTCTGAGAGGGTGTTATGTGCTATTTCCAGGGCTGTTGGCTATGGATTAGTATGATCCTACAGAGATCAGGATTTTTCGTTCTTTTTGAAAACATTGTGGAGTTGCTACTTAGAGTGATGTAACTAAGGATGTGTTAAATTTCACATTCAAACCAAGGATTTAATGAAAACCACCATCTATCTACCACTATAACAAGTCTCAAGCAAAAAGAGTGAACTGGCGAAGTTGTTCCTGGCTTTGGTTCAGAAAATAATCTACGCTTAATTTTCAATCCAGCCCTATAAGCACATCTTTAACTTGGGGGACTGTCTGATTTTCCACTGCCCTCGAGAAGGATATAAAACTTCTTCAGTGCTGCTTCAGGGAGAGAAGGAGGGGTGCTGTTTGAAGACTATGTTCTCTCCTTTCTCCTTGAGAGTAAATATAGTCTGTCTTGAAGGCACTTTCTTTACCTGATGAGGGGCTGCAAAAGAGGCGTGATTGCCACTATGCTAAATAAGGTGATCATACAGGTTTCTGAGAGATAGGTGTATGAAGGTTTGTTGTGGAGGATTTCCAGTCTTTGGCTATCAGAGCAAGAAGTGGCAGTGGTGGTGCACCACCATGATGCCTTTGAATGCACACATGTTGTAGCACTGAATTAATGTCATTTGATGCAGGTTTTTTAATGTTGTTCACTGTAAGGCCTCTGAGATTCAATAGGGAGCACGTCACCCTCAGCACTTGGTCTGTGCCACAGATCTGACAGGTATAGCTGAGCCTGGTGATCACTTGTCTGTGACTGAGCTGCTGGCTTTCCACATATGTAGTTTTTGAAAATCTTTTTTAAGCTGTTGTGTTTCAGACCTAGTCATATCTGTTCTATTCACAGTAGCTAGGTAAAATTCTCATGTCGGGGGTTCAGAAAACAGTTTGTGCTCTGGGGTCTCTGACTGTTACTGCTGTTTAGTAATCACATCGTTCAAAAGGAGTCTGATTGTGACAGACTGTGATACTTAAACACGCAATGGCTGTAAGAGCGTTCTTCCCAGAGTCCTTCATCCTCACAGCCGCACTTGCCCACTGCCTGTGCAAGGTGGACCCATATGACTGTACTGAACTGTCATGATTAAACTGGAGTCCTTTGAACTCCTACACACTGGTTTCTTTATGAAAAACTTCTGGTGCTAAATGTGGCCCTGAGCTCTATGTATCCTTGCAACAGGGTTTTTCAGTGGATGCGGATATGTATGCACAGATCCACTGAAGGTAAATCATGCTGGACCAACCCACAATGAAAAAATTACCTGGATGAATGAGGGAAGAGGACTGGATATTGTTTGCCTTGACTTCAGCAAGGCTTTCAACACTGTGTCTCACAACATCCTCATAGGCAAACTCAGGAAGTATGGGCTGGATGAGTGGACAGTAAGGTGGATTAAGAACTGCCTGAACAGCAGAACCGAGAGGATAGAAATCAGTGGCACAGAGTCTAATTGGAGGCCTGTCACCAAGGGTGTCTTCCAAGGTTCAGTACTGTATTGTTTAACTTACCCATCCATGATTGTGATGAAAGGGCAGATACCTCCTCAGCAAGTTCACTGATGACACAAAGTTGGGAGTGGCCGATACCCCAGAGGGCTGTGCAGCCCTTCAGAAGGACCTCGACAGGTTGGAGAGATGGGCAGAGAAGAACTGTCTGAAATTCATCAAGGACAAGGGCAGGTCCTGCATCCGGAGAGGAATAACACCCTGCACCAGCAGAGGCTGAGGGCCAACCTGCTGGAAAGTAGATCTGTGGAGAAGGACCTGGGTGTCCCGGTGGACCACAAGCTGTCCATGAGTCAGCTGTGAGTCTCTGTGGCCAGGAAGGCCAGTGGTGCCCTAGTGTTCATTAGGAAGAGGATTGCTAACAGGTCAAGGGGGCTGATCCTGCCCTTCTGTTCAGCCCTGGTCCAGTAGAGGGCTACAAAGATGATGAGAAGAACTGAGCATCTCTTGTATGAGGAGAGGCTGAGGGAGCTGTATCTGTTCAGCCTTGAGAACAGATGACTGAGAGGGGACCTCATCAATGTATTCAAGTATTTGAAGGGAGGATGTCAAGAGGATGGATCCAGGCTCTGCTTGGTGATCATGAGCTATAGGACAAGAGGCAATGGGCAGAAACTGATGCACAGGAAGTTGCACCTAAACATGAGGAAGAACTTCTTTACTGTGCAGGTGACCACGCACTGAAACAGACTGCCTAGAGAGGTTGTGGAATCTCCCTCTCTGGAGATATTAAAGAACCATATGAAAGTAATCCTATACCATGTGTTCTAGGATGACCCTTGCTCGAGCAGGGAGGTTGGACCAGATGGCCCATTGTAGTCCCATCCAACTAGACCCACTCTCATTATTCTGTGATTCTGTAGGTTAATGTGACCCTACTGACTGTACTCCTGACTTTGGTGAAAGTACAGGTGGCTCTGGGTAGAGGTGGCAATGACCAGAGCAGTACCAACCCATCTGAAACCCAGAGCAGGTGAGACCACCCCAGTCAGTCTCCTCAAGCTGATGTGTGAGAGCACCTGTGTTTAGCTCCTGACAGGTCTGTTAATTGATTATGTGGATATATAAAAATTTTGTGATATAAACAGCAATTAAAACTGTGCTGTCAGAATGTCAAAATCAATCTCAATTTTCTCACTGTGAGAGGGCTTATTATTATGGTCATCTGGTACTTCTGATTGTCAGATTCTCATAGAGTGTGAGACCTTGAGTTGAGCACTTCCTCACCAAATCTCTGAGGCAAGCTGATTTTGCTGGAAAGCTTTAGCCAAAGCTTGGCCATTTTTGAGCAGAAATCCTGTGTACATAAAGCCTGATGCACACCCTCCCCCGAGGCAACCCAAGCTTACTTCATCCCTTGGGGTGGCTTAGTGGGCCACATGCCCTGAGACTTGCACCTGCCCATGTTGATGCCTCTGTCACCAACCAAAGTGTGTGCTGCCCCTGCGGAGCCTAGCACTGTACTTGGGGATGGGTGGTTTATGCTTCTCCAGTCTGGGCTAGGATGAGAACAGGGGGACTGGCTTTGAGTCTGGCCACCACTGAGGATCACAGTTTTGGCTTGCTTCTTGTAAAATGAAAATTGTTGCCTCCCACATGTCCTTACCTCTTGTCTGTCTCCTCAGGCTCCCGTGAAAATGAACATGTTGTTTCTGAAGCACTCACGTATTGTAGTGGCATGGGAGAAAGCAAGCAGAAATTAATTAGTCTGTCTTCAGAGCAGGGTTTTGGGGATTATAGAAAATAAGCCTTTTAATCATTATGGAGAAAGTAGAATGCACTGAACTGGGTCCTCACTCACCCTGGGTACTTAATGACATGTTTTCACTAGGAAAAAAATGGTAAGATCATGTTAATTAAAGACTATGCCAGAATGCATATGTACAAGGGAGGTAATTGAAGAATGCTGAATGTCTGCCAGTTTGACATTACCTAACTAGCTTGATTTTTTTCAACCATAGTAATATTCTCATATTTGTGTGTTTTTGGAGATGCCATATGAAAGAAAAATATTTTAGCCAGATAGCATACTGAGCAGAGTAAATTACAATGGCGGGATTTCTTGTTACTCTGTGCCTGATGGAGAAAATGAAAAGGGATAGTAAAGGGAGCGGGGAAGCGAGGGTTTGTGTATCATACATAAAAAGGTACTGTAACAGCAGTGATCTGTCTGCCATATTAATGAAGTCAAGCATTTGGAATAATATGATTTCACAGCAAGACACAACAGCAGAACTCTGTTGAGCTTAATCTGTATTAGATGGTTGTGAGTTATTCACATGAAACTAAAGAAAAGGTTAAATGTTAATTTTATTAAATAGTGAGTCACAGCAGACAGGGTCACCCTCTGGCTCTTCTAAGTTGCTAGATTTCCATGTCTCTAGCTTGTTATTTATTAGAACTCTGCAGAGCTCTGTGAACTCCATGCAGCACTAGGCTTGCAAATTCATGTTGCTAGCCCTCTTCCCCAGGCTTCTACCTTTACTTTTGTACTGTGCTGTCAACTGCAATTTCCAAAGACATCACTCACTTTAAACTCTCTGGTTTATCTGTATATACCCCTGGTAGGAAAAATAAGGCAATTCTGCCCTCCTTCTGCAGCTAGGAAGTCCTGGCACAAGAATTGCTTGTTCAGCAAAATGGGATTTGGTTTGTATCCTAAAATCTCCAAGTATCTTAGACCATCAGCTCCTAATCTGATCTCCCCTGTGACTTTTTTCCCTTCTTTCCTTAGGCTGGCACCCTAAATGACTCATTTCTTCACACCTGCCTTGAATTCACTGTGCTGTTTTCAGACTTGCCTTTCTGAACTATTTCAAAAGCTTTGGCTTTTTACAGGTAGTTTCTACTCAGAATTAGTTCTCCTGGGCCACCTCTGAGGAAAGAGAAAAATCTAATTAAAATAGAAAAATCTAACAACACACAGTGTGATTAAACCTGATTCTGTTGGAAGGTTAGCTGATTTTAAAGACAGTTTGAAACCATAACATTGAGAAATGGCAGATGTGCGTTATTATTCTATTTTATTCTCATTGCCCTGGACACCTTTGATCTCCATTTGTCCTCCCTCTGTTTGTTCGTGCTCTTTCATGCTCTTCTTCAAAGCAGACTGTAAAGCCTTTGGGCCAAAGACCAGTGGTGATTCCATAAACTGGAAGGACAGACTGGCTCTCTAATCTGCTGGCCTGTGGGAAAGGGGTGAACAGTGCAGTGCCAACAGTAAGGATGGGTAAATCTACCCTTGGAGTAGGGAAATTTACCTGCAGTTACACCATGGGCAGGGAGTAAGTGTGCCTGAGCAGCTTATCTGGATTGCCTGCTGTTAGGGGAGCAGCTGCTTGGAGTACCCGTGCAGCATCCAGAAGCCATTCTGGCCAGCACTCTGACTTGTTACTCACAAAAACCCCTCAACCAAGGAACATGAGAGAATCTGCTATTACAAAAGAGAAATTAATCATGGAAACATCATGTGACTGTAGCTTTAGGTTTTATATTGCTTTTACTCCAAGGGGATGTTTACAAAGACTTTCTATTACTGCCTGCAGAGGCACTGATCTTCAAGACAAATAAATAATTATCATCAGATTTTATACAGACCAAAAGAATATTATGAGGAAAAGCTAGAGATAAGACAACCAATGGAGAAACATCTGAAGATTACCCTAGAAATTTACACTGATCTTTTTAGTGCTGTTAAATGTATTTAGTGCTTCAGGGAATAACCTATGTGAAGAAGCAGTTGTAATACTAAATTAGAGAGGAACAGTTGTGAGAGAGCCAGGTCTTAAGCACTTGGAACAATGCAAAAGTCCAAGCTGAATCAGAAATGCCACTTACAGTGCAAATAATCAAACAACAGTAGCTTTATTTTCCCAAAAGGCTAAACTCTAGACTTGGTTACAATGTTTAGGGGATATCTTCTTTTCTTGATATTTTACTTTCTCCGCGCTTGGATTTTGGGTCTGCCCCAAGCTGTAAGAAAGAAATGCATGAGTACCTTAGTGCTTGATTCCATAGAAGTATTAAAGATGAAATATGCTAAACCCCTCAAAGAAAGTCTAATCAGTAACTACTGATCTATTTTAATGGGAAGTTTCTCTATTTAGTTTGGGCACAGGTCTTTACAGCTATCTTTTATTATGCATGGTGTCTTATGTTTGAGAAACCATTAGTAATATCTTTATTTCTACCTCACCATAAGTAGATATGACAGACTGGACTGTGTTTTTATAATAAGAGGGGAGATATAGGTGAATTACTTAGCAAGAAATGTGTCCTACTCAACAGGAAGGCTGGGAAAATGGTGTATCAAACTAAAAGATGTTTGTGAGAAGTTTGGCTGAGTTTGGTTTTTGTCCATCACTATTCAACATTTTAATGAACTAGAGACAGTTTATTAAATTTTCAGATAACATCATGGTTAGAGTGCTGTGATCACATGTCAGAAGGGTTTTGAGTTGTAAAGAATCTCAATGAATTAATCATTTGAGCTGATAAAGGGTGGTGTAACTCAATAAAGACAAGTCCAAATCTCTGCTTTCTCAGAAGCGATGAGATGAATGGCATGGGTAGGGAGGGGCTAAATGAGCAGGAATTTGGAAGAAAGGGATTTGGAGGGTATAGTTAGTTGCAAAGCGAACATGAGGCAGTGTTATTCTCCATTGACAGAGAGAGAGGGAAAAGTACCATTAAGGATAGGATGAGGAGAAGTATAAGGAAGATGACAAAGCTGTGACAAACCAGCTCAAGAGCCATGTCAACAGCAGATAAGCTGGGCACCAACTAGAAAAAGTCCACAAAAGAGCAGTATGAGTTCTCAGGGATTCAGCAAATAATGTTTGATGGTGCAAGACTTAGACTAAAGAATGGGAGACTGAGGAGGCAAGAAAGAAATGTTTTGGTGCTGCCGAACTGCTCTGCAAAAGGTAACAGCAATGTGCAAATAGCAGAGAAGAAGTTTCTGATTTGAAAATGGGAAAGGCTCTCTGATGGTAATGAGAGTGAACTGCAGCAATAGGACGCCAGTTTTCAAGAGCAATTGGGAGAAACATATCCCAGTAATGACACCGGAGCAGCTGCCTTGGGACAGTGGTAAGAAGTTCACAGTTTTCAAATTCTTCTCAGCTACTTACTTTTATGAGTCTACAACACTTCGAAGTGTTTTGCACGGAGCAAACTGAAAGAGAGGACAACCTGGCTTCAGATTTCTCTTGGTTATGTTTAGTGTCAGGTGGCACAGCATTGCTACTGGTACAGCAATAGGTGTCCTGGCTCATTCTTATGGATGGTCGTGTGAAATGAAAGAAACTATAAGAAACTTGTATTCTGGGAAGGAGTTTCTTCTGCAGTTAATTGTGGCTGCATTCTGACATAGGATGAACGTTTGGAATCTCACCACTTCTAAAGTAGCTTTGTCATGAGTTCTGAATATCACTGCTCCCCATTGGCTCCAATTTTTTTATGTCTCTTGGCAAATGTGTTACTAGACTTCACAGTATGTAGCCTGGAAAAACAAAGGTAGCTGTCAAATGAGAACTTGGTTCAAGCTGCTGCTTGATTTGGCAATTAAATTTCTGTAAGTCTCTTTTGTGGGAACATGAACTGCACAGTTTCTGCAGTGAAAAGAAAAAGATAAGAAGAGTGCTACCAAGAGTGTGGCTTTGGTGGTTTTTCTTAGTAAAGAGATAGATGAGCAGAGCTTAATAAAGAAGAACTGTGCACCATTTCTGCTGTGGTTGTTGTTTAACAGGTTGCTCTGCTCTGCGCAAAGAGCACGTCCCCAAAGATGCGATGGAATCAATGCAGGCTGCCAAACCTGAAAGAATTCCCGTAAGAGAATGGAATTAATTGGCAGTTGTGGTGTGTGATTTTCACCTCTTCTTCATCAGTACTAACTGAACTGTTCATTTGCAATAAACTCCTCCCGAGGAGAATTTACAGTAAAGCTGGTAGAGGAAAGCACTGTTCAGTTGTTTCACCAGTTACAAAGAATCAGCTCCAGCCCACAGATCCCCATAGCAAGGGACCATGTGAAGTTGATGCAGTTACTGTTTAATCACATCATCTTTGAAGTAAGTGTACCTAAATTTTAGAAGAAAATTATCTAATTCTCCTGCACCTGGGGATTGCTGCTTCCATTTGCTGATAAATGATTGCTGAAGACATTTAGTGAGACAAAGCAGGTTTGCTCTTTGCCTCCAAGCAGTGAAGCCAAATTTAGGGTGTACCTTCGTGTTATCTCTGCTACGTTCCACTAAGCTTGCAGTCCTGTCAATAAAGCAACTGCAGTGATCTTACCCCTTATTTCTTCATGATCTTGTGCTGTTTGTTGCCCAAATCTGTATTACTGTTAAGTTTAATGCTATTAGTATCTTCCAATTTGTTCCACTCCAGATAAAGCAAAAATTTCCAGAGGTCTTCATCAGCCTGCAGCCTTCCCACGTTAAACATAGCACCTTGTTTCAGAGAGGGCTGGTAGATTTTGAAGTCAATTTGTATGTCACTGGGGTACTTCCAGGCTCCCTGAACCGGACTGAGCATCATAAGGTTAGTTATTCCCCGGGGGGAGGAACAAAAAGGCTATAGAGTAAGTCTGAACACTGAAGCCTTGATATGCAGGAATGCATGAAAAAGAGGTAGCTGACTGCAAGTTGGAGCTTAAGGTTCCCTTTGCAACAGCACTTCTACCCTGGTATCCCAGCTATTCAAACAAGGGAGCTCACACACCCTGTGGTGGGGACCCCAACTCTCTGACTGACTTACCAGTGCAGGCACGAGCCAGGGCTTTTCTCTGTGGCAGCTGGAGCATGTCAATAGTTTATTTCAGTGAAATCTTTTTCTTGGAGGGTGGAGTGGGGAGGAAATTTACAGCCTCTCTTTTGCTCACACAAAGAATACCTGTTTGAAGCTCTGCAGCTTCACAGAGGCTAAGCAGGGCAATGGCTGTACCTTTCCTGTAGCATGTCTTATAGTCTTGGCACCATATTTACTGCAATGCACTCTGAAATCTGGACCCATCAATAGTAGCACTCTCACCAGGGTTCCTTGTCTACATATCAGGATTTCTCTGCAAAACCCAGAGCAGCTTGGTATGCTTATGTCTCACCGGGTTCACTTGAGGTATGGGAAATTTGGATTTGAGATCCATTTCTGATTGAGACAGAAGCAAGACTAAACCTCAGCCTGTTGCTTTTCTGGTAATTGTTTTAAGGTTCAGACTGCAGTATCGTGACTTTCTCTCTCAAAAATATTGGTCCCGTTTTCATTCTGATATGGGATGAAAATGTTTGATGTTTTAACAGAATAGTCTTTCTACTTGGCTACCCAAGGAAGGTGGTTCATGGTGTGGCTTTGTAGATCAGCTGTGTGCTGAGAAAGAGCTACCAGGCCGTCAGACAGCTCCATGTCAGTAATTAATATTTCAGGGAAAGATTATAACCTCCTTCATGCTTGTTACAGTCCTGTTGTCTCTCCTTTGCAAGTAGGGATGATGTGATCAGGAAAAGGTATTGATTGCCAATGAGAGAGAGTAATTCTCTCTAGCTTCTGATTCCTGAAATACACTTTTTCCTTTCTCATTAGTTTCATATTTTCCCTTCTCTGAAGCTCCTAAAGACCTGAGCCTCTGTTTGGCAAACCCAGCAGGTGGGAAAATGAAAGTATGCAGTGGCCTTTCAGAAGGCCCCTATGTGGCCTACAGTACCTCTGGAAGACTATCTTCTGCTGAGATGTCAATAAGGGTGCAGATATCAGGTAATGATAAAGATAAATAGGGTCACAGCTCATATTGACTTACACAGGAAACATCAAGTTATCAGTCATGATTCCCATATGAAAATACATAAGTAAAACTTCATCAGTGCTCCCTTTCTTGATTTCTCTTCACTTTTCCCCATAGTTTTATAAAGTTGATTAGTAAAACCAATTTGATATGGTCCCTTACTGTTGGCTTATATATTTATTGAGGTTCATGTCATAAGAAACCTATGTCTTGGTTAGTAATCATATCCATTGGAATGTACTAATGCAGACAATAGGAATAATGGGAAAGGAATATATATGAAAGGCCTGGCCTTTGAAAAGGCCTGGACTAATGAAAACTTGGACTGAACTATGTTTTAGCTACCAAGGAAGGAAAAAACCCATCGAAGTTTGGATGTTCATTTTCTTTTCAATGAAATGTAATAAAAAGGAAAATTTTACTGTAACCAAATGTGTTACTTTAATCTCAAATGAAATATTCTATTTTGTACACTGTAAAAATACTTAAAGAGTTTGTTTAAAAATTATCACCTACCTTTTTTGGCTAACACTATTTGACTTGAATTATGAACAGTTGAATTTTGGTCATCTGCAAAACTGTCTCTTTTGTTGTAGCTCCATCATAACCACCCATTGCAACCATTAGCTCTGTTTCTGTGGCCTCTGAAACAAAAAGGGGCAGAAACAAAAAACCAGGGGCTGCCTACAGCAAGAATGGTTGCAGTTATTTACAATGATGTTGAAGTTCTGTTGTATAAATCATGTAAAGAGGCACAGATTTTCCTTTGAGCCAGGTGAGGTCTTGGTGTTGCTGTTATTCTGCTTCATCGCCCCAGTGAGAATTTGTGGTCCCCACTCCTTGACAGTGTCTCAGGTACTTCTACATCAAACTTTCTGGCTGCTATACCTGCTTTTATGAAGCAAATCCTTTGTGTATAAGATGATAGTCAGAAACTAGGGTAAAAAAAGCAGGATTCCATCTATGCTTCAGTAAAAATGGTTCAATATCATTTACCATGGAAAAATGTAATAGTACAGTACAGAGGATTGGGTTAAACAATAGCAAAACAAGCTCTACCTTAAATGGAAACAGCCTGCATGACACTGCAAGGAGAATGATCTGGCATCAATTTGAAAAGCACTCAGGACACTGTGATGCTCCATGGGTTCAGTACCACATCCTGCCTCTCCTTGTTAAGTGGCACCCAGCACCCTCTGCCATGTGGGGCACTGAGCCTAAGAGTGGAGAAGAGCTAAAAACAGATCTCAAAGCCAGATTAAGCTTAGTGGAGCTGCCCTTCCTCCCCAGTGCACCTCTCAGCTCCATGTGATGGGAAAACTTCCTTGTCATGCTGGTAGAAGCATCTCCTCTCTATCTTTGAGCTCTGCAGAGAACCTATCATCTCCTCTCTTTAGCTGGATTTTTTTCAATGAGCAAAAGCAACATGTCCAGTTTCTCAGTCTCTCTGAAGGGCAATCACTTAGTGCAGCAAATGCAAACTACCACAGCATCAGTACTCCACTGTCAGAAAAACACTTGGCCTACAAAGTCCTGCAGGTGAGCCTTAGCTGGCCAGAGTGCTGACTGCCAAAGGCAAGGCTGCAGTGGAACCAGTGCTTTAATCTCCCCATGATTTTTCATGAAGCAGGAGGATTGTTACATCTGTGGTAGCACTTCAGACACTTCCTTTTCTTCCTGAGCTGAGTCTGAGGCAGTTTTAGACTCTGGTGGAGGATATGACACTGACCATCATAGCTGTTATCCTTTTAGGAAAGGTGAAAAGTAAAAGACAGACAGTGACATAGTTTGATGTCTTTTGTTTTCCCACAAAGACCCCATGACTTGAAATTAGTAGTTCTATTTTCAATTTGGTTAACACCAGATACATAATTTTTAAAAATAGTAAACTGTCTTTTGTTATGTAAGCAGAGAAAGATCATTTTTGAGGTTCATATATAAATGAAAATCAGCCATCAGCTATACCTGCTAGCTGACACATGAGCTTTGTAAGTGTACTTGAGCACTGGAAACTTCAGGTCTATACTGACAGTACCTCACTCATTTTGGCAACCTGCTTTCCCTTTTCATCAGCTCTTGGGATTTCATTACAGCAGAAAACCTGTTGAGAAGACATGATAGATAAAGATTATGCCATGCAACTCAACAGTTCATCTCTCACTTGGTTAGAACATGGTGCTAATACCACCAAGGTTGTAGGTTTTGATCCCCGTATGGGCCATTCACTTAAGAATTGGACTCAATGATCCTTGTGGGTCCCTTCCAATCTGTGATTCTGTGAAGTATAGTTTTTTCTCTTCTTTTACAGTGACCTCTCATAAGTAAAAACTATACATATTCCTCCATTTCCTTGAAACTTAGATATTACTTCTACTTGTATCATAACTTTCTGATTTTGAAATATTTCTTGCACTAAAGAAGGGTAGAAAGCACCACTCAGTACTGGATCTGGATCTACTCAATGTCAGTGGCAAAAATTTCATTTTCCATGTGTTCAACCCTACCACTTGCTGCCTCCTGCCTTCCTTCTCTACTTAGTTTCATCCCTTGATCAAAAGGATACATACTTGGACATTTCTACCAGATCAAGACTTTTTCAGCTTTCATGTGCAGATCTCTTTTCAGCAAACAGGCATTCAAATTCAGGCACAAGCTCTCTTTCCATACTCTTGTTTGCCTTCTGATTGTGGGGAGCAGGTCTGGGCTACAGTTTCATCATTTGTCCCACTTTATGGAGCTAAAAACAGATCTCAAAGCCAGATTAAGCTTAGTGGAGCTGCCCTTCCTCCCCAGTGCACCTCTCAGCTCCATGTGATGGGAAAACTTCCTTGTCATGCTGGTAGAAGCATCTCCTCTCTATCTTTGAGCTCTGCAGAGAACCTATCATCTCCTCTCTTTAGCTGGATTTTTTTCAATGAGCAAAAGCAACATGTCCAGTTTCTCAGTCTCTCTGAAGGGCAATCACTTAGTGCAGCAAATGCAAACTACCACAGCATCAGTACTCCACTGTCAGAAAAACACTTGGCCTACAAAGTCCTGCAGGTGAGCCTTAGCTGGCCAGAGTGCTGACTGCCAAAGGCAAGGCTGCAGTGGAACCAGTGCTTTAATCTCCCCATGATTTTTCATGAAGCAGGAGGATTGTTACATCTGTGGTAGCACTTCAGACAGCTTCCTTTTCTTCCTGAGCTGAGTCTGAGGCAGTTTTAGACTCTGGTGGAGGATATGACACTGACCATCATAGCTGTTATCCTTTTTAGGAAAGGTGAAAAGTAAAAGACAGACAGTGACATAGTTTGATGTCTTTGTGTTTTCCCACAAAGACCCCATGACTTGAAATTAGTAGTTCTATTTTCAATTTGGTTAACACCAGATACATAATTTTTAAAAATAGTAAACTGTCTTTTGTTATGTAAGCAGAGAAAGATCATTTTTGAGGTTCATATATAAATGAAAATCAGCCATCAGCTATACCTGCTAGCTGACACATGAGCTTTGTAAGTGTACTTGAGCACTGGAAACTTCAGGTCTATACTGACAGTACCTCACTCATTTTGGCAACCTGCTTTCCCTTTTCATCAGCTCTTGGGATTTCATTACAGCAGAAAACCTGTTGAGAAGACATGATAGATAAAGATTATGCCATGCAACTCAACAGTTCATCTCTCACTTGGTTAGAACATGGTGCTAATACCACCAAGGTTGTAGGTTTGATCCCCGTATGGGCCATTCACTTAAGAATTGGACTCAATGATCCTTGTGGGTCCCTTCCAATCTGTGATTCTGTGAAGTATAGTTTTTTCTCTTCTTTTACAGTGACCTCTCATAAGTAAAAACTATACATATTCCTCCATTTCCTTGAAACTTAGATATTACTTCTACTTGTATCATAACTTTCTGATTTTGAAATATTTCTTGCACTAAAGAAGGGTAGAAAGCACCACTCAGTACTGGATCTGGATCTACTCAATGTCAGTGGCAAAAATTTCATTTTCCATGTGTTCAACCCTACCACTTGCTGCCTCCTGCCTTCCTTCTCTACTTAGTTTCATCCCTTGATCAAAAGGATACATACTTGGACATTTCTACCAGATCAAGACTTTTTCAGCTTTCATGTGCAGATCTCTTTTCAGCAAACAGGCATTCAAATTCAGGCACAAGCTCTCTTTCCATACTCTTGTTTGCCTTCTGATTGTGGGAGCAGGTCTGGGCTACAGTTTCATCATTTGTCCCTTTGTATAGACTGCAAGAAAGAAAATACAGAATGAAGCAGGGTGGCTGCAGTGGCCTCTGCACAGACACAACAATACTAATGCACTGGGTTTTGTCATCTCTCCAAGGGAGCATAGGCTTTTCTTCATGTGCTGCTGGACCTCTGTCTCAGTGGAAAAAGAGCTTTTATTTCTCTCAGTCTACTTGAGGCTGACTGTAAGGGCTTTCTTTAAAAGAATTTTCTCTGTAGAAATGTGGCAAGTTCAGTGAACAGTTGGAAAAACAACTTTATCTCTTGCAAACTCTTTTTTGCAGGATTCTAAAACCCCCAAAGGGTCCCATTACTGTACACTGTAACTGCTTACAGGTTTCCAGCTCAGCCTTAACACAGGTGAGGCACTGGCCTTTGCAGCTTCACCAAGACAGGCGCTTTGCTGATAAACATGACTTCCACCATGGCTGTGAGCAAACCTGTGTGCTGCTATTGATATGTTGTTTGGAAATCCCTTGGAGCCTGGGAACCTGGACAGTGCTTGTTCCTCAGCTCTTGATGTCCCAAGTGTATAGGTTCCCACTCACAGCCTGGTCGGCTGTGGGAGGGTCTGCTCTGCCCATTGCGTTGTGATTGCTTCCCACTGGCTTTCAGAGAGCCTGTGGCAGGCAGCTTGCTGCCCTCTTCCCCTGGCCAAACACTGTGCTAGTCAACAGGCATCCTAATATTCCAAATATGCATGAATAATCCACTGAATTTCAGCATCCCATTATTTTCCCAGATTCTTTTTGCTCCCCAGAATCATGACTTTCCTCTGGGGTAACACTTCCATTTCAGACCCGAGAAAATCCCACATGCTGAAAGCTGGTCTGTTTTTTTTTTTGTCTAACTGTGTTAGTGAGTCTAGTAAAATATGTTCCTCTCTGTCCACAGACCTTGTTGCTTAATGTTCTTAGGCTGTTATACCCCATGACTGCTTGGGATAACTCTTTTGTTTATGTTGTGACCTAGAGCTCACGCACATCAGCTAGGTAAGGTTATGGTTTTTCAGCAGAGGAAAACAGCTGATCTAGTGCCCAAAGCACCTTTCTCCTTTCCTGGCTTTGGGGAAGATCACACGTTTCTGAGTTACACATGCTGCATCCTTGCCCCAGAGCACCAGCTTGGATTTAAGTATTTGTTTTCTCTGACATGGATTTCCACACCCACAAGGCTGGAGGACTGATGCTTTTTCCCTGTTTTGCAGCTACTTTTGCTTCTTTTAGATGAAAAATCAGTAAGTTTGCATCTTGTTCTTATTTCAAAGTATTTACATACAAGCCAAACACAGGTATTGCAGGTGGTTCCAGTGGGTGCTCTCCTATTTCAAAACCACTTTCCTTTATTCCTTCAGGCAGGGATAGTGAAAGTAAGCTGTCATACAGAGGCAGAGCATTTGCACATTTTGCTTGAATTCCTCCTCCTCTTCAAACTGTCCAGCTTCACAGCACCATGTCGTGTTGGTGCTAGGCAGAGCAGATTGAAAAAGGAAGTGAATTTGATATTTATAGTTCACCTGTATTTTCTAGTAAAGCTATTTGTAGGGAAAAGACTAACTGGGTCACGGTCTGCTTGAATTTTCCAGTCACCTTAATCATAGATTCACAGAATGGTGTGAGTTGGAAGGGACCTTGAAAATCATCTAATTCCAAACCCCCTGCCATAGGCAGGGACATCTGCCACTAGACCAGGTTGCTCAGGGCCACATCCAACCTCGCCATAACACTTCCACAACTTCTCTGGGCAATCTATTCCAGTACCTCACCACCCTCATGGTAAAGATTTTCTTCCTAATATAAAATCTAAACCTGCCCTCTTTCGATTTGAAGTCACTCCCCCTTGTCCCATCACTACATGTCGTTGTAAAAGGTCAGTCTCCAGCTTCCTTGTAGGCTCCCTTCAGGTACTACAGGGTGCTATAAGGTCTTCCCTAAGGCCTCTCTTCTCCACGCTGTACAATACTGATTGTCTCAGCCTGTACTTGTAATCAGATGTGTTTTAACTTTGTTGCAGGGTTCAGGATTTTTTTATGCTATGAATATGGTCCTCCACCTTGGCTGTATTTTTGATATGTAGGATCAGCAATTTAAAAGTCCTGACTTACTGGTTATTTCAAGTTGATATAAAACATCTTGGTTTTTCTCTTGGACCTTTTTCATCCCTGACTGAACTTTTCATTATGTCAGCTAAACAAACAGTGTGGCTTATCCATGTCAGCACCAGGATGGGAGGACTCTGGGTAAATAGTAGTTAAGGGATGAAGAGTGAGTGGATGCTTGTTTTGGAGAAGCTGTCAGGGTGGTGGTGGAATGGTACAAGGGAGGCTGGGAAGGGGGAGGCTAGGGCAGAGAGGCAGTAGTGTCAGGCTAAGAAAACATTTGGAAAGACTGACACAGGAAAATGTCAGTACAGGACTCGATGGCTGGACTGGCAGCACCCTCTGAGGACAAGCCCACCTGACAGACTCTGCCACAAAATGTTTCCAAAGTGAGATTACATGGCTGGACACCTGGACTGGGGGTAGACATGACTACAGTGGCCATGGGGAGATGTCACTGCAGGGGGGCTTTCTGCCTCCTCATCTCTCTGCTGCACGCTTTGTGTCGTGCCCTTAGCAACAAAATAAGTGGATAAATATTGCTGCTTTTCAACTTTTGAAGGAGAATGGAGAAAGCAGAAGTGCAACATCACCTGCAACTGGGTACACACGTCAGAGAACACAAAGAGCAAACAAAAATAGTGAGGGTGCATGAGCTAGTGGTGGAGGTGTTAATAGATCTGGGCTGTGCTGCAAAATATTGCTGCCACTGACAGTGGTATCCAGTGATAATGTCTTGGTACACTACATTTAGGTGTTGGATCATCTCATTCCTCCTTTCTTTCTTTGTTATAATTCCAGGATGGCTCTGGACAGAAAAAAAAGAAAGCAAAATTGGAGGTATGTAATATACTGTACATCTTTCATACGCAAGCCTGAAGTGTGTCAAGCACTGAAAGGATCAGTGTATTCCTTTAAATTCCTGTATATGGTTGAGACTTGAGAAAAAATGAGCCAAATGCTCTCTGGGTGGTCCAAGATCAGTTCACAGAGGTGAAGCTTGGCCCCTGACTCCTTGTCACACAAGGCATCTTTCCTCACCCTGGCTTGGTTCCCATGGTGGCACAACTGGAACTTGTGCTGTGAGGTGGGGAAAGCCTCCCTCTGCTGTGACCTCCTCTATGTCTGGGGAGTCTGCACCATCAGCAAGTTTTTGGTTGGCATGGTGATTAGCCAGTCCCAGCAAGCTGTCAGGCAGGCTTGTCACTGCAAGGTGTAGTGCATTTGGGGAGCTCATCATGATGAGATAAATCATGCACCACACTGCTCTCTCCTCACTAAGCTCATCAGGTAGCTCACAGGCATTGGACTGTGCCAGCTGGAATATGAGGTGGTAAGACAGTGAGAATATGCATGTAAATAAGTAAGTAAATCCTGAGTCAAACAATTTTCATTCTGACCAAACACTACATAAAAGTTTAAGTTATATAACTAGAATATGAAAACAAAATAAAGATTACATGTATGCATGAATGAAAAATGATTGGGGTGGCCACCCGAATGAGTGAAAGAGACATTGTGTGAATGTATGAGTGTATGTGAACCATTTACACCTTATACAAAATATCTGAAACGAACACACACAGCAAACACTACCTCTAATACATCGCCTTAATAAAAGACAAAACATGATCTTCCTCTAAACTTTTCCTTGTGTTTTAATAAAGTAAGTTTTCCCCAGTTATATGTAAACCCTCAGATTGATAAAAGTTTTTGTTCTACCCAATTGCAAAAAACCCTTAGGTAAATAAGGTTTAAGCAAGAAATAAGTTTACTATGTCAAGTGAAAAACGTTTTGTTAAGAATTGCACTGTTTTTTAAATTTACCCTGTCTTGTCTTATTAATAAAAATGGGGGAATTGTGGGGTCTGGTTATACCAGGTGCTGCAAAGCATCCTGGGAGTTGTAGTTCTAAGTACTCTGTCACACATGCTCTGTTGAATGCTTGTATGGGATTGGCTTAAGTTACCTGTGTGACGTGGCAGCATTTGAAACTGCTATATAAGCTGGGACTCCTTGAATAAACTCGCTCTCTTCTTACACATCACGTTGGTGTCGCCATGGTCCCCATGGGACTTATTATTTATTATATTAATAACTGCTACAAGGTGGTCCTAGAAGTGCATCTCTATTGAAACATTTCTTACCAAAGCAGAGTTAACCTCTAGTGACTGCTGTGAGTTTCCATACTTGGTCAATGCTAAGTCAGCAGCCTTGACAGCAGCAATGTGCCTCCCCTTTCTTGCTGGCTTAAGATGGCATTTCTTTTAGAGTAGAGAAACTGAACCTTTCTTTCTGTTTGTATTTATTTATTTTTTAAAACAGAAGGATTTCTTTAAAAAAGGCACATGGGCTCTAATGTAACCCTTCTGTGTTTCCGTGCAGTGTAGACCTTCTTACTTCCTGAATGGGTTGCTCTGCACTCCAGTTGACTCACACGCTGGATTTTGTCCAGGTACATTCTGTTTCTTGATACAAGGCCAGGCTTTGCTGAATTGTGGTGCCATTTTCTTTCCCCTGCTCTCCTCCCTGTTCGTCTATTATCATTGTCACTGCTGAGTGTTACTAGCATCCCTTAGCCAAAGGGGAGAGAAAGCCCAGCTCCATGCCTGCTCCTGACAGCAGTCAGAGCAAATGAGCTGGAGCTGCGGTGAACGACTTCTTCAAGGAGTTTGTTGGTTGAGTTGTCCTCAGCTTAGCCCATCACTGAGAGGCATATCTGAAATCAGCTGAAGCAGGAAACATTTGAACTCTACACCCTGCCAAATAGCTTCCAGATGTGTGAGATGTAGCCTTGCTATGGACTCTGACTGTAGCTCTGCCAACATACATCTGGACATTTCTGGTGCACAGGGAACATGCAAGTAGATCTTTTACAACATCTACTGCCTTTCCCTAGTTCTTCCTCCCTCCTTCTTGCAGTTCTTTTCCTATATTTCATCCCTCATTTAAAAAAAAGTTAAGATCTACAAGTCCTTCTACTGATTTATCGAATCCTCTTTGAACATTTCATACCTTTTAATGCCTGCAGTGTGGTAAAAAGGGAGGGGAAGAAAGACCATGTCCTTCTGCCTCTAGATCAAACCAGTGCCAAGTAGTGATACTTAGTGCCCAGGTCCCTTAGTTAATTCTGTATTGATTCAGTGTGCTCTTCTTGCAGAATCAAATAATAAAATAGTATCAAATTGAATTGAAAAATGGCTTTAATATAAACAGAGATTTTTCTTGCTGTCACAGTAAGAATTACTGCCTTAATTCTGCAGTCACATGGGCCTGATGGGTGTCAGAGCAGAGCTGGCCAGAACAGGGAAGAAAGAGAGCAGAGTGGCTAAGAATTAGATTAAATGAGAATGTGATAGTACGTCTTATTTGCAAATAAAGAAAATTATTGCTTTTTAAGGTCTTACAGTCTTACTTTACTTAAAAAGTACTCTTTCGGTTAAGAAAAAAGGCAATAGAAGCCTTCTGTTTCTGCTGTTCCCAAACAAAACAGGGTAGATAACCCTATCTCTTTTGGTTTGCTCTGACTTCTTATCTCTGACTCTGCAGTGGTGGCTGTTTGCTGACCTTTGTTTTTACCCTTAAGACTTTGTATTCTTTAAGAAATAACTATCTTTGGAGCCCATGACTCTGTTAGTGTCATTTGTTCTTGAAAGCTAGCCAGACCCAAACCTGGGATAGATTTCAGTGAGAGACCAACTGGGAATCACAGAAGTCATCTACATACACCAGTCGTAGTCAAGCTCTTGGCACATTGTAGACCACAGGAATCTAATGAGTAGAAAGACTTCACTTGGTCCCGTCGTCACTGCTGAGTTGTCTGATGGGACTGAGATGCAGCCATACTGACATACCTATTTCTGTCTTCCTGCTGTGATGAACTGGTATATGAGAAGCCTGTCAGTCAACTCACTGGACTTTTACTGATTAAAATGTCAAACAGAGGACATTTGTGTGATTGTGCATATGGCAGAGCTGGGAGAGGAATACAGGCAGACATAGTGTGATGGAAAAAAGTGTTTCCTAATCTAGTCTGCCTATGGTATAGATTGCCTTCTTTTGTCTTCCTCAGTTTGGAGCAGTCAGTGCAGTAATGTTCACCTTTTTCTACAGTGTTTGCATTGAATCTGCCTGGATGACACTTGGCCCTGAAGTAACTTACAATTTTGTCAGGGCAAGAGCCCTGAGAGCTGCAGTTCTCTCTGCAGTAGCTCTACTGCTATATTTTTTAAGTAGTTTGCTTAAGTTGGCTTTTCTTTGGACAGTTGAGACAAAGGACTTTTATATCACAATTAAAGAGGATTAGGGAAAGATATGAACAGGATACTGAAGAAAAAAGGTTTTAGGAACTAAAAGAGTGGTCTCCGTTCACCCCTTCCCCATTCTTTCTCGAATGCTAAGACAGAGTAAAAAAGAGGCCCTGATATTGGTTGCTGCTTTATCTCTTCATATGATTTATCTAGCTGTGTGTCAAAACTGAAAAGATTTGAATGAAACAACTTCATTTTTAGAGAGACCTGCTCTTTGGCAGTTTAAATCCTAGAGAAAATTTTATGTTGTGAAACGTCTGGAAGTCTCCCTGGCCCCTTTCTCACTCAGTGTCTCATGGAACATATTTCTTTGAGTGCCCCCTGTGAGTGACCTCTGACTTTGTGTCTATGGGACAAAGCAAAGCATCTCAGGTTCAAACCTCCTGGGCTACTCCTCTTGCAATTCCTGCCTAAGTATAATTGGAACAGGGAAAGAGAACAAGCAAGTAATGGTAATGCCTTGTCAATTTCAGAGGGTACAACTTAGTTTAATAAAGAGTACCTCTGATATAATAATTCTGTAGGTTAACATCACCATCTCTGCTAGTGCCCTACTCACAATATCCCCGTGAAAATCAAGGTAACTACTGTAAGCACAGTCCAGATCAAACAGAAGATAGCAAAGGAAGTCAGACTTGCTTCAGTCTTTGTGTCTGTCTGCTTTTCCCTTTACTCAATTAGTTAAGGATCAGACTTATTCACAAGTCATCTCTTTGATCTACTGCCCTGAGTGCACCCTAAGCCACTTCTGTCTTCCTTCTCCAGTTTCTGAGGCTTATATTATTGCTCCCTGATGGATCTCACATTTTTAGCTGTTCCAGGCCTTTCTGATATTCCCAGTGAAACTACAACTATCCTCTCTCTTCAATCATTCTTAGGTTTAAATTTGATCTCTGTGTTAATCTGCCAGCTGACTTCTCTGGAGATTTCCATACCCTATGTGTGTGCTGAGACTGAACATGGAGATAGTATAAAAATGGGAGTTTACATCTTGTTTATATCTGAAGTGATGACTGTTTGCAAATGAAAAGCTTTTGTGTTTTGTGTATGATGTTGAATAAACCCTACAGCAAACTCCATGCTGCTCCCCAGTCTCACAGGACTGATTTCCCAAGTGTCTTTGGGGTGCAGGAGTTGGTAAGGGTAATGATGCAGGACAGCAGGTCTGGGACCCTTGACTGTTTTCTAGTAGAAGGTTTTGGACTGGCAGGATGTGAAAAGACATTATCATTAGTGGAAAGTAAAACCTATAGAATCATAGAATCATGGAATAGATTGGGTTGGAAAAGACCTCCAAGATCATCAAGTCCAACCCCTGATCCAACTCTAATTACTATATCATGGCACTAAGGGCCATGTCCAATCTCTTTTTAAAAACCTTGAGGGATGGTGAATCCACCACCTTTCTGGGCAGACCATTCCAATGCCTGATCACTCTCTCTGTAAAGAACCCCTTTCTAATATCCAACCTAAACCTCCCCTGACAGAGCTTAAGCCTGTGCCCTCTTGTCCTACTGCTGATTGCCCTGGAGAAGAGACCGACCCTGACCTGGCTACAACCTCCTCTCAGGGAGTTGTAGAAAGTGATGAGGTCTCCCCTGAGCCTCCTCTTCTTCAGGCTCAACAACTCCAGCTCCCTCAGCCTCTTCTCACACGACTTGTGCTCAAGTCCCTTCACCAGCCTGGTTGCTCTTCTCTGGACCTGTCCCAGCACCTCAATGTCCTTCCTGAACTGAGGGGCCCAGAACTGAACACAATACTCCAGGTGCGGCCTCACCAGCACTGAGTATAGGGGAGGGGTCACTTCCCTGCTCCTGCTGCCCACACTGTTCCTGATGCCGGCCAGGATGCCATTGGCCTTCTTGGCCACCTGGGCACACTGCTGGCTCATGTTCAGCCTCCTGTCAATCAGCACCTCCAGATCCCTTTCCACCTGACTGCTCTCCAGCCACTCTGTGCCCAGCCTGTAGCACTGCAGGGGTTGTTGTGGCCAAAGTGCAGGACCCAGCACTTGGTCTTGTTGAACTTATGGGAGATGGTGTCAAAGGCTTTGCTGAAGTCCTGGTAGACACATCCACAGCCTTCCCCTCATCCACCAGGTGGGTCACCTGATCATAAAAGGAGATCAGGTTGGTCAGCAGGACCTGCACCTCCTAAACCTGTGCTGGCTGGATCTGATCCCTTGTCCATCCTGTAGGTGCTGTGAGGTTGCACTCAGGATGATGACTTCAATACATGACTAAATATTATTAATGATCAAAAATCTGTATCATAGCCATATGAAGGCTTTTCATTTGACCTTGGCTCTTTCACAGCAAGGGGAGAGTTTCAAAACAAGAGCAAGCACAGCCACTGCATGCAACAAAGAGTTGACTCAAAACTTTTCTCTTTGGATGAAGTTGGTGTTATGTTTTCCCTGAGACAGTGGATTATTCCTCTTGGGAAGATGTTGTTTTTGCACAGCAGGTGGAATTATGACAGACTGATTACTGACACCACATAGGTCTGAATATTACATTTGTTTAACAGGGCAAATGGATGTTACCAGTTAAAGTTTTGGGTAACTGAATAGCTAACATGTATAGAATTAACATGGAGTGAAACTCCTGCATGTAAGAAGAAGTCAGCTGAAATGCCTTGAAAGGTTGATTTGGTTTATTCGGAGAACACATGCCATTTAGTGTGATGACCTTTGTGAATAGGTCCATAAATGTATAAGTGTAGAAGGTATATGTGATAAAAATATTGTCCATTTCATGATTATTATTCTTGCACATATGGAATGGGTGTAGAATCCATGTTTTTACAAGTAAGTGCACAAACTAATGCTTGGTGGTATTCAAAAGTACAATGGGCAGATGCCCAGAGCAGATCTGTTCAAGTTGCAGTTTACACGATTGGGAGATATTGAAAGCAGAAATACCTATTTCCTGATACAGAAAGAAGAAAAAATCCTATATAACTACTTACCAGCTGTAACCACAGCAAAGGTTCAGTACCCTTGCCTGAACTAGCATCTAATTTAAGCCTGAGATGTTCACAGAAACTCTTAAAAGGAATACGATAGTATGTTACAGTCCAACCTCTCAGATAGGTAAAATAATACTCAGCTAAAAAGCATGGAAGGATTTACTGGAAAAACAACAAATAATCTAGGTGCAAGGTGTTCTGTGGTCTTGAAACAAACAGGAAAAAAACACTTCAAAATAATACCCAGTTCATTCTCCAAGCCCTGAAATGCAAAATGCAAATGAAATTTCTAGAAATTCAGCACATTAATTTATAAATAGAAAAGCAGAGAGAAAATGAATTGTCAGGGATTTCAGAGAGGAACATGAAAGGCTTAGAGTGCAAACGAAAATCAACAGCGAGACCTCACTTCATAAATGTTCTACATTATTCCTTGAAAAAAACCCCAAAACAATTCAGAGAAAGAAGAGAACAGATGGGCCATAATGTGTCTTCTGAGCCTCGAGGAGAGGAGAAGAGAATAGGTGGACAGAGAAACATCAATGACAAGCAGTTTATTTTTTTAAATCTTGCTAATCCTTATTTTTTATTATTTTTTAAAAACTCCCTATTGTTAGGATGGTCCAGTCTGCTCCAGTGGGAGACAATCAAAAGGTGATGTTTATCTATCTGTTCCATCCTTTTTCCCAGTTCCTAAGTGCCACACAGGAGAAGTGTGATGCTTTGCTAAATCAGCAGAGAACTGACTTCAAAGATAGGTTTACATTTCCTTAGTATTATGTGCCTGCCCTACCAGAACAGGAATGTATTTATTTGTGTATATTTTATGTTTAATTAGATATTTCCTCCACCTCACTTAAGCTTTATGGTGCCTCTCATCCTCAAGGAGTTTTAAGCTGTTACTGGTAGACTCTTCTTCATTTTCTCTTCAGTCTTTACACTGCCCAGTACCCATCTTTGGAACCAGGACAAAGTCAGTAACAACTGAGTCCTGTAAGCTCATTGTTGGTCTTTCTTTGTCATGTAATTGTCACGCTTTTCTATACGTTTCTATTGGTATTGAGCTTTTCTTTCGTCCAGAGTAGGAAACTCTAGTCAATTTCTTCAGAAATTTTTGAAACACTGAGTAATTACAACCTGTAAAGGAGAGAATTTACAAGGTTATGTGTCAAGCACATGCAGACTGAGATTATGAATTGGGGCTGTTGGTATTACCCTCTCAGTCAATGGAAACTGTATCAATGAAAACCGTACTTTTTCTGTAACAAAATAGAGAAAGTACACACTGGGTGCCGCTCTTAGTGTATCCAAAAACTGTAACTCCAAGGAGTTAGGCATTCAGAAAGCCCCATCTCTCTCTAGTTT
Source organism: Myiozetetes cayanensis (assembly GCF_022539395.1). NCBI lineage: Eukaryota > Metazoa > Chordata > Aves > Passeriformes > Tyrannidae > Myiozetetes > Myiozetetes cayanensis. The sequence goes on from NW_026087631.1 coordinate 49,326,744, forward strand.
CCTCTCCAAACCCTTTCACTTGATTTTGTGTCTCCAAAGTCCAATTCCTGCAAAACTAATATTCCAGCTTCTTCTTTTGCAATGAGTGGAAACTCTCAGGTGAAATGGCTTAGCCTTGAACTCTTTTGCAATTTAATGCCTTGTGAGGCAGCTCAGAAATGTCTTTTATTATATAGAAAGTGATTTCCTTGCTCCTTCAGCTGAATCTAAAATGAGCATAACAAATCCAGTGTTTTAATGAGGAATGTTATTGTCTTTGGTTCTGAAATTCACCTCCTGGTAGCCACTAGGATCTTTTAGCAAACACTCTCAAAATGACATGCTCTACACATCTAAGGGCTTGATCAGCAATTGCTGCACAAAATCTTGTATAGCCTTTAGGACATCACTGCCTTTCCAGGAGGTAAACTGGCAGAGACATGCTTGTCCAACTTGCTTCTGCTTTAAGACCTAAAAATGAGCTTTGCTCTGTAAATGAGGTTCCTTTTGACTGGAAGTGAGCAGTTTGCATGTCAGATAGCCATAAGCTATGAAACAAGCAGGTAAGGAACACATATTTTGGAATATAATTTTCTTACGGTCACTGCGGGAATAAATAAGTTCTCGTGATCTTTCCAATATGCTTTCAATTGTAAGGTATTTGCCTCTATATATTGTTAGACAAATTTCAGCTAAATCATATTTAAGTATTTTCCCAGAATTCAGAGATATGACGTGCATTCCTGATACTTCCCAGAAGACTTTTTTTCATCAAACCTTTGATAATATTACACGCCTCATTCTGAAGGCTTTTTTTTCTTTTATAATAGTGTAGAGATAATTGAGAGAGATGCAAGACCATTTCAGTGTGGGTTATTGCTCTCAAATATATACATTATTCTTTGCTTTGGATTGTGTTTTTTCCTAGAATGCGAATAGGATGTCTACCCTTCAGGGTAGAAGAGATGCTGAATACCAGTACAGCAAAACGACCCATGGTTCTTACCGTTTTTATTCCCTCTCCTCCCCCTCCTCCTCCCACCCCATGGCTGGTAATGCTTGGCCACAGGATATGAGAAATTAAGTCTGAATATACACTTATGCATATTTATATGCCTGCATATCATTTCCTAGTCATGCACATGTTGCCTCAAGTACTTCACCCAAAGAACTTTCGATTAGCCTAAGAGCATACATATCTCATATCTAGCCAAACAGCGTACTTTCTCTTGGATCTGTACTTTGTCTGGTTAAAAGGAAGGAAAATACTTTTTCAGGATTAGGAGATCAGAGCCAAGTTCTGAAGTGCTAGTTGTAAATCTAATTAAGAAACAGCAGCAGAAATATACTTTGAAGTCAGAGGTAATAATGTTGTAGAACGCTTCTTACCTTCACCAGTGTATTTGATAATCTTGGACTTGGACAATATTCTCCATAGAGTCAGATTCCCTGAAATGAGTTATTTATACTAGGTTACAGTCGAGTTTCCTCCATTGTGAAATTTGTAGGATAGAATTCTTCAAAACCAGCTCTAGTCCAAATACATATCTATTCAGTGGGCAGTCTGGACAATCCTAACTGGTAATAATCACTTCAGTCCTTTGGCTTAGGTGCTGGGGGCTTTGCAGATGACATTGTTGATTTGAGCCAAGGTTGGTCCTACATGATACCAGCAGTACGTAATGGGTAGGCAAATATATTCCTTGGAAGAACAGAGTTTTTACTTACCCTTGATCTTTTCTCTACTACAGTCAAGATATTGGATCTGCAGAGAAAGACCCAGATGTCCTTTTTTGCAAATAGTCTTTTGTTGTATGTTTCTTTAAAAAATACCCAAACCCCACAGTTTGCATAAACAGCAGTGCAAGCACCAAACAATGAGGTAGAAATGATACCCACACACCCTGACTAGATTATTGTTCTCTCTGGAGGACCTTTTTACTTTACCAATTCTACATCTCTGTGTGACATTTTTATGCCATACTTTAGATAGAAAAATGTAGTAAATCAAGCACAGAAGGTGAGTTCAGCGGTGACAAGATAAACTCAACTGAAACCTTCACTCTATGGAACTGAGTAACATGAGAGTAGGATCTGTCTGGTGCCTGCAAGGGAATTATTGATGCCACCCTGCAAGTGCTCACCCTGCTGGGTACCTGGCCTGGGTTGCACTTGGCTGAGTGAACTGCTGTGGGCCAGAGCAGGGATGTGCTCTCTGGGGTGACTCACTGTACTGGACAACGTTTTGGATACATGGGATGAGCACTGTTTGAACTTTTTGCAAGTTGCAGTGCTTTCTGCCTTGTTAACTCTGCTTGTACAGTGCACACCCTGTGCCCCATGAGGGCTATGACACCACTGAGTCACCTGGCAAGTGGGATGAAAAATTACCAGCAGAGTAAACCCTGCAGCTGTTGCAGAGCTGTGGGCTAGCTGCAGTACAGGTGAAGTCACCAGAGGAATTTTTGTCACACTCTTAAGGCTTAAATATTAGAAATTTCCTTTGTGTTGCACAAGGCACACAAGGTCACACAGGGCTTCCAAAAGACTAACATGTTTAATAAGAGGGATAACCAAAAAAGTATGTTTTCTAAGACTGTGACAGTGAACTTTTGATTGGCAAACTAATACAGAACACAGCAAGCTGTCTTCAAAAACTGAGGTAAAAAAAAAGATTGCAGGAAAGGAGTATGTACAGCATGCCAGAAGCAGGCGGAGGATTCTGGACTCCAACCTATGGAGAGCTGGAGGCTGCAGAGAGGTGGGAGTACAACTGTAGTTTCCTCCCAGTAGGAAGAAGGGCATTTGAAGATCTCTGTGACTCTTGTGCTGTCAGTTAGCAGAAGTCTCCTGCAGCCTGAGGTAGATGCCACTGAGCAGGCAGGCTGCCCCAAGGGCAGTAGTCCAATCATTGTTTTCTGAGGGGTGGGGTACCACAGGAAGGGAAACCTCTTAGCAGGTTATTGGTTAATTATTCTAAGAAGCAGTAAGCATGAGTAATGTTCCATTCATAAATTTTTTTTCTGCACATCTCATCTGTGAAATTCACAAATTACTCTGTTAAATTACACTTCTGGACTAGAGACCTCACAAGCCAAACCTTCTGATTTTGGTGTTGATGTAGCTACTACAGAGGAAAAGAACAGCCATAGTATACTTTGCATTTCATACAGTGTTCTTTTGTTCTTTCAGGCTCTGACTCCAAGATTTAAAATGTCTAGTACGTACTTGTGCCTCTGCTTTCCTTGATTCCTATGGAGTCTGGGGTATTCCATATGAGTGCAGCTGAGCTCGGAGAGATAGCAAAATATGTTACCCTGCATAATACAATCTAGTTTAAAAAAAGGATATACACGTATGAGAGGTGTAGTGCAGCCGCATTTTCTGATTCTTGCTCTGAAGTCTGGACATCAAAACTAGTGTGTTTGTTTCATCAGTCCCAAGAGAGACCTTGTGCAGTGTTTGAGGTATTATGTGCTGCAAGACCTCATTGATGATGCAAACACTTCACCTGTCATTGACTCATAAAAAAGCTCAGAAATAGGAAGGTCTGTAGGAAATTGATTTTTTTTAATTCCTTTGTGAAGTGCTATGTGGAATACTGATCACTTTGGTATGAATATTTTAAATCTCCCCCAGGCATCTACTGGAAAGCAAGTCTGAGATTTTTTTGTTTTGTTTTGTTTTGTCTTGTTTGGGGTTTTGTGTGGTTTTGTTTGTTTGTTTTGTTGAAACCTAGTACTTATCATTTGAATATTAAGATGTTCGTGATGTTCACAGACCTAAAGGCATCTGAACTATGGTTTCTCTTTGGAAAGAGAGGTTACTTATATTTAAACTGATGAGGAATTACTGTTTCATGTCATGTTATGTTATACATACACGTTACCTTACAAACTATTTTAATGGCTTCATAGTGAATAACTAAAAAGATGGTTTAGAAGTAGGAATATTTCTCTAGATATAGTATGCCCTGTCTTTGAAGAAGGATCAAGGTGACTCAAGGAGCATATTTTGCAATTAAAATTAGTGATGAGAGAAATAGCAATGTAAAATACTTGTGGAAAAAAAATCTGGTTTAAAATATGTTTATAATATATTTTTATAAGTAAGTTGCAGTTCTGTGTTAGAGGTGAATGTTTCCAACATTTTTTTTTTCTCCCCAGGCCTCACTGGCATTGCAGGCAAATTCTGGAGTGCATAAAGTGCACTCCTTCCAGTGGAAGATGGGATAGAACTGAAAAAACACTTTATTTTCTTGGTATTTTCAGGGAGTTATTACTTTTGCTCAACACATTATTAGTGAGTTTTTGGAAATTACATTGAGTGATACACTAGAAACCAAACAGCAGTAAATAATGCTCGTTTAAACCTGCTATCCTGTGAGGAACGTTTTGACCTAAAGACAGGTTGAGATTTGCCTAAACTGTCATATATTTCTAAAAAATTTGTCAAGGTCAACCAATGTACTCATAAATCAGTAGACTGTGGTATTCACCTTTCCTTACTCCTGATTGCTCCTGGCATTTACATTACCTTGGTCTGCTAGCTGCATTTACAAAACTGTCTCTGTGGGACCTCAGTCTGCCCTGCTATGCATGAAAGAAATGGGAAATGTTTAAAGAGCTTCCACAGTGGGTCATTATGTGTGAGTGTGTTACAGAATTATCATGGAGAGGAGAGTGTCTGGAGATTGCACAGAAAGAGTCTTCAGGGCAGAGGGTTTGAACTGAAGAATATTGGTCCTAGTGATGTGCTTAACTGGATCCAGTCTGGAACTGTGGTGTGGGTTTCCATCCCCTCTGTGTGCAGGAAAGATGCATCCCCCAGTGAAATCTTCAGGAAGTTTGCTTGCAAATCTCATCTACATTCAGCACACTGAACTCTCTCAGCAGCACTGTTAACCATATTAATTATCTCTCCCTAAGTTAATGATGGGTATCTGATCTGCATAGCAATCTTCTTTCCTTTGTCATACTCATTACAGCCTCAGTTATTAAGTAACAGAAGTGAAACATAGGATAATGCCTTTCAAAATAAATTCTGTGTAACTGTGTCAAAATACGATTCTAAGGTAGTTGCAATGAGTCTGATCCAGTGGAACCTGATGATACCTTGAGTGTTTTGTCACCTGCCTGACCTGTCCAGAGGACCCTGCTTGGCTGAGCAGAGCGGATAAGTCAGGGCTCCACAGAAAGACCCTGCTTCAGATACTGTATCAGCAAGGGCATCCCACCTGGCTGTGGACATGATGGGGCTCCACCTGGGCTGTTCCAAACACTTCCTCCCTTTTGTGCCAGTCCTGATATCAATATACAATTTCAATATAATCTAGGGTCTGCTGGAATACAGAAACTGAGGCTTGCTTTCTCCTGGAAACTGATTAAACAAAAGTGCCCTTTCCTCCTCTGCATGGCAGCCCCTTATGACTTGGTGCTGGAGAGGCTGCTCTGCAAATTGGTGAGATGAGCCTGGCAAGAGGCCGATTTGCTGGAGGTGCTCCCAGCAGTGCTGTCACCTACAAGCACCACCACCTCCAGTCCCGGCCTCTGGAAATACCCCTGCAGGACTGCCAACACTGCAGACAGGAGCAGAACCAGAGGCTTCTGCCCATGGCATTGCCACCACCCTTGTGAGTTCAGGGGATTTCTGCTGCTTATCTTCAGGGAGGATTTGCCCTTGAGAGGAGGAAGTGTGGTGCTGAGTACAGCAATGATCTGGTAAACATACGAGAAAGGGGAAATAAACCAGCTGGGGATTCGTAGCTAGAAATCTTATAAGGCCTGAAGGAGCTTCAACGGCTTCAACAATTAACGCAAGATATACTTTAATCTGCATTTAAACAGTCAGTCTAGCTTAACTGCACTTTGAGTATCACCTTGATATGTTCAGTTCAAAATGGCATAGTTACAATTTTAAAATAGTCTGTTACTTTTTGCAGAGAGCTTATTCCTGTTCAGTAAACAGTGTTTTCGTCTTGCTATTTGATATTTGTAAGACTCTTAATTTTTTTTAGTAGGTTTTTCTCCCTTAACCTTAATATATACATGCAAACACACACTATACCAAATGACAGTGTTGCTTTTGTGATAAAGCTGTCCTTAGTTTCTGATGGCCCTTTATTCCATTAAATGAGATTGAGGTCATAATATTCACAACTTTTCTACTTTCAAACAGGAGAAAGGAAACTAAGAAGGGAGATGCTAGTCTCAGTTTCAAATACACATCTAGCATTAAAAAGCCTATGGTAGTTCTCATAATACCAGTTATTTTTGGCAGGAAATGTTCTGAGAATTGTGGTATCTAGAGGTAGTTTGGTAATGAAACATAAGAGGAAAAACAGCACAGTGGTCACTTACCTGCCTTGAGGATCAGAAACCTTTGGTCCATGATGTGACAGCCTCACTGCTGTGGAGAGCCCCTAAAATCAGGGCCATTTAGCCAATTACTTAAAAAAAAACCCACAGCAGTTCACAGGCAAGAAGCAGTGAGGAAGCACTGTATGCAAAGCCCTCTGCACTCACAAGTAGCTGCTAGCAATGAGCTCCTGGGCCACGCATTGGAAATCTCTAGACATCAGTCACAGGAGGAAGTGTAAAAAACTGCTCTTCTTACATTAGCCATTTGTGTCACACACGTTTCTCAGACACAACAGGAAAATATTCCCCAACTATCCCTAGAAGTCCTTCAGATTAGAAATCTAGCACAGCCTCAGGAAACTCTTTTTGAATTCTTTTATTAAAGGAGAAAACTACAAATAACAGAGTTGGGGGGAAATTATATTTTTAATGCATAGGATAAAGAGGCTTGGGCTGTACCATCATACTCTGGCATGAAGTGTTGCTCAAATATTTTTGGAAAATTCAAAGAAGGTTGTGTCTTGTGGCCCAAACTCATTCTTTCTTTTCTGGTAGATTCCTCAGTTGCTCTCCTTTTCATGCAAGGAGGGTCCAAAGGAGCTTTTCAGGACTTAGACTGAGTTTTTCTCAGTCAAGTTACCTGCTGGTGTCTCAGGACTTCCCGCTCAAGGGCAGATGTTGGGACTTTGATGTTTTGGAAGGAAAGTAAAAACCTGATTTAATTAAACAGCTGTGAGTGAGATTTTGAAAAATACAGTACCTAGAACTGCTCAAAGTGAACCTCTGTCCTAGGTACAATGCACGGCACATTTCAGCCTTTCAAACTTTTATTGGCATTGCTTTCTTTTTTTTCCAAACTGAAATGCTGACAACTAAAATGCTACCCCATTTAGTCAGTTGACCTCAATGCTTTCTTGCAGCCATAGTGAGCTACTCCAATTAAAAGAAGAAAGAGTTGAAATAATGAAACTGAGAGCATTTTTGTAAGGGACTACATCTAAGCACAAAATTACTAATGCCTTTTAATTGTTGCCTCATTTAAAGGCCTGGCAGATAAGGAGAAACCATTGCAGTTGCATACTACATAGCTCTTAGAAATAAAACCCTAGCCTGTACCCTCCAAATGGATTTCTGTGCAAAGCTCCCTGTAGAACTGTGAATGTCTCACTGGAAATGTACAAAAACTGTCTGGATGCAATCCTGTGCAGTATGCTCTAGGATGACCTTGCCTGAGCAGGGAGGTTGGACCAGATAACCCACTTTGGTCCCTTCGAACCCATTCTGTGATTATGTGACATGGCATTTCTGGGGCTACAGAGGTGAATTCACTGGACTATGACTTGGTCTGAGAATGGTTTGCTCACAAATGTATTGACTTCCTGATGTGGAGTCTGGCTCATGTGGTGTGGCTGCAGCATGAGCAAAATTCAGCCTTTTTTATTTTTTGGTCTTGATTGAGCATGGGTCAAGGAGTGTCATCTCACATGAATGAGGGTTTTGCTATCAATTTATCTGTCTGTGGTAGGAACAGATAAGTTTTATCCTGATAGGGATGTGGAGAGAAAGAATAGGGTAGGTAGTGCCTTGGGGCGATATCCTCACCACCCTACACCTGGCCATGGTGAGCTGCACACTCTTTTTGGGTTGTGTGCAATTGGGTAGGGCAGAGAACAATGTCAGGTGTTGCTTTTAGGACAGAGGATTTTTTCTCGAAGAAGTTTAGATGTTTGAACCTTTGCTAGCATGGAAGGGTGAAGGTCTGCTCTGTCAGTCACAGAAGTTTTTGAAAGTGCAAGTAAAATTAATGTGCTTTTCTAAGAAAGCAGTACATGAGTGTAATATCTACATAGAAGCAGAACTTGGTGTGGTCATTTCCAAGGCTCCCAAGTAAGACAGTTAAAGTTTGTTAGATGTATGGTTTGCTGGCAAAATAATTTTGAGTCAATTTATGCAAGTTTGAAAGTAATTGCAGAGTTGTTAAATAGTTTTGAATGAAGAAGTTGGCAGGAAAAAAAATTTTCATTTTGAAAATACAGCTTCCAGCCTGGATCATTGGAAATAGTCGTGCTAATTCCCCATGATATTTTCCCAATTCTTTCTTTGCTAAGGGAGCTGATGCTTTGGGGCCTGCTTGTTTGTTTTGTGATTTTTTTTTGTTTGTTTTGCCTTTTTTTTTTTCTCTCAGTTAACACAGCAAACTGACAAAATCAATTAATCATATGACTCCTAAGCAAGTAGTAGCACCAAACTCTCAGGGGCTTTCAGAAGGGCTTCAGAGGTCTGATCTGTGAAGATTTGTTTAAAACAAACCCCCCTAATAACTTTCAGGAGAAAAAAGCAAGGTTTTGTAGGCACAAGCATAAATTTTCCATGAAACCAGACTACGTATGCGAAGTTTGTTGTTGACTGAACACTTTTAACAGTTCTTAATGTGATTTCTCAGAGCACTTACTCTTTCCAATCTGTTGAATTAGTTGATCTTGTGAGAACTTCACATTTTGCCCTCTTTTTGAACTCCTTAGTCAAGTTCCATGAAATGCTAATGGTATGCAGTGCAAAGGGCTTAAAAAAAAAAAAAAAGGCACCATAACAGTTGCAGAGCTTGTATTTCTGCAAAACATATTTATATTAAAATGGAGTTCACCATATTCAATATCCAGGAAATATAGTCCAGCAACAACAGGTTTGTGAATAAAACTATAAAAAAAAGATCTGTGAGCCTGAGTTGGACTGAAAAGTCTATAGTCTGCTGTTAGAGCCTCTTATTCAATTAATATTTTATAGCAGCTAGAATAGAAAGAGTAGAAGTGAAATGCAGGCAGGAGAACATCTGTGCTACCATAATGACTATTTAGGGTATTTTTATTTGATTGTCAGTTTTAGCTTCCTGGCAAAATATCATTTACATGTAATTTCTCAGAACATTATTTTTATTATAATGAATTCTTTTCCTTATAGTAAATCCAGATTAACCTATTTATTTTCCAGAGAAACCCTGGATGATAGTGAAAATTCTGTGACTTGAAAAAAAGGCAAATTTGGTATATCATTGTTTTTGTATTTCTTAATCAAGCTAAATATAATTCTAAATGTCAGGTCCTGATTCATTAGTGTTTTGGGAATGCAAACTAATGCTATAATTACAACTTCATTCCAAACCTTGATCACAGTGACAAGTAATAACTTTTTTCTAATAATTAAAACTTGTTATGCTGATTTGTGAACACCATGTCCATTGATATTTTTACTTAGTTTCAATTTAAAATTGTTTGAAAGTAAGCTTCTCTCCTTATGGTTACTGTGCTGTGTTTATCAGGGGAGAGGGAGGAAGGGACTGGCGTTAGTAGGGGACTTTCAGACCATGAACTGCCTGTGCATGTCTCATCTTCCCTCTGCAGCCTTGGCAGGATGCATCTGTGGGTCAGTTTGCTTCACTGCCACAGTGTCAGCTACTTGGGGGGTTCTTGACCTAAATAAGACCCTGCTGAAGCCCCAAAGCATGCTCACTAACAAGTAGCAAAAGGGAGGGTTTAGCGTGAGAGAGGGCATCTTTTTGCATGCCAGTGCAGGATTTTTGTTTTTAGAAAATGCAAATTTTTCTCAACTTGTGCTTGAGTAAATGGTAAGAAAAGGTGTGCTGGGGTGGGGGCAGTGAGGGCACCCAGCTGCCTGGGAGCATGGGTGTACTGCCCACAGTGACCCTCACTCCCCAGAGGCAAGGGAACAGGGCAGGCTGTCATATATTACCCAGCAAAAGCTGTTACTCTCTCACAGACATGCTATTTATTAGAAGTGCACCAACATGCCACAGCCTGGGCTGGCTGGGCAGAGGGATAGGGCTGGAGGCCCTACTAGCTTCAAACCAGCAATGCTCTGCAGGCACACAGCAACCAAAGGCTCTCTTAGCTGTGGCCGTAAGGTCTGCAGATGGATTCACCTTTGCACAAAGGCAGTGTCAGCAAAGGAACAAACTCTCAGGGTCACCAGTCACTGTTTTAATAATGAGACAAGCCTCAGTTTTGCAAAGAGGGAGCTTCTGTGAGTTTATGCTTCAGGAGGGAATGATTCCAGGTATGAGGAGAAAGCCTGTAGGAAGGATGAGCACAAAGAAGTTTCCTCATGGTTTGGCAAAAGTTTCTGCCTTCTTCATTTACTGAAGAGGAGCAAATAGTTCAAGGTATTCTTCTTCCTCTGAGCTTTCCAAACTCACTTTTTTTCTTCCCTGACCCTTACATCACATACTGCCTGCCTATTCTGTTGTACAATGGAAAAATCCTATTAGAGATGTAACAATTACCTTGAATTTAAATCAGATACTGTCATGCTGATACTTTTCCACCTCAGTTATATAGAATAGACTTAAAAGTACCTTAGAATAAGATCCTCACTGTTTTAAGAACTCCAGACTACACCAAGAATATTCTACCCCTTTATCTGCATGTGATTACAGTCTGAGGCATTCTTAAATCATTTGCTAAGTTATTTCTAGTGATATTCCATGGTAACCTTAAATACCTAGGAATTACCAGAGGTTATTACCCTATTTTCAGGTCTTGGCAGCTAGATATGTAAGTAATTCTGTACTGCGTTACTTCCAGCATACATTATTTTTTTTGATAAATCTGATATTTTAAATAAAAGTTAAAATTTCTTTTTAGATAGTGTAGAGATAGATTCATAATTTATCTTTTCAACTTTTAATGAAAGAAGAACCATACAAAAATACATCTCTATAAAACAAATCCATGATTTCTTATGCTAAAGCTCACTGTATTTTAAACAATTTCATGATCCTATTAAATGATCACACTTCTGAAGTAAACTTCTTAGCAGAATTTAAACTCTGCACTTTTGTTGCATGTCACGTGCAGAAGAGGGTGAGTGGAAATGGTTATGTATGTGGCGCAGGCCAGCACAGTGGTTTCATTCAGCAAATAATCTGTACAGCATGAAACATTTCTAGGGAATGGGATGTTATTCCAGGAGCCTGAAATAAACTATTTCTTTACCTCTGGGTTATAAGCAGCTGAATATGGATAAGACTGTTGGTGGATAAAACTACTACCATGTGATAGGCCTTGGTGAAGCATGTCTGTGGCATTCATCTTGTTTTTAAGGGTGTCTTGGGAGTTAAAGGTACTCTTTGTAACCTATGAGTAAAAGGTGATTTTAGCTGAGACTAATGTGGTGTACCATGAAGGCTGCACTAGTCATAACCTCCAGGTCAGGCCAAAAGGGACCTTCCTGCTCCTACTGAATGTGGGACACAACTCCTAACCAGGCGGTTATTGCGTTTGGTTCATCACTTAGTGCTGATCGGAAGACATTTTCCTCTGTTCTGGTATCAAGGTCCATCTACCTAAGAAAAGCTGTCAACAAAACACAGGGGAAAATGCAGCAAGGAGGTAATTCTTAACAAATAAAGTCAAAAACATTGAAAAAATACTCAGAGACATTGAAACACTAAATCGTTTCATAATATTATAGAAATTAAACACAAATAATCCTTCTACTCCGTATTTTGTTTTTTTTTCTCCTCTGTGCTGCATCAGTTGTTATGCAAGTGCTCCAATTATTTTGACATCTAGTCGTTGATGTGAAAGTATATGGTTAATTTCTAGAACTGGTTCACTCACTGGCAGGTTGTAAGCCAAAGAAGTTTTACAGAAATCAAGTGAATAAGCATTTGGGTTGTTTTCGGAGTGTTTATTGAGCCTGCATCAGATAGTTTCCTGCTTTATTTTTTTCCCATCAATTGTGTGAGTTCCACTTAGTGCTGAATATGTTTCAATTTTGACACATTATTTTTCTCTCCATAATCAAAGGTGTTTCTTTTTATTCTCTTAAAATTACGTTCATTAATAGGGCATTAAACAATTTTAATGCTATAATACACTCAGCTCTTTAGCCTAGCCTTCAGTAGTCTCTATATCCCCACATGGACGAAGGAGGATGACTTCCTGTCATGCATAGTAATGTAATTAAATCCTGGAATATAGTAAAAAGAACTTGTTGAAGAGCCAACTGCCTCCTAGGGACAGTAGTGATGTGTTCTTGGAGTTATTTTTGTCCCTTGTTTATGCATCTGTCTGTACATATATACTCTCCTTCTTTGTAGGCATGCAAACTGGATCTGGACGTATTAGTCAGGGCTTGGTTTTGCCTACGGGCTCCCAGAAATGGCAGCAATAATGATTCATTATATGGAGATGTGCTTTGGGGCTGGAATACTCCAGAGAGTTATGAATGTTTTGAGAACAACCTTATAATCTCAAATGACATGCGTGAGGAAATTTGGCAGTGCTGTGAACTATACTATATCTGAACTATAATTTTCCACAAACAAATCAAGATACTTATGCTGGAAAAATCTAGGTCCAGAGAGTTCTTTCAGTCAAATCCTTTAGATTTGTAACACAACAATTGAGTAAACAGACATCTTTTAATTCTTCTTCACTTTCCTTCCTCTGTCTTTCCAGACTAAGAAATCTCCTCAAAGACAAAATCCTGGCTGGTAAATGGATTAGGAGTGGCAGATGTCTCTCTACCACTGTTCTTCAACTCACTTATTAAAAGTCAGTAAATCCCTTCTTTCATTCTACATTCCTGCTTACTGGCATTTTGTCGCTGGGACTGCTACAGGTCTACAGGCAGGTAGTTGCAGTAAGACAGAGTCAAGGTCTTTGCAAGTATGAAAGAAGGAGCTCCACTGTAATAACTCTCTTTGAGAAGAGAATGTAATGGCCATTATTCCCATTTTTTTACTCATATTGCTTCCATTGAATGTCTTCCTGTTTGCTTCTCGTATCTTATAATCCTGAACTTTAAGTTTCCTAACAAAACAACTATCTTTTCTTCAAGAAAATGTGCGAGATGCCAGCTGATTAAATAAAGTTTTAGCAGCTGTGATGCATAATATAGTAAAGCCCTAGGGTTTTTATCTGATCCAAGTAGATATTTGTAGCAATAATGATAAAAACGAGAGTAGTAGTAATAACAGTAGTAGTAGTAATAATAATGATGATGATGATCATCATGAGACTCAAACAAGATGCAAACATTACTGTTCTAGCTTTCCATAACCTCTCCATTAGGACCTAAGGCAAATGAGAGACCAACACTATATTAAAGGTAATACTTCATTTTCTCCTTTTTTCTTTGTACCATTCCCCCTTTAATGTATATTCATCACTTTTTCAAGAACTTCCTTTTATACACTCCTTTGTTAACAGGTGACATGGGTAAACCAGACAGGAGGTAATGCCCAAAATGTGAAACTTGACCTGCTCACTGTTAATCTGCTCAAGTGCTGTATAACTCAGCTGTGAAATCTATGCCACAGGATATCAAAGATGCCTAAGTTCATGTCTTGAGATTGAATATGTTAATGACAGACAAATGCTCTGGGGGTTACAAAACATACAGGAATCATCTGAAGTTCACTGTGACCCTCAGTCATGTGTTAACCAGATGTTGTGATATTAAGTAGGTGAAGTATCATGTTGGTGCATCCCTATCTGTTACCTTCCATGGACACCTGATTTTGACCACTGCCAGAGAGACGACATTAAGCCATAGAGATCTTTCTGTATAGTCCATTTCAAGTGGTCTTATACATGGTACTAGGTAAGCTAAATAGCTAAATACCCTTTTAATTTCAGCAGACAGCTTTCTCTGGGTTTGGACTCTGGACAAAACACAGTGGGAAACATGCCTAGAAATTGTTGAAGTGAGGCTGAAAGGAAGGAAACACTTTTGAGTTTAAATCCTATTCACTGTTGAGAAAAACTCACTCTAGTATGAGAAAGGGATGGCTCAAGGCTTGTGTAGTGTCAAGGCTGTAAGGACACACCATGAAGCTGTCAGAAGGCATCTCTGATGTTTTAGGTCAGTTGCCTGGGACGAGCACAAGATCCTTCACACAAAACTCAGAAAGATCCCAGGGATGAAGAAGATGAAGTGTTCACACACAGACACCTGCTGTACTGCCCAGGTTTTACTTTTCAGAGTACAAGCTTTAAACAGAAAACATCTAGTATCATCTATGCTGAAGGCTAGCTGAGATCCAGTCAGATAAAATAAACATCTGCTTGAAACAGGTTTCTGAAAACATGCAAGTAAGAAAGGTAATTTTTATTCCTGCCTGAATGAACAGAATACAAAAAAGGGGATGAAATGTTCTATCCACAGCCTCAGTATAGTGTGATTAGATTTCATTTTTACTCAGACTCATATACTGTGTTTCTCTACCTCTTTTTCAATGGTACACAATTATCCTTTCCTTTTTTTTATTTTTTTTTTTTAAATTTTTTTTTTCATGTTGGCTGTTTGGAATTTGAACAGTTATCTCTCATTCAAAGTGCTCCTTCTCTGCTTAGGCAGTCATTTATCCTCAGAGGTTTGGTTTATTGGAGCTGTGCAGAGGCAATGAGCACACTTTGCATTTCAAATATCAGTGAACAGGAGGATTCAGAGGCTGTAGCCATACTCACTAGTACACCTGGTGTAGTGTGTATTGCACATCACAGGATGTGAGTATGCTCCGTGCTCAGATTACTTATCAGTGTGACATGGCGAACATGACACACTGCTGAAATCCAAAGGCTTTGGAAATGCTGTAAATGGTGCATTTATTGAGCAAGTTAAGGATCGATCTTGATATACCAGTGGGTTCATGTATTTGAAATGCAGGACTTCTTTTCTTGTCATGTTTTAATGCAGTTTCACAAGTCCACAGCAGTTGGAAATGCAAAATGCTAGCGATTTGTAGGTTTTGCTGCAGATCTCTGAAACTGCTTTTCCAAAGCAATAAATAAGCTCACAAAAGAGTAGTATTAAATCTAAGTCTGAAAATAATCAGTATCAACTGATGTCTTAAACGTCCCTGACACATCATGAGGCTCTTAATGCAAAGGCATAGCAATCTACTTTCCTTTCATTGTCAAAAATTAATTCTTGGGGCACACTGAGTCTGTGTAAATAAGTGATTTGGGGGAGGAAGGGGGTCATGGAGCTTCATTGCCTAAATTAGAAAGGGGGGGGGGGAAAAAAAAAAGAAAAAAAAAAAAGAAAAAAAAAGAAAAATCCAGGCAGCTTAGCTTTGGCTTTCAGAGCTGTCATTTTTTTTTAGCTCCTGAGATCTGTCACATGAAAGTTAAAGTGTTTTCCTTCCATGCCAAGCTTTAATATGGTCATGACAGAGACTACTTTGCTTTTGAGCAGCCATGTTACATTCATTCAGTGGTAGCTGATGCTTTGACATCTGCACCATGTAGGAGCTCACTCTGGCAAAAGCACTTGCTCTGGTGGAAACTCTGATTTTGTCTGCTGCTAGGCTAAGCAAAGCTAAAAATGAAATGTTTGTATCTGACGATGGGTTTTGGGAGCAGTGAGAGTTCATCTTCTTTACTCTTTTTCGCTCTGCTTTGTTGCAAGATTTTAATTTTTTTTCCAAGTGAGCCTCCATGTTGCAATAGATGAGCACTTCACTTGTAAGACATTTTTAATTAAATATAAAACAATATAACAAATTAAATATAAAACAATAAAACTATAACAGATTTATACACTTCTTATCAGGAAGGAATGTGAGTCTTCTGGGCTTCTGATGCAATCAGAATTCAATGGTCCTGCTACCTTTTAATTTCAGAGCTTTAACACTCAGGGTAAGGATTCTACTACAGCTGGTTTAGCAGTTAGGTGCACTAACCAATGTAATAAATTATTGTCCAGTGGGTAATAGTTTAATGCTTGATCAATGTGCTACAGTATTAAAAAAAAAATCCTAGGCCTTGGTAGGAAGAGCGCTTAGGACTATTTAGCCTTTCTACCCTTCACAGTATGGAGGTCAGACAAATTCTCTAGGATTTTATGTGCTTTGCAGTCATTAGTTCCTTGAACACGCTCTGTACTCATGTCTTTATCTGCCTTATATATTTCTATAAACATCACATACGTCAGCTCTTGCATATGAATTTTGCACTTTTTGTACATGGAGGTTACCTAATTTACTTTAAGGAGAGAAATGTTTTGATGGAGATTACCTCCATTACCTACATGAGTGTAACTCAAATTAGCGGTATCATTTTGCAGGTTTCAAGGTTGGCTATGGGATTTTGTATGACATCATTGGGATTTTTTACTGTGGGAGAAGGGAAGTCGCTTAGATTAACATTTCTGATGAAGTACTACTGGAATAAAACCTTGAAACATTAAGGAATTCCCAAGAGGGAAGACATAACGTTTATGAGGGTATTTGTAATTGTTCCTAAAAAATGTGTGTTTATGTGTCCATCAAAATGATTTAATATAGATGTTCATTTATTCAGGACAATGGTCCAAGGAGCAGTTTAAACTGACTGACAGGTAATTGCAGGAAGCCATATGGCAAAGCTCTTTAGTCAATTAAGGAAGACTTCAGGGTTGACATTATGTCGTAGTGAAGATACTCAACTCTTTTTCTTATACATTTGCTAGTTTTCTTTACTAGAAGTTCTTTCTCCATCTGCAGCAGATGGAGTCCATGCAGGTTTCAGATGTTGAAATGATTTCTCGTTGACCTTGAAGCACTAAGGACATAGCAGACCTAGTGAATTTAAACTTTTTCTAGATATTTTTACTTACCTCTTTCTACAGATTGATTGTCTTCCATGTGAGTATAAAAATGTCTCTCCATTTCTATAAAGAATTCTATAAAGAATTCTTCTGTTAGATATTTGGTAATAATCAGCCATGGAAGAAGTTATATGTACATTTTGTAAGATCATTCAGATATGTCAAACATCTTTTGGCATAATTTGATTAATGGTAGTAAAAATCACATTATAATTTGAAAAAAAACAAAATACTTCTTTGGCACTTGCACAGCTAATAATGTTGTGCTCGGTATTACACACTAGGTTTCCAGGCACTAGGTAAATCCTGCTTATCAATCCTGTTTTCCTTCTATGACAAGACAACCCACCTAGCTGATGAAGGGAAGCCAGTTGATGTAATCTTTCTGGATTTCTGTGAAGTTTTCTGTAGTGTCTCTCACAGGATCCTTCTGAACAAAATGTCCATCACACAGCTGGATAAACACATCATGTGGTGAGTGAGCAACTGGCTCACAGGTTGAGCACAAAGGGTTATAGTGAATGGGGTGACATCAGACTGGTGACCTGTAACTAGTGGGGTTCCACAGGGCTCTATCCTAAGCCATGTGCTCTTCAACGTCTTCATAAATGACTTGGACACAGGACTGGAAGTGATATTAAGCCGATTTGTAAATGACACAAAACTGGGAGGAGCTGTTGACTCCCTCAAGGGTAGAGAGGCCCTGCAGAGAGAGCTCAGCAAATCAGGGGACTGGGCAATCACCAACCATGTGAAGTTCAACAAGCCAAAGGACCAGATTCTGCACCTGGAATGGGGCAACCCCAGTTGTTCTTATGGACTGTAGGATAAGATGCTGGAAAGCAGTGCCATGGAAAGTGACCTGGGAGTCCTGGTCAATGGCAAGTTGAACATAAGTCAGCAGTGCCTTGGCAGCCAGGAGGGCCAACCGTATCCTGCCAGCCGTGTCCATCGCCAGCCAGTTGAGAGAGGGGATTGTCCCATTCTGCTCTGCTCTGGTGTGGCCTCACCTTGAATACTGTGTGTAGTTTTGGGCATCACAGTATAAGAAAGATACTAAGCTCTTAGAGAGTGTCCAAAGGAGGGTAACAAAGGTAGAGAAGGGCCTTAAGGGGAAGATGTAAGAGGAGCAACTGAGGTCACTTAGTGTGTTCAGCCTGGAGAAGAGGAGACTGAGGGGAGACTCATGGCAATCTACAATTTCCTTGTGAGAGGAAGAGTGGGGGCAGACATTGATCTCTTCTCTGTGCTGACCAGAGACAGGTCCCAAGGAAATGGCCTGAAGCTGTGTCAGGGAAGGTTTAGGCTGGATGTTAGAAAAAGGTTTTTCACCCAGAAGGTGGTTGTTGGGCATTGGCACAGGCTCCCCAGGGAAATGGTTACAGCACCAGAAGTGGTTACTAACAGAGTTCAAGAGGCAACTGGACAATACTCTTGGGCACATTGTGTCACTCTTGGGAATGGTCCTAGGCAAGGCCAGGAGTTGGACTCAGTGATCCTTTGGGTCCTTTCCAACTTGGTATATTCTGTGATACTATGAAATTAATTCTTTTCAGGAGCCATCATTAAAGAAAAACTTTTTCCCTTGTGGGAAATGGCATTGGTTTTACTCTGTCAGGACAGCTTTCTTGTTGTTTTTGTGCTTAGTAGTTTTCTAGACTGTTAATACCATATTTCTTTAGCCTTCCATTGCCTAAAGGGGGCCCCAAAAAAATCTGAAGAGAGACTTTTTAGAAGAGCATATAGTGAATGGCCTTAAGCTGAAGGAGGGCAGGTTTAGATTAGATATTAGAAAGAAACTCTTTACTATAAATGTTCAAGACTAGGCTGGATGGGTCTCTGAATAACCTAGTATGTTGAAAGATGTCCCTGTCCAGGGCAGGAAGGTTGGAGCGAGATGATATGCAAGATCCCTCCCAACCCAAACCATTCTGTGATTCTATGATAATGTGAATTACACCAGGCAAAATACAACCTGCCACGGTGACCAGAGCCAGGTTACACCAGTGTTGCATGTGTAGCTGCAACATGTAATGCTGTTAGAAACAGCTGGATATGTCATTATTAAATACTGCTGTTCATTGCCACTCATGCATTTAGGAAGTATGATCATACATATATATATATATATATATATATAGTTGCACTAACAGATTTTATCAAGTGTAAACAATGATACAGGTTGCAGGAAGTCAATTAATTTAATTTAGAGTTATAAAATGGGTTAGGAGTAGGTCAGGAAACTGAGCAATGAGGGACCTCATGTCTTCTCCTTCTCTTTTTAGGCACAGTCTTTTGAATATGTCATGGCCCACAGTGGCCTGGGCAAAATGCACCGTGGCCATCCTGCTCTCCAAGGAAGCCATGCACCTCCACCAGGAAGAAACACTGCACTTCGTGTCCATAGTATATCCTCTAAAGATGAGAGGACAATTTGATGCTAAATTTGGAGATAGGCAATATCTACCTCCTATTCCCATTGGAAAGGCAGGAAAAGCAACCTGAGGAGTGGCTGGATTGAATCATAAAGGAGTAATGCATGGATTACACAGGATGCATGTGCTACAAGGCAAAAATGTCAGCGAGTGCCTTGAGAAGAGGAACAGTTGAGAAGAGATCAGATACAAGGAGCTGAGATGACACTAGCCTTCAAAGATTCAAAATAAAAAGATGGATTACTCTGTACAGCATCCTCTAACTGGAAAAAAAAAAATCCCAAACCAAAACAAATAACAAACAAACAAACAAAACCTCAATCAACCAAACAAAAACATCAAACCAGAAAAGGGTTTGAGGATACCCAGAGTAAAACTTAAAGACTGATGAAATGGATTGATAAAATAATTTTGCTACTCATGCATCATGGCTAGGCTTCGCGAACGAAGATTTGAGAAGGGCTCTACCCACGCTTGCTACAAGCACGCTGATGGCTAAAAAGGCCAATGCGAGATAGACAAGTCCGGTTGCAGAAGGCACAGCAGAAAGACTCCCCAGGTGATATCGACGAGACGCGATTCTTTCTGCGTTGTCTTTTCTCCTCGAGAGTGATCCTGCGTGTGTTCTCAAAAGCAGCAGCAGCGTTATAGATGGTGTGTCTCCAGGCCTCCCGATTGGAGGCCAGGGTAGACCAATGGTGGTGATCAATATGGCCAAGGCTGAGGGATTGTTTCAGGGTGTCCTTGTATCTCCTCTTCGGGGCTCCTCTCTTGCGGTAGCCAGTGGCAAGTTCCCCATAGAGCACGATCTTAGGGAGGTGGTAGTCCTGCATCCTGGAGATGTGCCCTGCCCAGCGCAGCTGTGTTCTCAGCAGCATGGCCTCAATGCTCGTGACTGCTGCCTGTTCAAGGACAGATGTGTTGGTCACATAGTCAGTCCAGTGCATGTTTAGAATTGAACGGAGGCAGTGCTGATGGAAGTGTTCTAAGAGAAGCAAGTGGTGTCGATAAATGACCCATGATTCAGACCCATACAGAAGAGTAGACAGTACAACAGCTCTGTAAACGCTGATCTTTGTACTTTTCTTCAGGTGTTTGTTTCGCCACACTCTTTTATGGAGTTTACCAAAGGCTCTGTACGCCTTAGCTAACCTGTTGTCTATTTCTGCATCAATCTTACCATCTGAGGAGATGATGCTTCCCAGGTAACTAAACTGCTGGACTGATCTGAGTTCTGTTTCACCAATGGTGATATGGGGATGATGGGAGACTTCCTGAGGTGCAGGCTGATATAAAACTTCTGTCTTCTTCAAGCTGACTTCCAGTCCAAACAGCTCAGCAGCCTCTGCAAAGCAGGATGTTAGACGCTGCAGAGCTACTTCTGTGTGGGCGACGAGGGCGGCATCATCAGCATAAAGCAGCTCATGGATAAGATAATTTAAGGTCTTAGTGTGGGCCTTCAGTCACCTTAGGTTGAACAGGCTCCTGTCCGTACGATATCGAATGTAGACACCGTTTTCATCATCAAGGTCTGCCGTGGCCCTTTGGAGCATCATGCTGAAGAAGACTGTGAATAAAGTTGGTGCAAGAACGCAGCCTTGCTTCACACCATTGGCTATTGGAAACGGCTCAGAAAGTGCGTCACCATGTCTCACTTGGCCGCGCTGGTCCTCATGAAGCGAGATGATCATTTTGAGAAACTTGGGAGGACATCCTAAACGTTCCAAAATCTGCCACAGACCTTTTCTGCTCACAGTGTCGAAAGCCTTGGTGAGATCAACAAAGGTAACACAGAGTCCCTTGTTCTGTTCCTGACACTTCTCTTGCAGTTGTCTGAGAACAAATACCATGTCTGTGGTACCTCTGTTGACTCGGAAACCACACTGGCTTTCAGGTAGAAGATCTTCTGCTATGGCAGGTATTAATCTGTTCAACAGAACTCTTGCAAGGATTTTACCAGCAATGGAGAGCAGAGTAATACCTCGGTAATTTGAGCAGTCTGATTTATCTCCTTTCCTCTTGTAAAAGGTGACGATGACAGCGTCGCGAAGGTCTGAAGGCAGTTCACCTCGTTCCCAACAGTGCACCACAAATTCATGAAACCTAGCATGGAGTGCTTGGCCACCGTGCTTCCAGATTTCAGGTGGGATTCTGTCAACCCCAGCTGCCTTGCCAATTTTCACCTGCTGTATTGCTTTAAGAGTTTGTCCCATGGTGGGGGCAGTATCCAGTTCAGTTTTCACGGGTTGTTGTGAAATGTACTGCAATGCTGAGTCTTGAACTACACGGTTAGTACTGAAGAGGGTCTGAAAGTGTTCAGACCATCGATTCAAGATGGAAGCTTTATCTGTGAGAAGCATTTGGCCATCTGTGCTGAGTAATGGGCTTTGAACCTGGTGTGTAGGACCATAGGCTGTTTTCAGAGCCTCATAGAATCCCCTGTAGTCACCTGTGTCTGCGCATAATTGGATTTTTTCCACTAGATTGGTCCACTGCTTGTTCTGGATGTCACGAAGTTTCTGTTGCAGCTTGCTGCATGTGAGTCAAAAGGCTGCTTTTCTTATGTGACAAGATGGTTGAGTAAGATGGGCTTGGTGAGCAGTTCTCCTCTTACTCAACAATTCCTGGATCTCATGGTTGTTTTCATCAAACCAGTCCTTGTTTTTCTTGAAGGAGAACCCTAAGGATTCTTCAGAGGACTGCAGAATGCTATTTTTAATAAGTTGCCAAAGCGCTTCGGGAGAGGGATCTGTGGAATGAACTTCGAGCCTGGACTGAAGATTTGCCTGGAAGCTGTCCCTCACTGTAGCTGATTGAAGATTGTTAACTTGAAGTCTCCTTCTAGGAATGCCGCCCTTTTTAGGTTTGAACTTAAGGTGGAGGTTAAGTTTACAGTGCACGAGGCGATGATCTGTTTGACATTCTGCACTAGGCATCACGTGGGTGTGATGAACATCACGGGTATCTCTCTGTCGGACCAAGATATAATCAATGAGGTGCCAGTGTTTGGACCTAAGATGCATCTAGCTTGTCTTCAGACTATCTTTCTGCTGAAAGATAGTGTTGGTGATGGTAAGCTACTGCTCAGCACAAAACTCTAACAGAAGGCGACCATTATCATTGCAGTTCCCAACACCATGCTTGCCTAGTACTCATTTCCAGGCTTCAGAGTTCTTTCCTACTCTGGCGTTGAAATCACCAAGGATAATGATCTTATCATCTTCAGGAACCTTTTGGATAAGGTGGCGTAGGTCGTTGTAGAATTTATCTTTTTCAGCAGGGTCAGCTTGGAGGGTTGGGGCATATATACTAAAGAGAACAGCATGTTGCTTGTTGTGTAGTGGGAGGCGTAGGGAGATAATACGATCAGAATGACCAGTCGGCAGATTTTCGAGTTTAGAGGCAATAGAGTTTTACTCATGAAGCCAACTCGTGAGAGATGCCTTTCAGAACTGGGTTTACCTGACCAGTAGAGTGTATAACCAGCACCATGTTCTCTAAGGTTACCTTCCTCATGAAGAGCAGCGATGTCAATGTTGAGTCGTGACAGTTCATGGGCAGAGTAGAGCGATGCTCAGGACGTCCACTGTTTGCAGTATCAAGCATGGTTCTGATGTTCCAGCATGCGAGTGTTAATTTGAGTACACCTTTGGAGGCAGGTGTGTGCCTTTTACTCTTAATCTTTATTTGACCCCAACAGAAGATGCCCGTTGGCGGTGGTTAACCAACCGGTTGAAGGATGGAGATGAGTTTTGGTTAGGCCACCTTTTCTAGGCCCCTTTCCGTGTGGAGCAAGCAGTGCTCTCCTTGAAAAAGGCTGCTTGGTCATTCAGGATGCTGCTGAGTGAGTCTGTCATCTCTGGGGTCAGACTCAGCCGACCAATGTCCTGAACCGCCTGCATGCAGGGTTAGGACTGCGGCTTCCAGTGCACCTTATCACCTGCCGTTTCGTCCCTCACATGTCGCTGCAGGACTTTACAAGTGTGGGTATAACCCTAGAGCCTGCGCAGTGGATTTTTTAGGTGAGGCTCAGCTTGCGCAGAACTGATCCCACCCTTTACTCCTGAGGTTCATCTGCCAGGGCCTAGCAAGCTTGGACGGTGACAGTGAGGTCCTCAGGACGTAGGTTTGATTAGAGTATCCTTCTCTTGGATGGAAGGCCTTACAGGGCTAAGCGAGCTCTATCTGCCTGGGTTTGAGATTAGAGTTGTCCTTCTCCTAGGATGACTGCCGGAAGGCTAGTGAGCTCATCCTGCCCACGGACACATTTGACCCTTCAGTTTTGACCTGTCTGGCATGGGAGACCCTACCGGAGGCATATGCCACCGTCAGCACAGCTCACAACCTCATAAGGGCATACTGAAATAGTTTGGACAAGCCCTGCTCTCCCTACTTTTCCTTCACAGCTTCCTACAGTTTAACCCAGGGACACTTCCTTGCCCTGAGCACCCCTCAAGACACTAGGAGCAGAAGGGAAAAAACAAAACAAAACAAAACAAAAAACAACAACAACAAAAAACCCAAACCCACAAACAAACAAACAAAACAAACAAACAAAAACAAAAAAACAACAAAACCAAAACAAACAAACAAAACAACAAAAACCAAAACCAAAACCAAACACCAACGACAAACACCAGCACAAAAACCCACAAAACAACAACAACAAAAATAAAAGCACACCACATTCCTGGGCAGAAGCCACTAGAAGCCACTAGCAAGCCGAACCCATCATATCCCAACTCCCACTGCGACAACACCCGGCGATCCCGGCATACCCCCAGGCAATGGCAGGCACACATGTAAGAAGTCCCCGCATTCACCCTAGGCTTGGGCACCCTCCACAACCCCTGCCCAACCAAAACCCCCCAGCCTCCAGAATAAACCCACTACCCACCCCAAACCTCAGCCCCCAGCGTGCCACTGCAAGCTCCCCTTTGCACTGCCCGTCCGTGGCCCCCAAATGAGGCCGCCCCGCCGACCCCCCCACGTTGGCCCGGGGAAGCTCCAGGTCCGTCCACCCTCCCCCCTGCTCCTGCCCGGCCTGACCCGGCACGGCTCGACCAGGGGATTTCCCCCGCGTTGAACGGGACCATCTACCCACCCCCACCCCCCACGGTCTGGGAACCCCCGGGACCGTCCGGCCCCCTCCCTGCACCCGCCCGGTCCGACCCGGCGCGGCCCGGTCCCGCGGCCCGGCCCCGCATGGCCGCCGGCCATCTGCCAACCTCTCCGCCGTTCCGACGTCGAAGCACAGCTCCCGACGGCTTCTCCAGGAGGTCGACTGCACAGATCGGTGCTGCAGCCTTTCCCATGCATGCAGGGCCACGACAAGCCGTGATAGCAGGAGCGGGTCCCTCACCACCCACCACCCAGCTGCAGGAGCACGCGGAGCGCGTGGCCACCTGCCCGCCCCCATCTTGGCCCCCACCAAGACTGATGAAATGGATTGATAAAATAATTTTGCTACTAATACTTCTGGAAAGCACAAATAATACAAACATTAAGTTAGCATAGTGCTTTGTGTCCTGGCTTCTCAGAGCAACACATCTGCCACTAAGGATGACTGGGGGAGAAAAGAGAAATCACAAAATAGGTTGACATCTTCTTTTCTGATTGTTCTTCTACTGAAGATTTGATGAATCCAGTGAGAGCTCTGCTCACAGTCACCCACTGCTGCACTAGCACTCAGTTTCCCCAGCACCAGGGATCTCAGTCATGCAGGTCACTACTCTTGCAGATGTCCTGTGATGACACAAGCACATAAAAGAGAGACTAAGCTTTAGCTCTTTTCAATATGACTTACAGCTTTTCCAGAGGTTGCATCTTTCAGGAACAGTTTTGCCACCTATGCCTACTCATGCTGGAGGTCTAAGGTCTTCTTTTGGATGGAAAAGTCAACAAGGAGAGTTTGGTAGAGACTTGGTAGAGATCTTCAGCATCTAACAAAGGCTAAAGAGCAAGGTTTCTCTTTCAATTAAAAAAGCCTGGTTTCGTCTGAAGGAAGTGCCTGGAGACTGATACATATGATATGGGGCATTTCATAAAGGAAAAAAGTCCTTTTTGGACTTTTATGGCCAGTCTACCATAAAATTAGCACTCCTTGTAACTAAGAGAGACTTATATGAGTGAAAAGAAGGCCAAACTAAAGTTTATAGATATGAAATTAACTATACATTTTTCTGTCAGGCTAAGGTCTTGCTAGCTATTCTTTCTGCAAGAAGGTATTGGTATAATATTGATGACAAAATTCCTTGAAAAACAAAATGTAAGGTAAAAATACTGTCTTAGCCTCTGGTCTGTCATAGTAAAAAAGTTAAACACTCCAATGAGACACAGACTTCTGATTGAATGTCTAAATTGTTCAATAATAAAATATTCAGGATATTAACAAGTTGAGATCAGTGACTATGCTTATTTTGTTACCCCAGGTTATTCTCCTGTCATTTGTGGTATACATCCCTCGACCTGCTGGAAACACTCCTTTTGATGCAGCCCAGGATTTCATTGGCTTTTTGGGCTGTGAGCTCACATTGCCAACTCATGTTGAGTTTTTCATCTACCATCACCCCCAGGTCCTTCTCTGCAGGGCTCCTCTCAATCACTTCTCTCTCTAACCTGTCATTGTGCCTGGGATTGCCCTGACTCAGGTGTAGGAGCTTGCAATTTGCTTTGTTGAAGTTCATGAGGTTTCCATTGGCCCCCTCTCAAGCCTGTCAAGGTCCCTCTGGGTGGCATCTCTTCCCTCCAGTGTGTCAACTGCACCACACAGCTTGGTGTCATCAGTGAACCTGCTGAGGGTGCCTGCAATCTCGCTGTCCCGGTCACCAACAAAAATGTCGAGCAGGATTGGCCACAGTACTGACCTCTGGGGGCACGGCACCACTTGTCACTGGTCTCCACATGGACAATGAGCTACTGACCATAACTCTCTGCATGACCATGCAGCCTTTCTTCAGCTGCCCAGTTCTTTATCCACCCATCTGTCCATCAGATCCATGTCTCTCCAATTTAGAGATAATGATGTTGTGTGGGACAGTGTCAAACACTTTGCATAATCCCAGCTAGATGATGTCAGTTGCTCTGCCCTGTCACCCAATAGTGTAGCCCCATCAAAGAAACTTACCAGATCTGTCAGACATGATTTCCCTTTCGTAAAGGCTGCTACTAATGACTTCTTTGTTTTCCTTGTGCCTTAGCATAATTTCCAGAAAAATCTGCTCCATGGCCTTGCCTGGTACATAGGTGAGCCCGACTGATCTGTAGTTCCTGGGGTCCTCTGCTACCCCTTTTTAAACATATGGAGTTTATTTCCATTTTTTCCAGTAATCTGGAACTTCACCTGACTGCCACAATTTTTCAAAAATGATAGTGGTTTAGCAACTTTGTCACCAGCTCCCACAGAACTCCTTACTGAGAAAATCATCCTTCCTTCCTGATAAAGGTCTTGTCTCCAACTCTCTACAAGTATGGCTTATAAAGTTTACAGGTCTTTAGATTATGAAAAGTAAAAGATAGTGTACTTTGGTGACTATTGGGAAATGGATGCATAGAAGCTGATAGAGAAATGAAGGAGAAAACTGACCTGTGTAATTTATCACGGAAATCTCTAACACATTTAAATGATAGTACAATGAATCATTCTTAGTTGGTGCCAGAATGATTCTCTTAATTTGGCAGATCTACCTCCTGTTAATAATCTGGCTTTTTGCCTTTTTTTTTTTCTTTTTTTTTTTTTTTCATGCTACAATCCAAAATTATCATATGCTAGCGTCACAGTCTGTGGGGAGGTTTCCTCTACTCTTCAGAACTAATTTTCTGGACAGAAAGTTTCTTTTTGTCTACAGATATATTGTCTTCAAGATGTAGTGCAGGAAGATTTACATGGTTAGCAGTTGATTAACTGTTTTAATTTAAACTGCCATTTATTTATTTAATATAACAGTAGAAGCTTTCTCCTGTTTGGTGTGAGGTGCTCTGTTAATAGCAATGGTAGTACTATTCACTTATGCTAAAATATAGCCTTTTTTGTAATTTTTTTTTTTTGACTCTTTATAAAGGTTTTAAATGTAATGGAATCAAATATCCTGGTAAACAACAGGATTGGCCAGCATATAGTTTTAGCTGCTATAGTGCTGCCAAATTAGGATTTCTCTTAAGAAATCAATGAAATGTTGTTGCTTTAGTTGTGAAAGAAACTTGTGTGTCACTGTTGCTTTCAGGCCACCCCAGGCAATCATGTTCATAGACAATGATGTTGATACTATTACTGATGGCAGATGCCTCTCCCAAACAGGGCTGAGGGCAGGATGAGAGCTGATTTCCCTGAGCTGGAACTGTAAATTTTGCTTGGTGAAAAAAAGTCCTACTAATATCTAACATTAAACTAGTGCCTTTTATTTAAGCACTCACAGTCCTTTACAAGCCTTAGCTAATGAAGCCTTACAACACCCTGCAGTGTGCTGTAGGAAAGTGCTGTATGGGATTATTAGGTTGAAGCACTGCCAGCTGGCACAGAGGCCTGTGAATGTTCTCCTGCTGCTCCACGAGCCATGAGACAGACACGCTCAGAGACCTGCTTGGCTGCTCTCCATCATCAAAAGCAGACAGACAGATCTCTCTGAAGGTGTGCCTTGTTTGATAATGACATTCAGATATCATTCTTTTTTTGTTATAATAAACTGTCTCCTTCTAAAGGTAGTTATAAGATGTTGTAACTGCACTCGATGTTGCAGCCCAGCCCTTTTATATGGGCTCCTTGGGCCTCCCTTCAACTCCTCCTTCTTGTAACTTTTGTTTCTCCTTCATTTTTTTTTCCAGTTACAGAATTGAAACAAAAGTTTGAAAAAAATATATTCTTGAGTCCTTCCCCTTGCAAATGTGAAGAGTGTGCTGGGTTAGGACATTATGGTTGACAATGAGACTTTACCAGCATAACACAGGACAGATTTGAAAACAGAGTGGTGTGAAATTGTAGTTGAGTAGTTACCATCAGAAGGGAGCAGGTAACCATGAACCATGCAGAAGGCAAGGTCAACAACAAAAAAGGAAATGGTTTAACTGAAAAGTATACACTAAAAGAGAGTAGTATTGGTTGCTAAAAACTTCACTAGACAGAGATTTGAGTGGTAAAAGAAAAAAGAATGTTTGAAACCTGTTACAAAAGGTAAGCAAGTATGAGCATTACAGGGCTCAGAACTGCCTATTTCTCCCGCAGTGTTCACGCACTGGATGCACACAGCAGCAGAGGCACACGTGCTCACAGGCAGAGCACAAGGTACTGACCCCACAGCAGCCCATGGGAAAGCTCCGGAGCAGGCTGGCCAGAGGGGCAGCCTTGAGTTCAGCAATCTTGGTCTGGCTCCTGACAACCGACCAGAAAATGGAAAAAGAAAAGGAAAAAACGACCAGCTCAGCCTCATTAAAGTTGCCCACTAGCCATTGGCAACAACAGATTTGAACAGCTTTGGTTAGAGTGTGCTTCTGTGCTCCTGGTACAGTCAGTTCAGCCGCAGGCTTATTTTAATTCTGCTTGTTGGGACATTGCAGGGTCTGGCTGGGGCTTTGGCAGCACTTCCAACATTTGGTGCAACTTCAGAGTGTGTGGTGATGGTGAGAGTGGCGGTGGCAGTGGCAGTGGTAGTTGGTGGCTGGTGCTGTGGTGCAGCACTGGGCACTCCCAGGACCCAGTGCTGTCTGTGGCACAGAACCACTGGTCTCATGCTCCTGTGCATAAGAGTAGGTTGCCACAGCTGTTTAACTGCCATCATATGTGATCGCCCAAGTTGCTCCCATGTCCTCTCCCCTCAAGTTGTCGTGGCAGATTTGGGATGTGGTTTTGATCTGAACTTCTGGCAGCAGTGGGAAGCCCCTGCAGCTAAACCCTGAACCCAAACTATGAAATGCAATCTTTCTCAAAACTCAATTCAGGGCCATGAGTTTTTTCTCAGACATGTAGATGTGGGAGCCACCTCACTGGTTTGGATCTCCATGGGGATTTTCTCAGATTTTTTGGGGCAGGGCATCCCAACTTAAACAATGTTGGGTGAGTTCTGTTTGTGTTTTTCACAAGTTGCCTGTGCTTGCTTTAGATATAATAATGCTTGAAGGGGTTTTTTGTAGCAAGCAGCGTAACTTTGAATCCCACAGTGCGCTTTGCCCTCTCTTATCCAGGGTTTCAAACAAACATACTGTTTACAACTACCATTAGAAGGAATAATCCTTTGGCATAATCTAATATGCAATTTATTTTTACTCACTGTAGGACTGGAATATCATGATCAAATTTCAAAAGGGTGATAAACCCTTGTTCGTCTTATCATATTTATTTAGTAAGGGCAGGACCCTCCTAAGAGCTTATTTTAACAGCTCTTCTTTGTTTGTAGTGTTCAATGAAATCCATTTTTGAGAATCAGGGCAATGAATTCAAACACTTGGGTTTTTTTTAATTATTACAGTTTTGCAGATGACTCTCCAATCTTTTAGTGCAGTATCTCAATATAACTGTACTGTGTAGGTTTTTTTATTTTTGTAACAGCTCTTATAAGGGCACTTGGTTTCATGCTAAGTGCTTCCTGAGTTCTCCCTCTGTCTCACCTGCCTAGGTTTGTTATCTCTGAATTAATTGTCCATTAATTCTCTCATCATTGCTTCTAGACATAACTCTTAAGACACTTTTGTTCCAGATCTAATTCCTGTAGGAGGCCTTTCTTGCCTTGTAGCCACTGTCTTCGTTGCCTTCACCCCTTCTCCATGGGAATGTGTGCACAATTACAAAACGTGGTCTTTTGAGATTCAGTGATGATCCATATGTTTTGCATGGCTGAAACATGATCTCTTGAGTCTCAGTCACAATGCACAGATTTTGCATGACTTGTATTAAGTCCTGTAGATGTAGACTATGGCTGTATTCAGACTAACATAACATACAACTGTCTCTAAAAAAGATAATTTTTATATCAGTGCCATTACTTGCTTCTTTGCTCTGACTTAAAAGGCAAGGTGTATTTGGGGATTAGGATGAAGAGTTTTTGATATGTGCATTGGAGGTGACACATGCCAGCTGCCAAGAAGTCATTGGGGCTGCTTCATTCCTTAGGAGTGAAACTCCATTGGTAACTGGCTGTTTTGGCAGCCTGTGTAGGTTTTTACCTTCTGTGTGGGCCACTGCTGCTAGCTGTGCAGTTCAGCCACAGACCCCTGCCCCTTTCTGCAAACTGGTGGCAGAACCTCCTTCTTGAAAAAAATAAACTCTCTCTTCTTGTTTCACTCAGTAGTCTCCTGATTGGAAGGGCTTGATTCCAGCAGAAAAGCACAAGGGAAGCTGTAGGAAACTACATCACTCTCCCTTGTGCTTTGTATGCAAAATCCAGCCTTAATTGCATACTTGGTTCTTGTAGAACTTTGTAATTTATGTGTGAACAGAAAATAAATAACACCTTGTTTGTCCATCTAGTAAGGACTCAGAAATACAGTTGACCAAAGAGAAATATAATAACATTTGCACTGACTTCTATGTTTGTTCGCTTGCTTTCACAGAAGTCCTTGCTGTTCTTTTTTCTCTGCCTAAAACATCTCCAAATGTGCCACATGACAGTGATTAGTTTACAGGCTAAATTGCCAAGCAAAGGCATCTTGAGTATCAGGCAGAGCAAAGTTGAGTTCTACTGTTCTACAGAATCTATTGGATCTATTATTTCCATTCACTTTCAACACTGCATTGAGTCTGATTCTTTTAGAAGCTGATTACTGCCTTATATTAAATTACTTCAAACCTCATAGCAAATGTAATTTTTTTGACAGTAAGTGGAAGATGCTGGTGCTGAGGCAAGTGGAAAAGATGTGCTTGCATTAGTCCTGAGCAGAGACTAACATTGCCAGTGTTGCCCTTTGGAAGCTCTCCCTCTGGGTTTAGGGTCTAAAGCAAAACGTTGCAGGCATAACTACAAGCTATGCTGGGTGAGGGTGAGGGACAGGAAGTGCAAGAGACAAAACCTGATAAATACTCAGCATACCACATACGCTACTTAGAACCTGGGCCAGGACAGTGGGTCTTCAGCACTCAACAGTGGGAGCTGAAATGCAAGAAGGACTATGCTGGACTTTGTTGAGGTGGAGAACGCTCCTTTCTGAGGCAGTATCTGGCAAGAAAAGGCTTCTAGTGGCTTCAGGAAACATGCCTTCTTAAAGAAGACATATAAAGGGAATTTCAAGGGATGAAGGCAAGAAACTGAAAGGCAAAGAGTAAGATGTTTATGAAAGGAGATGCATGTGAGGTAATTGTATGGGAAGAAGTGTCATCTCACTACCAGAGAGATATCTAAACTAAAACATACCCCAGAAAATGATTAGATGAGACAGGTATAAACTGTGTAAGTGCAGGATTGTACAGAAATGTCTGTTTATTATAATTTAAATTAGCATCAACATAAGAAAATCTTTTCAACCATACAGTAAAAAACTCAGAGGAGATCCTGTGGAGATAGCTTTGAACACATAACTGAAAGCATTTTGAAATTAGCTACTGTCAGTGCTTTGGATCTAAGTCTTTTCTTACACATCTGAGTTTAGTTACTAACTGCTCCTTTAACTGCTTCTGCTGCCTGACAAGTCTCAGAGGAGGGCTTCTCTTTTCCAAGCTAAGAAAGGAGAAAGACAGGTGTTTGTGACCAGAGAGGGGCTACTGGTGCATAATGGGTTTAGAGCTCTGATGGACATACTTTCAAACAGGGACACTTGGTGATATATATACCACGACCTCTGATCCAGGGCCATGGTTTCTGAAGCATATTTTCCAAGTGTCCTTGACTCTTTTTTTGAAGTGAATGTGTCTTCTGAGTGACTGACTGTAAATGAGGTCAGCCTCCAGTGTTGGTCTTAGTGAGATGAGTGCAGTGCAGCGTTCCACTGGACATAGCCAGAGCTATATTCTTCCAGTTACGAGAAACTCCTGAATTCCATGATGTGGTCCAATGGTTCCTGATTCCCAGAGGTGTGACCATGGCTTCTCATGGATGTGGAGAGGACCGTGCACCCAGGATGGACAGAGTACAAGTTGTCTTTGTGCTTTCTCCAAAAAGCTGGGCCTTCAAACTTCTACAAATCTTGTGAAATAACTGGAAAGCAGGAAGTCCCCTGTCCTCAGGGCAGGACAACCATCCCCTGCTCTCCAGCCACTCCTGTATGTGAATGTACTCTTTTTTTGCCTTCTTAGGCTGGTGTAGCAGGATGTGCTTGATCTTCTTGTTCAGCCCTTGTTAGGAATGGCAGCATTGGATGCCAGATTCCTCTCTGAATTTGTAACAGGGCAGTTACAAATGGAGCTTTGATACCTTCTTGGAGGAGCTACTGGAAGCCAGGGGACACCATGGCTTGGGTGCACCAATGGCAATACCCCTGCCTACGTCCACACTCCATCCCTGCAGTGACACTATGCCAGCTCCATCGCATGGGCTTATATGGATCAGCCAGATTTTCTGGCCAGATTGAGATCCCGTGCCTAAGTTAAGTTATTAAAGACCAGAGGTCTTTGACCTGTTTACAGAAGAAAACCTGTGACCACACATGATATTTACTGGCCAAGGATCCAGAAACAGGTAAAAAAAAGGTAACTGTAGCATGAAATCAGACAGAAGTGTCAGGAGTTGAGAATGAAAATTATGTCCTTATTAAATTGATAAGAATAAATTATTTTTGACATTGTTAAGGAGAAAGAAATAATATGACTGGTATGCACTTGCCAGAAATATATTAACCAGGGCTAATAGATACTTTTTTGTTATGAAGATGTTAACACTGTCCGACTGCAAACACCTTCTGGTTGCCTATTTCCCTGAAGAACTATGTCTCAAATAGCAGCCCAGCTTCCTTAGAAGATGCTGGAGGAACCAGGGGAGAAAATTCAGCTTGATCTTGCAGAAAAAGTACTGGCCAGTGATCTCAGTCCTGAGGGGATGTTCTTGCAGACAGACTGCGTAAAGGTCAGAAAGAAGTTCTCCCACTGAACCACAGCAGCTGGATTAGTCACTGGAACTGGTTCCCTCTGCAACCACACTCATTCCTATAAAGTGACCACAGCAGAAAAAAGAGCAAAATTAGTCAAAGGAGTCGGTAACAAAAAAACATGTTTTAATTGGAAGTTGCAAGAAGGGTAGGAAAGATTGAAAAATTCCATTGTTGACCACCATTCTAAAGAGGTGGGTAGGTATGCTGTGTGGATGGGGTTTGCAGGTTGCCCCTGGAAGAAACACTTCCCTGCAGCATGTGGGCAAAAAACTGTGACCCACCCTGACAGCAGCATGGGAAAGGTCTTCTTCCCCTGTATCACCCATGGTGGGCAGAGCTGATACCATCCTAACCCTGCTTCTCTGCTTGAGGGTTGTAATGGCAGAAATTGTAGTTGAGAACCAGGAGGCTTCAGGTTAGAGGAGAGAAGCTGAGACTGAACTTGTGAGAAGGAGAATACAGAACCGGAAGAGGAGGAGAAGGCAATACATATTCATTCTGTCCTTTTGTTTAATCCCTTTGTCATCTGTTCTCCATTCTAGACCTGTTTACCACCAAGGTCATGTCAGACTGCTGCACGTGTGAGCTCTGCTGATGATTGACTTACTGACCCTAAAGTCCTGGGCTTGCTGAAAGCCAGATAGGAATGAACACGTAAGGTAAGGAGGATTGTGTGTTGCCTAAATGGAGCTTTTGTCTCACCGTCTGTAAGGTGGGTTGGAAAGATCCTTCCACTAGTTTGTAGGTAGCTGGACTGTGTTACCTTGCTGAAATCTACTGACTTCTGTTAAATGCATTTTTATTTTTCCTTAGAGACATTTTCATGAACATACTGCTGGGCTTTGTTTAGAGGAAAAAGAAACAGTTCTTGGAGAGTCTGTAAAAAACAATGTATATAGAGTGTCTGTATATACATATATATGTATATATGTGTATTTCCTCGATTTAGCCTAAGGAGTTAAGATGGAAAAAATAATTTTGATTCTACCAACTTTGAAAAGTCATACTAACCCAGAGCCAAAACATGAGAATCTAACCTAGGTCGGTTTATACATATGAGCAAAAATATTTACTCAGCTAGTATTTGATTAACCTTTGTTTATTGCTTCAGGATGAGAGACAGTTAAAATACAGGAACTCATGGATTATATTTTTGCTTTTTGGCTAGTGTTCACTTCCTCTACAGAGAAAAATATGCTGTAGTTAGGAAAAGGGTGGGGGGTTTTTCTCATCTCAAAATCTGTATTTCAAACTCCACAGCTGAACTCAAGAGAAATATACCTATTCTTTTTTTTTTTTTTTTCCCTTCTTTTTAAACTAAAGCAGAAACAGATAGGAACAATGTAAAGCCATACATCATGAAAATCCCATGATGTGGTTCACATGGAGATACAGGTCAAAGCATGTGCAATATTTCTGCTCTCTGGGTTGAAGGGAGACCTGGTTTTTTTTTTTATTTGCAATTTAAAACTAAGCAATGTCAAACAGTGAGCCTTTTTAGGCACTTTCTGCTTCTAAGACTTTAATTGATGAGATGGTTTACACTTCAAACTTGCTTGTCTCAAAGGGAGGACACAAACGCCTTTGTATGGTGTGCATTGCTGCTAACAGGGCCTATCTGCCACAACCACGCATCTCCCTAGCTTGGGTCAACAAAGCAATGCTGCAGCTCTATGAAGGATTCTGAAAACTGCCATGAATCACTGATTTTTTTCCCTGCTATGTAATCCAGATTAGGAATTGTTTTGTTTTGAATAATATGGTGGGAGCACGTTGCAATATGAAGAGGGGTGCCTACTCCTGGCTTCTGAACTACAGAGATTGGGAAGGCTTGTGTGTCCTCTGAGCAATGCTGATCTGACCACTAGTCACACTAAATGAAGTTGAAGTGATCTTTGAAATGAGTTTGACTCAGAATTTTTCTTATTGCCTCATTAAATATCATTCTGATTGGCTTTGAAGGAGAGAAGGAGATTCTATCTTAACATAGACCAAAATTCCAAGGAATAAACAAAGTATTTGTCTTCTAGACAAAACCGTTAACACCTTGATTATAAGTCAGAGAATGGGTTCACCATAGTCAGACACTGACGTCTGCAGGGATATTCCAGCAGAGACTTTTGACCCTTGATGGCAATTGCTAGGCCATATGTATCACCAGTAAACCTCTGTAAGCTACTACAACAGGTCAGATCTAGCTTTTGGAATTAGTTTGCCCAATCAGCTTTTCTCCTTTCTGTCTGGTTTTGTTACTTGGTGAGAAAAGTGAGCTGCCTGCTTCTGGTGCTTTACTTCCTTCCTCCTCACACTGCTCATGTTCTCTCAGCTTTCAAACCACTGGGGTTACATGACCTTTAGGATGTTGGTGGGCTGCAGATGATGTTGCAAGAAATTGCTGGAACTTCACATTAGTTAAGTGCTGTGCACAGAAGACCTGACAGGCAATAGAAACAGGTACAGTCCTGAGCAGGGCAGTCTCCAAATCTGCTCATGTACCATGTGACGAGATGTGCAAGCTGTGCTGCAAAAGAAGGATCTCATACAGGACTGTTTCTGCATTGATGTATCTGTGACTGTGTTCCCTTAGTCATGGCATTTTTGCCAAGTGTCAGAGGGAGCTTTAGACTGTTCCAGCTGTATGCACAAATCACATGAATGTGGGGTTTTCAGAGGAGATTTTGATACTACATAGTACTGAGCAAACCTGTGAGTGTTTTCTGTTTCTGAGTCTTGGGACTAATGTGAAAATATGTTATTAATCTGAATACCAAAATAATGTCTCACTCATGGTCATTCTTCAAAACATCAAAGCTATGAAATGGACTGATTGACTATATTATTAGCTGGTTTTCATACTTAGGGGTCATATTTGCCTAAGACAGGTCTTTTGCATAAGACAGGTCTTTCCCCCCCTCTAGTTGTCCAGAGAATTAGAAAAATTTAACTTTTCTTGAAATGTACTTATATTTTCCTCAATCTGGGGAAAAAAATAATTCTCGAGCATTTGTAAAGTTGTAGAGAAGCATGTCTGTGTATGGTGATGAACTGAATGATACTGCTAAAGTTAGTGCAGTCAGAGCTGTGTAGTGTATGTTAGAGAATGGAATCAATTCCTCTATTTATGGAATTCTTACAGCTCAGTGATTTATGGTAATTAAATACAAAACAAGTAAAGAAGTAAATGTTTTGAGCACACAAATTTCATGGGAAGACTATGAGCTAAGCAAACAACACTGCAAAGCAGGCTCTGAACTGTAATTATTGGAAGTCCTGTATAAAACAGCATGATCTTTATGATTCTAATCCATCAAAATTTGAGCATGGGACTGCATTTTTACAAAGCAAAACAATTGCTATCTCTAATTAAGTGGGCATGTGCTTATCTGAAAAAAAATGTAATACTGGTAGAAATAGGGCCTATAGTAAAAAAAAAAAAAAAGTTAGTTTTAAACAAAAAACAGGAGCTATTTAATTGTCATAATTATTACTATACCAACTAAAAGAAATTAGTAGGTGTCTTTGAAATTGCATGCCTTTTTAGTTACATCAAACCCAATATTGTGCATGCCACTGATTTTTCATGCTGGGAAATCAGTGTATTTTATCAGGTGGCAGCCATTGACTCAAGCTGCATCTTGCCAGCTGAAGCCCAGGTGTTCAAGAACTACAGAGGACAGCGATTCCCTGAAAAATGTGGGTTATATTCAAAAGAAGGTCTTTTCTTTGGGAATGATGGCTAACTCACTCATATTTCTTCATTCATCTTTTCTGATTCTAGACCTTGATCTGGAAACTTACTGGTGCATATTCCCTTACCTAGGAAAATATTCAAATGCATGTGGCAGCTTTTCTCAGGAAATACAGGCACTGCATTCAGTTCATTGATGAACCACTGATTTCTCTAGCAGAGTGGGTATGACAGTCAGTGCAAGGAGAAATGCTGAAGCATAACTTCCTTTCATGTGACCTAAACATGTGCTAAATTTAAACATATGCTTAACTAACCTTTCTGCATGGGGGTACTTTTCTTACTCTGAACCCTGATTACAAACATACTTTTGGCAGATGTTTACATTTCTGATGCAATTGAGTACCTTTGCTTTGGAGGAGTAAGTTCTTTAAAGTACAGCAAAATGGCACAAGGATATTTGTAAACACCAACGCCTCCAGCAGTAGAGGACCTTATGCCTTTGCCATAGCACATATTTTGATAGGAGAACATGTCCTACTTGCAGGGTTTATCAAGGATAAGTCACCTCAAAGACTGTGAATAAGATTAGCCATTTTTGAAATAGTGAATTAATCCTGAATTAATTGGTCACTGGAGGTATTCACATGCAAATTTTGCAGCTGTAAATCCAAACAGTTAAGGTGTTTAAGAACTACTGACTCCTGGAAAGAGATGGAAAACACTACTTTTATTCAGATGATTTAAGAAAACCCTTCACAGTTTAGGCTAACAACAGACCAAAGATGAACTTTAACACTGAAGGCAATAACCCACCCTTAATAAACCATTCATGTCAAATATGTTACAGTCAGTGTCTGCACAGGTTTCATAATACTGTCACCATTTCATCTCGCAAAGTTATGTCAGTTATTTATAAATTATTACCATGATGACACTGCAGTATAATATAATGTGTTAAATTAGCATTTCATGCATCAGATTGCAAAGCACTGAAGATGTAGTTATAATTATCTCAGAGGGATTGAGACCCTCTCTAATCCCTATTTCAAGTTTACTTCAAGATGGTATTAGTTAGAGGGTTCCATAGGAAAGGAATCTCTGCATTTCCTCATTATTACGCTGAGCAACAGCAACTCATTTCCCTTTCCAGGAAGATCCATGAATTTAGTTGAATCAAAATGCCAGGGCCTAGCAGGTGTTGTTTTTAAAATAACTTGAGCTTGAATGGACAGACTCTTGTTTTTCTCTTCTCCCTACCTCAGATGAAAAAAATATCAGTGACAGCTCAGGAAAATAAGAGTCCTTTTTCCTCCTTGGCAAAGTCTGTCATCTGAGCATGGATGGCAGTGGCTGACGTCTTTACTTGAGGCTCCCTTTGTGCTTTGTGTGGACAAATACAGCACATTTTGCTTGTAAAAAGCCATCTCAAGTAGAATAGCTGCCTGGTGCAGAAGTGATTTAACCCAAGGATATCCACCACAAAATAAATACTGTGAGGCCAAAACCCAAAGATTTGTTGGTCTGGCAAGGAGTTACTGCATGAGCAGGAAACACCTTCACATAGTTAACAATAACTAACAATTAATACAGATTCTCCACCATGTAAATGAGGAAAAAATATATAATGGAGAAATGACACAGGCACAGCCAAGTCACTGAGCTCGCTGAATGACGATGTGGGGGAAGCTGATGCATGATTTTGTCTCTCTCTCTGATTATGGTTCTGTCTTTTGTCACATCAATATCCATGGGTTAATATTCTCTATCTGTGCCTTTCATCCCTTTACTGTGAAGCTAGAAATGCTGGGCTAACATGTTGACTCTCTGACCCAAGAGTCCTGAATACCTCCTGGTGAAGTGAAGGGCCTCAGTAATCTCCATCAGCTTTCCTTGGTATTACTCTGGGTCATTTTTGCCATTGTTTTGAGTCCCTTCAGTGGATGAGGAAAACATTTCCACTTCTGTGACTGCCAGCTGCCCTTCTTCTGCCAGGACACAGAACCCTGGTGGGTGAGTTTAGTTGGTGAGCTGGCTCTGCTTTGGGAGTGGTTCCCACAATGCATGAGCTTGGGTGCAACTATAACAAGTGGAATGGGAGCCTGAGGAAAGGCCACTCACTGCCTGTCTTACCAGAGGTGAGATGTGTTCCTGGAAGTGGGTCACAGTTGTTAAGGGGTTGGAATGGACCTTAAATATCTAGTCCCAACCTCCCCTGCCATGGGCAGGGACAACTCCCACTAAACTGGGTTGCTCAAGCCCTTGTCCAACCTGGCCTTGAACACTGACAGCAATGGGGCATCCACAACCTCCGTTAGCAACCTGTTCCAGCATCTCACCACTCACAGTAAAGAATTTATTCCCAATATCTAACTTAAACTTCCTTTCTTTCAGTTTTTACCCATTACTCCTTGTCCTATCACTACAGTTTCTAACAAAGAGTCCCTCTCTGGCTTCCCTGTAGGCTTTCTTCAGAAACTGGAAGGTTGCTATGAGGTCACTATGCAACTCCTCTTCTCCATGCTGAAAAACACCAGCTTTTCCATCCTGTCTTCATACAGGAGATGCTCTTGTACTCTTGTCAACCTCACTGCCTTCCTCTGGACTTGCTCCAACAGTTCCATGTCCTTCCCATAAGTGTTGGGGATACCAGAACTCTACACGCTACTGCATATGGGGTCTCACAAGAGTAGAGTAGAGGGGGAGAATCATCTCCCTCGACCTGCTGGCCATGCTCCTTTTGATGCAGCCCAGGATTTCATTGGCTTTCTGGGCTGTGAGCTCACACTGCCAGCTCATGTTTAGTTTTTCACCTACCATCACCCCCAAGTCCTTCTCTGCAGGGCTCTTCTCCATCAGTTCTCCCTCCAACCTGTCGTTGTGCCTGGGATTGCCCTGGCTCAGGTGTAGGATCTTGCACTTTGCTTTGTTGAACTTCATTGATCCCCCCCCCTCAAGCCTGTCAAGGTCCCTCTGGGTGGCATCTCTTCCCTCCAGTGTGTCAACTGCACCACACAACTTGGTGTCCTCAGTGAACTTGGTCACTGATATCAGTGAACTGAGGG
Organism: Myiozetetes cayanensis; assembly: GCF_022539395.1. Lineage (NCBI taxonomy): Eukaryota > Metazoa > Chordata > Aves > Passeriformes > Tyrannidae > Myiozetetes > Myiozetetes cayanensis. Next base: position 49,366,888 of record NW_026087631.1, read on the forward strand.
TGCCATTGATTCCACTGTCCCTGTCACCAACAAAGATGTTGAACAGGATTGCCCCCAGTACTGACCCCTGAGAGACACCACTTGTCACTGGTCTCCATATGGACAACAAACCACTGACCACAACTCTTTCTGTGGCCATTCAGCCAGTTCTTTATCCACAGAGTAGTCCATCCATCAAATCCATGCAATGCAAATGTTGGAGAAATCTTATGAATATGAACCTCATCACAGCTGTTTGGTCTTCATCTCTTCTCTGTGGTGGGCTGACTCCAAAATAAAGTGCAGTTATTGTCTATATTAAGCATTACACCTTTGTATTAAGCATTACACCTTACCCGATTTTTGTCTAGCATAGAATAAAAGGCTTAACAAGACATAAACATCAGCAGGATTTTTTCCCCCCCCCAAATAGTTACATTCAAACAAAACAAAGATGCACTGAAATTTTAAGAACAGTATATTCCAGCTTAGTTGGTAGCAAGGGGAATGGCTTTGTTAAACAAAATGGTGTGAAAAAATGTCAAATTCCATGAGCATTGTAGATGGTATCTGTTGGTACTTCTGACAGGACTCCAATGACCAGAGTTTTGGGACCAATCTGCCAAGCCTTCCACCTACAGTGTTTCTCTGCAGGAAATCTGGAGGACTTTTAAACTGAAAATTGAATTTGAGAATGTTTAATCTTTTAAATAAAGAAAACTTTAAGTGACTGTGTCAGAAAGAAGAGGAGGGGGGATGGAAAAGACAAGAGAGAAAGGTTTGTATGCCGCTCCCCTCCCTTCCAGCCTGTGCCTGCTCTCAGTGGACTCAGCGACTCTACTGGTAGTAGAATTTTTGGGTCTATCCCCCCCATTCCTCAAGATCCAGCTGGTGTTCCTCATCCATCACTGCTGCCCAGTATTCACACTTTTCTTCTCTCCTCTTGTCCCTGTGGGACCCCATGAGAAGGAGGAAAGGTCAGTTCATCCTCTCTTCCAGCTCTCATCCAGCTGTGGAGAGCTACAGCTCCTGTGGTACTGGGAGCAAGCAAAGCAAGCATATCCTCTATGCAACAACTTCCCTGCTCTGTCTGCTACCACACCCAAATGTTTTCCATGTTCTTTAGCTCCATGCATGTGCAGTCCTCTCTCAAAGGTGCAGAACCATCCTTGAGGACTTCCTTTAACAAAGAGGTTTGTTTGTTGGGCATTTTTGGTTTTGTTTTTTAAATTCCTGTATGCTGTGCTTTCAATAATGATAGGGTATAAACAAGTCTTGGGAGATCTCCAGCTAACTTAAGCAGACAGAGCTCTAGTGACATGGGTGGACATGGACAAGTCACCACATCTGAAGACCAGTACCAGAGGGTCCATCCTGCTGACAAAGAAGACAATGGCAAACCTCCCACTTACTTCATAAGAAGCATAATCTGACATTTAGGGCAGTATCTGGAAAGATGTGTTTATGGGAACTCCAGAGAATTACAATGAAATACAAGTCATTCTTTCCTATGTGTGCCCAAATATGAGGTCACTTTTTCAATTACATCCCTATTCTTATTCTGTCGGGTAACAAGGGGAAGACAAAAGAGCATTTGCATTTGCTTACAGCACTGTATTTCCCCCCAAAGCTAACACAATGGCACTAGGCCGTTTTGCTCTCATGAAATGTACCAAGGCAACAAGAAAAAAACCCCAAACCCCATAAATGAATAGTTATAAAATGTCATTGAAAGGATACATAATGGGTTCCAAGGGGTTTTATTGAATGGCTTGAGGAAGGCTTAATTCCTTAAAATTGGTTTTGAGGTGAACATGTATTTAATTATATTTCAGTAGGGTTTAAAGGCCTCCTGTTATCAGCATTGTTCAGTGAAAAGCTCCTACGTTTTTTCAAATGTACCCCTTAATTCAAATCTTTTCCTGTAATTTGATTTTCAGAGAGAAACTGCTTTTTAATGTTGATTACTATTTCCATGAATCTCAGGCAGGTAAAAGAACAAGTTATTGGAATAATTTTATTTTGATGACCTATCAGCTGCTAAAAAGCCTTAAATGACAGTGATTGCAAAGTGGTGCAATTAGGCTGAATAAAGTCTACGGGCTGTCCTTCCAGGCTCTCTGAAAATTGTACAGCAAGTCTGATTGAAGCAGGATGTCATAGCAAATTTGTGTGAAGATGTGGTGGCTGGAGCATGCTGAAAGGATGTAGGGAAGAGGGATGCAGCATGAGTTGTGAGGGAGCGGGACACTGGGCTCCCTCATTTCTCTGTTTACCAACTTAAGTAAATCCAGGCAGGATTTAGCTTTCACTTTTTTATCCTCTGCTTCCAGTGCTGCAGTTTGTTGGCTTTGTTGCACAGTCTGTCCTGTTCCAGAATATTTATGGAGTTGCATAGCACAATATTTAAAAATTGCCCCAGGTCTTATTAAATACAAAAGAACAACTTTGTATGGGGAGCAAAAAAAGGGTGGAGAAGCACCTCTAAAGACCCAATGAATTTGTTACTTCCTGCCTGAAATCAGGCTAGTTTACCTGTTAGCCAAATACCTCTGTTTTCATCTTGTCTTGCACACTAATTAGTGCTACCACCACTTCTAGTGGAAACAAAGTAGATTGCAGAAGTTGTATGCTTATAATCTCACTGTATGAACATAAAAAGTTTACTTTCCACAAAATCACAGAATAGCAGAATACTCCAAGTTAGAAGGGACCCACAAGGATCATCGAATCCAACCTTTAGACCTGCACAGGACCATAACCAAGAGTCATACCATGTGCCTGAGAGTATCATCCAAACGCTTCTTGAACTTCTATTTGTTAGCTAGGATCCCTCCAGGCCAGGACACAGCTGGGTTGTCTCAGCTATTCCATAAGAAGGTTGCTGTACCAAACCCTTCAGCTAAGTCTATGAATTCTCAGCATACTTGTCTGGCTTTTGTAAGGAGCATGTCCAGTTGAGAAACTTTACCTGTTTCCAGTCTCAGGCAGCACTCACGGAGTCAGTCTAGAATATGTTTGACTCCCCTTCTGATATTCACCTCTAAAGAAAACTGGTTGTTGCAAAATCCTACTGCAGGAGGTTCCCTTCTGCAAAAAAGGATAGTTCCTTACAGAAATTGTCAAAAGATTGTATCCCAGCCTCAAGTATGTTGCTGTTTTGGCTCAGCTTCTGTGCCCAGTTTAGCAGACTGTGATCGGAGAGATTTTCCACTGCAATTGCCAAAGCAATTTGAGACCGGAACATTTTGGAAATGTTTTGTGAAAATTTGATTTTTTTTTTTTTTTTTGGTAAGAACAGCAACTAGCACTTTTTCTTTGAATTAATGGCTACTGTGCTTATGGTATCTTTATTGCTGATTTAACTAGTTCCTTTGGAGTACTTTGTGCTTACAAAACGTGTATATAATTTATTAAATACTCCTTCTCAGAGGAAATTGCAATGTATATCAGAAAATGTACAACACAATGATGACACAGAGAACAATGAAAAGTTAAAATGATACAATTGCAAATGTTGCTTCATCATAAGACTTTTGTCAGTTTGTCGTATTGGACAAGAAATTGAATTGGACTTGACAAGACAAGTTGAAAGAAGCAGATTCTGAGATGAGAAATAAAAGTATTTTGTAACATAGCTTTAATCTTTACGTTATTCTTCAGTTGTGGCTAGTTTGCTGCAAGTTGTAGCCTACCTAGGTCTCACATCCATCGCGTTTTATCCAGCTTCAATTGCATATTAAGGCAAATGATTATTATGGAAAAATAATTCACTTTTATTTCTTTGACGGCACTGATATTTTATTTTCAGTCAGTTATTTTAGCAAAACTAATTCAACCATACACAAGATTAGGACGTCCTAGACAGGTCTTGTGAAAACCAAAGAGAAATCTGAAGCTCACATCTTTCTCTCAGACTGCTGTGGGTTTTTTTTGTTGTTTACCCCCCCCCCCCCAGGCTGCTAAAGCTTTTCCTTTGTGTCTTGCAGATATGTATCATGTTCCTCTGATACCAGGAAATGTGTCTGAGTCTCCTATTAGGGCAGTTTGGAACAGGGCAGTTAAAATGTTAGTAGCCATATATAGAAGCTGAGGAGATACAAGGCTAATATGTATGTTTGAAACACCGATATCCAGATAGCCATGGAGCCAGCCAAGGATTGTTGGTACTAAAACACCAGGAGAAAGAACCAGATATGACTGCAGAAAGGGCCATGGGGAGGTAGGACAGCACTTTTCTGGGACAAACATCCTTGTTCTAGTCCCTGTAGATAAGCACAAAACAGACAAAACAGTACAGAGCAAGTGCAGCAATGAGGCTGAGAAATGGGTATGGACTGTAGGGGGGTGTCCTTGCTTCCTTCCTTCCTTCCTTGCTTCCTTTGTTCCTTCTTGCCTTCCTTCCTGCTTGCCTACCTTTCTTCTTGCCTGCATTCCTGCCTTTCTGCCTGCCTTTCTGTCTGCCTTCCTACCTGCCTTCCTACCTTCCAATCTTCCTTCCTGCCTGCCTTCCTGTCTGCCAGCCTTCCTGCCTGCCTGCCTTGCTGCCTTCATTCCTGCCTTCCTGCCTTCCAATCTTCCTTCCTGCCTGCCTTCTTGCCTTCATTCCTGCCTTCCTGCCTTCCAATCTTCCTTCCTTCCTGCCTTCCTGTCTGCCAGCCTTCCTGCCTGCCTGCCTTGCTGCCTTCGTTCCTGCCTTCCTTCCTGCCTGCCTGCCTTCTTGCCTTCCAGCCTGGCTCCCTCCCTCCCTTCCTCAGAGCTGACACAGCACAGGGCTGTTTCTTGATGTCTTGGAGGTCATTTTATGGCCTTCAGGCTGAAATACAGAATTGTGTTATATGTCTCTGGCCCTTGTCAGGTTTTCAGCTGTGCTATATGATTATGGGTTTCAGATTTCCTTTATAAAGGCGAAGTTAAAACCTGAAAACAGTATAAAACCCTTTGAAAGTTAAGCATTCACCCATTACTGTGTAAAAGCCTTTATAAGGGCATAAGCCAATGGTACCGTGTTGTTTCACAGAACGTTACCAGCACAGCACCACAATGGGAATGAGGGCTCTGCAGCTCCAGGCAGCCTCCTGTTGAAGTCTGTATTCCAGCAACATTGCAGGTGCAGTGCAGTGACCATTAAGGGTAACTGGAGCGAGGGGCTCCACATTAGCCTCATCCACACTAGCTGCAGTGGAAGAGCATCAAAACAAAGCCAGACAGGTGGTTTAAAAGTTCTGGGATCTGTTCCACTTGAAAACTACATTTGGCTGAGTTGGCGGTGGAGGTGTAGTGCCATGTTCCATGTCAGTTACAAGTTTATTTAAAGATAGTGATAAACACAGAGAATCCCTCACAATGCTGGAGGTTCTGGGAATGTCAGGTCCTAACTCATACACAGCCTAGTAAAAAGACATAGATGTAGACTCAATATTGTGTTTTATAGGTAGTAGGATACTAATTAAAATTTACAGGAGAAGAGTTCCTTAGTGTTGTTATAGTGAAACACCATCATAAACTTAGCAGCTTTCCAAGTATACATCATGGTTAATAGGAGTTGTATGTTTTCATATCTTTCCTTTAAACAGCATACATCTCTTTCAGGTCTTCAAGTCCTTATTCAGGCTTCAAAAGCAGTGAATTCGTTGTAAAACACTCTGAAAACCGTTTGACTTTCTTTCTTTCTTTCTTTCTTTTCTTTCTTTCTTTTCTTTCTTTCTTTTCTTTCTTTCTTTCTTTCTTTCTTTCTTTCTTTCTTTCTTTCTTTCTTTCTTTCTTTCTTTCTTTCTTTCTTTCTTTCTTTCTTTCTTTCTTTCTTTCTTTCTTTCTTTCTTTCTTTCTTTCTCTTTTTTTTTTTTCTGTAAAACAATGACAGCCTGGTAGAACTAAAGATTAACAAGTCCCAAGTGTTTTGGGGATGAGATAGGTCTAAGAACTGAACTTCACCACAATCTGAGGTTGTCAGATGTGTGCTTTTCGTTTTGGACTTCAGTGGAAGCCACAAAGTTTAATCTTTCTTTTTATATTCATAGGTTCAAATATCAGATTGTCATATAATTACATTTTAGGCCAGCCACTGAACACATAAGAAATAAAAATTTTAATCAAAAGTTACCACCGTGTAAAGGGAAACCACTGGGCTTTGGTTTTATATGTCTGTTTTTTCACATTAAATGCCTGTAAAAGTCTGGTGATTTTTAGTTTCAAATGTTCTTCAGCAGTAATTCAAGATGTTTTTAAAGAAATCCTAATTTTTTAAGAGGCTGTTGGACAATTGCCTTTTGAAAAACAGAACTTTTATAAATGTTTTCTGTTGTGGTGAACACAGTAAATCTTTAGTTCCCCTTTAATATATCTACCAACAAAAAAAAAAAACAAAACACAAAACAAAACAAAACAAAAAAAAACTTTGGCTTGGTTCTATATTATCCATAGGCGAGGTCCTGTTCCTACTAGCCTCTCGGTTTAAAATATTTATGGATGCAGGAGCAGGCAGAATTACAACTTGATGAAAGGGTTTTGGTGATGAAGAGCCCAGGGTAATGAAAGCACCATGCCTGGCAGAGTTCAAGAAGTGTTTGGACAGTGCTCTCAGGCACATGTTGTCACTCTTGGAGATGGTCCTGTGCAGGGCTAAGAGTTGGACTGGGTGATCTTAGTGGGTCCCTTCCAACTCGGTATATCCTGTGACTCTGTTACTTTATGTTTATCTAATGGTGGGAGTCAGGAGGAGCAGGATGTCTGATGGAGGAGCTGGGCTTGCATTCTCATCCAAGCATCTCAGCCCTTAGATATGTGCGAGAGCTTAATGTTTATTTAGGAGATGAGCAAGGTTTAGTGTCTTGGGAAGATGCAGTTCTCCTTTGGCTATCAGAAAGGAGAAGTACGTAAATGACTAGCATGCCAGTGTCTCACAGCAGGGATTTAGGGAGATGTTTTTTCGAAGGCACCTGTCAGACCCAGCTGATACTTCAAGCACAGGGAAATACCTGGCACTAGCTGTTCTTTGTGAACATGTTTTCTATACTCCCTTTTCACATGCTTGCTTTGCTCTCATGAGGTTTTGTTTTAGCAAAGACAATAACTAGCATATGTCCCTGAGCTTGGGCTCTATGTGCAGGCTTTGCCATTTTGACCCTGTTATCCACTGTACCCCTGGACTAAGGGTTAAGGCTGCTAGTGAGATACCTACATTTAAATACTGCAACTAACTGTTTTAGTTCCTGATTGCTAGAGATCTCATTCAGGCCAAGATCCTCTGTTAGTTACCCTGAGTCCCATACAAATGTGCACAACATGAGCTTTTCATTGCCCATCTACTGATGTTTGCTGAAATTATCTCTAAGGAGAAGAAAAGTCTGGGCTGGGAAATGAATTTACATGTCTTTTCCACTACAAGATCTGCTTCTTTCATGTTACTGCTGACAAATTAAGACATATTGCCTGACTTAACCTGTACTTTTGACACATGTAACAATTCTTAATAGTTTCCTCAAACTCCTTTTCCTTTAGAGGCAGCATAAAGGATCTCTAGTTTTTAAAATTTTTTATATTTTTTATTGTTGTTTTTAGCTTTGCCTTAAAAGACCTAATTCCCTTTCCAAAACATTACAGGAAGGAACAGAATGTTCTTCTGCTTTACAGATAGGAAGTGAAGCAGAGGCAAAGCTATCAGAGCAGTTGAGGGGTACAAATTCCATAAATCCTGTAAATATCTATCCTTACAAAAATCTTATTAGCTAATCCTAAGAGTCCCAACTCTCCTTTTAGCTTCTATTAGAAGCTAGAAGAACTGCTGTTTGTTTGGACTCTGTTTCTGCAGGACATCTCCACGAGCTCTGGCAAATCCAGTCTAAGTCTACATGGGGATATGCAGGTTTCTTTTCTGAATAAGATTGAAATGCTACTTCTGGACTTCACTTTTCTGACTGTTCTGTCCTGAAAAGCAGTAACACTGCCCTAAATTGTGTCTGCTTTGCAGACTCAATGCTTGAAGTTGCAGATAGGATAAGTATGTTTTGTAGGGCAGGAAGATGTTTGTGAGTTTCCTTTCGGAAAACATAAGGTTTAAGATCAATTGCAGTTAATAATGACTTTCCTTAAAAAAAGCTAACCTAATTTCACACTAAAGCCCTTTTCTCTCTTTTAACCATCCTAGTGGGTGCTCTACTTGCCACAGTTCTCTGAGAAAGAAACTACTTCAGTTTCAGCTTTTTTGGCAGAGAAATAATTTTTGAGTCATGACGAGTGGGATGGCTGGGTTCCATAAGCCCTAGCTTGTGCTTATTCTTGGCTTCTTGACTCCCTAGTGACCTCAAAGTATTTTCTAACTGCATGGCTTACCTGTTCTTCCTGGGGGTATCAGCTTGATGAGATCCATGTAAGATCTGTTTTTGAAACAATGAGTATTTTAATACCTTTCCTACAATCCTTGACTGCTTATTTTTGTAAACACTTGTAATAACTTTAGTTCTTACATTCCTTTAGTGAAGAGAAATTGAGCAAAAAAAGTCCTCTGTTTTATTTCTTCATTATATTTTGTGGCTTGCCTTTTTTTTTCTTCTCCAACAATATCATCAGTCCCTCTAAAGCTTGCATAGAGCTTAAAATAAAGACACTAGTTTGCAGACTAGTAACCTAGTCACTTTTTGTCTGAAGGGTTGCATGTTGCTGTCAAGAGAAAGCTGTTCTCCTCATCCATGAGTTGCATTACCTGCTAGCATGATCCAGCATTGCAAATTCAACTTTTGTGACTTGGCATTGCCCTGGCTTCTTTCTTCCCAGGCTGGCAAGCTTTTGCGTGGGATCCCCCTCACCTTCTGAGCTCTATTTTCTTCGCCTTGCCTGGTCACTCTAATGATGCAGAGGAAACTCACGGATCAAAAACCTGGGAATAGGTCACTTGCTTCGCCACTGAAACATGTAGTAACAGCAGTGTGAGGGTTATGTGTGCAAATATATTTTATTAATATGTTTTAATGTCCTTAAGCAAAAAACTAAGCATATTGGCAGTAGGAGAATCAAAAACGTCAGAATGAATGCATTAAACATAAAAGCCACTGCATGTTTTCTCTGTCAAAAGTAAAGCATAAAATTTACATGTCTGTGTAAATAGACAAAGCAAGAACACCACAGGCAAATGTTTACAAGACACATGTTTAGCCAGTATCATTGTGTTCCAGCAGAAAGCAGAAATGCCAAATGAGAAGTCCTGGGCAGTTGTTAATTTTGTCAGATGCTGTGAGTCTGTGGAACAACATTAAAGGAACAGTGTTTGTGCTGGTTAAAGATAGACAATACACCCATCAAATATTTTAACAGGAAATTCATGGTTTCCTTGTTAGCTGCTGCCCATAGCTTTACCTTCACCTGAGATCTCTAGATCCACATCTCATTTCAGTATCACTCAGATTGATGCATAGATCTGCTATTTCACCAATTATTATATCAGGAGTCACTCTCTTGTTGCATCTTGTTGCAAAATCATTGTCATCCTCACTTAGAAGCAAAACAATCTCACCTCTGTTTGTGGTGTCTTCACCTTATCACTGTCATCACTCTCATCAGCCCACTCTACTTCAAGATTACTGTCAGGATGAGGAGTTAGTCCGGTCACCTAGAAGAAATTCATGTCTGATGCTATTTTGTGCTTTGCCTGAAATGCAGATTCAGTCTTTCATTGTTACAGCCTTGAAAAACTTTTTCTGAATAAAAATGAATACATCTTAAATAACTCTTAAGATTTTTGATCACTTTTGGTGTTTTGCTTAGTTCCTCAGGTCCTTGTGGTAGCCATGCAGTTTTTGCTACTGGAGCCTCCTCCAGCAATGATGTTTGCTTGAATGATATCATGGTGTGGCAAGGGCTTGTAAGGGAAATCTTTCAGAAAATTAAGAGATTTTATCACAAAATTTTTCTGCACTGTTGAGTTGTACATCCGGTAGTGGAAGAGCTGAAGAGGTAGAATGTGAAGTCTGGCCTTGCTGGGGGACAGGGCAGTCCTATCAGTCTGCCTAAGAGCATGAAAACTTGGAACTGTGGCAATTAGAAGCCCTGGGAAAGTGAAGAGTGTAGGTAGCAGTAGTGTCTGCAAGAATGATGCTTTCAGTGCTGTCTGGTGCAGGGGGCAGCAGGATGTGGCACAACGGAAGTGTGTCATCTCCTTATCTGGGCAGGCCTTTGATGGCAATGCTGTCAGTTTGTAGTGGCAACTTGGAACAAACCTTAGGGGAGCTCTGAGCATGTGTACCTTCTGAGCTACCATGACTGAGGCAGATGCTGGACCAAAAGAGATATAAAAGCTTAATAATATGGGAAAAAATAATGGTAAAAGAACAGTCAGTCATTGGATTAGATAAAGATTTGAGGATTGTGTTTTGGAGACAATTCTGCCTAATTTCCATTCTGGGTGCTTATGTCCTTATGTGGACTGTCCTTGGAGTGCTTTATTTTCAAGGCTGGATGCACCAGAAAGGAAATTAGTGTCAAAGTCAACCAGTGAAACTGAATGTTTCAGCTGGGGTAATGTTGCACTGCCCTTGTGTGGCTTTCCTTCCCTCCTCTCTTTAAACATTTCTTACTTCACTTTTTTATTTCCCATAACTGTAACTGACAGAGATGGGTACTGAGGAAGAAATACCTTTTTTATTCTTGGCCATAAAAATAGTTTCCTTGAGTTTATTAGCAGCACACGGATGTTCATTTAGTATCCTCTCCAAAACAGACAATGACCAGGAAGTACTCTATTTGGCAACACATCTGTGGTAAGAAACATTGCTGCTTTCAAAGCATTTTACTAGAGTCATTAATCAAGTGCTAGAACAGAGAACTTCAACCAAACAAAACTATGGGAAATTACATTTCTCTTTCCTGACCTATATAAAAAGCATTTTTGCTTAAATCATATTGAAAGCTTTAAAGAGACCTCTCCCCAGTGGAATATACAGAAAAGATAAATGTCCTGCAATATGATTGTTGACCATTATAACTTAGTAGGATTTGGCTGTGTTTTCTTTTCTTTGCAAATGTTTAGTGAAAGTGTTTACGGGCTCAGAATCTAATCAAGGGTAGCACAGAGAGGGAGTTTCATTTTATGCTAAGAGCATAAACCAGGAAACTTTTTCCTAATGGGTAGGTGTTGGGCTAACTCTGCTGCATAAAAGGAATGCAGGAGCCTGTAATATTGTTAAATTGACCACGTGTCCAAGATTGTGATTTTAAACCTTTGTGTAACCCTTCTTGTTCCCATAAACCCCTCACTGTACCTGTGGAATGTCTGAGAGATAACTAGAAACTCATCTATTGGTTGTTAACCCCTTGTCATGATTGGTTGTTTGTAAGATGTCCTGTATTCTCACTGGTCACCCTGGGATCCCTCCAAAAGGTACTTAAACCATTGTTAGATCAATAAAGCTCTCTTCTGCTCTCTTCGCTGCTGGACTCCCTGCGTGCTGTGTGGTCTCTGTCCCCTGGCATAGGGGCCTCCGCTGCCTGTCCCTGCCATGAGGGATGGGTGGCGGGGGGGTGATCTCAGCCCTGGAAACCTTCACAGAGCTGCCGGGAGGACCCTCTGGAAACCCCCCCGAAACTGCAACAGGTAGGCTTATCTCATCTAAGAACAAAGGTAAATCCATCCCATTCCTGTTCATCCCAATGACTAGCATGGCGATTAACTCCAAAACATTGTTGGGATATACAGTCCAATTTGGATTACAGTCCAAAATTATTGGAGGAAGAACTAGGGAAATATTTAGCAGTGTCTGAAGGAATTAGGTGAACAACATATCCAAGTGGTGAAGTGTAAGAGTATTCCCTTGTCTCTGTTATCGACTGTCATTCAATAATCAAAGTCAGAGGAGAGGTGGCCTGGTTTCATTTAATATTTAAATGGACCATACATATACAAATAAGGGAAAAGTCTCAACACATTGTATCTCCCAGTGGAGCACTGCTGTGGCACTTCTGGATCCATGTGCCTGGCCTAGCCTGTTCCAACTCAGTGTGGGGTCCCTTTACTGGGGAGACCAGTTTCATCTTTCCCCTGCTGCTGAGTGTGCAGCTGTGGGAGTGCACAGCAGCAAGGATTCTTGGAGCAGTGCTGGGGAAACAGCACTGAAGAACATGTCTACTTTACTGGAGTATGGGAAGAAGCCCGTTCAGTAAGTCTGAGCTCTGCTATTCCCTGCAGTGACAGCTGACCACATGGATGTTCATGCTCTAACATCCAAATGCAATGACAATGTATTTGTCTTGAAATACAACATGTACCACTCACTTCCTAATCTCACTTCCTAATTGGAAGAAAAAAAATGAACCTCCAGGTATCACCTCCAGTCAGCTCTCAGCCTGTATTAACCCTGCCTGCTGCTGTGAATGTGCAAGATGGGTCAGTTGCTGAAAGAATTGCCTGCCTCCTCCTCTGGTCGTGGTCAGCAAATGCTGCAGCTGCTGGTGGTGGTGTTAGAACAAACTGGAAATGGGATCTGCTACTCCATAACTTTCTTCCATTAACCTTCTTTATTCTGATCCAACAAATTTTTAGTTACTCTTCTATGTCCAACTGGCTGATCTCAGGCAACAGTTGCCTTTCTCATATGAGAAAATTTGTTCTTTCACTCTCGTCACTGATTACTCATTCCTTTATATAACCTACCTGAACCAGTGTGGTGTGCTATCCATCAGTCCCCTGTTCAGCAGCAATTACTGTCTTTTATTACTGGTTTGTTTTTTCCTCTCAAGCATTCCTCCTAATGCCAGCATACTTCATTAGTTTTTAATTTTGCAAACCACAGATTATGACATAGGTGCAGGACCTGGAAATAGCATAACCACATACCCTCTCTAGAATTAAGCATATGGATTTGGAAGATAACTAAGGCTTAAGTTGCCAGCAAATCCCTTATAATTACTTTCTGCAAGCACTTAACTGGACAAATTGTACTGTCACGTACATTTTGTCATTTCAAAATTGTTCAAGTGGACTCTGTGGATGGCAGTTTATTGTATTGATGGAGCAGGCCACTGCTCATGATGAGAAAAGTCCACATTCTTCAAATCTTCTCCCCGCTGCCCTAGGATAGTGTTAGGAGGTCCCAGACATAAAGTCGATCATGCTTTTATAGATGTCTCCACAATTTTACCTGGCGAATCTTATCACAAGTTGTTTTCTCACATGAATCTCTCTTAGTGGTACTCCGAGAACCGGAAGTTAAAATGTTGAAATCTATTGCTAGTGTGTCACAGGCAATTTTATAAATATCCATATAAAAACAGTTTTGGTATTAACTCTGGGACAATTCTAATTTGAAATAAAATAATTAATAGTTGAGATTTGTATGCTTGAACTTAAGACACCTAATATTATAATTATTATTTGCAAGGGGAATGAATACCAAGCAGGTCTGGGACATAGGAATAGCCATGTAGGATTAATGGTACGTACAGCGTGTCTTGCAGCCCTGAAATGAAACTCAATATAATCTCATTTGACCTTTCGTTTCATGTGAAGAAAATCAAGAGAGATTGTTTGCTTCTGTCCTTCCTCAAGGTGTTTTGTGTGGGGTTTTTTTACAATATTAGAAGAGTAAGTGGAAACTTCTGCTTCATTCTCATTGTGATCCTGGCAGGGAAGGGTACACTCTGTGAAAACATGATAGAGTCAGTCTTTGGCTATTCAATTAATCCCTCTGATATAACTTCTGTCATAAATGTTTTTAGAAGTATGTTTTTAGACCCTGACAACATAACTCTGTTTGTAAATTAAGTGAGGCCATTACATTTATCATACATATGTTGTGACATATGCAAATTGGAGCTGAATATAAGCTGCCTACCTCAGACCAGGCAGTTGAGCTTCCCACACCTGGGACCTTGAGTTGATCTGGTCTCTCCGAGCATCTCTGTAAGTGGTCATGGGTCCATGCTGGGGGCTCCTGAAAGTCTGCTTTGTTTCCCCAGCTGCTGGGCAATGAGTTATTTATATGATCTTTCAGGTCTTGTAAAGCCACCCATAGTACTCCAAGATATATTATTTTTCTGGCATGCTTTATTATATTGGAAATGTTTGTTATTAAGGGAAAAAATACCTAGGGCTTTTCTAAATATGAAAATGATAAAGTCAAGTCCTTTTTCTGATTCTCTGCCAGTCAGATTGCGTACAGGTCTTTATTCTCATCTAGATATAATACTTATTGCCATCGTTTCAGTATAATTTAGTATTTTTCTTGGTACTATTATTTTTCAAAGATCACAGCCTCATGAAATGCATTCTAAACAAACAACTGAAGAAGGGTCATCCTAAATGTCCTGTACGTTCAATTAAATGCTTTTTAGCGCCTTTTCCATTAATAAGTACTTTCTATCCTTAAAATACATCATATAAATCAGTGCTTCAGCCAGCTGAAATAAGCATGTGTCTTGAGACACAGTTTCCAAGTAGTCGTCTGTACATTCCAATCTTGATTTAATTTGGGTTTATCTTAGCTTTACATTAGCTGATTGGGAACAGGTTTAAGGTAAAGTGGACAAAGGAACTCCTAAATGGGAGGAAGAGTGTTCATAAAGAGTATCACATTAGCTAGTTTGGATGGGTGCAAAGTCTGAATGTAGAAATCTTCTTTACTAAGGTTCATCTTTGACATATCCTTTCCTTTTTACTGACTATCTCCCTCCTGCCACTTTTACTTTCCTTCAGCTGTCCTATGCCTGTGGCAGAATAATTGGGACTCGCATCTCAAACTTCAGAGAAAGCTATAACATAGCCAAAATTTTAGTCTTTTTAATGGCAATGAAACCTGTCAGAGGACAGTTCTCCCCCTTGTCAAGAGGATGCATGATGATTTGTTTACCTCTGAGTCTCAGCAACAGGTGCCATGGAGGCTTTGGGCACTGAGACTTGTCCAGCACTGAGCAGAGGACAATGTCCTGCTGAGATAGGGCTTTCAGCTGTAGTGGCATTCAGCCCTCTCACACCTCTGTGGTGTTTTCTATGCCATGGTAGCATGGTGATGCAGTAAGCCCAGAGAGCGTTGGCTGATCTCCCATCCTTACCAGCTGCAGCCAGAACAATTCCCCAGTGGGAGAGGGACCCTTCTCACTGGGATGCAGGTGTGCTGTGTCATCCACTGTTTACTGAAGTGGGCTGCTGCTCATGCTGGCCCATCCTTGCTATAAACAAAAGCATGAGACGTAATATAGATCACACAGAAAATGAAGTCTGAATTTCATAAACAGTGAAAAAGAAATAATGGGGCAGATAGGAGAGGGGTCAAAGAAAATCATGTTCATACTTGATGAAATTAATAGCATAATTTGAATGGGAGGCTGCACTACTTTTTGCTATGAGGGTTTTCATTTGCAGGAGTTACATTTCATAGCAGTATCGTAAAACACGGTTTTTGCCATTACCATGCCCATGAGAAAGTTAGGCTTTAGTGATGGAGGCCCTGGTGGCCTGTGCAGTGAATTTGCTGGATGTCTTATTGCTTTTGCTACAGCAATAAGTTTTTGTTTTCTCCTTTGTGGGAAATCCAACAGTTGTAAAAAGAGTTACCCACAAGGTTCACTCAACATTTTTTGAAGAAAACAAAAAATTTTGCTGGAAATGCTGGGTTTTTCTTTGAATAAAACTGGTTTTCACTTCTTGACCTCTTCTTTCCATTTTGCTTGTGGAAAGACAAAGAAGTGAGTTCAGAAAAAACCCTCCAAAGTTTGTGAAAAATGAACAGTATTTGGACAGCACCAAATAAAATTTGTAAAAGTAACAACAAAGAAAAAAAGCAATCCCTTTCTTTCTGAACTTCTTCCCTATTCCCAGTTGATGCCAAATGATCACTTTTCTTAGAGATTCTTTGTTTGAAGAAGAATTTTCTTCTGATGATGCTGTGAAGCAGGCAGTCGCAGTGCCAGCGGGGCAGCCTGCTTGCCCAGCTCCAGTGCAGGGTTGCGTGCTCTGCTGCTTCCTACTCCTTTGCATTAAAAAGGCTGTGAGAACAACTGTCAGAAAACTGGCCTAGCTTACTGCCAGGGTTGGATTTTTGAACTAGTCATACAGGGTCTGCAATTTATTATCAGTCTTCTGCATTCTTTTGGATATTGCCCAGATATTATATGTTATAACTAGGACAAAAATATGCATGGTAATTTAATAATCTCTTGGAAATTGCCAAACATCTGAACTGGTCTGTCCAGCACAGCAGTCTGGAGTGGAAAGGCCAGCAACTCACCCTTGGAAGGGAGAAATAAATTGGTAATAGGCAGTCAGAAAACAATCAACCAACTGGAAAACTTCTGATTAACCTGTTATTGAATACATGGAAGGTGCTACAGTATAGTCTTCTTTTTCCCCTGATTCATATGAAAGAGCTTATTGTACGTTATTATTCTCCTTATTCATATGTACTTGAATCATATTACATTGTTGACATCAGTGTTATCTTCTGGTCATGCTTTCTGTAGGCTGATTAATGCTGGAATATCTAGAATTCCTAGTATATGGTGAGAGTTATTATGCATTAATGATCAGGTAGATATTAGTTAACATTTAATAGCAAACATTTTTCTCAGAACCCAGTTGCGTATGCGTGGCGTTAAATGCATATTGGGTGATAATTTTCAACAGTTCTTAATGCACTGCATTAAAGTACACAGAAACACTCCCTGCTTGGAAAATTTGTCCACTTAGCTGTGTACCTGGGAAAGGATCTGTGATAATTTTAGGCGTGATTTTTTTGAAGGTCAGAGAATTGGTATTTGCAGAAGCAACACTTACGTAATCTTTCTTTTGTTAGCAAAAGTAAAACTGTTTTTTTTAGGTTACTGTGTAAGATGGTTGCTGCTGAGTTTCAAATGGACCCCTCAGAAAGCATCCCCCCAGCACTCTGCAGACAGAGGATCTATAAGGAAGGGCAGTGATTTCCTTGGTTTTAATTCCTCTTTTAATACTTCATTGCTACCACAAATGTTCTTTTCTTTTCTTTTCTGAAGAGTTACAAACTCAGAGAGTTGGGATAGGTTTGCAGAGAGTTACATTCAGAGACCTTGAAAACAAGAGCAGGGCCTGTGAAATATTCTCTTGAAATGGGTAGTGAGCCCTAACATGCTCCAGCAATCAGTAAGAAGTCTGTTGACTGATTTAAAAGCAATTTGACTGAACTTTGAAAAGCGTGACTCACAGATCATGATGACCGTTGCATAACAACCTTTTAATTATTTGAACATTACCTTCCAGTTTGAAGAAAGCTGAAGAATCTGGATCACTCCATTTATTTGGATAATGAAATTTTTTTGCTATCCCTTCCCTTGACACCACCAATGCTTGGGTGAAAAACTGGCTTCCCTGAAGCCAACAGACCACCTGCTGATTTAGATGGAAACAAGCCTGTAGGCCCCAGTATTTATTTTTTTTAATTCTCAGTTCCTTCTCCTACATTTTCAAAGATCTTTCTGACTTGCCCCCCTCTTACATCCATAACAAACCCAGCACTTTGGTGTCCCATTTAAAATAAGCTCTAAAGGAACCTTTTTTTAAAATTAAAGGCAACTTCTGTGGCTTTCCTTGTTGGGTGAGGAGGTGTCTCTCCAGGGGGTGGGGAGTCACTAGTGCTGCTCTTCAGCAAAGGCTTCCAGCTGGAAAAGGCAGCAGCTTTCTAATCCATGTCCATGCCAATGGCCAGGGCATGGTCCGTGACTCCTAGGTAACATTTCGTAGTTGCTGGGAAAGGGCCAAGTAGCTGAGCTCAGCATCTGCTCAGCCTAAAAGCTGACTTAAGGCAGAGGGGATGTGGTTGAGAAGAAGGGAAAGGGACCTCCAGGTCTCCCAGTCTGTTAGCAGCTAAAACAAAATTTAGCTGATTGGAAAATCATTTTTATCAGATTTTGACAGGACAAATTGCTCTCCTGCAGAACAGCTGGTAGCAGACTGAACTGACACACGTCACCAGCCCTGGCTTAGGGTTATGAACTCAAAATTTTGTCCCATATGCTTGGCCCTTTGCCTTTTGGATGGATTGTCTCTGTCAGAACATATTTCTGGAGTGGGCTGGTGTTCCTACCCTTGGAGATGTTTGAAGGCCTTGGTCAGCTTGGTTTAGGATCCAAGCTGGATCCAGAGCTAGCCTTACCCTCAGCAGAGGTATGGGCTTGAAGATCCTGAACGGTGCCTTGAAAATAAATGTTTGCAGAAATTACACCCCTGTTCTGTGAAAGCTGCAAACAGTGGTGAGTGTTTCAATAGGTGTTTTGTGTGTAGGTGCATTTGTTGCGCAGTCCAGAACAGTGCTGCAGGTCTAGAACTGGTTGTATTCTATTTTCTCTGTTTATACAAGTTTTATAGGACTGTCAGCACTAGGGAACCTCAGTTTGCACATCTATTCACAGTAAAGTCGTTTTAGGTGAGACAATTTTGCTTTACTTAAACTGGAATTTGGTGGGTTTATTTCCATCAAACTAGGTGAAATGCTATTTTTTAAATATTTTAGCCTGCTCATTGGTGTTTTATGCCTTGCAGGTAAGGAAGGGATAGCTCTGGCTTAGATAAGGATAGCAGGTGTGTGTGTGTGTGTGTATTAATGGCACAATGCAGTGAGGTGGACATGAGACAGTTACCAAATCCAGATTGCTAGAGGCCTATCACAACATCCTTCAAGTTATTACCCACTTTTTCTTACTTTGTACGAACATGGATTGTAGAGTGATGTTAGAGGAGCATTTACTGCCTGTTCCTTACTCTGTGAGGAACTGTAAAGTCACTTTAAGCTGTTGTGGTTCTACTGCTTCAAGAAATGGTCCTTCTCATCATTTGTTTTCTTATGCACTTGATGAACCAGATTTGGGACCTAGTTTGGTTGAAAATGAAGCTTTGGATTCAGTCTCAGTTACTCTTCTGCCAGATCAACTCCCTGATCTGACTGTTGTTGCAGTCATGGGATTGATATGTCTGGCACAAGGGGGAAACAGAGACATGAGGTCAAAACCACTCCTTTTTGTAGGAGCCATACAGTGTCAGCACAGTGTCAGAGCAGGGGTCATGCTATGGCTCTATCAGAAGCCCCATTGCTTACTCTGCAACCGTGCTGACCTCTATGGGGAGACCCCCGCACCTCTGCAGGCTCAGGCTAAAGAGGCAGTCCCTCTACCCAGCACATGTGCCTGTGGGGGGAAACAAGTGTGGGGAATGGGGTGCTGCCGAAGAGAGCAGTAGACACCCTGGTCCCTGCTGACTCCATAGTGTAGCAGAGCTAAGATATACCAGCTGGTGGATCAGGGTACTTTGGGTGTTTTCTCTGCTTATCTCTTCCCTCTGCATGCCACAGACCAAGCTTTGTTTAATGCAGGATAAAACATTGCGAAGACTTTTTTTCTTCACAGTCAGGATTTTGTGTGCATCTTTGTGACCATAATTTTTCTCTACTGATCTCAAGTATTGAACTGTGATCTTTAATTACGTGGAAACCATTTACATTGCCAAATACCTGGCACCTGTGAATTGATTCCTATTGACTGAAAATTATTTAGTGGGTCGCTATGAATGTTATGTTGTAGGTTTATATACTGAAAGCTACTCAGAGCATACCGAGTCACAGCTGTGTTGTTACTTAAACCCATTCAGATAATGCCTCTTGTTCCCATGGAAGTATCCACAAAGTGCCCTGCTTCGTGGTATTTCTATGCACATGTTTGCAAGAGGTGCCCTTGTCATACAGTCATAGAATCACAGAATTAAAAAATAGTTGGGACTGGAAGGGATCTTTAAAGGACATTTAGTCCAATCCTCTTGCAATGAGAAGGGAGGTCTTCAAATAGGTTAGGTTGCTCGGAGCCCTGGCCAACCTACCTTTGAATGCTTCCAGGGATGGTGCATCCACCACCTCTCTGGTTGAAAACTGTTCCAGTGTTTCACCACTCTCACTATAAGAATTTCTTCCTTATATCTAGCCTGAATTGACCCTCTTTTAGTTCAAAACCATTATCTCATCACTACAGTCCCTAGCAAAAGTTTTGTCCCCATCTTTCTTATAAGTTCCTGTCAAGTACTGGAAGGGGCTATAAGGTCTCCCTGGAGCCTTCTCTTCTCTGAGCTGAACAACCCCAGCCCTCTCAGCCTTTCCTCACAGGAGAGGATGTCATAGAAATGTTCTTCATTAGCTTTCACTAATCAATTCAGGTGCTGCCCTGTGCACCTTTACAGGTATTTTCAGCAGAGGGTCTTCACCACCAAATAGTTTGGATTGTCCTCTGAGAGAGAAAAAAAAGTCCCCTAATTTAGCATTAGCACAAAAAAGATTTTTCAATAAAACTTGTAATTTCCTTTCTATGTAGTCATAGGCCAAAATGAGCTCACATGCACATGTATTCTGTGCTGAAAGACAGGTAGAAAAGGCCTTGGAGGCTTTGAAACAGAATCATAACCCTGCAGGAAAAGAAGAATAAAAAAGAAAGATCCCAGGAGTGTAAAATTTATAGAACTTCAATATCAGGGCTTATTACTTTTCCTGTCTTCCCATATCTTTCAAACATAGAATTCAGGATTGAAAGCATCTTTCACAAATGTAAACTTATATAACTACTTTTGTCTGAAAATGATGTTATGTACAGTTTCTAGATAAGCAGATATAAAATATGATTTCCCTACTTTTAAGGAAAGTTTAAGTGTTTAAATTGGAAGATGGAAAAGCAATGCACAGAAAACCATTTAAAAATATTTAGGTGTTTACGTAAACACCTAAACAAAGCATTATATGAAGTTAAATGAATTCAATTCAATTACAGGATGTTGGGATTAAATATTTACTGCTCAAGACAGAGTTTTCTGAGCTCAAACAATTGAATTAATCTTGTAGATAGTTTTCTGAGTATTTTGCAGTATATGATTATGTATTTCACCCAAAATCCCTCCCCCTCTTCTCCTGTTCAATGGAAAGAAAATGGAAATTCATTTTACATTTGGAAAAATAGGACAGAGAGAGGACAGGGAACTAGTCCCAAGTCCCAGGGATCCTTCCTTGGCAGAAGCAACAATCAGCTCTCTGCTCAACCTTAATTGCATATATCACAGAAGTGGTCTGATATTTTACCAGGTTTGTAGGTGTAATTCTGACCTCCATGAAACCTTTGGGAATGTAGTTAGTATGTGTCGTAGTTTTGCTCTGGGTCAATTTGCTCTCACACCCCCCACACAATTACTATTAGTTGAGAGAAGGTTTATGCAGACAAAAGAGACCTGATTTGGAAAAATAATATGAACATTTATTACTAGCAAAATAAAACTAAAAAAAAATACATCTACAATAATTCCGATTATGTAAAAACATTATATATTTACAGAAATACCTCTCCCCCCTTTTATCAGTCCAAGAAGGAGAAGCAGTCTCTTTCTCCTTTTTCAGAGCTCCAAGTCTTTTCAATAATTCTGCAGTACCTTAAAGCTCTTCTTTTGTTATTTCAGGATGACAACTCTGATCTGTCATAGCTGGAACTCTTTCTCTTTTGCTCTGTGTTGGCCTCCAGGGCTGGGCCTACCCCCCTCCTGGGCTAAGACTGGAGGCTGAGGCTTACCCAGGCCTTGAGGGTTTTCCCTTCCATGGATTGCAAGGGGACACTTGCCTACCATGGATCTTCACCACAGGGTCACAGGGGATAATGGCTTTTGAGTCCACCCCTGTTTTCTGTTGGGGAGCCCAGCTGGTTCTGGGCTCTCAGTAAACTGAGATACTGAAGATGGAACTTCTTACACCTGGCAGAGGGTTAACCACAGACAGTGGGGACTGTGACACAGAGTGGGTTTCCTGTGAGGATGTTAGCCTATGGTGTTAGGACATGTGGCTGTATGTCCAATCATGAGTTGTTATGAAGTGGTAAACCAATGCTGTGTGTACATGTGTCACCCAGGACTGTATAAAGGTAGCTGTACTCTTGCAATAAAAAAGCTGCTGGTATCCTGAAATCCATGTCGCCTTCCCGCCTCGACCGCGACAGTTTTCCTGTGAGGTCCCTCCCCACGGGAGAACAGTCCTTGATAGACCTTTCCGACATGGGTCTAACATGGATCCCTTACTCGGATCCCAACACCCTACCCAAGCTGTTCTTGCTCCAGCGTAAGTTCTCTCAGGGTTACAAATCTTCAGCACCAGCAGCATGGATCCCTCACTGAGATCCCAGGCTTACCCAAGCCGTTCTCACTCCGGCGTAAGCCTCATCCCTCTCAGGGTCATAAATCTTCAGCAGGACTCTGCCTTATCTCAGGTCTCTCATAAAGTCTCGTCTTCCTCATGCATCAACTTACTCAAATGTAGGCTCCTCCACGAGCAGCATGGGGGTCTCTTCATCCCAACAATCTTCCAAAGGTAGCAGGGATTTATTTTTCAGTCTTTTCCCTGCTGAAGAGAGAGAGTGAAAGGGAGAGGAGAAACAGCCCCCCCCTTCAAACTTCTCTCTCCTCCAGCTGCCAGCTTTGGCCTTGAACACTTCTTTATCTCTCTGCTGGAATTTCTTCTGCAGCATTCTTGTCCAAGCAGTCAGTTCTTCTCTAGAGTTTTTTTTTTTCTCTACTCTGTTAGAGGAGAGAAGGGGGGCTTCAGTGCTACACCTGCCCCTGGTGCAGGGCCCGGGGGGGAGTGGACCTGGCCCTCATTTGGGACCTGCCACTGCTCCTACATGGCTACTAATTTCAACTGCACCACAACCTTCTCTTCCGTTTTCTTAAATATGTAATTGGCAAAGGCCTTACTAGAACTTTTTGATTGGCTTTTGCTCTGGAAATCCACCTGGGCAAAACCATCCTCAGCCCCAGGGGCTGGCTGGTGGGTAAAACCACAACAGTATGGATGGTATGGTCTGCATGGCCAGGGCATCCCCAGAACCTCTGCTGATACAGTTGCAATATCACTGTCCAGAATAACTGGATGCAGGCTCACATTGCATTTCTGCCTTGCTTCACAGGGGAAATGATACCTATTGCAGATGGCTCCTGCTCACCTGATCTCCAGCCCCAAAAAGTCTAGATGTAAGTAAAGCACAAGGTTTTTGCAGGTACTGGTCTGTCAATGTTGGTGACTTTTTAAACATCACTTCCAAAAGGCATAGGCAATTCCCAAATATCAGAAATCAAGTAGATGAGGCAGAAGGCTGGCTTGGCTGAGCAGGGATCTTCTCTTGGAAGTAAGGCAGAAAAGGAAGGTGTATGCCCAGTGGAAGCAAAGTCAAGTGGCATGGGGAGAATACAGAGATTCTGCTTACCACTGTAGGGAGGAAACACACGTGTCCAAAGTTCAACTGGAGCTGAAGATGGCCAAAAATGTGGCGGGCAATAAAAAGAGTTTTTTCAAAGATAGGAAGTATAGAAATATCATTGGTCCATTACAGGATAAGTATGGTCACCTCACAGAGACAGAAGTAAGCAGAGGTTTTTAATGCTTTCTTTGCCTCTGTCTTCAACATGGATGATGGATCAAGCGAGTCTCAGTGCCCTGAGCTGGAGAACCATGACTTCAAGAATGATCAACTCCCAGTTGACCCTGAAATAGTTTGGGACCTGCTGCTTCAGCTGGATCCTTACAAATCTATGGGGCCTGATGGGATTCATCCCAGAATCCTCAGAGAGTTGGCTGATGTCATAGCAAAAACTCTCTCAATGATTTTTGAGTGCTCTTGGGAACTGGAGACGTCCCAGCTGACTGAAAGCTGGTGAATGTTGTCCCAGTTTTCAAGAAGGGCAGCCCTGGAAACTACAGGCCTGTCAGTCTCACTTTGCTGCCTGTTAAAGTTATGGAAAACATTATTCTGGGAAGTATTGAAAAACACCTGAAAGACAATGCAGTCACTGGTTACAGGCAGCCTCATGAGGGGGAAGTCCTGATTTCCTTTTATGACAAGGTGACCCAACCAGTTGATCAAGGGAAGCCAGCTGATGTAATCTTTTTGGATTTCAGTAAAGCTTTTGATACTGTCTTTCATAAGATCCTTCTGGACAAAATGTCCATCACACAGCTGGATAAACACATAATTTCTACCATGCAATTGGCTCATGGGTCGACCACAGAGGGTAATACTGAACGGGATGACATCAGACTGGTGACCTGTCACTAGTGGGGTTCCACAGGGCTCCATCCTAAGCCCTGTGCTCTTCAACATCTTTATAAATGACTTGGACACAGGACTGGAAGTGATATTAAGCCAATTTGTAAATGACACAAAACTGGGAGGAGCTGTTGACTCCCTTGAAGGCAGAGAGGTCCTGCAGAGAGACCTTGACAAATCAGGGGACTGGGCAATCACGAACCATATGAAGTTCAACAAGCAAAAGGGCTGGATTCTGCACCTGGAACAGGGCAACCACTGTTTATCACACTGAGGCTGACTAAAAGTTGTGTTTAAAGAAACTTGAGCTTGACAGGGTTCCTAAACCAGGTTTGAGGAAATGGATAGAGATATGAACTGCCATGAGACTATTCTCATGCCTCAAAAAACCGAACCATTGCCTTTTATTGTTTTCTCTACCTTTCTACTTCTTTGGGTTTTGTGAGACTCTAAATGGAAACATCAAAGGTGTTTTCTAGAATTTTCATGAGAGATAAAATCAGAGAAACTACCAAAATTAACTTTGTTATTATTCTTGTCATGCTATTCCAGATTGACTTCTAGACCAAACAGTGTTTTGACATAGACATTTGTATACCTTCCTTCCAAACCTCTGGACTTCTTGAAGTTGACTCAACTTTAATTCATGTTCTTTGGTTATATTTCCTGTTGTACTATTAAAAATCCCACAGAAATATTTAAACTCCAGAGCAACAGCCTTACAGAGGCATTTTCCAAGAACTAAATGCATTTGACTAGGTGTGATTAAAAGAGTAGGTGTGATGAGGTTTGTCTTCTAGCCATGCTGTCCCCTCAGAAGGAAAGGGAAGCATCTGTGTGGCAAACCCAGTATGTAATTAGAAGTGATGGAGTCCTGCTAAGGCTCATGCTGTGGCTCCTGGTTCCACTCTGGTTCATAAAAGCACTTACTTACTGACTGTGGGGAGCTGGCAAAACACGTTCTGTGACTCCTTTCCTTCCATGCTTTCTATTTCTTACCTGGGAAAAACAGCTGGAAATCTCTTCATATGTAAATAATAAACTGCAGCTACAGAGGAAGATGATCAGCTAGGTCAGCAGTTGCTGGAAGTAATAGTCATCAGCACCTCCTATGTCCCTAGTAAAACTGGGTAATTTCTTAACGAAGAGGAGACAGAGAAGTGAAATAGTATATTGGAAGGAGCAGAGAGAGAGGATCTTGATAAACAAACTGGGCATTATTATGAACTAGAGAAAAATAATGAGTGTGCAGAGAAGGGGGCACAAGAGGGCCTGGGGATTGCATCAGGGGAATGTGTTGGAGACGCTGGATGGGTCTCTCTCAACCACGTATATGGGCAGGCCAAAGCACGTGGCTTTTTCTGTTCTTTTCAGGGTAACTTGAATAAGAAGGAAATCTTGCTGATATTACAAAGCAGAAATGGAGAAATGGGTAGGGAGAAGCTGAATGGCTGCAAAGACAAAAAGAGTGGAGGCTCTCATCTAACCAGATGATCTTTTTCCATTTCATAGTAATCCTAACTTGTGTAAGACTTTATTTGTAGCCCAAGTAAAGACTTTATTTGTAGCCCAAGTAAAATAGGAATCATACAAAACACTTTTTGTCTTTGATGATGTAATTATTCAATTGCAGCAGTGTTACTCAAGGTGTTACACACGGAGGTCCACAACATTTCAAATGTTTCAACAGTGCAGCTATGCAATTTGGTAAATAATAGTAAAGTGGATGCAGGTGCTTTCTGCACTTCTTTAGTCTTGCAGCAAAACATCTAAGATGGTCAAAAGCACCAGTCAGGCCTACAATGTCAATAAAACAGGGCATGAAAATAACTACCCTTTTCCCTGTAAAGCAAGGAAAGAAAAAAAAAAAAGGAGTTTAGGAGTACCAGGATAGTGGCTTTGAGTGCATACCCCAGAGAGAACAAGAGTCTTCCTCAAATTTTCAGGGGACTTGAAAATTTTGTGTAAGAACATGGGGTAATTTAACATGCCTTTGGGAATCAGAGGACAGGCTATATTGCTGCTGTAGACTTAGCCACATTTAACATATTAATATGCAGAAGAGTGTACTGAAACAGATACTATTTCACCTTTTGAGATTTTAAATGGTGCCCAATTGTAAATACAGATAGCCAGAGCAGGAGTTATCAGTAGACCAAAACTGTCAGTTGGAGCGGTGGAGTTGCAGAGATAATGCAAGTATAGTGAAGATCAGAAAAATAAAAGAAAGGAAACAAGATGCTGCTTGCACTCTGTTAATTACTGATGGTGAAGAGTATGTCTGAAACTGCACACTGGAAAATTTTAATGAACTAGAAAGAATAATATGATACTCAGAATTTTCCCTGAAGTTTTTCCTCATTTTAAATATGTTGACCCCATCTGCATCTAGTAACTTTCACATCTTACATTATTTGAGAATTGAGTTTATTAATTTCACTTGATTATTTCCTCATTTCAGAACTGTTTTTCTTGTTGTTGGTGAAAG
This sequence comes from Myiozetetes cayanensis, assembly GCF_022539395.1. NCBI lineage: Eukaryota > Metazoa > Chordata > Aves > Passeriformes > Tyrannidae > Myiozetetes > Myiozetetes cayanensis. Next base: position 49,393,415 of record NW_026087631.1, read on the forward strand.
ACCGGCTGGAAAACATGATGTGGTAATATTTTTAACTCTTTTAATCTGACAGTGTTCATTCTCTTTTAGTGTGCATATATGTGTGGGTATTTATATCTCCATATATGTAAATAAATGTACACTACTGCTATTTTGAAGCAATCAATCACAATACAACTGTGGTATCGCTGGAAAACAGATCACATTGAATGCTCTGCTGCAGAATACTTTTAATGTGAGTTGTGTAATAGACAAGATATAAGGGTTTTGAAATGCTGACAGGGAGATGTTTAGATCTACAAAAACCCTCTCAGTTTATATCTAACTATCTCTTTGGGTACTGAAATGTCTTCTGGAAGTATTCTTTAAGCTCATCAGGTTGCTCTCTAATCCAGAGGTGCCCAGGATACATATGCATCATGGCTGACAATCCTAAATTTTCCCATTGCCCTAACATCTACATCCAATCATAGGCTCATGTACTTCATCTCAGTCTTAATTTAGATATATAATCCCAAAACATTTAGAAATGCTCTGCTCATCTAAGCCCCACTGTCATCTCACCTTTTAATGGAAGCTTTCCTATTAGCTTCATATTTTGCTTTCTTTGCCCCAACTTTAGCAAAGGAGAGAAATTTAAATCTGAACTGATATACAAGTGTACTGGAACAGAGAACCACATATCTTTGCAAACAGGAGAGCAGGTGTCCAGAAGGTGTTCCCAAGGCACACCTAACGTGCATCAAAAGGATTAACATTCTCATAAAAAAGGAAGTACAGCATCTATTTATTCAAGAAAACATTAGACAAGTAATAGAGGGAAGTGTGCAGAGGCAAGGGAGTATGTGCCTTGCTGTAACTCATTAATCACAGAATATTCTGGGTTGGAAGGAACCCACAAGGATCATCAAAGTTCAACTCCTGGCCCTGCACAGGACTATCCTTAAGACTAACACCAAGTGCCTGAGAATATCATCCAAATGCTTCTTGAACTCTGTCACACTTGATGCTTTGAGCACTTCCCTGGGGAGCCTGTTCCAGTGCCCAACCACCCTCTGGGTCAAAAACCTTTTCCTAATATCTAATATAAATCTCCTCTGACACAACTTCAGGCCATTTCCATGGTTCCTATCACTGGTCACCACAGAGATGAGATCAATGTCTGACCCTTACAAGAAAGTGATAGACTGCAATGAGTCTCCCCTGAGCGTCCTCTTCTACAGGCTGAACACACCAAGTGATCTCATCCACTCTTCATACGGCTTCCCCTCAAGGAGCTTCACCGTCTTCCTTGCTCTCTTTTGGACACTCTCTGATGGCTTAATATCTTTCCTATATTTGTAGTGCCCAAAACTGCACACAATATTCAAGGCGAGGCCACCACATTGCAGAGCAGAGCAGAGCAGAGCAGGACAATCCCCTCCCTCGACCAGCTGGCGATGTTTTACCTGATGCGCCCCAAGACACAGTTGGCCCTCCTGGCTGCCAGGGCACTGCTGACATTGAGCAGGACCTTCAGGTCCCTTTCAGTGGCACTGCTTTCCAGCATCACATTCTCCCAGTCTGTATGTACATACAGAGTTGCCCCATCTCAGGTGCAGAAACCGGCACTTTCCTTTGTTGGACTACATTGGTTGGCTACTGCCCAGTCCTCTAATCTGTTGAGATCTCCCTGAAGAGCCTCTCTGCCTTTCTGCCAAAAGAGCTCCTCCCAGTTTTGTGTCATTTGTAAACGTGCTTAGTATCCCTTCCAGTCCTGTGTCCAAGTCATTTATGAAAATGGAGCCCTGTGGAACCCCACTAGTGACAGGTCACCAGTCTGATGTCACCCCAATGTTAGCATTACCCTCTATGTAATTTTACAAGCAGAAAACAGTGCTGGGCATAGAGTTATTAGAGATAAAAAAGTTTTGGATGAGTGTGACTGCAGATTTATTCCTTTGGTTGATATAACATCTCCTCTTACCACCGGGAAAGGCAAGGATACTTTTAAAAGATAAATCAGGATGAGTGGAAATGGGTGCTAGAGGCAAAAGATTAGTGTGGAAGGCTCCTGCATTTTTTTTTTTTTTAGTGATGGTAGGAGCTTTTTTGTGGTGTGGTGTTGGGTTTGGGTTTTTCTGGGGTTTTTTTGGTTTTTGTTTGTTTGTTTGTTTGTTTGTTTTCCCCAGTAGAATGATGATGATGTTTAAGTAGTGATCACTCTTGGCTTGTCTTCAACAGCAATAAATATGTAAAGGCACCGCTACATGGTGCTTTTGTGAGCTAAGCTGTAGGAAATTAGTAAGAAACATCTCTCCTCTGTAGCACCCTGTAAAACTCAAGGTTTTGTGGCTAAAGGGATGAATAAAAAATATGGTTGCATACAATGATCTGGCTAAATAATACCAACTGACTGCACTTGGGAGGCTTCTTAGAGCTTTGTAAGAAGTGTTTCCAGAGAGGCACAAGTGTCTTTTCATCAAACTTGAAGCATTCTCAAAATTAGCCCAGGGACAAAAAGCCCCTTAGAGGAACACACTCAATTTCAGCAGCACCTGAATCTCTCTGATAACCATTAAGTGATCTCCATCTTGTCAGCTAAACCCAAAGAGAACTGCCAGAAATACCAAACATTTTGGTCAAGTGACAGTTGGTTTCTTTACAAAAGTGTTGGGAAAACCCAGTGAAAGAAATAGCTCATGTTAAAAAAGTGAGGCAAATTAATTTGGTAAGATTTTTTTCCATACATGCTTTTTGGTTCTCAATATTTCTAAAATGACTTGTTTAGTTTTGTTTATACTACTGGATTTACAGGAAAAACAATTACTCTCTTTGCTTTGTGCTGCAATAAACATCTGATTATGAAATCAAGACCTAACTCTAGGTACAGCAGAACAAATAGGAGGTACTTGTGTCTGACGTGCACAATCAGGACTCATTTGCAAGATTCTTTAACAAGTGGAAATGAATATTAGCTGGATATCATCAGCAAATAAAACCTAATTTTTAGACACCTTGGAGGTTCCCTGAGTATCTCGTGCAGCCCAAGCTTGTGTCTGCAAGCTCAGATTCCCAGGAATGTTTGGGTGCTGGCTCTGCTAAGCTGGGGCATCTCACCAGACAGTAAAAAGTCCATTTTTTCAAATTTATGTGTTTGTCTTAAAATGTAGAAAACATCTTAACTGAGTTTTAAAATCATCTTGCAATGATGAATGCCATTAACTCTAAGCTACAGTCCAAACTACGAAGTGACACATTTCTAAGCCCTGCTAGATACTCACTGCACCTTCAGACACCAAAATGGCTTTGAAAACCTGGCTTAGATTTTGCATAGCAGCTCCCAAATGTGAAGGCTGGCAGATTTCTTAGAACACTGCAGGCATTTTGAATGTTAGGTGAATTTTATAAAAAAATAAATTAAATTGATGAATCTTATTTCTGAGACTATTCTTGTTGTTCATGTTTTGCTACAGAGTACTATGAAATGTACCATTTGGAGCTCCAAAATTTTGAACAAGAGGCACCAAACTCTGACTATACATTCAACCTTGGGGTCCACAGCACAGGAAGGCCATAGACCTGCTGGAGCGAGTCCAGAGAAGGGTCACAAAAATAATCAGTTGGGTGGAACATTTCTCCTATATGGAAAAGCTGGGAAAGTTGGTGTGATTCAGCCTGGAAAAGAGAAGGCTCTAGAAAGACCTTATCACAGCTTTTCAGTACTTAAAGGGGGCTTAATAGAAAGATGAGGACAGACTTTTTAGGAGGGTCTGTTGCGATAGGACAAGGGGTAATGGTTTTAAACTAAAAGAAGGTTGCTTCAGATTAGATATGAGGAAGAAATTTTTTACAGTTAGAGTGGTAAAACACTGGAAGAGGTTGCCCAGAGCATTGATGGAAGTCCCATCTCCGGAAACATTCAAGGCCAGGTTGGATGGGGCTCTGAACAACTTGATCTATTTGAAGATGCCCACTGCAGGGGCTATTTGACTAGATGACCTTTAAAGGTTCCTTCCAACCCAAATTATTCTATGATTAATGAAGGTATAGTAATTGTACCATTTATTTAACACTACTAAATTGGAGACTGTTTTCAGTTAAATCACAGAAGGATTCCAGTGCATATAGGGGACTAGAAATGCTGACAAAGTTATTTACAACAAATCCATCTACTAGTTTCACCAGATACTTTAGTTTTACAGCCTGACACCCACCACTCCATTCCTCCTGGAGTTTTATCTCTCTCCGATTATTTACCCTTGCATTTCTGTGAAAGCCAGGATCCTCTTCATCTTTGAATGTTCAGATTTCAGCACCAAGCAGATATCATCTACTTGCACTGCCTGTCTTGTATTTCTGACATTTGCCTTTCATTTTTCTGAAGACACTCAGAAGAAAGGCACAGGCTAAAATCACACTAATTGAACTGAAGTAAGCCATGCCATCTCCTGTCCTGGACTACCTGTGCTAGATAATTTCCTAAAAGCCAGATATGGATGCAGAATCCACTTGTGGGCACTGCTGAGGAGGTGGGTCTGCAGCTGAGTTATAACACAGAGGCTGCAGGAGGCACACTGGGTGGGGAGGGAGGTGTCATCTCCTTCCTGGGATGGGAAACTTGAAAGGTGAACAAAGCAGAACCAGTAACATTCGGAGAGAAGGAAAAGGATTGTGTGTGAAGGAAGCATGTGATAAGGAAAGGATGAGACCATGACTTTATGTCCTGGAAATCTTTTAACCTGCCACACTTCAGCAGGGCAGAGCATCAAAACTCCACATGTCACAGGTGTTTGCTTCATGCAACTGAAAATGTGGGGGCCTGAGGAGCTCAGAGTTCACTGCAGAGCTGTAAAAAAGCATGGCTGCCCCACTGTGCAGATTTGAATTATTATTATATTAATACTTTTTCTTAATATTGTCAGAAAAAAGCAGTCTTTTTTCCTGAAAGAATTCTGAATCTTTTCGTTTACTGAAATATGGCCAGGGCTCCTGATGGTATAAAGCTTAATAACGGAAGTGAGCTATCCAAAGCACTCTGACAATGTTTGTTATGTCTTTGGTTTTTTTTTAACCACTACATAGACTTGCATTTTAACCTTCAGGGTCTCAGCATATATTGATGCACTGGAAAAAGCATGTGAATTTCACCATAAGTTGCTGATGCCAGTTGGAAAATGAGTGAGAATTGTACGGAGATTGCTTTAAAATGAAGTCTGATTTTTGGCTCATGATTTTGGTACAAAAAAGTACATTCAGGGCACTCCTTTTAACTTCTCTTTCCAGTTCGTTGCTTTGAAACCCTTTTTTCCCTTTCCTTTTGTTGGAAGCTACTGTGATTGTCCAAGTAGAATTTCATATTTAAAACAACAAAGTTAAACAAAAGGTTTCACAACTGAAGGCTCAAGTCCAGGCCCTAAAAAATAACTTGTAGAGCTGAACTGCAGTATTTTAGAGGTTATGAAACTGAAACTTTTAAACAAGCTTTCATGGGATGGAGTCCTCCCACTTCATTGACTCATCTAAAATTAAATGGGGCATTTCAATGAACTGATTCCGAGGCAAAATCCAATAAAAAGAGAGAAACTATATAGCTAGAACAGAACTGTTCTAACAAACACTTCTAGTGTTAATCCTACAGAATGCTGCAACTGTTCTGTGCTAGTTCAGTGACTTTAAGCAGCTCTGAGCACCCAAGTCTCATCAACCATGGGTCAGCATGTTTTAATCTCTAGTGTAGGTGATTTGGGTCACAAGTTAGGATCCAAAACTGGACTCAAGATTTAATCTCTTCAGGATGTTTTGATTTTTAATTTTGAAGAAAGCCCAATTTAGTAGTGGTTCTTGTTACAAACCCAGAGTTTGGTTTTCAGGATAGTTTAAATTTTGTTTTGGTTTTGAACATATTCGGTTTTGAAACTCTTGTTCAAATCTAGTAGTCAGACTTCTAACTGCTGCTAATTTCTAAATAATTTTTTTGTTGCCAGAATGATAGAAGTAGGATCTTTCTGCTTTTATTGGTGTGGAGTAGAAATCAGGTCTCTTAAGAAACTGATTTGTACCTGTAAGCTGATGCAAGAAGCTGAAGCATTGGGCTGTGTATTTTCCAGGGCACTGATATCTACTTAACACTTGCTTTCAAGAATCTGTAGTCCCTAATTCTTCCTAAGGATTCCTCCTGCATCTCCTCTTACATTTGTCTTCCCTTTAGGCCAGGGAATATGTCTCATCTGTTTGGAAAGTGCTTTGTAAATTTGCAGCACTCTATAAATCCTTTTATAAGAATCAGAACGTAAACCTTTACTGGCTACAATAACATGAGTGGAAAATTCTATGTTCGTTTCCCAACGGCTGACTAAATATTGTCTTTAGAGCTATATTTATGGGAAGTTTCTTTGTATGTGCCTTACTGCAAATGTTATCCTTAGAGGTGGAGTTAGGAAAACCAGCAATTCAATACTGATCTTTTACTTTGCTTGAATGGCAAAGAACTTTCTTTCCAGTTACACTGCATCCTTCAGGCAGACAGAAAGTAAGATGAGCCTTTAATGCTATGTGGAATTGGAGCAAAAAGAAGTATTTTTATTGTTCTAGAATTTGTAAAGCCTATCTGTAATGCCTTTTTTTTTTTTCCAAAATTCTTTTCCAAACCCTTACACTTTTCAAACCTCCTTCATCTGTGATTTTTTCCTCAGCATCTGATCACCAGTAATAGTTTCAAATGCAGACAAGTGGAAGTTCATGTCAGAACAGTCTCAGATGATTTATCTGTGCTTTTTTTGAGAAACTGTAAAGTGTCTTTTGTTACCATCTTTATATGCCAGCTCACCCTTCCAGACAGAGCAGCCCTGCACGTCAGCCTGGAATAGGGTGGGCATGGGAAAGCATGCTACTTTGAGTAAGACTGTGCCTTCCCATGACTGATGTGGATGGACACTGTGTTCAGTCATGGGTGGCTCTGAACGGAAATGGACATACATTATGCTTCCTTTGACCCACTTTGCAATTACTTGTGCAAGGTAGTGGAAATCACATCAAATAAATCAAGCTAAATTACATTGCAAAACTGTTATGTTTTATTGTTTGCTTAAAATTTATTTCATACAATCTGATTAAAAAGTAATTAGAAAACAATTAAATATCTCCATAGATAGAACAGGATTATAAAGATCATGCAGTTATTATTTTGTCATCTCGCTGTGTTAACAGAACAGCTGCTGGCATCTCTCCTTTAACATAGGTGATCATCTTGTCCACGTTCATCTCCACTGAAAATATATGTGGGTTTTCTTATGTCAAGTCACAGAGACTTCTAGCAGCAACGTACATGTAGTTTCAACTTTCCTATACTCATAAATTCAGTCTACAACTTCTTCATGAGACGAAGAGGAAGGGCAGACATGGATATCTCCTCTGCGGTGATTGGTGACAGGACCTGAGGGAAAGGCCTGAACTTGTGTCAAGGAAGGTTTAGGTTGGATGTTAGGAAAAGGTTCTTCACCCAGAGGGTGGTTGGGCACTGGAACAGACTCCCCAGGGAAGTGGTCACAGTTCAAGAAGTGTTTGCATGATACTCTCAGGCACATGGTGTGACTCCTGGGGATGATCCAGTGCAGGGCTAAGAGTTGGACTTGATGATCCTTGTGGGTCCCTTTCAACTCAGAATATTCTGTGATTCTGTGATAAATTAAAAGGAGCTTAGAATTACTGCTTGTAAGGGACTTCTGAGGATCATCCAGTTAAAACACCTCCTCAAAATGGGGACTATTGTTCAGTTCTAGGCCAGGTCAGTCATGGCTTTGTCTACCTGAGGCTTGAAAACATAAAAGGATGGAGATTCAAGAGTGTCTCTGAGCAATCATTTCCAGCACTGTACCATCTTCTTCATGGCAAATTCACGAATGGCAAATTCATGAATGATCTTAATTTTTGTCAGATTAGCTGTTATTGGGTGTTTTCCTGTAAAATGTTTAATTATGAGTTAGATATCCTTGTATAAAAATACAGTTTTGCACAGAAGGCAGAGGTTTCCAGAGAACGGTCATTAAGCATTGAGATTCAGAGGCCTGAAGATAATTTCACCAAAATACTGACCTGCTGAAGTGTGCATCATTTATCTGTTTAGATGAAGTCCAGGATCCTGGGTTGAAGGATGTGCTCAGAGCTGACAAGACCATCTCAGGTCTTGAGTACTGGTTGTAGTGTCACAGCAGAGGACCAGAAAGGGATGATTTGACAATGCGACTGTGTATTTAACAAATACATTTATGTGGAGGGAGAAGAATGGAGGGAATGAACACATCTGTATTTGTAGAAGAGAAGCTTTGATCATTTGGGAGTGACTGAATTACCCACAGCAAGGAAAATCTTTAGGCACATATGGAAGTCTGGGGCAAGTGTGAAACAGACCGATCTTCCCAGAATCACAAGTGTTAAACATTGTCAGAGAAGTGTTACTGGCATCTTTCTATTCAGTCTCTAGAGTTAGGATTGCCTAATGTCTTGAGACTAAATGCACAAGCCTCTAGCAGGAGAGTTATAAATATCTGTCAAATGATCAGTTGCACCCCCATGCTCTCTTTTTTTTTAATGGTAAGTTTTCTGGAGCAGAAGTCCTTAGTTTAACTAATGGGAAAGAACTGATCACTTACCTCTGTCCCTCACTGTATTCAGCATGGTTGCTCAAAAGGGAAGAGGATGATCAGATTGACTGCATGTCTCTCCTATTCTTTTCAAACAGTAAACAAATATTTCCATGGCTGGACTTGGGGCTTTTTGTGTGCTAGTTATTATGTCTGCAGAATGACCAAGCCTTTCCCAATCAGTTGTTTACAGAGCTGCTCTCTGAGCAGGAGTCTCATTGGCATGCTTACACTTCATTTCTGTAAATACCTCCTAATAGCTATGTCTAACAGCCTCTGAAGCCTCTGTGAACTCCTGCTGTGGAGCAATACTGAACAGTGCGTTCCTGAGCTTGCTGATTTCTTCCCCCATAAAAAGGGCTCAGCTCCACCTGCAGCACTATGGGTAGGAGTCAGATGGGTCTGGCATTATTCCTGGGCTTGGCACCGACGTACTGCATAATGTGATAATCCCTGTGTGTCAAATCCATGATGTCCTTGGCCAAAAGCCTGTACTCGGAGGTAAACTTCTGACCTTGTGGTTTTTTTTTTCCTCCCAAAAATGTTTTGGAAAGAAGTAATTGCTATCCTTTCGGAAGCCATTCCTCACTTGGAGGCTTTGATTCTACTGTGTGCTCCTGTGGGTTTTAAAACCAACAGCAAACTCTTCATATGCCCAAGACACTCCAGCACAAACAATTGAGGAGGCACAGCAGCAAGGCAACCAGCTTCTTCCAAAATAGATCATTTTGTAAGGTCCTTACTGTGAAGTCTCACCCACACTTTGGCTCAAGCCAGGATAAAGGGTGCTTTGTGTCTCACATGTTCACTATTAGAGTAATCTACCGAGATTTTTTTTAGTATGAGGAAAATGATGGCACTTGAGACATTATTGATCTAACAATGAAGAAACACTAACATTTCTGGAGAGAGTTTTTCAGGACTTCATGGTTCAGTGTTAGTTTACAGAAGTTCAGAGTGTATCTGCAAGTTGAAACATGGAGTGTTTTATCCTTAATTTGTGGGTTCGTGTAAGTACTGAAGGACCATGGATAAAGAAGAGCTTTAGCTGAGTGATGGTCATACCTTAATAAATATCACTCTCTTTGGAGACAACCACAGTTGCAGTAAAACCAGAAAAAAAATCTATAGTTCATTTTATATATAACAATGCAGTGTTTTGAGTTTGCACATTACAGAGGAAAAAGACAAAGAAATCTAGATATTAGCCAGTATATTGATGAGCTATAGTAATAGCTCCTATATGTAGGGGTAAAGACAATAGCAAACTTAGTTTACTGCTCACAAAATCCTGTCTCCAATTTTTTAAGCCACCTTCGCTTTTCTTCCTGTTTTACATTTTATAATTTTAATATGTCTAATGATTGGACCTGCAACTCCTTGTGGATTCAACTGAGACTACACAGATATCTACCATTGTGATTTACTGCAATCAAGTAATTAATCATTTGCAGACTATATCTTCATTTGCATCCTGTAATGGTGTTAAAAGTTATTTGCAAGTGCAGAAGTCTATGATTTTAGTCATGCCCTAAATTCACTTAAGAAAATCAAATAAGTTGCTTTAAGAGCCATGTTCTTTGCATTTCATAACAGCATATCCATGTAGATGTGAGAGAAACACAGCACTGGGGAAGTGTGGGATAACTTTCAGCTTAGTTCCTACTGAGGATGAAGACCTAAGTGATAAAGAGTATGGTAAAAGATGGGAGCCATTTAGTCACATTGGTGTCCCTCTACATTTTAACCTCTTCTGGACCTCTCCTGCTGTGGTTGGTGGAGGGGACTTTGCTGTGGTCTTCCTACCCTGAGCCAAAGTCCATGAACAACAATGTGCCATGAGCTGTAATTTCTACACAAAACACCTGTGCTGCTGTTCAGTATTGCCCTCCATGCCAGCCAGCAAAAGTGAAGGGCCATTTGCAAATTTCCTTACTGCCTTTCAAACAACAAAGTATTCATTCTGTACTGGCATCAGCTGAACATACTTACTAAGCTCTGGCTTTGGGCAGTAAGACACCACCAGAAGCTGCAGTACTTGTTGGGCACCTATGGGACAGACCAGGTACTTTGTTGAGGAACGTGGCTAATTTTCTTTGTATCTAAATAGCAGATCCAAGGTATCCAATCCCCCGTTCTAACAGTCCAAGCTCCCTTAGAGACCCCTTCCCCATGGCAGAGGACCTGACAGAGGAATATATGAACCATCATTTCTCTATTTCCTAGCACTTGCCAAGTGGGAAATTGTTGCCTACTAAATTTGCTGGGCTTTCTGTACGTTTATGTCTTTACATCACCATATGAGAGCATATTGCAGGTTTGTGGTCTGGGTGTGTGCTCCAAGTATCCGCAGACTTGCTTCTCTTCCCCTTCCCAACCTACCCTGTGGTTTCCACACACTGGAAAACAGGGCTGTATCTACTCAGTGTGCTGCTCTTGAGTGATGCCTTCTGCCTCTGCAATACCCCAGCAAGAATCTGTTTTTCTGTGCAACAACGTAGTGGAGAGCACACAAGTGTACCCTAATTCTGATACATCCAAGGGCACAGTTATACTAATGAATCAGAAACGTGTTCTTCTAAACACCCCTAACCATCCATTACTCCACTAACAGTGCGTTAGGGACGGTCATCTCTTTGTACTGGTTGGACTGAAGAGCAGTGCAGTATAGAGGGCATTGAGCAGCTCTGATCAAGACACCAGATGCTTTGTACTGCCAGCTCCTGTATAGGACTTTCTAGAAGCACCTGTGTAAAGGTCGCAGAGAAGTCTCTTAACTACTCAGTTGAACTACATGTAGTTGTCTTATCTGGGAGGTGCAAGAGATTCCTAAGCTGAGCAGTCACATGATTGCATGGTAGCCCCATGACACTGCAGCTGGAGGCCCAAACAAAGACTCTGCTCCTGGTTAGTCCCAACATCAGCCAGGAGGAGCAGCCCTGGCAGCCTACAGCACTTGCTACTGCAAGTTGTATCCTTCACCAACCTGCCTGTTTTGGCCAGCATCCTCTGGACAGCTACTTCTGGTGTTGTCAGTCCTCCTTCCTTTCCACGTGTGTGGGTCTGTCCATCATTTTTCTTCAGTCCCTCTCTTCTCTATGTTGGTGAACCAGCCATGTCATGGGAATGGAGTTTGGGGTGGAGGAGTTTCTTTCTTAAGGCTATAATCCAGTTTCTTGATGTCTACCATAGATGCTCGTTATCCAGATTTGTGTACTACCTTTCCTGCTTGGTTCTGCTCACAGCACTTTTTGATCCACAGAACATTTACACATCAGGATCAGACATGTTTCAAATACTTCATCTCCCATGGGGTAATACAGGCATTTCCTAGTTTATCATAGGCAGCTTTTGTGTAAATAAAAATAAAGCCCGAAATCTCCACACCTATGAAACAGATGATGAGCAAACATGATCCTCACGAAGGATATGTTGTAATTTTTAAATGCATGAAGTGCAAACACAGGAATTGGTAGCATTTTCTTCTTCTTGTGAGAAATAAGAAAACCAGTTTTATTACAAGCAAATGGATTAAACAGGTCACTAGCTTAGGAGTTTTTCTTTTCTAACCTATAAGGCATATCAGGAAGCTGTAAGATACCTGCTCCTGTCTGGAGTTGGTGTCAGGGAACCATGAGGGCAGGAGTAGGGGAAACTGTAAAATGAATATTGGTAAGGAAACCCCTCGTGCCACATGGTTAGACCTGGGGGTCGCCATGCTGCTGCGGGCCCCACCTTCAAGCACAGCACAGCCAACCAAGGAGAAGGGAATGCCTCTTCTGTTTCGTATATACGAGGTGTGACCTTGGGAACTTTTAAAGGCACGATTTTTGAATAAAAAGGCGTGTTCTCAGGACCTTCAGGTGTGTTCTCAGGACCCGGCGTGCCCTGTATTAGAACTTTCCTTACTCGTTTTATTTTTTTTTTTTGCAGTTTTTTTCTAAAATTAATAAACAATATTTTTCTCACATTCTGGCAAACTCATCTGGTGAACTCCAGATCCATGTCAGGCCTCTGTCAGGGTGTTGTGGGACACCAAGATGCTGTGAGACTAAAGCTGAGCTGGAAAACTGCACCTCCTCTCTCCATTGATATTCCTTTAACCAGCACAATAGCATTTTTACCAGTATGCAAACACTGATACTACACAAGGCAGCCAGAGGCTGCAACTGCATTTGAATGTGCCTCTTGCTGTGAGGCTGACAAGGTACATTTTGCAGAGCTTAATGAAACTAAGATGATCCCAAGGGAGTCAAGAAGCTGGAACTGTTTAGTGGACTTACAAGTTCATTTTTAAAGGGTTTAGGGTTTGCATATTCAACAGGGGGTTGGAATTATTACAATTTATTACAAATAGGGGGTTTTGGGGGATGACATAAGGGAAAACCCAGGTTAACAAATTTCGGTCTTAGCAATTACCTCATGGAGAAAACCCCACTTTATCTTAGAGGATTTTACAGGGGGGTACAAGTATTTGGTTCTACAGGATGCAGAGATTCAGGGAACACAATGGGAAAGATAAGGTACAATAGGATTTCTACAGAGATTTGATGAAATCAAGATGTGGGCTCTCTGGGCGGGGGCAGGGCAATCAACATCTGATGGTATCTTGTTTGCTTCTCAAACTGAGATTTTTTCCCCAACTCTCCTAGCCCAAGGCTTTCTGTAAAGTCCACTCAAATCCCTCTCTGCAGATACCATATTTTGGGATCCAACAACATTTGAATGCAATGATGGCATCAATCAATTTAGCTTGCCTGGCCTGTGCGGAAGCCAGGCAGAACAGGACCCAGCTCTGCCACAGAGAAAGGAGGACACCACGGTGGGCAAGCTGGTTCTGCTGCACTGCCAGCACCATTCTGAGTCCATCAGAAAGACAGAGGAGGTGATTTTGCAGCAAAGGAGGGTCAGAAAATGTATTGGTCTAACCTTGTTTCTGCATTGAATGTAAAGAAGACATGGACTAGAGCATGAAGCTTCTCAAAGTGCCTGTGCTTTCCCATCAACCAGATCAGAGTTAGCAAATCAATAGCAGGGGCTGTTGCCCAGGAGGCATCCACAGCTGTGAAATGGATTTTTGGCTACTCTGCATGGTTTTCAGACAATCAGCAAGCTGCAGACGTGCTTAAGTAGCTGACCTTCCCACAGATACGCTGGGGTATTAAGTGGCAAGATTATCCCAGTGCTTCATGTTCCTACTCAGTAGGAACACATAACATTTTTCAGATTTAGAACTAAATAAGTATTTAGCCTTTGAGTGAAATAGCAAATAAATGAAATAAAATAGAACATAAGGAAAGTCAAAACCCTCTACAGTAATTGAATTGAAAAAAATCTACATTTGAAATGCTCAGCAGCCAGAACTTTTTAGAGGTGTCAGCACTCTGGTTGCTCTTAGGCAAGCACAGCTCTGCATCTGCACCATCCTGCCTTCATGCCTCATGTGCCTGTGGGATGGTGAAATTGTTTGGCTGCCAGAAGGATGAGCTGAAAAGTATGACCAAGGGCAATCAGGCTTTGGGCAGTTGCCCAAATAGAAGCCTTTTCACAGAACTGGAGGATGTTAGGGACCGCAGCTCTGTAATGCGGTCAGTGGTAGTTCTTAAGGACATGCATGCATGAGGGAGGAGATGGAGGATAAATAATATGAGCATAAACTGGAGACTCTTATGCAAGACCTGGTATTTTGCAACACTTTTCAGTTAATTGACAATATGTTTCATGGGATCCTGGATCAGGACTACCTAATACTATGCGGATCCTTCACACCCTCCACGCATCCTCATGACTCTTCCTGGTCCAGAGGGCATGTCTGGCCATCCTTTCTTCTTACCTTCCTGTAAAGGCTCACAGAGACTTGCATATCTACCCCTTCCCCTTGGCCCTGCTTTTTTTTTCCAAATCTGGAAGCAGTGCATTAGCTGCACACTTGAACTGTGGTTTCTAGGAAGCTGACAGTGCACCTTTTTGTAATATCTGACCTAAACCTTCCCTGACACAACTTCAGGCCATTCCCTCAGGTCCTGCTGAGAACACACTGGTCCTGTTGGCTGCTTTTGAGGAATTAACTGAGCATGCACAAACACAAGGATGCAAGAGCCTGTCATTTATGTCACTGAAAGAGTATTTTTGAAGCACTGTTTCTGCTGAAAGTTGCAGCACTTTTATCAGGGAAGACAAGACACACGTGCAATGTGATCAGGTACTATTCTTGCTCATCTGTGGGAGGATGAGTGGGTATGAGTGAGCAAAGGTATCTGGCACGCTCTGGTCCACTCAGCATGCGTCTTCCTGCCTGATTGCTGTTCATCTCCCTGCTAGGAAAAAAAGCTGTCTTAGAAACTGGTTTTTGTTACCAGAGTATGCCAAGGCAGATGGAAAGGCATCTACTTGTCCACTGACCTGTAGAGGCGTAGCAGGCTGCAAGCAGGCATTAGGTGTTCCTGGTACTTGAACCTTGTTCATATCCTGACTCCAGCAGACCAGGTTGTGATAGTGCCTGGAGGTGCAGCCACTTGGCTGTCAGGGGCTGCACTGACCCAAGACACTCTGTCACAGTGCCATCACACTGCTGATGACAATGGCAAGTGACTTCTCCAGGTGACCCTGTTTTTGTGACTTGTCCCAACTTGATGTCAGCGTCTAAGTAAGCAGCCGTGAGCACATGTACTCCAAAGACAGTCTTAGTCCCTCACACCAGTAGGGTAATTTTCAGTCTCCCTGACTGTATGTTCAGGACAGAGCTATTTTCACCACTGCAAATATGGAACTTGGCATTCATGTAATGCCTCTGCTTATGTCAAAGACAGCAAAGTTGTCTTAGTCCTGCAGTTGAAGTTCTTAACTTGGCCCTGCAGTCAAAGCTGTTAGATGTAGTCTGTCTCTGGAGATATCTAGGCAGACATCTGACCTAACTGTGGGAAGATGGTGGTGGTACCTTCCTAGGGTCCTGCTATGCCTGGTGGAGAAAGACAGGCTCCTGTAACCAACATCTCCACGTGCCCCAACAAGGCAATTCATTCTTTTGCTACCTAAGAGCCTGGGTGTGTACCTTGGGCAATGCTGGCATGTAGCATGCTGAACTGGGAGGTACAGCACTAGTCAGAGTTGCTGGGAAGGGGACTGTGGCTGTCCTTGTACCTGTATGGCAGCTACAGAGTGAGTGTCTTTGCCAGGTAGAGGTCTGAGTCTTTGCAAGACTGGGAAAGTCTGGAGGTAAAATTTGGAAACTGTAATTTTGAAGGAAGTGAGATCAGGGAAGGATTTTCTCCAGAGGATGGAGAAGCAGCCAACAGGTCTGTAAAAAGTGCAGGCTGAACCACAGTTGTGGAACCATTTAAGGTCTAGTCCCATTCTGGTTTAGATTTAAATCACCATGGACAGGCCTGGAGTTTTATTTCTGGATTACTGTATGGCTTTGGCATTTTGAGCTAACTTCTACCTTCTGTTAACTTCTTATTACTTGCCCAAATCTAAGACAGAGAAGGTAAGGCTAACCTAATTCTTTTCACATACTCAGTCTAGAACAATGATTCAACTGCAGAGGAAAATTATTCTTATCACAGTAGAATGATTCTACCTCTTGTTCTTCATGGCATAGTTAAAGACTTGTTTATGTTTCATAATGAATTTTCATTTTAGAAAGTTTGAGATTGGCTTTGGAATTGTGCTCGAAGCTTGAACTCCATATATCAACTTTTAGCTTGAAAACAAATCATTATTCATAAAAAATTGCAAAAAAATATAGTCGTTTGGAGGTTAGCAATTATCATAGAATGTATTGTACTTCTGTTCTTTAAAAATATAACCTAAAGGTTTCTTACATACAGTTCGTCATCTCTCCATAATTTGAGGGGAACAATTCATCTATCAATGAAAAATGCCTGCTCTTGAGCTACTTCATTGTACAGCAACTGCAGTTCATACCATGAAGTGGAAAACACTATCTTATTTTAATGAGATTCATTCAGGCATTTTTAAACAACATTTTTAAACAACAGCTCCCCTTACCATGAAAGCATCCTGGATGTAGCTAACCTCCAAATTGTGCAGCAAAATGGCTGGTGCAGATGAACTATGTAGGTACGAATATTACTGTAATATAATCTGGATATATAGACTGAAATTTTATAGCTCCTTTAATTATTGATTTCTATGACTATCTTTACTCCTAAATAAAATAAAACAAAACTCAAATTGGCTTTACTTATTACTGGTTCTAGAAGAACTTTTTTGCTGTTAGGGATAAGCATATATTAAAGTACTTTGCTGGACTAGGCTTTAAATATCTCAGGACCTAAACTCCTCAGATTAGTGGAGGGGAGGGACTGAAATAATTCAACACAGACAGAAGACAAGAATGCTCTTATTAGATCTACTGTGGGTCTCAATTAATGTAGACGTAAGTCTAGCTCCACAGAGTACAGTTTTGGCTGTCATAGTAATTTCTTAGGTATAGAATAATTAGATATAGAATAAAGGGGCATCGCTCTGAACCTGAAGAGCAGATGAGGGAAGCTATTGTGAAGGAATGGGCACTCCAAGGGAAACCCACTAGACCAACATCATCCCAAGGGTGGGTCAGGGAAGCTGATGGCTGATGGGTGCATGCTGCCCTCCTCACCATGGACTCCATGGTAAAGGGTGTTTCAGCAGCAGAGCTATTGTGCACTCCATTCTCTGTGTCCTGTAAAGGGACCTTGTTAGGTTGGTTGCAGCTGGTTGTCTATACAAAGGATGCAAGGCATCATTTATCCCCAGGCTGACAAATTTTGTAGAGCAGATGGAGAAATTTGTGTGGGTCTGCATTTGCATAGTGCTTACAGGCAAAGGATTGTGTGCTCAGGCATTGTCTTTTGTCCCCTCTGTGTGTTAGACTGTCTGTTGGAAGAAACAAATAATAAAACTTGCAGTTTGAGATTTCTGGTACTTATCAACCTGCCCCTCACCAGAGTGCTCACGGCTATGAGTATTTCATGGGAAGATAAAAGAATATCACTTTATTTACAGAATAAGCCCTGTTCCTGCTCCCAGGTTTAAGACAGGCATTACAGATGTCAGCCTTTCACCAGCTGTGGCCCCAGGTTTGCAGTCAAGAGAAGCCCAGTGCTTGAAGAAGGGTCAGGTAGGTCCCTGCTTACCTTAATCATGTCCTTCTTCCCAGAAGGAGACTTAACAATGAGGAGGAGCAAAGCCTGGGCTGGCCAAAGGCCTTATGGATCTACTTCAATGGCAAAATTCAAGTCACTCTAAGCTGTGATAAGGGGATTTCACATGCCTGCCAAGAACTCCTTCTCACTCCCCTATTATTGCACTCAAAATCGATGCAGAGCAAACTTTCTCATCAAACCTATTTTTTCTTCCAGCGAAAGAGTTGTGCACGTATCATCCAGCAAAAGTCAGAGGAGGTGCAGTCAGTGGGAGGTGTACTGATATGTCCTCTGGGGCTGTCGAAAGCTTATAAGATTGAGGGGTTTGGGCATTTTTACATTGAACTTCCTCAAGACCTTTTCCATCTACAAATGTGCAGTCTCTCCCTGTTTTTGAATAAAGCCGTGTGTAACAGAATATTCTGCATGACAACAAATGAACCTTCAGGCAGCTCTAGAGAACGCTGTACAAAAAACAGTGGGCTGAAGCAAATTTTCTTTGTCCTCCAAACCCTCTCAAGGTTTTTGATTATCACTGCCTGTTTACTTGCTGTATCTTCTTTCTTTTGGAAGAAATTTGGTTTGTTAACCAAATTACCTTTGTTGTTAAATGATAAATGACTTCACCCCAGTTGCCAATGGTCCATGATGCCTGGAAAATTAATCTGTGAGTCCAAATCTAATAACAACTTGCTGATTCCTTTGGGGAAATATGAACAAAATTAATACAATGCTTATGTAATCAGTTACTATAGTGATGACTAATTTGCATCCCAGTGGTGAAAAGAGGAGATAAGAAGATGTGGCATGAATAACAGTACTGTTTTTCTCTATACATCTTTCTGGAGCCTGAGGGTGCCTGTTGGCAGCTGCAGAGGCATGCCTCTGAACAGAGTTGCAGTTGCACTGTCAGAGAGGTGATAAAGATGGGCTGATGTGTCTTGGCAGACATGTGCTGGCTTGTGCCTGGCCAGATCTGCTTCCTCATACCCACCAAACCCTCCATAAATAGGCTCTCTGACCTCGCACCAGACTTCATGTATGTCATACTATCACGGTCTGTGCAGGCACGGCTCTGGCAGAGGCATATGCTGCCTGTCCCAGAGCAATCTCAACACTTTTTTCTTGCTTCCCTCTCCCCTTTCCCAAAGCAAGTCTGCCTGCAGCAGCCTGCAGTAATGTTGCCCTCTGGATGCTCTAATCCTCCCCCATTAAGAAGTTTTCTGCATGAGCAGCACCAAGGAGAAGTGTGAGAATGGGAAAAGGGCACATGTATGCAGGTTTTGGGAAGCTGTCCTGCATGACCATGGGGCCATTTCCCCAGCCCTTTCTTTGCCACAATTCATGTTGGTGACACTGGGATATGACGGCTGATTTCATGGGAGCCATCAGACTACATAGGAAAAGCAGCATTGCAGTCACATTTTGAAACATATGAAAAAGGAATACTCTAGGGTAGGTGTGAGAGACTGAACTGTTCATGGCTGATGACCGAAACAATTGACTACTGGCAGCAACTGCCCAGATACAGAGGGTTTGCACAGCCATTATGAGGCAGGGTGTGTGCGTGTGTCTGTGGGACAGGGGGTGGTGGTGAGGCTACACCTGGGACTTTAACAAGATAAGGCTGATAAGAGCCAAATCCTGCAGGTGGGATAAGTGTTTTTCATCATGCACACATCCCTTACATAATGGCTCAGCTGTGAAAACTCCCTCCGGGAAAGTATCTGACATTCATATGTAGCCTGAAGGTATTCATCCCTGTTGATGGGCCATAATAGGCCATAACTGATTCAACTGTGCTGATGTAAGAGGCAGCTGTAATGTCTAAGATCATCAAAAACTCACAGAGTGTCCCTTGATCCAAAGTATTACATCATCCGGTGTAAAACTCTCCACCCCAGGGAAGGTACCTAGGTGTTCCTACCTGAACCTGAGTGTATATTAACTCATGAAACTTTGTGTTTTGTGGGTTTTCCTCACTAGTTGATGGATCTAGACTGCAATCAGCACTTTGACGAGACTGAGCCTCTGAGAAGCCCTAAAGAAGAGGGCTAATGAGATACTGTTGGAATCCATGGAGTGATGATATTTTTCTATTTAATCTGTCTCTCTGTGACTCTTTCCCTCCCCCCCTCTTTTTCCTATTTCTTTCTATCTCTCCTTACCTCACATTCACTGTTAAATAAAAATCTGTACTATCGGCTTCAGCATATGATCTCATTTGCACATTAATTCAGGCAGAGACATCTCTCTAATGATTTTAATAATTGGATTGTAACAGTGGGGAGACTTGTGGTTTCTGGTACTTTACAGGACATGAAGACAATGCTTAAAGACTCGAATCACAATTGACTTAAACCTCCCAATGCTGGAAAATTTGAGACTTACCTTCTGCAATACCACTTTCACAACAACCTTAACTCTTCCCCTATACGAAATGCTTTTCTAGGCTTCATGAGAGCTTGCCAGACTGCTCATTTCCCAAACTGGTGGATATTAATGTAGGAACATACAGGAGTCCTGTGAGGCACAGGGAGGCTCTGCCTTGCTTGGGCTGAGCTGAAGTCAGATGTGATGAATGAAGCAGGAACTAGCTCAGTCCTATGTGTTCTCACTAGTTTGTCCCAGGCCGATACAATGTGGGCTCCATAGATGCCCATGGGCTGAAGGTAAGAGTGTGAAGGAGTGCCTATGCTCCCAAAGCTCTCTATTCCTTGTCAGATAAAGAGATAGACCTGTTCCAAGGCACTTTCATTTGCTTATGGAGCATCTGTAATGCAGAGCAAGCAGTAAATAAGCATGCAAGTTATTAAAATAGTTCAAACAAACCTTATGTTGTGATCCATTTGTGGAGTCTGAGCTTATAAAGCTAACACCAATGCGTTAGCTACAAAAACATACCCAGCACCACACTGGAGATCAAGATAATCTGTGTTGGGAAATGCTACTCTTTACCCCACGAGCTGTTGTAACTGGCATGAAAAGTGCTCCTTACATTATGTGGAAGTTTTCAACCAGGGCTAAAGTTCAGGTAGCCAAGACTTAGAAATGCTGGCACAGTTGTAAAGCAGAAATGCCAATTCCATCCCTTTTTATTCCCCTAGTTTGTATTATGCAGTCTTTATAATCTTGCCTTCATTTCTTGCATTATCCTGGAGTGCATATCCTCTTGGGTCTTTCGCAGAATGTGTGAGGCTCTTGTTGGAGCACCATGACAGGAGACAGCACTAAGTGCTATGGCAGCAGGCACCTACCTGAGGTCATCTGGAGCACCTATTCTAAGTTTGGGCTTTCATCTACTATTTGTTTTGCTGTTTCTGACACTTTAACTCCTGTCACTCTTCACTTGCTTTGTTCTCTACAAGCCCTATTAGGCAAAGAATGCCACCAGGTGAAATCATGCACCAAATATTTCTTCCCTGCCTCAGCAGCACCTGCAAAAGGTGCCAGTATCTGGGTGTCTCCAGTAAGACATGCTTCTCTGGAGAGAGGGTCTCTACATTAGTGCTGGATCCTGAGAGAGTGGGTCTCTCACTTTGTCTTCAGACACTGAGTTTTAGAAGACAGTTATTTTTTACTTTACTCCTAGATGAAATGCCTGATACAAATTTCCAGCATTTGGAGGGACCTTCTTGATAGGGGCATTTGATTTCCTTCTTTAGTTATTCTTCTACAACACTATATTACCTCTTGTGACAAGTGCACAGGTGACCAGCCCTCAGGTGCCTAGCCAACCATGTGGAATGTGATTTCCAGAGTCTTCAGCAGGGAGAGAAATGCAACCTCTGGCCTACTCCCATCTTCACCTCCTGCCTCACAGCTCACAGGGCAGCACTATGATCCTAGTTTGCTGTTATTTTGCCCACACTATGGTATCACAGAAGAACCCAGTGAAGATAGTGCTCTTTGATCTGAGAAGTCAGATGGCAGAAGCCATTGTTGTACAATAATACAAGTGTCTCAAAGACATGCAAAAACCAGGAAGGTGGGATTAAGATATACCCCAAATGAAATGGTAATGTTAGGCTCAATGGATTTGGTTTGTGTCAAAGTCTTTCCTGCTCACAACATTGCCAGTTGGTAAGAGGTTGAACACTTTTGGTTGTGTTTGTAAAAGCTATCACTTCACCAAGTGCATTAATCTGACCCAAAGAGCAAATTTACTGAACAATTTGGTCCTCTTTCTCCATGTTGCAATGCACTGAGCTATTTTACAGTTTCTCATGTTTGGCTCATGGTCATTCTGTGGATTTACTTCAAGATAGGAGATATCAGATTGAAAGGGAATTTTCTATATTTACCCACAGGGACAGCTCAAGGGAAGGCTGCAAGGATTCAGTGCAAGAGAAAGGATGTACAATCCAAAGCCCACCCATAGGAGCAATGCTGTTTTGTCATATTTGATTTGCGTGGATATAGCAGAGGAGCAGCTCTCCCAAAGATTAGTAGCAGCTAGACTGGGGATGCATTTGTGGCTTTGACTGTGTGTAGATTAGAATGTTAGTTTTTTCATCGCTGGGTTATGCAAGTAATTTAGTGCCATGAAATCTTTCACCAGCTAATGGTCTAAACACCAGCTTCCATCTCTGAGCCAGGGGTTCAGCAACATTATCTGTGGCTGAATGGTTTAAATTTGACCACATGCGTGTAAAAAAATAATAAATTAAAGTATGATATCCTGCAGACATACAAGATGGGGTGAAAATATGTAACCTGGTTTTAGGGAGAATGATTATTGCCTTCTCATATCATGACTTAGACTTTGGGGTAGATTATATACTTGAATGGCAGAAGGAGAAGAAATCCAGCTCTGAAGTACCGGCACACCCACCTGTGATAAAGGCAGGTTTGCTGAGGGCCAAGAGAGGCCCCTAGTTACTGGAGAGTCATGCCTTCCTCAGGGCTGTGCTTGCTAGAGACCTGTTGTGGAAAAGTGCATCCCAGGTAACGTATCACTGAGGAAAGCAGTGGTGCATCACCTCACTCATCAGTACCCCTACTAAGTTTCTACATAGTAACTTAAGAAAGAGCTTATGTTAAATATTTCAGAAACTGTAGAAGATGCATGAGAGGAGAGGCCTTTGCAGGCTGCAAGTCATGACTGAGCCACCCTGCACACCCAGGTCCCACTTGTGTGATGCCAGGAGGCCAGAATGTGGCTGGTTCCCAGTCTACAGGCCTGTCACAGGCAAGATGGGCTTAACTTGGGGAAAATAGTTTCATTTCTTACATATCAAATCACAGTAGGATAATGAGAAATGAAAAATAAATCTCTTTTCTTCCCAGGCTCAGCTTTACTCCTGATTTCTCTTGACCTGTACTCCAAGCAGTGCAGGGGGACTGAGAATGGGGATTGCAGTCAGTTCATCATACATTGATTGTCACTGTTACTCCTTCCTCCTCAGACTGAGGACTCCTTATGCTTATCCCCTACTCTTCATGGGGTCACATGTCCTGTCAAGAGTCTGCTCCAGCATAGGCTTCCCAGGGGTCACAGTCTCCTTTGGGCATTTACCTACTTTGGTAGGGGGTCCTCCACAGGTTACAGGTGGATATCTGGCTTCCCTCTATTTTCAGTCATATGTTTAGAGTTGCTCTAAGTGAGTGAGAAACAGCTGTTGGTCCAGAAGGCAATTGCTGATTTTTAAGTGCCAATTTTGTAAGATCACGATTAGAAGCAGGTGAGAAAGGATGCTTCAGCATGGGGTTTGCTGCCTTAAAGTGAACTTTTTTTTTTTCTCCTAGCTTGGTCTGTGCAAGTTTGTACTGTAATGAAAAAATAAGTGAGATATTCTGAACTGGTATTGTCTTGACCTTGACTGGCCTCTCTGCTGTGTTGTTATACTAGAAAGAGGTAGGAATTACAATGCTCACAATACTCATCAGGGTTCGGAGAGATTGAGCCCAGAGTCATAAGCTGGATCTGTAACTTGGAAAGCAGTGTGGTGCCCCATGGCTAAAAGGTCCTGCCAACAGAGAAAGTGAGTAGCGATAACTGCTGGATTTAAGCTGTAAAACATAATTTTTAAAAGCAAGAATGCTGTAGAGAATGCAAGATCTCAGGAGGATGAAGCCTAAGTCAGAAGGTCCTTCAAATGAAATACAGTTGAAAAATGAATTTATCTGATGGTCTGTGACAAATAAGAATTGAAACATACAATGCTTGAACTCACATGCATGTTTGGTAAAGTATGTGTATATGCAATGAATACACTATATTCAATCAACGTTTCTACCAATATGCACTTGAACAAAAGTATTTGATGGAAGAAAGGCCAGAAAGAAGACTATTTCCGTCTGCTAATGCAGACAAAATGGTTCAGGCTGATTCTCAAATCAGATGAAACTCTAAGAAATATACTACTTAAATAATTGCATAATGCAAGAAAAAATGGCTTCATTTTTCTGCTCAGGAGAGAAGGCAATGAGCATGCTGTGAGGTTGCTAAACTACAAATATCTTATTGATAGCAATCTTACCTGCTTAAGTTTCTCTTGCACCTTGCACCTGTCTTGGCACAATGAAGAGATCTCCTGATGTAGTCAGTTCACTGCAAGATTACACCTTTGCAAGCAGGGACAGATTCAGATGTTAATTGCACTGTGGGGCTCAGGGTGATAGGGGAGCCTGAGAGCCCAATGGTAACCTGGTCTCCCTGAATGCAGAGCTTCTGCTTACATGGAAATGAATGAGGCGTAGACTTAAAAAAAAGATGTCTGGTTTTGTGTTTGACTGTGGCTTCATATCTGCATGGGATGTTGCAGGGAAGCTGAATCATCACCTTTAGAGGCAGGTATATAAAAGAAATCTTATCAACACCAACCCTTGCAGTAAGGCCAGTAGAAATTCACATAGGATTTCCTGTCAAAAATTAAATCTTTACAGAGTTCAAGCCTGTATTTGCCTTCAAATACTTTGTATTTTTCATGTTCACTTATTGGTATAAAGTGAAGAATGACATTTACATGTAATGAAAGTGTGCCTATGTTTGGGTTTTCCAGTTAGTTGGTGTCCTTCTTGCTGTTACAGTTACTAATTGTAAGATCTTGTTACATCATGAATCATAATAGGTTGCTAGAAAATGCATTTGCTTCTGAATTTCATCCTGGATTCCCTGAGAGCACTCAGCACAGCTGAGCAACAAGAAAACGATGTCATCTTCATGAGTTGCCTGCAACAGGCTGAGTGTGAGCACAATTTGTGGCCTTTCCCTGCACAATAATTTCAGCAGATGTGAGCACTCCAGAAACGATTTTTATCCAGAGCAATATTCTGTGTGAAATTCAATGTACTTGCTGTTGATGTCTCCATTCACTGCCTGTTTTCCTCTTCAGTAGCTCTCATGTCCTTCTTTTCTAGACCTGGCAACCTATCCTCACAATAGTAGTGCCATCATGAGGTAAAGTAATGATGGCAATTCTTAAAAAATTTATGTATTTGGAGAAAAATGCTCATGAGTGTTTCTTTTGTTTACACAGAACCAAATAGATCCAACTGGTTTTTTCTCTTTAGAAGCCCTTCTGGCAGTGTCCCTCCCTTTTAGCATTCATTGATTACTTGAATGTACTGTCCCTTGTAGTAACACAGGAATGGAAGAACAGTCCTTTTATAAACTGTTCTGAGCCAACACATTTCTGGAATTGAATCCTCTTTAGCTTTTGACAGAAAAGACTAGCTATAAACTTACTCCTGGAAAACCAGAGTATGAAAATGGAAGTTACACCCATTCTTTAGCTCTTTTGCTGCCCTATCCTATTCCTGCTCTGTGTGACATAGATACTACAGACCCTTTCTTTACAAGCACTCAGTTACAAACATGCTTCCTGGAACCCTGGAACAGTATTTATTCTCAATAAGCTTTAAATGTATATGATTACAGGTTTTACATCCAGATATTATTTGAACATATTTTCCTCACTTTACAGTGAGAAGAACCTTAGAAAGGTGCCAGTTCTAAGGTTAGTAGTAAAGACCAGGGGTCAATATGTTTGGAGAGAGAAAAGAATAAGAGAAAACAAGGGAAAAGAAGGAAAGGAACTGGGGGGCTTTTGGTTGATACTTCTAACGCTTAGCCCACAGGGTAGTTTAACTGATTGCTTAAATGATTGTATAAGAGAAACTGCTTCTATTAGTGCAAAGGAACCCTTGTCCTTCCTGAGAAGCAGCTACACAAGGTGGCAAGCAAGATCATCTGGATTGTATGGAATTAGAAAGCTGATAACTTGTGCAGATACAAGTTTCCACACCTTCTATTAAAAAAAAAAAAAAAAATGTATGAAACATTCTTAAAGCTATTCAGTCCTGGACCTTAATCATTCACCAGTATGAAGGAGTTCATAACGCCAACATGAAATTTCTGTATTTCATCTTCTGTACAAACTCTGACTTCCTGCTAATCAGTTCTTAGGACGAAATCCTGAGCCCTGTTAAAGTCACTGGCAAAACTCACAATGACTTCAACATTTATGTATGATGGAAATAATTGAGTAAGAGCAAGCAGATATATTTTTCCATGTAAGAATAATTTATGCAATAATTATTTTATTCATTGATTCTATGATGCAACGACATTTAAATGTTTCCAATTTATTTTGTCCTTGCCAATATAACTATTAAGTGGCAAAACCTGTGGAAGCTGGTTCTAGTCTTCAGGTTGGTGATATTTTTTCAAAACTAAACTTAAAACTATCTGTGCAAGTCTACTGCACAGCTGTTAATTGCAAACTAATTGCAAAGAATATGCACATATTAATTTGGCCCTCTTTACTGTTGGAAAATTGCTTGTAAACACATTGTGAAGTCTTTAAATTTCACTCCTATTCCAAATCACCCATGAATTCCAATAAGAAATTGTTTTGGGGCTATGAATGATTTATAAATACTCATATTTCACTTGAGGGAGTATGTCACAGGATGTTCTTTCACCTAAGTGAAGGATTTGGATTTGTCCAACTTGATACACAAATTAATTTATGTCATGTGCCACATGAAACTTGAACCTTCTTCTGTACCATGTGAACTTTTGACTAACAGAAGCTAAACTCAGTGGGTGGTTGGTGATGAATTTAAAACATTCTAGCCAGGTCAGCAAATCACTGAGGTAGTTTTAGAGATCTCTCAAAAAAGCCTTATGGAAAAGCCTTTATAGAAACTGATAAGGAAATGTTTAGGAAGAAAAACTTAATTGCTGCTCCACCAGTTTATTGTGTTGAAATACATATCTTCAAATGTAGAAAGTATAGACATGAAGTGGGTTAAAGCTAGGTGGGAATAGTAAGGGAAGATAATAGTCACAGCAAAAAAAAGAGTGTATCTTAGTAGCGCTCCTGTTTATAAATAAAATGTGATTTATAATTTTTTAATACATATTTTTCTCTATGAAGGACTCTAGGGTAGCTATCCAAACATTTAGAAGCTGTGGAATGAAAATATTTCCCTGACATTCCTTTTAGTCTTTTTAGTGCTGAAATGTTGGTTCTCAGGATGTGTCCTGGTCCTTACAACAGCACTGGTCTGGTCTGGTCTGGTCTGATTTGAGGTTTTCCCATAAATGAAACCCTCTCGTCTTCCCTCCACATGCTTGTTACTGTATTTTTCATCCATTTCATTTGTTTACATCCATTTCATGTAGCTGTAAATTAGCCTTTACTTCATTTAGGTTATTTAGATATGGTAAAATGACAAACAGGGTTCAGGTCTTTCAAACACAGGAAGCCAGAATAACAGGAGGAGTGTTTAACAGCGTCTAACAGGAAACTGCCTCCTTGGAAATGGAGATTTGTTTACAAACACATCAAACAAGAGGGACCCTCAGGCTGCTGGGTAGAGGAGGGGTGCCTTTTTTCCCATAAACATCCAGGTGCATATTTCATTTCAGACCACCGGCTGGGCTGGCCAGTGTGTCCTCTTTGGGATGGCTGACTCACAGTGATATGGTGTAGGATTGCTGGTGATTCTGCTCCTGCCAGGAGGGATGCTGAGGGTTCGCACCTTGTGCCTTCCTCATGGTACGGCTATAGGATACCAGTGGAAAGCTCTGCTGGCTGTATCCCAGGCATTGTAGGGGATGTCTCTTTGCTATGCTGATGAAATATATTTTGAGAATATCTGGCCTCAACTCAATTTAGATAGGCAATTGGTGAAGGTGGGCATTTTAGAAGGGACATATATGCTGGTGGGATATCTTAAAAAAGGAAAGAGAAGAGTCTCAGTTCAGACCTGGGGTCCAATAACTTTAAACTTCAAAGTACCAGCTGTGCTCTCAGAGTTGGGACTTTGCTGACTCCTTCTCCAGGATTATCCAGTAGATGGCTAAGGAATAGGGTGACCACTCATCTAATGACTGGTCACCATAAACTTCAAGATGATTGGAGAATAAGGACATGCCAGGCCTAATTGAAAACATCCAGGCTAAACACAGGTAGCACACAACTGATAAAAGAAAAGTCACAGTATTTAATTCTTTTCTACCTCCCAGGGGAACAGTGGGCAATGCATCTTTTATTTTGTTCTGTCCCCAAGAAGAGGAACATGAGGTTTTGGGCCACCAAATAGCTGTGTGTGGAAGGCTCTCCACGGCCAGTGTCTTCTGAGAGAAGGCTGGTTTCCTCTGACTATGCTGTGCAGCAAGCCCTTAAGTTGTGAACACTTTCTATGCATCACTAAGCCTCTCCACTATTCTGTTTTGCCTTTTCCTTGTGTTTCCCTGCTGCTTTTTCCCCAGGTATTGGCAGCAGTCAAGCCCAGATCAGGGAGGTGACTCAATAGAATCACTGAGATAGGGAGAGCCCTGACTGCTATCAGCTCCTGCAGCCTTCTGTGCCTACCACTAACATCAGCCTTTGGCTTTGCTGGGAGAAGTGCTGAAGGTCTCCCAACAGATCCTAAAAGTCTCTTTTCACAATCTTTTCATCTGTGCATCAGCTGGAGTACCTGTTTACTCGAGTTTTTGGGACAATTGCTAAATTTGGGTGTCTTTCAACCAGCTGTGGAGCCATGGCTGTAGGAGGTGATGGGTCCCAGCTCAATATCTCTCCTTGCAAACCTCAACCTCTTCCCAGCCGTTGTCTGTGCAGAGAGTTTTGCCCAGTGAGGGCTGAATAAGGACTTCACAGTTTGGACATGCATGTGATATTCATCAGGCTGTGACAGCTTGGGTTTCAAGTGTTTTGACGACCTTCCAAGAGCCTTTCAGCATAACATAATATGGTAATGAATTTCACATAGAGGTGCAAAGGATGCAAATAAGCAACTCCCCACCTACTGCTACTGTCTATATTCATTAGAGAGACAGATTGCACCAGCGTCTGCACAACCTCATGAGAAAGGTAAAGTGCAAGCAGACAGGAAAGAAATTAAACAAGCAAATTTATTCTCTATTTCTCTCTTTCAGAGAACAATCAAATAGCAATGTTGATCAGTGGTCTGCTGTTTTCTTTTCTCACTAATTACTATTTTTAAATGGAGAAACTTCTTGGAATTGTGCTGTGTAGAAAATAGGGACATTTCAAAACTGCATGCCACGTGAAGGGGAAGTGAGACCTGCTGCTCAGTGCCTGCAGGACTTATTGCCCACTTCCCGGTGGCAGCACCCAGCTGACAAGGGTGTGATGCCTTCAGGGTCAGTCTCTATGCTGGGCTGCACCTCGGTCTCCTGGTGTGAATTGAGATTAAGCATCACTTCTATCTTGTGACTGTTCAAAGCAGTGGTTTTCATTGAAAATCCAGCATTTCTGGGAGGGATTTTTATATTGCAGGTGAAAAATGTTAAGGCTTTTTTTCCCAGACAGGAGGATCACAGGAAGACAGGGTGGGGATTTGTGATGAGAGTCAAAATGACCGACACACGAATGTGCCACATTCAAATTAAAAAGCTTTCAAATGAATCAGTGAAATCCCCCTCCCCCACAACATATAGATTTGCGCAATCTGGTCAACAAGAGTCACCTGATCTGGTGCTTTCATCCATTATCTGCCATGGAATTAATGGGTGATTGAGCCATCATCATCCTGCCAAGACTTAGTGAAGTATTATTGTTAGGAGCTAGCAGCCATCTGTTCAACAGAGATGTAGCAAAAAAGCATAAAGACATTAAAATAGGGGAAAGCAGAATAAAACCACAAGTCTTGGTTACTTCATATTTTGAACTTAAAATGACTATATGCTAGTGATTTTCATAAGAACATTTTCCACAGACTGTTTTAAAAGACGGTGTCATAAACAAACCTAATGAGATTTTCAGAAAAGGCACTTTCTTTAGCTGGTGTATTATAACCTATATAAACAAATCATAGACAAAACATAGTTGTGTTCCTTCAGGATTGGATTTTTTCTTCTAAGAAAAATGTGGAATTGCCTACATTTCTGCTTCTCAAAAAAATTTGCTTCTAGTCATGGGCCTGTTCAAACATCACTCTTCAACAGAGTGGCTTAATGGTTCCTTGAAGACTAAACCCACTGTGAAGCAGCTTTACCCATCCCAGCTCAACTCAAAATACTTACCACAATTTAAGCATATGATTCCAAATGTACTCTTGTAAGAGAAAAAGTTATAGTGATGGGTTTGTTATGAAATTAATGTACCAGCTGAGGTAAAACTTGTTTTGATCCTTTCAGGTAAGTTCACTTGAACGTGCAGGAACTAGATAGAGCCCACAGTACCCTCAAATAAATATTATTTACATCTGAGGAGCAATATTCAGGAGTAATGAATCAGTTATTAGTAGAGGAGTCAGACAGTGCTGATCTCTTTACCAGCTAGTCAGCACTTTCAAACAGTCTGTGGAGGTGGCAGATGCTGTTTACTTAGCACAGCCCTCTCATCTACTCTTTTAGAGGTGCTGGGAACAGTCAGTGGTCAAGAAGTTATGTTGGTCCCTCTGATTAAAAAAGTGTTTGAGTGTCCCCTGCTTCAGCACATGCTTTTCTCTCTTTTTGTTTATGTTGTCTTTGTGAAGTTCCATTGTTTTGGATGTTGAGCAGATTCTTTTGTATTCCTTATTCACTTGGAAGATTTATTTTAAAAATACCCCAAATACCTCTCTCTTTGGCTTCTCAGGTGGAGAGAATACTGCAATAATGTGGTTGAGACAGTGCAGTCTCACTAAGTCTGCACAGCACAGCAAGCCCACACCCAGAGCACCCTTGGCAGAGCCCCCACAGTCTTTAGATGTTGCTGCAGAGGACAGGGATGGGGCTGGGGAAGCTGCTGTGTGGGACATCCTGGGCCACACTTAGCCAACTGTTTGCAGTTACAGCCATTGTTCCCATCTGGAAAGAAATTCAAGAGGCTTGAATTGTCTTAGGACTTCTCAGCACAGAGAGGGCAGGGCTCTGGGTGGCAGGAGAGTGAGAGCAAGGCTGAGCTTCTTCAGGGACAGGGTACACCTCCACTTTGTGCCAGAGATTGGAACACCAGTACAACCTGAGTGCCAGCAGGCCAGCACTATCTGTCACAGTGGCTCTGTTGTCTCTTCTTCCCATATCAGCCTCTTAATAGTCAAGGATGACTTGATTTATTCTTGGCATTTTGGCCAATGCTCCCTGCACCAGCAAGGCGGGATCAGTTTCTGCACATAAAGCTTCTCCTAAAATCCAGGCTGTACACACATGTACACACACACACACACACACACACACGCGCACTCTGCACAAGAGCCAGGCACAGGTTTTCCAGGAGTGAAAAGCCACCCCCAGGAGTGAAAAGCCACCCCCTGCATCTAGGGAACTGAAGAAAAACAAACCCAGGAATTTAACTGTTGCTTTGTGTAAATGCAAGCAGTGAAAGAAAGTTGCTCCCTGGTCTCCTTGCACTCCATAAGCAGTCCATTGCAGTGACAAAGCTGCACAGGGGTGACTAACTAGAGAACACCCTTACTAGAGAACACCCCTCGTTTGATTTCCTTGCATGCAGCTGTGTTTGCTTGGAAATTTGTTGTTTGGGGTAGTTCCCACTTGTATATGCTGTCCTACTGCTGAGACTGCTGCCCACTCCATCACATGTTGGGCTGAAGTGACATTGAGGTCACCAATGGGGACAAGTGTATCACCAAAGCTATCTTAAGACAATTTGACAACTTCCTGTCAGCACTTAACACAGCTGAAGCTGCTTCAATTACTTCCATCAATTTTGAATCCATGATTTCTTTATTCATAGTACAGTTAAAGCAATTTCAACAAATCTCTTCAGTTTCAAACCCATTTTTTTTCATCCTTCCGCTCCCTTCATTTTTCTTAGAAGTTTGAATCAGCCACCTGGAAGACCTTAGAGATGTAGAATCATAGAATAGCTTGGGTTGAAAGGGACCTTTTGAAGGTCACGTGTTCTACACCACCTTCAATGGGCAGCAACATCTTCCACTAGATTAGGTGGGTCAAATGGCGGATTCAGTACAACATAGTGTCAGGGTCATCACTAAAATACTGCCTTTTCTGTCCAGCAAGGCACAATTCCTCTGGTGTAGAGATGTGCAGAGTCCCTCTTAAGACTGTTTTGGGGTGATATAATTTACAGCTGAGTTGGTCATAAAGGCCTGAGATTAGTTCAGTTCGTTAGAGCATGGTGTTAGTAATGCCAAGGTTGTGGGTTTGATCCCTGTACAGGACACTTGCTTAAGAATTGGACTTGATGATCCCTGTGGATACCTTGCAACTCAGAACATTCTGTGATTCTGAATCTGTCAGCTTGAAGCTAACTGGACTTAAAAAACGCCATAAATGCATGTATGTCTGTCTCCAGAGCAGCTTTGTTCACCATTACTCTGCTTCAGGACACTTTCAATTCAATGGAGCAGTGCTGGATTACAGATAACAATGAACCTTTGGGAGCTAAAGCCTTCAGCAGTGTCAAATGCATGTACATTTATTTAAAAGTAATAACTGCTGCAAGCTTGCTCATGAGAACACACAATATTCAATAATACATTATCTACCAAATGTTCCCTGTGTGTTTATTATTCTTATTTTAACAGATGGGTCACTTAATATTTTAAACTTGGGAAGAAATTTACTGGAATGCATATTTAAGATCTGTATCAGCCAGGATTTGTTTTTAGTTTTTCTTTTTTTTTCTTTTCTTTTTTAATTAAAAAAAAATCATATAAGTTCATGTGCATAAAAGGTAATATAAATCCTCCCTCCAAACCAGAAAAAAAAGAAATTTAAATCATAGAGTAATGGATTCAGATGGTAGCTGAGACAGTTTCTTCTGTTGCCTGTGTGGAAGATAATATATATATTTAATGTCCAAAAAAGCTCTTTGTCCAAAAAAGGGTTTATCTCTTTGTGACGGAAGGCTAGACGGGCATAAATTGTTTCAGTGACCTTTTGCCCCATGATATTGCTGAATTATGTTGGAGCGGAGGTGGATTTAGGGATTTAGTAAATGGTAAACCCCTCTGACCTTAATTACTCTAATGCCTCTATTAATCCCATCAGAGCTATGCAAATGAAATGCACTTCCTGCATTTAGAATAAAGATGGATTGGTCAGTTTTAAGCTGCATCCAGGGCACATAATGTTAAAATTTTAACAGAAAGATATTCAGGCCACTCGTTGGGCAGCTCTGCCACTGTGGCAATGGCAGAGGCTTTGTCTCTCCTGCCCATTGTGCTCAGGGGGCAGATTCCCCCAGAGAGGATGCTAGAGTGGAAATTCAAGCTTCATTTCTTTTTACGTACTCCTACACAAATATTCAGGGCTAACCTACAAGATGACAATGTAAAGGTCATAGTGTGTGTATGTGTGTGTGAGCAGATATGTAAGGCAAAGACTATGAAGAGCTAAGGGTATTTGTAACTACCATGGCTACTGAGCATAAGCACTAATTTTGTTGCTCGTTCATATGTCTAGGATTTGAACGTGTCATCCTACATGTTTCAGTTTTTGCCTTCCTGTCCAATATACATTCACTCAAAAATATAGATATAATTACCTTGAGTATTTGGCTGTTACAAAAATTTCAGTGGGTGTCCAGAGATGTGTATGTCCCTCACTGTTTCTTGAGTACCACCACTGGAGACAGTAGACCAGTCTCAGCCATGCAGGGTGCTGGGACTGACCTGGCTGTGCCTGTAGGCATGTGCTTAACTGTGAATGGGTATCTAATCCTGCTGACTTCAGGATTAATGCACCAAGGGGCAGATCAGCTCATGTCAGCAACAGAAAGGCTTCTA
The DNA here is from genome assembly GCF_022539395.1 of Myiozetetes cayanensis. NCBI lineage: Eukaryota > Metazoa > Chordata > Aves > Passeriformes > Tyrannidae > Myiozetetes > Myiozetetes cayanensis. Next base: position 49,427,340 of record NW_026087631.1, read on the forward strand.
CCACCCCCATGTGCTGACCATCCTGTGCCCAACAAGAGTAATGGACACATGGGTTCCTGCTGCCCACTGTGTGCCAGTGATCCTCAGGGCATAAGTCTGCTGTGTACTTTTTTTTTCTAATGGGCCATGCCTGTGTTCTAAGCAAGACCTGCTGCACCAGGTAGATGTATACCCCTGTTTTTTGGGCTCAAGGAAAGACATGCTCCACTCCTGCTCCAGTTCATATGCCATTGGAAAGGGAAACATGGAAGCAATTGAATGGTAGTGGCATTACTCTCAGCACCCTGGGAACAACTGCTTCATTACAGGAGAATGTCTGGCGAGCAATGAATATCTCACCTGTAGGCTGGACTTTTCTGTTTACCAGGCACCGTTTGTGTTTTTGACATGCATTGCAAAAAAACAAATGGGATGTAACCTGTAATTTATGCCATTTGTATCTATTTTTCATGCCTGTGGCTTTACTGAAGGCATTTGCTTTTCAAAATCAGTCATAGAAGAAATCAGGTCCTACAAAAATTATTGATTGTGATTGTGAATTCCTTGTTCTTAGCATTTGACATTTGAAGTATATTAGTGGCACTTAACTAGGCACAAAGTAATGTAACAGAAAAATTTATGTTGCCTTGCTATATATGTATAATTCCTAAAATAAGACCTTGGTGGCAAACAACTACAATTATAAGCTTATAATTAACTTCAGTAAAATTCAAATTCACTTCTCTTGGATAATGTGAGGTCAGTATTTACTGGAATATTTCTAGGAAGAAAATTCAACAAAGGCTTGAACGCAGATGACACTAATTTTGCTTTACTAGTGTTGCCTAAATGGCTGTGGGAAAAAAAGACTCCAAGCCAAATTAGGAAGGAGATAAGATAAGGATACAAAGGCTTTAATGAGCCCCCAGGCTTTCTGGAATACCCCAACACGAGCTCCCAAAATAGAGATGTCCACAGTTTTTATAATGATTTTCACCCAATCCAGTCCAGCTACCACCCAGGTTCTGCCCCTGCCACGCCTCTTGGGATTTGGGTCTGGGGGTGTTTTGGGAACCCCTCTTCTTCACCTTCATCTTCCTCAGAGCACATAATGTCCTTGGAGGCCTTCCAGAATTCTAGGCCTGAAGGTTGTTGAGTCTATGGCTGTATCTTCTTCCGTAGGGTTAGGGTGTTCTTCTACAATTCTACCTTGAAAAAGAGACTAAACAGGCTATGGAATTTAGGGAATTGATATGAGAATGGGTAACAGGGGTTTGAGCTGGTGTGTTAAAGGGTAAAGGGATAATATGCTGCTACTCTAAAATCTACATTTACTACATAACTACTTCTAAGATCTACAAAAATTAAAAACATCAAAACATCAAAACTCCAAGGTATTACTAGGACTAATTTTTGCAGAACTTTTCAGGCATTACTCCAGTTCTGTGATCATGTTTAGCTTTGAGAAGGACAGCAAAGAAAATCTGGGAAATGAACTCACTATTGAGTCTGACACATACTGTGATCAAAGAAATATAGTGCATGGAATGAAATGAAATAAACTAAACTGAACTAAACTAAAACAAAACTTCCAATGTTGACTAAATTTGGTTAAAGGATATTATGGAGCCAAGCAGCAGCACATACAGAGCTTTGCGACACTTCACAGCAGGTATATAACTGCTGGATAAAGGTTCCATTCTTCTGAAAAAGATTATTTTTTCAGTGAGTGACATCTGAGATTAATTCACTGAAATCTCATGCAGAAGTGACAAATCTGGAATTTAAGTTGTGATACTTTGATCATATTAAATGAGGATGGCCAACACTGCTCTGAAGAAAGGGTTAGTAGCCTATAGCATATGGCTGCTGGACTATGGCACTGAGTTGAAAAACATACTAGGAAGTACATGCTACTTCCCAAAGTTACACCATCATCTTTGATGATGAGTTGGCATCACTGGTAAACCAGACAAAGCAGATTACCTGCAGCTTCATAAAAGCTGAGGGGCAGCTTAAAACCACCAGATTTCTTCCTCACTTGCTTCAGGATCCTGCTTGGCCCAGCAGGTGCAGTGGTGAAACCTAACATAAAAACAATTATACTAATCAGTCTGAAGCATATCACTTCTGGCAAAACACAGGAGCTTGGAGGTGTCACTTGGAAAATAAATCTAGTCTGACATACCCAGCTTGCCTGGACCAGAAAAGGCAATGAGAGAGCTCAGATGCCAGCAGACAATGATTACTTGCATTGCTGAACAATGATTATTGCCTTGATGGCCTTACCATATGTGATGGGATTATGGACATCCCTGGGGAAGTGCCAGTCGCAGTCATGATTGCATGAGCAGAGTTCAACCTCACCAATGCTGAGCAGAAAATCCCAGAATCGTAGAATTGTGTAGGGTTGGAAGGGACCTCTGGAGATCATCTAGTCTAACCCCCTGCCAAGGCAGTGTCACGTAGAGCAGGTTAACAGGAACATGTTCAGATGAGTTTTGAATGTCTCCAGAGATGGAGACTCCACAACCTCCCTGGGCAGCCTGTTCCAATGCTCTGCCACCCTCAATGTAATGAAGTTCTTCCTCATATTGAATGGAACTTCTTATGTTTTAGTTTATTGCCATTGCTCCTTGTCTTGTTGTTGGGCAACACTTAAAAGGGTCTGGTACCATCCTCTTGGCAGCCACCCTTGAGATATTTATATGCATTATTGAGACCCCCTCTCAGTCTTCTCTTCTCTTGACTAAACAGGCCCAGCTCTCACAGTTTCTTCTCATAAGAGAGATGCTCCAGACCCCTCAATGCTGTAGCCCTCTCCTGGACCCTCGTCCGTAACTCTTTCTTGTACTGAGGAGCCCAGAATTGGATGCCACACTCCAGATGTGGCCTCATAGGGACAAGTAGAGGGGGAAGATCACCTCTCTCCGCCTGCTGGCCACAGTCTTCCCAATGCACCCCAGGATACCATTGGCCCTCCTGGCCACAAGGACTCACTCCTGGCTTATGGTCAACTTGTCATCCACTAAGACTCCCAGGTGCTTCTCAGCAGAGCTGCTCTGTAGTAGGTCAGGCCCCAATTTGTGCAGGTACTTGGGGTTATTTGTCCCCAGGTGCAGGATCCTGCACTTGCCTTTGTTGAACCTCATCAGGTTTCTCTCTGCCCAACTCTTCAGCCTTCCAAGGTCCCTCTGAATGGCAGCACAGACTTCAGGTGTATCAGCCACTCCCCCCAGTTTTGTATCATCAACAAACTTGCTGAGGGTACCTTTGATCCCTTCATCCATGTCATTGATTACAAGTTGAATAAGACCCAGTCTTGATCCCTAGGGAACACCACTGACTACAGGCCTCCAACTGGATTCTACTCCTCTGATCACGACCCTCTGAGCTCTGCCATTCAGCCAGTTCTTGATCCACCTCACTGTCCATTCATCTGACCCACACTTCCTGAGCTTACCTATGAGGATGTTATGGGAGACAATATCAACAGCCCTGCTGAAGTCGAGGTAGACAACATTGTGCCGCTCTCCTCTCATCAACCCATCCTGCCATGCCATCACAGAGGACTATCCGATTGGTCAAGCATGATTTCCCTTTGGTGAATCCATGCTGGCTACTCCTTATGACCTTTTCCTCTGTGTGCTTGGTGATGACCTCTAGAATGATTATTCCATCACCTTTCCAGGGATGGAGGTGAAGCTGACTGGCTCATAATTTCCTGTGTCCTCCCTCTTGCCCTTTTTGAAAATGGGAATAACATTGGCTTTCCTCCTGTCATTGGGCACCTCTCCTGTTCTCCATGACTTTTCAAAGATGATGGAGAGTGGATTAGCTACAGCATTTGTCAGCTCCCTCAGTACCCGTGGATGCATGCCATCAGGGCACATGGCTTTATGAGTGAAGTTTGCCTAGCTAATCTCTAACCCAACCTTCTGTGACCAAGGGGAAATCTTCCTTTTTGCAGCCTTCCTCTCTTACCTCTGAGGTCTGGGATTCCTGAGGGCCAACCTCAGCAGTAAAGACTGAGGCAAAGATGGCATTCACTAATTCTGCCTTCTTTCTGTCTTCTGTTACGGGGACACCCATCTGATTCAACCACAGCCCAACATTTTCCCTAATTTTCTTTTTACTGCTGATATACCTGCAGAAGTTCACAGAGCTGTGCCAGCCTCAGTTACTAAGAACAAGCAGAGATCTGCACACCCCTGGTGCAGGTTCTCTCTGTGGTTTGCCTTGGGGAATGTTCTTGTATGCAACTGCATGTGCAGCACTCTGTTTTGCTTGTCATGCCTGTGCCAGATGCAGTGATATTTCCCATCAAAACAGGTTTTGCTATCTGCATTACACCATGTTGGGTCAGAGCTTTGCAGTGCACTCCTGTGCAGAGCTGGATATTCCTTGTGTCAGAAGGAGTGAGAAATGCTGTGAGCATGGACAGTCTGCTCTCATAGGTGATGCTGTCACTTCACACTAGACCAGGTGACTAGTGGAGCAGGATGCAATGATCTCCAGAATGCAGGAAGATGGCAATTAAAAACACAGGAGCAGGAGAGAGCTTCAGATGAGTCAAAAGCAAGAACTGCGAGAATTCAGGTGATTCAAAAAATGCCTATACACTATATATTTATCCACGTTAAGATACAGAGAGCTCAGATGGAAGTATGTTTCACATTGGCTTATCTAGCATAAGACAACAAAGAGCAATTGCCCTGTCCTGCTCTCTAGATATGGTGATAGGGCAACTGCTGCAGGAGAAGGCTGTCAGTAAAGGTACTCAATGGCCCCTTACATTACAGTTTCATGAAAATAAAGCAAGAAATTTATGCAAATGTGAATGGTGGAGCAAGAGGACATAAGAAAACCCTGTGGTCAGGGGCTGTGTCTTGAGTGGCCTCCTTTGGCTGTGTTCCTGGTGAATAAAAGCACCCTGGTGCCCTCTTAGCCATGCAGGACTGGGAACCACATTGTGAGCATGCTATTCCTTTGAGGAAGAGACAGCTGGGACTTCTGGAGGTGGGGAAGAGCTCTAGCACATGCACAGATGCACATGGGGTGTCTGTGTGCTTGCTATGGAATGGAAGACAAAAGCAGCACTTCGCTCACTGCCACTATAGATTTTCTTTGTATCATGAAAGAGATGCCAAATAATATAAGAAAGTACCAGGAGTTGCCTGATCTCTTCTAATTTTTCAGAGCAACTGCGTTGTGTTGCCTGCCCTGCCTGGCATGGCTGTGTCCCCACCAGAGAGGAAGTCTGGGTGTTAGTTGCAATACAAAGCCATGGGTTGTAAGCAGCTATGCCCAGCCCAGCCTCATTACCAGGCAGGGTTGCTCTCAGAGATTAAACACTCTCTGTCTCAGGCCAGACCAGTTACTCCACTGACTGGACTCAGATTGGTGTGTTCAGGTCAATCTGCTTTAGCAGCTTCTAGATAGTGGCAGCCTTTTGCATAGGTCACCAGCTCTGGCCCCTGTCGCAGTGTTCTGCTGGCCTGAAGCCCTTTGGGAGATTCTGTGCCAAGCCCAGGCCTCCAAAGAGCACTGCCTCCAGCTGCATGCTGTCCCAAAACTGCCCTCCTGCCCACATCCCAGGCAGCATGGAGTGGCTAATGTAGGACTGTGCAGACTGTGCAAAGCAGCTGCCTGAGCTATTTGCACTTTACAAGGAGATTGCACATGAGATTCACAAAAGAACAGCACCACCACATGCACTCCTTCCCCAATTTGCTTTTTACGCCAGGAGATAATAGCTGCGGGAGAAGGTAGCGAGGTTGCTGCATTTTCTCACTTTCATTTTTGTTTGGTCTTGACTTCACAAGAGAAAGATTTTATTTTTCTGTAACTTGCAGCCTCCTCTGACAGGTCAGCCTTGACATCTACACATCAGATAACCAAGGACTCTATCTGCCTCTCTTGTTCTATGTTAGACATCAAGAGGCCAGACTTAAAAGCAATTTCTTACCTAGATGCCAGCAATTTCATTGTTCTGTTTAGAAAACAGTCTATTTATTTGATAATTGTTTTTAATACTTCGCTGATTCAGAGGCAGACTTGCAGATGCCAGTCTTACTATTCTTCCTGCAGGTGAATAAGGCAGTGAGCCCTACCACAAGAAATACCAGAAATATGCCAACTCTTAAAGTGAAACCAAGTTTGCAAAGTGTATATAAATCAACTGGTAGTCGATTTACAGAAGACCAAAGCCAAAAACATAATACTAGGTAAATATCTTCAAGCACATTTAAATGCAGAAGCAATTTTGCCTTTATCTGTTGTCACTAGGGGAACTCCTTAGCACTGTGTTTCCAATCATTTTCAATAAGACCACAGCTGAAGTGACAGATGACTCAATGCTACAAACAGTGGTGACATCTGGCCTAAAGGTCTTAGAGTGTGACAAAATGGGGAAGACCTGTAAAGCCAGGTTTTTCCAATGCTGCTGAAAGTGGTTCAGTGAGCTCATCAGTTAGTTCCTGTAAGATTCTAATTCAGAATGCATATGTAATCTATATTTATAGGTTTAGATTTGCATGTAGATTTAGATTCTTCAAGCTTTTCCCCTCACTGATTTTTTAATTTGAATTTTAAATGTCTTTTCCCCATTAACTGTACAGAAATGAAGCACAATTGCCCTGGAGAGTCAATTGTTTTCTGTGTCTCTCTAGTCATCCATCAGTTGTTTCAAGCACCTTTGAAAATCCTCTGGGAACCTAACTGATTTTTGAACTGACTATTGTCTTTCTGTTTCCTGCCTTTAGTCAGTTAAGACCTGATCTGAAGTCGCCAAAGCATAATGCTGACAACCTCTTCCTATTATCCAGGGCTACTGAAACACGGCTCTTCTGCCCAGCAGGTAGAAGCAGCTGTTGCTTAAAGCAAGAGTGCTTTCCTGTTGTGGTTTGCACCCAAGCCACAACCGAGGGTTTTGCTAGACTAAAGTCTCTCAGCAATTTTAAAAATTCTTATTATTCTTATTATTCTTGTCTTTTATTGTATCAAGCGTAGAACACCACCATGGTATCACGAGCTGGTGCTGGACTTCTTATTTATTAATTGGCACCTAAAACAGGTATCCTGGAAACACACCATGGCCCTTTTGCAAACTGTATGCATTCCTTTAGAGAAGGTGGATGTCACATGGTGTTGCACTCCAAATTAAGCTATGAACTTTCCATAGAGGTTGCATTTTTTATTTAGGACTTTTTAAAAGCCTTCTGTTCATTATAACCTCTAGTTAGTGTTTGGAGAAAGAGTCACACACTCTTCTCTAAGATAAATTCTTTTTAATTTAGTGAGAAAATAGGATATTTTGGCAAAAAGTTTTTACAGGATTAAAATACAATCAAGAAAAAGCATTTCACTAAAACATTCATCACAAAGACCCATTCCACAGGAAACACCCACTAAAACAATCCATATACCAGCTTTAGTACAACACAGTTCATTGGTTTTCAGTACCACAGGAGAAGGAAAAGACTGTACCCACAGGAGAAGGAAAAGACTAAAAGAAAACAGATTAAAAAGAATAAAGAAAGAGAGAAGAAAAGAGAGAAAGGAAAATAAAAAAAATGGTTACTGACAAGATTCAATGATTCTCATGGTGCCGGCTGGAGAGGGAGAAGAGAGAAGACGAGAAGAAAGAGAGACCACATGGAGTCTCGTGTATTTATATAGTTCAGTTTTCCCTTCCAGGCAGGATATCCAGTCAGTGGCTTCTAGGCCAGAGTGAGTTGAGCTGTAGCCAGTCGCAGGCTGCAGGGGCGCAGTGTCTGCCTTGACTGACAGCCCAGCTACGCAGGCTTCAGCTCTGCCATGTGCTCTGTGTGGGCAGCAGCCCTTGCCTTCAGCTCTGCCTTGTGCCCTCAGCACAGGACTGATGTGCACGCCTGACCATAGACCTGCAGGGCCAGGCCCAGCCCTTCCCCACATGCACACACTCACAGTGTGTTGGTTCTGACCCATATTAATAATTCAATGAGATTCAGGTCTCACACATGGCCCATGTGAAAATAACTTTTTATAAAAGCATTGGTGTAGAGCTGTTAATGAAGTGATGGAGGTCACTGAAAATGAGAACTGATGAAACTGGTAGGTTCAGCTAGGCTATATAATGCTCTATTTTTAGAGGGTTTATTTTTATTTTTTCTTGAAGGAAGTTAAGAGGAATTTATATTTACCTGCCACCTGCCTCCACATAAGCCCTCTTGCAAGCTTTCCCTCCCTCACAATGACCACCCTTGTTTGTGCTGTTCCACTCCCTGATTTCTTTGGCACTTAGAACTGGTGTGGGGGTGTTGTTTAAACCACATGTGAAAAGGAATCCACTGAAATTGTGTACAGCCTGAAAAAACAGAGCACAGCCAAAGTTAATGGTTTCAACCTGAAAAAAATGCTTTGAAGTACAGTTTGCAAGTAAAGAAAAGGGGTTCTAAATCCTAATCCAATATAAATTACAGAGCTTTGACTTTTTGCATGGTATCTTTAGTCAGACTACACAGGATTCAACTGACTTCTTGCTCAAAGATAGGCTTTGTTCATGCCTTTTCACAGTGAGATCTGTTCCTGTGACTTATTCTACCCTACATGGAACCTCCAGAGATTTCAGAAACCCCATGCTGGAATTTCCATTTTCTTTCACAGAGCAGAGGACTCTCTGGGGATTCTGTAGTTTTATCTAGCAGTTGCTAAACTTGGACATATTGGCAATCTTGAAGCTTCAACTAATCATAATGTCATACTGCTCCTCAAGTCTGCTCAGGTGGTGGAAATCTGGTGGAAAATCAGCTAGTTTGTGAAACTGGTGTGGAAATGAAGCTTGTCAGTGAGGCTCAAATGTCACAGGACATACTGGTAAATCAGTCAACAAGAAGGAGGTCAAGCTGGATTGCTGTTGTGTTCAGATGACCATTCAATGCAATACCAACCTTTTGGACCATATCCAGCTTGTTCTTTGCACAACCACTCGCAGTGCTGCTGCATAGCAACCAACCCTTTTATAGCACTCTATAACACAGAATTTACTGTACTGGAGATGGAAGAGAATTGATACTGCTGAAGTTAGAAATGGGTGAAGCTGAAGATAGCCAAAATCTTGCTACCTTCAGAGCAACATGGCATTTAGAATGATGGATTTGTTGGGCTTTAAATCATATTTCTCTATAGAGAATGCTCTTGTAGTCTATGTCTATAGTGTTCCTATTAAGATGTAAATAAAAGGAGAAAAATATGTTTATATCTGAATAGACAGGATGAGAAAAATGTAGCAATATGCAATAGTTTGTCTGAAGATACTGATTGACACAAAGAGCAGGTACAGAATGGCGGTTTGAGCTAATGAAAATTGTAGAAAAAATTAGGTAATATGAGAAATTTGGAGGTCCTTTTGTCATCCTGCTCCAAGTAGAAGGTTCAAAGTTAGTGTCAGCAAACATAAATAATATTCCCCATTCCTCTGACAGCATTTCATTTCTTTGGAGTTCAGAATTTTACAATGCATGCGCATGAATGACTACCAGAAATCCCCAGGGAAGAAATCTCTGTTACACTTGGGCTGAAATGCTATAACTCATCAGCAATGTGTAGAGAAATTCAGCAGGTGATAAAAAGTACATAATTGGTCTCCTTCCCATACCACTCATCTCCCTCCAATGAGTGCCATTATTGTTCATTGTACCTAATGTGCATCATAAGGCTATCTTTTTCCCTGAATATAGGAAGCGGATAGCATTCTGAAAAAGGGCAATTTTCAAAGAAAATCTCTAGGAAAAGCTGCTTGTTTGGTCTAACTCCAGATCCTGGTTTTTTTTAATGGAATAGAAGAGAAATGGGGAGTGAAAAAAATCTCACCAAAGTCTTCAAATATAAACCATTACACATGGTTTTAGTACATCTCAGTTATGGAAGAATATCAAAGGTTTCACTCTGCCCTTTAACACGGCAATCAAAAACAGTTAAACACAGTGCTAATTGTCTTTACTGACGCCTTTTTTTTCCCCCCACCAATTGTAATGCATTATCTAACTACAGGGTTCTGTTGTGAATTCTTATTTGGCATACAGCGTGTTTTTCAGAGATGACACTCAGTAGCTTTAACTTTCAGCAAAAAGAGAAAATTCCCATCACCAGTGTGAAAACTAAGGTCATTCTTGTCAATGGGAGAGTGGCCCAGGTTGCCCAAGCACCATCCCACTGTAAGAAGAAGTTGTGTGGGCTTCATGCATTTCACCAAGCTATAATTTGAGCAACACAAGGGTGGCTGCTTGCAAAAAAAGCTCCAGGGTCATTCAAAAACCTTCAGGCTTCAATCAAGGGAACCAGTGTTATGCTGAGATGTGCTCAACAGCCACAGAATGGGATGGCTTATCTGAGTACCTTGTGCTCAGAAAAGGAATTTGCTTGGATAATTCCTTAGTAAAGACAAAATCTGGCCAGTGGTAGGAATACTGCAAATTCCAATGTTGAAATTGGATGTAGTCACATTTTATTTTCCTCCAAAGAGAAATACCAGACAGTTCATTTTGAGTTATTGGGCAACTAACCAAAATCACCAGATGAATGTTTTCTAGATATCATTGTCGATAAGACATGACTGGCACTCTAACAAGCCCACACTCTCCTGGGCTGGAGGCAAGGGACCCCTGCAGTTATGGAGGGCTGGGCAACCCCCAGAACTGCCTGTGGTCGAATGCCAAGATTATGAAAACGGGGAAGGCCTGTTCTGTCTTGCTAGTTGGCACAGGGGCCACAGTGGAGATATGAGTAACTTTGCCTTCCAAGTACAAAATGAGTGCTGGCAGTACATAGTGAACATGTCAAGCTTGGGGGAATATAATAAGAAAAGGCCTATCAGTGGTTCTTTCTCTAAATGGTAGCCACTGAAAAGTTATGCAAACACTTCAGCTATGGAATATATAATCTGACATCTGGCAGGACTACTCTGTTGATCCAAGGAGTGATGTATGCAGGGGATGGCTAGCAGTTGTTTCAGTGCTTATTCAAAATGATTAACTACATTAGATATGTTTTCTCTCCTCCCTCCGCTTTTGCTCTAATTTGGTCACTCCCAGTAAATAAATCCAATTCCCTGGTTTTCTAACAATGAAATGAAACCTTTAGCACAGGTTAGGGCAGAGGGAGCTGCAAGAAGAAGCTGGTGAGGGAGTCTGAATCTGTGGCTCTACATGAAAATGAGCCCAAATCAGAGACAACCCAAATCTGAAACATGGACCCAGGGAAATGTGGTTGGTTTTAATAAAAGAGCTCCTTGATATAAGACAGTCAAGAATTGTTGCTACATCAAAATTGTTTCTGTTTCTGCCTATTTCTCATGAAAACGGAGATGGTTGAAATCGCAGCCTGTTCATGGAGCTTGTCTCAATCACTGCAAGCCTTGAGGTTCTGGTTAGACCTGCTCTAGGGCTTGATTTCACAGCTTCACTCCTCACCCTCTCCTCTTTTGCTTTCTTTCTCCCCACAACCACCAATACTTGACTCTTCACCCAACCTTAGTAAAAAACTTGCAGGGAGAGCTCATAGGTTGTGTCTCAAGAATTGGAAGCCATGAGTAATTTTCTACTCAAAGCTGCACCTTACTACATTTTCTTTGGTTGAATTTCTCCTTGCCCATGCACCCACTATTGAAGGCAAATGAAACTATTGTAGTTGGATGGTGAGCATCTCTTTGAACTATGCGTGTTTCTTGTAGGCCTTCCATGTCTCAAATTTAATTATAGTTGTAATTATTCCTGTTAATTGCATATTATTGTCATTCTGGATTCATAAGCAGGCTTGATTGTCTGGTAGACATAAGGAATTTGGACTAAACTCCAAATTAGCATCTTTCTATCGAAATTGGATCATTTGCTAAAGGGAACAACACTGATCTCCTTTGAGTTTTGTCACTGGCTTTGTTTACTTGGGAAGCCCACTGACCCTCTTCTTGCGCTAAAAGCCCATGGCAGCTCCTTTTTGACCTTTTTGACTCACTTCAGTCAGCACTGGAGCCTTTTCCTTCAATCAGGCCGATTTGTGCTCCACTGTTTCATGAAAATGCAATTTTGTGTTTCTTCCACAAAGCTTCTTTGAGATGATAGGGCTAATGTGTGAGGTGGAAAACTTAAGTTTCATGTAACATACCAGTTTGTGCTGTATTCTGTCTGATGATTTTTCTTTTTGATCCTAGGAATGGTCTTACAGCCACACACATACAGAAGCTTCACATCCTGTCACTAGGCTTTGATATAGTGAGGAATATAAAATATGTGGTACTCTTGTGGTTGAGCGAAGCTATGGAAATAAATCCAACCCAACCAGTGTATGGTGACTTTGTATGAAATATTTCCCAAGCTTGTCCTCATGCTGCATAGCATCTGCTGAATCAAAGAGAAATGAAGGAAGGAAGCCATCATTCAAAATACTTACAGGAATAAAATATGTTCAGAATCAGACTCTTTCTTTTGAGAATGAATTAGGCCTCACATTCCTTCCAACATTCTTCATTCAAATACAACAGCTATAACCAAGACATCTGGTCAAAGACTGCAGCACTGGTGATATTCACTCTGTAAAGGAAAACCCATGCATAATTCCATTAGTTCTGCTGGGGAAAAATTACTTTCTCAGTGTTCACTGACAATGAATGACTGGGTGATAAACTGCCATGATGAAATTTAATGGTAAAAAAGAGCCTTTTGCATTATGAATGCAGAGAAAAACAGCCCTAGCCTGATATACATACAGATAGATTCTAAATGAGCAAATGTCTCTAAAGAAAAAATCTAGGAGGACTGGAATCGCAGAAGAAAATTTTTCGCTAGCAAAAGGTCCATAATAAGAAAGTTGAATGTGAGGATCTGTTAAAATGAATAAAAAGCAGAAGAGAATGCATCACATGATGCCAGAGAAAAAAGAAACCTACTTGTTCAAGGAATGCTGCGTTCAGTACCCATTACCCCTGCTCAGAAAGGAAAAGCTTTTAAAAGCTGAAGAGGAAGATACAGGAGTACAAAGTAGTTTCTGTGTAAAGAGAGTGATCAGTGACAGAAGTCTCTCTTGAAAAGCAGACAACAGTAAGGTGAGGCACTGGGCTACAGCCTGCCTGAACTCTTGCCTGGCTCCAGTAGTAGCTGGAGTAGTTTATGTGCTTCACAGGATGATGTGGAAAACTGAGGGTGTAGCATGCAAGGTTGATGTTATGCCCTGGCAAGACAGTCAGATGGGGAAGAATTCACTCCCTCTCTGGAAGTGTTCACTGTGAGGACTGAGGCTTGGGGAGGAGGGAGAGTTTGAATATGTGCCATCTGCTCTGGCCAAGGGCTGGCAGGCAACTCCTGGAAAGAGGAGCACAACCCAGTTTCCCTGTGCACCACACCACTCGCCACTGGGCAACTCACCAGTGGTGAACAGTGCTTTGCAGGGTGAGTGACCTCCTGGACTGTGCTGGCTTGTGGTTAGGGCAGAAGAGCAGGACCCGTTTCTAACCCACCTCCAAAGAGATCTAAGAAGTAATTCAGTGGAGATGGTTTGCTATCTGTGTGCTTGTCACCTCTACACTGCACTGCTGGTGCTAAGCTCTCCCCTTCTTTCCCATGCTGTGAAGCAAGGGCAGGTCAGAATCCTGTCAGGGTTTGGAGGCTTATCAGAAATGTGTCAGAAGAAACATAGCCTCTGGAAAGTGGTCTGGAGTTCCTACAAGAAAAGATTTATTGTGCTTCCTTCTTCCAGCTGGGCTGGAGTAGGTGTTCGAACATTTTCTTTCTCTCTCTCTCAATCTCTCCCTTTTGACATCTGACAGTTTGACTTCTACCTGCAGCCTGGGAGCCTAGAGGTTGGTAAAAAGTAATCAAGAAGTAATTACTCTTTCAGAAATAATTCAGTTCAGGTTTGGATATAAGTTTAGATGGAGGCTTGAGGGCAATGGAGAATTTTTATTGTGTTGGAGTATTCTGTCTTCAGCAGCGTGAACGAGGCTGTGTTTCAGCTTGCTCATTAAGGCAGAAATAAACTGGCTCCCAGGAGTGCATGGGAACTTGTGTTTGTAATGCAGTTACAGTAAAAATCACTGTTCAGTTACCTTCTGCTGCTGTCTTTAAAGAGTAATTTTGAGTTTCCAAACCCTTGCTACTTGCCATGAACCCTCCATTGTTAGAGAAAGCACTTCCAGTCTTTTATGCTCATGTTTTATCAAAAAGCTATTTTCTCTTGCAGAAAGGAGAACTGGGGTCAGTGGTAGTGCTCACATAGTCAAAACAGGGTCTGGCTATTGCACCACCACACTCTAATAACAACCAGGGTGCACAGCCTTCTTCTGTGGATCCCTGTGCAGGAGAAGACCTCTGATGCCCCATCCCAGTGCTGGCCATATTCCAGATGTTTGCTCTGAAAGGAGGAGGAGGAGGAGGAAGAGGAGGGACTGACTGTGGCAAGCAGCAACCAGGTGTTCAGCCACTAGTGGAGGTGCCACAGTTTGCACTGTCTCTTGGGTAGCAACAGCTGGCTGCCCCCAAGCCCAGTGCCAGCAGCAGACACAAATGCTTTGGGGGCTGAGCATATTCTGAAACAACTCTCTCTGTAATACAGGTAAAATGTGTGCCTTGCCACCACTGCATGTAACTCCCACCTCTCCCCATCAGTGGTGAAGGTCTCTGTTGCTCCAGGAATGCTCCTGGTGGCCTGGGTAGGGCCTCTGGGGATGGATCTCAGGGAAGGACTGCAGCTTATGGCTCCTGCTTGGTGTGCTTCCCAGCTCCTGGGGCCAGTCTGCACCTTTAGGAGGCTAGGTGGGGCAAGGAGCTGCAGAGAAACTGTCCTTCACTCCAGGCTAGAAGGTAAACCCACAGTTCAGCCTCAAGTGAGCCCAGAGAAGAGAGAGAAAGCAAACCAGATGTATGACTTCCTGAATCTCTGATACAAACCTCACAAACTGTGGGGTCGATCCTGGAGCTACCTATTATGGTTATACTGCTGTTGAGAACAACTTACGTTTTCATCTTGATATAGCCTAAATTCTATTGCAGCACATAAGACACTATGTAACACAACATATTGAAGCAGGAGTCCTGCTGCAGCCACACTGGAGCAGAGCAGGGCGTGGGGGCAGAGCAGGGAGGAATAGTTTCTCTCTCAAGCCAGCCACAGTGTTCTGCAGACCTCACCACATTGCCTTAGTATGGGTCTGTAAGCCATACTGTTATAGTCAGTAGACCAGAGATAATTTTGAAAATTATAAAAGAAATTTATTGAAGGCAGGTAAGCAAAACAGCGCCCTGGGTGAACGGAGGAAACTCCTGTTCCATCAACGGTCTGCTACGTGACAAACCAACGGCCCATCTTTTATACCCCCTCCCTTATCTCCACCCCCTAAGTCTTTTTCAATTTCTTTATTGGGTTCCATTTCACGGGCTCCCCCGATATTGGTCCTTGTTTCACGGGCTTCATCTCTCCCTCGGGGTTCAGCCAATGATTTGGTTAGACCATAGCCCTCAAAGGCTGTTGTATGGAAGTTTCCAGATGCGGGGGTAAGTCCTCTCCTTTGGTTTTTGCTGTTTCTTTCTATTTTTCTTTCCTATAAACATGCTTAGAACAAACACTTGTAAAATAACAAAACATACAAATTCATAACAATTATGCATTTAACAATTACAACAATATGGTTTTCCCTTTTTGTGATTATCTAATTCATAACTCCAGCAAATTAATTTGATAATCAAATTATATCTTTACTCTTTATCACCTATTACAGTACTGTACCATGGGTAAGTGTACACCTTCTCCAGATGCCCCACCAGCTCTTAGGGCATTATCCTAACTCTGGTGTGTGCCATGCTGCAGCAGAACTATTGGCAGGAGTGATTTTTCATGGAGATACCAAATGCCAAACTAACAGCATCTTGCTCACCAGGTACTTTGAAGTGAATGTTTTCCTACAACCTCTTTTTACTTCTTAAATAGGTTGTAAACTTGGCAGCCAGTCCTTCAGCCTGAACCTGCAACAGTCCCAGCAGGACTCTGGTCTAGGACCGGTAAATGTGCTTTGAGGGCAGTATTTTCTCAGGTACTCTCCTGTTGCAGTATATAAATGAATGCAGAAGTTTGTAATCTTGTTAAAGTGAACATGCTTCCAAAATGGTGATTGTAACTCTTTGTGTAAACCTTTCTCAAGATCCCTTACCTGTACCTTTGGAATGTCTAAGAGATAACTGGAAGCTCATCTATTGGTTGTTAACCCTTTCTTGTAATTGGTTGGTTTGTAAGACCTCCTGAACTCCCCCTGGTCACACTGTAATCCACCTAAGAGGTACTTAAGCAGTTACCCAGAACAATAAAACTCTCTCTGCCTGCTTACCCTGCCAGCAGCTCGTCTCCTGTGATCCCTGTGGGAACCATGAAGACCAAATGGTGGGGGGGAGGGGGAGGGCACCTTCCCCTCCAGGACTAGGGGTAAAAGGCAAGCCTCTAGACTGGAGTTCCCCTCTCTGTTGTTGTAGGGGGCCCAGATCTGGGCTGGGCTCTTAGGCCTCAGTTAAATATGAATAAACAGCACCAAAAACAGTGCCACAGCCTGGTTTTACATCAGTGAAGAAGCAGAGGCCTCTTTTCCTGGAGCTTGCACAGAGGTACTTCCTCTCCCCACCACTGCTGACCATGCCAGCACGAGGAGGGATGGCCCCCAGGGCTAGCTTGCTGAAACCTGCAGTGCAGACCCTCTTCAGAACCCCAGACCTCCCAGCTCCTGGGTGTAGTTGGGGCCTTGCTTCTACTAGCCTTGTCTGGCCCATAGCTTTCAGCTGGTACCAGCAATCCTGTAGGTGTTCCTTCCTGTTGTTTGCATATAGCCAGCTTGTCGTGCTTTGCAGTCCAGCATGCAGTCATTTTAATGGCTAAAACCGGGTTGCTTGGTATGCCAAGCAGCTTCAAGGCAAAAACTTGGCATGTTCCTATGTGTCTCTCTGAGCTGAGACGCCATAGCTTTCCTCCCTGAGTTTCACCAGGCCACACTAGCAGACAGCAGTGGAAACGTGCATTCTGCTGCTATGTATCTATATCCAGTTAGACAGTTTTAAGTCTTTCCTCGGGCTAAACCCACACTATGTCAAAGGATTAAATCCTGAGGACTTCTCCTGGAGATTTTAATTTTAGTTCCTGCATTTCCTTTTGGATGAAAATCCATTATATCAAAAGAGATTTCTGCAAACTTCAGCTATAATCAACAGGAGTTCACCTGAGTAAAGACCCTTGCTTTTAAGACAAGACAAAGATAATTAAATATGCTTTGTATTAGGTATAAACTCTTCATCATATTGGGAATTTTTCAGCTCTGCTAGTAATGTGATCCATAAAAGGGCAAAGATAGGTAGATAGACAATTTTTAAGAAAGAAGGTTCAATTCATTAGAACACCCCCTGATTATTTGAAGATACCATCTTGGGCCTGATTGAAGTTATCAGTCAAACAGAAATACACCATGTCTTACTTGTCTAATTTGGGTGTAACACAGTGTACTATAAATCATTCATGATGCAGTTATCAAAGTTTATGCGTGCATTTCATGTACTGGCAGTTATTGCAACATATATGCCACTAAGGTAATGATACAGCTAAAAAATTACCCTACTTGCCAACAGGCATCCTCATGTATTTGCAGGGCCCCTTGTGCCATTGTTGTCAATAACACTTTTATTTCACAGGCTTGAAATAATGGACTTCTGGAGTTTTGGAGTTTGGAGTTTTTCTAAGGAGGTGGAGCAAAATTTCACCTTTTGTCATGGAATGTTGTGGCCATATGAAGATTTGGCTTCCAGGCTGTGTCTGCAAGCTACCAGCACTGTACTTACCGTGTGGACTTACAGTAAGTTAAATCATCATTGTAGTATACTGTCATAATTCAGACCCTTATGCCTACTTCCTTAACTGTTAATAGTTGGGCTGCATTAGCTACAACTCAGCAGCAAAGTGATCATAAATAATTTTTACATATCTCAAAAGTTTCCTGTATTTCAGCGTATGGATCAGAAGCATGTTATTTGGATTGGCTATTCATCACCTATCCTTCTCTTTTGAATATCTTTACTAGATGAGATGAATAAAAAGGACAATTAATGGATCAGCGGAAAAAAAATCATCTGTAAGGGACAGAAAAGATAAACAATTCTTGAAGAACATTAGCAAAATAATTGAGTAAAGAAAATATTTCACAGTAGCAAATTTGGACAACCTGTGAATAATTAAGTTTTAGTCTGGAAAATCTGTAAGAAGTTAAATCAGCTTTTATACTTACGACCTCTGTGGCTTTAACAAGTGCTTACTTCTTATGGCTGTGGTGTAAAAAGCAAAACTTTCTGGTAGCACACTGTGGTAAAGATACTTTAACAGAAATGACATTCAGTCAACTCTTTAAGAGAAGGATTTTCAGTAGACATGCTTAAATAATGTTAGCATCTAACATAAAATGAGAAAGCATGTAAAGATAGATTAGGAGGACTGAAGAAAGAAACAGAACCATACTTTGTTAAAAGTAAATTCTGCACATGCTTAAATCTCTACTTTTTAAAGATCTCACGCGCTTAAAGCTAAGGGCTTGTTTGAATTACTTGTGAATATGAGTGAAAGAGTGCAAAACAATTTACTTTGGACTTTAGCCCCCTCTTTTCATTACCTCATTTCCAGAGGCTAATGAAAAACTGTAGTACATTGTTATGGATTAGAAATTTGTCAAGGCTATGGCCAGATGATTATAAGTGATCAAATTGCTGCTTGCATGGCTTTAGCCCACCCTAGCTAGGAAGTTTAACTTGGTATTTAAACCATACAAGTGTCTGAAACTTCAGGGGTTTATCCTGTCTAAAAATTGGAAAGACAGTGTTTGGGAAGGGTCCCTCTGCCCCACAGGCAGGCTACCGGTGGCCAGGGAGCAATGCCTCAGGGAAAAACAGAAAGCTCTGACCATGGGGAGAAGGGTTGTCCACTTGGTCCACCTGGCAATACAGGGAGCAGCTGAAAAGGGGTAAGACAAAAAGCAGCATTATATAATGGGAAGAGTGATTGACCTTTACAGGAAATTTTGCAGTTAGATGTGAATTTGCTCTTGTATAGAAACAATCCTTCAGGTTCTTGCTTATACATCAAGAACATCTTAAGAAGTGGAATATTACAGCTAGAGACCAAACAGCCATCACCACATGGATTTTCCTTAAGGGATAAAACTCTGAGGTCTATCATGTCTCATCCCAGAGCAGTGGCTCAGAGATAACCAGGCACTCCACTGCCTTCAGTACTGGGAGAAACCCTCAGACAGACCTTCCCAGTTACTCTACATGGGGTTCAGACATGGGAAAAGTGCCACAGAAGAACTAATGACCACTTAATTTCACCTTTGACAGCCATAATGTGGCTGAACTTCACTAGCAGTAGATAGAAGGTGAAATGCAAGTTGCTTAATTCTGATTCATCAAGTGTTTTGCTAAACTAGTTTAAATTACCTCCCTTGTGCTGTGCTCTAGAAGATGGGTGTCTAGCAAGACTAGCTTTAAAATTAGCTAAGTGGTCACACATACCTCTCTAACTTTTATTTAAATCTAACCACTTAAGAAAAAAAAGCTAAGTGTGTAGACAACTCATGATGCTTGTAGATAGCATTTGTCATTGTCAGATTCAAAATACTAAGCCACTTAGACCACTGTCTGAGAAGGATTTGATACTTTTTGCTTTGCTTAAAGCAAGTAAGTCCAGATAAACCTTTTATTTTCCATATTATGGTAGTTGAAGTGTTCATGGAAGATTTTTGAATGGCAGTCTTCCTCTGCAGCATTCAATCTGTTGTCAAGCAGTGAATGATGGCTGATTGCCACTTGCAAGTTCATTAAGCTTTGATTTTTACCACTCTGCTTCTGATTCATTGCCTATGTTTGTGTGTCAAACCAGAGCAGAACCTATTAGTTCACACATGGCAAAGGCATCAGCTGACAACAGCTGGAAGAAGGCATGCAAAAGCATAGTTTACTGAAGAGTCTTATAGCATGCAAGTTTGTTAAATGCAGATGCAAGCCTTTTGTTTTGCAAGAAACTCTGTGTGGGTGTATCCATGTGCTGACTTACTTAAGCATGAGTCTTTGCTAAGAACAATTTTAGAGGATTTCTTTTCAGAAGTGTTGGGCTTGTACTTTACTCACAGTTCAAAACTTTCTGCAAAGCTTCTCCAGTTTCATCACTTTCACATCAGCCATTTGCACAGTTCCTGCTATCCCTTTGTCATAGTCATTCTTACTAAAATATGCTAAACTCCTCATCAGGATGAACCATGAGCCAAGAAGGATTTATTTTTAACTTTATTTTTAATATAGCCAACAAAATCTGTGAAGTAAATTGTAATTAATTTCTTCTCTCTATGACATCATTTATAAACTGTGCTTCCAGATGTGTGATGACAAATGAAAAAATGAAGTGCTTGAAAAAGATTTGGTGTGATTTTGCAAATACATTCAATGGTAGCATTTTTTCAACCTGCTTTAGCAGCAAATAAAACCAGAATGAAAGTCGCTAGGTCTCAGCCAATACTGTCTTTGTTTAGGCCATTAAATGTTTGGTTATGACAGATATTACAGCTTCAAAGTATTCTTCATCTTAAAGCCATTCTGTGTTACCTTTTCTGCACGTTGCCATTGCCTGCAAAGACTAATGAACCATAATTTTCTTGAATTGCATTTGGCTGCCTAAGGTCTGGTATTTCCGTCTTTCCTTCTTTTCCTCATTTTGACTCCTTCTTTGATGGTTTCACTTTAGTCAGATTAGCAAAAAAGATAAAACTGCATTTCTACTAATAAGCCTCCTGGAGTCCCAGCCAATTGGTTGAAAGGCTAAGGATGTTGAAAATACATATCCAGTTATGATCTGGCTGTGGTCCCTGTTTGGCTAATGTATCAAATGTCAGTTCCAACTGAAAAAAGCACACCCTGTCACTAATGTTGTTTTATACATAGCACGAAGTGTACTCTTGAGAAACAGCCTGATCTTCTGATACACTGCAAAGCTTTGTCAAAAAGCAAGAGAGAATGATCTCTCCAAAATACAAACCTAGATATACAGGGAAATATTTATGCAAGGTTCTCCAAAACTAGGTAATGTACAGACAAGCATATTAAAAATCATTATTAATTTCATTCTAGGGATTTTTCAAGATATGCAACATGTGCCCAAATACTGCAGACTGGCATCAAAATCAACATAGAGAACTGTTTTCTAATTGCAGAAAAAGTACTAACAGCATACTTGTGTGTTAAGCACCACAGGACAAGGCGAAAATTGAAGAATATAAAAGTATGGACTGAGGGATCTGTGGTTAGGTAAGGAAGCTGTTCTGGGATTATGTATTATTTTATTCCTCTACTCCCAATTCTTTCTGTTCCAAGCTGTGTGACTGCACTGAATGCTGAAGAATGTAAGTCTTATTCTCTCCTTTAAGGTGCCATGACTCTTTGATTTTCTGTTTCCTTTCTCCCTTTCTACTGAAAGATTTCTGTAGTGCACTGGAGTTTTGTGTAAGACTCAACAATATTGTTTAGTTTTCCAAGATGAAAGACTGCTAGATAGAAAAGATCCTTCCCTCAATTTGTATGTTGTGCTTAGTAAAAGTTTATTTACTTTTTTATGCCTTGGAAAGGAGACAAGTACTGTGGTTAAAAAAGGTTCTCTTTCCTTTGGTTGCTGGTAAAAAAAGAAAAAACAAAAAAGATGAAACAACTGTAAGCTGAGGAGAGAAAAAAGAATATGTGAACTTGTTCCAAAATTTTAGTCCTGAATCAGTCAGCTATAAATAAATGCCTTAAATCTTCAGAGAGCTGGACTCTGTAGTCATTCGTATAACTCATAAGCATGGTTTGCTTTTGCAAGCACCAGACCTTATGTACTTTTCTGTTTCATATCCACTAATGCTTGATCACACAAAGTACTTGTACTTGTCCTTTATTCTGCAATACATTTATGAGAAATATAGCACATTAACTATAGAAGAGTGCTGTCACCTAAAAAAAAAACCAAACACTTTCTTGCCCTAGTAATTCCTGTACATACATTAACTTAAAAGAAAAAAAAAAAAGGGACATTGTTAAACATCAAGCAACCACAATGTCTTCATTACTCTTGAAAGGACAGGTTGTTCACTTAAGCCTAAATATTTTGTCACTTTCAGGTGGTGTTTAGTATGTGTGCCTAAAAACTGGTGTAGGCTTGTGTCCTACATGAATTTCCATGCACACAAAAGCAGCTGTGGGTAATACACTGCCCTTTAAAAGTCCTGGCTTTTTCAAATCAGCCCCTGGGCAAGCTGGATATCCCCAGACAGCCCATGGGGCTGGGAGCAGTCGTGGGTGCTGCTAAGACAATAGTGTCCTGAGGGGAAGGAACAGGCTGCAGAATCACATCCAGAGGGATAACTGGGGGAAAGTAGTTCTGGGTTCTCTTAGCCTTTCTCCCAGTTGGGCACTTGCACCATGGCTAGATCCTGGGGTGTTGTTTTTCAGCTTTTTGGTACCCAGCAAATAACCTGGAGGACCCACAAAGGGAAATTCCAGAACTTGTCACTGACCCGTTGCTCTGAACTGCCTCACACAGGAGGAGAAGAGGCTGAAGCATGTCTCAGATTTCCATCTATCGACATTTCCCTGATTTCTGTTACCTCTGTTTAGAACCATTGGCAAGGATCTCAGTACCAGGCCTGACAAGGGCAGGATTTTGTCACTTTAAAAGGGTTTGAGGAGAGCTTAGGTAGCTAGTTATGGTTTCAATTTGTCTTTCTAAAACTAGGCCTCTAGGGCCTGCCAAATGGCCTGGAAAAGTCTGTGTAGACCTTGTGCTGTCAGCTTGGTTTTACAGATCTCATTTCTCTCTGGCAGTTTTCAGGCTGCCCAGGGAGAAATTTGGCCAGTGGCTTGTTAGTGCAGAGGACACTTTCCAAGTGGGAACGAAGCCAAGTTACCATGAACTTTACTAATGGATGATAGAGCACGTTGGCTCTACGTTGGAGATGTTTTTCCAAAGATGAAACCCAAATCCTAAGCACACAGAAGGGAAGATGTTGCAACAGACAGTGTGAGACTGAGACATGAACGCTTGGTCAGGCCACTGGTCTGTTGGTGGCACTTCATGCACATTCACTAGCAAGACATGCATATTTTTTTGTCTTTTTTTTCTCATAGAGTTGGTTTTAGGATCTCTACAAGCCCCAAGTGGTGGCAGGACACTCAGACAGCAGTGCCTAACTTTGGAAGCTGGTGACTGACCCTGCTGGGATGGGATGAGAAGTAGCAGGCCTGGCAGTGGCTGGGTAAGGGCCTGACTCAGAGAGCTCAGAAGCCAAGTTCCCCCAGTGAGCCTGCCTGCCCCATTGGTAAGGGGAAACTCCAAAGGGAGCTTTGTGCCTGAAAGAGTGGGCAGCTTGACCTTACCTCCTTTCTGAATTCTTTTAGGCAGGTAATTTTGCTTCTTCTTTGTGATAACACACTGTACTTCCTTGACTTTCCATTGTGTTATGATAAATTTACAATGATTGTATCTGTGGTGTGTTGACCCTGGCTGGATGCCAGGTGCCCACCAAAGCTGCTTTATCACTCTGTTCCTCAGCTGGACGTGAGAGAGAAAATATAAAGAAAGACTTATGGGTTGAGGTAAGGACAGGGAGAGATCACTCAGGAATTGCTGTCATGGGCAAAACATGTCCAACTTGAGGAAATTAGTTTATTTAATTACCAATCAAAATCAGAGCAAGGTAATGAGAAATAAATCCAAATTTTAGAACACCCAACACCTTCCCCACATCTTTCCCTTCTCCTGGACTCAATTTTACTCTCAGTTTTATTTACTTCGTCCCTCTTAGGGGAGGGGAATCGTGGCTGTGCTCAGCTGATCACACGTCTCTGCTGCTCTTTCCTCCTCACACTCTTTGCCTGCTCCAGTGTGGGGTTTCTCCAATGGAAGACAGTATTCCACAAACTTTTCTGTCATGAATCCTTCCCATGTGCTGCCATTCCTCATTAACTGCTCCAGCATGGGTACTCCACAGGATTGCAGCCTCCTGTCAGAGGCCCTGCCAGTAAATCTGCTTCAGCATGGGCTCCCCAAAGGATTGCAGCCTCCTTCAGGCATTCACCTGCTCTGGTGTGGGGTCCTTCATGGGCTGCAGGTGGATCTCTACTCCACCATGGACCTCTATGGGCTTCAAGGGGGACAGCTTCCTCACCATGGGCTTCCCCTGAGACTGCAGGGCAACTCCTGGAGCAACTCCTCCCCTCCTTCTTCACTGGCATTGGTGACTGTAGAGTTGTTCCTCTCACCTATTCTCACTCCTCTCTTCATCTTCAGTTGCATGGTTTTTTACTTCTTAAATGTGTTAGGTCTCACCTTGAGTGCTGTATCCAGTTCTGGGCCCCTCAGTTTAGGAAGCTGCTGGAGTGTGTCCAAAGAAGGGCAACAAAGCTGGTGAAGGGACTGGAGCACAGGCCCTGTCAGGAGTGGCTGAGGGAGCTGGGGCTGCTCAGCCTGGAGAAGAGGAGGCTCTCAGGAGACCTTATCACTCTCTGCAACTACCTGAAAGAAGGTTGTACCACGGTGGGTATCACTCTCTTCTCTGAGGCAACCAACAGAGGACAGTAGGGGACAGTCTTAAACTGCACCAAGGGAGGTTTAGGTTAGACACTAGAAAGAATCTCTTTACTGAGAGAAGGACTGGACATTGGAGCGGGCTGCCCAGGGAGGTTGTCCCTGGAGGTGTTTAGGAAGAGACTGGATGTGGCACTCAGTGCCATGGTCCAGTAGACAAGGTGATGTTAAGTCAAAGGTTGGACTTGATGCTCTCAGAGGTCTTTTCCAACCTAGTTCATTCTGTGATTCTGTCATTCTGTTATCCCAGAGGTGCACTGCTGTTACTGATGTGCTCAGCCTCAGCCAGTGGCAGTCTGTCTCAGAACCTGACTGGCGCTGGCTCTGTTGGACATGGGGGAAACTTCTGGCATCTTCTCACAGATGTCACCCTCGTAGCCACACACTCCGCCCCCGCTACCAAAACTTTGACATTCAAACCCAGTCTAGTATTATATTTTTCTTTGATGATTAGATGAAAAATACATTGTGCACATCAGTCACTGCAGGAAAAACCTTGTGTCCTCCTCTGAGCACAAACACATGTTGTAATCTCCATGACCAGAACTCTACACATCAATGCATGAATTGTGAGAGGAATTCTGAGTTCTGAGCATCAACAGGCAAGCGAAAGTTATGCAAACTGTCACTGGAGGTGGTGTATGTTACACAGAAGCCTGCATACACAATAATTGAAATATCTGTGATAATAAAAAATAATTCAACAATTGTTGCAGTATGCTCTTAGGATATAAAAGAATGCAGATGTTTGTAATGTTGTTAAATTGACCATGCTTCCAAGATGGTGATTGTGACTCTTTGTGTAACTATTCTTCTTCCCAAAACCCCCCTGCGGTACCTTTGGAATGTCTGAGAGATAACTAGAAACTCACCTATTGGTTGTTAACCCTTTCTCGTAATTGGTTGGTTTATAACACCTCCTTACCTCCCACTGGTCACATTGTGATCCCTCCGAAAGGTATTTAAGCTGTTGCCAGATCAATAAATCTCTCTCTCTGCCTGCTTCCCTGCTGCCTGACTGACGGCCCGGTGGTCTTTCTGGGGAGCCATGAGGCGCTGCGGGGTGGGGGACTGGGGGCGGGGCACTCCCCCCCTCGGAGCAAGGGGTAAAAGGCAAAACCTCTGCTCTGGGGTTCCCCCATCCCATCCACCTCAGCGTTCGTCAAACAATGACCTAGAAGAACAAATCCCCCAAATTTTCTTAGTCTGGGATGACATGAATTTGAAGTCTGAATTAATTCACAATTCATCATTAAACTCTTCTTCTAGGGTAATGCAGAATAGACTTTGAACTCCCATTACTAAAAAAACCCCAAAACCTGGAAGACAAAACAGTAGTATATTTTTCACCTTTCTGTCTACAAATGAAATATTTGGTATATATCAGAGCCCTGCAGGTCTGTGTATTGTTTAACAAGCAAACTAAAATGCAGTTCTTTGGAAAGATGTGAACTTCCCCTTCAGCTCCATAACCACACCTTATTACTGTTATGCTGGTGTGAGAGCTATTAATGACCTACTGAATTAAGTTTCAAAAATTTTATATATTATGACTTTTTGAAGTAGTTCTGACATCTTTGCTGCTCACAAAAATCCTTAAAAGCCAGTGGGTGGAAGAGCTACCTTTCATTTGTTATATTAGATTAGTTTCAGGAGTTAAGAACAAACCCATTACAATTCACTGTCACCCTCAGTCTCATTTTTGTTCTCTGAAAAATGATAATATAGGTTTCTCTGAAAGCGCTGAACAAAGGTGGAGAAACAATTGCTACATTTGGATCATGTCCTGGACCCTTATTCCTATGTGTAACATCGTTGAGAATGAAATGGGGATATGAGCCAAAAAGGTTCAACAGGACCAAAAGAGGATATTATAGAAAGGTCTCTGAGACTTGTGCACTATATTTTAATGCAGAGATAGAGTTTTGAAAATTGCAATAACATTTACTAGGAAATTATATATGTGATATAAGAACTACTATGGTAAGTTAAACAGTACTTCTGGAAAATTATTGGTTCCAGTTACATACTCCAGGGCACTTTAAATCTCATACAGGGACATATTTATACAGACTTTTAAGGTATGTAAGAGACATTTCTCATATCTGCTTAGTCATGCTGAGAACACAAAGAAGGGTATCACGGTGTTAAGTTGATCAAGAAAACAGTGTGCCTGAAAATTAACAGTGTTTGTGATTTGCATGGTGTTCTAGATTATATTTAATCTCTGTGTACTATTTTCACGTGCGATTTTTTACATTTGAAGTCCATAATTTTATTTAAAAATAATGAACTTTTTTGAATTCAAATTAGATGGAAACCATGTGTTAACCTTGAGCCTTTTCTTCCTGAATTTTCCTGACTGTGCGTTTTTGTTGTTGTTATTGCTTTCAAGAAAGAAAATAAGGCAGTGGAAAACTCTGTATCTGCTTTAATAGCAGCTTTCAGATTTCAAAAGGGTTTGGATGGAACAATGATGGTGTGATATCAGAGGCACAGGGAAAATCTTTTTAACGTTTTCCTGCTTTAAAGAATGTCTCCATTGAGATAAAGGACCTTTTAATGGGGCAGGTGCCTGGGACATGGGAAGAAGAGTCTGTTCCCCGACTCTACTCCAGATTCCCAACTTGACCTTGGGTGCATCACTTGGAGCAGGAGCCTAGCACTTAGCTGAAGTCATCCTGTAGATAGGTATCTCAGATAAGCTAGTTATTTTGGTCTCCTGTATCATCCAGACACAGAGACAAGTATCTCTGGAGCACCATTCAGCCTCTTTTAGAACAGTTGTCTAAGAGGAATGAATCATGCTCTGGTTGTACCTGTCTTTCTTCATCGACCATAGAGATGACTAGTTCTGATTAGATTCCTCACTCTGGGGGGAGGTGAATGAAGGTGAGCTCAATCTCACCATTAGGTTTTCTGCACCTCCATTATTGTCTGTGAAACAGGTCTGTACTCCTCCCACTGGGAAACGTTCAGTAGAAGTAATGGAAAACTTCAGACAGGTCAGACCGTGTGAGCCTCTGAAAGGGCTCTGGTGGCAGAGATATCTGGTGTTCAAAAAGCAGAACAACTTTTTAAGGAGTGAAAATGTTCCTGGTGGGAGGAGCTTGCAAAGTGCATCAACTGTCTCTGGAAGAGATGTCTGTACATAAAGCATCTCGCACACGAGGAGAGAAATGTCTCAACCTTTCCATGTAGCGTCCATATTGCTGTCTTGCAGAAGACAGCTGCATTAGAAAGAGAAAATATAAGTATCTCATTAAATGGCCTTTTGAGGAGGAAAGAGACCATGTTCTGAAATGAGAGAGGAAAGAAACAACCAATGGCTCAAAAATGTTCAGTCTGTAATGGGCCAGAGGGAAAAATTTAACAAGGATTCCCATATCCAGGAGGAGTGGCAAAAGAAATTCCAGTGAGAAATGTTCATCGCTAGTAAATAAGGGGGAATTGAGGTGCTACTCTTTGCAAGTCATTAAACATTGCAATGAATTGCTGTCCTCCGGAGAGCCATTGAGCCTTCTGCACAGCATGCCAGACTCGAAACTTCCCATGAGAGTGGTCTGTGCTTACATACTTTGAGGGCTGTGTTCACAGCAGCAGATACCTCATTACTGGAGAAGACACACTTCTGTGTTAAAAGGGGCTGTGTCATAAGGAATGCTTCTGTTGCAGTCACCCATGACACGATATACTTGTCAAGTGACCCATTTCTCCTGTACACTACCACTACACTGGAGATCTGGTCATATGAAATTTCACCCTTCTCATGCAATTTATAGAAGACAGGACACAGGACATCCCTGGAACTGCTGTGAACCTTGTAATGAGGTCAATCTAAGTGTAGTAGGGGAGTCAACTCTCTTTCCTTGTAATTGGGAAACAGAAATTGCCCATGTAGAAAAGCTGGTCCGGGAGTAATTTGGAAACAAGTTTCCAAGTCTTTTGGTTCCCAGACTGTATACTCATGATGCAGAACAGATTATTGCCTCTCTTTGACTATGTTTTCTCTCCAAGCTATTTATATCAGCTACAGCGTAGAGTGTTCTGAAAAAAATAAATAAAAAAAATTATAAAAGTATCATCATGAATCTTGTTGCACAAGCTAAGACATGGATATTGAAGGATGGCTTAATGGCTCCCTGGTTCTGCTTATTGTTTTCACTAGGTTAGCAGGAATCAGATTTAAACCCTATAGTGGTAGTGCATAGTTTACCGTAGCCCCAGCTCACAGTGGAAGACAAGGCCCATGCTAGCTGTAGCAGTTGTGCAGCCACAACTGCAATAATTTTTGTCTTCATTGTTTCTAATCTGTACAGTCTCTCTCCTTTTGTAAAGTTTTACAAGGCATTGGGCACTTCAGTCGCAACAGACTCCATGCCAGCATGCAACTCGTTCACTTTATGTTCTGAACATAACATTGTCCACATGATCTTCACAGTTGTAGCTGTTTTTCTTTATTCACCGGCTGGAAAACTGAATACATTCAGCTGTAATTCACTTTTTCATTCCCAACCGTGAATACTGATACCAATTTAGAAGGCGAGTTTGCATTTTGAGACCTAATTTTTACTGTAACTTGCAGGAGGAGGGGAAAGAAATACCATTTATTTCAGGACTGGTCCTATATGAAGCTGCCTTTTGCAAGAGAATGACAGAAATGGTAGGTATGGCTGTTCTATATGGGCTTTGAAATTATCTGCAAACCTTTCAGTCCCGGGTGTAATTTGATCAAAATCCTATAATATGCATTTTGTCAGAAAAGTTTTGCCAGTGTAATTGATACTGTATTTAGCAAATGATGTCAAAGACATGATTTTTTCATGTACTCTTTCCTTTCATATTCACTTTTTTCATTTGCCTCCTTCTCTTATCCCACTGTCCCTCCTTTTCATTGACAAATTTATGTGACTGATGCCAGGGCTGACACTTGTTGCTTCTCAGTGCCACCATTGCTCATACATTTGCTTTTCTGCTACAGTGATTTTATGTGCTCCCAACATATGTTAAACTCATGTTCTTGGCATATCAGTGCCAGCAGGAGTCCGAGAAAGCAATGTTTTGAAAAAGACATTTCAAGCCACCAAGTGACCTAGATACTCTGAGTTTTAGGCAAAACCTTCAGGTCAAAAATGAATGTTACATTTTGTAAAAATGAACATTGCATTTAAAGTCTTTATAATGCAAAAAGTTTCTATTTGCCTGATTGAAGTTTTCTGGCTTTGCATCATCAGCCTATAGAGTTGATGTGTGTGTACATTTTGCTTAAAGCTGCCCTGTATTCATGCCACAGATGGAGCTCAGATCCTAGGGCTTAACAGACAGAAGTGGCATGTGATTTACCAGAGAAAGGGAAGAAGATCTTACCTCTTACCCAAAACCAGGCTCTAGGCAAAGAGTAGCCCAAACTTCATGCAGTAATAGGAAGGTAGCATAGGCAATACCATGTTCATTCTTGATATGTTCATCTCATAGTAGACTTCATGTTTATCTCTTTTTAGGGTGTTACATAACCGCATCCATGTTTATTTGGTTGGGTTTGTTTAGTTTCGTGTTTTTTCTCTGAATATTCATTAAGCACAATTCTCACAACACAGCTTTTAGTTCTACGATGGATAAATAAGCACCAACAAAGAGAAAATTCGTATGCATATACTTCAAATAAACTCTATGCAAAATTTTGTGTTTCAAATATGAAATGGACAAATAAGACACCTGTTGGGAGCATAGAGAGATGCTGTTTATTAGGAAGGCACTAGGATTACATTAAAAATACTGATCCCTCCTTGTGGATCTGAAAAGAGTCCAAGAGGTAAATAATAGTACTAACTTCATGCCAATAGGGATTTCTGAAAAAGTATCTGTTGTATAGACTATACGACCCTGCCCAAAGACAACTTAGGCCTGTCTGATAACATGAGAAAGTTTAGATACCAGGAAATAAATTTATTTCCTCTTGTAATACCAGAAGAAATTGCAAGAATTACAACAGGCACTACAAATTTCAGGACATTATCTGCGTTGGAAAGATGCTGACTCAAAGAAGGACAACACTGGGGTTTTTTCCATAATTTTAACATGAGTGTCCCCAGATGAGTTGGGTTATTTCACATACAGCTTCTTTCTCAGAAGAATTAGTTCCTAATGAGCTGAAGTGAACTGATCCTAGGAAGTCTTGGCAATCCAGAACACAGGGAAGTGCCATACGATTTTCATTATGTGTCTTGTCTCATATTCACCTTGGTGAACTGTGTTCAAACATTGAAGATAAAGTCAGTTGTAGCCTTAAGCTGCTAAAGAGTAACCAGAGCAAGCAAAGCAATCTGTGAGATTTCCAGCCATGAAGGCTTTGCAGGAAGAAATGGAAGCCCCTTTTCACTTGTGTGTCGTCCCAGAGAGGATTTAGGTTCAAACCAGTGAGCAAGTGGAGTTCCTCTGCAAAGTATGTCATGAAACAAGTAGCGGTGAATTTCTTCAGTCTGATAAACAGCAGATAGATGGACAAGACAAAGCTGCAATCTTCAAAGAAACTGGTGTTACCCAGTGTTTCATTCCCCGGACTTTTCTTCCCCATCAACACCCACCACTCCTTCTCTAAGATCTCCATTGAAGGTCTCAGATGTTGTAATTGAGAATAAAAAGAACATACATTATCTAAATGTTACCATGCCAACGAGTAGACTACATGTAACAGCAGTCAAGATACGGATTTGATTATATCAAATGTACTGAATCCTTATCTGTCCTTAAACCAACCTAGTTGTCTTCTATGATGGAGTGACTACATCAGTAGACAAGAGCAGAGTTACATATATCATTTACCTGGACTTCTGTAAAGCCTTGGGCACGGTCCCCCACAACATCCTTCTCTCTGAATTGGAGAGAGATGAATTCGATAGATCAACATTAGATGGATACAAAACTGGTTGAATGGACACATCCAGAGGGTAGTGGTCAGTGCCTAAAGAGTCCTGATGGACATTAGTGACAATATGGACTCCTCTAGGGTCAGTGTTGTTTAATATCCTCATTAATGACAAAAGGAATGAGTGCACCCTCAGCAAATTTGCGGGTGACACCAAGCTGAGTGATCCAGTTGGCACTGGATGGGATGCCATTTAGAGGGACCTGGACAAATATGAGAAGTGTACCCATAGGAATCTCATGAGGTTTAATATGACCAAGTGCAAGGTTCTGCACATGGGTCAGAGCAGCCACGGCATCAATGCAGGCTGGGGAATGAACAGATTGAGAGCAGCCCTGCCAAGAAGGACTTTAGGAGTACTGCTGGATGAGAGACTGGACATGACCCAGCTGTGTGCACTCACAGCCCAGGAAGCCAATTGTATCCTGGGCTGCATCAAAAGCAGTGTGGGCAGCAGGTACTGGCTGCTGCGCCCTGTTGAGACCCCACCTGGAGTGCCGCATCCAGCTCTGGGGTCCCCAGCAAAGGAAGGACATTGATCTGTCGGAGGAAGTCCAGAGGAGGGCTACCAAGCTGACTAGAATGATGAAGCATCTCTCCTACAAGGAAAGGCTGAGAAAATTGGGATTGTTCAACCTAGAGGAGAGAAGGCTTAGGGGTCACCTAAATGCAGCCTTCTAGTATCTGAAGGGAGCTCCAAGGAAGATGGAGAGAGACTTTTCACAAGAATATGTAGTGACAGAAAAGGGGGGATAGATTCAAACTAAAAGTGAATAGGTTTGCATTAGGAAAAAATTCATTACTGTGAGGGTGGTGAGTCACTGGAACAGGTTGCACAGAAAAGCTGTGTATGCCCCATATCAGGGAGTGTTCAAGGCCAGGCTGGATGGGGCTCTGAGCAACCTGGTCTAGTGAAAGGTGTCCCTGCCCATTGCAGAGTGTAGGAATGAGATGATCTTTACCGTCTCTTTCAACCCAAGGCATTCTATGACTGTGATTCTATGACTCTATGACTAAGCTAACCTAGACCTACCTCATTACATGGACATACAGCAGTCATCTCACTAAGCTAAGCAGAAGGTGTAAACCAGAGAGAGCCTGACAAGAGCAGGAAGGGCATTCTCTGGGCTAAGCATCCCTCCCAGCAAAACTACAGAACAGCACGAACTGGCAGAAAGACAAGGAGGTGAGTGTGTCAATGATGGATGGAAGAGTGACATGGTTTCCTGGAAATATTGAGCATATCTGTTACTTTGGGATTGTTACAAGTTGCCAATGTTTGTTTTTCTCTTTAAACATGCATGGAGAAAGACATATAGATAAGCAAACACACAAGCTGACTGAATAATCATGATTATTACAGTTTCCTATTTCTGCATACAAGTAAGATTTCTTCTGCTTTGGAAGCACTTGAAAAGATCCAATAAGGTCAGAAAAGATTTCTGTGCCAAAACAGGCAGTATTTTGCCACATATTGAGATGCTTTTAATAGAATCGTAGAATCACAGAATATGCTTAGCTGGAAGGGACCCTTTAGGATCATCATGTCCAGCTCTTGGTCCTGTTCAGGACACCCCAAGAATCCCAGCATATGCCTGACAGCATTGTCCAAACACTTCTGGGACTCTGTCGGGCTTGGTGTTGACACCTCCCTGACAAGCCTGTTCCAGTGCCCAGCCACCCCCTGGGTGCAGAACCTGTTCCTAATATCCAGCCTAAACCTCCTCTTGACATGACTTCAGGCCATTCCCTTGGGACTTGTCACTGGTCACCAAAGAGGAGAGATCTGTGCCTGTCCTTCTTCTTCCCCTCACAAAGAACTTGTAGACTGCAATGAGGTCTTCCCTCACTCTCCTCTTCTCCAGGCTAAACATAGCAAGTGACCTCAGCAGCTCCTCATATGGCTTCCCCTACAGTCCCTTCACCATCTTCATTTCCCTCCTTTGGACAATCTCTAAAAGCTTAGTATCTTTCTTACGTTGTGGCACCCCAACCTGCCCCAGTATTCCAGGTGAGGCTACCCCAGGTCAGAGCAGAGTGGGACAATCCCCTCCCTCAGCTGGCTGGTGATGTTTTGCCTGATGCCTGATGCCCTCCCAGACACTGTTGGCCCTCCTGGCTGCCAGGGCACTGCTCATGTCAAACAGAGCCCCCAGGTCCCTTTCAGTGGCACTTCTTTCCAGCATCTCATTCTCCAGTCTATACACACAACCAGGGTTGCCCCATCTTAGGCGCAGAATCCAGCACTTGCCTTTCTTAAACTTCATAGAATTGATGAATTCTTTTCCACTCCAGGGGGAAGCTATTCTTTAAATGGCACTACTATACACATAGAGACACTGAGGGATTGGAATGTGTCTCAGGAGGTAATTTAGTCCTTTCCCCCAGCCCAGTAGGCCAAAGCAACTACACTTGCATAATTTCTGGCAGATGCTTGTCTAACCTGTTGTTGGAAAGTTCTTGCAGATGGGACCCTATGACCTTCTTAGTCAATACTTCTCTCTTCTTACAGGCAAGTAAAAAGAAGGTACCATTCTCAACCTAAACCACTTTTCCTGAAGTTTAAGCTTTCAGTCGCTGTATTCTTTCTGATGGATCTAGAGAATGGTTTATTAGGACTCCTGTGCAGTAGTCTTTTATAGAGTAGTTGGAGACAGTGATCTTGTATTCTCTGCACCCTAAAGTGTTTGAGTTTTTGATACAATATTTGTTCTTAGTGGTGATCTCCTTTCATATGTTACATCATAGGCAATTTAAAAAAGGCTGCTCACAAAAAGTATAAAACATGTGCAGTGGGAAATCTATGAAGCATCTGTACCAGCAGATGTTCTTAAAAAGGTTTTTCCCCTGCTACCTACCTGTGTAGAGGTTGACCTGGAATTTCCTTAAGAAACACTTGGCCATGAGAAGGTGGGGCTTGGCTCTTGCTTTAGCAGTAGAGGATTCCTGAAAGACCAGTTCTCTGACTCAACGAGTCAGATGATAATTACATTGCTGCTCAGGCTAATAATGTGTATATATGTGAAGAGTTCTGTTCATTATCAAAAGACATAATCATGACATTTATTATTACCTGGTTATTACGAAATATAAGACCTTTTATGGGAACTCTGGGGTCAATGGAGTGTGTTAGACCTTTTAAAAAAACAATAGAAATATTCAGCACAAAGAGATTTTTTTTGTAGTTTTTAATAGAGCTGTCTGCTCCTTAAGTGCAGCCAGAAGAGTGGGGGCAAGGTCTCTTCATACCGTAAAATAAAGTGTTGAGGAGCCCTATAAGTATCCATGTTATCCTTTGTCTTGGAATCTGAGCCAGATTCTACAAAAGAAAAAGACACCCTTAAAAAAGTTACCTTTTAAGTAAAAAAGTTACTTTTTTAAGTAAAAAAGTTACTTTTTAATTTAAAAAGTTGCATTATTAAATGCAACTGGGAAATAGAGATGTCATGTAAACAGCAATAAAGCTGAGCTGGGAAATGAGCTAAAAAAAATCTACTCTAACTGGAAACATAAATCAAGTGCAATATAACAAAGGCTCTCTGCAAGAATTTGTTTATGGCTGAAGGCTCCAGAGAGCCAAAGCCAGTGTGTGGTTGATTCAGGGATACTCCACAGAATTTTGTCAGACTGTTTCAGTACCTTGCTTGGAAACTGGCTCTGAAACACACATACTTGAATCTTTCCATTTGGGGGGAAGGATAACAACAGGGAAGTAGGTCAGCATTTATAAAGGAAGCACAGGGGAAATAAAAAAAAAAAGCTTAATTTCTTCTGAGTTTAAGAAAATAAAATGCTGACAGCAAAGTCCACGGTAGAACTAAAATGTAGTAGAGCTGTAGGGCTGTTAACCCAACAAAAAAAAAATAGTCTCAGCACTTGAGTCGTCTTCCCTCCCTACTCATGCACCACCGATCTCTATTCCTACTTTTCTTATGTCCTTGAAAGTTTGATCCTCTTAGTGGTCTGCAGTTCTGACTATTCAGACTGTTTGTAATCTTTTGTAATTTTGAGCTAGGCTGCATAAAACTTACCCATAACAGTAGAGGAATGACCCTCCAGGCCTTCTGCAGAACTCAGCTGCAGCAGGGCTGCTATCCAGCTATCCCCTTTTGGCTACGGTGGTGCTTTTTAGATGTTGCGGGACTTGTCAAAACTGCTCAAACTCTTTGAAGAAAGAGTAAAAAGTCTATTTCTTTACTGACCTGCCAGATAACGAGTGACCTCAAAGTATGCAGCTGCTGACAAGAATGACATTCTTACATTTGTATGAAGAACACGGAGTCTGGTACAAGTGTTCCCTTCAGCATTTTCCCCTTGGAACTAACAACATAGTCATTGCTGTTTACTTCTGCCGTCTTAAAAGGACGTTACTAGTGCAGGGGACAGTAGGAGACTGCCCCATCATGGTAAAGCAATCTCAAACAGAGAAGCAGTGGGAGAGGTGGGACCTTTAAAGAATAACCATTGGTGGGGGAAAAAAACACACAGAAAAATACATTGAATACATTTGAAAGTGGAAATATCTCACTTTGCTTCTGTGGCAACCATGCCTGTGTAAATTGCTGACATGTACAGAGCAGCAAGTGACAAGCTGTATTTATTGGTGGCTTGAAATAATCATCGTGGTAAAAGAGGACATAAATTTCTCAGTGAAAATGAAAAAAACTGAACAGATTAAGTAATGATTTTGTCCTGGTTGAACTAGAGCACCTAGTCAGATGCTGCCCAATGACATGAATCCATATCTGCACAGAGAGGCATGCACTGATGTAGCCACAACAGCGCTTTGCCAATTCAATTCAGTTTCTTCAGCTGCAGTTGCTGCTGTTTTCTGCCCCTCCCATCCTTTGCTGCAGTCAAAGCACAGGTTGGGAATTAAAGGCAAAGCTTTTTATGTCTCTGAATTGTCTTGTGTTTCTCTATACGTTTACAATAAAGGAGGATGAAACCCAGCCCGCAGGAGGAGAGGCTAAACCAATGACCATTGAAATTCTCATGGCAAAATCAATATGTCTGTGACAATGACTTGTGAAGTTCACAATTTTCTATTCATTAGCTCATTTCTAGTGAATTAATCTTATATTTGTGGAAAGAGACTTTCTCCAGGTCACTCTGCAGTTGAGGGAAGAGAAGGCATCACAGTCTTCACTACTTGTGGGTTTATTTTCTCCTCCTAATAATAGAACATCTCTCCTTTGCCTCTGCAGCACCTAGAGACATCTTTTAAAGAACAGATATGCTATTTCTCCAGGCAGTGTATTGTCTCATAAGCATACCCTGCACATTTTGTAAATTTCAGCTGAAAATGCTTTTTTAATATCTTAGCATTGCAGTACTTTTTATATAAAAACTTTAAACATATAAAAACTTAAAATTACATAATTTCTTGTGATTAAATGTATGGGATACAGGGAAATAAAGAGCTTTAAAATGAAGTGATCATTTGGACCCAATGAGAGGGTGCATTATGGGAGATCTCTGGTGGTTTGGTTGATACAGAGGGTGCCCTGTCCTCTCTCCACCAAGCAGGACATGGTGACTTAAAGGATAAGGGAAAATGGTGACAAGTTCCTACCCAGGGCAGCAGACACATCTTTTTGGGTACCACACCTTCCAAGGTGCCCTTACATAGTATGTAGGAGGCTCTGTAAGTGGAAATGAACAGTGTCAGGGCTGAATGTTCATTTGAGTTGGAGGTGTCACCGAGGTTAAGTCAGCCTATGCCCTGAGTGAAAACCATTTCTGCAAATTAAAAGAGATGGGTCATTGTCACAGGGGACTGTCTTCTGAAGGGAACAGAAAGCCCTACACACAGACAGGACTCACTTCTTAGGGGCATCTGCTGCTTCCGTAGAGCTCAGGGGATGCTATGACCAGAAGCACAGAGAAGAAATACAGAGATTGTGGACCTTCTGTGTGACTTTGGATTGATTTGCATTAAATCATTAAAAAGCACAAAATACAAAAAGTAATGGAAACAAAAACTGACCCTAAAAATTCCATATATAAACTAAGCACCTGGGACTGTTTCAATTTCAGCTCATGGGAATTGATTAAAGTCTGAGTGTGCAGGGCTTTCACCACTCACGCAATTGCAGATCTTTTACCCCTCTTCAAAACTTCATGTCAGACAAACTCTCCAGGATGGTTTCCATTCTGTCAGAGTGACAGACCCTTGGAAACTCCGTCACTTGTCACCAATAGACTGGCACATCCTTATATCTGCCTCTCCTCTTCCCAGGGCTTTCAAAGCTACAGTCTTGAAAAAAGGATTAAAAATTATTATTTCATGACAATTTGTGGTTTTCTGTCCTAACTGCATTTAAATAGCATAACTTTTTCATCAGGGAAAAAAATTACTGTGTTTTGCTGTCTTTTTGTAATTAGACCCTTCTGCATTTTTGTTTGGTCTTTTTCTCTCCTCATTCTGATATACTTACAATGAGGAATAGACTCCTTCCTCATTAACTTCACAATGTTTTCAAACGTGATTGTGGGTTTTTTTTAATGGTACTAAATTTGTTCCTTTATATATTTTTGAAAAGAAAAAAAGAGGAATTTTAAAATAATTTGTAACAAATATTGAATAATCTTACAACTATTCTGTGAATATGCCAGCAAAACAGCTGTTTTGAATCAGTCCACAGTTCCATTTAGTCCCCTGCTTTGTTGACGAGTATTGGATGCTTATAAAAGTATAAAGAATGGAGTACCTGTCTCTGTATCGCAGGCCTCCTGAGACAGAGGTTTTTATTGGATATTTCCTTTGTCTAACACTTTTTCACTCTTTTTATGCTTTTTGGCAGATTATCCTCTGACAATGCATTTCAGGGTTTGACTTCTTGCTGGCTTTAAGGGGATTTGCTATCGAGTTTCTGTTCTTCCTTTGTGTTGCTCAGTACTTATGCTGTAAGCTACAACAAATTAGGAGATCCCTATTCTTCTCTGGTATTTCAGAGGTCTCTGCCACACCACCTCTGTGCTGCTTCTTTTCCAGGGTGGAGACCCCTTAATTTAAACTCTCTTCATGTGCAAACCGCTCCTCAACTCTCACCACCTCATCTCTTTTCCTCTGTACTGACTCCAAGGTGCAAATGACAACACCACAACCCTTCCCCCACCCCACACCCCTCCCATATGTACTGCTGCATCCCCTGCTGCAGCTGAAATAATTCATTGGGTGCAAACACACGAGTAGTGAGGCTGAGCTAGGTGATGTCCCAGGAGGATAGGCTGCACCTTTGTGCCCAGCCTGTCCCAGTCCAAATAAAGCTCCTTCCCAGAAGGGCATGGGGGGCTGGATGCACATATGGCTCTGAGTAGGCAGGACAGCTGTTTTCTGGAAAGGGTTGTTGCTGAGGCATATGCTCTTTTGATGTCCTTCCTCTCTTTGTGGGTCCAAGGCACAGCAGCACCACATCTGTGCTGCAGAAGCCCAGCAGCTTTGTGATGTGTCGTGGCACCTACAGCTGTGGGGAGCTGTAGGCACCAGGGCAGGATGGGGTCAGCAGGACCCCCATAGGGCAGGGCACATTTCACTCCTGCTGAAGCGCCTGCTTCCAGTCCCTGGTGGCAAGAGACCCAGGGTCCTTGCACACCCCTACTGCCAAGAGCATGGACCCCATGATTTTCTGGAAATCCTCCAGACCGACAGACAGCAACAGGAGCCCTGTTTGCTCCCCACAGCAACCCAGCCAGTCCCTTAGAAGTAACAGAAAAAAGCAAAGTCCTGGCATAGGCTAGCTCGATCCACAAGGAGTTTTCCTTTCTCCGTTTTCATGACCTCTCTTGGGTACAACAGAATAGAGGAAATAGAGCCTTTCAGAGCTGAAACATAGAATGTTCTGAAATGTTTTTAAAATAAACCATATAAGTTTGCCTTATGTGTGTGTAATTTTCAAACTGTTCACTGATCTCCAAGCTACAAAGCACTGAGATATGCAAACAGTGCATCTGTGGTCTCCTGTCTGGCTCTGTAGGCACCAATATGAAAGCACCTATAGTTACCTAATGAATTACAGCATTTAAGTGTTGCTGGAAGATGCAAAAAAAGATGGAGTCTAAGAAGAAAAAAAAATTGTACAAAAAATATACTGATAATGACACAGATTACTTGCCAGTTCCCTTTTTTTTTAACTCACAGTGTGATGTAGTAACCATACATTTAAAAGTTTTTAAGATTTTTCTTAAAAGGAGCAAAAATGTATATTTAGCAAAGCACCATCTACAAAATAAGATATTAAAAGCAATTGATAACTGAGGATCAAGATCCATATTCTATCTAAAACAGCACTTTCATTATTATTCGTAAGATATTGCATGAGAATCAAGCTGGTATGACAACAACAGCAGGTCAAGTGGATTGACGTTTTCACTGAGAATGAGAGAGAGAGAGAGAGAGAGGGAGAGACAGAAAGAGAGAGCTCCTACTGAATAGCCAGGAAGTGTCCTTTGTAGTTCTAAACTCAAACACATTTATGAGCTGAAAGTGTGTTTCAGATTGTATTACAAAGTGGGATTCCATATGGCAACTGAAGTCCAGAGCTGGGATGACTCAGGAAATCGAGATGAAAAGATCAGCACAGTTTATTGAACAGGACTGACAATTCCTGAACCACCCTTACCTTCATGGTTTGAACGGGTAGACTTACGAACTAGCAGAGTTTGAGACACCTTTTGCAGTAACTAGAAATCATGACTACATTTTCAAATACTGGCTTTCTAGTAAAAAAGAATATACAACAGTCGAGTGCCTGTTGAGATGTTTTTGTAAGTGTGATTTTATACAGGGAATATGCAATAGGACATCTAATTGATTTACAGTTGTAAAATGTCTCTGTAAAAAGAAGGTAGTAAAAAAGGCCAGAAAATAGACATGAAACAAATATTTTTATGTGACTTGGGAGTTTGGTAGTAACTTTTTGAATAGTTTTTTTAGGTGATAAAGCAGCAAACTTATCTGTTCCACATATATGAAAAATAGGTAAACACAGCACTGACCAAACTGGAAATTACTTGTATTTACTTCTGTCTATATTTCTACTTTGACAGTTGTTTACCTGCCTTTGTTTGCCAAAGCAAAAACTCTCTTCTGTGCAAACTGGCTGCAGTAATGGCACCTGGAGTAAGTTCTGTATCCCTCCAAAAGTCCTCTGTAGTGGGCTCTGGAGTGGGATTTCAGCCCTAGAAGAGTCAGCCATGCAGCTTGAGTGGAGAGTCCCACCTGGCTCAGGTGAAGGGAAACTCTTCTCAGAGCTGACCCCCTCTGCCCACAGCAGCATCCCATCCAGTGCTGCCTGACAGACATCGGTGACTGCCTTGAACCTGGCTACTGGTGAATGAGAAGATATCTACTTTATTTTGGGGTATTGAGTAGGAAAAACATGGTGCTTCTAGATCTGGTCATTCTTGTAAATTTCTCTATTTGTAGTAATTTGGAATAAATTAATTTATTTCAGAACCTGAAGAATATAATACGAGGGATCTTTGTTTTGCCAAACAAGCTCTGATGTCTACCTCTTTTTGTCACAGCTGTCTCTGGGCACAAAAGGTCCTCCCCAGGTTTCTCTGTGAGATTAAAAGGTAATCAGCCTTTACAAATATGTTTAAGTGTATCCAGGAAGAGATGTCAGACTACCAACCAAACTGCAAACAAAGGTGGGCCTATGGAAGGTGTGTTGGACAGCAGGGCTATTCACTGCTGTCCTCAGATTGCTAGTGAGCCACGGCAAGGATCAGTCTGATCTTGAGTGAGATCTTTAGGTAGTTCTGCAGCATGACTACAGGCCGCATCACCTTCTCTATGCAGTGTCAAGGACAAAAACAGCTCTCTGGAAGAGACCTATCCTGAGCTGTGCTGGCTTTTTCCTTTGCTCAGTGCAGGCACAGCATGCCCTCCAGGGCACTGGAGGCAAGGCTGTGCAAGGCTGTTAACTAAGGCATGGCAAGCTGTGCCTGGGGCCATGTTGGGCAATACTGTATGCTGTTCCAGGCATGGTGCAGACAGCACACCTCAGCCCTGGGATGAGGTGGAAGCTCTCCTAGCCTCGCAAGAGCCTCAGTGGCAGAGGGTGGCCAGTCCACTGTCGTCCCACTCCCATGTCAAACTTGCCAATTTTCTGTGCCACATGGGAATGGAGAAGGGGAGGTGGCTGAGCTCCGTGGGTAGAGGCATAAGCGCAGTAGGCAGGCTTTGAAGGATCAGCAGAAAATGCTTCAGCAAGCAAAAGAAAGTCATGTACAGATCAGCAGAGCAAATGAAGAAATGAAGGAGCACTGACATAAAGACTTATGCCCTCTCAACAAGCCAAGAGATGAATGCAGAGGGGGAGCCAGAGTGAAACTTTGAGAGCCTGCAGGGTGCCTGAACCAAAGCAAAGCAGAGGAAAAGGAGCTCTGGGGAAGCCACCAGCCCATCTGGACCAGGGTCAAGCCCCCAGTACAAACCTCAGGGAGTAAAGAGTGAGATCTTTTTGTGAGTTTCTTTAAACTTTGGCTGTAGTATGTCAAAAAATCAGAATGAGTGACCCCTTGGTAAAGGGAGGGGTGGTTGACTGACAGTTGAAAACCCATCTGTGTCTGTTCCATCTTGTGTGAATCCATAACGCTCTCCAGAAAATCCCACTGGCAAGATAATTTGAATGACATGGATGTGCGAAGATGAGTGCTTGTTTTCTGTTTCACCATGAGTAATCCAGATGGGGACAGTAATATCTTAAGCTTCAGGAGAGTTTTAAGATATCTATATTTTTACAGTGTGTACAAAAACTTGTTGCCCCTTGACTTTTTAACCTTAAAACTAATCTTTAGGATTCAGCAGAATACGTCTCCATATGTTCGTAATGTTTCTGATGCCAAAACACATAAAAAATTAATAGACTGTCACAAAAGAGTGGAAAAACGGAAGAAAAGAAAATGTGCTTTGCTTTTTCTCATTTTCACAGTTGCTTTATTGCATATTACATTTGGCATTTTAGGTGGAGATTTTGATATCTGAAACCCATTCTTCATTCTTTGTTCAGTTCCACAAGTTTTATGCATATCCTCGGCTTTGAGTTCTCTTCCGAGGAAGCTCTGATCAGGACATTTCCTTGTGATCTTACTTTTGTACTACTCATCCTGGACACAGCCCTAGGCATGCAAACCATCATAGAAATGTGGGGCTGGTGGAAGAGAATGACAGAAGTCCTCAGTCCACGAAGGACTGAGCTGCAGTTACTGCTTTGCGCAAGCCTTTTCCTCCTCCCTTGATATGGTGTTTACATGAACAAGAAGGTCAGGAAAAATCAAGGGAAGGAAGCAGCAATATGGAAGAAGCAGACTCTAAAGAAGCAGAGCTTTTGGTAGAGTTAGGAAGCCCAGACATACATCTGAAACCTTCAGCATGCCAAAAGCTACCTTCCTAGCTACAGCTGTATGAGTGCCCCTGTGAGTGTACAATGTCTGGGAACCACAGAGGGTCATTCTCAGTTTTCCATTTGGACTAGCCTGCTGAATGCTTCCCAGATCCTTTCCAGCTCCACATTCCTGCCTGGGCGTGGGGGACACACTCTCACATCATCTTTGGGAAGGGGAGAAAGACGTGAGGGGAACATGGTCTCAAGTTTGGCATTGTCCCTTTGCATGCATAGGTGGAGAAGGGTATAATTTCAATGTGCTGCTCTTTTCACACAATTTTTGTATATCCTTTTTTCTGTCTTGTTTCCTGGATGAAATAGGTCCAGATCTTCAGCTAAAGTGGATGAAAAGCCATCAAAATGCCTATATGTATGACTAGGCTCTTAATTACCACCTTCTCCTTCTGTGTTTCCCCAAGATACACAAATTCACACTGCATGGGAAACTACCACTGGGAAACCTGGCCATCACTGCTGTGGTTTTTGTTTAACTGCAGCTTGATCTGGAGCCTACAATTACAGTGTTTTTATGTATCAATATGTAGAGATTATTACATAATAACAGTATAACAATGTGTAGGCAAAGCAGTAATAGAGAAAAGATCGTATGGAGTGGTGAGAAGTCCATGTGGTGGGGCTGTGGTGTTTGAGCAGACAAAGACCTGGACAATATATGGTCCCCTTCACCTGTTGCAAGTGCCTTCTCCTGCTCAGCACAGCTGCAAAGCCACTGCTGGGACTTGGTAGTGCTGAGGATCTCGATGCAGACTGAGTCAATGGCAGGTGAGTTCAAAAAAATATCACAGTGGTGGTGAAAGGGATATGTTTGCATCCTCAGAGAGCACTGATGCCATGCTGAACCCCCCATCCTATGGCTGGAGGGTGGTAGTTCAGCCAGAGTGGGCAAAAAGGGTATGGTGCTGGAGGCTGATGGGCACTGGTATGCTCCAGGAGGTGCTTTTGAACTCCTAAAGTCGGAGAAGTTTGCATCAGTAAATGTCCTTTCTAGGTTTTGCTCCAAGGGATTTCTCCACAAATCAAGATCAGAGGTTGCTAATTCATCGTCACTTGTCTAAGATTCAATTAGATGAATTTATTGCTCACAGTCTGTGAAGCAGATACCATCTGAAAAACTGAATTTTTACCATTTTTTTTTTAATAAGGGCAGAAATAGCTCCTAGACTTTTAAATTTTTTTTTTATTTCATTTATTTTATTTTGTTGTATATAATTTAATCTTATTTATTTTGCTTTTTGCCTATGTATAGTGTTACTCTTTACTGAATAGATAGATCCAAGAAGGATCTTGGCTGGCTTTCCACTTTCGTTGCAATTTTCCTTTTAGCAAACAGACAGGTCTCAGCAGGAAGCTGTGACCATTGTAATCACTGTTGCAGATGAAAGGGTGTCCCCAAAAAGGAATTAAAGAGAAAATTCCTGTCACGGCAAACATTAGCGCAGGA
Organism: Myiozetetes cayanensis; assembly: GCF_022539395.1. Lineage (NCBI taxonomy): Eukaryota > Metazoa > Chordata > Aves > Passeriformes > Tyrannidae > Myiozetetes > Myiozetetes cayanensis. The sequence goes on from NW_026087631.1 coordinate 49,471,753, forward strand.
AGTCTGGACAGCTGAGGTGGTGGAGTATTTTGAAACCAGATTAGGAAAGAGGTGCAGCTTTTGACAATGATGCCCAGGTGTGTGAGTAATTATGGGGAGGAAGGACTAGCTGGAGGTTGATGGTCACACACAGTCCTCACAGAGGTTCTTCTCACTTCATCCGGTCAATGAGGACATCTCTTGTGTCAAGACTGGGTTTGGTTCAGCAGTTAAAAATTCAGTTAAAACACCTCAGGAAGGTCTTTCTTAACACAGTGTTTTCCAGCGTCTTTCTGGACATCAGAAACTCTCTCCTCAGCTTTACTTTCCCCTATCCCTATGAAAGAAATAGAAAACCCCAAAGTCATCGCAATGCAAACCTAATCTCCCCTGACAAGCCACGTCTGTCGTGCTGTTTGAAAATGTCTATTATCATTTGCATGAAGTCTATACATTAATCCACTTACTCAGATCTTTAACCTGTCAGTGTTTAATGGTATTCTCCCAGTTGGCATCAAGGCTATTAGTTGAAATTTTTCATATCACAAACACCTTAAGTGTGATCTTTTAGAAAGGAAGGGACATAGACATAAGCAGATACCTTAGCCTGAATTTGTAACCAGCAGGTAAAGTATTTCCATAGAAATTATACCCTTTCCCTATATCTTGCAAGGTAGCACAAAATATACATTGCTCCCATATTTGAACAAGACAGGCATCCAAATCTCCATCCAAAACCAGGTCAAAGGTGAATCTCACAAATCTAAATCCAAATCCGGATTTGCACAGCTCTAAATTTAATTCACTATACCAGTAAATGCTCTCAAGGGCTCAGACATCTTGAATGCACTGCTGTAGATTTGAACTCGAGGGCACCAGACTGCTTTTCCCACACAGTTCTTCAGCAACAGCAACAGTAAATCTTGAATTTGTGATGAAGTTGTGCATCTTGGTAATTTTTTTAACCATGAAGTTACTCTTTTTGAGGGAGAGGTTTTGCCATGATGGTGATCAGAATAGAGGGATTCACATGTATCTGGCTATGTAATAGTCTATACAATTGATATAAAGGTGGTATAGAGATTTCAGTAAAAGCCATCACAATCAGGGATCTGTAGCAATTACATTTCACTGAACCCTGTCTTCCTCTGCCCAGGTACAAAGGCAACAGGATACAAGTAGGATGATTGCAGCTGCAGACAGAAGTGTGATGCAGAGAGGAGGAACTTAGCATGCATTTTTTGCATGAGAAAAATGGGAAAAAGATCATATATGAAAACTCTGGACTGCTCAACAAGCAGAAAGTCCAGAGCTCAGACTGCAGACTATCGCTACATGGAGCGGTTGCAAAGGAATTACAGCCTTCTTCTCACAGAAACATCACCTTAGTTTTTCCATCAAGTGCTGTATTCAGTAGGGATGGCCAAAATCATATCTTCTTAGACATGAGAGGTTTTATAACTCATCTGGACAAGAAGTCAAATTATCGAACTCCTTAATGGAATTGGAAGTGCCAAAAGAACAGAATATTTTGTTCAAACTTTTGAACTAAATAAAATGATCCAGAATATCTGAGACAAAACACTCTTGCTTTCTTTTTAAATTTCTTTCAATCTGTGATCTCAAGTGATAGAGCTTTGAGTCCTTCACATGATTACGCATGGTCCTTCCTGAAGGCTGAAAATGATCTTAGCACAAGCCTGGCCATAGAAGAAAGACAGTGCAAGGTGCACTTTGGGCCTAGCCATCACTTCACTCCTCAGTCATCCCAAAGAGGGGAAAAGCACTCCGAAGACTACACTTCCCTCACACCAGCTCTAGCAGCTTCAGGACAGAAGAGATACAGCTTTGACTTTGGCCTTTGCTAGCATTTTGCAATGATGGTTGCTCATGAAGTTGGATTTACATATAATTACTATTACATATAATAAAGATTGGTGCTCAGAAAAACCTACTGCATGAGAGCTTTAGATGTCAAGTATTCCCTTCTCATGAAATATTAAAGTTACCAAGACATTGCTGCTTAGGTGGAAGCAGTTGCATTATCCCTTCACAAGGCATAAAATTATTTTATCAGTCTCAAGCAGAGAGGTCCTATTTTGACATATTTACTTCCAACCAGGGAACATGCAAGGAAAGCTTCATGAGAAATCTACCCCTTTTCTTCTCTTGGTGGGCAGGACAGGTGACTGTCCCCAAAAGTGGTTTTGAATGCAGAAAAAAAAATATATTTGTTGTGAAAATCAGATACTCTGTGTCCACGATCTCGGAAATACAGAATACGTGTCATGCTGCTAAAGTCTTTATAAAACTGGAGTGAAAAAAGATAGAAATTTGGTAAGAATAAGTCTAGGAAAAATGTATAAAACTAATTTCTGTATGGCCTGTATCTGACTATGACTGCTCTTCTCATAGATATCGAACCAACCTTTCACAGGGATGTACAGATTGTGAGAAAATCTGGCATGTTCATTTTGTGTTGCTAGAAGATAATGCACTGTATGAGTCATGGGAGAGTAGATAATAAACACAGTGGATTTTCCTAGTATTAATGGTCAACAACTTAATGATACTGCAGCTTATAGTTGAGAACACTGCCATTTTATCATGCAAGAAGCTTATTTGAAGTCCTGTCCCTCTAAGTGTATTTTCTTAATAATTTTCAATTACATGTTTTTGATAACTGCTTAATTCCATTATTCTTCAGTGAAGTGTTTGTAATTTTCTTTTCTTCTTATCTTGAAAGGACCAAGGCAATTTGCAACTGTCTTTTGGTTTTTGGAAACAGTATTACTGTCTACAGAAAAAATTAGTTGTAATTACATCTTTGCTGTAACATGCTGAGTTTTCGTTCTTTTGTTCACTTCAGATTTCACCCTCATATGTTGATTTTGTTGCTCCCAGACTTCAGAAGAGCTAAATTTCTTTAGATATCTTTATTAGATGAAGTATTTGAATCCAAACTGTAAGATGGAGGAAACAGAGAGAAAGTAAAAGATGCAATAAATGCCACCAAAGGGCAAATGAACAGCCTTGAGAGACTCAAAGTACTGCGGTTTCTGTGTTTAGATGAGGAACTTCATGTCCTGTAGTTTGTAAACTGTGCGGATTTTTTATCTGCAATCCAAAGGGTAAATAGATAAATGATGACAGGCTCTGAAATTTGGAATAATGGAAATTAACTGGTCTACAGAACCTCTTTAAGGAGAAGATGATAACTTTCAGAGGATTTCTTGGGCACTCTCTATTAATTAACGCAACAATATCATGGGGCTCCTGCACACACACTTCTTGTCCTAAGAGAATTTTATAAAAATCCTTGTTTGAGAGTACAAAACTGACTTCACCTCTGCAGCTGCTGGGCAGAGATAGCTGTTGCAACTTGTGGCAATGTTTTCAAGCGTTCTTATTCTGAAGAAAAGCTTATTGTTCTTGATCATTGATTTGACGTTATTTGAATCACCTTCTAAGGCTATGCAAAAGAAAGCACAGTACAAATTACTGTACAGTTGCACAGTACAATAAGTAGATGCGCAGTTCACCAAAGGATAATTTTAATCTAACAATTGGGATTGTTATTTTAAAACCTATATACCCACATGCAATTGGACTTATTCTTGACAGCAAGAATTTACATATCTTCAGTTCTACCTGAAGGACTCTTTACAGATTTCATACAGAAAACAGAAGTGACAGCTATTATGTTACTTTTAATAGAAATAATCTCAAAATTCATGAGCTACTCTCTTCATAATTATTTATTATGAAATTGCAATTTTAATGTGATTAGATGTTAAATAGTAATGTTCTAAAATACCCTACTTGACTAAGGAAAAATTCAGTTTTATGCAAACATCAAGTTCAAAAAGTTGCATTTGTAGTTTCATTTTTAAAGAATGCAACTATAATATTACTCAAAATTTCTAGCATTTTATCTATCTTCTGTTTCTCTAAACACACAGAAATTAGACTTCGAGGGTGAGATTTTGGGCTGTGAAGAAGACCCAGCCTGCTTTGGAAGATGATCATAATTTCATTAAAGTTTATTCTCCTTAAGTCCACTTTCTTAGGTATAGCTGTTGCTAATAAATAGTGTAAAACAATCTAGGCCTCAAGTAGAGCTCTTGTCACTGTTAATGACCTCTACCATATTTATTGGGTTTTTACTGTTACAGATCCCAAAAGCTCTGTTCAACTGGCAGTTTGGCTCTGGAAAAGTGACACACTAGGCCCCAAGCAGCTATTCCTCCAGATGGAGGACGTAAAGTTCCTTATCAAGATCTGAAAAGTTAATAGGGAGTATGTAAATCACAAACAAGAGAAATATTCCAAACCAGAAGCGTATATTGTATACAAAAAAGGACAACCTCTTTTTTCAAAGTTAAATTTTATGATACCTGAATGAATCTCAGTTTGCTCAAAGCATCACCATTACTGGCAATCACACCTTTGTAGACATACGTGGAAAAATGTCACACATATCCTACATTATTTATCTCGGAGTAAAAACACGGAGGAACAAGAGGAAAAAGCTGCTTGGGACTTTTCAGAGTCTTTCAAATAGTGTAAGAGGAGAGACAGGAAAAATAATAAATAAATACAGACATTTGGAGGCAAATGGCTATCTCAGGAATGTTTATAGAACAAGGATAATGCAGGCCCTCAAGTGTAATGGTGTGACAGATCCTAGCTGGAGAGAAAGCACACTCTGAACACTGAATACAAGGGAAGAACAGCTCCAAGGGAAAAAAAAAGTATGTGTGGTTTGAGTTTAAAACCATAGCTCATTTACATTAAGAGATCAGTCAGTGGGAAATCCATGCTGCAGTGTTAACCCATCAGTGAAAAACCTAATTGAACACAGAGCAAACGAGAGCTTGGGTGGTCTCTTTCCTCTTTTATCTGCACACCAAAGCTCAGAGGAGCTCCAAGATCCACCTCTGTGCAAATAAAGTGCCTTCAGAAAGTGCAGCCATCCAACTGAGCCCAAGGAACTTTATCTGCTTGGCATCTTTGAAACTGATTTCCCTGCTGCTGAGCAGAGCTCAACAGCTGCAGTTGACACCCACCCACCTAGCGGTTGACTGCTGTGCAGGTCTGGTCAATGGTCCATGCGGGGCAGGAGCTGGGTGCTGGAGCGCCATGCTGGAGCTGGAGCTGGAGCTGGAGCAGAGGTAGCTTTATCCAACACATGATGTTGCCAGCTCCCAAAATAAACACACTTACGTAACACAAAAAAATCATCTCATCTTTCCCCTATGTTCTTTTGGCAGAAATGCTTACAGAAAATATCCTATTAGTGAAGATAAAAGGGTTGATTTACCCTTTTCCTGGTAAATCATAATTGCTTAATCACAAGCACATAACTAAACTCCATTGGGATGGTTACTGAGACAATGGTTGCTGAGCAAAGATCAGTTCCCCTAGAGAGGCACTCTTTACATCATCTATATTTTTGTTTTGTTTTGTTTTGTTTTTTATAATAGGAACAGGGGGAAATGCCCCAAAAAATCCTGAATGTTTGGCAAGAGCTATGGAAGCATGGAGCAAAGGTGTCTGGACACAGCAGAGAGACACAGAGGAATGGTAGATAAGATTTTAAATTATTCTCTCACTAACTGAGCTGTTGGTGGAAAGCACATCTCTGGAGAAGCACTTCTGGTGTGCTGAGGAGACTACCAAGCTCAGCAAGCTCTAGAGAAGATGACTACAAGGTGCTAAGCACCTTCTCAGACAATGCCAGCACAGGGGCTTGCTTGGTCCTGCCAGCCTAAGGCTGCTCACCATCTGATGGTTGTTCATGTGGATGGCATGAGGGGACCAAGGGATCAACAGTAACCAGAGCAACTGTAACAGACCCACATCTGAACCAGCAGATTTAGTGGGAGTCACAACTTCCCAGTGCAGAGAGACCACTAGCTCCTATGGTGCCCAGTTTGTACCTTGGTGTAGGGAACAGCCTGAAAGGATGTTCCTCCCAGTGACATTGCCCAGGAGGCATTTTTGCAAACTAGTTCATCCATCATGACTCATGTTATTGAAACTTGCTCTTCAGTCATCTGGAAGTCAGAGCCAAAGATACATTTTAATTCCTTTGTCATGTAAATTCTGTGTCACTATCTTATTAGGCACCCACCACAAAGGAACAGTAGTGTGCTGAGACTCACAGAGACTTGTGTGCCTGTCCACAACTCCAAGGCTTCCCTAATAACTTTGTAAATGAATGAGGTCCTGTTTGTACATAGAAGAATACCGCATTAGTTTTTATCATTGAAGATGAAGGAAGTATGAAAATTAAAAACAAAATAAAAACCTTCAGTGCACAAGAGACACTGTGTTCCTAGTAGAGAGAAGACAGTTCCAGTTTGTGGGAGCCAGTCTCTAAGTGCAAGTAAAGACCATCACTTTGCAGCCCGTAGAGCAAAATAAGAAAAATCTCTGCTTCAGAAAATGGTGCTTTGAGCTGGCAAGAAATATTCCAATAATAGGCTGTGGAGAATGTAACTTCAAATTTTGGAAGTCAATGGAGTTTTGGAAGCAGTTGCTAAAATCTGTATCCAAAAGTGATTTAACTTCCCCAGTAAGTGATGTGTACAAATGGCATCCATCACTAAACCACATATGCACACAGTGTATGAATTCACACTTTCTTGACTTTGCATTCCAGCCTTAACATTTTTTCCAGTGCAAAAAGAAATGAATCAAGCTTGCAATAGGATGTGAGTATGAATGCCAAAGAAAAAATTAAAATCAGCTGCTATTTGAAAATTACTGAGCCTGGAGTACTTTGTTTGGATACTTAATGCCCTGTAAATCCTCTACACCATTGTGGGTAACCAGTTTAAGGAAGAGCTCTTTAAGCAAAAGCTATTCCGTGTTCGTTTGGCTTTTTTTGGTGGTATGACCTTTTATAGTGACTGAGATGGTTATAAAATCATCAGGATCCATGGGGCAAACTGTTCTTCTGTGAACTGTTTACTTATAGTGTGGTAATTCATCCATTTTAAAAGCATTTTCTTTGGTCCTACCACAGAAGAAATGTTGTGACCAGAAAAGAGGAAATGGAGGGACATACTGGAGGAATGCATTGCCTTATATTTTTCTTTACCCCAACTTACTCTGCTGAGAAAGTGAAAATTGCTGGAAGCAGAATGGCAACAGCCTTCAGGATGTGAAAGGTTTCTGCAGCAAAGCAGAATTCCTCTCTCTCAGCCTAAAAGTATGATTGAAATATCTCACTCAAAGTTTTTAGGCGAGATCTTCCTTTTGAGGGCTTGTCAGCAGGAACAAATTTACCAAAAGAAATCTTTCCTTTATAAATGTTTAGATACATTATAAAGAAATAAAGAGAGAGAATGAGATAGAAAATTTTTACATCTTGTTTAATATCCTAAAATTATCACCATCACTCTGCTAAATAAGACGGGACACTTAGACAAAAACCTGGTAGTAATTTTTCTCTTGATGCTATACAGAGTAAATTCATCTGTACCTGTAAAAGGAGATAAATTGTAGTGAAGGATGTAGAGGCTTGAGCCTCATCTCAGTTGGTGGAAAATTCTCTCTCCCCTCCATGCCCTCTTTTTTTTTTTCCTTCTGAAAAATGTCCTATCTACCTCTAATACACTGGAAGGTGCATGTGTCCTATCACCACAAAACATGTAAAGGCCAGGAAGGTAAATGCATGTCACTTCCTTCATTGCAAGAATAGCAGAGCCCTGTGGAATGTTTCATGTCCATGGCCACTTCCTTAATCATTCCTTTCAATGGCAAGGACAGTGCTAATGAGGCCCTTCCAATGAGGCCCTCAATCTTGAGAGTCAGGCAGATGACACTCAAGAAAAGATCTATCTGGAGGGTCTCCCACTTGCACCCCATCTATTAGATGGATCACAACTGCAGCTATTAAGAAAAAAAGGAGGGTAGTTGTAGTCGGTGATTCCCTTCTGAGGGGAACTGAAGGCCCTTTATGCCGACCAGACCCATCCCACAGGGAAGTCTGCTGCCTTCCCGGGGCTGGGGTGAGGGATATTAGCAGGAAACTTCCCAAGCTAATCTGGCCCTCAGATTATTACCCACTGTTAGTACTACAGGTTGGCAGTGATGAGATCAATAAAAGAGGTACCAGGGCAACTAAAAAGGACTTTAAGGCTTTGGGTTGATTAGCTGATGGGACAGGAGCACAGGAGGTGTTTGCCTCAATTCCTGCAGTAGCAAGGCTGAATGAGGAGAGGAGTAGGAAAACCCATTTTATCAATAGGTGGCTAAAGGGTTGGTGCCACCAGTGAATTTTTTTTTATTTAGATCATGGGGTAAAATGTATGGTACCTAGCCTGCTAGACTCAGTTGGGCTTCATTTATCTAGCAAGGGCAAAAGGACTCTAGCATATGAGTTGGCGGGACTGATCAGGAGGACTTTAAACTAGGTTTGAAGGGGGAAGAGGTTGAAACCAGCCTCTCCAGAGAAGAGCGTAAGGGAGGAAAATCAGGGTTAGGAGTGATATCAGCAGCCCAGCTGAAGTGCATGTATACCAATGCACACAGCATGGGTAACAAACAGGAGGAGCTGGAAGCCATCGTGCAGCAGGAAAGCTATGATGTGGTCACCATCACAGAAATGTGGTCAGATGACTCGCATGACTGGAGTGCTGCCATGGATGGCTACAAGCTCTTCAGAAGGGACAGGCAAGGCAGGAGAGGTGAAGGGGTGGCTCTATATGTTAGCGTCTCTTGACTCTGTAGGACTTGAAGTCAGTAACAATATAGTTGAGTGCCTGTGGATCAAAATCAGGGGGAAGGCCAACAAGGCTGATATCCTGGTGGGAGTCTGTTACAGATCACCCAATCAGGATGATGAGAGTAATGAATTATAATACCAGCAGTTGGTAGAGGTTTCAAAATCACCAGCCCTTGTTCTTGTGAGTGACTTTAACCTGCCGAATGTCTGCTGGGAACACGACACAGCAGAGAAGAGGCAGTCTAGGAGATTCCTAGAGTGTATGGAGGATAACTTCTTATTGCAGCTGATAAGTGAACCTACCAGGGCTGGGACCACATTAGACCTGATGTTTACAAACAGAGAAGGGCTGGTGGGAGATGTGGTAGACTTTGGCCTATTCAGGAGGCTGGTTCGGAGAGTACCTTGGGAAAAAACCCTTGAAAACAAAGGCATCCAGGAAGAATGGATGTGCTTCAAGAAAAATCTTGAAGGCACAGAAGTAGACTGTCCCAGTGTGCCAAAAGGTGAGACAGTGGGTAAGATGACTGGTCTAGCTGAACAGGGAGATTTTGCAGGAAATTAGGGGAAAAAAGAGAGTCTATCAACTTTGGAAAAAAAGGTAGACAACTCTTGGAGTGTTTAGGAACGTAATTAGGCCATGTAGAAAGAAAATTAGAGAGGGAAAAGTACAAACTGAACTTAATCTGGCCACTTCTGTTAAGGACAACAGCAAGTGTTTCTATAAATACATCAATAAAAAAAGGAGGGGCAAGGAAAACCTCCATTCTTTGTTGGACATGGAGGGGAACATAGTTACGAAAGATGAGGACAAGGCTCAGGTATTTAACACCTTCTTTGCCTCTGTTTTCAACAAGAAGACAGGTTGTCCTGAGGACAACTGGCTTCCTGGGCAGGTAGACAGTGACAGGGAGCTGAATAGTCCCTGTGTTATCCAGGAGGAAACAGTTTGCAACCTGCTGAGTCACTTGGATCCTCACAAGTCTATGGGATCTGATGGAATCCATCCTAGGATGATGAGGGAACTGGTAGAAGAGCTCACCAAGCTGCTCTCTGTCATTTATCACCAGTCCTGTCTCACCAAGGAGTCCCAAATAATTGGAAGCTGGCAAGGTTACAGAACAGATCATGCTTAGTGCAATCACACAACACTCACGGGATCGACAAGGGATCAGAGCCAGCCAGCAAGGGTTTAGGAAGAGCAGGTCCTGTCTGACCAACTTGATCTCCTTTTATGATCAAGTGACCTCCCTGGTGGATGAGGGGAAGGCTGTAGATGTGGTCTATCTGGATTTCAGCAAAGCTTTTGACACCATCTCCCATAGCATAGTCCTAAAAAAGTTGGCAACCCACAGCTTGGACAGGGGCACTCTGTGCTGGGTTAAGAACTGGCTGGAGGGCCGGGCCCAGAGAGTGCTGGTGAACGGGGCTGCATCCAGCTGGCAGCCGGTCACCAGTGGTGTCCCCCAGGGATCAGTGCTGGGCCCAGTCCTGTTTAATATTTTTATTGATGATCTGAATAAGGGGATTGAGTCCACCATTAGCAAATTTGCAGATGACACCAAGCTGGGGGGGAGTGTCAATCTGCTGGAGGGTAGGAGAGCTCTGCAGAGGGACCCGGACAGGCTGGATAAATGAGCTGAATCCCATGGTATGATGTTTAACAAGGCCAAGTGCCGGGTCCTGCACTTTGACCACAACAACCCCTGCAGCGCTACAGGCTGGGGACAGAGTGGCTGGAGAGCAGCCAGGCAGAAAGGGACCTGGGAGTTTGGATGGACAGGAAGCTGAACATGAGCCAGCAGTGTGCCCAGGTGGCCAAGAAGGCCAATGGCATCCTGGCCTGCATCAGGAACAGTGTGGCCAGCAGGACCAAGGAAGTGATTCCACCCTGTACTCAGCACTAGCTAGGATGAACCTTGAGTATTGTGTCCAGCTATGGGCCCCTCAATTTAGGAAGGACACTGAGGTGCTGGAGAATGTCCAATGAAAGGCAATGAGGCTGGTGAAGAGACTGGAGCACAAGTCCTGTGAGGAGAGGCTGAGGGAGCTGGGGTTGTTAAGCCGGGAGAAGAGGAGGCTCAGGGAAGACCTTATTGCTCTCTACAGCTATCTGAGGGGGGGCTGGAGCAAGGTGATCGTTGGTTTCTTCTCGCAGGCAACCAGTAGTAGGACAAAAGGGCACAGTCTTAAGCTGTGCCAGGGAGGGTTTACGTTAGATATTAGGAAGAAATTCTTTACAGAGAGGGTAGTCAGGCATTGGAATGGTCTGCCCAGGAAGGTGGTGGATTCACCGTTCCTGGAGGTGTTTAAGAAGAGACTGGATGTGGCACTTAGTGCCATGGCCTAGTAGACAATGTGGTGTTAGGTCAAAGGTTGGACTTGATGATTTCAGAAGTCTTTTCCAACCTGGTTGATTCTGTGCATCTGTAATGGAAGATACAGGCTGGCAACTCTTGTTTTGCATCAGGATTTAGTAGTATTAATTTGCTTCAGGACTCATCCTAGCAGTAAGATGCAGAAAGCAGCATGTGCTACAGTCAGTGTCTACCTAGCTCTGCCCATTACAGAGCAGGAGAGTGCATCAGTGTCCAGCAAGAAGCGTCACAGCAGGAAGAAGGAGGAAAAGAACACATTTTTTCAAGCAGAGTAGCATGCATGCACTTATCTCCCTTCCTAGTTCCCTAACACTGATATTTTTGCAGTCTGCTACCACATACTGTAACATAGATTACAATCAGCAAAAAACAAGCATGTTAGAGGTTTTGGGCCCAGTAAGTAGCACACCACTGCAAACAAGGATGCTGTTATGCAGACACTTAAACCATATGATGCTGAGCATGGACCAGCAGCATGCTGGGCATTTTTCTGATGATAACCCATGGAGTAATCATCAACTATTTTGAGGTAATAAAACCTCAGAATTAAAATGCAACAGTGCTGCAGTCAGTTGCAATCACATGAAACAGCTAGAGGTTTCCTCCTAGGAGAATGGGAACAGGACCTGAAGTATTGGGGCCTACCATATTATCTTACAATGGACATCTGTGGGGGAGCCCAGCTGGTTCTGGGTTCTCTGTAAGCTGAAATACCGAAGATGGAACATCTACACCCGGCAGAGGGTCAACTACAGACAGAAAGGACTGTAACACAGAATAGGTTTCCTGTCAAGAATGCTGACCTATTGTGTTCAGACGTGTGGCTGTGTGTCCAATCATGAGTTATTACATTAGTGGTAAGCCAATGGTGCGTGTACATGTGTCATCTAGAACTGTATAAGTAGCTGCACTGTTGTAATAAAGTGAGATGGTATCCTGGAGCCGTGTTGTGACCCACCTCGACCTGTGACAGACATCAGTGATGCAAATGCAATTAATCCTTCTGTCTATAATGACTCTGCTCCCCTAATGCAGCAGAGTAGCTAGAAAAGCAATGGCAGATAATGGCACATAAACACTTTCTAAGTGGCTATCCTATTAAGATTATGCAAGACCTAGGGCAGTCCTCTGCCATGTGATTTCAGCTCTGGCTCCCGGCCTGACACACAGTTACACAACAGGACAAAACAAGGGAAAAAATGGAGATGCTCTGGAGTTACCAATTTTTTGAATACAGTTTAGCACATAGCTTCGGTTATTGTCACTGGGAAAAAGTCAAACAGGTAACCTGCAGTGAGGGGAGTTATGGTCAATCTAGGATATGAATTTTTTTTCCTTTTCTATATAATAATCTTTATTCTTATTTTAATGTATCTGTCCTGATTTTCCCTCTCGGAAAGTCTTGGTAGGGGAACAAAAAACGCTCAGAAGTACATAACTTACAACTGAGTAATACTCTACTGAAAGCAGAAAATCTCTCTTTTGTTTTCATTTTTTAATTTTTTTTTTCTTACTTTGTGCATGAGCTGCTAGCCTAGAAGCCCTAATGATATTTAGCATTCCTTCCACACTGGTTAATTTGTGCTGGTTGCAAGAAGTACGTGGTGGGAATTTGGGGCCAGTAGAGGTGGAGATTACAAGCAAGGAAGGAAAATGTCACTATCAGGTTGCACAGCCCAAAAAAAGGGAACCAAGGAATCAACACAAACTTTTTTCCTTTTTACTCACATAAACCCACTGCACTATAGCAATGAAGGATGAACAGATGTGGAAGTGCATCTGAGCAGGAGGAGAACCTCAGGTGCCACCCTTGCCACCTAGGTTGTGCTGCTCTGTCTCTTCCCAGTGCTGTTTGGAAAAGTCAGGGCTCTCAGCTGAAAGAAATGGTCATCTTACCCACTTGAGCCAGTCTTTTTGAAGGCTTTTTGTCCTCTTTGTTTAAAACCACATAGGTAACCCTGGCTGAGGAGGAAATTGTCTGAAATAAGTGGGGATTGTGTGCTTCTCAGAGCACAGAAAAAGCCCTGCAGAAGAATGTCCTGAGGCTCCTCAGGGGGCCAGAGGTGTGTGGAAGAACTATGGATTCTCTTTACTGGTGCTAGTGAGCAAGGACTAAATAGGATGAGCACCTCATTGAAGTGGGCCTTACCAGCTGGTCTCCACACCAAAGCTGGGCAGAAGTGTGGGCTGGTAGCATAACCAGGCAGAAGAACCAGGGCTCAGAATCTACAGTCTGAGCACAGGGAAAAACAGAGAAGAGGAATAGCAAGGTCCAGTCTCTGTGTTCTATCTCTTGGACTCACTACTCAAAGGGAAGATCTCTGCCCAGTCAAAGTCTCTAGGAACATCTTGATAGCCAAGAACCATATGGAGCCCAGGGCTACACTGTTCTTCCCCAAACACTTCCCTTATTTTTCCATCAGGCTGTCTAAAGGGCTTGACTGTTCACTCAGTCAAGCAGGAGACTATATACAGTTGATATGGTGAATTCCCATCTATTCATAGTGTAGTTATCCTTTTCACTTATTCTCAGATTAGGTCTTGTCAGAATAAAAACATGAAATTTATCCGACAAAACCAGTGTTGGTAATGAAGCTTTGAACTGTAAGCAATTATAAAGTTCAGTCTGATTTAAACCTTTTGTCTACAATTATCTACTATAGTTTTTATGTCTTCTTTTATCTCTGATATATGCCAGCTTGCACTAATTTATTTTAGTGATATCTTGGAAGAAGGCATCACAGAAAAACCACTCAACCAAAGATTTCCATGTAGATGAAGAAAGTCACACCTGAAGCACAAAACTACCTATTCGATATGAAATGGGAGAGAGTAAAACCTGGAATTTGAAACACCCTGTTTGATCCTGACCTGACCTGAGTGACTCAAGACTCCAGGGGTTTTTTTGATGAAGAAAATACACTTTAAATGCAGGTCTATATGGTCAGAATCCCTGGAAATATATGCATTGAACCAGAATAAATCAATTAAAAAACCTGGCTGTCTTCCTTTTCCTCTCCGTTACTTCCTCAACATCTTCCTTAACTGTTCTTTGTAACAGATTTTTTTCTGCAGGGTGTGTATTTTATACTTTGTCAACTTGGTACAAATATTTGATTGTCAGAATTGGGACACAATTATGCTTGAAATCCAACTACCTTTTCTGAATTGCATGTGTCTGAGCTTGTGCATGTCTATGAAAAAAGTTATGCTTTTCTGTTCCTCCTCTAGTTCTCACAATTCAACTGGAACAATCATTCAGGCAAAACATACTCTCTCAGAGAAAAACAGCTTGCATTCTCCTCGTTTATAAAAAGAACTGTATTTCTCTGAAACAATAGAAATTCCTGGCATTTTATAAAAAATTCGTTCCACATGAGTGTTAGTGTTACCTCACAATGACGTGCGTGTGTGTGTGTGTGTGTGTATGTGGCTTTCAAAGAAGACCTTCACAAAATCTGTATCAAAAACTGTTGGACTTTCATCTGAATGTTGCTACTGTTCTCATCTCCATCACATTTGCTTTTCCAGTCATTCTCAGATGTGACTATCCAATCACAACAAATTATTTTGAGTTGTTGGCAGTCTAGATTTTCTTTGTTGTAAGGAAGATTTTAGTGCCTAATGAAGCAAAGGACTTTGTTGCCAGCTCTTAAGTCACTATGGGGCAAAATACAGGCAAGGATTTCCACAGATCAAGATCCATAGCAGAGGACAAGTTTTTATTCAGGTTACTGGCTTTAGTCTGCCTTGACATAAAGTATCCTTGCTGTGCTTGAAAAGTTCAGGAATCAAGCCATCCGATGCTAAACCAAACTGTCGTGTCTTCGTCCCGATTTGAATCCCATTTCTTCAAACTACATGAGCAGAAGCCTCTGATTACATTCCTGCCCCACAGCAGGCTGAGGCACACCTGAATCTGTCACTCTTGACACTAGTTTGCCTAACCTGTTCTTTAATACTTTTGAATACCTCTGGAATAGCTTGGTCACCTCAGCAAGCTGTTCCAGCTTTTGTCTGTCCTTACAGTCTCCACTTTCTAACCTATATTGCTTTCAGGCAGTTTAAGATCCTCAATTTTTGGGAAATAAGTTCTGCTGACATCAGTGAAGTTTCACCATTAAACATGCTTTAAAGATATGACCTAGTACTGTCAAAACTGAGTCCTTTCACTTCCCTCTTAATTTTTCTCTGTTCCTACTCTTTATCTCTTGATAGATTCCCAGTGTTGCTTCCACTCACTTTAACATCTAAGCAGTGTGAAAGTGCTGATGCTCACTCCTACATACCGTCATCAACATTCAGCTCTCTTCTTCTGTTCATAATTCTGAAACTTTCAGATCTTCATCTTCACACATGCCCACTACAGCATTCTGTGGGGAATCTAAAAAACACATCAGAAATGTAAAGAACTTCCTGAGATCATCTTCCAGCCTTGTATTTCTGAGTAAATAAACCTTCTCTTTGTAAATCTCACCTGGTTTCTCAAGTTTGAATTTTCAGGAATTACCTGTAATACCACTCATAAAGCAAAAGATCTGCCAGTTCCTCTGCTGTTACATGTTACATGTATCTACCTACCTCAGTTGTGACATTGGTCTCCACTATCCATTTGACTTGTTTACAAAAAGAAACTTTCATGTTTTCTTCACTTTGTTTTCTTGGTTGGTGTTTTTTTTTTTTAATGCACAGTTTTTCAGCGGTGTCCTTGTTCTTCTGGAAAGAGGAAGTCTAGTCTTCTGTGTGATTTCAGTCCTTTCCTAAAAGTCCACTCCGACAGTAAATGTCTGTCGTGGTTTGGTAAAAAATTACAGAATAGGCCAATGCTGGCAAATGACATTTAGGAATAGCAGATGTGCTCAGTTACCTTCATCAAAGATGCAACCAACTTCACATTCCTTCCTCTGTCTATCTGAAAAAGCATCTCTGCAGAGCAGCCACAAGCAGTTAAACATCAATGAGAGCCAGGCTTGTCTAGTTCTTTCACCTGTAGTAGGGAAAAAACTCGGAGAAGGCTACCAAAAAACTAAAGAAAACATGTCTTCTTTGGGTCATGAGCAGAGACCTGAAATCAAAGCCAAAAAAAGAAAGCTTTCTATTTTGTTTTCCACCTGCAGGATCACTGGATATCTAAATGAGAACAATATGTCCTGGTAGTGTGGCCCAAGTGAAGGGATGGCTTGAGGCAGAGCCTGGCACTGTGCCCTTGTCAAGCAGCCTCATGCACCAGTGATCTCTGAGGTCTGCTTTTCGCAGGGTGTTGAAGACACAAAAATCTCCCCCACGCCCTCCCGACTTTTCTCAAGAGCAGGCTAGATTCACCTAATCAAACAGACTGTCTTCCAGAAACACCAGGGTTTACCCTGAAAACAGAGGAAACTACAACTACCACAAACACATTGTTATTTGTAGCACTGCTGACAAAACAAAAATACCCAAGCCAAAGCAAAACAAAATGTGTTTTCATGGAATCAGAATATCCTGAGTTGGAAGAGTCCTACAAGGATCATAGAATCCAGCTCCTGGCCCTACACAGGAGAACTCCAAAAAATCACACTATGTGTCTGAGCATGTCATTCAACGCTGATGATTTTCTCATAACGACAGGAGACAAAATACTCTGCAAGCAAACTATGTTTTCCTTGCTTTTGGCAGAAGTGTGTTGTTACAAGCACAAATAGAGAGAAGAATGTTTTCACCTGCTGGCATTAACTATAAGAAGCTGTTGTGATTTAAGCCCAAATGGAAATTAGGCATCAAGCAGCCACTCGCTCTACCTCTCACTCTCTTATCCTCACCCCATGAAACGGGGATAAGAATCGAGGTAAAACTTGTATGTTGCAATAAGAACAGTTTATTAATTTAAAATAAAGTAAATTACAATAATAAAGGTAAATAATAATAGTAATGAAAAGGAAACAAACAAGTGATGCAAAATGCAGTTGCCTACCACCTCCTGACTGATGACAGGCGCTCTTTCGAATCCCAGATTAGTTGCGCTTCCAGGTAACTCCTCATACTTTATATACTGGGCACGATAGTCTATGGTGTGGAATATCCCTTTGGTCAGTTTGGGTCACTGCTCCCAGCTATGCTCCCTGCCACTGACAGAGCATTAGACAAGGGAAAAAAAATAGTCCTTTACTTAGGATAAACACAACTTGGCAAAACCCCAAAACATCAGTGTGTTACCAACACTATTCTGATTCCAAATCCAAAACACAGTGCTGTAACAGCTGCTGAGAGGAAATTAGCTTTACCCCAGCTGAAATCAGGAGAGAAGACCTGGGTGGGGGTGGAGGGAAAGAAGAAAAGAACACATTAAAAATTAAAGCTCTTTGTGTCTGGTACTTGCTATTCAAATAATAATGCTGGACATGCTAACGCAGGCAGCCAGAGCATTATGAAGGATTCTTATGTTCAGTTAGATGGATTTGGTTGATTTTGGGTTCAAGTCCCTTGCTGGTAAGAAGACTGGAGTCAAAGAAATTTGATCCTATGTTTAGACAGTCACATGTGAAAGAACCAGAGTAAACTTGATTATTTCAAACATGTTTTGGGGTTTGGTAGGAGGGCTTTGTTTATGATATATTACACTGAGAAGATCAGAGAAGTTGAAGCAACACCTTGAAGTTCTTTTCTGTGCTCTTTTGTCAATGTTCTCCATCCTCTGCTCTTAAATTTTACATATAATTTGCATGTGTCTTAAAGATGCAATTACACTATTGCTTTGAGAAGCCAAAGTGCCAGAAGTGAACAGTAAGCTATACAATACCACCTCTTTATTCCAGTGGAATATATATGCTAGTTCAATTTTCTTACTTCAGATTTTCCATTTTTGTAGTGTTACAAAGCTTTGAAACTGCATTGTAGCTTCTGAGGCATATGTGGTGCAGAAAGCTTTTGCAGTAAAACAAAACTTTGCTTGGAAGTACTTTCATTTTCCTTTAAAATCAGTAAGAGTACACACCAAAATGCGACAAGTATGGCAATGTCCTCTTTCACCCTACTGTCACACGGAGCACTGATCACTTCTTGACATGCCAAATACCTTTCTTTGCTTTTAGGTGAAGAACACACTTTATGGTTATCACCTGTGAAATCAGAGTTCCAGATCCTTTGTGGTATGATGAAATGGACTAAATCATCATTGTGGACTCTACTGATTGCTTTGGCACACAGTGAGACTTAAGAGTGCTTGGTTTAGACCTTCTTCACAGTGGTTTTGTAAGTGCTTCAAGAAAATGTGGTTCTTTCCTGACTTCTACAATTGTGTTAATCTCATTTTTAAGAACCAGCAACATGGTTTAAAACATTAAGATATTATTAAAAGTACAAAGTCTTCTGCAGGTTAAGTCCATGGTGTCTCAAAAGGATCACATTAGCAAACAAAGTCACAAGCAGACATCACAGTGGAGGACAAAACAGGCAAATCAGAATCACTAGCTTTGTCTTCTTAAAGCTTTTCATCCCAGGATACACAAATGCATCTGGTCTGCATTTGGATGTTGGAGTACTAAGTACTGCCTATGGATATAAACTTATACACCTTGAAATGCATTGAAGAATAAGGACCAGTGAGAGGTTATAAACAGTTTTTAATTGATGTACAGATCTTAGAGCTGAAAAAGGGAACATTGTCTTGTTACTTTTCTTGTCTATCCATCTCTTTTTTTAACTCACACTTTCCATGGAAACTAAACCTTGCTGTTAAGCGCTGACAGAAATAACCTCTATTTCATGGAAGGCAGAAGTTGCTCTATTATGCCAGCTCTAGTTCTGACTCATGATCATTTTTTTTGAGGAAATGACAATGAATGTAAAGACTGGCTTGCCCTTGTGCAGGGCTGACCACTGACTGTGTCCTTGTGCTTTTCCTGGGAGGGGAAAGACAAAACTTTGGACCTCCACTGCTTTTGACCATCACTGCTTTTTTCCTTTTCAAAGCACCAGTAGAAAGAGAGGCAGTTTAATATGATAAAGAACCTGAAAGTAACAGCTGAGACCTCCAGTGATAGCCTTCTAAGTGGGTACACGAGGAAGAGAAGAAGGAAGGAATTGAGTTACCTCCTAATATCTATGATAGTCTGAGAACAATGAAAGAAGAAATCTTGTCAAACTAGATGCAGAGTTGTGAGGACTGTGCAAAGATGATGGAACTGGAGAGAGGACTGGGAGAGGAAAAGGTCTCTTGCCGAGTATAACAAGTTTTGATGCTATAGATCTGTGACTTGCTTGAAGTACAGCCTTTCTGTATACTTCTGCCAGACAGTGTTGATTTAGGGCTTGAATGGGAGAAATTACTGCAATTCTTGACAACCAACCCTCCCACTGCTAGGTAGTTTGATGTGCTTGGACTGTGGCTTCTAATATTTGAAGATTTGTTGCCTTCATTCTCAGAGACAGACAATGTTATTGCAGAGGTGGGAGTGGGACTCTCTAGTCTAGTGCATGAAAGAAAGAGGATATTACTCATTGCTACTATGAAGCAGAGATAATTTTTTTTAGAAAAGAGTGGTAGAGA
Organism: Myiozetetes cayanensis; assembly: GCF_022539395.1. NCBI lineage: Eukaryota > Metazoa > Chordata > Aves > Passeriformes > Tyrannidae > Myiozetetes > Myiozetetes cayanensis. The sequence goes on from NW_026087631.1 coordinate 49,491,371, forward strand.
CTGTAACCTACTCCATTCCTATGAGTCTAAGGGCAGGAAGTAATCCAAGGATGACAGAACAGTAGAATAATTTCTGTCCTTTGTTACAATCACAGAATACTTTGAAGAGATGTAAAACACAATTCAAGTCTGAATGAATTTCCCTTATTTTGCCCTCAGAACTCAAATGCTTATACAATATAGGCAATATGCCTATTAAGCGTTGATTTCCCTCCTCCCTGCTGTCTTTCACTACATTTCATATTTGTTTATAAGAACAGATTGTTCTTCTGAGATGTCTCTGAACCTGGCAATGCCTCAGAAACATGCTGCTCAGTTATTCAAGTGACAGTTATGAACAGTAGAGCTGGCTGGATACATTACACACCCAGTTCATCCAAGATGTAGTTTAAGACAGGCCATTTAATCAGTTCAACTACATGTAAAGCAGACCAACTCTCTACAGGAATGCACAAGATCAGGAAGAAGGCTGGTTTTTTATGGTGTTCATTCATGTTTGTACATGTCTTCTCCACTTGTAGGGAAGTAAAATATGTTGGGGATTTTCTGGGCCAGATGCTTCAAGTTGCTTCAACTTTTTTCCTGCTAGATAAACCAATAAATCACAAGTTTGTTTAAAGGTAGTGTAAGCCAATTTCTCTGATAAGCACAGTAGTCTCTGCAAAGTTATATCCTTTTGGTCCAGTCTCGTTTCCCCTTTGCAAAACTGAATCAAGGAAAGAGCAGGATAGGATTAGGAGCAGTTTAATATTTCTTACATTGCCCATAGATCTGGGCAGAAAAAGATGTGGAGCTGTGTGCTCAGCTACCCAAAGACAACTTGTCCTTGTATGTAAGCTCTGCCCTTTCACCTTGCTCTCACCTCATTTTCTGTACTTATCAACCTTGTTTTAGCGTGCATTAGCACATTGGTCTGCAGGGCAGGAACCACCATTTGTAAACCCTTGAGAGCTACTGATCTTGGAATCATAGAATTATTAACACTGGATAAATTGTAACAACCTCCATCAGCTAAAAAGAGAAGAAAGGAAAAAGAGACTTGAGTTCCCCATCCAGGGAAGGATGGGACCTCAAGGCAAGGTCCTTCTGTGTTTCCAGACAGTAGAAATGGTCAGGTTAGCTGCAGAGTGGTCAGGTTAATCTGAGGGTGCACTCAGACTAGAGCAGGCAGAAGAGACCCAGGCCTCATGGAGGCCTCATGGCCCCTTTTGCAAAGAGGCAGAAACAGATCCTGTTCGTGTTGCCTGCCTGGGTACAGGGACTTGCAGACACGTGGTCTCGGGACTGCCAAGCACAACCTGCAGAACTTCAGGACTGTCAAATCTCTCCATCTTTTTTGCAAAGTGCTAGCGATCCTACCCAACTGAAGAACTTGGATTGATAATTAATGAGAATTAAGCGATGCAGAAGGCATGAAACTCCACATTAGAAGGCTAATTTATGACACTGTTCATTAAGCAATTACTTGACATTAAAAAAAGACAACCCAATGTGTCATTTCCATTACCCAGTTTTATTATACTGAAGGATTTTATAGACCATGTACTTCCCTACTGGGAACTGTAACTTCTGAATAGCTTCTTCACCCTCCAGAGATTTTAACACTCTTTCAGGTTTCTGAAAATGAGTCTCACATTCAGAGCATCTCCAGAAAGCCTTTGACTAATGCACCTACACAGGAAAAGAGGTAAAGTTGTCCTGAGGCCTCACATGATATTGGAGGAATAAAACATCCCACCAGTTCCCTTTAGCAAAGTGTTCTTTAATATGCCGACACATTAATTTCCATGCTTCCACCATGATATCTTGGATACTTTCCCAGAAGCAGTGGGACAGCCATGAACTTATGCTCACCATCATAGCCCATTGAAAAGCAAAGAGTGGACAAAAAGATACTGTGAGGTTCGAGCTACTTGTGAGCAAAATGGAGCATTACTGCTCTTCTGACGATAAGGAACATGGATTAACAGCAACACTGGACAAGAGCAAAGTGCATGAACCCATTGTATATGTACGTCTACATAAGTATGCTACAAAACACAGGCAAAAATACTTAAAAGTAGGGGAACAAACTATAAGAAAGGAGAACAGGGAAAGGAAAAAATTGAAAAGGGGCAAAAAGGCTACATTTATGCTATTTGAACACCATAAAAATGTCTTGGTTTGCCACTTTGTAGGAGGAAGGAGGATAGAAGGCAAGTATGATATTATTCAATCAATAACAGCTTCAAGAGTGAATCAGATTAAAAGAATGAGTCATTCCCATTCTCATGGTCAATTACCAAAGTCTGCTGAGGAAGTTGCTACTATAAGTTTCATCACTGCTATTTCACGATTCGTAGTCCTGAGGGTGACACAAGTTATGAGAAGTCAGACCTTGGCCCATCACATGAGTTAGAAAGGGACTTCCTGCCCTCACCCAGCTAGGGGGCCAAGGTGATGACAGTGCCACTGCAGGGGAAATGCCTGTTGCAAAACCCCTGCAGAGAAGTATCAGCACCACTGTTGATGCTATTTTTTTGGAAGAGGGGGTTGGAAAAGAAATGAAGCGCAGTCCTAACTGGGCTCTGAGCCCTTCCCTTCCTGGATTTGGATGCTGTGTTTTTCAGAGCAAGAGGAAGGGAGGGGTGGGTACGAACCAGGATTTGTCCTCTCATCTTTGGTGCATTCCATCAGTAAATACAGTGGCTTTTTGAGGCTAGTTTCTTGATGGGAACATGAATTAAGACAGAAATCCCAAAATATTCCCGTGTGGTCACTTGGTATTTACAATAGTCTTGACTCTTTGAAAGAGCACAGAGGCAATTTCACATCTCAGAAAAAAACCCAGCTGTGACTTTACTGCATCTGTCATGAAGTCATGGCTCTTCAAGAGTAGCCGCTTCAGCACTTCCCCTTCCTTCCCTGTACTCTGAGGTTGCTGCTAGCTCACAGGCCAGCAGCTAAACACAGTGGCCCAGCTCCTGTTTCTGCAGCTGTCCTGGACTAGAGAAATCGAGGAAAGACTGGATAGCACAGACAAGGCAAAGGGAGTGTGTGAATGTACACAATATCTTCATCAGCTAGGGAGTCTGTTTGTCCTCTGGCAACTGTAAGTCCTTGCAGAGACAGTTTTGTCAAGGGTGCTTTTGCATTGAGGACCTTTGAAGTGAAAGACAGTAACACTTTTGGCCTAGGAATACTGCAACACAATCTCCCTTAAATAGCCACAAGCCCTTATCATTCTCATCCCTCTATTTTATTCTGATGAAGCATTATCCTTGCACCCCTTTTGCACACTTGGTCAGGGAGGGGGTCTGTTAAGTAGCAAGACATTGAATTTCTAGTGGAAGTCTGCTTCAGAAGTCTTGTTTCTCTAAACCTAACTTGTTGAGTGATTCACAAGATCCATATTAATACATGGCACAGTACAGCTCCGTTGGTTAGCATCCCAGATCTGCCAGATAACTCATTAAATAGATAAGCAGCAGGAGAAAATTCACTACCAAAGATAGCATTGTGACAGCAGCATCCATTAGCCTGAAGTTCACAGCAAAAAGCTACCATGCCTTGGTATTTTTGAGTACACTGCACTCTTCAGCCAGGTTGCAGGGTGAGATCAAATTTAGAAAAGAAGGGCTTTAAATAGAAGTTTGGTTCAAAAATAAAGTGTACCCTTAGGAGTTATGTTCCTATAATAAATTTAGAAACAAGACTGGAATAAAAAATTTACTAGCATTCTCAGGTGACAGGTAGTATAGTCAGGTGGACATCCCTGAATATGATATGCTGTTTCAAATACAGACTTCCAACAACTTTGCAGAAGAGAATTATTTTTCTGTTCAGGGATATTTTACTGGGAAATTCCATCCAATGTTTTCTTTAATTCTGAAATTCATTCAAAAGCAAGATGTAATCTTTTGTGAAATATTAACAACACACTAGACCTTGTAAGTTTAAACTACAACAAAAATACTTTCTGCAAACTTTCAGCTTGTTGAAGATGTTGAAAAAAAGGTATACATTGTTGATCTAGCCTGATTTTTTCCCAGCTGTTGGAAGAACTGCCACAAACCAGAAAATCAATTATTCACATGGTTTTAATACTCTTTTGTTTGTTGTGGGGTTTTTTTCAATCTATCTCTACATTTAGATAAGTTTATTATGAGGAAGTGAAAATTCAGTCCTGTATATTTCCCTGAAAATACAATTAACTGGATAAGCTGAAGAGAAAGAACTTCACCTTCTCCTGCAGGTGATTTTATCTCTATTAGGAAACATGAAGACAGACAGTCATTTTTTGTAGATAATGAAAGTATAACGGAGACACTACTTAAAGATATCCTAATTTTTCTACTGTAATTAAAGAATTTACTTAAGGAAAAGAGACAAGTTGAGTTTATACATTGCAGTTATTGTATTATGCAACAAGATACATGACATATTACATTTCTCATTCCTTATTGCTGACTTTTTAACCAGTTCACATCACTGATTGTTTAGACTATCATATGGTTATATTTAGAATATTTTTATAGATAAAAAAGGAAAACTTCCTACTAATGTTGTCTTTTCAGGATAAGAGAATTAAAATATAATGAAGCTTTTTTTTGTAACAGAAATAAGATGTTAAATATGGGGGAAAGTGTTTTGTGCTGCATTATATATTATATTATATATATTATATTATTATATATTAAATTTCCATTAATTCTAGAAATATTTCTGATGTTTTCCAGAGACCTGGACAGGTTTGAGAGGTGGTCAGTGTGAAGTTCAAAAAGCCAAGTACAAGCTGCTGCACATGGATCAAGGCAATCCTAAGCACCAACACAGATTGAGTGGAGAACGGATTGACAGCAGAGCACAGTCACTTGAGAAGGACTTTGGGGTTGACAAGAAGCTCAACTTGACAGGGCAATGTGTGCTCACAGCCCAGAAACTCAATTGTATCCTGGGCTGCATCAAAAGCAGCGTGGCCAGCAATGTTGAGGGAGGTGATTCTCGTTCTCTAATCTACTATCATGAGACCCCACCTGGAACACTGCATCCAGCTCTGGGGTCCCTAGCACAGGAAGGACATCGAACTGTTGGAGAAAGTCCAGAGAAAGGACACCAGGATGATCAGTTGTCTGAAGCACCTCTCCTATGAGGAAAAGCTGAGAGAGTTGAGGTTTTTCAGCCTGGAGAAGAGAAAGCTCCAGGGAGACCTGATGAGATTATAGAGAAGGTTATTCTGAGAGCTATTGAAAAAACACTTTAGAGACAGCACAGTCTTTGGTCAAAGCCAGAGTGGGTTCATGAGGGGAAAGTCTTGCTTGATGAGCGTTATTTCCTTTTATTAAATCATTCATCTAGTTCACCAAGGGAAACCAGAAAACATGGTAGTTTTGGATTTTAGCAAAGCTTTTATGACTGTCTCTCACAGTATCTTGTTGGACAGAATGTCCAGCACACAGTTAGACAAATCCGTATCATGTTGGGTGAGCAACTGGCTGACTCAAAGAGATGTAGTAAATAAGGTCACATCAGGCCAGAAGCTAGTGACCAGTGGGGATCCCCAAGGCTCAGTTTTAGTGCTACTGCTCTTCAATGTTTTTATAAATGTTCAGAGGAGGAGGCATACACTAAGTAAGATTGCTGATGATATGAAATTAGGAGGAGCTGTGGAATCCCCCATGGGCAGAGACCTTACAGAGAGATTAGATTAGACTAGAGTCAGGCACTCACCAACGATAAAAAATTTAACAAGAGCAACTGCTGGATTCTTCAGCTGGGAGTAGATATTCCTAGTTACATGCACAAACTGGGGACAAGAGGCTGTAGAAAAGCCTGGCAGAAAGAGATCTGGTGGTTTGGGTTGATAGCAAGTTGAATGTGAGTCAGCATTGTGCCCTTGCAGCACAAAAGCCTGGGGTGCATCAAGCACAACATCACTGGGCAGTCAAGACAGGTGATCATGGCACTCTACATTGCACAGGTGTGGCCTCACCTCGAGTCCTGTGTGCACTTTTGGGTACCTTCATGCAAGAAGGACATCAGACTGTTTGAGTGTGTCTGGAAAAGGGCAGCTGAGATGGTGAAAAGTCTTGAGGCCAAGACCCTAAGGTGAGTGGCTGAGGTCACTTGGTTTGCTCAGCTTGGAGAAGGCTGAGGGGTGACCTCATGGCAGCCTACAACTTCCTCCAGGGTGGCAGTGGAGGGGCAGATGCTGATCTCCTCTCTCTGGTGACCAGTGGTTGGACATGAGGAGGTGGAAAAGTCACTGGAACACACTCTCTAGGGAAGTGATGAGGGAACCAACCCTCCAGAGTTCAAGAAACATTTGAACAATGCTCTCAGACACATGGTGGGATTTTGGGGTTGTCCTGTGCAGGGCCAGGAGTTGCACTTGATGGTCCTTGTGAGTCCCTTCGAAATTGAGATATTCTGTGATTCTGTCATTCTATGACCTCATCTATAACATATCTCATCTGTCACCTAATCACCTCATTTATAGCATTTCAAGTAAGAAGACACATGGTGTGGAAAAATTACTCAAAAAGAAAAATAATAGTAGAGGAGTAGAAAAAGGGAACACCAATGTAGCAGCTTGCACCTCCAGCTGTGATATTCTTCAGGGTTAAAAGAACAATCCACTATGAAAAAAAAAAAAAAACACATAACTAGTCATAACATCTTTGACTAAAATTAGACTTTATCCTTTGCCAGTTAAAAATCCCGCTGAAAGACAATTTTGCTGATTTTTTGAAAAATGGTGCGTTCTTCAAGAGCACATGATTTTCACTGGGAGATGTGACTTCTCAGCATATTTGAAAAATTAAACATACTGAGTATGAAGGTGACAAACTTACCAGAAATCAAGAGGTTTATTTACAAATGTCTTTCTATTGAAACAAGCAGTTCAAAAAAGCAGCACCTGTAATGCAACAAAGAGTGAGAAGTAAAAGTTGATCTACTTCACCTTAAAACCAAACTGACATAGAGATACCTCTGGGGGAATTATTTGTCCAAATCCACAAGGCAAGAGGTAGACCATCTGAGTTTGCGCAGTTACAGTAAACTTGAGAGGAAAGACTGACTACTTATCCTGCACTGCTTTGACTGTGAACCTTGTTCACTCTGAAAGTGAAGGTTTACTCAAGACGTCCTGGAGAGCATCTCCCTGTAGCCGACAACTTTGCCTGCAAAAGGGACCACAAAGTGCATAAAATGCACAGAAATCAACAGCAAGCACACAGGTATTATACTGTCACACAAGCTGACCCTACTTGAAACCAATTTTTGGTTTTTTGACAGAATTTTGCTTTTACAAAGGTGAATTTGCATGTGGAGTGGGCAAAGCAAAAAACACATGTTGGAAAAAGTGTGGTTATCAGGGCTCAGAAGCAAAACACAGCATAAACCAGCCTGGATTATAAACACAACCCAGCCAGGCACTCAAGAAAAAAAAAAATGGCAGCACCTGAGCACTATTCCAGACAACAGACCTAGACATGATAGGTTTATCTGCGTTTTCATAGGGCTAGCATCTTCCCCTTTGTATGACTTTTGAAAATGAAGGTAGAAAATTAAACAAACAAACAAAAAACACAAATAAAAACAAAACCCCCAAACCAACCATTAAAAAAAACCCCGACCAAAACAAAAAAATCCAAACGAATCAAAAACTGACCAAAAAAGAACCCAAACCAAAACACCGCCTTAAAAAAAAACAAACCAAAACCCCCCCAAAACCCAAATTATAAAAAAAATTAACAAAACAAAACAAAAACCAAAAACCAGCCAAACTAAAACACAAAATCAAACAAAAAACAAAATAAAACAAACAAAAAACAAACAAAAAACCCACCACGGGTATGACAGTAAAAGAGAGAAAGAAAATTCCAAAAAGAAAAGGCAGAATATCTTTGTAAGAAAGCACAGTCAAGACTATACATGCTGCCTGGCTAAAAAGAGGACTCAAGATGACACAAGAAAGTCCTGATAGCTTTCCAAAAGCAGGGGTAAAAAAGGAGGTGTTAAAACATGCAGAGATGAATAGAGTAAGCAAAGAACCCATGGCAAGCACAGACAAAGAGAAACACATTGCCAGTACATTCTGCCTTCTCTTCAGGGGCTTTCAAGGACATCAGAAAACGGGAACAAGTGAGTTCATTGAGGAAGAAAAAATTTCACCAACACCCTGTTGATCCAGGAAGCTTGCTGGTAGTAAGGTGTCTTTGACTCACACCAGTCTGTATGAAATTTGTCCTAAAGAGGGTACCTGAACCCCACTACTGACCATGCAAGGAGACTTTTGCATGTATTCAAAATGTGAGGACATCTAAGGATTTCGCACCTGTTGTGGAGGAGGTACCTTTCAGGGTATGGTATTAGGGAAATCCATGCACAGCTCTGCTATTGGATCTGTAAAGCAGGAAATGGAGGAGGCTACTTCTGAAAGGGCAGCAAGAACTGACTGACACTAATCTTCATGGAAGCTTTGGAGTTTTTCACTAAGCTCCTTCTTCTCCTTTGCCATCTGAGTTATTCATGAACATACCCCAAAATGCCTGATCCCCACAGCTACTTTTCCCAACATCATACACTGTGATCTCAGCCCACGGGAAACTCCCTGCTTGCGTGTGGACTGATGCTCTGCAGAGAGATGAAATAGGAACATGCCATGAATACTGCCCACAATTTCAGGGCTCATCCTCATCAGTTGTGATGAAGACAGGGATTCGATTGTGCTGTTTCACCAGCCACCTGGAGGCAGGCTCCTGATGGATCTAGCTGAGCTGGTGATGCAGTGACAAGGACACTGCCTTGCAGATTGGTGTTAGCTAGCTAAGCCATGCCACTGCCAGCCCCATGACACCTCCCAGAGATGGGGTACTCAATTCAACCTTTCCTCACACATACTGTGTGGTGTCAGTGAGATCTGAGACATGGAGTGCTGCAAGCAACAAACCAAAAGGCTGAAACACCCTGTGTAAGCAGCTAAGAGGCCTTTTGTGGGTTGTATTCTGGTTGCTTTACCTGCACATCAGAAGAGTGCAGTTCATTTGGGAATCACCCTTATATCAGTTTCAGAAGGACAATAAATATAGTGATGATTTTAATTACATTCAAACCAGGTCTAACAGCTAACCTTGGGCAGATGCTTTTGCATCTCGGCTAACTTTGAATGGGTTCAACTTACACTCAGATTTGGACTTGGGTTTATCCCTTAATCTTCCATTTCTTTATAATTTCATCTAATTTCATTCCATGCCACATCCTCAGGAAAAGCTTCTGTTGTGACGTAAAACAGATTGGTTGTCATTGCACCATTCACTTTGTCTGGACTCTTCTTCAAGATCAAGGATGCACAGTTTGTTTGTTTCTTTGTTTACATATTTATCCAGGCTGCAAAGCCAGCTTTTAGAGGGGGACACAAGGAGCCTTTGATATTGAGCAACAGTCAGCAATGAGCTTTTGATTCCTGCAACTGCTTACATTGATTTGCTATGGCTTACAAACTCAGGGTTCTCTTCCTAGGCAGAAGGACAAGAAACATTTCCTTTGATCTTGTTGTTCAGATTGTTTGCTTGTTATCCTTTAAGAGGAAAGTTTAGACTTTCCATAGCTTTTAAGAGATAGAGATTGCACTTTTTTCTTAGATATGATGAAAATAGAATTCCTTGTTTATTCATCAATGGAACAATAGAATGGGAGGGGAGGGGGAAATGCAGCTGCAGGATGACCCAAAACAACAGATTTTTCCTCATCTGAAAAGCCATAACATGGGGCAGATTTATAGCACATATCAGCCCACCTGCCCCACAAACAGCACAGTATTGCTGCAATCAATCTCATTCACAGCAGCTGTCTTGTGACTGTGTAACTGCTGCCCACAGGCTGTGACTCCTTTCTCCAGGATGTCCTCAGGTATCCTTCTCCAGAGCCTGCTGTACTGCCCTGTTTCCTAGAGTTTTTACTCCAGTCTTATGGTTTTTATGCTACCTCCACAGTCAGACTCTTTTTCTGATTCATAACAATAACTGCTCTCAAATAGTTATCAGACTATATTTCCTAATTAGCGAGATGTGGGCAGTACAACATGCACAATGCCAATAATGTGGTATTATGTATGGGTTATGGATCTTTATCTAGTAACTGCCAAAACTGTGACTTTTATTCCTACCTGGCATAATGTTTTGGCAGTCTTTTGGCATCAAAAGAGAGATAGCTAATCCTCATCCACGCCTCAATGAAAACCAAAAGACAATACTCCTCTGTAAACTTGGAAAGTGATTACCACTCAATGTTGCACAGAAATTACAATGCAAAGAACAGGGCAAAACAAAGATGGAATTTGATTTGAAAGTTCTGCCTTAAGACCCCAGAATCTCATTCCACGCATACATGTGTATTGGATGGAAAAGTTTTAGCAGCAACTTGTTTTGGTAAGTAAACAATATCAAGACAGAAGGAAAGTATTTCTATTCCACTGACATCTAAACAGCAATAAATTATGCCTAGCAGTAAGTTACGAATAGCTTTCATGTTCTGAAACCTCATAATTATTTTAAATTTTAAGTTGCTTGTATTTAGGGAAATTTTGGTTAAACTAAAATGAAACTAGGAATGCTGCAGAAATGACCTCTTGTTTTTCACTACATCTACAAAAACATCAGTGTTCTCTTTTTTCAATCACTTGGAAATTTACTTTTGCTAGCAAACATAAATTTTTATGAACCTACATTAAAAAAAAATTTGAAAAAAAATTGCACTAAAGTGATGAATGTCTTGTAGTTCTAAAAGATGAGTTCCAGCAATATTGTTTAAAACCAAAGTCTCAGATAACTTCCTGATGTGAATTCTGAAAAAGAGAAATAGAAACAAAAGAGAAATCAGTCACATCTGCTTGTCAAACTGTTTTCAATTTTGAATACACATACAGAAGGTAACACACAAAATTTACCTATCTTGTAATACATTTTGAAAATGTGGATACATCTTTCAAACTAGAGTAAGGAAGAAGGTCATAAAGATATCAAATTTTGCAGTGGAAACCTTCTGGACCCGTATTTGATAGGAGGATTTAGTTTTCATATTGTACTGGAAAGTGTTATTTGTTTGTGCTTCAAAAAATATGCATGGCAGACCCTATATAACTACAACTATCTATATCTATATTTATATCTATATCTGTATCTACATTTATATATATGTATATCCAACAGGGTACCAAAATAAAGAGGTTTCAGCCAAATTGTATCCTAACTAAGCATCTAAATCTGCAGCCATGGAGAAGGTCACAGTGAGCATGGCTTCATGAGAGGAAAGTCCTGTTTATCCAACCTGATTTCCTTCTATGACAAGGTAACCCACCTAGCTGATCAAAGGAAGCCAGATGATACCATCTTTTTGGATTTCAATAAAGCTTTTGATACTGTCTCTCACAGGATCCTTCTGAGCAAAATGTCCAACACAGCTGGATAAACACACCATGTGGTGGGTGAGCAACTGGCTTATGGATCGACCACAGAGGGTAACAGTGAACGGGGTGACATCAGACTGGTGACCTGTCACTAGTGGGGTTCCACAGGGCTCCATCCTAAGCCCTGTGCTCTTCAACATCTTCATAAATGACCTTTGACACAGGACTGGAAGAGATACTAAGCAAGCTTACAGATGACACAAAACTGGGAGGAGCTGTTGACTCCCTTGAAGGCAGAGAGGCCCTGTAGAGAGACCTCAGCAAATCAGGGAACGGGGCAATCACCAACTATATGAAGTTCAACAGTGCCAGGAGAAGGAACCTGGGGGTCCTGGTCAGTTGCAAGTTGAATCTGCGTCAGCAGTGCCCTGGCAGCCAGGAGGACCAACTGTGTCCTGGGGGCATCAGGCAAAGCATCACCAGCTGGTTGAGGGAGGGGATTGTCCCACTCTGCTCTGCACTGGTGCAGCCTCTTCTTGAATATTGTGTGCAGTTTTGGGCACCACAATATGGGAAAGATATCAAGTTCTCAGAGAATGTCCAAAGGAGGGCAACAAAGATGGTGAAGAGCCTTGAGGGGAAGCCGTGTGAGGAGCGGCTGAGGTCACTTGGTGTGTTCAGACTGGAGAAGAGGAGACTGAGGGGAAAACTCATTGCAATCTACAACTTCCTCATGAGGGGAACAGGAGGGGCAGGCACTGATCTCTTCTTTGTGGTAACCAGGACCTGAGGGAATGGCCTGAAGTTCTGTCAAAGGAAGGTTTAGGTGGGTTATAAGAAAAAGGTTCTTCACCCAGAGGGTTGTTGGGCACTGGAACAGGCTTCCCAGGGAAGAAGTCACAGCTCCAAGCCCAAGAGAGTTCAAGAAGCACTTGGATGATACTCTCAGGCCCATGTAGTGACTCTTGAGGGCAGTCCTGCACAGGGCCAGGAACTGGACTTGATTATCCTTGTGGGTCCCTTCCAACTCAACATATTCTGTGATTCTGTGATCTTAGTACATTTTTAGAAACTGTCTCCTATTTTGTGCAATGCTTCTACCTCCCTCCTACAGAACTACCACTTGTGGGCTGATGTGTAGAAAAGGAGAGGGCTTGTGGATTCCAAAAACAGGCCTCCATTTCACACAAATAAGTGTAATTCCAGGTAAAAGGGTAGTGATAATAACAAGAAAAAAATTACTACAGACAATATACCAGCATGCATAACCTGAGGTTGTCTGAACAAAACTTATGAAGATGTTGGGTATTTTCATTAAATAATGAAAATATTCACTACCCAAGCTGTCTGGGCAGTTTAGCCATTCAACCTGCATGTATCTGCAAGCCTGCACTGCAGAAGCACCTTAACTTGTTTGCAGTGTCACTGTCATACTTCACTGGTGCAAGCATAAGGAACAGGAACCCAGGTGGCTCTGGTAATTCCCACAAGCTCTCTGATGTTGATTTCAGAGCTGTGGAATATTCTTCATGTGATTGTTAATTTTAAGGAGCTGCTGCTTGTGACCTCTAAACCTATACTCTGAATTTGTTTTGAGAACCAATGGGAAGCATTTCATCATTATTCTGCTTTCAGCTGCTCATCCTCTGTGCATTCAGCCTTCTTGCTAATTATTTTCCACGAGTATTTCCACATGAAACTTCTGGTATCCTATATAGAAAGTTTCCTTTATCCCTGAGGCACAGGATTCTTAAAACGTGGACCTTGCGGATAGTTAGAGAAAAACGAGATGTATCAGATCAAGTACAAAGCAGAGGAACAAGAGCCAACAGTCACAAGTTGAAGCAAGTAAAATTCCATTTAGATATAGGGCAAAAAATATTGCTGTATGAGTGGTTTAAGGACAGGAGAGGTTACCCAGAAATGTTGTGCAATCTCTGTGTTTGGGGATTGCCAAGGTGTGACTGAACAAATTCCTGAACAAAGTGAGCTGGCTTTCAAATTAGAGCTCCTTGAAGCAAGAGGCTGAGCCAGATGACCTGTAGGACTCCTTCCACTCTCAGTTACCCTGTGGCCCCACATTCTTTCCACCGCATCACCCTTTAGCACAGCTGGCATGCCAGGCTACATCCGAGAGTAAATCTGAAGAACAAGGTTACCATGTGGCACTGTGCCATTGATGGCACAAAAATTTTATTAATACTCAGGCAAAACTACTTTAATTTCACCCTGATATTGTAAAATGAACTTTCATGTAATGGATATAATTCTGTTATAAAAATAAGCTTTACAACTTTTAAATATACAAAATATTCCCTTTTATTATTTCTATAGTAATCATTCATATCTAAAGCTTAATTTTCCCTCTTAAATCACATCTAAACTGCAAAATAATTTTACATTTCCTTCTGTGATTCTGCTGCTGTTCAAAAGCAGATAGTAAAGGTAAAGGCTTGGCCCCTTTGCAGAACATTTAAAAATTTATTTTAATTATATAAGATTTTCATAGAATCATCATAGAATGATCTGGGTTGGAAGGGACCATAAAAATCATCTAGTTTCAATCTTCCCACCATGGGCAGGGACACTTTTCACTGGACCAGGTTGCTCAGAGCTTCATCCAACCTGGCCTTGAATACTTTCTGAGATGGGGCATCCACCACATCTTCTCTGGGCAACTGGTTCCAGTGCCTCACCACTTTTATAGTCAAAAATTTCTTCCTAATATCAAATCTAAATCCCTCTTTCTTTAGTTTAAAACTGCTTCCCGGTGTCGAACCACTGTATTTCCATCTAAAAAATCATTCTCTACCTTTTCTATAAGACCTCGTTCGTCCACCAGAACCCCAAAGTCCTTCTTGGCATGTCTCCTCTCTGTGTGCCTCTCCCAGTCTGTACTTTTGTCTGGGACTTCCCTGACCCAGTGTCTTAGTTTAGCAAGACACAAATGTCTGTTAAGGAGGGCGGGGCAGAAAAGAGGAGGTAACGTCCTCCCTCTACTTTATCACAACTTTGAAATTAAGAGGCTTCAGGTGAAAGGAGTGGAAAAGGAAATTAACAGCTCTTTATTAAGAAACCCGAATAAACAACAATGGTGATACCAAAACTTTCAAAAACAAAGTCCTAATTCCCGAGGTGGGGGGGTGTCCCCGTGGCAGATCAGGGGGGCCGAGGGCAGGCTGTCCCCGGTGGCTCAATAAGTGCTCAATAACTGCTCACAGCCACGTGAGCGATGGTGGCTCCGCGGCCAACAATAAAAGGTTTGTTTTTTTTTTTTCCCGCCGATCCCTGGGCTATGGTGCGGTCCTCGGGTCAGACAGGCTGTGCGGGAAGATGCTCTGATAAAGCAGCCCCACGGCCGGGGCAGAATAATTCGATCCAAGACGGTCGGGGGGCTTTCCCAGTCGTTCCTACATGGCGGTGCCAGGTGGGAGGGTAAAAACAAACTTCTTCTCAGGGAAAAGAGGGGGCCGCCGAAACCGAGGGTGTCTGCCGCTCTGTCAGTCAGTGGATGGTAAATCCTACAGACAAAAGGGTGTGTCCGAGGCGTGGCGCTGGCTGGTTTTATAGAGAAGCATCCCCCGCTCCCGTGCCGCTCTGTGTGCGACCCCGCTCCTTCCCCCTTTCCACCTTCCCCCACCCCGGAAAAAATGGATGGGGGGGGAAAGCGGGAGGAGGGGGAGCTTTGGATTGTAGGTGCACACTATCCAGTAATTGATATTGGAAAAAAATTCCAGCATCTCTTTTCAAACCCATAACACCCAGGTGCACTACCTTGCACTTGGACTTGTTAAACTTTCTGAGATCCTCGTGGGTTCCCTTCTCAAGTTTGTCCAGGTCTCTGGATGGCACCCCATCCTTCTGTTGAGTCAACTGCACTGCTCAATTTTGTGTCATCTGCAAACTTGCTGAGGACGAATTCGATCCCTCTGTCTATGTTATTGATGGAGAGTACTGGTTCCAGAAGAGAGCCTTGAGGGACACCACTCATCATTGGTCTCCACCTGGAACTAGTGCCATTGATCACAACTCTCTGGCTGAGTCATCCAGCCAATTCCTTATCCACGGAATAGTCTACCCTTTGAACCACTGTCTCTCCAATTTGGAGATAAGGATGCCATTGTGGGACTGTGTTGAAAGCCTAACAGAAGTTCAGATAATATCTGTATCTGGAATTATTTTTTTTCTTACATGTTTCAGTTAATGTTTCCTGAAACTCTCTAAATCTAGTATTTCATTATTTAGTTGCAAGTAGATGGTATTTCTGTATAGCTATATGCATGTCTGATTTTTCACTGCCGTTCTGTTCACAGTTCCATTCATTTGTCTCTCTGGAAACACAGTGTAAGGTGTCCTCAGCCTCTGCATGTCTATTAACTGAGACTGGGCTTATCCCTATCTCTATAATTCAGTTCTAGTTTTACCTGTGTTCTGTGTCTGGAGTCTGAGTTATATGTGCAGCTATTCACAGCGCATACCAGTTAATTACTTGTTGGAAAATGTTTGATATGCCCTTAATTCATTCTTTTTATTCTGACAGTATGTGACTTTCCAGAAGGAAAACAAGCCACCAGGCCAGTCTGAATTCCTTGTTGATCTGCTTTTATCACATCCAACTTTCTTTCATTAGATATATGCAAAATTATATCTGTAATTATGGCTCCTATTATCCCATCCTTTCTAATATAGTGACAGATGTTCCCTCTGGCGTCTGGTAGTTCTTAGATATGAGACAAGAAAGGACGTTTAGGAAGGTAAGTTATTTACTTGGATTGTCAACACACCATTTTCCAATGACAAGCAGAAAGGCTAGGTGATCTGTAAAAGCGGAAAAGGAAACTGTTACAGCCACAGAAACTGAAATTCTGACAGGGATGAAACAGTACATGTAAACACATTTATGGAAAACCAGCAGAAAGGTGCCTGATACATGGACTATATGCTCACAACATTATTGAGATACATAACATTGACTGGGAAAAAAAAAAAAAACCAACAAAAAAAACAAAACAAACAAAAAAAAACCAACACAAAAAAAACCAAACAAAACAAAAAAACACCTACACTTGGAAAAAGAAAAAAGGGAAGTAAAAATTGAATTTGTTCTTCACATCAACCAGCTTGGTTTTTCCAGGGTTTTTTCCTCCTTCTTAGATTTTTTTCAAGCTTACTTGACACAAACTATTTGGAAGATGATGTGTTTGTCTGAGATTCCCAGGAGTACCCTCTCAAAACAAGGTTCTGTTTTCAACATGTAAAGTTTAGATTATTCAGTAGGGTGTATGTTGAGGTTCATACGGAAACTTGAAAGAGGTGATATGAAGCTGCAGAAGACTCAGAGGAAAACATTTCAAAGGAGAGGCTCTTAATATTCAATAATACTAGAAAATGTGAAAACAGGACTCTACTTCTAAGAATAGTCTGAGAAAGCAAAGAAGCAAGTGGGGAATCTGGGTACATGCTGTCACCTATTTTGCCTTAACAATCACAGTGAATCAAACTCTCATACATCAGTTTTGCATTTGAAGCTGGAGTGCTCCGGTGTAAGAGGAAAAGAAGAGAAGAGGAAAAGTATTATAAAGTATTCTTTTCTGGTGAATCCATAGAAACTAAAGCAATTCATAAAGATTCCCACATCAACTGCTTTCTAAAACAGAACACAACAAACATAATGCCCCCCCCAGGTTAAATCAAGCCTTCTGTGATTGAGCCTCTAGGCTAAACTGCATTTACATGGTCAGTACAGATTCCTGTATGAAATATGCTTCTCCAACTGGCCTGAATACTCTGTGCCAGAGTGTGTTTTCAAGTAGACTAAGGAAGGTCTTTACAGGCTCACTAGACTGACATCTGGGCCAAACTTCAAGCTTAGACTCCTTCAACACTGGGGCGAACCCCACAGCTTTTTCACCCCACCTTTAATAAAACATCAGTCATCAGCCCCTTATTACAGAAGCAAAACACACTAATACACTGATCTTAGGAAAAATAGTAAGACAGGGGAAGGCTTTGAGCAGAGACAGTGCTGCAGACCTGCTGGTCCCATCTATGCTGCTTTTTGAGCTTTCTCTCTAGTTAAACCCCGGGCTGTAACACCATCTCTCCCTCCCCAAGAAGGTCCTTAAGGCATATCCATAGCATCTGAGGTACATCTGCAGCTTTCCTACTTCTTTCCCACAAGCCAAAGAAAATGGTAGTGTAGCTGCCACAGGGAAATTCTGGTGAAAAAAGAACAACATAATGGCACTGTAAGTTCCCTGTGGCTGTTTTGCCTTCCTGGAGCTGCCACTGTCATCTGCCTAGTATTCCCATCCCTGGGGCTCCTGGGATAATCCATGTAAAGCTGGGAAGGATCTTTCCCAAGTGCAGTTCTGGGTCTAACACTGATGAATTCCCATGTCCTCTAAATCCAGCTGGCTCCGAGAAAGAGGGAGGCATCCCCCCACCTTCTGCACTGGGGTGAAGAACCAAATGAAAGTAAACATCAAACATCTTGTGACAAAGTGGTTTGGGTGGAAATCTCTAGTTGTGTGGTTCTGTGGCCTGCAGTGGCTGCCTGAGTTTGAGGGGATGCAGACAGGGGCATGGTTGCTACTTGTAGAGCCCGTGGTCAACCATGCAGCTGAGTCCTTCAGCTCTTACCAAAAACTCAGCCTGTAATACGTCAGCTCGGGGAGTGCTGACCAGGAAAATGGAACTGTGCACAGGACAAAAGCAGGGGTACAGGAGGGTTTGCGTCTGTGTTTGATGATTTTGATTTTGAAGTGCAGAGGCATGTTTTTAAGTGAAGGCCAGTGCGAGGCTATCACCTGTCTGCCATGAAGACCAAGCAGACTGACCCCTGTGACAAGATGAAGAAGCATAGGTTGCATGCTTCTGAGCCGTCCTACCCCTCCAGTGAGCAAAAGGGAGAAAAGAGTACCCAAGGGAAAGCCTTGTGGGGGTAAGATCTATGTGTCCTGAAGGATGTTCTTGACAAAACCACTAGTGTCTGGCTTTTCTCCTCATGTAGGGATCTCTCTGCTGGTAGCTGTGCTTCTTGTTCCCAGCTGTAGTAATGGGGTCTGCCCCACACTGCTGCTTGGCATAGCCAGGGCTGATGGGTGGGATGCTTGATGGTTCTGCAATAGCAGCCCTGGCAGTGACAACAGCTGGAGGAAGAAAATGTAGTGCCATGAGCAGGCACATAGCCAGCAGTGGCTGCTTACAGCTGCTGTGAATACCCTGAGCTGTATGGCTGGCAGTGGAACAGAGCCAAGCATCCTGATCGCAACAATGTGCAGGAATTCTGCTCCTCTGTTCCATGGAGACTTCAAGGAGGGCATAGATAGGCTCGGGTGTAGAGGTTAGGTCTGTGTTGTCCTGTTTTGTTGTCTGTGTCTGTAAATCACAGTCACTCTGACAGATTTTCCCAGGTGTGATGCTCAAGGGGACTGTGTAAGCCTGCAGGTTTCTGCCCAGAGTTGCACTTAAGTGTTCCCCTGATGCCCTGTATGTGATTGAAGACAAAACTTCCCAAAGCTAACAGACGAAGACATGAAGCTGCACTAAAGAATTTAGGGTTTCATTTTTTTCTACAGTGACCTTAAGCCACTTCTTTTTACCCCAAGTTCTCAGCTATAAAAGAAAAATAAATACACCTTATATCTCAAGGGTACTCATAAGTTAAGCCTGTTAATTAGTATAGCACATATAATTATTATGGTAAATGAGCCCACATAAGCAAATAAGAAATACTGCTCTGTTTAAGCAGAGGAAAATGTCATTAAATGATTGTTAGTAGAAACTGGAAATATATTGATTTCTTCACAAAGCGAGCTGTCCAGTGCTATGATCTAAGTAAGCATGTCTCACATGAGCTCAGTCCACACTGCATGGAAATAAGCCGTTTTGCAAGACTGTCTATTTATACACTATAGTGTGGGCAAATGTGAGCTCTGTCTGCTCCTATTGCAAGCTAAAAAAAACCATGAGGTTGTATTAGTGCAGATAACACAGGGTAAGTGCCACAGGTAAACTTCAAGAGCAAACTGTGTCTACCTGCAGAAACTGATGGCTGAACCATTCTCCTGGCCCTCATTGCCACAGTATGACAGCTTTCTGCAGAAAGCCCCTGCATTCTCTTTTACTCTAATGCAACAATAGCCAACCTGGGGAAAGCAGTTTGAAGCAGCAAAAAAAAAAGAAGCGAGAGGAGGGAAGCACAGTTCTCCTGTGCCTATGATGGCTATTTACCAACTCCTGTTCATAAGAATATTGCAGTACTTTTCACTGAAGTCAACAGAAGTCAGCTTTAAAAGAAGAAAATAATGTTTAAAGAAAGGTTATTTGCCTCCCCACGAGGCTGGTTTTGCACAATCTGTTTCTATATATCTGAAACCAGGCATTGATAGCGGGAGTCCTGACACACAGTGCCTCTCTCAAGTGAGCAGCACTGGCAGCTGCTGCTGTCGACTCCACAAATGGGATCAAATCCTGCAGTCTCTGTGCAACCACAGCTCCATTGCTACAGACCACCAGATTCATCCTTACTCACTTTTTCATTTTACTCCAATGTTTCAAAGTTCCAAATATTCCTTAAAAGATTTACACTTATGAAAAGATGGTAACTAATTGACCATCTGTAGCTGATAAATTATATTTCTGAATAAACTGCTGACATTTGTTCAAGAAGAAATAGGATCTGAAGTAAGTGCCTAAGAAGTTTCTCTAGCAGCACTTTTTCTCTTCCAAAATCTTTACTGCTAGTGCATTTTATGAAGGAAAGAATTTTTTACTTTTATTAAAGGAAGGCCTACAGTTAGACCTTCCCTTTTAATCTAGGAGATTTCTGACATAAGAATGTTTTCATGTTTAATATGTTACTAAAATATACTGTTGACAGATACTCTGCCAGTAGTGATTTCCCCTGGGAAAGTGAAGTAGCATAGACTTCCTTCCTCATCTGAGAAAAGAACCCAAAACACAGAAACATGTTTTTCCAGGCAGCTGGTCAAGGAAGCAGGTGTCAGGCTCATAAGAAAGTCTGCAAGTTGTGCACCACAGCCCCCTTCTTCCCTTGTCCAGATGATGGCAACACCCTACACACACTGAGACTGTTCCTTGTGTGAGGAAGAAAATACTTCCTTGTTGCCCTGAGGCACATTTAGCCTATGCTATATATAATCTGACAGTCATTTCTGCTGCAAGTTGTACAAACAACTTCCAGTTCATGTTGTTTTTATTTCCTGCCAAGCTATCTGTCATTTGTCGAAGCTAAATGTCTCTTTGCAAGTTGTCCAGCTGCATGGTTTGGATACTTGGCAGGCTTGGCTATATTTTCTAATTTCATAAATCTCCTTTCCAGCCTTCTGCCTCTCCAGTCTCCCCTGCAGTATTTACATCTCTCCCTTGTCCCTCCAACTAGTCCATTAGTCTCACCCATACATTTCCAGATCAGTAGCAAAATCCCCATCCATCCGTGCATTTAAATCCTCTGAGCACCCTTACACACTGGCCTCCATTATGCTCTCTGCCTCACCCTGCTACTCCTGCTCTAGCAGTACCAACCTGCTCTCTGCGCCCTGTTGAAGCAGCCATGCTGGCCCGCCTGCCCAAGCCCTCTGGACCTGGAGCCCTCTGCTTCACTGAATCCGATGGCTCTAGGAACTGATCTGCATACCCTTTCCCTGACGATTAATTTCTTTTCTCCATCCACTGTTTTTCAGGCTATAAATCAAGGATTACTATTGTTCTCTATGAAGGATTTTAGAAAGCAAGCTGAATTAGGTGCTCTACATATTAAGGTGAGATCATGTTGTATTTTATTGTTTTAAGTGTTTGACATGCAAGTACTACATTGTGTACTAAGAGAACAGCTGATGGATGGGAAGATGCTATAAATACATGCATGACATGCAAGTCACTTGAAAAGTGACTTTTTACATTAGTTAATTCACAGTGCTATATGAGACGTCATTATTTATTTCATTATATTATTTCCTTATTTTATGTAGCCCAAATTTGCAAAGAGGAAATAAAATATGGTAGCTTCTCAAGTTTGGGTAAATTTCTGCAAAACTCATGTTTCTTAAGGTGATTATTGTATGCTAGTGGTTTCCCTTAGTAAGGGTTCAGAGTGACTTTTGTTTTTCAGTGGATTGTGTGAAGTAAATCCCTAAGAATACAAGAAAAGGAAATAAAGGGAGAAGACAAAAACAAGTGGCACACAGAAAAACAGATTTACTACCACAAACAAAGCACTGAAATCCTGTTAGTGGCCATGGGAGGAGACAGCAATAAAATTAGAGCTCAGCTTGTCATTTCACCATTAGTTCATTTTTTTTTAAGGTGCATTGCTGAAAGAGTGACTTTAGTCTTCTTTCCTTCATATTTGTGGGTTTCGTCTCCTAAATCTTCCATCTACTACCAAAGTTAACCACTCCTTCCTGGACATCCATGCATCCTCACGAGCTTAGAACGCATGCAGCACTTGGTCCCAGCTGGCCCTGGCACACGTTGATTCACACCAGTTGGAGTGAGTGAGGTTGGAATTTCACTGTTCCACTAACCAGCTACTGCCAGATGCTTAAGGGCACTTAAGATCCCAGAGGAATTGCTAATTTTGTTCTCTATTCTATCTGGATACTCGCTTTCATAAAACTTGTAAGAATTTATCTTTAGAACTTCATTCCTCTTACAAGTAAGGTTGACCGATGAGCTTGACATTTACCAGGCAGAAAGCAGCAGTAAAATGGACAGAAGGAGTTAACAAGATCCCCAAGGCATTGCTCTGGCAAGAGGCCATGGTACCACTTGGATGGCATTACTGCCTCATGTTAATTTTAGATCTCCTTCCTGAGATCTGACACCCCAGCAGCTGTACCGTCCAGGTACAGTCAGAATATATGGGAGAGAAGGCAGACAAGATCTTGGTTGAATATATAAATATATATATATATAAATATATAAACAGCTATATCTGTTCTAGGAAAGCTTTCCAATTCTAGGACAACAATGGATGACCCATCCCTTTGCAGTATTCGGGTGAGACCTAGTCACCCTGAACCAATATGTGTGCCATGGCTGGGAGATACATTACTCCTCAGCTGGATGTCCAAAGCTGGGACTGGAGTCCCTTTTCAGGAATACATTGTGGCAAAAAAGCTGCAGACACTGTGTGCTTCCATAGATGGCATTTTGACCCTTCTTTCTTCATATCACCCTTAATAAAATATAGATGGTAACAACTCTTCTGACTTGCCATCACTTTCTCATCCAGAAAACAGCAGGGACTGTCTCTAAGTCTATGTTTTGCCTGTACCTTGACACTGGTTTGGACTTTCTCATACTATAAAGAAATCATAGTAATATTGCATGTTGCTAGTGATAGAAAAGTATCTGCATGGTGAGCAGTGATTTAAAACCTAGTTCCAGCTTTGAAATCCTATAGTGTAGCTGTGCCTTGTGCAATTTCCAAGAAACAGCACTTTTCTGGCATTTATAAGAAGGAGGGAAGGTTGCTTGCCAAAGTCAGATGGCGAAGTGGAATAAATCTTGATGAAACTCCAAGCAGACTCTCTGCTGATCCCTTTCGGTTATGGTCAGAGGAAATCCTCTGAGCTAGCTAAATTGCCAGCGACAAGGACATTTGTTCATTTGTTCTTTCCCAAGAACCAATTCATATACGTGACAAAGTACCAGGAAGCAGGCAATGATATTTTCCTGCCCCATGGGATTCAGCATAACAAGTGTCCAGCCTACTTGCGACTTATTTGCAGTTTGAGCACATATAGCAATCATAGCTGCTCTGTACTTAATCTTCTTCCAGGAACCTCTAGAGAGTAACAGAATTAGATCTCCAGAGATCATAAAACACTGACTTCAGCCATTATTTTCTGAGACTGATGGCTTACTGCAGTTTGTATCCAAGACAAATCCTACCTGGACAAGTAACCTGGACAGAAGTATAGCATTTGCACGCCTGCACAAAAGCCAAGAATGGGTTTCGCATTTATTGATAGGGAAAGTTCACGAAATGTTCCATTTCTTATTAGTACTGCCTTTACAGGTGATTTTCAGTGACAGTCTTAGACTCCCTGCTATGTTGTTGGTTAGTGTGTAACAAGCCCTGAAGAGATTAAAGCATTCATTTGAAGCCACAGGTGCAAGGGTCAGTGAGAGCTAGCAACCTGATAGAGACACAGAGCTCTTTCACACATCGTTATTTTCCCTGAGATTAAAATAGAGTCATCCTAGTTGATAAGCTTTGAATCAAACTTTCCTTTAGCCATGAAGAAAGAACACTGCTATTAATTAGCTACTCATGCAACCACCATTGAAACCCTGGAAATTACAGCTGAAATAAGGAGCAACCCTAATCTGAGTGCAGTTGTATTTTGCTTTTCTGTCATGTAAATGCATTTTTTACAAATACGTTTCTGTATAATCCAAGCTTTGCTTGTAAGGACTTCCATGTGATGTAATCAAACTTACATTCAAAGCAGATTTAAAATGTTCCCAGAATACAAGCTAAGAAAATTAGAGCAAGACTAAAGCAGAAAGTATATGCATCATCTAAAATGATTTAAGGAAATGGAATGAGCAGTGCTATGAAGACTAAAAGTAAGCAATCTTTGTCTTCTAGGGATTTTGATGTGTTGCTCCATAACATTCTCTTCAGTTTCCTTTAAATAAATCCAACTCCCTACTCCTCATCTGCTTTGTCCTCCATGCCATAAAGGGTAGCAGGGGTTGGAACACATACAGCCAATGCTGAAAGCAATATATAATAGTGGAGCTCTGCCCACCATGCCCTCCGTGGGATTCTCTCTGTACCACCCAGGACAAAAATTCAAAAAATTGTAGAACTGCCTATGCTGACTTTTCAGATGCCTCCTTATGTATTTCATTATCATGAAACCTGTGAATAATTGGAATGGGGAGAGGGAGAAATGCCAGGAAAAGTAGACAGTCAGGCTTATGGTCAATGACAGTGGAAACATCTTCTTCCATTCAAAGGTCTGGTTAAAACTGAGCAAAAGATTGGTTATTTGTAGCAGTTATTAATATAATAAATAATAAGTCCCATGGGGACCATAAGCGACACCAACATGAGATGGTTTATTCAAGGAGTCCAGCTTATATAGCAGTTTCAAATGCTGCCATGTGACAAAGGTAACTTAAGCCAATCCCATACAAGCAGTCTTGACTTTGCTAGTCTGAATTGCCGCCCCTGGCCCCATTTACAAACCTGCGTTACACCCCCGGTGCAGGCCTGTTCGATCGCTTGTTTCTCCGCTCATATTCTCGAGCGGCTCCACGCTGCTCCGAGACGCTCCGTCACAGCATCTGGTATCATGGGCGTGTCCTCTTATTGCATTAGGAAGTCCACGAACGGCGTGGTGGACACCATGGGCTTCACGTCACCATTGGCCACGAGCAGGATGTACACGCCGTTGGACGTGGTCCCATCCGGGGGAGCGGCCATGGCTGTGGACAACAGCACGGACCCCCTCTCGCCGGCCACGCCGCCCTCGGCACCCTGCAGCACCCCAGCTCCCCCGCCCAGCGCTGCCCTGGGTGCGGCGCTGCCCGCAGCGGCCGGGTTGGGTTTGCCGCCTTCAGCAGGCATGGGTGGGGCCGCTGCGGTGGGCATGGGGTCCGCATTGGCACTGTCGCTTATGGCCCCGGCTCTGCTCGGCCCCCTCGGCTCAGAGTTTCCTCAAGCCCGCTGCCACCATGGTCCATGATGGGGTGTCCTCGCGGCGAGGCGGGGGGACTTGGTCTGTGGTCGCTGTTTCGAATCTCGCGCCACGCACCTTGCAGCTATCACGTTCTCCATCTTTTTTAAACATCGCGCCGCTGTTGCTGGTAGGCACAGCAGTTGTTGCTTAGCTACCGGCTCCCAGCACGGACCATGTTCCATGCATGCCTCCAGCAGAGGCAGTCCACAACATGGCCACGAGACAGGAAGAGAAGGCACTACCTCCTGCTCCCGGCATGGGCAAGATGGCGCCGCCCATGCTCCGGCGTGGTCTCCACGTGTCTGCAAGTTTTTAATGGCTTGGGGATTCAAAGTTTGTTCCCTTTTACTAGTCACACAATCCGCGACACGCATCTTCTTCCCGAAATTCATGCATCCGCAAAAATTCAGCACAAAAAGGTATATTCTAAGGTTTTTCTTCCATGCTCTCGGACCCACTCCCCCTTTCCACACTGCAGTATCACGTGGAGTTCCATGCTTTACAATGTTTGGGGGAGGGGAAGATCCAAAGTTTCTCTCTGTGGACGAGTTCTCTTGCAAGGGTTTTAAAGTGTCCACCTTTTTTACTTCTGTTTTCTCTCTGTTTCTCCACCCCTCTTTCCAAGCAATTTCACTAAGAATTGTAAATAACAGCAGTCTTAAAACAGTTATTGTCATCAATTTTAAAAGTCCAGCTATTTTATGTTTGTTAACTTGTCTCCAAAGTCTTTTCAATATTAAGCTTAAGGCTTTTGCAATATTCTGCAGTTCACGTGAATTAAAAGTTTTCAATTTTTCTCTTCTTTTTGTTTTCTTATTTCTCCCGCCCTCTCACCTGGGATGTAGATTTTTCTTCTCGAGAGCGTCCTCTCAAAACGTAGGCAATTTCCTACAGAGTTCAGGCCTTTTTTCGAGCTCAATCGCGGTTTCTCCCGCCTACGCCCATCAGAGTTTCCTTTCCTCTGGTACCTGGCGTTTATTTCTTTTTCACGGCGGACGTCCCTCAGCGTTAAATATAGGCTGGTTCCTGACGTCTTGTCCGTATTTCTTCCTGATTCAGGATAAAGCTTAGGTCACTGTTGGGGCGCCATATGTAGCAGTTATTAATATAATAAATAATAAGTCCCATGGGGACCATAGCGACACCAACGAGATGTGTAACAAGAGATCGTTTATTCAAGGAGTCCCGGCTTATATAGCAGTTTCAAATGCTGCCACGTCACACAGGTAACTTAAGCCAATCCCATACAAGCATTCAACAGAGCATGTGTGACAGAGTACTTAGAACTACAACTCCCAGGATGCTTTGCAGCACCTGGTGTAACCAGACACCATAGATATTTATGAGATAAAACAGCGGAGGCACAGCCTGACCTAAGAGACATATTCTCAAACCACATGGAGAACAAGATCAGTGTTGCTGCTTAGCCCATTATTTTACCGTTCACTGTATCCTGACCGCTCTTGTTTTCCTTTCCCTGACCTGGAAAACTGGGATGATGACCATATGATCATTCAAGAATTTTGAATGTAATGTAGTTTTTGGGGTTAGTGGGAAAGGAGGCAGAGTTATTTCTGCATCCTTAACAGCTATTTGCCGATAGACCTTCATTTATATGCCTAGTTATCTTAGAATTAATTTCTTTTGTGCATTTGAAGTCCCATGAGCTACTTGCAGCTGTTGCAGTCTTAAGTTAAAGATGGGCCAGACGTATTGCATTCCTGAGAAATAGCCAGCCCCTGTGATATTTTGCAGTCAGGGTGATTGTGCTGCCAGGCATGCTCCATAGTGAAGTGATAAGCATATAAATTCTGGTTTTCTGGCTGCTACATACCACAGATTTGTTCTCATCTCTTGGTCAAAACAACAAAGCATGAAATACTTTACTGAAAATATAGCACATCATAATAAAAAACCTCCTCTACACTCCTACCTTAGCAACTTTCATTATAGTTTTCTTAGGAAACAATCTTAACAAACAGATAAAACAAATGATATCTGCAGTATCTTGTGTCCATAATCTGTTTTGAGGTACATGAATTAAGGACATCATTTATGTCTCTTCTGTCCTGATAAAAATTACCACAGATTAATGCAACCCATTCATTTTTTTTGGGCCTACATGGCTAGGAGAGTTTCATCAATGTCACTGTGTGCAGTAATTAGCACCTAGATCTATTTCAGCTGAAATAGGGCTAAAATCACAAGTAACTCATCAACTCCCCTTCATATTCTGGGTGTTCGTCTAGTCCAGTACACATACAGAAAATTATATGCTTCTGGATAATGGTAATAGGCATACAACTGCAAAGAAAGAGAGCTAACACCTTTTCAGTTTTCTTGAATGTGGTATCTCCTAATTCACCCTCAAAAATACTCAATATTCTGCACCTTTGGCCCAGATTTTTAGAAAATTTAATTAGGTGTGTAATCAATCTTTTGGAGAATTCTCAAAAGTCATTTAATGGACAAGCTTTGATGGGAATAAAAAATGTACAGTATTAAAAAGGCTGTTTACATTAGTTCTTAAAAAAAAAAAAAATCCAAAACTTTCTCCTAAACTCATAGAAACACAGGCATTTTGTCTCTTTTGGTACATTGTACTTGAATTGTGAGATCAGTTAAAAGATTGTAATCAGCTATAAATTGTAAGAAAAGTCAAGTGTATTCCGTTCATTTGCTGCGCAAACATACCATACATCCTTTTGCTATACCATTTGAACAATATAATAATAGCTGACTTACTTTGGACAAGTAATCATCATTTCTTATATGCTGAGTCATTTTCCAGGTTACTAAATGGTGACAGTCACAATTTTTGTAAAAATTTGTCTTTTTTGTCACTGGTGGAAAGTCCTTTCCAGTACTGTCACAGTGGCAATTGCTTCTCTGATGGTCTGAGGACATAGGTGAAGAGAGGGCTGTAGAAAGGGACGGAATTTCTTTAACAGGTCGATTGCTGAAGTTGGAAAAACTTGAGTGAGCTTGCAAAGCTTCTCTTCAGGTCAGAAACATTAGGAGCAAAATTAAAATCTAAATACTGATTAAATATAAGGAAGATGATACCTAGTGAGTAACAAAGGCTAATACTCTCACTAGTCTTACCTTCACACTTGATGGAGGTAAAAAGGAGCAGCCCCGATGCTACGAGCTTCTTCTCAAGTCCAGTTCCTGCTAGGTCTTTCAACAACACCTCCTTTCTACAACTAGCTCTTTGAATTCAGCAAACACCCATTTTCCAGTCTAAAGGTGAATTAATATCTGAGCTTGCCACTGGCTGCATCTATCCATCTGTTATCCATCTTCTTATTAAGACTGGATTTCCACTTAGTTTTTTGTATATTTTTATTGACTTTCGTTGCTAACTTGCAGTAAGGATGCACCACAACAACCACTCAAAAATCACAAACAATATTTAAATGGAAAATGTGAATTTTAAGGTTACTGCACATGTGGAAATTTTGGCAGTTGATTTGAAAAGTGAGGAGAAATAGAATGACATATGAAGCAGCAAAGAAAGCATCTAGTGTGAAGGAAGGCTGATGGTAAAAATTTTAGATAAAATGAAAGAAGAAATAAACCCCTCTCTAGCCCTCTTTCATTCTGCCACTTCATGGTCTTAGCTACCTTGTCTTTTACGTTTATGTCAACAATCTGCTATGTGTTTCAATGGTCTGTTTAATTTTGCACTCAATAGACTCATACAATACTGAAGGCTTTTCAGATACTGGTAGGGAACCGCGAGCTAGGAAATCTCAGAAGCTCAGATATGTGCCCAGGGTGGGGGACATTCCAGGGCAAAGCCATGGAAGCCATTAGACCTTTATAGAGCTGCCTTTTGCAAGAAGAACAATGCATGTGAAACTTTTTTCAGAACAGAACATAAAACTTGAGCCCAGCTTAGCTTTTCACACACTTCAAGCTAAACTACAATACTACTTCCTCAGGTAAAGAGAGACCACAAAGCTCTCAACAACAAATGCACTCACAATCCCTCTGCCATTTAACCAAACTCTTTTTGAAGAAATTGGAAAGGTGACCAGGAGAGAGACAAATTAAAGTGTTGGGATGAGATGCAGCCTCTGACAGACATACAATAGTCCAAATGGATGCAAGACAAGCTTGTGAAGGAATAATGAGTGCACACTGCATAAGAGACTACCCAGGACACACATCTCCATGCCATGATGAAGAAGCAAGTTCTATCACTTTTTGTGTGATCCTGGCATACTCTACATCCTCAGTTTCCTATACCAGTTCTCATGCTGTTTGGAGTCTCCAAAATGGGGATGAAATGGTTCATTTCCCTCAGCTCCATTGACTCTTGTTCATTGATTTTTGTTTGGTTTTTAGTTTGGGGCACTTGGTGGGGATTTTTTGTGTGTGGTTGGTTTTAGTTTGTTTATTTGTTTTTCTTCTAGAAATGCACAGAGTTAAGAGTGTGTAGAAAATCCTGAATATATGCCCAAGCCTTCAAACTAGTTTTACTCAATGATGAGAGCTGGTCCAAGGACAAAAGTGTTTGCTCAAGCACATCAGAACGCACCACCCACTGGAGACGAAAGCAGCCAGTGCTGGAGTGTGCTTCAGCAAAATAAAATTTCATTGAAAGAATATCACAGAATCATAGAATCAACCAGGTTGGAAAAGTCCTCCGAGATCATCAAGTCCAACCCTTGATCCAACACTGCTGTGGTTACTAGACTATTGTACTAAGTGCCACATCCTGTCTCATCTTAAAAACCTCCATGGATGGTGAATCCACCACTTCCCTGGGCAGCCCATTCCAATGTCTTATTAGTCTCTCCATAAATAATTTCATCCTAATATCCAACCTAAACCTCTCCTGGCAGAGCTTAAGACCATGCCCTCTTGTCTTACTGATAATTGCCTGGGAGAAAAGACCAACCCCCACCTGGCTACAACCTCCCTTCATGTAGAGTGTAGAGTGATGAGGTCTCCCCTGAACCTCCTCTTCTCCAGGCTAAACAACCCCAGCTCCCTCAGTCTCTCCTCACAGGACTTGTGCTCAAGTCCCTTCCCCAGCCTGGTTGCTCTTCTCTGGACCTGCTCTAGCACCTCAATGTCCTTCCTGAATTGAGGGGCCCAGAACTGAACACAATACTCAAGGTGTGGGCTCACCTTGTACAGGGGTGAGGCCAGAGTACAGGGGAAAGGATCACTTCCCTGGTCCTGCTGCCCACACTGTTCCTGATGCAGGTCAGGATGCCATTGGCTTTCTTGGCCACCTGGGCACACTGCTGGCTCATGTTCAGCTTCCTGTCCATCCAAACTCCCAGGTCCCTTTCTGCCTGGCTGCTCTCCAGCCACTCTGTGCCCAGCCTGTAGCGCTGCAGGGGGTTGTTGTGGCCAGAGTGCAGGACCTGGCACTTGGCCTTGTTAAACATCATACCATGGGATTCAGCTCATTTATCCCACCTGTCCAGGTCCCTCTGCAGAGCTCTCCTACCCTCCAGCAGATTGACGCTCCCCCCCAGCTTGGTGTCATCTGCAAATTTGCTAATGGTGGACTCAATCCCCTTATTCAGATCATCAATAAAAATATTAAATAGAACTGGGCCCAGCACTGATCCCTGGGGGACACCACCAGTGACCGGCCGCCAGCTGGATGCAGCCCCGTTCACCAGCACTCTCTGGGCCCGGCCCTCCAGCCAGTTCTTAACCCAGCACAGAGTGCCCCTGTCCAAGCTGTGGGTTGCCAGCTTTTTCAGGACTATGCTATGGGAGATGGTGTCAAAGGCTTTGCTGAAATCCAGATAGACACATCCACAGCCTTCCCCTCATCCACAAGGGAGGTCACTTGATCATAAAAGGAGATCAAGTTGGTCAGACAGGACCTGCTCTTCTTAAACCCGTGCCAGCTGGGTCTGATCCCTTGTCCATCCTGTAGGTGCTGTGTGATTGCACTCAGGATGATCTGCTCCATAACCTTGCCAGGCACTGAGGTCAGGCTGACAGACCTGTAGTTTCCTGGGTCCTCTTTCTGGCCCTTTTTGTGGATGGGTGTGACATTCACCAACTTCCAATCATCTGGGACCTCCCCAGAGAGCCAGGACTGCTGGTAAATGATGGAGAGTGGCTTGGCGAGCTCTTCTGCCAGTTCCCTCATCACCCTAGGATGGATCCCATCTGGTCCCATAGACCTGTGAGGATCCAAGTGGCTCAGCAGATCACTGTTGCCTCCTGGATTACAGGGGGGGCTATTTGGCTTCCTGTCTCTCTCTATAAACTCTGGAGGCCAGTTGTCCTGAGGGCAACCTGTCTTACTGATGAAAACTGAGGTAAAGAAGGTGTTAAATACCTCAGCCTTATCCTCATCTTTGGTGACTGTTCCCCCCATGTCCAATTTAGAATGGAGGTTTTCTTTGCCCCTCCTTTTGTTATTGATGTGTTTGTAGAAGCACTTCTTGTTATCCCTACATAAGTGGCAAGATGGAGTTCAAATTGTGTCTTTGTCTCTGTAATTTTCTTTCTACATGAACTAACTCTATTCCTAAATATAACCATATTCTTCCTGAACAGCCAGCCCTTTATTCCATAATTGGTAAGCTCTCTTTTTTCCACTAATTTCCTTTAAAATCTCCCTGTTCAGCCAGGCTAGTCATCTTCCCTGACAGCTTGCCTTTGGGCACACTGGGACAGCCAGCTCCTGTGTGTTCAAGACTTGCTTCTTGAAGCATGTCCATCCCTCCTGGACCCCTCTGTTTTCAAGGGCTATTTTGCAAGGTACCACAACACGCATGATGATGGTCTTTCCCCCAACACAAATGATGATGATGTGAAAATGGAAAGCACATAAAACCCAAGCAAAACTGCTTCTTCAAAGTTTTCTGTTGCAATGACATAAAATT
This sequence comes from Myiozetetes cayanensis, assembly GCF_022539395.1. Taxonomy (NCBI): domain Eukaryota; kingdom Metazoa; phylum Chordata; class Aves; order Passeriformes; family Tyrannidae; genus Myiozetetes; species Myiozetetes cayanensis. Next base: position 49,523,356 of record NW_026087631.1, read on the forward strand.
CTACCTGAATTTTAAGATGAAACCAGAGGATGTTATTGATGTAGGTAGCAGAAAAATAGACATGAATTCAAGAGAATAGGGAAAGAACTCAATAAAATATATAGCTCCAAAATGAAAAGTTTCAGACTAAAAGAGAAAATTGTGAAAGGATTAATTACAGATCAGTTGTTAAAATAAACAAAAATCTGACAATTTATAAATTATGTTCAAGCCCCTAGGTCTAACACGTACATTATAAGATCACAGCAACAGCTTCTGAACAGTTGGTGCAAATCTCCCTGAAATGATAGCCATAATTGTGAATAGTTACAGCCTTCTTCCATTCCATGAGATCTGTGTAATCTGTGGCAGTGGTTTGGGAAGAACTTCTGAGGGGCAGTGCAAGGGTGTAACTTTTTTCCCAGTGTAAGGGGTACTTAAATCATGATTAGAAAGACATTCGCTGCAGTACATGGTTTTCAGTTTAGTAAGAACACCACAGAGAAAGAAGCTGCTATCCTGTACTATGCAGTGAGGGTTAGAAAGTGCAGCATTTGATGAGCATAATTTGATGATGTGAAATTTTATAATAAGCACAGATCCAATTCAAAAGTGATCATCCACTGGAATGAAATAAAATCAATCTGACATTTACCAGCTGCACAGTAAAACTAACTGTTACTGAGACAGTTCACTTTAACGAAGTTAACCATTCACAGACTCCTATATCTAAAGGCACTGATGTACAGACATTAATGTGCTTTTGTTGTATTTTTTAACCTGTAATTTAAAGTAGCGCAATAAATGTGTTTTCACAAAACGTTAGAGCAGAGAACAGTAGATGTCTTCTTTTTACAGAAAAACTGTTTTATCATTAAATGTGATGTGTACTTGAATTCCATTATTTTCTCCTCTTAAAAATAAATGTAAATAAAATTAAATGTGAAATTATGGTTACTTGCATTAAACCTTAAATATACTGTGATTTAAAAACATACTTAATATTAAGATTCAGACATTGTGTAGCTACTACCAATATTTTAAAGAAAGTAGAAAAAAACCTAAACAACCAAACCAACTAAGAAAAAGCCACTGGAGTAATAACCAATTTGCTGAAGTGATAATCTGTCTTTGAACTAATTCAGCTTCATCAGAAAGCGCAGAAAGATTGGTTTTTTTCATTTGATTTATTTATCCAAGGTCATGTCAATGAAGTATTCTATCAAACCTGAGAAACTGCAAGTTAGAAGGAAACTATGCTGCCCAAAACAAGGTCTGAGAGTCAAGGATCTCTGAATTCCACCATCTGAAAGAACAGAGTCTTTGCTAGAGAATATCCACATCAACAAACTCTTTATGGCTTCTAGAAAGAAGCTAAAAACCCAAAGAGCAGTTAAAAGCTGATGTATTTATTTAATTAAGTTCTATAATGTTTCCTGTATTTAAAAAATTGATCTTCTTTAAATGCATAACCTCAGTTGCAAAGAAATGCTGAATAGCTCAGACGACAGTGCATTACAAAACCCACCTTCTGGATGGGTCTTTCTTCATAGCCAGCCTGGGAAAATACGAAGGCCACAGTTTTGAAATCCTGGATGGAACATATTTGCCCTCAATAAAGACATGTTTCTAAAAATGAACACGGGTTAATTAAAAATACAGGGTTAATTGTATTAAAGGGACATCTAGGAGGGCAGGTAGCCTGGAGGAAAAGCAAAGAGAAAGCAAAGGGATTTGCCCCTCAGGTAAATTTGAGATGATACAAGAAGATACCTCATGTTCTAAGGCTACATTGTTATGCCTAAACACTTGGCTAACATTAAAGAGGCAACCTTTCTTCTTATAATACAACTGAGGGAGAATGAGTTGCTCTTTGACTTCTCCCTAAACTTTGTCCCCACTTAGTATTATACTTACGCTGTGATTCAAAGCCTTTGGAGACAGGCAAGGAGTAGGTCAGCTGTGGTCGAAGTCACCCTGCATAATTTTCTCTTAGCTGTGGACTTCAATCTTACATCTCTCAGATAATGTGAGTTTGACTTGCCCTTTGTACTTTGCAATAGAGATCAAGTTGCATATTCCATGACCCCAGACTATGAGTCTAAGCATGTTACTCCCATCACCCTTAACTAGTAAATTGATTAATTACCTCAGCCATCAGAAGTGGAAGGAGATGCAGAGTAGATGAAGTTAGCTGGTGCTCATTTTGCAACAGTTCAAATTTTGCATTTCCAGTCATTCAACTAACATGATGATGAACGGAGGGAAAAGGTTTATGAATATTCCATATTTTACAACTTGAAAAAATAAATATACTGAAATACTGCTTCTATGATGGAAAGAACGACTGACAAAATGGATGAACAGCTCCCAAGCCTCCAGTGTCAACATGCCAAAACTGGCAGCAAATACAAGTACAGTTTGCATCAGAAAAGTTTCTGTTTCATTTATTTGCTTTACTAGAGTTAACAAAAATTTAATCAAATGGATTTTAAAAGTGAAACAGATCACCAATATGCAGTTTCTTTTCCTTGTTAAGGTGAATATATTTTCATTACTACATTGAGATGACAAGTAGTTTTGACTTTCCCCTGACAAGCAAATGGCCATCTCTTGGAAAGAAAGCAGTTTGAAAGATGAATAGCTCACATGTATATCTTATCTCCTTTGAATTGATTCCTTATGGTTTCTTCAAAGCAATTTTAAGGCTGAGAAAATATTAAGTTGACCAAAGTGTACAAGCCCAAAGTAATTTTGATCAGCAAAGTAGGAGATGCTAAATGAAATACTTTGAGCCTTTTTAGTCTATTTTCAAAGACTACACTGAGTCACCCTGACAGAAGCAAAGTATTTTCAACACTATTGAAACAGAATTCATTGAGCATCTCTGTGTTTTGAATGTGGGTAGAGCTATTCTCAACCTGTATTTAAATTTTATGTATTACGATGATCTCTCATTCATACTCATCAACAATAAGAATGTAGCTGTCAATCAGAAATCTGCAGAACAACAGAGAGAAAGCTGATCAAAACCAGACAGTTCCCTTGAAACTTGAACAAGGAACAATGGCAGCACACTCAGAATGGCTCTGAAACGATGAGGTATCTGAGGCATAGAACAAAAATCCAGATTTTGTTCCAAATAAACAGCAATTCATGCCATGTACACTCTGAATTATATTAAGCAGTGATTTAATAAAAATAAAACTGATCCATGGAGAGTTATGTAAATACCGTACCACAATAAGCCATCACCATTTTCCATTGTAAATATCTGTAGGAATATCCGTTCTTACCACGCTGGCTGGAGGCCAGCTATTAAAAGCTACACAAATGCATTCAAGACAAGGAAATTCTAAGCTGTCATTCCTCTGAAGTGCCCATTCCCACAGAACTTGAAGACAGCAGGACTTTGGCTTCATAGCAGTGAGGCCATATATATAGCGTTCACTAGCAGCCTTCATTTTATTTAGAAGAACTGCTTACTACATCTTCTCTAGTAGTAGCACAAGATAAGTACATCAAGACAATTTGGACTTTGCAAATGCTCTATAATCCAAGTTTTTGTCATAGGCAAACACTAGATATTGATTGGGGGGAGGGGGGAAAGAGAGAACCTGTTCTTTACAGGATGTTTTTCTCAAATATTCTCCTACCCTTCATTTGTCCTCTGTTTCTTCAAGTTACAGATATTCTACAATCCTTACTTTGTTCACTTTGCCAGAGTAGAACACAGAATTCTGTGTCCTGTGGTCCTCTGACTAACTTGTTTCTATAAGGATCTCCAGGTTCTGTCAGCTCTACCATATTTAAGTCCAGGAATTTTTTTCCTGTGTAATTGATTTAAAACAGACTTAAGTAGCGCATAATTGTCCATTACTGACAGCCTCTCCTTTCAATTGGCCACCACTGCTGCCAGTTCCATCCAAAATTATTTACTATCCTTCATTTTCTTCTCCCCTTGTATAACTGTCCAAAATAAACCAGTTTTGTTTTCAGTGTTTATTTGCTTATACTTCTCTTCTTGAGTCCATCCCAGTGTTTCGTGACTCCATTTCCCATGCCACTGAATATATTCTTTAATTTCTTCAATTACTTTTTATTCTCTTTTCTAGATGTTGAAGTATCTTTTCCATCTGCGTTGGTCTCTGTCTTCACATCCTATTTCCCTTCATGGTTAGTAGAAAGTTTTATCTGTTACAAAGAACCACAAACACTCAAACTGCCGTATAAATTATACAATGTGCCAATGAAATTAAAGGGAAGAAAATACTGCAGCCCAAATACTCACATCTCAGCTGTCAGAGCTTTCCTTGTTCTTTTTGAGTGGTCTAAAATGCTGACTCCCATTTATATGCACTTGATTGACCTGCTGGCACTGCCAAAATGGTGTAATGGGGTTTAGACATAAATCTGAGTCAGGCTGCAATTCTGCAGTGCAATGATCTCACTGAATAGAATCCTGTCCAATAGAATTAGGGCATTTGGAATTGGTGAGAGGGTTATCCACTGAAACAGTAGGGCCACACCAAGCCCTCAGTGTTGCAGCTGCAGTTGCATGGATGGGATGGCTGTGTCTGGCCTGGGCCAGGAGCTGTTCCCCTGCATGTTCCCAGAAACTCTCCTCCTCCTCTTGGAGGTGGCAAAATTACATTTCAGCCACCATACAGCAACATATGGCAGTACCAAGCAGCAGCTCCTCGAACAGATGTATTTTTTTGTTTTATAATTTACAGCTCACTACCATAGATAACCATTCCTGTCCCTACCTCCTGATCTAAACACTTAACATTTCATCGAGCAGAGGAACTTCCATCCTCCCAGCGTCTGGCAACACCTTTACACACTGTAGCAACACAACACAGTAATGCAGGATAAAATGCTTCAACAGATAGAGCTACACCTCAAAACATGACCAATAGGACCTCAACCAAACACACTGATAAAAAAATGTTTGAGATTTATATTCTCTTTGAAATGTATCCAAAAAACTCTCAAAAGAAAACACATACAAAAATAGTACACATTTTGCTGAGGAAAAATGGTATGCTCCACTTTCTATTTTAATGCTCTTGGAAACCATCCTAGCTTAACAACTCATGTCACAGAGATGAGTGGGAAGAAATCTTTGCCTTGGAATTGCTTGCGAGGCTGTCTTTACAAGCTGCAGAAAAGGATTTGCAGAAAAGACATCTGAGTGGGAAATAAGAGTCTCCACAGCTGAAGTACCCAGTGCCCCAGCTCTAACCATCCCAGGGAGTCCAGGAAAGGGAGCTTTCTCTGAGCCTTGTGCTTGGTATGCCCCTCCTGATTTGGCATGCAATACCATACCTTATCTTTCCAAAATAAAACTCCTTTTCCAGACCTGCTTTCTTTCTATGCAGCCACCCAATTATTACCTGACCCAAGTCACATTTCCTTAGTTCTACAATAAAACAGGCCCACTGTATCTTAAAATGTGTCTCGTCATAACACAAAGGGAGAATTGTCATGGTTTTAGCATAAGGTACAAAATTCTTATTTTACAGGCAACATTTTTTTTTCTGCTGCACACATCTAACTTGTTTCTCCTTTCAATGACCATTCAGACCATGCAGATATACCGAATATACATCATGTATTTTTTATCTCTTGAGAGACATCTTAAAAGCTCTTGTGTCTCCATGATTACTAATAACTAGAGGTCATATAGCCCATCATCCTGAAAATATATCTCTTTCACACCTAATGTTGTCTTGTCCATTTCAGAACACTTTGTGAATCCTAAAAATAGCCAGAATGAAAGGTCACCAGAATAAAGGTTTAGGGAACATATCTGTTGGTGCAGTAAACTTTGCTGCCAATATTCAACTGTAATTTAACACTGCATTTTGCTGTCATATTCACACTGTTATTTCTGACCTCTAAAAAATAAATAATTCTTACAGCAACTGCATAAACTCCAGAGCACATCTGAGACCAGCCATACTTGTGACACTGTATTTACTGAGTTTGGCCTTGCAGTAGTTACTTTTGCTCTGGGACAGACACGGCCTGTGCAGGTCTGCCAGAACTGGCTGGATGTGAACTACTGCTTGAACTCTCAGTTGTTAGTTGCCACTGTTCCGCTGAAACCACTGGCATAAACATTCCTTTCCCCTTTCAGTCCAAAGTCGAAGAGGTTAGCTGGTTCTCCCATAAAAGGGAAGGGATGTGAATTAACCTGACTACCTTGCCCCCAGATGGATTAAGTTCACTCACAAGATCAGGTGTAGAGACTAGGCAGGGTGTTCTCTCACAAGATCAGGTGTAGAGACTAGACAGTGTATGAAGATGGGCTCCCCTTCTGCCCCCTGCCTTTTAGATGATAGACAACGCATCTTAGCTTGTATCTCCATGTGATTTGCATAGACCCCATCTGTTGTCTAGATAGCACCCAGGAACTCAGAGATGCCCAGCAGAGCAGTCTCTCTCCTAGACCTTGGATCCAAAAATGTCTCAACAATGGGAACAGGTGAGTGTCAAAGTAGTGTCAAAGCTATGCATGGCTTATGAGTTAGAAATCTAGGTTGGATGTAAGCTGTGCTTAACTAATAAGGTGTATAAACTTGATAGGGAATATTGTCATAAATTTACACTGAGCTCTAATAATCTCGTAAAATTTCTGCAAAATGTGACTTTACCAGAAGATCATAAAAGTACCTAAATTCCACATTCATCAAACGGTGAGCTAAGACTCCATAGGGTTCAAGATAGATTTCCAGTAACAGACAAGGGACATTCTAGTGTTCAAAATTAATAGTAGCTCAACTTTAGTTACATGCAAACCTAGCAGTGCTGTGGAAGGACCACCATTCTCATCCCCACCTCAAGGGAGACGTTAATATCTAGGTGCCTGTCTACACTGCGCAGTGGAACATGGTGCAGAAGTTTTCAAAACAGCTTCAGACGTAATAACTGCAAAGAGAGACCTGCAACCACGTCAACATCTTAGGTCAAGCCCTGTTTCCAGGACTGCTTTTGATAACTGAATTGGTATCTTTTCTCAGCATTGAACTGCTTGTATAGTTTCCATTGCACTGGGCTGACAGGCCCTAAACATCTCTTGCAGTCATGAACTGCTGCTAAGTGTGAACATTTTAGTGAAGATTGATGTGACTCTTCCATTCAAGAGTGTACTCCCATAGCAGGTGCATCATCACAAATGACACCAAATTCTGTGAGACTGTTGATTTGCTGCAGCAATCACCACTGTCACAAGCCTGTCTCCATGATACTCCCCTCTGAATACCCCACTTTTGGGCTACATATTTCTCTTCTTTCATTTCCTAAAAGCTGGTATGATAAAACTTCCCTTTCTTCCTTTCCTCTGTCCTGGAAAAGTGTTTGTTTTTTTTTTTTCTATTAGTAATTGTATGCCCACATAGGGAGGTAATCAATGTAACTGAGTGATCAGAATCCCTCACGGCAACTGCAGACTGGAATCACTAACAATGTAAAGCAAATTCCCAAGAGAGAGAAAAGAATATATAGTGCAGCACTTACTTTTTGACATATACACCAAATGATAGCTATGACAGGGCACTCAGAAGTCTTTGTTCTCTGTTCAGTTCTTTCAGTATGGCTGTGCATTGCAGACTGCATGTTGGAACTGAACAGCAGTTCCCTTCAGGTTTTTCTCCAGCTCTGTTTTATCAAGTCTCCTTTATGTAAACTATGCTCTTGTCTCTTTACTGTATTATCCTCTTGCAATTAGAAGCATGGAGATACAAACAAGTCTATCTCCATAACTATATTACTATTACATGAAAAAATAACTCCTGTATTGTGGCTAAACCAAATATTTGTACATAGTTTACATCTACCTAATTTCAGTGTATTTTCTATCAGTTACGTATCCTACTGCTGTGTTCAGCTCAATGGTATTTCAATGGTCATTCAGTAGAAACAGCAATGGTCAGAGACCTTGCCTGTGTGGAGAATGAAAAGGGAGTTTGAAAGAAAATCAAATGAAAACAGCATACAGTAGCACTCTGCACCACATCTCTGAGTATAATTCTTTGTACTTTCTCCTGCCAGTTTTAAAAATGCTTGATAGTGTTATTTGGTACATATAATGTATGCTCTCAGCTGATACCCATAGAACTTTCATAATATGTATTTCTTGCATACTCGGTCTTCAACTGAGAAATGTGCTATGTCCATATCAGTTGGTAGAATCAGTTGGGAGAATATGGCTGTTGGTGCCTCTAGCTCAAAGCAATCTCATCAACCTTTCATGCTCACCAAGAACTGCTCTGCACCCACATATCTTCTCTAACAAAACAATTCCAGCAGTTCTGATTCTAATCAGAACTAAAACAAGAAGAGACAAGATTCTTTTCCTCCTGAAGCAGGAGGTGAGCAAATACATCCTCTCAAGAGTCTGTGGGGATGTACAAGAAGGTTGTTCCTCTTCTGTGGACCATCTTAAGCCCAGTGCAGTGTGGAATCTGTGAAATTAATTCAGTGTGTCTTTCATTCACACAGACAAAAATTGGGAATGGTTCCACTGGAGAATTGCAGTCACAACACTGTAATTAAGAGGAGAGTTGTTCCCTGGGTCTCCAAACTGACCTGTATCCTCAGAAACTGCTGGCCTGGACTGTCATGCCAAACCAAATGCCAACCTGCTGGGCAGCACGGAGGGTTTTGCTCCCTGTCAGGGGCAGAGGCTGCATGGGGAGGCACCTTGCACTCTACACCACCACCAACGCTGCCTTGTCTGGAGAATGAGAAGGAGAAGGAGGCAGAGAGAGGGCAGGTCTTTGCACATAACCTTTCTAAAACGTCACTGAGTAGGTTTCAACTAAATAGAACAAAAATAATCTAATTCCACTCCCACTCTAAGAGTGCAGCATATATTATTCTCTCTCTTCATCTATTTCCCCTGAAAGCTTTCTGCACCCAATTGCATTAATGAACATTGAACTGATGATGACGCAGATCAGATCAATATGGACATGTGCAGAATTAGGTCATTCTGATGGAGACCAGGCCCTGATGCACCAAGAGCACTCTGCCAGATGAGAGGCAGCAACCTGAGCCTCTGGTTGTAGACAGAGCCATCTTAGGGCAGAGCCATCAGGAGCAGGCAGGGCAGAGGTGAAACTTGTTCCTTCGTGATATTTCTATGCTGGTATTTCAGTCTCCCAGAAGCCCAAGTTTTGATATGAAAGGCTTTATTTCTGAGCAAGCTGGAAAAGGCATGTTCCTGAAGTTTACCTCCAAGACTCACACTAGAATTTTGAGGATGCTATCTTGAGAGTGTTATATATTTCATTAATAATAAAAAAGATATAAAATCTGAAACCATTACCCAGCAATATTGAAAATGTGCAGGTACAGTCACCTCCTCATAGCTTACAGTGGCAGCAACTGAGAAGAAGTAAGTAGTTTCTTGAGCACTACAGGCCCCCATAGGCTAAGGGACCTCAGGAGTCAGTGGCAATAATGCATCTTTATTGCCCTGACCATGATCCCATCATAAACTGCACAGCCTGCGAATAAAATGCATGCCAATATTTGTGATCTCTACCTCATCTAAGCTCTCAACAATGCAGACCAAATGAGGAGCTGATACCAGTTGATACAAGGGCTACCAGGAAGAGACCACCTACCCAGGCCATGAACTGTGATCTTACAAAGCTAAGCAATGAAATTTGAAAGTCTTGGTTTCTCTTATGAAATGTTAATTACCATAATATTTCGGGTTCCATATGGTCTACTCTTTAAACAAACCCAGACAGAGTTTTCCTAGTGTGAAGAATGAGAATGAAGTGTGCACTGGTGTTGAATGAGTTGATGCTCCCAGCAAAGGCATGCATGGCAGTATGCTGGCTGTAAAGACAAATAGCAAAGCATTCCTCCCTGTCTGTAGTGAGAAATACAGCCCATGCAGCATTAAGAGGTCAGTATGAGACTGAAATTTGGTTATAAAAGAGCCTATGCTACGGAAAAATGAAGGGGTGGGAATTTTTTATTTTTAAATAGATCTCCCCATTTGCAGGTTGGTCTCATTTTGCAGCAGCTATATTCTGCACCAACATATGGTAGACCAAAGATTAAGCCTCAAATTCCCAGACACTGGTTTAGAAGAGGCCAAGAATGTCACAGAAGTGACAAGCTTAGTGTCAGGAGATGAGGATTTGGTTGCCATAATTTTCAGCACCTCTTGTTACTTGAACCTTTTAAGAACATTGACATTTTTAAAAGCAGCTAATTCCTACCTCTCTCTTCTGTAGCAATCAACTCTCAGTGGGAGGCTCAGCTAAAAAGATTCATGTCAATTTTTTTCAAATTATTATGGCTTACACCGTCCTGTTGCCAATTTTAATGCCATCATTTGCTTTTTATGAAGTGGTCAGGACTTCATCAGAGTGCCAGACTTTGAAGCAGGAAACTATCAAAATAAATGCTACAGTTATCAGGGACAGTTCAAATATGTGACTAGTAGTCATTCAACTGCTTTATGAAATGAATGGTTTGGTTTAAGATCACTTGTAGCAGATGTGTCTAAACTCATTCTGATTGCAGAGAAAATGACTATGTGCATTTTCAGGACCAAAATCTTGCCTGAAGTTAGCAAATACAAAGTAGGTCCATGAAAATATAAGGAAGCTCAAAGAGACACAGCTACACTACAGTGTGAAGGACATTTCAAGGACATCATGCATCCCACGTACCTTCACCAGACATTCGATCAGAATCACAGCCTTAATCATGAGCACACACTGCTCTCAGAGGGATGTGACTCAGTGGGTACCTCAGCTCACTTAGTGAGTTAGTACATTGCAACTACTGGTTTAGGTGCTTATATGAAGTTCCTGTTGCCTGCAAGATAACAAAGTGTGCAGGACACACACGGATGTGGGGATCACACTGTTCTTCTGGATATTCCTGGGAACACTTCATAACTGTAGAGAATGCAAAGCCCTCCAGACTGCTAGGGGTATTTTTAGGATATCATTAAAACAATAGTTTATTTCTCTATATCAATGCTGCTCTTTAGCTCATCCTTAATTTTAAAATTTCAAACTTCAACTTTTTTGCTGTTTCTGTGGAATTGGGAAACTCCAAACTCACCCATTTTTATCTGCTAGTGTAGCAGGATGGATTGTTATCTCCAGTTCAGTGCAGGGGTTTCTGATTACATGCTTTGTGCTCAGAAGTGAAGGGCTGAGATATGTACTGGCTAAGAGACTACTTCAAACCACTTTGGCAGAAAAACAAGTTCAGTTCTGGAAAAGGAATGTAAGACAGTTTTCAAATACGGTTTTCCTGGATAGACATACTCTAAAATGTCTGGAGAACCAGAAATCAGCTTCAGATCTCATGGGAGATGACAGAGGAATGAGCTTAGTCTTTGCCAAGATTTCATACTTTTCCTTTTACAATCCAAATGCAACAGCGGAAAATACCACTTAATTTCACTCACATCTCTGAATTGGAATTCACTTTTTTTTTCCAAAACAAATGTTAATCTATACCTCAATAAGTGATCAACAGTATCTTGGAAATCCAAAGTTAATGGAAGTTACAGTAAACTCCATACACTTTTCAGACCTGTGAATTTTTCCCAAGTCATTAAACAGTCCAAGTACTGATGCATCAGCCTTTTCTGTTTATATCCACCAGTCCTCTTTCCCAGCTGCAACAGCCACTCCAGCCCACATCATTTATCTTACTGTTCAGCTACTACCTCTGTGCTCATTAGCACACAGTGCTGCTGGTTTCCAGCAAGGCTCTTGGTACTGCAGTTATTTTAAGCTATTGTTAGCATTAGACTCGCAGAGTCTGTCTTATACCACCATTTGGGATGCTCTGATCTTTACTGAAGACTGCAGAAAGCAGAAACAAAGAATACAGAAAGTGCTCTGATGTCTTCCTGTAACAAGTTATAGCATGACAATGGCTAGATGTGAACCTTTATTTCAAGGTAAGGTTACCAGTAAAAGTTAAATTTCCTAGCTGCTACTGCTGCTACCTTAAGGCCTAGTCTGAAGATCAGTGAAAGTAATGGAAAACTTCTCACAGACAGTAGCATTCCTATAAACTAAGGAACCACTTTCTCTAACTACCAGTTAGTCTGTCACTGTACTTATATTGACTATGGGCAGGCTGCTATAAAAGTGCTCAGAACACTGCAGCATCTCTCTACTCTTTCTTTGTGAATTCACTTCTGAATTGTCTGTGAACAAATTAAAACTTCCCCAAATTTATTTTCTCTTCATCATTCTTCTTCAATTTTGTATCTGTTGTGTTAGCCTATAGATACTTGTTGTTCTCATCTTTGTGTGACTGTTGCCATTAAAATCACAGGTTGCTTTGCTTTCACATGTAGGCCGTGCTCATTGATGGAATAATGCCATCCAACTTATTTAGGGAATAAGGTCAACTTTTACTGTTTTAATGAATCACCAATATAAATTAGGAGTTGTGTATATCAAGAAAATAAAAAAATAACAATGTGTGAATATCAAGGAAATATAAAAATAACAACGCATTTATTTTATATCATGTGTGATTTTCTCTTCTAAAAAATTTACTTTTTCCCACTCCAGGATCCCAATTGACTTTTGAGTATGAGGAGAAGCAGATGTGTCAGAAGTCTCCCAGGATTTAGTAAAAGAAAGGGGAAAAAATTACGCAGTCCCGCATGGTTTAACAAGGTTAATGTAGACACAAATAAAGCAAAGTTAAATCTTAACAGCTTAACAGCTTTAACTAAAAACTAAATATCATAGTTTTGTCTTCTGTGCGGACTTGTCCTTTTGCATAGTTTTACTGAAGTTGCACTAAGTTTTGCATTTCAGCATATTCCCACTGCGCATTAAAAAGTGGAGAAGCACTATGGGATGATATTAGATATTGAGTTGGATAAAATTTTTTGGCCAAAATGTTTTTCCTGAAAAACAGCAATTCCTTTATGTCCATTTTTTGTAACTCCTTGAGGAAAAAAAAAGGAATCTGAAAACTTTAAAAATGTCAGCTTTTTAGTTTTGACATGCTTTTATTTTTAGTTCAAAGCATTTGGAAATCAAACCTCAGTTTTATGAATTAATGAAAAAGGGAACTAGTAACTCCTCTCAGAACCTAAAACTTGTTCTCAATAAAAAATCAGTATTTTCCCTACTTTTCATTTGGCCATACACTTCATTTCAGGTTGATGCAAAATGAATTCTTGTAGATCTGCCAGTGAGCGCTGCAAATCAGTTATTTCCCCAGATCCACATACAAAGTTCTAGCTGGGAGCATTTCTTTGGCAAAAACACCACCTGTAGTTTTTGTGTAAGCATCAAACACCTAGGTTATTTTCAGATAGATCAATGGTATTCTTTCAAGTGACTATTCTTCCAAACACTATCTCTGTTTGTTTGTGCTCAGCATATCTCAGTAGTTTTGCTTTTAATTGAAAATGCACAAAATTTCAACTTGTGTTCATGAAATTGTGCAAGAATTATGCTAATAAAAGGTCAGAAAAGGAATATCTGTCTTTGAATATGCAGCAATGAAAATATAAAGGTTTTGGTGGCTAAAAGGGGATGCCAGAATCTTCCACTTCTATTTTACTGTTTCAAAACCTGGATCCAGTTCCTCATGACGTAAAGGGTGAATGGAAGAATTTGCAAACAAAATTTGTTGGGATTAACATAATGATACTGATGGAAATAAAAATCATAGATAACTAGGTGTCTTAGACAAAATATTTGTAACAACATATTTGTTACACAATATTCTTTTTCTCATCTGGGATGGCAGTAGGAGATAGGAGTACTCTCCTATTCTGAAAATAAAGAGAAATCCTTGCACAACTCTAACGGCATGCTGTGGGCCTATATAAAGCCCTTTTGCTTTTCTAGGGCAGCATGGGGAGTTCATGAACAGTGAAGGGGGAAATATCATCTATCTACACCACCCACAAAGTCAGCATTTGTGGGAGGCAAGTCCCTTTGTGAAGATGAGAAACCATGACCCTGTCATGGGGAGGGGCAGCTTCTGCTCAAGCAGGTTGCTCAAAGCCCCATCCAATTTGGCCTTGAACAGTTCTAGGTATGAGGCATCCACAGCTTTTCTGGGTAACCCGTTCCAGTGTCTTACACACCCCTCTCCAAGTGAAGAATTTCTTTCTAATATGTAATCTTAATCTACCCACTTTCAGTTTGATGTTATTGTCCCTTGTCCTATTACTACATGCTCTTGTAAAAAGATCCTCTCTTGCTTTCTTGTAGGCCCCCTTTAGGTACTACAAGATGCTCAAAATGAGTTGAGAAAAACTGGATGCAGATATGTCAAACAAATGACAGCAAAGTGCCTCAAGGGACTGTAGGTTGAAGCAGCCCACGCTTTGCAGTGGTGAAGCATGTGCTGGTCCAATCCAGTCCAGCTCTGCTGGTGAGTTGGAAGTGTGACGCCAGAGCTTTCCCTACTTTTGCACCATCTAAACAGTGTGATTACCAGCAATTTCTGCACATAGTGGCCAGGGAAGAAATCCCCATTCTTTGCACAGTCCTAAGCACAATGAATGAGTATCTAACACAAACACTCATGTACAGCCACAGAGACACTACACCACAATATGTAATTAGGGTCCTTTTTTCTGTTAAAGGACTTTGAGTAACTAAATGATGATTCTTCTTCTCCCTTTCTTCATTCCTTCTTTTGTTTGCTTTCTTTTTTGTGAATTAATGCTAGATTTATTACCTTGGGTGAGTTTTTCAAAGCATTCACAGTTGGCCTAATCCTGTTGCTGTTGAAGCCACTGGGAGTTTTGCCAATGCTTTTAATGAGAACACAGTTAGGCCAGTGCTGTCAGCTTTGAAGCCCCCGCTTTGTGTGTACTCATGTGAGGGTAGGGAACAGGGTACAGATAAAATGAGAACCAGTCTAAACTTGAGTCCAACAAGGCAAAATAACACAAATAAAACCTTTCCTGTGGCTCAAAGAAATCTCTTGAGCAGTTTCTTTCACCAGTCCCAAAAAGCATCAAACTGATTTTTTAACCAGTAGCTGATCTATGGAAATGCTCCACTCTGTGAGACTTCAGCTTCTTTTAAAGCTGATTTATTTTACTTCTTGAGGCTAGCTGTATTCCACTGGAAAAGTGTGCAGAATCCACCTTTCTTTCATCAAGTGCACTAATGAATAGGCTGCTAGAAATCCATATTTGGTCAGGAATTTTAAAACCAGAAGGGATCATCATCATCATGGTCATATAGTTACAGTGTCAGCATAAAAATGGTTCAAAGAAGTACAGTCAACAATTTCAATATTCACCCACAGCTTCTGTTTGAATTATAATAATATATAAAATATTCAAATATGTGTGTTTTCAGCACTGTAAAAAGGGAAATATACACATAATCTACCTGCACGAACTGTGCCAGAAGAAGAGAAAGCATTGCCCAGACTGGAACAGGCAAATGATTGTGAAAGAGAAACTGAAATAAAACAGGATTTTTTTTATTGTTGTTGTTGTTTTATTTTTAAATAACACTAATGTATTTTATTTTAATGTATTTGTTTTATTTTATTACGTATTTATTTATTTTATTATATTTTATTGTATTATGTATATATTTATTTTATTGTATTATGAATGTATTATTTTATTTTAATGTATTTAAATAACACTAATGTATTCTCATTGCCCATAGATATAAATAAATACATATGAAGTATTGATTTGATCTGTTAAGATAGCTCAGTTGGACAAAGGTTATATTTATTACCACAAAATGTTTTCATGAGTTAACTTCTTCATCTGCATCTAAGAGTAACAATAAGGACAGCATTTCTCTAGTATAGATTACTAGATTGCCCTGACTTAAGCATTGCCAAGAGAGAGGATAAACAGGCTTCAGCTTGCTTGCAACACTCTTTCCAGTGTTAACATTTTGTGCAAGAAAGCAATTACAGTCTTTACAAAATAAAGAAATATTTTAAAAATTGTATTTTTCATAAACTTGATTATAAAGTTCATAAGTTGATTGTAAAATACTATCTTTTTTAAAGCCTCCAAGCCTTAAATAATTTTTTATTAAAAAAAAATTACAGAAAAAGCACAGTCCTGGAATAAGAAACCTTTGAACCCTGGTCCTATGGTCAGATGCTCTGTGTCTGTCTTAGTGTATTCAAGTCTCATGATAGTTTGATCACCTTCCTAAAGCCTTTGCTGCTAGAGTCAAATGACTGCATGAGAAATACATCTTTTAGGTTAATAAAATAAAGAAACTGTGGTCTTCATAGCAGCAGAGGATATCTTAAAAAATAAACTCTTCAGGCTTAATGTTGGGCAAGGAGTTAAAAACTCTCTATTTCTTTTTAAATATCCCAAATCCCAATAAATGTGTAAAGTAGGATTAGAGTATCACTTGCACATATTTTAGGCAAATCAAAGTTCACACTCAGTTTCTTGTAGCTATAGGCAAGTTTTCATGTTGCAGAAACCATTAAACAGAAGTAAACAGTCTCTACCTCAAAAATCCTTGAGGACTAAGTATTATGGAATAAGAAGAGAAGTATAATTCTCTGATTGTTTTGCACATGCTTATGTTTCTGCTTCTATATTCTCAGCCAAAGAAATTAGGGGCAATGGTCCTGGTGGATGTGTGGCTTTGTGGACCTTCACCTGACCCAGATGGTATGTCTGTGCAAGTAAACCCAAGAGGCTCGGTGATCAAGGTTTCTGGAAAGATGACCTGGGACTGTGTGAAGTAATATGAAGAATGTGTTATGCCAGAGTGGATTTTTATAGGCTGAAACTCAGGGTAATGGTTACATGCCCCTGAGTATAGAAAGGAGTTATGAAAGGACATGAGGTTGTGCAAAGATTTCTCATGCAGGCCTACTTTGGAGGACTGTGTACTGGAGAGGGAGTGAACATGTACACTGTATTTGGAGGGAATTGTCCCTGAAGATACTGCTTTCTAGAACAGTATTCCCCTTTCTGGAAAAAAGGGGAGAGTCAGTAATCAATCTGTCTCAACAATCAGGAATCCAACTCTCTTGCTTGCTGCCTGGACCCTGTTTATTTAACTGTGTAAATGTAGCCAATTTGAGTACTACAAGTTTTGGGAAGAACATGTAGTTGGCAGGTATATCATACTCTAGCACTGAATGGAAGTTATGTGTAACAGAATTGTTATGCAAAATTTGAAAAAAAAGTTTCTAAAAATCTTTCCTAGAATTACTCTCCTAGTGTTTGATCATATTATTATCAAGACCACTCTCAGCTCTAACCTGCAGATATTTTCTCTAACATCAAGAGCCTAGAAGGATGTCTCTTTGAAATGTGTTTCCTAGTCTACTTTAAACCACATTTTCACATCTGCTTTAAATTTATTATTTGACTGTGTTTCTTTAAAAGTTTTTTATGTACTCTTTCTGTAAGGGCTTTGCATGTTCCTCTGAAAACCACTAAACAACAAAGTTGTTGTTGTTGCCACTGCTGCTTCATCTTTCTGGGAGGCCAGTCCCACACAAACCTCCTTCTCTCTCCAGAATACTGCATATTGTAAATACAACAACACTTCCAGTTTAGTCAGAGGAGAAAAATGCAGTAGCTTTCTTTTCTTTCAGATCATGAATTAATTTTTTGTTTTGTGAACACCAGTTTCAATAGCTGCACACTCATTTACGTTAACCAAAACATCTCAGATATAACAAATAACATGAGTGTTGTGGTGAGATGACATTTAAAATTTGACATTCTGGCACCGCACAGAGCATTATATTTAGATGTGTTCCTATATTTTCTTTCCTTTTTACTTTTCAAGCTCTTCATTTGTTGTAAGCACAGATATTTAGACAAGAAATTACATTAAAGGATATTCTGGTCATGTAGCAGGAAGATGTATGCTTTCTGTTTGAGTCAGTGAACTCTGACACTTCATACTGTAATAGCTCTAGCCCTATTCATGTGACTGAAAAGAAACTAAGGGAAAGGCAAACAAAAGGAAGTGGAAAGAACAATATTATTCATGTTATATCTGCTCTGCAAATCTAAGTAGAAAATTATCCTCCCTTTCCATAAGATTTTTTGAGATTTTGCAACATTTTTTCCCATGCTGAACTGGGAGGAAGAATCAAAGGGGAGAAAAAGGTCCAAAAAAACACCCAAAAAACCCAACTAAAAGTTAATCCTAATCTGAAAAAAGAAAAAGAGAGGCAATTCCAACTGTAACTCATCTCTCAGTCTAATTTTACTGCTCATTTCTGCTCAGCTAATTGTTGCTGGCTTTCTTAATGTACATTTAAAAGATAGCAATGTTTCAGCATAAAAGTTGTCTCACAGAGCTATTAATGATGTTACTTCAGTTCTTTAGCTATAACTCAACTAGGCAATTAAACATGTTTCAATATGTTAAGGTTATACGCAGATGCCAGAAAATACTGCAAACCAGAACTTCCGCAATGTACTTCTCTATGTAATGCAAGTGAAATGATTTGACTCTTACACTAAGCAAAAGCTGAAGTTCTGATGAAGACAGAAGAAGGTCTCTGGATTTTCTGTTTGTGGAGGCAGTGGAATGCAAAAAGGGAGGGAGGGAGGGAGGGACAGAAGGTGTAGTTTACATAGTTCGTGTAATATGTTATTGTTTGAAGCTGTACCTTAGTATGAGCTGAGATTTCATAAAAGTATAGGTTGGATACATTTCAGAGATAAGGATTATAAATAATTCAGATTTTCAGAGAATCTCCATCCAGCACATATAATCAGATTCTTAAGACCTGGTCTTCCTTCAGCAGGATTCAGCATATGCCTGGGGTGTGGTATTGCAGGGAAGCTGGACAGCCCTTGCCACGGAGCTTCCTTGTGACTAGGAATTTCAGAGCCTAGAGTCTCTAACTCAGGGCCAAAATGTAGAAATGCAGGGCTTCCAGTATCAGCAGCTGTAGACTAGCTCAGATGTTTGGATGACACACATGTTCAGCACTTCTAAAGCCTGGATTGAATCCCTCATGTAGTCTACCCCATTTATCACTACTTAAAGAGTTCTTCAGTTTTTCAAATTAAAATAATTTTTAAAACAAGAAGGAAAAAAGAGCCACATCACCTGAACTGAACTACATTTTTGAATCTCCAAAAAAGGCTTTTAGTGAGAACACTTTTAGTGTTGCTCCTTCCTGAATGGTGGACGCTCTTCCTATGTGTAAGAAAGTTTCTGTGCTTGTTGCCATTCTTCCATGCCTTTTTGGGGATATATTTCCAAACTTCTTAGGTCTCTCAGCTATTGTACTTGTGATTTTAGATATTTTCTGAAGTCTGAGTACTGAATATCCTATCATCACTCCTTAAATCCCCATAACATAAAGATTTTGGTGTCATCTGATTCTTCCATATGTTTTGGCTTAGAATCAGAATGAAGCAGAAAAAAGTGTATTTACAATTATAAAGTAATAGTAAACTACCCTTTACTACACAAAGAAGTGCTGCCCTTATTGGAAAACAGAATTAAAATCTTCCAGAGCAAATGGAATAGGGAAATTCCAAACCAGAATGGGAAAATTTTTGTTCAATAAATGGGAATTTCCAACAAGAAACAGATTTCACTGAAAAAAAAATCCAAACCAACTCTTATTTCCCTGTTTGGTCTTCACAACAGACCATGCTGGAATTAACCTCCTCAGTGCTGAAGCCCAGGCTTCTGTAACTGCATGCACTGTAGTGAGTCACCAGTTTAAGATGACTTGCTCCACTGTTCTTGTTGAATGGATTCTTTAATTTAACAGCTGTGAGCCATGGCTATACTTGGGCTTCTGTCACTGTTGTCTGCTGTTACATAAACTCTTCTTCCTGTTTGCTTTAGAAAATGAACATACTCCTTCACAGTTTGTGTTTTAGAGTGTAAAACAAACTAGACTCTTCTAGTGTTTTGTAACCTTCTCTAACCTCCTCTCTTATGTCCATTCCTCTCTCATTATAGTCTGACCTAGTCTCTCTTAAATATAACATCCAAGTTTGAAATCAATTGTTCAAGAGATGCTTCGTGCATTCATCATAGAATTGTAGAATGGTGTGGGCTGGATGGGACAAAGACTATAGAGTTCCACTCCCCTGCCTTGGGGAGGAACACCTTCCATTAGTTACTCAAAGTTCCATCCAACCTGAACACTTTCAGGGAATGAGACATTCACAGCTTCCCTGGGCAACCTATTCCAGTAAGTACCTTGCCACTCTCACAGTGAAGAACTTCTTCCTAATACCTAATCTAAATCTGCTCTTTTTCAGTTTAAAGCTGTCACCCCTTGTCCTCTCACTACATGCCTTTTTGGAAAGTCTCTCTTCAGCTTTCTCATAGACCTCCCTTAGAAAGGTTGTTAAAAGGTCTCTTTAAAGGTCTCTCTCCAGGCTGAACAAAGCCAGGTCTCCCAGTCTGTCTTCGTAGAAGAAATGTTCCAGTCTTCTGATCATCTTCATGGTCCTCTTCTGGACTTGGTCCACTTCCTTCGTATTTTGGGGCCCTGTTGCATTAAGATTAAGAAATTTGTCAGAAAAATAAACCCCCTTGCATTCCACCTGATCCTCAGGGGTCAGAGGGGCTGTGTGTGGCTAGACTGAATCTCTGATTATAACTGGTTTGGCACTAGAAGTCTGGTTACATTCAGTAAGAACTTGTGCTATCACAGATTTGCAAATAGAGCAATGAACGAATCCGACACTTCAGGTCCCATCGCGTTCAGTAAGAACCTCACAATCACAGATTCACAGATAGTGTGGTTTATTGAAGCTACAAAAACACAAATTCAGAATTGTCATTGCTGAATGCACTAGCTGCAATGGAGCTCTAACAATAACAATAATACTGTGCTAACTCAGGTAAAAATAATAACAATCATACATGTAAGCTTACCAAGAAGCTGTCCCTGCTTCTTGGTAAAGGAAGGGAGAGGAAAGTAGCCTGTCAGCTGTCTGCAAGGTCTTTTTGGGCCTTTCTCCTAACTTTGGTGAAATCCCTACCCTTCTTACTCACAGCCCAATCTTATCCCTTTCTCCTATATTACATATAGCAACTTAATGATCTAAGAGGAGAGTTGAGTAATACAACCATATACATGGTACCTTAGGAGGTACAGGTGGGACATCAGAAAGAATTTCTTAACTGAAAGACTGTCAAACAATGCAACAGACTGCCCAGGGAAGTGGTGGAGCTACCACTGCTGGAGATGTTCAAGAAAAAAACTGGATGTGGCACTTGGTGCTAAGGTTTAGTTGACAGGGTTGGACTTGATGATCTTGGAGGTCTTTTCCAAACTAAATGATTCTATGACTCTATGGGACCTTCTCCTTTGGCCAGCTTATCCTTTCTTGATGTCAGCTGTGCAGCTCTCCATCTGCAAAGAAAACGGAGGGTATACAGTGCAGGCTGTAGATAGTAAGCCTTAGCCTTTGCCTGGTAGTTTGGTCATCATCCAACAGGGCCCCAGACCTGGGCACAGTATTGCAGGTGGGGACTCACAAGAGCTGAGTAGAGGGGTCTGACTGTAACAGTACTCCATTTCTGTTGGAAGTACTTCTCCTAATTCCGACTAGTATTGTGTTTGACTTTCTTTCTGACTGCATCACATTGACAGCTTATAGCTGTTCTTTACTCAACTTCATACTAAGTTCTTACTCCTCACAAGTCATTTTCAACTCATCTTTTTGATATGAGTCATTAATGGGTTCAATTCTTCATAATCCAAGTAAAAAAAAAAATCATTATGTTCCTAGAAATGTGGAGCGGCTTTATTTCTGATAATATGAGGTGCTAATAAATTTTAGCTTAGATCGATTTACTGTGTTCTGAAAAGTATTCTGTGGCTTTGCCACACACAGAAAATGATGAACAGTTCTGCCAATAAAAAGTCTATTGCAGATCACATGTGCCATTTGTAGTACTAACTGCATATCATTCATTTGGATAATTTTACATCTGAGTTGGCACCAAAAATGTGAAGGATATTCTGAAAAATATCCAATTTAAACTAATAAGAATTAAAGGAATTTCAGAAGGCTCTCTTAAACTTTTGAAACGTGAAAACCTTAAAGTAAATTCACAAAACTTCGTTTTGCTGTTACTATTGATCCTTCTTCCTGCCCTATACTTTCTGATGATTGACATGAGATTTGCTAAAACTGCATAGAATTGCCTTGGGTGTAAATTTTGCAAAACTCTTGACTGTAATGCAAAGAAAATGTGGTGTATTACTTCTTCCACAGCAAGGAACAACCTCTACAATTGCATTTTTAATACCATACAACTGAGAGGTCACTTTACCAAAGAAAAAGGACTGCAGTATTTTTCGAGGTTTCAGAACAGCCCACAGTCAAACAATTTTACTTTAAACTAAAAATCCCATGCCAAGAAAAATAGCAGTATCTGACTGCAAACATATGTAATTTGTAAATAGAAAATTAAGTTAACGTATTGAAACTTTTTGCATTTGTCTTTGAAAGGAAAATTACTCTTGTTTAAAGTATGTATGATATCTTCAGTTGCAGAAACGGAATGTCTTTAGTGTTTCTTCTCATGGAAAGTCATCATGTGTTTGCAGTGGTGAGGCTGTACCTCAGGGACTGTGTACAGCTCTGGGCCCCTCACCGCAAGAAAGACATGGTACTGGATCAAATCCATAGAAGGTCAGCAGAGATGGTGAAGGGTCTAGAGAGCAAGTCCCATGAGGAGCAGCTGAGGGAGCTCAGGCTATTTAGCCCGGAGAAGAGAAGGCTCAGAGGAGACCTTATCACTCTCTACAACTACCTGAAAGGAGGTTGCATCCAGCTGGGGGTCGATCTCTTCTGCCAGGCAACAAGTGATGAGATGAGAGGACATAACTTTAAGATATACAACAGAAGGCTCAGGCTGGACATCAGGAAGAATTTCATCATGAAAATGTTTGTTAAACATTGTAAGGGACTGCCTGGGGAGGTGGTGATACCACCATCCCTGGAGATGTTCAACAGAGAAACGACTGGACACGGTACTTAGCCATGTCTAGTTGACAAGGTGGTGTCAGTCAAAGATTGGACTTTATGCACTAGGAAGTCTTTTCCAACCTAAATGATTATGTGATTCTGTGATTCTCTTTGCCAACCTCAAGTCATCAAAAAATAAAATTTAAAAAAAAAAAAAAAAGTGAAGGAAAAAGTCCAGATCACAAGAAGCTGAGGATTATTTAAAAACAATGCAGTTTAAAGGAAAATACATGTTGAGGGCTGTTTATTACCTAAAAATGTTTGATTTGCAGTGTTTCTTTTTCATGTTTTGCTCAATAGGCCAGTTTTTGAAGTTTTATTTATTTATGTATGTGTTTTTTTTAGCGAAAGATGAGATTACGATGTAGTCATTAGCTCCTCAAGGAGAGATGTTAAACTGTGAGAGCTGTCAAAATGGTGTGTACTTATCGTTGATTTGAGAATATTTTATTCAGTTTTCAGGAATTTCTGTCACTTAGAGTAGATTTTTGAAAGTACAGTAACAATTGCTTCTGAAACTTTTGGTGCCAGAATTAGAAAGACATGTATGCGAATATACCCACTAAATAGCACACTGACACTGCTGTGGAATGCAACGTGGAACTAAAAATTATGTACTTAGCAGCTCAATATGACGCTAGGCTTTTTCTCTCAATAGCAATAAGGTTATCATGCATATGGGCAATTGACTTGGCATTACAGTAGATGACCTCAGCCCCTGACATGGAATAATTATTTATAGAGATTATAAAGCATGGTATTTAGGAAAGCAGAGTTTGTGAAACAAGTAGAGTGGTCCAACACAACCCAAAGTTATGGACCTTCCCAACAGAAAAGCTCATCATCAGTACTGTCACAATGACAGTGAAGCAACACAAAGGAACAATGTTGGAGTTTGGCTGCTTCCATATAGAAAGGTAACAGTAACTGTGTTATTTGTAGAAGACAATGAGTCTTCCACTTTCTGAGTTTCAGGTCTCATCACATATCAACATACCTTTGTCACACAGAAAATGATAGATTGCAAAGGCTTCCAAGTAGCTCACATGAACCAGGACAAAACTGGGAATCTCCAGAAGATTATTCTTTGCAGCAGAAGCTACCAAAAAGTGCTTTTGTTACCCCTGTTCTGTCATAGTATGCAGTATGAGCCTTGTTATCCCACTGATTTTAAGCAGTTATTTAAAGTGTTCATTTGATGTATGAAGCCTTAAATTTGATATCTGAAGCCTGTGTATAGTTCTTCCTGTTTTTCACTTTACTTGAGCTAAAGTTGATTTATGTCTGCCTATCTAATAGCTTTGTTTAGTTTCATTCTCCTGCCCTCCTTTTATTGTAGTTTGACAAAAACTGTGGAATAGGAAACAATTCTAAACCAGAACCCACTTTCTTTTCTTTCTGACAACAGAGGATATTTGGGCCCATTTGTAAACCAGATTTTTTTTTTTTTTAATATCAATTTTTGTTTCAATGAATGGGTGTTTTGACGTATGGGATTGGAAATCCCCTGATTAGCTATTTGGGTGAAATTTTTTGTTTTATGTAGCAGTTAGTAATATAAAAAATAATAAGTCCCATGGGGACCATAGCAACACCAACATGATATGTAACCAGAGATCGTTTATTCAAGGAGTCCCAGCTTATATAGCAGTTTCAAATGCTGCCACGTCACACAGGTAACTACTTAAGCCAATCCCATACAAGCATTCAACAGAGCATGTGTGACAGAGTACTTAGAACTACAACTCCCAGGATGCTTTACAGCACCTGGTGTAACCAGACCCATAGTTTTATATCTAAAGCTGCTGGACTGCTGTTGGGGTTAATACTGTGGTTAAGGGACCGACTGTAAGCTGCAATGAGACATCTTATCAAGATTGGAGAGCGAAATGCCTCGAGGGACTCGGAGAAGAGGACTCAGAAGGAATAAATGTCACCACTTGAGAATATGTACCACAAATTTATGTTTAGGGGATGAATCTACAAGTGTTCTTCTTCTTTATGGCTTATCTGCCCTTGGGCAGCAACATTTCTCTGATAGGCTGATGTACCATAAGGTATCAACCAATCCGCTTGTTTGGTGGGTTTTGGCCTAAACCACTCCCTAGTTTTCCCCAATTCCAACCCCCTTATGTTTATGCATTTCCCTGTACCTAATACCTTGTTGAGGATTTGCATGCTCCTCCTAAGAACCACCCCTTTTCCAGAACCCTCTTCCTCTAGCCCTATAAAAACCCTCCATTTTGCTGAATAAAGGAGTTCAGCTTTTGCTGGCCTTTGCTTCATGCCTGTCTTGTCTCCTTGCCTTTCTCTATGGAGTTGTGTGAGTGTAGCAAGAGTGTGTACGTGTGAGCTAGCAGTTGTCTCTTCTCTTCTACATCTCACTGAAGAACAACGGACCCCGGAGCTGGACTGCTCCTTTCCTGACGCAGCCAAACTGTGGCAGACTGCATTGTTAATGTAATTGTAGAGAAACCATAAAAAGTGACAGATTATAACTATTACTAGTTAGTAATAGAAGAATTTTAGAACCAGATCCCTTGTATGCCAAGACTGATCAAGAAAGAGTGAGTTATGTTGGTCAGTGATACCATGAAACACATGCAAATCTTTGAGCATTTCCTCAATATAAGGCTATCAAGATGGAGTCATGGTTTAGCTTTATTTTTCTACATCTGCATGGCATGGTAATTCCAAGATGTATTTCAAGTCATTCAGAAACACATAAAGAATAACTGCCTTTCTGGATAATTGTTATTCATTCTGGAATCATAAAATTATAGAAAATGGAAGCGTTAAGTAAATTACCTTCACCTAGATCTACTGTATTTTATAAAATAGGACCATGTTTGATTTAAAAATCAGTATTGTGGCAAGAACTACTTAAAAATATTGACACATATTCTCAGTGACAAACTACTGATTAGCACTGATAGCCCAGGATATTCAAATTATATTATAGTGGGTACTGGCACTTTGCCAGTTGTTTGTCACACAATAACTATGTCAGTTGCAACACAACCACATATATGTTTTATATGTTGTATAGAACCAATTGTACAGGTGGATGTGTTAGTCTCACATGTAAAATACTTGAAAGTAAAGAGGATTCAGTGCCTGTATTTCTCTGAATCCTGCCAGAGGGACAGAACGAGGAGTGCCGCACAAGCAAGCCTTTTTCAGCCCTCAGTCTCAATCTCACTGACACTAATAAAAGGAGGGCAGCAAGGAGACAGATGATGAAAGCTATTCCCAGGCTCCCTCAAACTGATGTGTTCAGAAACCACTTCAAAGGATGTGGTCAAGAGTACAGCTCTTGGTTTTACATCTGTGGAGCTGCATCTGTAAGGACTCTCCTACTTATCTTCTCCACTCTGTCCTGGGCCTTCTGGTGCATGTTGAATCTGTCTGCATGGTTTTTCACATGTGTACCTTATACAGAAAAGGTGCAATTATACCTTTTTACTTTTCTAGGTAGCATCTTAAGAATATTCTAACTGGCATTATACACAGCATTCAAAACACAGAGCCAGCCACTCAGAGCAAACAATTTAAAACTTGTAGTACTAGACCTTCAAAAAGGAATTCCCATCCATTACAACAAATGGATGGGAACCACAACCTTTTGATAGCTCAGTGAGCTATATGTGGTTTCAAACATCCTATTGCATGCAGACTTCTCCTTTTTCACATATATCTTCTGCATTTGGAATAAAAACTCAAGTATGAATTTTCAGGACCCATGAAAAAGACTAAATCTTCTGCTGTGACTTCTTTCTGCAGAGTCTGCATTGCACGCACTTTGGATTTTCATAGTCTCTGAAAGACCTAGATGCTTGAGGGTTGCAATTATTTCAAGTTCAGCTGGAGCCTGATATAGCTCTTCAGTTAAATGCTAAGCATTTTTGTCGGTCTGTGAGAAGGGTGGGTCTGAGAAAACTGACAGAGATGGAAAACAAGAAAGTGAAATTCATTTATAGAGTCCTGTTTTGATGAAAGGCTGCAAGGATTCTATATTTCACCTTGTTTACACTAGTTAATTTCTAGGACATGGAGAGTAAAACGTAAGGCCTGAAAGTGCAGGATCATGGTCTGCCTTCAGCTGCTGACAGTTTTGCCTGAGCAAGATCTGTATGACATGATGCACAGTAACAGCAGATACATCTGTGAGAGCTGGTCAGATTTCAGTATACACAGACACAAACCAGAACTATACATACTGAGTGTTTAATTGTCACTTTGCTGCATGGTAACTGCTGACACCATAAAGCCCTTTCCCTCTTCTTTTTGGAAATTTCCCTCAAGTACACAGTTTAATGCAATGTCCAAATACAGCTTAACTGTGTCTAATCCTAGTGTGGGTTAGTGACAATAATATTCAGGATATAAATATCCTAGTTCTGGCTTAACCTTAGGCCACCAAATTGCACGACAAGCATGCAGAGGACCAAATATGCACTTGGAGGACTGTACTTATAGCTGCCACAGTTGACAGGCATTCCCATTCAGAAGGCCTCTAGGGATTCACACATAGCAACACACCACCCCCTGAAATATTGCTGGTAGGGACTTACTGAACTTTAGGACTGCTGATCTTTATCAGGACAGTTGCACCTCTATCTTTTTTCCCCATCACTACTTGCCCTTTTCACTGCATAGTACTTAAAAGTGTCAGTATTGACAGTCCTTTAGAAGTCACCTATGATTTGCAGCAGAACACAGGAGCTTTGCATAGTATTAATGATTTAAAAACTGTTAATCAATCTCATTAATAACTAACTGGAAAGTAACCTTGCCATCACTACTTGATTCCAGAAAAAAAAAGAGAAATCATACTTTTTTCCTTAATTAGGGAGCTAGATAGAGTTGGTGAGGCAATTACTTGTCTCCATAAATATCTGCAATTCCATCTAAGAAGAAATATCAGAAGTACATAGATATTTATGAAGGAGCCTATATAATATCATAACAGGATTTAGAAAATGGATCAATTATTTTACATTACCCATTTTAGGCACACTAATAGCTAACTTACTCTCACATCTGCCACTTAAAAGCTGTAGTAAGGAGAAATACTCTGCGAATGCTGGAGAGTGGGAACTGTTTTAGCTCTAGAAAAAGCATCAGATGAGATGCAGTGCATGAATATGGCCAACATATGCAAACATTACAAACTAGACTAAATATAGATCAAAAGCAATGGCACATACTCTTCACAAGTACTTCTCTAATTCTGGAAACCCCACAAAGACTTGCACAAAAAACAGACACTGAATGATTATTAGGGAAAACTCATCTGTCAATGGATTTATTTGCAAACATCGTATTTCATTGTCTCTGCCTTACAAATCTACACATTACTTAATCCAACTAGTGTTATTATAAGGTTGCATGATATTGGTCAAAGTTAAATAGCACTCACTTTGTTTCAATCGGCAAACTCCATCCAATCAACATCTCTTGATATCACTACTCCAAATTCTCAATAGGACTGAATAATAAAGAAAAGGTAAACCGAAGCTAACTGCTTTAGCTCCAGCGAGTTTTCCCCCACTCAAAGCATCCATTCAGCTGGGAAGTACATCAAAATTTATAGCACAGTCATTTACCTTGAAAGGCCTTAACACTATGAGGAATCCTATACTCATGTCTTGAAAGCCAATGATATGACACAGAGTCCTACTGGAGAGCTCAGTAGCTGGCTACAAGGGAAAACAAAAGCATTTACTAGCCTGTGAATGTTATTTCACAGGCTAATAAATTTACACTGACAAATAATTTGTTTTTCTTGAAGCTGAAAACAACAACAGATTAGAAATGGTAACAGCTCCAGCCTTCTTCTTCTACTTCCAACTGAGAGTACACAGTCTCTGAATGCTGATACAGTTCTCCATCAAAAAGCTGGATAACACATCCCTATTTCCAATGTCATAAGTAAGTGGTACAGAATAGAAAAATTCTTGCAGAGAGTATATAGACAAAATCTATGTTCCCAAGCAGTGGAAGTTAATGAAAATAATAAAGATCACAAACATTTATATTGTGGGCAACTTCATGCCTCAATTCTCAACATTATTGGTGATGACATGAAAGAGATAAGCATCTGAATTAGGCTTTTAACGTGAAACAATTATTACCTTGTTTGGACAAACTCTCACCACTTTTTGAAAAGACCCTTCAGAGTATCAGAGACAGTAGAAGCATATCAGTTTTCCCTTTCAACCATAAGTCTAATTTCATTGCATATTGCTCATGAGAAATACACATGGCTAAAGCAATGAATAGGAGATATCTATGTGTTATAGATATCCACTGTGTTTTCCTATATGTTTGGACAAGTGGAAATCAGGTGAATTAGTCCCACACTGTTATTCCAGACTGGTGTCTAGATGTAGAAGAAGGAATGAGTGCCCCTTGCAACATCTGTATTGCTAACAATCTGTATGACAAAGTCCAAATGTTAGTAGAAGGGCTATCTATCTGGGCTTTCACAGATCCTCAATGGACATGCAAACAGATAAAAAACTTTACACTGATGTAGCAGGAACCTTCATTAATAATCAGTTGTCCTTGTTGTTAAACCACAACATCAGCTTACAGCATGTTATGATATGAACTGTGTGATTTCACCACGGAGCATTACAATAGTTTTCAAAGATTTTTGCTGTGCTAGTTAAAGTAGGATAATATGACATATTTAGAGGAGGGACTTTCAGATGTAATTATGTTTACTTAGCATTTCGCTTGCTTTACTTCTTCATTTAAAAGTTCAGTATCTAGATTTGTGCAACTTTTCTGTGTTTTATCAAGGTTTTTTTAATAAAAAATAATTTTTTTTTACTTAGTAACAATATATATCTCTTTCCTCTTCCCACCCAGAACAGTTCAGCGGTTCAATATTTCCTTACCTTTTTCTCTCTAGGTTTACTTAAGAAAAATTTAAAAAGGAAAGATTTGCTTAGAACTTTAAAAATGTATCAGCTGGTAATGGTTAGAAAGTTTCAGCTTGAGAAAGCATCCTTTCAAAGGTAACTTCTCTTTCTGACCTACATTTATCCTGAATAATTCATTTTTTCCCCATGCTGGTGCCTTTGTCTTCTCTTGTGTTTGCTAATTGTTGGCCAGTGGCTATGCATCCACTTTTTGGGAAGGTTCTTAATTTGACATGACTAATGCATATTAAGGAAAAAAACAGTGAAAAACAGAAAGACAATGTCTTAAGGCAAGCTATGCGAAGTCAAGCATGGCCTCCACTGCTAACCCTGATAAGTTTATCTTTTAATACAACTCCACTTTTTTTGCTCAAGCAAGTGAGTGGGGGACTCTTTGCCGTTCTGGTACAAAACTGATAGAGCTGAGCAAAGTAGGAGTTACAAAATTGGAAGAGAACGATATTTCCGTGTTGTTCTAAAACATCTTCAGAAATTTCATCATTTCTTTGGAAAAGGAAAATTCCTACCAAATTTCGTTTTGAAATCATGAGATTTTATTTCAGATGTTTCAAATGGAACTTGCAACAGTATCAGAAGGAATCACAACTTTTAAATGACACTCTATTGGACGTAGTAAAACTGAAAATCCTCCTGGACTGCTGATTTCTAGGGCATCACACAGGATGGGAGCTTCCAGGGTTGTCAATTCATTAAAACTTAGGTCACAAACCTGAGGTTGCATTATAGGTATATGCCAAGTATAAAGCTGAGCAAACTGGCAAACCTCTAATAGAAATTCACCTGGCAGTAAATCTTTGCAACTCTCCTTGCAGGAAGTGTTCCCTGTCTGTCCCTAGACTCCCAATTAAGTATTTTCCTGTGAGCTGATTTCTTCACAGAATCACAGAATACACTGAGTTGGAAGGGACCCACAACGATCATTGAGTCCAGCTTCTGGCCCTACACAGGACCACCCCCAAGAGTCACACCATGTACCTGAGAGTGTTGTCCAAATGCTTCTTGAACACTGTCAGGCTTGGTGCTCTGACCACTTCCCTTGGAAACCTGTTCCAGTAACCAACCACCCTCTGGGTAAAGAATCTTTTTCTAATGACCTACCTAAACCTCCCTTGAGACAACTTCAGGTCATTTCCTTAGGTCCTGTCACTGGTCACCACATAGAAGTCAGTGTGTCTCTCTCTCCTCTTCCCCTCACAAGGAAGTTGTAGACTGTGATGAAGTCTTCCCTCAGTGTCCTACTCTCCAGGCTAAACAGACCAAGTGACCTCAGCAGCTTCTCATATGGCTTCTCCTCAAGGCCCTTCACTTTGGATGCTCTCTAATAACTTAATATCTTTCTTATATTGCACAAAATATTACAGGTGAGGCCACTCCAGTGGCCCCTCCCTCAACTGGCTGGTGATGCTTTTCCTTATGCCCCCCCAGACACAGTTAGCCCTCCAGGCTGCCAGGGCACTGATGACTCCTATTCAACTTGCTTTTGAACACACAGTTGGATAAACACATTATGAAGCTGGTGAGCAATTGGCTCATGGCTCAAGCAGAGGGTAATAGTGAACAGGGTGACATCAGACTGGTGACCTGTCACTAGTGGGGTTCCACAAGGCTCCATCTCAGGCCCTGTGCTCTTCAGCTTCATAAATGACTTGGACACATGACTGGAAGGGATATTAAGCATGTTTGCAGACTACACCAAACTGGGAGGAGCTGTTGACTCGAAGGCAGAGAGGCCCTGCAGAGGGACCTTGATAAACTAGAGGACTGGGCAATCACCAACCATATGAAGTCCAGCAAGGAGAAATGCCAGATTCTGTACCTGGGATGGGGCAAGCCTGGATGTTCATATAGACTGGGGAATGAGAAGCTTGAAAGCAGAGCTGGGAAAGGGACCTGGGGTCTTGGTGCTATTTATTTCACATTTTTTAATAGAGAAAGAGAATAAATTTAGACATTTCTGAGCAGCTCTAGTTTGTTACATACAATCAGGCATTATGCCCACCTCTTTTTGTCTCAGATTCCATTGATTTGTTTAGGATGAACTCACTTCCATTGTAGACAACCTTATTAGATCCTGTTACCTGTCAAATCTATTAATCACAGCTCCTACTGGGCTTCAGTTCTGAGTCAGATCCTTCATGCCACACCTGTTTGCTTGATCTCTGTTTTCATTAATCTTCCAAATTGATTCTGCTGCCTCTTAAAAGAACTAACCTCCCTTCCTGTTCTGAAGTTTTTATATTCTCTAGGAAAGGAAGAGTCAAATACAGTGGTTTGTTAGAGCAGCTAATTATATGCACACCATTTCAAGCAATGCTAAAAATACTGAGAGGTACCTACTTAATTAAGATGTAGCTACAGCTGACTACTCTGCACTGCACTATATAGGACCGTGCTCTGACCTGACCAACACTACTAAAAAGCCAAGGGTCCCTTGGGGTTCTGATAAACTATTTCTGGTTATCAACAGATCGTCAGTGACTGACAATAGTGTGTCCTGGTTTTTTACATTAATGCAGCTTTTCTAGAAATCCTCACCTCATATCAGCAATCTCACCACATTTGAGTCAAATTTTCCAACACACCTCATACTAAACACATGTGAAACATCAAACACAGATTGCTGTCAGATTCACAATTTTTTCATGTGATGCATATTATGAGCTGAAAATTTGACCTTATTCTTGCTAAAACTCCTTCTTACTATGAAACATATTTAAGGCCAGATGTGCATACCTCCTATCATTTTTTAATGAATGACCTCTGAAAGGCAATAATATTTGCTCAAACATATGTTTCCTCAGAAGGCACACCACGTACATCACTTCTGCTTTCCGAAAATATTAACTTAAGATTTTTTCAAGATTATGTGTTATTCTAGAGATTGTATTTCCAAGAAAAGTGTCAGCTTTCACTCTCTGTGAAGGAGGCTGGCTGGTCATATGTATTCATAACACGTATACATCAGAGCTCAAACACCTGCAACTCAGATACTTAAAGTTTTTGTATAATCCCTTAATGAATCTGATTTCCATAGGGTAAAGCTGAGCTACATTTAGTCCAAATTCCATAGGCTATCTGACAGTACTACTTCAAGCAGAACTCTTCTCACATGTCTTAGATCAACTCTGAGAAACAGCTTCACATGAATCTGTAAGATCAGAAGAATAATTTGGTGTCACCTTGAGAGCTGTCAAGCACAAAGGATGACCAAGGTAGATACAGCTCTCTTCCAGCACTTTATGGTTACCATATGTAATTTAAAAAGTATATGATAATATCCCATGACAGTGTCTACTGCAGCACAAGCAACAGGAATGTTTCCCACCAATATATTGTTACAACTCATTAATTGCTCAGCTGCAATTACAACCTTTGCATGTTCTCATTCCATGAATAATCAAACTCTTGCCTATAAAAACACAGATATTAATTGAAAGTGAATCTATGGTTCATTTGCTTTGGTGTTGTTTTTAATGTTGTTATCTAATAACAGGGTTTCAAATACAGCATAGGTATGATGAGTTAACTACATGTGACAAAATCAATTGCCAGGTCATGACCAAAGTAAAAGTTTTTGGACTACAGGCTGGAGAGACAAAGGTCAGTCAGCAAAGGTCATGGTCACCCACAGCTTGTTAGCCTCCTAGGAAGCAGGCTGCAGCAGAAGAAAATGAGGAAAAGAGAAAGGCAGTTCCTAGTGAAATTTGAAGGGTAAGGTTTGATTGTACATTGTAATGAAGGATTTCTACACATTTTTTTGCCTGTTTTATACTATTCCGATATACAAAATATCTTTAAACAGCGTTCCTCTCTTTCTGTTGCTTTCTAAGCACTTAGTGGCAAAGAACACAGAGAATTGTTTTTCCCTACGGACCCAAAAATACAGGAGATGTTGAAAGTTTCAAATAATTACTCTGCAATTTTAGACTTCCCAAACTGGATGAAAGATAATCCAAAGATATTTACAGTTATGATTAAACAGATAGGCGATATATTGTATAGCAATCATGTCTTCAAGACTTATTTGTTACAGAGCAGATTCTGCAGCTCTTCAAAAAAGCAGGGTTTATTTTACCCAAAGACCAAAGGCGCTAGTAGATTGCAACTAGATTGTGCTTGTAGGGTGAGTTATGGTGTTGATTTCTTAAGAGAAGGATAGATTCAGACATTTCCTAAGAAGAGTAGATGAAGGAGCTTGCAGAGACTGTAATTCCCTGAAAGAATCTCATTAATTAGCAGCAACTTCTTTTAGCTACTGTGTAGCACAGATCTGTAGCAAGTCTCCTCATGCTATCATTGCAAGCAGGAGTCTGATAAACTCTGTAGCATGATGCTTATAATACATCCAGCATCTTGTAAACCTGCTTCAGCTAACTTTGTACCTGTCTGGGGAACAGGCATATCACTCTTGTCATTTAACCATGTCGTGCCACTAACTTTGATAAATGCCAGTTTGGCATCTACCAAAAACACAGTATAACTCCTATTTCTTTCTCAGAAAAAAACTCCAGTGCTTTTCATGAAGAAGAGACTACAAATCCTGTTTAACTACTGTTACTACAGAGAAAACAAAGCTAAGCCATGTACATTGCTAATGAACTCTATTAATAAGTTACCAAGAAATTATAATGCTATGACTAGTTGATGTGATGCATCATTCATGCTGTTTCTGCAATTCTGCACTAAGAATTAAATGGTAAACAAGGAATGGTAAAAAGCTGACAGTATTGGGTTACTCAAGGTTTATCAACTTCTTCAAAAGAAATAAAAATGAGTGAAATATTTGGAAGAAGGACTAGAAAGAGGAGTGTTGGCTTAGAAGTATGATAAGCAAATTGTATTTTGATGTTGGCCTTATTTTATGATTGAAGATCAATTTAAAATGTCATAGCATGGAAAAAAACCCAAAGAATTTGAAAGTTTCAAGTACACATTCTTACAGATGGTTTTCAAAAATTTCTTAAAGTTGGGTAAATTATATTTGTCAAAAGACCTCTTCAATAGGAAGAAAAGCAGGTGAAAACAATATGAATAGGAAACATTAAACTAGGTCTTCTCTTGGTCAATGTCTCTTTCAGCTTTGAAAACTTAAGACCATGTTTTTTAGAAAATCAACATCTTTGGCTGACAGTTCTAGTGGAAGACCTAGAAGTGTTTCAAAGAACTTTGGATTTGAATATTAAATTTGAATATTAAAAAACCCAAAAAAACCCACAACAAACAAACAAACAAAAAAACCCACTTCAGCTCAAACCACAGCTCAAAATCTCCCAAGAATGCACAAAGGCTAACATCTGCACTAGAGTGAATGTGATACTTACAAGGAAACTACCTAAGGACCTTATACCTGTACCTCACGTTCGTCAATGAGAATTGCCTCTGTCCAGGGACAGAGAAGTTGATGTGGATTTGCCCCGTGCCAACAAATTAATTCATAAGTGATGCTACGAGATGGATTCAATTATGCCCATGCTGTTTAAAAAGGATGATTCTTTTAATTTCGATCAGGGGAAAGAAGACATGCAAGTGCTGAAGTCCAAGGGTGGAAATATAATAACCTACAGAGCGTAGGCTCTGTGCCTTAGCTATATATGCAAAGTTTGCTGCATCTTCCAGTTTAGATAACTTAGGCCCAGATATCCAGAGCTAGAAGTACTTCACACTCTTAGAGGTGAGGAGAATTTATATAAGTATCTGCAATCCAGGTTTTCCATCAACAGGCATAGCCTGATTTACCCATTTAACCATGTAGGTCCTGAAGATTCCATCCCCAAGGTATTCATGATGACTGAATTTGATGTAGCTTTTCTTTAATTATCTATGGATAGGCAGGAAGATCAACCTAATTTTGGATATTACCTCAGAACTGACTGAGCCAAGGACTCAAGACATTCATTGTTACTCATTCAGTTGGGAAAATTAAATACAATACAAAGTGTGCTAGATGGTGTCTATTTGTACTCTCTCCAACAGCAATGGGATATTTGCCAGTGACTTCACTGGGTGGAGACTGCATCCTGAATATCCATTCTCCAGTTTCTGCAGTTGCATTTATGAGCTCTAACTAGAAATGACAAGTCAGGTTCTCATTGACAACTCTTTTTTTCCAAATAATGCAGATTATATATTTTCTACTCACCATTGAGATTAATTTACAAAGGGAAGATAAATGTATGGCACCTTGCAGGTAATGGGACTTGTCTTGCCTTTTACAAACAGGATTCCAGCCAATGGAAGCATCCATAAACACAAAGAGACATTTGTTGTAGAACAGCTTAACAATTCCTGGAAGAATTGTTTCTGATAGCTGGTACCATGTAGAACAATTACACTGCTACAAAAAACATGGCAGTTTTGTGCTTCTGGCCTCTGACCATCAAATTTCCACTGGGGACGTTCCTGAACTCACTTGGAGTAAGCACTTAAAAAGCCATCTTCTAGTTGGTTGCTTAATACATCTTGTCTTGTCATGTCTCCTTAGTGAATAAAACTCCATAAACTCCCAGGAACGTCTGCCAATGGGATTCCAAATGGTATTTGCTAAAATGCAGAGCAATGCATGCTGTGAAACATGAGAAAGTGTTTTACACCAGGAAAAGTGTTTTACACCAGTGCCTTATTCATGTATACCAGTAGGTGCATGCCTACAGTTAGTGTTCACAAATATCCTTCTAAATATTTCAGATAAGAGTATTTTAATATATTTATAAACCTCATGTACGTTTATTAGTCTGCATTCCACTTCCAGAAACAAGTTCCAAAGATCTCCAGGAGTAAAGGAAAACATAAAGGAGGATGCTGTTTTGGGACTGACTATGAAGTCATGCCACTAAATATGTGGTGTTACCCTCCGGAAGAGGATATAGTGTCAAGAAAGGGCAAGAGCTGTTTGCTTTGCAGTTAGAGGCATAATGCAGCAAAACATATTTGAGAGAAAGGTGAAGGACTAAGTAATTGTTAAAACTGGAGTCTGAATATGAGAGATACATGTCCGAAAAGTCAGCTAGTAAAAGTGAGTGATAAAAATTTATGAAATGGCAGTCGTGGCCACTCAAGTCTAATCCCAGTAAGAACCTAAACATTCTGGCTGTTGCTTCATACCTCTATGCAGAACTCCGCCTAACAATTCAAGGAGAAAATATGTGAGTTTTCTCGTACCTTCTAGGCATATTGGATATATAAAAGTAAAAAAAAAAAACAAATTACCTACAGTCTCTCTTTCTGTCACATTTCCATGCCTGAGGTTTTTCTCTGAGCAGTTGTAAAATTTCCATACCTGCACTTACTTCTCAGTATACAGTCAAACGAGTAGAATGGTACAATTCCTTACCCAATGAAGAAAAAAATAACTTGTTCTTTTTGCTTAACTCAAATTCTCAGGCTACAACATTATTTTCTTTGTCTTATTTGAAGAGTGGTCATATTTAAAAGAACAATCTACAGACCCGCACCTGGCGTTCTTCAGGAGTGATATCATGTTTCTCTCAGAATGTTAGTCTTCCATACCTTACTACAAATGCTTAATTCTGAAACAGTCCTTAAGCCGTTAATAGCCATCTGTGAGTCAAAGAACTTGAGTTTAATAAATCTGGAGGTAACTATTCATCTAGGATACCTGCCATTTCAAGAACTGTCATTAAGAAACTGACACTCAACAGTACGTGAAAAGACTGCACATCGAAATGCAACTGAGGCTTCACTGTCCCTATAGCTACCATATGGAGCAACAGGACTGGAAAGAAGAGTAGACTTTGCTTTTTAAGAGCATGTCTGCCTGTAGAATGCTATCTGGTTTTTGTCTACCATAGGTATTAAGTACCCAGGAAATTTTGCAAGATTTATGATAATTTCTCTTGGCATTTGGTGACTTCAAAATTAATTCATATTAGTTGGTTGTCCATTCTGAATGGTTGTATATTCTTGGATACAGCTCCATCTTTTGTGGATACTTCACAAGAGGATGCCTATATTTCATAAGTAAAAGGTAGACTAAATGAACTGAAACAAGACTCTTATCTTGGAAATTATATGCCCACCACAGAATTCAGATCTTCTGCACAGTTCCATGTTACACAACAAACTGGCCTTGAATTCACCTATCTGTGTGCATATCAAATATCAATTCATCAATCAGTATTGCTGGCAAGGGAGTACAAATCCTGAACTAGGATTTGCACTGAAGAAAGAAGGTACATCTTCACATCAAGGAATTAACTTGTTGGCAATAGAGTGATATCGATCCAAGCAGAGACAGGGACCATTTTCTTTCCAATGGCATTTTATTTTCTGACTAATGAATTTCTGACTGAAAATTAGATAGCACTTTACTTTTAATCAATTGTACTTATGCTTTTATATCAAAGAAAAATGCATGATCACAGGGAAGTTGCTTACAATACAATCAATGAAAATAAGAGAGAAAAGGGATCTCAAGAGATTATCTAGCCCAATACTTAGCATGTCGTGATAAGCCCCTCTCGATATATGACCAAACTGGCAGAGAACTTGCTAAGCTGTCTGGTTTTTAGAAATACAATACTTTCCATGAACTTTATTTCACCTGTGTTACTGGTGTCAAATAGCTGGCAAATGAGCTAAGAAGGCACAGTTAACTGAGTTCCTTAAAAAAATACCACGAATACTGAAGCAAAGCTAACAATAAATATCTACAAAAACTTAAAATTACATGTTCTGCCTACCTTTCCTTCAGAAAAAAGGCAGAGAAAGTTTAGCTGGGGAAAAAGTTTGTGACATTTTCCATTGAAATATAAATACTAAGTAAAATCAATCACACAAAAGGTAATTTAATGCATGCTACACATTTTAAGTGATACTATTTGAAGAGCTGCTTCTACTCCCACTAAGTAAGAGTAAAAGCTCACTACTTCTTTAGTACTCAGTGAAGCAATGAGAAAACTTTCAGTGTGATACCTGACGCATGTCCAGCTAATGTACTTGTGTTAGCACATCTATACATAGCATCCAGTTAGCAATTTAACACGATTCCAAATTACTGTAAGTCTCAATTAAGCTGTTTATTTTCAGTCTATGACTAGGTAATTGTACAGAAGTCAGTGGAATCAGCTTAGACTTGATGAAAGCCTGGCCCAAAAATTCTCAGTCTTAGCCATTCTGGTAAGAAATCTATTCTCTCTAGTAAGTAGACTGAAAAAAACCTTTTACATTACACAGTGGCTAAATTTAATCATAGGCACAAATAATTTGCTTTGGCTTTCCACACAAAAATGCATCATTTATGATGCATAATGATAGTTTAAAGACAAGGATATTGCAAAATGTTTTTAAATAATCCAGACTCCTTATACTGAACTACTGTATTTTCTTTCTGCCAATTTTTGTGCAGGGGAAAGTGCACAATTATTGACAATTATTGACAACCTGAGCCAATATCAATTTTAAAAGCTGATTTCCTTTCTGCAATGCAGAGCCTTATGAATGGTATCAAATCTTTGGAAAATAGGGTTATAAAGAACATACTAAGAGGATGAAAAAATTCTCTTCACAAAACTGTGTAGGAATAACTGTTTATCTCAGCAACTGTATGCTGCTGGGAGTAGACAAACATAGGCACCACCTTTTTAAAGGGATTTGTAGCTTGCTTTTCTTTGAACAAATATAATTCACACCTTATCTGTCCGTCTGTAAGATAATGCCCAAAGCTGATCTGTGCTTGATGTTCAAATGCTAGGTCTATAATTTGCATGCACAAGTGATATGCAGGGGCCCATTGGCACTTACATATGCAGAAGATGACATTTGAAAAACTGGCTCCTAGAATCATTCCTTCTGTGAATGTTATGCAGCCATCTGTACAAAAGTAACAACCAAATACTTTGCCATCATCAGAGTACTAGTCTTTCAGATATGACTGGTTTAGAGAGGTTTTTTGTGCAAACTTCGTTTCAACAGAAAACTGTTTTTTTAACTAATACAATTTTTCAATGTAATGTTAAATATGCTGTTGATTTTCAGTTGAATCCTTTTTTTCACCATTACTGAATGTGATTGATCTGATTGATGCTAAACATGTTCATGCCCTGGAACTTCAGTTTTATCTGAAGTAGTATGATCAGGGATTCTTGTAATACATTCTGGCAGTGCAGTGAGAGAGTGTGATCTATTGAGGGACTGTAGCTTACAACAGGACCCACTAGCTCAGATAACACCACAGCATTTTGGGGGTAAAAACCATTATGGTTCTTTTTATTACTCTACCTCAAAAAGCACTCAAATATCCAACAATGAAAGAATTTTCTTTATAGCGCATTTCAGTAAATCTGGAAATCCAAACTTGCCACATAACGGTGCATCATTCTTCCAGGTGAGAACTGTTCAAGGACAAAGGTGTCTTTCAGAAAAAGTTGTGACAAATCGTAAAAAATTTCTTTGTGTTACGATCAATGTTAAGTCAGCTGCTAAACGAGTGAAAACATGCAATGAAGCATGTTGTCACTTGATCAATGGAGTGGATGACAAAGGGTGCAATGACAGAGCCACGAAGGGCAAGATCTCAGATGATGAGAAGCACATACGGAATCCGTGGGTCATGCACTATATAAAACGCTGAGTATGTTAAATCTACCGGAGGCCACATTGTTGAGCCTCTAAAGTATGCCCATTTACTAAAACACACATGATGCATATTAGATGCACCAGATTTAAATAACCTAAACATATGTGATGACAAATGGAAGAACCCATGAAGGAGTCATGAAAACAGGCGTGTGGTAATTTTCCAAAATCTGCTGAAAGAGCACACATGCCAGGACATGTATTTTGCCTTCACACACTATGCCAAAGAAGTTAATTAGAAAAGGGGAATTAAATTGCATTTGTCATATTACTCTGTGCAAATACTCATTCCATTATATCCTTCCTCAGCATTTTATGTGAGACCAAGATCATGTGTGCACATATGTACATAGATCAGAGACATGGAGAGGATATTTTTGATTAAGTCTTCCAATCTTTTGCTGGGGAAAAAAAAAAAGGCTTTTATATTTTTGCTATATATTTAGAACCAGTTTTTCTCTCAGTTAGAAATACTGCTATCTGCTGAACCAACCAGAATTTTATCCATGAATCAGAAAAAAGAACAACCCACATCACCAATCTATTCCTGAGGAAATGTTTCTGCAAGCCAACACCTTTCAGAAAACCTATTGCGTTAGATTTTATTTGCAAAACCTCTGTGGAGAACCAAGGTGCCCAACAATGTCTATGCTCCCTTTAGGAGGAGATATTTGAAATTTGAGATTTTTCCTTTCTCTTTTCCTTTATATCTTGCCGATTCTTTGTAAAGAACACTGATTGCAGGAACAAAGCAGTCTTATCCCACTTTGGTAATGCTTTTTGCACCCATCCTACTTTTATAGCATTTGATACACACTTCCTGATACACTGAATTGTTGCACTGGAGGCAAGATGGTAACAAATCAGGAACAAGAAGCCAGTGGACTTGGGATTTTCTTTCATATATATTTGAAAAAATGTATTTTAGTTCAAAGTCCTCAATTAGCATTGCTAAGAACTAGTCAGCAATACTTTGTTTTTGCTACCAGAAACCCTTCTAAGTCAGATTTTAGTGAAAAAGGACACCAGGTAGGTGGCAACTTCTATGAAGTATATGTATAGAATCATTTCCCCCTCCACAGGCTGACATCCATTTCCATAGAAATGGAGGGGAAATGGACCGTTCGCATCCATGAGTCAAATTAAACTATTAGTGGTCAGTTTCTATCCCTGCAAAAAAGAGGTTGAATTAGTGAAAAGTAGAGTTTTAAAATTATCCTTTAAAAAAGTCTCTTAATATAAGGTTTCTGCTCTTGCCACTGGATCTTTGTGCAATGCAGTCACAAATCACTCAGAGCAAGCAGGGACACAGTGAAGGAGGAGGAGAACTCCAGATCACATGCAACATCTCGAAGTAAAAAGCCAAACAAAATGCTAGACTTGAGGTCTCTTGAGATTACTGTTTAACAGCATGGTACAGATACTGAACCTCACATTTCTTTTATTGTGGCAAAGCTCATTTTCCATTAATGACATTACTCCTTTCTAAGCATGAGAAGCTTCCTTTGTGGGAAATCAGAGCAACCAATTTTGCAGTTTGGCAGTGGCTGCTTTCAAGCCTTAGTGTGCATGTGCTGTGCTACATTCACACATTACATCAACCACAATATTCAACTGTCATTTCTGCTCTTCTGTCTTTCTGTGCAGTTGAAAATCTATCTACCTGTTCTTTCTAGAGTTCATACCCACTGCACAAGGCTATAAAGTTATCAAATAGGAGTCTGTGCTGCAAAATCATACTTCTATTTGAAGACAGAGCAGCAGCTTTTCTTCACAGCTCTTTGAATGCCTCGGGCTCAGTGGCTTCTCTTTTCTTTGGATCTGTTTCGTTCCTCTCACAGATGGTTAAAGAATGAAAATTACATGCTTAGTATTTTTCCTCAGGAATTCTGCCTGATTTCTACAATGCATTGATATAAAGGTCAAATCAGTTTCTGCCAGAGAATTCTCTAAATTTTGTTCTTTTTTCAGAACACCCAATTAAGCACTACACTTGCCTTAAAAATGTTACAGCTTTAGTGGGTTTTTTAATTTCTTCAAA
Source organism: Myiozetetes cayanensis (assembly GCF_022539395.1). Classification (NCBI taxonomy): domain Eukaryota; kingdom Metazoa; phylum Chordata; class Aves; order Passeriformes; family Tyrannidae; genus Myiozetetes; species Myiozetetes cayanensis. Next base: position 49,565,900 of record NW_026087631.1, read on the forward strand.
AGGAATGTTATCTTTGTAAACTTCTTGTTGATTTCTGTATTTAGCTCCATTATTTCAGCATTTATTCTTTAGCAATGGGTTGAGTCCTTTCTTTCAGTCTCCAAGGCTCTAAGGAGCAAAAAAGAACATCATGTTCCTGTGGACTGCCCAGGACACATGCTGCACATCTGTGCCAGATTTGCAGCTGACCAATTGGCCTATGCTGCAGGAAGAGTCATTTTCAAAATTTACAAGAGTTTATTTTAATGTGTGCCAGATAGGCCAGTTCACTGGGAGAATTCTTTGATTTTATTGATGTTTAGGGATTCATCCAGTTCCCAGAGAAGTCAATGGGTGTCCTTCCAGTCCTTATAGGAGAACTTGGATGAATCTCTAAGCAGGCAGAACTGTTTCCTACCATCTATTTTGCTTACTGAGACATTCAAAAGATCAATAACCCCCATTCTGTACTATCCTTTATCCTGGAATTTGAAGAACACCCCTAAAGGTATCTAGAAATTAAAGGGGGCAACTGATCAAAATTAACAAATTCCCCAATATATATTAAGCCTTTCTTGGAAATGGTAATACTAATGGCATTATTTTATTTGGGTTTTGTCCAGAAATAATGTATCTTTTGGAGTCCTAAGCCCTTCTCACTGAACATGGTGTCTTAGCTGGATAAAGGAATTGCACAAACAAGGAAGCATTCAGCATCTAATATAAAATTCTATGTGATTTCATTAGCAGAATTTTTAAAAGAGTGGAAGAAGGCACAACTCAAACAAAAAATGTTTTGGTTAGCATCTAATGTCTGAAACTATTTCGGACTGAATATTTCAGTTTACAGTGCATATAAAGAGACTTATGAAAACTAACACTTTCAAAGATGAAATCATAAGCTGGAAGACTCCAAATTCAGATGACATTTGAGTCTGAAGTCAGTAGCATCCACTCTGCAGTGCAAAATCAACAGGGCAGCAGCAGTGTTCATATACATACTTGTAGCTGTGTATGTTAGTTTACAAGCATAGAAAGTATGTATACTATACATTTTCTGATGCATGTAAAAACCAAAGAACAACTGGACACTTCATGGCTTTTTGTTCTAATCCCTTACCAAATTACTGAGGGGAAACAGAAGAAAATAAAGCTGAATAGCTTAATTTAGGAAATATAGGGAAATTTTTTTCAGTAACTTGAAGCAGTACAATATCAGTATAGTATACATAGGGAGGAATTAAGTAGGCAAGATAGTTTATTTTTTGAAATAACTGAGCTTTTTGGTACGCTACTTTTCTCTCCCCATCTCAGTATCATTCTCTGCCTCTGGAGTCATTATAAGGAAGTTCACAGAAGAGACAGAAATTAAAAAGATAACTTGTCACAAGAAAATGAAAGAATGTTTGTCCCATAGCAGAGTTGTTGCACAACTGTTCTCCTCCTATACTTCTGGCGAAAACTCACAAACACTTCATAATTCCAGCACAGCTGAAGACATCACTCTCACAAATTTCTGGTATCTGAATTCAGGATTGCTTCAGACCCTGGGTTTCTTGAACTGCTTTATGTTCATGCACTTTACTTGGCACTGGGCTGTTGGCTCTTGTAAACAAAGAGAGAAAGTTGACTATTGTAAGCACAAAGGTATTTGACTTGTCAGAAGTGCCTCTAAATTAAGGTGGCATATCAAGAAAAGTGTTTAGTAGGGATGTCTATAGGAATAGGAAATGCTACACCAAATAGAAGATTAGGAGAACCACTTACAATGCTATTGCTCAAGGAACTTGAGAATACCTGTATGCAACTATTTTGGAATGAAGAACATCAACTATAAATATAATTGGTCATTTCCATCCCCACTTTCACTACAATCTAACATGATTGAAAGTGCACTGTTTGAAAAAAGTACAGAACAGTTTTCTATATTTCTGTTAAGAAAAGGGAAATGCCATAAAATCAGCTAAGGGAAACACTAAGTTTAAAGCCAAATAATTATGGAAGTAGTAATGGTAGACTGCAAGAAAGGAAGAACAGACTTTCCTCCAAAAAATGAGGAAAGAACGAATAAAAATCTGTGTCACTGCAAAGATTAACATTTGATAATTTTCCTACTAAAATGGTTTTAATTTCCAGTTGTATTGTTTCCCAAAGAGAAAACAAAGTTAGTCATGGGGAGCTGACAAAATCATGTGTGATGGGTTGACACTGGCTGGATACCAGGTGCCTGCCAAAGCCACCCTATTAGTCCCCTCCACGACTAGACAGTGGGGAGAAAACAACCAAAGGCTCATGAGTTGAGATAAGGACTGGGAGAGATTGCAAACAAATTACGGTCACAGGCAAAACAGACTCAACTTGGGGAAATTAACTGAATTTATTGCCAATCAAAATCAGAATGTGATAATGAGCAGTAAAATAAATCTTAAAAACACCTTTCCCCCACCTATTCCTCCTTCCTGGGCTCTGCCTCTCCTCCCAAAGTGACACAATGAGATAGGGAATGGGGGTTATGGTCAGTTCATCACAAGTTTTTTTTGACGCTGCTCAGGAAGAGGAGTCCTTCCCTTGCTCCAGCATGGGATCTCTCCCATGGGAGACAGTTCTCCATGAAATTCTCCAGCGCAAGTCCCTGCCATGGGCTGCAGGTCTTCATGAAAAGTGCAGTCCTTCAGGCACAGCCTGCTCCAAAGTTCGTCCCCCGTAGGATCACAAGACTTACCAGGAAACCTCCTCCATCCTGGGCTCTGCTCTCCATAGGTCTATAGGTGCCTGCCAAGAGCCTGTTCCAGTGCAAGCTTCTCACAGGGTCACAGCCCCCTTTGGGCATCCACCTGCTCCAGTGTGGAGCTGCTCCATGGGCTGGAGGTGGATCTCTGCACTCCTATGGACCTCCATTGGCTGCAGGGGTGCAACTGTCCCGCCATGGTCTTCACCATGGGCTGCAGGGGAACCTCAGCTCCAGCACCTGGAGCACCTTCTCCGCCTCCTTCTCCAGTGACATTAGTGTCTGCATAGTCGTTCCTTTCACATATTCTCACCTGCTCTTCTCTGAGGAAAATTACATTTGCCCCATAACTTTTTTTTCCTTCAGAGGCATTACTTACAATTTCTGACTGGCTAAGCCTTGGCCAGCAACAAGTCCATCCTGGAGCCACCTGATACTGGCTCTGCTAGACATGGGTGAAGCTTCTGACAGCTTCTCACAGAAGCTACACCTGTAGCTCCCTACCCACTACCAAAACCTGGCCATGAAAACACAGTAAATTCCACCCTTAAGAAAGAGTGATAGAGTGGCTTGGTGGTTGCCTGGCATGCAGACAAGGTCAACCCACCATGTCATGCTATCTCAAATAAAACGAGAAGGCTAAACCCAAGAAAAGCAATAACTCAGGACGCTGAGACAAATTTCTTTCAGGGCAACTTAGAGTCACATAAGGATGTTAAACTTATTTTCCCTTTCCTTTAGTTTGTCTTTGCTTTCCTTGTTCCAAACACACTCGTGTATATTCCTGCCCTTGCCCCACTGGCACAAAAGGAGACAACTATAATGAGAAGAAGAAAGAAAGAGTTTTTTATTAACAACTACATCTGGGAATCTGCAAAGTCTGGATTTTGTCACTGTACTAGGGATGCAAAAGATGAAAAGAATGGAAATCTGCCTCAGCTACTGGATTTTAGTCCAGTGGCTAGCTAAGGTAACGCTCATTCTTTATTTATACTACAATATCATTCAGAAGGTTTGCAAGGACAGACGTTTTGTAATCTTATGGGCTACGTAAGCACAAAGAAAGGTATCCTCTTCTTGGGGCAGGAATTATAAGGTAAAATTAGTGTCTTGAGGATTTGAGAATCAGTGATGTGAAAGAGAACAGGGAGACATCAGCTAGAGCACACACCAAAGCAAGTGGCTTAGAAAGGGGTCTTAAGTCACTGTTTCTGCCTAAGACAATAATGATCACCTTTCTTTGACTGTCCATGGGTTTAGCAGCACATTTACTCATTTCGGCACCTTGTCTGAAAAAAGAGTGGCTCACCCAGGGGGAGAATCTGATTATGAAAATATCAGAGTGTGAAAGTGATAAAGTAGTGTGGATGAGTGTGCATGTGTATGAGGGGCAAACCATTGTCATCTTTCTTGGTTTTTGCTAGGAAGATGTCTTTACTGTTCCCTGCATTTCTTTACTGACCATTATATCATTAACAGTGGTACCAAAAGGCTTTGAGGAGAGGTGCTTTAAATTAATTAGCCTCTCTATGCTGTGATTTACTGGATGACATAGATCACCATAGATCACCATAGATCCAGTATCAATAGCTTCTACTTATTTCTTGGAAATACACAGGAGGGAGAGTGGTTCTGGACTGCACATGTGGTAGAGAGCTGCGACTGCTGGAACTGACCAGGGTTTCATTCTTTATTCTGCCTACCAACTACACCCACAAAAATGGAGATTGCATAAAAATATCCTTAGGGCATTGCACCAGGAAGTATTAGTGGTGAGGATAGAACATAGATTTGCCCCTACAGTCATTGGGTCTGCATTTCAGTCACACTGGCGATCTTTAAATGGAAGCATGAACCTAACAGCAGGACAAAGGGAAATGGCCCCAGAATGCAATAAGGCAATGACCTCCTCTAAAATCCTAACTAAAGGACAAGCGATCCTTGTAATATTCATTAAATCACCTTTTTTGGAAAATTTATTAAAGAGGAGCCAAGTTGCTCTCTGGCTTTATTTGTAACAACGGACTTCTGAAACCTATAACAGAAGCAATTAATGTTCAATTAATAAATGAATGGTTACAGGTCTGAAATATTACTTAGTTCTTCACGGGCTAACATTTTGCTTAGAAAGTGGTTGAAAAAGATCTTAGATACAGAAGAGGAAATTGTTACTAGTTCCTTGTTCAATTATTTTTACTTTCAACACTGCCCCAGATAATATTCATACATTGCCCACTGAAGAATTCCAGCTCTCTTTCTCAGAGATAAGTATACTGACAGCCAAGATGTTTCCATAAAAGATTCAAATTCCTTCCCATATCAACAACAAATTAGTCATTCATTTTCACATTCTTGCACACTGGAATCAGAAAAATATAAATTAATAATTGTTCTTATACTCCATTAACAAAAGCTACTATTTGGGTTAATTCCTAATTTGATCATGGTTTATAAACAAATGGGAAAATGCACTGTAAATGTTAGCATTCAAGTACATAGAGTGGATTCTACTAGGAGCAATATTAGCACTTAGCAGGGAGATTTGGAGAATAATTCTTCACAGGTATAACTCTTAATACACAAAAGGTTCACTGAAGACTTTGTTTTCCTGCATAGTAGTATAAAAACTGATCAAAGTGTTTAGGATAGTATTTAGGATACTATTTCTGTGTTATGCATCACTTATAAAAAAAGACTGTATTTTATTCTCTCTTACAATGGAGAGTACAGGAATATGTATATATGCATATATAATTATTTTAAAACTTTTGTAGTAATCTAATGATAAAATCCCATGAAATCTTACATATTGACTTGATGAATAATAATACCAAGAATATTTAACACTTTAAGTTCATCACATTCCAGAAAGGGAATCATTTAAACAGATCTGTCTGCATTGTTTTACTAGTAAGAAACTCAGATACATAAATAAAAACTAATGGCTTAAATAAATACATCCTGGTTCACCTCAGGTGAGGATTAACATGGAGGTTTCAACAGGTGTCAACACAAGGACATGGGACTATGTGGTTTGGTTCTTTTGTGGGACTAGATAAGACAATGATTTTCTAAGGAGTAAAATAACTTTTCACACAGGTAAAGTAGGTCCTGAAATTAAAAGGAACATTGAGAATTATCATGCGAGGTAGTGAACATACATAAACAAAGTATCAGTCAGCAATTTTCTAGCATTTCTAGAGAGAGGGCTTTACCTTCCTCTTAAAACTTTAGTTTTATGAATTAAAAATTGTATTGAAACATTAGAGCCAAAATACAAAAATACAAAAATTTATTGAAACATTCCAGAGGATGTATTTTTGTCTTTCTTATACATTCAACAAGCTCCTATTAGACTGAGTGAGTAATCCATCACAGTAACCCACCAGGATCTTGTTAACCTCTTCTGCAGATAGGAAGGCTCCAGCACTCAAGTTGTGACCAGGTGACACAATGGACTGTAAGCACAGAATTCTGTATTTTTTGCTTAGATTATACAAATAATAAAGGCTGGTGAGACCTCAGGACTATTGAATTGGCAAAACTGTAGATCTGCTAACCGAGGCCTAAGTTCCGTGAGCGCATATGGGAAGAAGGAAGAGAGCTATGGATCATATATGCTTCTGTGAAGACAATCCTGCAGTAAAACTACTGAAGAGATTTTTTTTCTTCTTACTTGGAAATTGCAGCAGAAGAAAAGTTTTCTCCTTTTTCTATAATCACACTGGCCTCATCACCAGCATGAGCTATCTCGAGGAGGTGTCCTTTGACAGAGACAGTCAGGACAACACACTGAACATCCTGTTGTCTTTATGGAAGAAAGCTAAACTCTTCAAGAAATACTGAGGCTTCCAAATAAATCCTTTCATGGGAAGGGAAATTTATCTCAGAATACCTCCAAAAATTGCCTCCCTTCAGATTTTTCTTGCCAAGGCTCATTAAGATTCCATGCAGTGTAGATATGGTATAGTATAAATATAGCACTGTGCAGAAAACGAGCTCATGAGACTTACTGAAATTACTTAACTCCCATTTTAGTTTTTATATTCCTGTGTTGGAGTCTGATACATAGATCCATCACCTATTAAGCCTGTCCATGTTCCCACTAGAATTAGTGGAAACAAATCAAGATTGTATTGTATGATCACAGAGAATTGTAATGCTCTTTAAAAAACTCAAAATACATGATACTGCCCAGCTTAAAATAAGGTAGGACTCCCAGCCCACAGCAAAGACTATCTGTAGACTGTAAGCTCCTTAACCTTTCTTTTGAATAGGTTTTCTTTTGGTTCACTACTTCATTATTGAAATGCTATTCCAAGCATTCTCCGCAGTGTTTTGTAGACCGTTAGCAACAACACATACAGAGAAAAAAATACATAGGGAAAACTTCCAGTGAATTAGAACTGAGGTACTTCACAGTGAATTCAACAGGCCTTGTGTTCCCTCAGCTCTCCTGAGTGTAGCACCATGAGGCAGCACATGGAAGACTGCACACTGTTCACTCAGACCTCCCTCTGTCTCTCTACTGAAAGCAGAATTGTTCTTCAAGGACTACTGCTTACAACTTTTTTTCGTGGGTGAATCTACTACACTGTAATTCAATTTCCATGTGACCTCTATTAGCCACAATTTTGCTCTCCAGCCTCTTCCATTTCTTTTCATTTCAAGAGACAGTTGTGCCTACACTAAGGCACACAACTCGAGCAAGGTACTCTATAGGCTCACCCAACTTGGAGTTTCTCGGTGTGACACTTTAGTTGTGAATATCTTAAGGCCTCTGTTCTGAGTATTGTACAAGCACTGTAAGAAGGCAACCTTGCAGAGATACTGGCCCTCTCTGGACTCCCATTTTCTACTTCCTGGCCTTCCAGAAAAAAAAAACCACAAAACAGATTGTAGGTGCTGCAAGACAATCTGAGACAATCCCACAGTCCATGCCCTTGTCAGTAATTCAATTCAGTCATACAGAATAACCACAGTTTCAGAATATGTCATGCTGTTTTAATAGCACTTCCTCTCATCAGCTTCCAAGAAAATGTTTTGCTGTAGCAGCAATTCTTCTGTCCTGCATTTAACTACAACATTTCTTGCAGTGCACCTCACCATATCACCCTTTTCTCACAGCCTATACATTTTGCATTATTTTTCCTAAACCCGAGCTGTCAGCATCTTCTGCATCTTTCAAGACTTTCTCTCTGGAAGGACTCACAAAAGTCAGGATTTTTTTCTGTTTTACATTCAAGACTTTTTATGTTGGATACTATCTCAATCTATACTGAGTTCAGCTAGTTCTTACATCTTCAAGGCTACCACAAGATCCTCTGAGATCTGACTGACGACGTGGCACAGCCGATGAACTACAAGTTCCCCAAATTTCTCTGCTTTAAAAACTTATGCTTCAGGAAACAGACCAAAGAGCAGTCCTGTATCTTAAGAGGCTCATGACCCTACCATAAATCACAGCTGCATCACATCAAGGGACACCCTTTCAGCCTGAATAAATTGCACTTTGTTAACATAGTTTCTGCTTCAGGCAGCTGGTACACTCAAACAAAGACAGTGAGAGACCAAACTCTGCTCCAGGGGTTATGTTGTTAGGACAACATAACTCAATTTAACATGATATGAGGGGATTGTGGTATTTGCACCTGCCACTGATTTTTGCTTGCCATTTGAACTTATACCTGTCCAAAACCAACCAACCAACCAACCAAACAAGAAAACTCACCCCCTACACCAGTAACAAACACTGCGGAGACTACATGGCTCTATTCTAGGTTCATTTTGTTGTTTTGTAAAGGTTATTATTCCAAAATAAATTTTGTATCCAAAGTCATAGAGAAGTGAAATACTTTCTCTCATGAAATATGCAAGAACAACGTACAAATTGGTAGGTAATGGGTAGACATATTTGAATTTCCATTCTTGTCCTTAGACACCAAAACCTTACTTTAAAACTGTGGGTTTCTCCCCCCCTTAGTTTCTCTGTGGTTCAACAGATAAAGGCAGAAGGGGAGGAGGTTTCACCACTTTTGGTGCATGTAAAAACATTAAATAATTCTGTTATTCTGAGGCTCACTGATAGTATGAAAATAACAACTGAACACCAAGGATAGCATTTTCTTTTTCTGCTAGTAACTGAGGACTTCTCTGGTTGGGATTTTCAGTTTAGCAAATTCCCGAAGTAATTGTCTTGATATGAGCCCTTCAAGTGATTACCTTCATCCCTTCCTTCTCCACCCCAAAAAATTCTTTTCCCTCTTTTCACTTTTTTCAAAGAAAGTAATTTTTAAGCAACTATTCATTTTGTATTGAAGTCTATCAGTTCACATGCATTTGTCAAATCCTATCTCATTTCAAAAGCTGTCCTAATAGTACGTACCAAATAAATATTCTTATAGAAATGTTACACATAAATATATTCATGCTACTACAGTCGAAGTCAAAATGACAGACATTCAAATTTCATAATTTAGGTTGGCCAGGACTACTGAGGGCCATTTAGTCCAGCCTTTTTAATTTCTTCCAAGCATGGCTAGCTTCAAATTTAGATTTTGTAAGTAGAAAAGCATTCCAAACACTAATATGTATTTTATATATATATAAAATATATATATTCATATAATCACTTGTTTTACACTGACATTCATCTAATAGTTTTGCAATAGTTTTACAATAAGACAGATCTTCTTGTAATACAGCAACTCTGTTGTTGCCATAGACGGACACATACACCCTGCTCAGAAGACAGGCACAATTAATGATGCATATGTCTTGCTATGGATGTGCACTGAGGAGAGCCATGATGAATCATCCTGTCCTGTAGCTGAAAGGTGGGACTCACACTCTTCTACTTGCTGTGCCTACCAAGGAAGAGGAGTAGGTAGGAATATTAAAGACAATTTGCTGCCATGAATTTGTCCACGAAAAAGTGAAATATAAAGGCCCACAGCCTTCTCAGCTAATAGAGTTTAAAGGAAGCCTGACTTTCTAAGGTGCAGTTCACAGCACTTATATTATCATTTTAAGCTTGCTAGAATGACAGCTGTCGTGTTCTGTGATAATAATTGCAATAAAGGTAGAAGCTTCAGTGGGAAGTCCTCAGTTAGCAGTAGAATACAGTGATACACCTAATGAATCATGTTGCAAATTTGTCTCAAAGTTCAAAAAAATGATAGCTCTGGCCCATCAGTTTAAACACCAAAGATTCCTTCATTTATTGCTGCAACAAAAAAGAACTACTTTAATAGTTCAGGCAGTAAAAGGATACTGAATAGAATTTTCTTCTGGCCCTGAACTCCTACTAACTCCACAGGATGAGCACTAATTTTGTATTTGCTTCCTAATATTGTAATTGTTAGAGATGTCACTTAAGATGCATTTTATGTAGGAGCAATAGCACATGTTCCTGCCTGGCAGAATCTGGATTATTCATGCCCATATTGCAGTGAGTTTCACAGGCTCTATAAAAATACATCTAAATTGGCAAGCTTTCCAACGCTTCATCTTGCATCTTATCCACTTTGCAAGAGAAGGGAATGTTGCACCTATCAAGTATCCATCTTGAGATGTACTGTGATGAGTGACTCCTATGAATAATTGATGTAAGGGTCCAGGATATCTCAGACAATTGGTAACAAGATGTGACATCTACCTTGATGTTATTGGAAGAAACTAGGCAACACTTACTCTGTAAAAACTGATACAAAATTAGTAAATTGTCTCAACATAAAATAAATTCATCTTTTCAGAATGAGTTCACTTCTGCTGGATGAAAACTTCCCCCTAATCAGGTGTCAATACCTAAAACTACAAATGGTATTTTTAGGAAAACTGAGTAGAAAACCCATCTACAAATGGCCCTGGAAATTTAGATACATTATTATACATGGAAGTCTTATTACTCCTAGCAGTCTTGCTCAGACAGAGCTGAGATGTGGGTATAGATGCCAGTGCACAAACGCTACAATGCCCAAGAAAACTTCCAGGATTTCTGTTCACTCTGCACTACTTGCCTACACAGGAGATGTGCGTTTTGCATAGCTGTCAGATCTAGACTTTTCTATCATTCAGTGTACAAGCACTGACAGAGCAGAGGAGGAATTACTCAAAGATTTCACAAAAAACAGAATCCTTGTTTATGTAATTTTATATGGTTGAAAGATAAACACAGATGTTGAATTTGTAGATATTATATTTATAAAATTACTTTATCAATTATGTTGTGCTTCAGATATGGAAAATATTGTATATTCATTTTTCATAATTCTTATGGATTTTAAAAGGTAAAAATTGAAAAGTAAATTTTCATACATTTAGTCAAAATCATGAGATGAGAAAAAATTAAATAAAAAGTCAGCTTTCAAAAGCAGTTTGGTTTTTATGTTAAGCAAAATGTTTTATGAACACAAAGTATTTTCTGGTTGTGATTAGCACACAGAAATCTTATTTTCCACTACTTTTACGTTCTAAAAATATAATCCAAAGCAAACTGGAGAAACTTTTGCTAACAGATCATATTGCAGAGGTAAGGCTCTCTGTTTTTACAACTGCAGTCATCTGGCTTTCAAATATGAGGTGGGAGCAAGGGAACGATTTTTGGGCCACTTTGATTCTGATGGGAAAATAGTTAAGAGAAAGCATAATTTCTCAGTGTTTGTGCCTCCTTCTGATAATTTGTATATATGTTCACTTATGGAACCACAGAAGGCCTCCAGCAGCCACCTACTGCATCTCTCTGGCAGGACAACCAGTGTCTCTGCCAGACAGAGGTTTGACTAGCCTTCCTAAAAACATTTAGAGATGGAGATTCCACCACCTCCTTGGACACCTTGTATCTTGAGGAATGTAAAACAGCTTCAGATGTCAACCATTACATAATTACACTGGAAATGTTTATGAAGGGAGATTTGTCCAAGTAGCTGAGATACCACCATTTATTGCTGATGTCAAAGTTTTGGCCTGATAGAAACTATTCTCTCCTTCCCACAGAAATGAAATAAATACAAATCAAACCACATTGTAATGCCCAGCATGATTGGCATGCTGCTAATCAGTGTCCTTCCAGTTTTAACATGATGATTGTTAGGCTTACTTCTCTGATTCTTAATGAGATAGCAAGTTTTGCTTCTTTCTTTCCTGAATTTCTTTGTCTTATTTTTAGCTTACTCTTTTCCTTTACATGATGAAATCCTTTTAAGCAGTGAAGGAACTTGCTTTTCATACTACTGTTTTGCCTTCTGAAACACACGTAAAGCTACATTTTTGAACAGTAATGTTTTCTTTGTCCTAGCTATGACAGGAAAACATCACTGTTCACAGTGTTTGATGCCTGTACTTCTTCTGTTCCATTTTATTTATTTTGCATTTAATTCATGTCTATAGTAACTATGGACAGTTTTTCCTGTTGTTTTCTGTTTCCCTGTTGTTTCTTGTTGTTCTTGACTCCCCATTCCTTTGGGAATTTTACATGAGTCCTAGTACTGAACAGACCTGCTCACTTTTTTATTGCATTGCCATAAGCAGCCTATGGCAGAAATGCTCTAAAGGTCTCCTGACAGATGGAGACTACAGTTGTCTTAGCAAAAACATGTGTGTGTGGCTTGTACATAGATAATCCTCGACCCAGATTTTACTCTTCTGTCTTCTGCTGTCCACTGACTGCTGCCTTGAAAATCCCTCCTGTTTACATGCTACTTCAATAACTTAACTTTTCAACTGGTCAAGAATATCCATCACAAAAACCCTATACCTAATCAAACACATCTACCTGCATTAAAGCCCACTGTAATCTTTATATGCAAAAGCTTTATGCAGTCTTTATGATCTTCTGAAAAGTAGCTGATAGAAGAAGGAAAAGTTTTTTCTACTTGAGCATTCTCCTCCTTGTCAAGCTTACACTAGTGTACTGCTTTGCAACATTCCTAGAGCAAACATTATTGTGTAAATTTCACCTATCAAGATTAGACATAGGAAATAATTCCTGGAGAAACTGGGATAATGCTGGGGTCAGTGGGGAAAAGGATGTGAGGGAGCTGGAGCGACCTTGAGACAGAAGTCAAAAAAAGCGTGACCTCAAATCCATCGAGGGGTGCAACAAAGTTACTCGCTGTGATTGCCTGTATTTCCTTGGTAATATCACAGACAAAGCAGTAGTCGAGGTGCTCAAGGTGAAATTAATGTCAAGTTCAGGGAAGAAAACTGGTAAAGAAAGCAGAGACCCAGATGCTCAGTTTCTACAGAAGGGAGGCAGAAAGGAGGTCCTGTAACCTGCGTGGGAGACTTTTCCTTCCAGTGAGGGATACAGCACCAGCAGGGAGGGAGCACAGTCGTGGACTCTAAACATTTCACCTGTGGGTCAAGTCTAGTCTCAGCAGTTGAGAAACACTGCTCTAGAGGTTTTTAGTTCCCTTAAATACTCATTTCCCAGGACTGGCATTCCAACCAGCTAGTCTGTCTAATCCCCTTCAAAATCCATGCTGTTTTTGCCTTTAGCAATAGCAGATGCCAGAGACAGCAGTCTGGACAGAAGAAATGAAACATTCTTTCTTAATTTTGCTTCCGCCTGCATTTTCAATCCCATATAAAAAATACAAAATATATGAGACAAGAGCTGCCATTTCCCTCAAAAAGACTTACTATTTAGTATTTAAATTCTAGCAATGATTTTGCTTGTATACAAAGAGCATTCTCTATTCCAGATGAAGTGTTTAGTTTAAAAGTCATTCTGTGTCTTTAGATTGCCAGACATTAACAGAGGCATTTTTACCATTTTCCAGGGACTGGATCCTGCAACTCCAAGGCTGCAGTCTTGCAGTGCTCTCTTACACCCCTGCAAGGTCAGATCCATGCTGTCACCCCATAGGCCTTAGGAGCTGCCATCTTCTCTCATCTGCAGTCCTGAAGCAAACTGAATCTTAATGAATCAATGCAGAAATTATTAATGGGTCTTAGAAAGCATCCTTCTAGTGACTCTTGGAAGCTTGCAAAGTGAGGAACACAAAGGAGAAACAAAATCCTCTGCAAAGCATAACAGGCCAGTGAAGAGCATCTTTTAAAGGAATTATGGCTAATAACAAATTCCCACCTTTCCCCTATACTCAGAACAATCAAAATTCTTGTTTTAGAACATTTTTGCGGAGAAATATCTGCAAAAGTCTAAGGATTTGAAAACCATGCTGATCTATTGCATTTGGCAAAAAGTAACTACACTTTGTTGTAGTAAAAATGGTCCCCTTTTTCTCTCTGTTGTTCATGATCAGACCATAAGCTAATTCACTGCTTCAGAATGTCCACATGCCAAATTAAAAGTTGGACTCTTCCCTCCTGCCCAGGCAATGCATACTCTTCTTTTGATCATAAGAGTTCAGACTGTCTTACTTCACCAGTCCTACAGTTTCTCACAAGGTATTTCAAGGCCCAATTCTTGCACTCTGCAGCAAACCCTTTTGATGTTCTAAGTTATCTCTCGTTTGGCTCCTTTTAAGCAGGTACTTGTATTTACAGCATAGGTCTCGGCGAACCTTTACCTTTCTTCTCCCACAGCTGACCTTACACTCATTCTCTGTCAGCCTGATGTGTTGTATCCTTGCTGGGACTGCTCTCTCCTCCTTCACAGTGACACCTACAATGACTGAGTCATGGTAACACATGTACTCATATTTACTATATAAAGATAAACAGGGACCTGTCCAAATGCAGTTACTTCTGCAGCACGACCGTCTTATTGCAGTCTCGTGGTGCTGTGACACACCCTCGTGTTTTCAGATCCACTGGAGGTGGTGTGTATTCCTTGGGGTAGGGAATATGCAATTCATTCCACCTTGCATGGAGCCTTGCAAACTTGGGCATTAGTAATCAATAGTATCAACTGGTGGTCTGTGTTGCTGCAGACAGCTGCCACCTCCACCCAGGCTGAGGCTGAGGGGCACGGGGCTCCCGATGGATGGTTCTGGCTGCCGGGCGGCCTGGGCGGGCAGTCCCGAGGGGTGAGCTCCAGGCAGTCCGCCGAGGCTGCCCTCGCCCCGCGGCGCTGCACAGCCCTGCCCTGCGCACCGCCGGGCACCCACGGTGGCTGCTCCGTTCTGGGCACACTCCACCAGCGTGATACATTACATCCATATGGGAGGTAGGGAAGGAAAAAAGAGGAGAAAAATCCCCAACGAGGAACTAGGCAGAAGCACTTGTTCCGCTCGCTACTACTTCCCGGCCAGGACTGGCCTTACGGGGCCGAGGCGGCGCCCGAGCCTCGCCGGCAGCACTGGCCGTCGCGCCCGGGGGAGGTGACCCCGGAGCCCCCTCGCCCCAGGCGAGAGCCGCGGGGAACCCGAGGGAGCCGCACCGCGCCTCGGCCGCCGCGGGTCGGGCTGTGCCGAACAAGCCCGGTGAGCCGAGGCCGGACTCGAGCCGAGCCGAGCCGAGCCGAGCCCGCCGTCAGTCAGCGGCGGGGCGGGGCGGGGCGGGGCGGGGCGGCCGGGCGGGTTGGCGGAGTGGCCGGGGCGGGGCGGGGGCAGAGCCGGCGGCGGGCAGGGCGCCGCGGAGGCACTGCGGAGGGTAGTGCAGCCGGGGCAGAGGGGCCGGGGCCGCGCCGCGCCGGGACAGGACGGGCGGAGGGCGGGGTGGCGCGGCTGCTGCTGCTGTTGCTGCTGCTGCTGCTGCTGCTGCTACCGCTACCCGGCGAGGCACGGAGTAGGTGACGGCGCCGGTGCCGCTGCTGCCGCTGCTGAGGTAAAGCGAGCCGTGCTGCATCCGCCGCAGAGAGCGCTGCCCCGCAGGCGGCTGCTGGGGCAGGGGAGCGTAGCGGGGTTGGGGGTGGGGCTGGGCTGTGCGGGGCTACCCCTCTGCGGACCCGGGCTCCGGCCAGTGACAACTCGAGCGGCGGTGCCGCCGCCGCCCCATGTAACTTTTTCTTTCGTGCGAGGCGGGCTGTGGCGCCGCCGAGGCCGCCGGCGCGGCAGGCTCGGGCGGGCTGCCCGCTGCGGCCGAGACCGAGCCCCAGGGACAGTGCAGCCTCTCGGCCCGGGGGCGGCCAAACCCGGCTCTTCCTGGGCGGGCAGGGCGGGCGACGTGCTGTGCCGGGCTGTTCCATGCCGTGCCGTGCTGTGCTGTGCCGGGCTGTTCCGTGCCGTGCCGTGCCGTGCTGGGTTGGGCTGTTCCGTACCCTGCTGTGCCGTGCTGCGCCGCTGGCAGCTCCGGCCCCGCGGTCGGCGCGGGGAGGCGGGCGGGTGTACCCGCCGGGCTGTGTCCGTGCAGGTCCCCGGGCCGGGAGCGGCGTCCTGCCCGCCCGTGCTCCCGTCTCCACCGGCTCGGCGGAGCCCCTGGAGGGGCTACTCCCCTCGAGCTCCGGCCCAGGGCGAGCGGCTGCTCTGCTTCTGGAGCTGCATGTCAGTGCAGGTCTCCGGAGTGGTTAACCTGCCGGCCTCTTAAACACGGTGGAAGCTCAAATTCTGCCGTTTTCTTAGTTTTTTTAATTATCTTTATTATTTTATTGATTCTGCTAGAGTGGTCTTGATGCTCACCTGCCGTCTTTCATAGTTTTGCATCCCTTAGAAACTCTGAGATATTTCAGAATGGGATGTGCTTTACAGTGTCCACAGTACTTATTCCGTGTGTACATATTTGAACTTGAGCGGCGGTAGAATCTCCAGAGACTCAAAATAATTATTTCAAAGACTGGAAGTGGTATAAGGGTATTACTTCATGATACATCACGGACCTCATTTTCTTGCAGCAAATAGTGTTCCGATGTGGTACTTAACTTGGTTGTCTCCATTTGGAGAGTGGCAGCATCATACTTCAGAGATAACTGCAGTGTGAGTCACAGGTGTGTAAACACCTAGTGGGGAGAAGAGTCAGTCTCCAAGCAAAGTTCCCCGCTTACCCTAAGAGGTATATAAGAGATATAACTTACTAAGAGATATAGTTATTAAATATGTTAATATAAAGGTGAAGAAAATTTTTGTGTCCTGTCTTGTAGGGATGCCATATCAGTAACACATGCACACCCCTCTGTTTGGGCTGGTACTAACACGGAAATGCAGAGTAGAAGTTCATATACTCAGTAACCAAAAGAACGCTAGCTTGTGTGGGAGGAAATGCTTGGGTACCAGTGGAGTGGGAGCCAGACATCATTTTTAACAGGGGAAGAAGGGGAGAGTGGAGAGGAAGTTTTCATGTCACCTTCCTTTTCCATGTAAATTTGCAGGAGTGTCTTGTATGTTTCTGTTGAATTTTAAATTTTATAACTATTAAAATGCCCAAGATAAACAATTCTGCTAAGAGACAAGAATTCTGTCTGAACTCAGGAATCTTTCAGTGGGAACAAGTGGGAACAGTAAATAAAAGACAAATGAGCACTTGATTGTTTTACAATACTTCTTCCCCCTTTTCCATTCCAACAACCAAAATGGAAATCCAGTAATTCATCATCTCAAATATAACAATGTTTCTTCCCTGAAGTGTTTGTTTTGGTTTTTTTTTAATCTACTTAAGATGGTCTTCAAGCTATTTATTTTAGGACTAGTCAACTTAAGTCAATTTGACTATAGAAGCCATGTAACTTGGAGTAAAGGGAATTTGTTTATACCAGATCTTAGTAGAGCTTTCTGAGAGGGCTCTTTGCATATGCTACAGTATTACTGAGCTGGTGTGGAAAACCGTTCTTTGTCCCTTTGCTAGGTCTGTGTGCAAGGTTCTTGAGTCTGCCAGTCTGAGTTTTAGTTTGTCCCTCAACCCAGTAACAATAGAAAAAGGGATAAACTCAAGAAATTCAACCCTGGGAGTGTCTCCAGGTACAGGAATCATAGATCAATCAGGAGGTCAGATGCTGGGAGCCCTGTACCGAGGGCAGTGCTGATGAGTGAGTATGAACAGGTACTGGAACTCTGAGCCCTAGGGAAACTGGATTTGAGGAAACTTTGCAAACATAACTGCATTGAGTTTTTCTAATGAGATGCATGTTTTGAGTTTTTGAAATATGCCTTAAAACTGTCATAAGCAGTTTTTATGTTATTACAGCATTTACAGTTCTGTATCTTCAGATGATGCATAAGAAACACAAGGACTCATTTTAAATATATGGCCATAAAGTTGCTATGATACATTTGATAATAAAAGATCAGAGGAGTAGGTCAAGTCGGTTAAATTATGCAGTGTTTAAAAGACTTAATTGACTGCCAAAATGCCCGTAGGCAGTAGGACTTAAATAAGTAGTTGTAGCAGAGCATTTGTTGAACCTTTCTTAAAAAGAAAATAAATATTTCAGAATATTTAAAGTAGTCAAAGTGGTAATTTTCTAGCAAGTTTTGCTGTGTACATGGTTGGTTTTGATTGGAAACATTTTTATTCGTTCCAACACTTAGATCTGAAGTGTGTAAGTGCATTTTGTTGCCTTGCTACATGAAGTGGAAGAAACCCATGCTTTTGTAAAGGCTTATTTACTATTTAATTGATACATTGACATTTGTGCTGTTTCCTCAGTTCTTGTCAGCAGGCTTTTCTCTGGTAGGAGAGGAAAACAAAATATTAGTGAAACTCCATTCACGTTAATTGCAAAGTCTGTGATGTTTGGTAGCATGAGCTAAGTAGCATAGTTGGTTTTTCAGAAGTGGGTGCAGAAATTTCTAATTAAAATTTTGATGGGAGCTGGATACCTAATGCACATGGATAGATTTGCAAGTTATTAAAATAAATACTTGTGTGCAGGCTTTCTGAAATGGGAAGTCTAATTCAGGCTCAGATAACTCTTTCCTGCAAAAACTGGTTGCAAGGGATGATAAGGAAGTTCTTCAAGAATTTAACAAGATTCTTTTTCTGTGTTCTGTCACAAGAGATGCTGAGCAACATACTGCAGGGACCTGATGAACTGAAGAGGAGCCACATACAAATTAGGGATCAGGTTCATTTACTGGCAAAGGAAGCCCATATACATTCTTTTAAACACTTCTTAGCTTGTCAGTTAGTCATTGCAAAGGACTTGATGACTGAGACAGAAAAAGTGGTGTGGAAAAGAGCTGTCGGATGTTCCCTCTTCCAGCCCTGTCTACTGGTGTCTCTTTACAAGGTAAAAGGGAGTGTTTCATAAAAAAAAAAAAACAGCTTTCTGTACACTCAGTATGTAGTACAAAGTCAGTATTTTACCTGCTGGTATTACACAGCTCCCTTGGGTATTTTATTCAGATGTAGTTTAGGAGTTTCTGTGCAACTTTAAAGAGTTAGCTCTTTCTGGTTTCCAGTATAATGTTTCAAAGTATGATTGGGCTTGTCTTTTTAAGTAGATAAAAATGAGTAACAGTTGAAATAACATATAGAAAGCTTTCACTGTTCTATATGTCTTAAAGCAATTGTTTGCCAAATAGATTTGGGTTTTAGTAATATGTTTTCATTTTATTTTATGGTTGGGCAACCTTGAGCCAAATGTTCAGGCCTGTGTTCTCTTGCCTTTAGTGTAATTTAAGCATACTCCTTTGGGAGTTTGGGCTGCTTAGGTGGTCTGGGTGTGCCTGTTTCAGTTGCTGATTGTTTTTCTAGTATTATACCATAAACTCATTAAAAATCATCTGAAAGATGGGGGAGTGGGGAACCCCCTGATTGGGGAAAAAAAAAAAAAGGTAATATGGTAGTCATCAAGTAAAAGCATTTTGGCATTTTGGACTTTTCAGTTCTTTTACAGATTATGAAAAGACCCCTTCTTCCAAAGGATTTTAAAATATATTCTTTGGGATGGGAATTGTTGCCCATCCTTACCCTTGTCATAAACAGGCCGAAATTGAATACACCAGTGGTGAGTGCTAATTACTATGAGCTCCTCCACTGTCCTGGCAGACCCTTTGTGGAAAAGGGCTGTAGCTGTCTGTGTACAGGGGGATAATATATAAAATCTTGCAAAGAGGTTAGATATTGCACTGCAGGGATAGCTACAGGGCTTATTAGCCCTCTCACCCTGAGACTTCAGTAGCTGTAAGTGACAGAGGAGTGCAGGGGTGCAAATCTGGTTCGAGTACTTTGACATCCTTTATAAAAATGCAGACATTACCTGGAGGTTTTTTTGTGAGGTTACTTTATTTTATTGTTACATAGGACTCTTTTGTGGTACACAGTCTTTGCCAGGGTTGCAGTAACCTTAAGTCATAAGTAGAATCCCAAGTTCACATTCATCAAGACAATCTGAAGTGGTTTCATCAGTTTTCTCTTCTCTTTCCAGGAAAAGCATGTATGCAGAGTTTGGTGGCAGAATTTTTAAGGTACATGGGCAGTCTGTGGCAAATACTTCTGAAGAAGGTGTGACTGTCTACAAGAGTCGGCTGAGCTTGTGCATGGAGACACAGAAGTGCCAGCAAGCCCAGGAAAGGAACTAATTGGAAGAAAATTGCCACGCATAGAGAAAGTGGAACACTTACTTCAGCAACAGTGACTTAGAATAAATACATCAGTAAATACATCAGCAGTGAAATGATAAATCTTGGTGCTTCTTGATTCTCTGGTGGATTTTATTACTTAAGAGACATTTTCATTATCCCATTTAATAAGTCTTGAATTTCTCTATACATTAAAATATAACTGGAAAATCACGTTTTGATACCTTTCAATAACACTTTTGAATGTTAAATCGTTTGCCAAGATGAGTGCTGAGGGATATCAATATAGAGCTTTATATGACTACAGAAAAGAGCGAGAAGAAGACATTGACTTGCACTTGGGAGATATATTAACTGTGAATAAAGGTACCTTACTAGCACTTGGATTTAGTGAAGGGGAAGAAGCAAAGCCTGAGGAAATTGGTTGGTTAAATGGCTTTAATGAAACCACAGGGGAGAGGGGAGATTTCCCAGGAACTTATGTAGAGTACATTGGAAGAAAAAAAATATCTCCCCCAACTCCAAAGCCTCGTCCTCCTCGACCTCTTCCAGTAGCACCAGGTCCTGCAAAAGGAGAAGCAGAGACTGAGCAACAAGGTTAGTACTGTTCTAAGATGTGTGTGTCTGCCATGGTTTCATATATTTTTGTTTCATAGACTTGTCTGACTGTACATGGATGTGTATTAATGCCTGCTGGTCAGCTTTTTTTAGTGCATGGCTCATTTCAGTCAATTAAGAATTGTTTCTACTTAGTAATATTTAGCTCACATTCTTCGTAGTTTCATGTACTTTGTCTCAGGCACCACAGAAACCGATAACTTACTGTGAGGTATATCTCACAGGTTGGAAAGTATGCTTGTAATTCACCACTGCAAAGATTGAAAAGGAAGATGAACTGGTTAGCATTTATTTTATGTTTATAAGAAACTGGTCAAAGTGTTTCCTTTTGTGGTTCATCAGACTCACTATTGAGAAAGTTCTCAGTGATTCCAACAGTATACGTTCTAAATAAACAGTACGTTCCTATCACAGATCTCTTGCTAACAGCAAAAAATGCATTCTTTACCTGTGGCATTGAAGGTATGAACCCATATTTAAAATTCAACAATGAAATTATAAAAAGGAGAAATTAAAATTTAACATTTTTTGGAGGTATGGCATGCAGTGGAAAAATACCACTTATATAAGAAAGGAAGATGCTTCCTTTGTTTAATCTAAGCTCCTTTCTAACCTACATTTGCAACAGTATGTTAGGCAGAACTCAGAACTTGATCAGAAGTCTTCTGTTAATAGAAGAAAAAAGTCTCCTCTTTTGTAATTGTCAAAACTTTAGGGTAAAAAATCAAAACAAACCCACCCTTTTTTCAGGTGATTTTGTCTCCTTTACCTGTTGACATTCAGATAGTTGGATTTTACTTATCAGCACATATCCCAGATCTCTCTTAGGATAGACTTTATTCTTTCACTTTTAAAAAAGACTTGAGTGGCTTATATTGCTTCAACTTCTAATATTTCTTAAATTCTCAGTGTTTCTATCTGCAGGAAACAAGAGTTGTAGTATTTGATCCTGATTTTCAGAGTGACACCGTAGTAATGGCAAGTATCATCTCCCTCTGCCTCCATAGAACTGTTTGTAGCATCAATTGCAAAACTGTAGTATCAGTTTATTAACTTCCATCCCAGTGTGCATACTCTAAGTTTATATTCAGCTATGCTGATAATCAGCACAAATAAGAACAGAAATATAGAAAATTTTATGTGGCAACCAAGTGGAAAGCTTGCAGAAGCATTTGTAGGTTGGTGGGGACTTAATAAAGAGTGAAGCTGAACTGGTTTATATAACAATATTCTTAAGCACTAACACACTGCTTGCAAGCCTGCAGTGCCTAGGTGTATATCAACTAGGATGAAGGTGAGGGCAGATGAGGCTGTAGTGACATTTTAGGTTATACTCTCCCCATGTCTTAAAGCCTTGAACTCTCAGCCTCTAATTATTAGAGTCTCATGGCTTCTCTCTCATTAGATTAGTTCTGAAGATGGGCTATTTGCTTTTGAAAGAAAGAAACTGTTATTTCTTTGATCATTTCTTGTATTGGATATTAATCTGTGCTGATCAGGTTAACACTGACTCTTCTTAACCCACCTGTGGAGATAACTGTTGCCATCATATGCAACTGCAGAATAAATATGGTTCTTTGGATAGACACCTCAATGCTGATAGGTTATTTTGAGCAGCAGAGAATGGAAAGAAAATCTCATTCTTTGCATGTGCGTGCTGTGGTGAAGTAACCGGCGTCCCAGGCTTTGATGGGTTTATTGCTTTAAAAAGTGGTGCTTTGTAACTTCCTTGGTTTCTGTACTCATTTTTCTTGATGCTTCTGGTCACAGATCCATGCTGTTAATGTTGTCATGTTAATGTTGTCGTTTCCAAGCCTACCCCAGGACTGTGCTTGTAATAGACATTTATGGGAGTTTCAGGGGCTGGGAGTTTCCTTGGGAAATTCTGCTGCAGGTTTGGGGGGCTCCGCTTATATGCAGGCTTCTCTACTTCCTTGGGATGAAGCAGTGCCCCAAGCCTTAGTGACTAGATCTCTCCTGTGTGAAGTTTATTGCCTTTAGACAGAGTAATACTTACATAGAATATGTTTATTTTTAATACCGTGGAACTGTGGGAATTGGAAACAAGAAAATATTCTACTTTAACTAGGGATCTTCATCTCAAAAATCTGCACACATAATCCTGCCGTGCTCCAAAATGTTTAAGAATCAGTTTGCAATCCAACCTTGGGATTTTTCTGATTAAAAAAAAAAAAAGTTAAAGTTCCCATAACTCCTTTGAGTTAATGATTTTAAACTTCATGTAAGGGTCTAGGCACCTTCATAATGCCCTAAGATGAGGGATTAGACCTCCTGAACAGAATTAGGATAAACACTGAAATTTGAACTCCAAGTAGTTCGAAGACCTATTTACAGTTCAGGTTTAATCACTTTTAAAATAATGTATGTTTTCTTAAAAGAAATAGGGAAAAGTTATGGTAAGCAGTCTCTTTACAGATCTTTTTGCTGTAAGGCAGCAGTGTGCTTTTGTAAGGCAGTAGTGTAAGGCAGAGAGTGCTTTGAATCCTAGAAGCAAATTTGGGAAAGAGTATTATAAAAACAAAAGGAAGGTGACATTAGCAGAATGCCACCAAAATTATGATGAAACCAGAGGTGCTCACAGAAATACAGTTCAGATAAAGAATAATGTAGCAACGTATGTTTAACTTCCAGGTGGCTTCACTATTTTTGTCTATTTTTGGGGCAGGGAATAGCACAATTAATATTGTCCAGCAGCCAATGTCGTGGGCCAAATGTAATTGGCAGTGAGCCAAAAGATTTTTCCCAGGATGATAGCTCTCTCTACACCCTTATCGTGTATTTCAAATAAATTAACGTGTAGTATGATACTTGCTTGACTAAATGCACTCAAGTTTACATTTTCACTACTTGATTAATTGAAACTGCAGTGGATTAAAATGACAAGTTAATGATGAACTGGAAGCAGACTTCTTAAATGTACCTCATTATTTGTAATCAATATACTTCAATTTTTTGAAGAAAACACTTTCTAATATTTTCAATACTTTTTAATATTTTTTTCTCCATGCCTTTCTAAACTTGATCAATTTCTCTTCAATGTCTTTTGTTTCATATTAGATCCGATTTGCAGTATTCAGGCACAATGATGCCAGTATTCACAATGGTGGGCTACTCATACAGAAATAATCATAGACATCTGAACAGACTTTGCAGTCAATGAGGCTAGTAACGTGGACAGAGCTGCTCATCAGGCCTATGTCTTAGGCAATCAGTCTTACTCATAAATAGTAATATTTATATTAGAATATAATACTTCGTAAATATTAAAAGCCAATCTGAAAGCAAGAAAAACCCCTGCTGGTGGTCTCAAATTACATTAAAACATCTAAGTCAAATCTTTCACCATCTTTTTATTTTATTCATGACCCATTTAAATTTCTAGAACCGCTGGTTAAGACAATAATTGGCATTCCCTGACTGAAATTTTAGGACTGTTGCTTTTTTTTTTTTAAATTGCGTATAAAAAGATATGAAAATAAAGGAGGTACAAAAGCCCTAAGAAGTCTCTAGCACTTTTAATTTTCAGGCCTGGTGCATGTCAGAGCTGTGGGAAGGCAGATTTAATTTCTCTTGCTGGTGTGAGGCTCTAACTGGCCCAGTGTGCCTTCTCCCCAGATTTCCTTTCCCACCAGGCAAAGGTGCCTGGTTGCTGATGGAGGGATCAAACCACTTGCAACAGTGGAGACACATCACAGGGTCATCTTTATTCCTTCCACTAGACATGTAAGTTTATGAAGTAAAGAAGTAATACTAGATGAAGTGGTAAAGGTTTTACATGATTTTTCCCCCCACTGAAATTCTTTTGTTTTGTTTTTATTTGAAGCTGCGTTCGGCTAGTTCCTCTCACTTAGCCTGGTTTTAATCAGCTCTGAGCTATGCTCAGAGCATAAGCTGTACAAAGTCCAGATATGTTTTGTGAACTTTGATTCATCTCATCTGATAGTGTTGCATACGTTTAGAGTTGATTGATACGGTGCCATTTCTCTACCTGGTTTGGGAAGGCTGATATTAAGCAGACTTTGGAGCACAAAGCTTTGCTTGATGAACAGAAATACTTTCAGATTTAACTTGGAGTGCTAAATTCTTGAAATGAAGATGTTTTGAAATGAAGATCAGATTGCAGAAGGGCACACCAGGACTTTTAATGAATAATTTGTCCATTTTGATGTTTTGGAGCTTCCTACAACTTCCTTTATAACTTAAAAGGGTTGTTTATGTTGACAACCATTTCAGCTGATTTTGAGCCTAAAAATAATCTGAAACTCTTCCATCTTGTGGTGAAACTATAAAATAGATTTATAATTTTTTAAATAGAAAATACCCAAAGTTTTTTTCACTTTTCTCCTAGTGCAGATACAAATCAGCAAATCAGACAAAGATAATGTACACAGAACATTTGGAAACTCTTTCCCTTCAGCAACCAGGTTATGCAATGTCTGAGAAAGATCCAAACCAATGGAGAGCATAAAACCGTTTGTGCATGCTTTAACTGAATGTGTTGTAGGATTTGTTCCTTTAATTTTGCTATAAAGCCAGTGAAGCAATTACATTTGTAAATATTATTTACATTTGTGTATTGGGGGACATAAGAGTGAGTGGAATGCAGCAAACCTGCTGGGAAGAAAATAGTCATCCTCTCTCCTGATTTGGGCAAATGGAAAAGGGAAATTATGGGATGAAGTGATGAGTCACTGTCTTGTGGCAAATACAAACAGTATACATATATGCAATTTAAGCCAGAGTCCTTGAATTCATCCTTTTTTGAAATAAGTCTTTGCCCCGCTGCAGTTGTCAGAACTGCCTTGCAGTCATGAATTTTCACATCAGTTGATTTAGACTTGCACTGAGAAATGCAAGTCTAAATGAGTCTGAGAAATAGGGCAAGTTCCTGTCATGGACTTGTGGTCATATCTGTAGGCAAATTTCTAGCTGCCAGATGAGCGCATGCATCTGAAAACAGGGTTCTTGTCACTTGCATTAGCACTAATGATAACAAAGATTTTTGCAAGCTGCATTAAAGTGAGACAGAACATTTTTTCAAACTGATAGTACCATGATGAAGGTAACTAGAAAAGCCTTTGTAAGCAGCACAGGAAGCACAGGGATAGGATTGCAAGTACTAGTACAAATTGCTTATGAACCGTTGACGTGGGCAAGTTCATGGTTGATGCGTGGCCCCACCTGCTGGTAGAGGAGGAAGGAAGCAAGGGGAGGAAGAACCTTCAAACCCAGTATCGTGTTGCGTTTTAATTGTCACAGGATAAATATAAAAGTGTGAGAGAGCTCTTGAAAGTAATACTTTATTTGACCAATTGATATTTCTGGGAAAAATATATCACTAGGGGCACTCAGAACCCTCTTTTGACCCTTAAAGGTGACCTCAGCCTGTGAAGGCTTGTCTGGCTGAAATGCATCTTTTTTTCCCCAACAGTTTCAGTTAGTCTAAGAAATGGTGCCTTTTGTTACACATTTTGCTTTAAGAAACTGAAAGAATAAGACAGCCTTATTTTGATGCTATGAGAAATATTTGTCTGGTTTGTATCATACCAATTTTAATATGCCTTTCTATGGTTACAACAGTGGTATTATGTTGAATGACTTTGCTTACCTTTTTTCAGCATTGTGTAATAGTGATTTAGTCTGTTAATACCTTGTGCTGACATGAAAGCTCCCAGGGCGGATGTAAAGCATGGCAAAGGTGAAGTAGCTTGCTCCTCTTCATTGGAATCATCTTGATCTGTTCCTGTAGCTGTGATCCAGGAACATCTGAAAAAACCCTACTAGCAAATAATTAGCAAATAGTTCTTACTTAGGCTTGCATGTTGTAACATCAGCTTGTGAGTTTCAGCAATACATTGTACTAAGTGTTTGCCAAGAATGGATCATTCAGCACCCCAAGCAAATAACCATGCCCACATAAATAGTTGTGTGATGCCATATATGCATCCAGGTTTTCTTGTGTGAAAGAACACAGGTCTGTAACTGCAGCTGGCTGTACACTCCTTTACATCTGCATCTTGCTCCAAAGCTGCTTTACATGATAAGCATCCATGAAATCAATCTGAAGGCTAGAATACGAAGAACTGCTCTATTTTCATAGCTAAGAATCATTAAGGGAATTACATGATATTAAAGATGTCACACACTTGAGAAGCATTTGCCCTGACATGATCTGCAGAGAGTTGTGAGGTGCCAGTGCACCATGGGGTGCAGCAAGGTGTGATCTGCACCCTTAGTCTTCTTGTCTCTGCTGATGCATGGGTCTTCTGTGAGGGCCCTCTGAGAGCTTCTCTGAAAAAGGACGCTCTTGGCTTACCAGGCTTTGTGCCTCATACTGTAATATGGTCTTTCATTTTTGGTTGATAATTGTTGCACTGCTTGAAATACAGCTATTTCCTGGAGAGAAACATAAGAAAATGTCATCCTTGACATTTTGAAGCAATTTATTTTGGGTACTTTGGAGTCAAATCTGTTCAGATGTTTAAATACAATTTAGAAATATATTCTGGCCAGTCCAAATTTACTGTGTTGTTCTGCAACCAAAATAGTGTAGCTAGTCAGTGGCCTAGTTAAGCAACTTTTCTGGGAAGAAAAAGATTTAGGGAGGCCTTTTGCTCCAGTCCAAGCCAGTTCAAAGCATAACAAGATTTTTAGTGATCCTTGCAATCTGACCTGATCAATAGATAAAATTTTAAGGAACAGATATTCAAAACAGCAAGTAGCAAAAACTTCATCTGAAATATCTGAAAATAAAGGACCTCTTTTCACCAAGTGAGGGATTCTCAAGGGCACAGAGGAATAAATGTTTGAATTCTCTTTGCTGTATTTATATCTTACTACTAGCAGTTGAAAGAATAGCATCAATTCCCCAGTATTTTCATGTTTTCCTGACTTCCTCTTGGGCCAAACTTCATGCTGATAACTCCAAAACCTTTCTGGTAGCCTATGTAAGATGCAACCCCCTACAAGAAATTAGAGATTTTCATAATCCTGTTATTATTTTTGAGGATTATATTAAATCACTGGTTGAGCAATGTTTACTACAGAGCCAGTAGCATAAAATCCTGCTTCTTAGCAAGTTAAAAGTCTCTTATTAAAACTTGCACTGATGAGACTAGTGCTGTTGGTGCCTTCCATAGTGGTTTAAGATGCAGGACTGAGTTGCATGTACAGTTTAGCAAAAAAGGGGAAGACAGTTACTAACTGTTAAGCTTTTTCTCCAGATGTTTCCTCTAAGACAAATATGTAGGGTTGTATTATGACACAGTAAGAACACACCAATAAGATGACAATGGTTGTTTTGTGGGTTTGTTTTTTTTTTCTTCTCATTGTCTGTTTGATCTAAATAGTCAGTCAATCAAATACTGTGGTAAATTATCTGGTGGTTTAGATGGAAACATGCCCACACTTGTTAATGTGAACTGCTCTCTTCTAAACAGAGTATTAAAATGCCTTATTCAAAATCCTTTTGGATGCAAACTGAAAATGAAATTATTTTAAAGTGCTGATGTTCTTGAAAATATTTTTTTTTTAACTTGGAGGACTTGTTCACACAAGAAGCAGTAGGTTACTATTCTACTTCCCCCTATAATGCTGGCAAAACCCATTTTGACTTCAGAAGGGACAGGATCAGACCTATAATCAAGGTTTAGTAACACTGGGACAAATCCCATAGTTTTTACTCTTATTTCTCTCAGGCAAAATTCCCTATTGTCTTTAAGGTTTGGAGTATAAATCCTAGTTCTGTTTGACAGAGATTCCAGTGTATCAGATTGCATAGAATATGAATGTGCATGAAATATTATACAATAAACAATGATCTAAAGAGCAGTATCTGACTGTCCTTTCCTGAATTTTGAAGACATGGAAGGGAAACACTGTTATGAACATCTTTTCTGAGTCCTGGGCAAATGCAGAACATGTAATTTCACTCTGTAATTCCTGTTTCAAGCTTATAACTTCTAGTAAGATTAAAGCATGTTACTAGTTAGTTCAAACTCTTTCATTTAGTACATACTTAATGTACATTACTTTTTATCTCTTTGATGTCCATTATATGGTACAAATTGCGAATTTAGTAGTAAAATGTTTTCATTTGCGATACACACATATATTTAATTGTATTTGGTGATGACAGTATAGAGATTATTTTCACCAAATTATTTTCTTCCATTGTATTCAGAAGTATTCACTCATTCATGTGAAAAATTTGCTGTATGCTGATACATACTTTGGGAGGGCTGATTTTTTTACTTAGGGATGCCTTTTTGAGTAACTAGTGTGATGGTAATGGGGATTTCTTATAACTGAGGAAGTGATATGGAGAGAGTTTTAATTTTATAATCTCTTATTGTAACAAATTATTACATTTTTAGTAAATACAGAGTTTTATTACCTTAATGCATATAAACAATGGATTACACATTACAGTAGGGAAACCTTGTTAAGATTTCAAAACTGAATCTAAAATTTGTGTTTATACGTATAAGGACAACTTCTTTTAGAGTGTGCCATCGAATACAATTTTTAATTACATAGTTGTTTGACCCCTTTTCCTACTTATTCTTTCTTTGTTCACTGTCAAGGTCTTCACTGAACTAAAATTGCTTCTTTTAGCTTGTTTTGTTTGTGGTCTTAAGCCACCTGTTCTTCATAGTTTTCAGGCTCCTCTCTGGAAACACATCTTAATGATTCTTCTGTTCTTTCCAATGACATGACTGATAAAAGTTTCATAGAATTTCATAATCACAAACATTAAGACATCTTCAGGGCACTGTTGAGAGCAAACATACTCTCATGTATCCTGTAAGAATGAGGTAGACCAAACAGACAGCTAAAAAAAATAACTACTGCTTTAATATAATTTAAGTTAATCTCTTTGTCATAGGAAGATCATGTGGAAAAACACTTCAAAAAGCTGAATCTGGGGAGTAGCCCTTATATTTCATTGAGATAACTAAAACCGGGAACCAGAACTGCATTAGGTTTGACACTGTAGGGCAAGTACCGTTTGCTCACTCCACGGGTGGCTTCAGTTACTGTGTATGGATGTCCAAGATAGTTCCTTGCAGAACAAATCCTCCTGGCATACCTCTGCCTACACCGGCTGGAATGCAAACATAAGGATCAAAAATAAAAAAAAATTGCTGGTATGTGAAAGAACAGATTCAACTGATATGGTGACATACTTTAGTGTTGGCTTACTTGTTTCCCAGTTCTGCAAATCCAAAGTTTCTAGTTCTCAGTACTTTGTTGTACATGTAAAAGATGTCTTGCAATAGAACACACATCAGTGACATGCACATGTTTTAAGTACCTCTTGCTTTAGGTTTTTATGCTGCATCTCTAATAGTTTTGGGGCTTTTTACTGTATCATAGCTGTGATTCACAATGCAGGAATCTTTGCAAATGATGACATTACATTGTAAATTACTATTCTAATACCAATCAATAACTTGCTTGCTTGAAAGATGCTTTTCCTCCCCTCTTTATTCTTCCATGCACTAAACTGCAACCTTAGTTAATCAAGAGGTGTGGCAATGCAATTTCACTGTACTGTTAGAAAGTGCAAAGTTTTTCCTGGATTACTCTGTTGCTAGTATCATACCCTACATTCATTTTTCAGGATACACGAGTTTAGAAAGTGAAAGTCAAGACAGCTTCTGTGTGGATAATAGATGAGTAATAGAGGAGCTATGAAAAATACCCTTGACACCTGGAATAGTTATTCATTAGCTTTCCACACACGATAGAATCATGGGAAGGGTTCTGCCATAGAGGAATCTGTGCTGTCTTGCATCAGAGCCCAGTGCCAAATTGGAGAAATTGAAGACCATACTTACTCCATATGAAGTTGTCTGCACAAAATTGTTAGTATCTTCTGGATGCTAATATGGAAGTTGCAGGGTCATTGGGTTTGAATGTACAAACAAGACACAGAACTCTGAAAAACCATGGCATTTGGAAAGCTATGTATGAACACATGCTCCTATGAAAACCCCAAATTGGAAAAATCATTTCTAGTGGGGTAGAGAGGTATTTGACAGATAATGTGCAAGTACATACATGTGTCTTTCATTATTTGATTGCCTTAGGAGATTGGTGTTTAAGTTGGCAGATCTACTTATTAAAAGCAAAGCTCCTTGGCTGGCAGAATTACAGAATGCCTGAAGGAGAGAAACCAAATGCTGAGAGCAAAAGAGAAAGAACATGTAATGTGCAGAAAACATGGGGAAGCTATAAAGCCAGCAGGAAAAAGTAGACTTAAATGTGGTTCCAGTTTGTTCTGTTGGGCTCAAGTTGATAGCCATGCAGAAGTAAAAGCATGGAGCTCTCTTATTTCAATATAAAGTTAATGTTTGGAAAATACAGTGTTTTCTGTCATGCTAAGTATTATTTGGTTACCTATTTGCAGCCTGTCAGAAATCTTTGAGTTTTTGACTGAAATTAAAAAAAAAAAAAAAAAAGGGCATCTTGCTTTGAAGTTTTACAAAGCACTGTCAGACTATGACATAAGTGGACACTACAATATGCTCTGAAGCTTTGTTATGTGTTAAGTTTCTACATTTAATTTTGTGATAAGTAATTTGTAGCTATTTGGGAGAGGGATAAAACAAAACAAAAAAACTCAGCCCAGGATCTATACATGTGAGTTTAGAACAAAACTCTCCTGCAAGGTTTTGGAAGCAGCATCCAAGCAAGTTGAGTACGTGTGTCTAGAGAAATCTACACCAGTGGCCTCACACTTTCTCAATGGAGTTGACTTCCTTCGCAACCTCAGACATTACAGGTTAACATATTCACTTGGTCCTTTACATTGTTCGTTCCTAGCTGAATGCCATTATATAATAACCAGCCACCCTGCTCTGTCTCCTCAGACTTCTCAATTTGAAAGCAAGGTTTGAAATGTAGGAAGCTGACTGGTGAAAAGCGGACTGATGTAGTGAAACAAGAAGAAGAGAAGCAGAAGGTCTGGCTCCCCCAAGAGATCAAAAAATATACCATTAAAGAAAAAAATCCACCATAAAACCCCACTAAAATAAAAGGGCGTTTCCCTTAAAATAAGACCTAGGCTTAGAGGATTGCTCGCACTGATATCTATAAATTATTTGAGAGGCACATCTACTGCAAAAGACTGGAATACTTTGGGAGGCAGCAGGTTGCTATTTAGCAATTCTGAGTCCTGCAAGAAATAGGTGGTAGTGTAGCAGAGCTCAGGTGAATTACACTAGCTGTCTGCTGCATCTGCCATTTTTGAGGAGCTTTATCTTGTAAATGTCTCAGTAAAGTTCTCTGAAGATGCCACATCTGAGCTAACAAGTTTTTCCAGCTTCATGCAGGCAGCTCATGTGAACTCTGCTTAAAAACAAGGAATCATATGCCTGTTAGAAAAATCAGGTCAGTTTAAAATTAATGTATTCCTTTTCCTTCTGTTCTCGACAGGGAACTGGCTTTTTTGGAAGGATTCCCCATCTGGGAGTCAAGTGAGATATCCTTTTTCCTTTTGGCATGGCCCTCATTTAAATAAAGAATTAAACTCATTTAAAAAGGTAAAATGAAATGAGAAAGAGATGTTCCCTTTTTCTAGGGTCAAATAAAGGTAACTGGTTCTTTCTTCTGTCAGGATGACCAAGGGATTCTTATGGAGCAAAATCATAATAAAAACCATAAATGTAAAATGCAAGACTTCCTTATTTTTTCTTCTTTCTCCATTTTTATCCCCCCAGTAGGATAGCTGGAAAACAACCAGGATGTAACTGGCATTTTGACAGAATAGCAGCCAATTCCCAGTCCTTGCTGGCTGTGTGAAAGAAGACTTACTACTTCCAGCCAGCAACCTTTCAGCTTCACAAACCTCCACCCACATCTTAGTGAGTCATAGCTGGAAGGCCTTTTCACGTGTTCGATCACATATTGTGCAAGTAAGAATGTATTTTTACTCCTTTATTGCATCCTATATTTAACATTCCGAGCCAACTGAGTGATTATAGCTTTCAGTTCTGTACATATGTGGAAATAGAGATAGATGTATAGGTAAATAGTGCCACTATATTTGTAGATATGGATGGGTTAGAAGACCAGCTAACTTTCTTGTCAGGAACATGATGGTGGAAAAAGTGGTTTGGGGTTTTTATATGTGTGACCTGTAGAAGCTCAGTACCCTAGCAGCACTTAAATATGCAAGAGATTAGTATTTGTTGGCATGTGCACCTAGTACTCCACTAAGTTCAGAGACAGTATTCATCATATTCCTCATGAATTTTCTACAGGGAAGTTGGAGAAAATCTACAACACATTCCACTGTGATAGAGAAAGACAGTGTAGGACAGCTGCTTGGTAGCAGAAGTAAGGAAAGGAAGAAACAGGTCTTTGTACAGGACATAAAGAGAGCTTCTGCCTCCCTCATTTATTCTCTGAAAAAGCTGCTGTTATTTCCTTATATCCACCTGAGCTTAAGATCATTAGGAATATGTCAGATCTTAACCAGATACATTTTTTTTTCTAGTTTGCAGAGACCTTCTGCAGTTAAGATTTTTCAATATCACTTACAAAATACTTCTTTCACTTATTTTATCCTCCTCTGTCACTCTTTCACAACACACTGCTGGTTTTCAAGAGGGACACATTTTTCTTTGTTTTATACTACAAGGCACTCTTAACACTGTAGGGTTGTGTGGAGGTTGCAAAAGGATTTCTTAGATTTGAAGTACTCACAATGCTTGGGTTTTCTTAGAGAGGTGTTGTCTCTTGCTTTTGATCTCTTTGCAAATGAATACTCCCAGTGCAGACTGAAATCCTGTTCCATACCTCCTTATCCTGACTTCAGTTAGTATTACTTTCTTATAAGACTACCTTTCAGCATTGCTGTGTTCTGTTGTTGCAGCTCAGCCCTAAGCTCTTTTTTTTTTTTTTTTTTTTTTTTTTTTTTCAGAGGAGGAAAAATGTTTGATTTCAAATGCATTAGTTTCTTGAATAAAAGTCCTGGTGCTGGAGAGCTGTTACCATTGTTTGCATTTGCATTTTTTTTTCTGGGCGACTGCTATACACTCATTATTTTCAACATTCAGTGTACTTACAGATGTTTCCCATCATTCCCAAAAGGTGAAGGAGCTGTCAGCAGCTTCTGCAGTTCTTTTATGTAAATCTTCTAGATCTAAACAACTTGACTTCTCAAGCACAGTAATGCATATTATCTTTTTCTTGAAGTAGTGAAGAGCCCATTCTTTTCCTCTAGATTGCTTGCCTGTGGATAGTTTGAGGCAGATTTGTTGGCATTTTTCCCCTCACTAATTTCTCCTCAGGAAAAAGGTAGCTAAACAAAGCATTCTTTCAGACTGGAACAATATATTACTCTGAATTTTTATGTATTTTGATTATTGAATAAAAAGAGAGGGTTTTAAATATGCTTTTCAAACAGAGTTAGTGTCACAAACCGGTAATGGCCTTGCATAAGAAATTGAATGGTACCAAAAAAAAAAGGAAGCAGCAATAAGGAACAAGGATCCTTTACAGATGGGACGTGTCATTCTCAACAGTGTTACAGCAATCCCCGTATCTCACAGTGAACATTCATCCAGTAGTCCTGTCTTGGTTTTAAAGAGCAGATGCTTCTGGGGCACCAGTTCTAATCATCACCATGTTTATGTGGAAAGGAAATTGAGGTTAGTAATCTTTGTAGGTTAGCGCCAGACTATTCAGAAGAAAAGACATGCAACTGCTTTTTAGGTAAGAGCAGTTCCACCACAGGAACAAACTCTATCTGTGAAGTTTTACCTAATGGAAATCATTGAAATCATGTCACCGTGACTCTCCACGGGCTGTACAGAACCAAAATTTTCAAGTGCCTCTTGAGATATACCTCAGTATTTCTTCCCTTTAAAGGTGGGCAGCTGCCTCTCTCTTATGTGTCAAAGGTTTCCAGGAACAACCAAATATATATTTCCTTTCCCACTTGCTGGGAAGAACTCAAGAACAAATTTTGGACTAAAGTATTTTTGTATGAGAAGCCGTGTTGAGATGATAGAAAATTCAGGTTTGAAGAGGAAAATAAACAGGAGAATATAAGCCTACTGAATTACCATGTGTCCTTGTACAATCTGGATAATGCTCCAGGTAATAAATAACTCAGCTCTTCAGCTGAGTTTTGTCCCTTGAGAGCACTGGCCTTTGTGCACTGAAATGCACATGGTAATTTCATGGGAAAAATGCTATATCATTATGTAAAAAGAGACAAAACCATCAACTGAAATTGCATATGCAGACTTAGTTCTTTGTGGTCTTAGGTTTTGAGTGCTTGACGTGGTCTTGATGCTCATAATTATAAGGTAGTTTTATGTGTCTGTGTTGTATAGCAGACAGCAGGTAGAGGGGAGCTTTGACACTGATTCCTTATACATTGACTCTAGCAAAAATACCACGTAAATGTATTAATTTACATCTAGTCACTTTAAACTAAATTACACTTTTACTAGAGTTTCACAGTTGCTTTATTAAAAAAGAAGTCTGGAGTCCAGAAGTTAATAGAAATCATGGCTCTGATATCCTTGGAACAGATGTGGTAGTTAGTGAGAAGGCAACTGGCATCAGTTCAAAAGCAATGCTTAGTTAATGTTAAGACCAGTCAAGGAGCTTTTGTTTGTAGAGATCTATCAAATTTTGTTCCAATTCTAATAAGGACTTCTGCATACTACTAAAATCTGGATGTTTAATGGCAAGAGTAACACTGAAGCGCGAGGAACCTGATACTTAAGTCAGCAGATGCAACTGCCAATGGAATGTGCTGTTTGTCCTCACAGCAGTGCTATCCATACTACACTTGAATATTCAGTGTTACATGTTTTCCTTCTTGATACCATGTATGGTTTCATGTCAAACCACTGCCAGAAGCTGTAATTGTCAGTTAGTGTCTCTGAGGAGAACTGGGCAGAGTTACTCGAATTCTTGCAGAGCTCAGCTCTTTTCTACCATTGGAGCAGCAATCCTGAAGGAGGAGGAGGAAGGAATATAACAAGCCTCACTTGACGAGAAAGGCAATATTTTGCACTTTACTGATCCATGTACTTAGTTGATCCTGTCCTGTTCCTCCCTTTCTGTCATCTGTCATCATCTTCCTTGCTTGCGGTGATGCAGTAGCTAGGTACCCTACACCGCAGCTTACCTCTCATCTGCTAATATCTCTCTGACTGTAAACTCCTGGCAGCGAACCTGCTGACATCAATAAGACAAGAAAAGCAGGTGTTGGCTTATTAAAACATTTTTTTCTGCACTCAGAATCATGCTCCGAGATTCTTGCTGGCTTATTCTATTTAGAGGCAATAACTTGTCCTCCCATTTAAAGTGATGCTCATCAGGAATGTGAGAACACTGCTACTGCTGTGCTTCTGCATGTCATGTAGGGCTTGGGGTGATCCCTGAGAGTGAGGACTAAAAAGGATTTCCTTGTCAGTCCGCCACACCTGAAAAAAGCATGAGAAGCCTCAAGCTGTGCCAGGACTCCAGACCATGTGATGGAGGTAAGATACACCTTTCCTGAAAGCCAGCAGTTTTGAAACCCCAGTGCCAGCCTGCTTGGGTAGAGCTCCAGCAGTGTCTGTGCTGAACCCCCTCTGTGCTCCTCAGCTTATTGAGTGCCTTCCTTGACCTAGAAGTAGAAAGATACCTTTTACTACATTCCTGCTTATTTCTTATTTTACTCCGTTTATCTCACAGTTCCTTGAAAGAACAGCTGAATAAGCAGGTGATTTTCCCATCTCTTCCTTGTTTTTTTGGGAGGTGGGAGTTTCTTTTGCAAAACAGTTTATGCATTATATATGGCGTTATAATACAGTGTACTGCATGGCAGAATATTGTATTTAGTATTTTTTCCTCAGTTCTGCTCATGAGTCCTAATCATGTTAATAATAGTTGTAAATATTGCAGCCATTTAAAGCCTTAAATTCAGTTCTGTTTTGAAAAGGAGTAGTGCAAAAGCTCACCTGGAGAGGGAACCAGAATACTGTCTTAACTACAGGCTGCTTTTTAAAAATTATCTCTGCTTCAGATGAAACCAACAAAGGACATGTGTTGTCTTAATTATAGCTTCTATTTCTAAGTATGTTCTGTAGCAGATGAAAAAGTGTCTGACAGCTCATAATTCATAAAGTTACTGAGGTTTAATCTGATAGAATATTATGTATAGAATTCCTTCCTAATACAGGCATTATTGCTTCCCTTTCTATAAATTATACAAATAGGGCTTTATGAAATATTAATAAGTGTGAAACATGATTAGCAGCCACTATTAAAAGCATTGAACTGTTATGATGGAATATAGACCTCTACACACTGTTGCTTGGTGAGTTTGCTACGCTGATTATCTCTGCAAGTAGACTTGCCTCAAGCCAGACACCATCTCTGTGTTCTTTCTCTCTCTACTTTAATTTTGCTTTGTCTTAGAGGAATTCTTAGTTGATTAAGACAGCAGCTAAAGGACAAGTATTCATTTTGGTGTCAGAGAAGGGTAAAAATACTCCAGGTTTCTTTCGGGAGAATTGGTACGTTATAAAGTAAGA
Source organism: Myiozetetes cayanensis (assembly GCF_022539395.1). Taxonomy (NCBI): domain Eukaryota; kingdom Metazoa; phylum Chordata; class Aves; order Passeriformes; family Tyrannidae; genus Myiozetetes; species Myiozetetes cayanensis. The sequence continues at coordinate 49,603,153 of NW_026087631.1, forward strand.
CTTTCTATTTCAAATCAAAGCTTTCTTCTGCCTAGGCCTGCCACCTCTTGTTTATGGATTATTTTCTTGTACTAATCTATATTAGCCTGGGCTTGTTTCACCCATTTTCACATAGTTGCCCCTTGTTCTTCTTAGCCTGAGAGTGCAGCTGGCACAACTTTATGAATGGGGATGAAGAGAGGAATTTCTCTTGGCACCCCAAAACTTCCTGCATAGTCTCCATGCACATGATACTTTATCAATCAGATTGTTGCTTGTATACATGTGTTGATAACACTGGAAAGTATCTAGGCAAAGTATTTTACTGGTCTCAGTTACAGCATTGATTTATGCAGGTAGTCTCTTTTCAATATATGTGTAGCCGGGATAAAATGAAGTAACACTCAGTTTTTATTCTGACCTTCTTAGATTCAGTGAGTTTGACTATAAATTATGTCATCTTGTTATGCATATATTTGTCCTTCTGAAAGAATGACTGCCTTATTCTGTAAAGTATCACACGTATTATGATGTTTCATACATTTTTCTATAAAAGTTAATTTGAGATGCCCTTTTTTTGAATTTATAGACTATGTTTGTCAGTACCTACCTCACACAGAGGAATCTGGAAATGTTGGCTTTGTGTTTTGGGCAGTATACTGGGACTGATTGGAATCAAAAGGTCATGCCCTCTTGAGAACTCCTGCTGTTGTTGTCCTTTGGAATAAGCCCCTTGGATAAGTTCTAGGTATCACTAGGTATTACTGATGTAGGATCACAGTAGAAATATGGATGCTTTACAAAGATATTTGAAGTTGGATGTGTATTACTGGAGTACTCTTTGTCCATGAGGATTATACGTTGTAATTGAGATGCCCCAGGAAGGCTGTTTTGCTTTAGTCAGGTGTTTCTGAATTGAAGATGGAGTAAAGAGAGGAATGACAGCAGATGTGATAAACCATTGTTTCAATACAGATCTGTATTTCCTTCTGTGGCTAAAATCTTCAGTGGTCTGTTAACATCATCATCATCATCATCATGGCTAGACTTCGCGAACGAAGATTTGAGAAGGGCTCTACCCACGCTTGCTGCAAGCGCACTGATGGCTAAAAAGGCCAATGCGAGATAGACAAGTCCAGTTGCAGAAGGCACAGCAGAAAGACTCCCCAGGTGATATCGACGAGACGCGATTCTTTCTGCATTGTCTTTTCTCCTTGAGAGTGATCCTGCGTGTGTTCTCAAAAGCAGCAGCAGCGTTATAGATGGTGTGTCTCCAAGCCTCTCAATTGGAGGCCAGGGTAGACCAATGGTGATGATCAATATGGCCAAGGCTGAGCAAGTTCTGCACAAGCTGAGCCTCACCTAAAAAATCCACTGCGCAGGCTCGAGGGTCATACCCACAGTTGTAAAGTCCTGCGGCGACAGATGAGGGATGAAACGGCAGGTGATAAGGTGCACTGGAAGCCGCAGTCCTAACCCTGCATGCAGGCGGTTCAGGACATTGGTTGCCTGAATCTGACCCCAGAGATGACAGACTCACTCGGCAGCATCCTGGTCTGGTAACAGAGAGCATTTAAATGCAGTTGACACTTCGTCCTCCAGTTCATACCTGACACCTACTGACCAATGGAAGAAGCAGACTGTACTGGTCGCATAATATTGAAGGATCTTAAAATGGTGGTATTTTCATCCAGCTTTCCGGTTATACCCCAATCATATAAGGGCACCAGCAGGCATCATTTCCCTATTCCTTTTCATAGCTCTGGGGTCATTCATATCACAATAAATCTTAAGTCTCACACATTTTTCTGCCTCCATATAAAGGGGCTTCTTGTGAGCCCAAAGGCTGATAGTGTTGGTGGACCCAAACATTCTTTTTTCTACTGCTGCAATAGTCTTCACCTGTCTTCATTTCTCCTGGATTTAGTTTTGTCTAGCTGCCAAGACTTCTGTGGTACTCTGAGTCTGCAATCTGCTTGATGGATGACATCTCATAAGAGACAAGTAATAGCTGACAGACTTACTAAGCAACTTGTAATGATGTGTCAAATTCACTGAAGCTTGAATCTCTTTCATATTTGTCCATATTGTGTTTTAAATTCTATCTAATGAAACCAGTACTGGAGAAGGTAGGGGAGCCCTGAACTGCTCTTCCTCCTGACAGTTTTAGTGGTGCTTTCAGCCTCTAGTAGGATTTAACTATAGCCAAACTAAATCACCTCAGGTCAGTAAGGTCTAAGGAGAGCTATTCTTCTCTTCCAACTGTTGCATCTGAATTTACAATGTATTGCAGTCCTTGATTTATCTGAGACACCCAGTGACACTAACTGTGTCTTCATTCTCTCCTTTTTGTCTTTCATCCCTGCCCAGTGAAAACGTTTTGCTAATGGAAGTTGGGCAGTTCTATACACTGATCATTTGGTAAATACTATTAGGTTATCTGAAAATGCAAATGCCAAGGCAAGGTTATAGTCCTCAAATCTCAGAGTGAGCTGCTCTCTGGTACTTAATTGTAATACCAGACTTAATTCTGTGTTGGTCTGACACTGAACCCAAAGCATAGACCTCTATTGAAAATTTCTCCATATGGTTTAGTGTTCTGGGGTTTTTTAATCTTTCATTCTGTTCTACTGAAACTTCCTGTGAGAACTTGCTACTTGCAATGGACCACAGAATGCTCTCACTAAGAGTTAAGAGTTTTGCATTAGTAAGACTCTGCTCACTCTCTGATGTGTTGTGAGGCTCCTGTGGCCTTTCTTCCCCAGCTGATTAAAGCAGGTGCTGAGGGGGCTGTGATAGCTGAGGCTTGGCATCTGTACCAGCTGCCACCACAGGGCCATGAGAAGCTTCAGGCCATGCCCTCACCTGCGTGGAGGTACCTCTTTGTGCTTTCCACTCTTCCGGCATCCGAACTTGTGTTTCTGCAGGCATGGCTTTTTGTAACCAATGCAATCTCCTGAAGCACTGCTGTCTGGGACTGCTCAATAGATAATAATAATGGCCAGTCTTCGTGAGCGAAGATCCGGGGAAGGTCTTTACACCTTCCAGCCTGCGCATTGGATTTTTTAGGTGAGACACAGTGTGCGCGGAACTGAGCCCACCCTTTAATCCTAAGGTTCATCTGCCGGGACCAAGCAAGCTTGGACAGTGGCAGTGAGGTCCTCAGGACGTAGATGGGTTGCCTTTAAGGGCTAACGAGCTCCATCTGCCCGGGAAGTGTCCCTGACCGGGAATCGAACCCAGTCTCGGCGGTGACAGCGCCGTGCCCTTAACCACTAGACCACCAGGGGCTCCCGCTCAATAGATACCTCTGCCTTAAAGGTGATGCCTCGGAGCTTTCTGTGCAAAACTGCCAAACTGCCCTTGTTTCCAATGCATCTTCACTGGAATTCAACATTGTAAACTGATCCTTATTGACATTAGGATCCTGTTTCAAGGAAAATAGGTGATAATAGTGGAACATTGTTTGAATTCCATTTCCCATACCTAGTAGAGTCCATAACTGCTGAAGTAACTGTATTTCAATCAAATAAGCTCCTGTGTTTCCCAGAATTTTCAGTAGCAAGCATGGGTGTTGAACTTCGTTGGAAACCCTCCATTGTCCACAGCTTGTAATACATTACACTGATGGTGCCACTCACAAAAGTATTTTGGGTGCTTGATCAGCCATTGTTTCTTCTCAATTCACTGGCTGATCTTGTTGGGGTATTGTCACAATTGCTTGACCACGATCCTTATCTTTATATTTCTTCTTCGGCATTAATTAATATGCTTATGTTTAATATACTTAATTTCAGTACTGGTCATTCATGTTTGGACTTACTGCATGATTTTCAAACAAGGATTTGTGTAAATCCATAATAATTCACTATGTTAGTGGATACAGTTGCATGTATAAAGAGTATATCTGCATGCACATAAGTGAGTTATAAACATCTGAAGACCTGAGCTCTCAAATAAGACTTTTATGTAGAGCTGTGTTGTCATCAAATGCAATATGCATACACAAATGTTGATGCCATTTCTGGAAAAACAAGAACATTCATGGAGCAATCTTGACTCAAAGCTAAATTCAAGTGATGTTAGTATATAGTTCCTGTAAATATTTAGAAATTAAACTCCTTTTCATGGTGTGGATTGTACATTTTAAGGGGTTTTATTATATATATTTTTCCATTTCATTATTCTTCTAGCAGTAATGAAAGATTTGGCTCAGAAGCATCCGAAGCCAAATTGTAGCTTTAAATTTCCACTTGTCATTGCCAGGTACTAAGACTAAAGTGTATCTTTTTACTGAGAACCCTTCCAAAAGGTGCAGCTGTGTGCTGGTTTCATCTTGCATTTTGTAGCTGTGTTGGCAACCCTTGAACGTAAGTTATGCTCTCATCTCCCACACATTGCCATTGCCTTAGAACTGTTCCGTCCTGTCTGTACTGGGGAGAAGGAAGAGTTTGCAGATTGGAGAGAACACTGATTTTTGGTTCATCTCATTGGTTCTCACAGTGGCAAGGTAAAAATAGAGCTAGTGGAAAATCCAGCTTTTGTTAAGTGTCATCAGAAGCTTCCTTACTATTTGGAGACCCACTACCACACCTAGGAAGAAGCATAAAAATGTATAATAGTTTTCAGAACCATAATATTTTGGAGACCCTGGAATTAAAAAAAGAAAAAGAACAACAGAAAACCAGAAGTTTTGAGAGGAAATTAATTGTTTTAAATGAAAAACTGATACTGGATTTTAGCAAAGGAATCTACAAAGTACCTCAGATCCTTAAGTGAGGATTTAGTTCTCCAATCCCCTGTGCTGTCCTACGGTGCTCTTCAAAGCAAAAGATTATTTTGAAATCAAGTATTAAATTTTGCATGTGAGCTTTCATTCAGTTCTCTTTCACTAAAAGTGACCTGTCTGAAAAGTTTTCCTTTCCCTTTGTACATCTGAATATGCATGCTGAGTTTTCTTTTGGAACACCCAAGCTAGAATCATAACTTCCTGAAGCATAACTTGTATTCTAGCTCCAGGACTAAATTCCTCTTTCCCCCCCGCCCCATCCCATTTAGGTGTAGTTTTATTCAGCTTAGCCCCTGAGATTTCCTCTCAGCGTTTTGAAACTTAAATGGACTGTTTCCAAATGGGCTGTCTTCAGTGTCAATGTTATAAAGTGGCTTCAGTTCTGTGAGTACTGTTAAATCTTTTTTTTTTTTTCCTGACTGTTGTGTGTTTTATGAGACCTTCCACCTTTAAATTAACATAATTTTCTGTTTGGTGCAGACGTGGGAAAATTTAAAGCAAAAGTCAGTATGATGTTTGCACTAGTTATAGCGGAGGTGCTACAATGAGTAGTCAACCCTAGAAAAGGTGGTAGGTTAAGTGATTTTAATTTGCTCATCTTTTACCATCTCCTACGTGCTGATGAGATGAGTGTTTTTCTTCTGTGTTGCGGAGCGTTATGACTATGTGACTTAGATGTTTTTTGCTGTCACTGAAAGTAACTGCAGGTTTTGTACGTGTCATTGCATGTCTTGTGTGTTGTTTGTGGTTTTTTTGCCACAGAGCTTGTACATGTGCATAGTACTAAAAGATAGGTGAATATCCTGAGTTTTCAGTCAAATGCACAAGCATCTTACAGACTGCTTACTTTTGGAATATATTGTCATTCATTTAAAGTTTCTTGTCATATCTGAAGTTCAGCAATGTCTTTGGAAGATAGAAGTTTCCAGTTTTGGAAAAAAAATAGGATAAAGGGAGGAAGAGACATCAGAAATCCTCTGAACTCCTAAAATGCATATTTTAGGGTAACAGAGAAGTATTGGAAACCTGTCTTTTTAAGCAATGTGACGTTTGTTTTGCATACACATATTCTATAGACATATTACAGATTTTGGATAAATATAAAGGGAAATGCATAGTTCCCAAAAGCCTTCACTTTAATTAAGAGTAGTATTGATCGATGAACACTGTACAACAAAGATATTCAGTAACAGATTATGATAAAAACCTGGTTTATAAGCTAAAATTCTCCTTAAAGTTTAGATGAAAAGCATGGAGCATCAGGTAGGTTGCAGGAAAAGTAATTTTTTGTTCAGGTAACCTAAGTAGGGTCTATACCACCCCATTATGTCCCAAGGAGACAAACTATTTTCTGTATTGTCTTGCCTTCACCTTGCAAGGTGCTTCTTCCCGTGAACTGCATTCTTCCCCTGACAGTGGGTTCTCCTCTTTGCTTTGCTTGGATTTAATCCCTAAATCTAACTGGGAAATGAAATTATTTTTCTAAATACACCTTGTTTATAGATATTTTTATCTCTTGCCACCATTTGAAGGCACAGCTTGGTTAATGGAAGAAATCAATTCTCTGTGCTGCACAGTAGCCTGGATCCCTGAACTTCCAAGCTGTCACCTGATATGGTTCAAATGTCTGTCAGGTTTGACTTCCGTCCTCTCTATCTATCTCTCCTTTCTCAATTTCAGTTTAGACTGTTGGTTATGGTTAAATGCTGCCTTCGGCTGGAACTATGAGATGAGCATCTTTGTTCAGAGATGATGAAATTTTGTTGCTGTTAATGCAAGAGGGAGAAACTTAATGCAACCAGCTGCCTAGGGAAGAAGAAAGTTACTTTCATAGGTAAAAATATGTAAGCTCTGCTCTTAAACCTGTTCTTCCTCTGCCATCATATAGGGGATCCATTTTAAGCCCTTAGCATTCTCTGAGGCCATTAGTATCTCGTAATTTAAGTATTCTCATTCCCTTTGATATGACTCTGATCTTCCATTTATTCTTTCAGTAAATTTACCCACATCATAAGATTGATTTGTAGTTTGGGATTGAAAGGAACTATTTGATCTGAAAATTACAAATCAGATGGTCTGTATTTTAGTATGCCTGAGCAGAAGCTGCTTTGAAGGCAGAATTTTTCATTTGGGCCCATCTTGTGTCTGATGAAGCAGATACAATGTTAAACTAATAGAGGTGTTCCAGATGGAATCTGAAAGTGATTTGAAGATGGAAAGAGCTGAAAAGTCCATTTCTTCCCTGAGTAGCTTGTTCTGCATTAATAACTATACTTGGAGATACGATGGTCAGCTACACCTATATAACGTGCTTTCTCTGAATTCAGCTTTTAATCACTGTTACATATAGGTTAACTATCTGACAAAACTTCAGAGTTTATTATGTCTACTCATTTGCATTATTCAGCTCACTTAAGGTGTCACCAAAGAAGGAACCTATCCTCTAAAAAGCTATGCAGATAATCCTTATACAGTGCTGTAATCCTTAAAGTGCTGTCTTTTAGTGCTTTGTATGACTCTAGTGTCAGGTTTTTCTATATTTTGTCCATGACTTATAATGTAGCTAGCATGTAGTCATGTTACTTGTCTTTTTGTAGTGTGGGTCAGGTGTTAGAACTCTCTTGACCCCAGAGGGATATTTTAGTTGTTGCTGAGCGGTGCTTGTACAATGTCAAGGCCTTTTCTTCTTCCCACCTCGCTCCACCAGCAAGGAGGATGGAGGTACACAAGGAGTTGGGAGGGGGCACAGATGGGACAGCTGACCCCAAATGACCACCGGAATATTCCACACTATATAACATTGTGCTCACCAATAAAACTGGGGGAAGAAACTGGGGGAGTATACAGGTGATGGCATTTGTCTTCCCACATCACCATTATACATGATGGAGCTCTGCTTTCCTGGAGTGACTGAACACCTGCCAGCCCATGGGAAGTAGTGAATTAATTCCTTGTTTTGCTTTGTTTGTGTGTGTGGCTTTTGCTTTTCCTCTTAAACTGTCTGAACATCAACCCATGAATTTTCTCACTTTTACCCCTCTGATTCTCTTCTCCATCCAACCAGAGAAAAGTGGGCAAGTGGCTGTGTGGGGCTTAGTTGCTGGCTGGGGTTAAACCACAGTAAAACTGTTTACATTTTTATGAAATTATGTAATCCAAAATAGGGTGAATTATCAGCCAAAATTGTCTGCTTTCTCATTCTCAATTTGTTGTATTTTTATTTCTTTTTTTGCTATGTCAAAATTTTTCACACTTTGCTGTTAGGATTTTTTCTGCTTTTATTTAGTTATCCTCATCACTTTGTTCAGTTTCAGTCTTGTAAGAATGGGGGGGGGGTGTAGATGTATGTATACATATCCATGCAGGCATCTATGTGTATATGTGTTTAAGAATGGCTGTTTGTCCATGGTGAGTTTAATTGGACAGAGATTACCATTACTTAGGCAACTGGCAATTTTTACTTCATGATTAAACTTTGTTTATCAATCATAATCCAGCAAACTATGCCAGATGTTTCTGGCAGTAGTTTAATATCTTCATGTAAACATTCTTGCTTTCAAGTATTAAACAGAACCACTCTAAAACTTTTGAATTATTCTTTTGGCAAAAATTGTTTATTTAGAGATAGATCATCCCTCACATCACAGAGCCAAAACATTCCTTTATAGAGTATGTTCTCTTCATGAAGAAACTAGATTGCTTGAAAACTGACTTTGTATAAAATCTATATGCAGTTTTGTTTGAATCTACAAAATGTCCCTTTCCAATTATACTGCTGTTTATTCTTAAGCAGCCCTCATAGAAAAGGAAATTCTTGCTGTAAGTAAACTAGATTGTTAGTAGTGTAATGCCTGAAAACTGAAATAAAAAGAAGTTGTTGAACTTTTTACGAGTGTGAAATACTTGTTTCTACTGCTGGTCTTTCAGGTCTTTGTAAATCTGTTTTGTATGTAAATGTTTCAGACCAAAAGATTTTTTTCTTTCTTTCCTTGCATTGTATTTCTGCACAACCACAGACTACAAACTTTCATTATGTTTTCTTTTCCCACACAGTACGGAGAGTTCTGTTCTAGGACTGAGTGATGTTCTATAGAAAATGCTATAAATATGCAATTGTCATAATTTTTATTCCATTTTCTGATTGCTTATGGAGTCTTCTCTTGTGGCCCTGATACGTGGCATGTTTATTCTGTTATTAAATTAAGTGGTTGCATTACATGTCATTATTTTCATAAACAGTAATGGCATTCACCTGTAGCTTGGCTTTATTTTTCTTCTTTTTCTTTTACAGCTTTTTCACTTCCAGATCTTACAGAGCAGTTTGCACCTCCTGATGTTGCTCCCCCAATTCTTGTCAAGTTAGTAGAGACCATTGAAAAGAAAGGTAGGCTGAAGAACAATCTACCAACGTTTTCTGTTGCTTATGTGAACCAAGACTGCAGAATTGGATCCAGAGCTGGCATCTCCTCTTTCTAGAGCTGATAATGCATCACATTACTTAATACCTGAAATAATCTCATTTAAGGTCTGTTGCACTGGTTTCTGCTCAATAGAGCTATTTGGACTGTAGGAGCAAAACCAAAGCTTATCTCAAATGACATTTAATAAGTCAACTAATATGAGTATTATTAAAAGGTAAGGGAGAAGGGTTTGGTATTGTTTTGTTTTTTCTAACCAGCTGGTTATGGAAATGCCTTCATAATATTGAGTTGGATACACAGCCACACAGGGAAACAAGTAATATTTTGTCCCAAAGCATGGAGCAAAGAAAATAATAAAACATGAAAAAGTTACAAGAGCTTTATGGTTTTATGGTTCAGGAGCCAGTTCCTCATTGGTGTTGCATGTTGAGCCAGCCAGTGTTGTTTTTATGGTCTTTTTCTTTCCCACTTTCCCATGTTGATGTCTCCCCATCATTTTGAAGCTTTCCTCTTTCTTTCTCTGTGTTCTACTTCTTTTACCCTATTTCTGTCCTCCTGGCACCTCCTCTGATGTTGACTTCATAGTCCTGGTGAGGTAAGGACCAGCTTCTGTGAGTCCTGATCATTCAGGGGTCCTAAGCCAGGAACTAGAGGAAAAGCAATATTCTTGATCAGAATCAGGCTGCTGTCCTTGGTGCATAGGTTCTCACATACTGCTCTGACACTTCTAAGAGAGCATAAGCCTTTTCTGAATGAATAGGAGCTTGCTAATATCAGTGAGAAGGGTCAGTATTTAGCAACCCTTTGCATAAGTAACTGCTGCTTTCAGGAAACACCACATCAGCGCTCTGCATACCAGGGTCCTTGTGTCTTCTCTATTTTCACTGAAATAGGAAAGTTGTAAACAATACCTTTCATGCAAAAACACTTTATTGGTGTCTTTTATTCAGGGGGATTATTAGACATATCATGTGACATATACAGATATTTTCTCTCATACCAGTGTGAATCTGTTTCTTAGTCCTGGCCTTCTACAGTTGGCCAGTGGGTAGCTGTGTAGAATACCTGGGACTGCTGGCATTTCTGATCTTCCTTGGCCAGCTTTTTTCTGCAGACACAGCAGTTTGAGTGTACAAGGAGCTGTATTACAGCCTTAAAAAGCAGATGCATTCTTAGTGTGGTAGGTGGATGGTGGTGGAAGAATGTTGCTAATTTACACTGTAAGTACTTCTGGAAGAAAAGAGAAATATATTGTGTCAGAGCAACAGTCACTGAAATATTAATATATCCCATTGATTTTGTTTTGAAGGTTTGGAGTGCTCAACTTTGTATGGAGCACAGGGCTCAAGCAGCTCAACGGACTTAAGACAAATCTTTGAATGTGGTAAGTACAGTTATCCTTAAAGCACTAGACAGATTTTGTGGTCAGATCACTTCTCTTTTCTTTGCTCCCCCACTCATATGTGCTGGTTCTCAATAATATAGTACTAAAAAGACAGATATATATAAGTAAAAAGTTTTCTTTTACACTTAATATGAAAGGTATTTTTCACTTTTACAGATTCTTTCTTCATGGTTCCATTGTGTGATTTTTATCCAAGAATAATTATTTTAATCTCTGCATTCGTGTTGCTTCTTCAAAGACAGATAATCTAGATATACAGAGAATAAAAAGATGTTTTGTTCAGAGTCAAGATAATGATTCATTGTTCCTGTAAGGCTGCAGGTTACTATTTTGTAAACAAATGGTCATTTGTTTGCATATAGTTCTGTGTGTGCAGTTTTTGGTCCAGTAGGTGGGATGTCAATAACAGCACATTACCTGCCCTGCTACAGAGTGATACTGGAAGGCAAAGAGACAATTGAATTAATATTGTAGGCTGGGTTCTCAGGTTTTAGACAGTGAAACACAACTACACCAATAATATCACTTACGCATTTAAGTTTCTTGAAATATATTTCCTTTTCTTTTTGATACTCTTTAACACTGCTTCAGGCCAGAATATACTGGCTTGGCAGCACTCTGTTGCAGTAGGAGAGATCAGTAGCTATTGCAGGAGGAGTGCTTGACCTCAACTTGGCGAGCTGGGGTGCAGTGTGTGGTGTGAGCTTTCACTTGGTTAAAGGAGCACAAAAATACAAGGGGTGGGAAGTGAAGCTGGCTACATGCCTTGGTGACAAAAGGGACAAAGAAAGCAAGCTCAAACTGTGAATTAGTCTCTTCATTTTTAATAATTGCAAATATTAACAAAATTAATAAGAGATGAGTTGTCTATTCTTTCAAAACAAAAGGGCATGCTGTCCTCTGCTGATTGTGGTAGGAGAAAAGAAGTATATGTGTACAAGCAGGGAGAGGAGACATGCTTGTGGTGCTAGCAGCCTCATACTAGCAGCCATATTTTTAGTTTGTAATTGTATTTTTCAGTCCAGATAAATGCAGATTTTCTGTGGCACCAATATGAATGTGTGTCTTCATTTATCTGCATCCTTTCTTAAGTTTCTAAACTAAGATGTACTTTTATGAAAGGTTCATCTATCTCCTAAGATCAAAAACTTGTGGTTTACATGTATTTTTACTTAAAATGTAGTTAGGTTTGAGAAACAAAAACAGGATTTCAGCCTTTAGCAACAGTGTCTCTTTCTGACTTCTCTTTAAGAAAGAATCAGAATCTTCCAGGACAGAGCTAGTGCAGTGGGTATCCAGGTACATGGATTCAGACAGATCTCATCTCCTCTACCTGCTCTCTTTGAATCAGCAGAATGCTAATTCAGAGAGCAAAGTCATCTTTAGTCTCAAAGTTTTGAACTTGCATTAGCGTGCTGTTCTGCTAACGGTTAAAATGCTCTCCATAATTGGATAAGTGTCTGTTAGCATCAACACAGTGCTATCTAGCTCTAAAATCAAAGTTGACTTGCACCTAGCCAGCTCGGCAGATGGAAGAGGTCAGGTCTGTTTATATCATTACACCTGAAGAATTGCAGGGTAAGTTTATTCTTGCTTGTGTACTCACTTTAATAATTTGGGATATACTTCAAGGAAATGGTCAGCACTGAAGAAGCATGATTTAACTTGGCTTATGAAACAAAAAACATTCGGTGAGCAACAAAACTAATAAAAACTGTTTCTGAAGCATTTGTGGTTGGATTCTCTGACACATAATTGCTCTTGTAGAATTTATTCCCACACTGCAAGTTTTTTATCATCTGAAATATTCATGATGTCTCTTTTCTCATGCAAATTCTTTGGTCTCCAATAAGATTTGAGCAAATTTTTATTTAGGGGAAACAGAAAGGAGGTGGAGTAGCACTAAGTTTCTCACTACCCTCTCCTGGCTGCCTTATTTCACAGTATTTGTAGACGCACCACATATCTGATTTCCTCTACCTCCCTGTTCACTTTAGTTTAAACTGGCCAAATGGGTTCATGAGTTACTTTACAGAGGACCTGGCTAGCGTAGAATGTTGATCAGCATTAATGCCGCTAAATTCTTGAACCAAATATGGATCTTTTTGGAAACACTGAGGACTCTACTGTGCCAGAGTTTCATGTTTCAGGATGAACCCTAATCTAGGTCCTACTAAGGATTTCTATATTTTCCTAGTTTTGTTTTTACTGCTGATACTCCTTTATGTGACACTCCCAAACGTTATCCCAAGACATAACTATCCTTGAAGGGTATCAGGTTCTACAAGATAAATCCTAACAGCTGCATAAAACACCAAGCACAAGTTCTGCACGTGTATATTTGTTTCAACTTACTCACATAAATATTTACAGACTTGTAGCCCCAAGTTGTTAATCAAACTTTGTCATAATAGAAGTAGCTACCAGTAGAGAAGTGGCATTTGACCAAACCTTTGATTAATACTTACTTCTTACACAAAATATTTACACATAAAACAGAGAGAGACCTATTAAAAATATTCTGATGTTCCATTACATTTCCAACACGCAGCAAGTCACTATGTTACTCTGAGTTCAGCCTTGAACTGTATGTGGCAGAAGGCCACGTACAGCTGTGGAAGCCATTTGGTTCATCACATGCTAAAGGCCTGGACATGGTGTTGAACACCATATGTTGTTAGTCTCAAATACGTTTCTTGGTGTCTTACATTCTTTCTTATGAGTTGTCTCCCATAAACCAGATATAAGTTAGCAATTTTGGCTTATTATGAAGCTCTAATATAATGACCTTTGTATATTTTTTCCAGTTTCTAAAGTCTAAAAAGCATGTTGCTCTTTCCCTTTAGATGCCTCTTCATTAGATTTAGAGACATTTGATGTGCATACTTTATCAGATGTTCTCAAGAGGTATATTCTGGACCTGCCAAATCCCATCATTCCAGCAGCTGTTCGCAGTGACATTTCTGTAGCTCAAGGTATGATTATCACATTATTTCAAATGTCAAACAAAAAAGCTTTTATTAGAATTCTGAATATCTGGTGGTCCAACTGTCACTCACAGTACTGAGCAATGTGGCAACATCTCAGAAAACATGAATATCTTCACCACTTTTGATGAAAGCTGTTTCAATTTAGAACTAGACGTTACTCTGCATTTTTCGGTTACTTATTTATGTAAACATAATGGAAAATACAAGGGATTATACACTTCTCTTTGTTTTAGTAAGTAGAAATACTATAGAAGAACTAGGGGAAAAAATCAAGGACTTACCAGTATGCAGAAAGCTAATTTTTAACTTTTTATCAGTGCTGACAAAGTAAATATATTAGAGGTCATGGAGCGCTGTGTTACATTGGGAGTTGCAGATTATGAAGTGAGAAATACATGCATGTGAGATTCATCATCTACAGTGGTCATTTTAAACAAGTATGCCTTATAGTCTTTCAGCACGTGGGCCAAGTATTCTGTTATATATCTCAGGACAGGATATTGTTACTGGTAACCTTCAAAGTTAGAACAGCACCTGTGAGACTTATCTAGTGCATCTCTGCATTACCCAATCATGTGTAACGCTAAACACAAGACAGACTTCTACCAGTACGCTCTGAACATATTGCGGTTTTTACCAAAATGCATATCTGTTTCCATTCGACTTTTAAATACTTGTTCTTCACTCTGCTCTGAGCACCTTACTTTTTAAAAGACGAAAGAAATCTTACGGCACTAATGAAGGGCAGAATTATTTTCTTCTGTAAAACTGATGCTTCTAAAGGAGTCTCATCTAGTTTCATTTTACTTGAATGTTGCTGTGCTGATTTCAAGAGCCTTTTATCTGTTTGCTTGCAGAAGTACAGAGCTCAGAAGAGTATGCTCAGTTGCTGAAGAGACTCATCAGATCTCCAAATATACCTCCCCAATATTGGCTCACACTCCAGTATTTGCTCAAACATTTCCTCAGAGTTTGTCAAGCCTCCAGCAAAAATCTTTTGAATGCAAGGTCTCTGGCTGAAATTTTCAGCCCTCTGCTTTTCAGATTCCAGATCACAAGGTATGTGGGTCATCTTTATCATATTTTCTACTGCAAATATGGGTTAGTTATATACAAAAATAAGTTTAATTAAGTAATTTTCTGACCATATTTCTGACGTGAGGGCCTTGTGAATTTTTGCAATGTTATTTGAATAATTCTAAAGTAAACTTTTGCATTTCACCTAATTCTTACTGCCTAATCCATCTCTTGCAGCTCTGATAATACGGAACACCACATAAAAATCCTGGAAGCTTTAATCACAAGTGAATGGAATGAGAGACAGCCTGTACCAGGTAAAAAATATTTTTAATTTAAGTTATATACCACTCTTTGCTTAAATAATGAAATTCAACTTAAGAACAGTAAATAGTTTTTTTCTTTTTTAATAAAAATCAATGCAAAGCAAAAGTGTGCAATACAGAACTAAGTAGAAGTTGTTTGTCTGTTTTATGTGGTGAGCAACGTTTGTTTCATAAGAAATTGTCTTTTTCATTAAAATCATTTTAATAGCCATAGTTTGTACAGCCTTGGAACTTTATTTCGCTTTCAATAAACAGCAAATAGGAATTTGTAGTTTTTTAAGACTTGTAAACCAATAGAATGCCTATCCTACAGTGATGTAGTGGTTAATTCTGGAGGGTTTACAGAGCATTCAATTTACTCCTGGGTGAATTTTCTTAGAAATACTATACCCCATAGAGATATTGGAAGAAAGTAAAATTTCCCCATTTATTTAGATGTATATATATTTTAATCCTGATACTCAAAAGATTTATTTACTGGTATCAATATAAATATTGCAAAATATATTAAGAGCCCTCCAGGAATAGATAACACTTGCATTGATTCTGTAAGTTAGCATCTAATTTAGTCAACAAACAGTAAAACCCACCTCTAATTTATGCAAAATCACTGGGTTTGAATCAAATATTTGGTAAAAGCAAGGCGTAGTTGCTGACTATGTGCAAAGGAAATTATTAACGCAGGGAATTTTACATGTTAGCTGAAAGCAATTAATTTCACAGCTTATTTACAAAGAATATCTGAACAGAGGAGAGGGTGATGGTGAACAGAACACTGGACAACCTGTAGCTTTCCTACCTCTCTATTCAAAGTACAAAGTGAAGTTCATGGCAGTAGGATTTGTAGGGCTGCCTAATGTTTGAAAAGCTAGAGCACAGCAGCAGAAAAGTGCTTTATTTCCTGTATTTCAGGTAGGCACATTGTATAAACCCCTTCATCAGCTATTGAAGATTAACTTAAAATAGCTAATTTTTTTTTTCCTACTGCTTTGGTTGAAAGGCTTTTCTCATCTTGCCAGCTCTTATAGTTAAGAAACTTTCCCTAACATTTATTGTACATCCATTTTCAGCTAGTTTACACATATCTGGTTTTGTTACATTTTGTCAAAATAGTTAAGCGGGTATTTCCAGAACTCCCGAGTGTTTTTCTTCCTAAGTCTTCATAACTAGGAGAGTCCAAACTTTTAAATGACAATTCATCCTGTTTTAATAATCAGCAAATAGCTGCTAATTGATAAAGAATTATTTTCTTTGTCATACATTATAAGTCTTAAAAAGCAAAATAGATATTAAATCCTCCAATATGCTAATGCTAATAGCATTTGTATAGTTGTACATTTGCAAATGCTGTAGAGTATGTAAATAAACATGTCTAGAGGCACTGATTGGGAGGTTAAAAACATAAGGTTGACAGTTTATTAAGTTTTAAAGTAAGAATTTTATAAGTTGCAGTTAAGAGATCCCTTGTTTGCATTTCTGAGTTGCTTCATGTGAGGAAAGTATAAAAGTGAAAGGTGTTGATGTTAGAACTACTAATGAGGACAAGGAGTCTAGTCATCTTGAGAATATGATTAGGGTGATTGAAGAAATGTCCATCGGGTTTATAGCGTGTGACACTAACCATTAAAAATTATAATCAAACACCTAATTGTTTATAATATTACTTCTGCATTAATTAATATTTTAGATTGCAGTAATTTATTTTGAGGGTTCACCCTGGATTTTTCATGTGTTCTGTTACAAAACCAGGACTCCTTCCCTGTGCATTTCAATGTCCATCCTGTCTAGTGGAAAGTTTTTTTAGTAGAACATTTGCACATCTATTAATATGCCAACAAATAACTCAGGTAAAAATTTTCAGGCTTTGTAGTCTATGGTTAGCTAGCCTCTGCTGTTAAGCCTGTAAAGGGTTTGCATAATTTTCAAAAGTTGAATCTTCATATAATGTTCTGTAAATTTGCAGGACTAGGACATGAGTCCATTTTTCCACAGCAAAATCATTCACTGACCTGAACATCTGAAGTGATCTGTTTTTATAGTTCTCATAGAAGACTCTTAAGATGTGTTTTTCAGAATTGTCATCTTTGAGATTATTGTTTGTAGTGGCTTGATTTGTCATAAAGATTGTTTAGAAGCATTGTAATAAAAGGAAGATTCCAATAAAATATATCTTATTTGTCATACAACTGTTTTGAGAATTACAATCTTTAATAGAATTTTACAAGTGGAGAAGTTAAGTGGTTTTAAGCAGAAAGAATTTTACATGTTGAAAATAATGTCATGACAACTAAATGATAACAGGAAAGCCACTGCTGCCAGGTTTCTTCTCTTTTTCACAGGCTGGAGTGATGGCTTCCTGCTTTCTTACTTCTTTCTGTTAAGATGAGAACATTCTGTCTAAACAGGCTGTGCATGAAGTTTTAGTGGTATCTTATGCAGTACATATGTAGCGTTGGAGATAATGATCTGAATAGCAAGGAGATCTTTGCACAAATGTGGGGGTTCTTTCTTACTGCATCACCCACTAATTATTCTTCTTGCCTGGGAACAATAGAAAGAAAGCAACTGGACTAATATCTTACTGTATATTTAAATTAGTATCTTAAATTGGGCATCTTTAGTTGGACATATTTTAGCTAGAATGATGCTTTGCGTGCCGTAATTCAAAAAGAGGAAGTTACTTCTACACCTTTACTTGATTTATCACAGAACAATCAGATTGTTTTTTTTCCTGTTCGTCAGCAAACTCTGCATTTGTGAATTAGAGTAGTGCTTACTTCTACACAATAGTTAAAGTACTAAAGTTATAATACCTGTTCATAGAATCGTGGATTCTTGGTTAGCCGCGAAGAAAAAGTAATGTTGAAAGAAAAATAAGGCTGGAGAAAACTAGATCAGTTTTCTGATTCCTGTCTCCTTCTTCAAGTTTATCAGTACGAAAGCCCGAAGATGTTGTTGGGCAAGCAAGGTGATTTCCTATCCCATTTGAACACCCCAACTTGATGTACAGCTGCACAGGCTTTAATTTAAAGAGTAATGCTGATTTTTCAGTGAACAGCAAAGTACAAGTCTCTAAATATGTTATTCAAAACCTAGAAGAAAGCTTAATTGTAATAGATTTCAGCAAACAGTGCTGCTTATCCTGCAGAAGGCAATCAAGTGTCTTGTCTCACAGAATCTCATGGATTATCCAGAGTTGTGAAGATAAACACTGGAAAATAGTCTATATTAGGCTATATTTATAGGTATAGAAGACAGGAGGGTTATTTCAGTTGATTGTCTGGGATCATACAGGCTCCTGGCTTTCCTGTTTGGAGGAGGCCTGCCCTGGATGCAGATCTCAGAGTTGTCTGTGGGTCCCAGTAGGTGCTTGGGGCACTAATTTTGACACTAGTAGTGAGAAGGCAGGTCACACAGAGAAAGGTGGGGTGTTGGAAGAATTGGAAGGTGATTTTTCATGGGAAGTTCAGGGAGATGAGAGTCCTTGCTGCGGTTGGGGGTTGTTAAAGAGTGTGGAGGAGTTTTGGGTGTGTGAGATTAAGGTCTGTTTTAGGAAGGCAAAGAGTAAGGGGCATGTGGCGAGTGAGCAAGGGGATGTGGGGAACTGGTGAAAAGTAGAGGAAAAGCTATTGCAGAGGCAGGAAAGAGCTATCTGGTTGTATGGATGAATCAAAGCCTCTAATAGCCTGTGCACTGACTCAAGCTGAGATGCTTTCATCTCAGTTTATCCCAGTTTCTCAGGCTTGTACATAACGTTGTAAATAAATGCTCCAACTGTGAAATATTGTCGTTTTAAGACGGAAGAAGTAGGTTTTACTATTCAGAGGATCAAGAATTAATGAGGTAATAAGGCTGCCTTACAAGTAACTGCTCGCTTTTTGGGGATTAGGTGAAGATCATGGCAGTATCACCAAGGTGCAGACGTTTTACTTTTAGCTACACAGAATGTTAGCAAGGATGGGTAGCAGAACAGCTGGACTGGAGCAGTGTAAAGGCTGATCCAGTTCCTCTTAGAGTTAAACTCAGAGCTCCCCAAGACTGCTGCAGTGGTCAGGCTGAGACCATAGTCCAGTCAGTAGTGTCCTGGGGACATAAGCCAATGTGTAGGAGTGCCGTCCTTTTTCAGGACTTTTTTGCATTGGGCCACAGTCTTGGCTGGACTCTCAGCAGCACCGAGGGTGGTTTGGAGCACGCAGAAGGCAGTGTGTCCCAAGGAAAGCGAATGCCGCACGGCGGGGAGCGATATTGTGCGTCCTTGGTTCACCCAGTAGAGGGCTCCACTTCCGAGCTAATAAAAATCAGGCCTTACACCTGATCTAACCGAAAGCAAAATGTTTGGTTAACCACCGTACTTTGGATGCTGTACTGGTTTAAGTTTTGACACTAACCTGTACTTTATGTTTCTCGATACCTGCTTGGAAGTATTTGATAAAAGCTACTAGAATTCTCTACAGATTGATACGTGCATGTGTGTGGTTTTGTATGTAAGTATGTGTAACACATATGTCAAATCTGATCAGTTCTTTTCCTGCTTCAAACATAGAAAAAAATATGTTATCTTGATAGAAGAACACTGTGAGGGTAACTTCAAGTAATAATCTACTGCTGATTAAATGCACACCACTGAAGGTTTCAAAATCTAAATAAAAAGTTAAGACAGGGCAATATTTAAAAATATGAGTGTGTGCATCCCAGTAGCTTTTTTTGACAAGACACTCGATTCCCTTCTGTAGGATAACTAGGAACTCATTATCTCTGTGTGGATACCTGTGCTTTTCCAAAAGATTAAAAAATTCAGTGAGCCAGGTTTGGTTGTCTTTGCTCCTTTCAGAATATGCTTCTGCATTGTGGCCTTATAAACCAAGAAGTTTTCTCAACCCCTTCTGTAATTTTAACAGTAAAGAGGCATATCAGCTACAGTCTGAAGTTGGATTAGTTCAGAAACACATGTTTCCATCTCCACTTGAAGTAGGCTCAACCTTTAGACTCTGCTGCTTTAAATTATATTAAGAACTGACAATTGTTCAACTAGGCAAAGGCTAAAACTACAGAAGCAAGGGATTGTTACAGGTGAAGCTGATCTATCAACTGCAAAACATCAAAAATATACTGCAGATGTTTGGGATTTCATTATTAGGTACAAGTGATGTTTTGCAGCTTTAGGAATATTTCAGTGGGTGAAGTATTAGGGAGGCAAAAATTTTGATGCTATTTGGCTGCCATGAGCAATAAGAAGATCTGAAACAACACAGCTATTAGAAATTCTCACTATTTGCAACAAGGGGGAGGAAAATATTAATCCCCTTCTCTTTCTTTGAATGTGTCTGCTTCTCCTTTCACTTTGAATTTATTTCCTCATAGAAGTTTATCTGGCAAAGAAGGCAAAGGAGAGCAGGCTCTTCAATTGCTGCTCTGTTCCTTTAGCAAGTTTGGTCTCTACCAAACACTAAGACAATGTAAATAAATTTGACCTAAAACTCTTCCTTGTTGCCTTCCCAAAAAATGAACAATCTTACCTACTGGAAAACACCATGGATACAGATAGGTGTTTTTTGTAGTATTTTTATTTTACAGGAATTAGATAAAAAGCCTCACAGCATCAGACTAGGGTCTTGAAGCAGCACCTGTATTTGTGATCTAGCATAAGTGTGTAGGAGGTGATGCTGTATGTGCAAGCAGGCTATTTCGCTTGCGCGGGGCTGCTCCCAGAGATGCAGCTCTTTTCAAGGATAATTTTTATCCTCTTTTTTTTTCCCCAGTTAACCATTTCTTGTATTTTGTTGTTCATGGTGCTTTTCTCATCTTCAGTACTGCGTGCAGCAGTCAGTGCTAGAGACTATTTTAAGGCCTCTTACAATGGTCTTCTCATTTACTTAGCTAAAATGAGAAAGTTAGTCCTGCATTGGCCACTTGTTAGCTGATGACAACTTTTATTTTGAATCTAGGTCCCCTCCCCCACCTGAAACCCCTGGCTCAGCAAATATTTGAACCTGCCCAAGTTAATCATGAAGCTGAGATCTTTATCTGAGAGAGACATGCAAGCTACTGAGGGTGGTGGTTTTGGGTTTGTGTTTGTTTTTCTTTCCCCCCCACAGTGCTGAAGTCAGGTGCACTTTTTAATGATGAGCCAGAATAAGTGGATACCTTCTGCACAGCACAGAGCTTTAAGCAGTTAAGAAGAGAGAGAAGGCTTGGATTTTCTCACTGCATATTGCAGGTTTTTTAGGGATTTTTATGGATCATTGGTTGGAAAGAAGAGCAATCTCTTTTTCAGAATTTTTTTTCCTTCATTGCTTCAGAAAAGCTACCTAGTAAAAGGAGGTTTCGAGTGGTTTTTTTCTAAGACAGATTTTTATAAGAGGAAACCAATATTGGATTATATATTCTGACAGTATTACAAGGGCGATCATTTGCAATGCATAATTTACAAAGTAAGTGATTTTGAATTTCTGTGTGTGTTTTCTTCATCATCTTGTGAAAGTATCATAATGTAACTGATTACCAGGTAGAATTTTAATGGTCTTAAGACACATGAATTAAAGTACTTCAGTAACTTCTCCATGTTATATATGGAATGGGGAATAGCCTATCTGCCTCCTGTCTTTTCTTGCCTGCAGGCTAAGCTAGTCTGAGCTGAGCACTAACCTGACTATACAAGTTTGTTGAGTCCTAAATTTGACCACCAGTGAAACCCTAGTGAAATAGTTTTTCCTTAAAGTCTTTATTCAGTGGAATAAAATCTTACTGATCCCCCATGAGACCTAAATGCAGCAATGTACTCTTCATAGGAAATCTTTGTTGCTTAATTTAAATAATTACCTTGGCTACTCAACTGTCTGGGTAGCACGTGGGCTAAACCTCCAAGTTCAGTGTTTAGACTTGCGTGTGGGATGATTTTGAGTATCCTATTTCATTTTGGAAATGACAGGAATCTTTGGAACATATCTACTGTTATAAGTAAAATGAAACTGAGTTGAAATATAGTAATAAAAATTTATTGAAGATTAATAGAAAATGCAAATAAGCAAAACAGCATGCTGGGTGGCCGGGGAGATGCCTACTCCACTCACAGCGGCAGTAGGCAAAAACAGTAACTTTTATTCCCTTATCAGTTCCCCTCCCATTGTTACTTGTTGTCCTTCTATTGGATCTGAGTTTGCAGGTCTGGTTCTGGTTGGTTTCTTTGCAAGTCCGTTTTAGTTGCCAGGTGCTTTCCTATCCCTAGTTTCAATCAGTATCTGGTGCTTGAGGCCTAGTGTGCAGCCCAGTGCCCAGGCATCTCCAGATGTCCATCTTGGATACTCTGTATCATTCTCTCTCCTGACTCTTTGATTCTTGTCCTCCGTTTACTTTATGCTTGCTATGAGACAATAAGCTTTTTATAAAAGTAAGATACAAAAATATTTACTTAACAAGGCACAATAGTTTGTCTTTCTAGCTTAAGAAATGCAAGCTACATGCTTATCAGCTTACAATGCTGATAGATTAATGAACCATTCTACAACTTACAGTCTCCTAACCGTAACAGAACAGTGATTATAATAACATATATATAAGAATATAACATGCACTACAATTTAATGAGTAAATTTCTATTGCTACTAATTTGATGAGTAAATTTAACTATTACTGCTTATTACATCTACCTAAACTGGGAGAGTCTACCTCAGAATGAATTTAAGCTTCTTAATATATGAAGCAAACTAACATGCATCTTTTTCTATATATTCTGGTACTCTGCATACACTCTTACATGTTGAAGCTTGTCTGAAAGGGGTAACCTGCTGAGGGGCACAGGCACCCTGTTGAGGTGCAGGGTGGGAGGGGGAAGGGAGGCAGGGATTAACGTGTGAAGCATATATGGGAAGCATATAAATTGTGTTAATTTTTTTAATTAACATTTCTAAGATAGAGTACATTTCAATTGCTCCAGAATTTCTTACGATGCAGGCACAGATAGTTCTACAGCTAGTCTTTGTTGTGGTTATTTTCGGTCTCTGATTTTCTCCCCCTGTAGATTATAGCAAGTATAAAACATTCACAATACTTTACATAGCATTCTGCTTTGGAGTTAACAGTCTGTTCTGTGCACATTTCTTTCAAGAGATGGGAGAGAGTTACAGTCACTGATGGGGGGAGTTAAGATGGAATATTTCTAAATGGTAGGAGCATACTGATGATATAAAGTCAAGTAATGAAGGAGACACTGACAAGGGACTCTTGCTTTTAAAAGCAATTAACTTGATAAATATCTCAGTGAGAATAAGGTAGAGAAACCATTTGAAAATGCAGACTAAATCTTTTTGTATCCTGACAGATAGCAAAAACACTTTTAAAGATCTTGCTCAGTTTTGACTTTCTTCCATGTTTTCAGCAAATTTGTTAAGATTAAAATATTTGGGTTTTAGATTTCAAAATCAGTTAATCTAAATTGATTTGAACTGCATTTTATTACATAATGATAAGAGAGGAAGACATCTCCATAATAAGCACATTTTGTGTAATAATAACAGACCTACGTGCCCATTAAAATAATAGAAATCCACACAGGTTAAAAACATAATCTGTATTTCATTATGTGGAGATATATATATGTGTCTCTCTGTGTTTGTCTAAAATGAGTATGTAATGGACATACACAAAGTCCTGTTCTTTTCCCTTCTGCATCTTTAATATGTACAGTAGGTCCAGAATCCTTTTAAAGCTTTTTGAATGGTAAACTTCAGGCATCCAAGCTGGAGAATGCAACTGAGATGTGACTGACCTGCTTCTAAATGGAGCTACCCTCTGTGTGTGTGCGTGTGTGCAAGAGCTACATGCTGCAGCATATCAGCCTTTTGTCATCCTGCGAGGATTGGACTGTACCATGCTGCTAAGTCAGGAAAATGAGCTGGGAAGACGGGCACAGAGAGTCTCCTCACTCCTTTTGTGTGTAATACCAGGTTTATATTCCAGTTCTGCTAAATGTAGATTCTTTCCAAAACTGAAATCGTTTTAAGATTAATGTAGAGCAAAATGAGGAAGCAGGAGTGGTTTGGTGACATTATTTTGACATGATTGGCTGAGGATTATGATGTAATAGGTTACATTGCAGCCCCTTAAAGGTTTTAAAATGAATTCCAAGACACCATTACAAAGAAAGCTTGATTCTTTTCTTGTGTCTGAGCTTACTCAGTGAAACTCATACAAATGTACAATACTGTTTGGAATATGGAAGAACTGGATATAGAATATCCTAAGACAGATATAAGTTGTGGCACAGACTTGATGTTTTACATAGAAATGGATCCACCAGGTAAAACTGCAGTCTTATTATAGAAGACTTAATAATTTTTGTCTTTGCAATAGCTGCTGAAAAATTGTTACTGGATATGTAGGATTTCTTTACTTTGTTATTGACACATATATTATTTTTTTTCCTAAATTAGAAGGAAATTGTGGTTTAGTGCATGGTTGTAGTAATTAGAATCTTAACATATACCTGTCTGCTTATTTAATTGAATTTGTAATGAATTGATCTGTTTATAGTCTTTTTACATTATGTCACAGGTAGTTCTAGTCCTGCTATTATATCATTTAAGAAATTGCATTTCTTTTATTATTATTTTTGCTATCTCTGTTCCATACTGTACCTAAAAGGAGATGCTGTGGTAACACTCTCATTTCCTGAAATAGTGATTATAAATCATTGCTTTGGACTGTTTAAGGACAAACTTTTTTAAAATCTAGCAATATTAATTGAATACCTGTTATAGCATCATTTTTTTCATATTATATGAAAGTATTATGCTATCCTGATATTCATTACAACTTTAAAAACATTGTCTTTTGAGTCTGGTCATACTATACAGGACAGGAATGATGTACTTACTGGAGAACTGAATGAGCTGAGTTGTTCTTTAATGCTGATTCCAATGTAGTCCCCCTTGTTACAAAGTCAGTGCTGCAATATTTTCTCTGGCACCCACAGGTATACGTATGTAGCTTTGACATTGAGAAAAGGGGGATGTGGCTTTTAATCAGTCCCGGTATTTGAACACAATTTATTCTGTAGCATAATATTAACACAAGAGATATTTTCCTTTTTTTCTTTTTTTTCTTTTTTTTTTCTTTTTTTTCTTTTTTTTTTGCATATCATTGCACAGAATGCTGGACCATCACAAAAAGCCAATTCTTTTTCAAATATACAGTATTGCTGTGGGTTTGTGTTTTTTATTACTCAACTTCTAGGTAAGGAAGCAGCAAAATTTGTCTAAGATCATTACATAGGAGGATAAAAAAAATTTGTCATGTTTTATTATTTGTGTTCACCTGAAGGTAGTGAAAGAAGGTAAAAGTAAACTTAAGATTTTTTTTCTCAAATTCTTTCTTCACAGGGGGAGGAGGTGAGTTTACCGTTATATTTTTCTTAAAATAC
The DNA here is from genome assembly GCF_022539395.1 of Myiozetetes cayanensis. NCBI lineage: Eukaryota > Metazoa > Chordata > Aves > Passeriformes > Tyrannidae > Myiozetetes > Myiozetetes cayanensis. Next base: position 49,628,497 of record NW_026087631.1, read on the forward strand.
ATTATTACAAGAGTAACAGTTTTTTGAAACAGTACAACTTTATTTTGAATTATTTTGTTTTCAGTACAGTATCTTGATTCCTCTAATGTCTTTTAAAAATTGTTAGTGATGGAGAACTCTCTTTGTTTTTTTCCTCATTCATAGAATCATAGAATTCATGTAGTAACATGTGATTTCAAGGAATATATGGTCATGTTCTCACTGACTTATAATCAACTTTTCTCCCCTTTCATTTGCAGCCCTGCCTCCTAAGCCACCAAAACCTAATACTGTAACTAACAATAGCATGAATAACAGCATGTCATTACAAGACGCGGAATGGTACTGGGGAGATATCTCAAGGTAAGTCAGCTCAAGACATGTATTTCTTATATTTGGCTTGATGTTCTTGCTGTGCTATTCTGTGTATGTATATGTATTATCCTTCAAGTCTAAAAAATTTAGAATGATAAGAGCCATTTTTAGGATATTTTCCAACACAAACATATTACAGCTGGTTTTATTCCAAACATGACTAAAAAGTTACTGGTAGTCAGTTAGAATGTAGTATGCAAAATGATTGTTCTGTTACTTTGAGATAGCTATATGAAACATTAGCATGAAAGGACAGCAGCAAGAAATAAATATTCTCTTGTCTTTCATCTAAAACCTCAACTGTAGGCATAAAAGTTAACAAATCAGACTAACAAGTGCCATATATTAGCAACATTTTTAACTGTACTATATATAGGTACATTAGGCCAGCACTGGCTGCTCCAATTGTACAGGCTTGTATGAACAAGCAGAAAGATCTTTGTATGAATAATAATTTTGTCCAGCAGTATGAGGACATAGTGTGCCATTTTTATATCCCAGTTTTCTCCAGCAACTTTAAATGAGCTATTGGATAATTGTATTTATTAATATGGAGATCTAGAAGGCTTCTAAAACCCACCTGTTCTAAAGCAGAAGAATTTAGGGCACAGTGAGAGAATAAATGTGTGAGAAGTAACTGAAATGATTGGTTGCTTTTGCTTTCATTTTAGGGAAGAAGTAAATGAGAAGCTTCGAGACACTGCTGATGGTACCTTTTTGGTACGAGATGCTTCAACCAAAATGCATGGGGACTACACACTTACTCTAAGGTGAGATTAGTTACACTAGATCTATAATATTTGATAGTAAAGTGCAATAACTACATTTAATGTACAGCGTGCTTTAGGAAGTAGTACTTGAAGTATGCCTAACTTTTCAACATACTGTATTTGCAGGAAAGGAGGAAATAACAAATTAATCAAAATTTTTCATCGAGATGGAAAATATGGTTTTTCTGACCCACTAACTTTCAACTCTGTGGTTGAGCTAATAAACCACTACCGGAATGAATCTCTAGCCCAGTATAATCCTAAACTGGATGTAAAATTACTATATCCTGTATCTAAGTACCAGCAGGTAATTTAGTCTATTTTCTTTGTGTTTCACTTAAATACAGAGAAATTACTGCAGGCTGAGAAGTCATTTATCATTAAGAATTTCAGTTCTGTGAATGTGTGAAAAAATAAAGTGTGTAAAACCTGATATTTTTGTTTAAAACATATTTCACACTTTGCATGTAAATTTGAAAATTTAAATACTGCGGATACATTATTAAGAAATAAACATCTTAGTAAATATCCCATTCAATGATAAAATATATAATTTTCACTATAAAGCTAAACACTTGCAATAAAAATTTTCTTTTTATCATTAATTTCTCATTTGCATGTTATGCATTTAGTATTATCTCTGCATTGAAGAAAGAGGAATCACATTTCCATGTAATTATCCAGGCATTTTTAAGTAGTTTTATCTGGAAAATCTCTGCAATACAGTTGTTTCATTATGGAATATCTTTCTTTCTGCTCATTATTCCAGGATCAGGTTGTAAAGGAGGATAGCATTGAAGCAGTGGGAAAGAAATTACATGAATATAATACCCAGTTCCAAGAAAAAAGCAGAGAATATGACAGACTCTATGAAGACTACACAAGAACATCTCAGGTGAGCTATATTTGAACCAAAGGGAGAGGAGAAGACTTTGTAGATTTTAAAAAATATTATTGTGAATTCTTGGTGCCATCTTTCTACTCCTCCTTTCTACCACCACTGCCAGTGCCCTGATACGCTCGCTCAGAATAGTACAATTGCTTGCTTGTGTTTGAACAGCCATCACCTGTAAACTTAACCACCTTGTGCTCAAGTCTGACAACTCCATCCAAAGCAAGTGCATAACTACCTGGATTTACCAGCACTTTTGCTCATCAAGCTGAGTTATGGTTTTCAAGGCATGTTTGCAAGGAAGCATTGCATTTTATTATTAGTTTTTGAAAGGTCTGATTTACGTGTGCAGGATAGAGAGATGATGTGTGTAGACACAGTGCAGGAATGAAAAGCCACCTCTGTCCTTCTTTCAGCTTAATCAATTATTAGCCACATCTTGAAGTGCCAGTGAATTAGTGTGGCTTTACAGATTCAGAATCAAGACTGCTTCTTGAAATGTGCAGGAAATAAACCTAAAAATAATTGAAGAAAAGTGGAGAACTTCTGGCAACTTTAATTTGAATGACTTGACTGTCAGCTGGGTACGTAGTGGCAGGACAGGCTAGATGATCTCCTGAGACCTGTTCAGGCCAGTATCTTACACCTTTATTTCAGAAAGCCATCTGTACCTCTAAGGACATTAGTTGATGCAAAGGGTAAAGGGTACTACCATACTGCTCCAAGCATCACAAATAAAATTCATTTATACAAAGCAAAGATTGTAACTGGTTCTTTTTCTAGCAGTTCTACTTTCTTGATAAACCTCACTATGGAATGCCTTTTTGGTAAAAAGATATTGAAGTCTTGTTTTACAACATACTGAAGTGTTTCTGTGATAGAAGCCAATAAATTTTCTGCTTTTGTCTGATATCAACTGTAACAACAATTACTTTATTTTCAGGAAATTCAAATGAAAAGAACAGCTATTGAGGCATTTAATGAAACAATAAAAATATTCGAAGAGCAGTGCCAAACTCAAGAAAGATACAGTAAGGAGTACATTGAAAAATTTAAACGGGAAGGAAATGAAAAAGAAATACAGAGGTTAGTATTTGGGTTTGCATATCAAATTGTGTGATTTTTGAAAAAACAAACTGCCAAGTATAGGTGTGCCTGAAACTGAAGCAAGATGACAAGTTTAAAGTTGTTCAGTTGTAAGCAAAGAAGCCTCAAATAGGGTACATGTGAACTTGTGAAATATTTAGCTACATCTAGAGAAATAATCTGTTCTCTTATATGTCTACACATCTAAATAGCAGATTATAAAGTTATGAGGAAGAGATCAGAGTTTAACCTACCACATTATTCCATCCAGAATTATGCACAACTATGAAAAACTGAAGTCTCGGATAAGTGAAATTGTGGACAGCAGGCGTAGATTAGAAGAAGATTTAAAGAAGCAAGCAGCTGAATATAGAGAGATAGACAAGCGTATGAACAGCATTAAGCCAGACCTCATACAGCTGAGGAAGACCAGAGATCAGTACTTGATGTGAGTATCATGAATTAAAAAATTGGAGTTTAAGTTGTTTGTTTTTTTTTTTTATTTAATGGTATCCAACTTTTGTGACTAAAAATTAATTTTATTTACAATTATTGTCCAGGTGGCTGACTCAAAAAGGTGTTCGGCAAAAGAAGCTAAATGAATGGCTTGGAAATGAAAATGCAGAAGAGTAAGTATTGAAAGTCTTAAATATTTCTGGTTTTTCAAATCATCTTACGCAGAAGTGAGATAAAGCATATTTAATTCTTGGACCACACAGAGGAAATCTCAAGCCTACTAAAAATGCACACTGTTAAGACATGACAGCTTACATGATGTAAGTATTGGAAAGGATGCTGTCTCACTCCCTACTCCATTTTTTCAGGAAGTGTATAATCAAGTTACTATAGCAAAGCACTGAAATGTAACCTGTGTCTTTATTCTTACCAACAAAATTAAGTTCATGAGGTGTTAGTACCTTAGAGAGATGTGATATGGATTAATAAATTGTTCAGAAGGTCTCTTAGGCATGAGCAGCCTTTTTTTGAATTTCTGCTGTTGGTACCACATTCTTAGCTCCTGTAGTTGTACCCACATATCACATTACTGTTGGAGATGATAAATTTGTATATGCTGAGGAGTGGTCCTTCTCTGGTTTTGTGGTCTATTTAATTTTTCCAGAAAATGTATAGTATTCTGTCATTTCAAGCAATTTAGTATACTATAGTTTATGACGGGGCTAGGCTAATAAATGCATTTCATTTCATTCCTGGAAAAAAAGCAAAAAGCACTTGGGTTTTGTGAACATGGACCAAATTTTAACAAAAGCAGGACACAAAATAATATCTGAAGTGTAATAACAGTGAAGAATGAACAGATAGAAAATGAAAGTTGTCTCAGTAATATTTGTACAAACATTTTCTGCCTATGTAGTTTCTTGTGCATGCCTTTTATACTGCTTGGTTAGATATACAACAAAAGCAGCAGACTGACAATGACTCTTTAGTGGTTTTACATTCTAGCCTTGTCCCCATCTATTTTAATTTGGCTTGGTTTATTGAGTCTGTTATCCCAGGAATTGTGTTTATCTGCTGTGGTAGAAGCAGGAGATAAAAATGATGTACATGTTTTAAAGCCATGTTGTTTTCTGAGTCTTAGGACAATTCAAAGATGATATGATGTAAAATATGTAGGCACCTGTTCCCAGAAGTACTCCTATTACTTAAACAGTAGAGAAAGAATAATGCCACACCATGGCTTTAGTGTAGCATCAAAATAGTAAATGAAACTGCTTAAAGAACATCTTCCTTTTCTCTCACTCTGTGAATCTCCCTGCCAGCGATTCTGGTAACTGCTGAAAAATTGAACTTTTGATTACTCTTTTTCTGAAGTTGTAATGCAGAAAAAAAGCCGAACAGCAATATAATGAACAAGATAAAAAACAGGAATTACTCTCTCTAGATTGAAAATAGAGCCACTACTGAATGTATTTGACTATCATGCAGGTCAGAAGAGTATAAGGGACCTGAAGAGAGTGTTACCTGAAACAGAAGAACCCTTTTTCTTCATGAAAATTGAATGCTGTGTGAGATTGTTGATTTCTGTAGACTATGCCGAGTATCTTCAGAGCGACAGAATCATGGATGAGTGAGAGGTCATCTTTTCATAAAACAAGAAAAGCTAATTAAAAACCTATTACAGAGAGAATAAATGCATTATCCAAACACAGACTGAGTGCAAGCTGATCAGGAGAGGCGGGACCCACCAGTACAGGCTGCTAGGGAAATGGGGAGCTCTGGAGCTGCACAATACCGAAGTGATGTCCACAAAGCCAAATCAGATGCATCTTCTTTCATGGTGGGCTACAGAGGGCTCTCTGTAACTCTGAAACAGCTGTATACTCAGTAGCTGATTTGGTAGAAAAGACCCTGTATTATATGCTCTTCTCATAATCTGCTTGATAAGGAGAAAGAGAGAAAGCACTCTACTACTGCACCCTTTCCACAAAATCACCTACCCTATAAATAATTATTCTGTCTACCTGTACAACTGCTCAAAGCTTCTTCAAGCAGCAGCTGTAGTTGATATATTACATGATTTTTCATTGCTGACCAAGTGTTCCGATCTTTGGAAATCAAGCTGACTCAGAGGGTATTGATTTTGTTGGGCTTGCTATTTACCAAAATAGCGAGCAATGGTAGCACTGGAGTGCTCGCAGCAGGTTCTGAAAAAAAACACAGCATCCTTTTATATTCTTCAGATTTACATGAGTGTTCTTCAAAGAAATAAGAAACAGAGCTTATGTTTTAGTTTTATTCAGTGGTTTGAACAGTGCAATATTACTTGGTTTACATTTCTAGTGCCAGGGAGGCACTGGACTAGCCACTGATTTTTTTTTCTATTTTGTAAGTAATATGAAATGGAGACTACTTAATTAATGGATTTTGCTCTGCTATGTGTTTCACAAACACATTTTTTTCCAATTTTGGCAGCCAATACTCTATGGTAGAAGATGATGAGGACTTGCCCCATCATGATGAGAGAACTTGGAATGTGGGAAATATCAATAGAAGCCAAGCTGAAAATCTGCTGCGAGGAAAGCGAGATGGAACATTCCTTGTTCGAGAGAGCAGCAAACAAGGCTGCTATGCCTGCTCTGTTGTGTATGTATCCTAATTTGTGGATGATGTAACCAACATTTGAGGGGCCTACCTCGAACTTGGGGCAGACGGACACTTGCATATGCATAATTCCTGTTGGACCTTTGGGCTTAGAAGCACGTCAGCAAGTCCTGAGGCCATTCTCTTTGCTGCTCCATTTCCTACACAGCTCCAAGCTGTACCACTCCCACAGATAAGCCTCACTCAGAAGGGAAACAAAAGTACAGGTGTACTCCTTTCAGTGCAGCTGCTAAGTCCTACCTTTCTCCCGCCTCCCTAAGGCTGCATGACAGTTGCGAATTTGGACTAAACCCAGGTTTTTACCATTATCTCACCACAGAAGAGAGGAATTCTATATACTGACTAGCATCTTAGGATTTATTACCAATACCTTATTTTCTCTCTCAGTGTTACTGTACTCACAAATTAAAAACTGGTTGTTTTTCTTCCTTTTTAGGGTGGATGGAGAAGTAAAGCACTGTGTGATAAACAAAACACCCACTGGGTATGGATTTGCAGAGCCATATAACTTGTACAACTCGCTCAAAGAACTGGTACTACATTATCAACACACATCACTTGTGCAGCACAATGACTCTCTCAATGTCACGCTAGCCTACCCAGTATATGCACAGCAGAGGCGATGAACATCTTAGTACTGCGGGTTGTTTGTTTTTTTCTAAAGAAATGATTTGACAACACTGAGGCCTCTGGAGAGAAAAGGCTCCTTCAGCTTTACTCAAGAATTTGTATCAAAACTATCTGTCTTCAGACATGACTAGAGATTTCCTTCTCAACTGCAGTGGGAGAGATCACAGTAGTAAGCTGTGAATGTATGTTTATAATCTGAAGTGCTTTTTGGTTTTTTTGTAATTAAGAAAATTAAAACACGAGAAAAATCCAAACCTGATCTCCCTGCAGGGACATAGAAGCCTTTAAGCATGGTGCTTGTTTACGACCACTTCTGAAGCTTTACCAGCTAGAACATTGGATTATCCAGGCACAAGGTATAAGAGGTCTGTGTCATTCAGTTATTGGAATTTCATGGTCACAACCTGATTTGGAATGGTGTTTCTGCACTCAGTGGATCCAGACATACAGCATTGTGGATTTTTTTGGTTTTAAGTGAATGATATGTAGCAGAATGAATGGCACTTTCATTTCTAAGGGACACTTTAAAAGGACTTCAGTTACAGTATGTTGTTCAGAGTAACTGTAATAGCAAAGTGCCAGGAAGTGTTTTGTTTAGATGATTAAAAATCCTGGTTTAAGAATATATTTAAGACTGAAGAAAACAGGACTTTCAGTGGCATACAGTGTATAATAATGTACATAGTACTGGGTGACTAACTATCATTTATGGAAACTGTCAATACCAGACTTCTTCTTTTTTCCCTCTTCTGTTTGCTGAAAGCTGAGTTCTTAGACCATGCTATGCAATACTGAATTTTCTTTAGGCTGTAGTCTTCTTTCAAGCATATCTACAGGCTTCTTTTTCTTTCTTGTTTCCTTGTCTTCTTTTTTTTGTTATTTCTTTTGCCTGAGAATATTTTTCCTGATTATTTTTTGTTACTGATTTTCTTGTTTGTTTGTTTGTTTGTTTGTTTTACGGGGCTTGCTTTTTTTTTGAGAGGTTTTTTTTGGTGTGTTGTTTTTTTTTTAATGTACAGGAAGTCAGCAAGAGCTGGCTTGAGAATTAAAACTATTAAATATTTTACAATTTTCTTTAGAAAAATAGAATATTGAGCTACTAGCTCGAAGTTTAAAAGTTCATAAAATTTTTTTGACTACATATTTTGTTGGGCAGTGCCTGGAAAGCTTCAAAGCTGCTTTATTCAATAAAAAAAATTCAATATATGAACATTACGAAATATCACTGAGTCCAACAATACTGTTTCAGAGATATCTTTAGAATACGGTACCATGCTACATTTGCTTCTTGAAGCATTTGAACTTTTGTCACAATTGTCTTTGTCTTTGAAAGACAAAAAAAATAGTGTATCCTTCCTTGATAGTGACTGCAGAAAAAATGGGGATATTTAGCTACTGCAGTGTAGAGTGTAGATAGTTTGGATCTCAGAATGAATCCACCTCTCACAGTAAATAAATGACTTCTTGACCTGTGGCAGAATTTTTGTCAGCCTGTAAAGGTATTTTCATTTCATATGAAGGAAATTTCTCTAATTGTTGCCTAGGGGCTTTTTTGTATTAGTATTGTGGGGGAAAAGAGCTTCCACCTCTACTGAGAATGTTTGGATACAATATAGAGCTAATTAAGGCTGGAAAATGTCTTTTTTTTTTGAAAATGATTAGGCTACGATACTTGCTTTCAGAAGTTTGTAGGCTGAGGAAGTATCAAAGTGAACAGTTCCATAATTTCAAAACATCAGAGACTTACAGAATTATGGTTCAGTCAAAACAAATACATGAATCCTACTAAACCAGATTTATTAGTAATTCTGGGATAATTCACTGTCTGTGGTTTGCAATGGTTATTTATTGTCCTGACCACTGACAAAACATTGCAGATTGGTAAAGTAACGAACTTCAGAGAAATCTTGGAAAATATTTGACTAATATGAATTTATTCTAGCCCCGAGAGTACAAAAGGCGATACTCATTACTATTAAAGAGAGTTGCGCACACAATCAGAAGAGCAAGACCCATGGAGTTCTCCCATAATAGCTCTGGTTTAGAGATACTTGTGTTTTATTTCAGAATATGCAGGGCTTTATAAGCTTTTGGAAATAATAAGAGGAAATTTGCTGGTCTCCAATGATCTTTACATTATCATTTCATTTTCAAATTGTTACTTCGGTTCTGAGGCTGTAAGGCTTTTGATTTTATTTTGATTTTGTGCTCCTTTTTTTTGGTGGGTTCTCTTTGCTTTCCTATAGGTGTATATTTTCTTACTAGAATTTATATCAGGAAACACGATTCAACAAATATCAATGTTTCATGATTGTCATCACTTAGAAAATTATTCTGAATATTTTTCCTGAATAGAAGTAGACTCTTCATCCCTTCCTTTCCCATCCCTTCCCTTCCTCATTCCACCCTCTCTTCAGGCCTGTAGGACCATGTAAATTTGGTATGCTAATAACTGGTTTTTACTGTGAAAAGCACCAACAATTACTCTAGCATGTTAGTTATACTACTGGGCTTGAAGTTACAGATTAGTTCAATATACAGCAGTTTAACACTTGTAGCAATCCAAGATATTCTTTGGACATATATTAATTTCTGAATGTTAAATATTTTAAGAGTAAAATTGTATTTTTTTTCTCTGTAGGCAAAATATATGTAATCTGAATTGATGTTTCACATAGCATTTGTCAAGAAATTTATCATAGTTAAGGTATTTGGATCTAATTTTCCTCATATTAAGAAAACCCCTGCTATGTCAGTGGACCATATCCTTAGCATGCCCAGCCCCGTATGGAACATAATTCCATACTGTATGGAAACATAATTCCAGTTTGCTGTGCAACTTCTCTTCATGTGTGGCTGTAGCAGAAAAAAAAAAATAGTGCGTATGAGATTTGGCACTTGCTTTTCTTGCACAAGCAACAATGAGAAATAAGTACTATGTTGTAAGGATGAGTGCTTAGGGCTTCTTAAAGGGATGTTCTACCTACGGAAGGTCTATGCAATTTGCAGGGATCAGTTAACACCCTCAAATTTGCATGAGTACGTTTTCTTTGGTACTTACGTATTGTGTGGCCTCTTCATTTCTCTCCCTCCTTAATGCACAGAGCTAAATCCTACCAAAGGTCCTATTCACTGCAGAGTTTTTTGTCTTTAATGTACCATATTGTTCACTCCAGTTTTGATTTGATCTCAAAACAGACTACTATATACAGGAAAAAAAAAAGCATGGGGATATAACTGAAGAAACACAGTGGTTTTTTTCTGTACTTCTGTTGATGTGTAGCTTTTTCATCTAATATAATATATAGAAGGGGCTTGTTTTGTTGGGGGGGGAATTTTTTGTTTTGTTTTAAATTCCTGAGGTAGGCTGCACTGCAGCATCTCTTTCACAAGGCCTTTGAAAGGTATGAGGCATAGCAAAGAGAACCAAAACTCCCAAGCAAAATTAGTAGTTTCTGATCTACTTAGGTTGAAATTTGAATTTGGAGGTTGGCGATATGTATCTGCACGTACGGGTGTACACTTGCTGTGTTTATGTGTGAACAGGTCCCAGTATAGGTGCATTTTCACCTTTCATTCAGAACATGATCATTTTGCTGAATTCAGTAAGCGATATCATTAACTTTGTTTAAAGGTGTGTACATGCACACTAGACCTTTGTGGGTGCAGCATGTTTCCAGATACAGTTAGAAAACTGAATTTCCATGTTGTTGGATAGTTTCTTAAAAAAGCAAAAAAAAATGGGGAAAAAAAAAAAAGGCAAGCTTGTCTGTATGGTTCCGTTATCTAAGAAATTTTGTCAAACAATCTGTAAAACCAAATCTTCAGCTTTTTTATTTGGTGTCAACTGTTCTGTAGTGAAGAAATGGCTTTGTTTTGTAATTGCCTATGAAGTAATAGTGCTTGGGAAAACATTCAGATGCTTCAAATGAGGAAAACTTATGTCGATTTTCACACAGTGCTTTTGCTATGCATGGTATTAAGTTGGGAAAGTGAATCCTGATACTAGGTTTTTTCAGGGTCACTTTAGAAATGGGCAGCTCAAAGCACAATGCCTCCCATGGGACAAGGCTCTAAAGTGCAACATTTTATGTAGAATCCTGTTGTACTTACTGCAGTTGAGACTAAACTGTGGGAATTGGTAACATTACCTTGCCCTTGTCCTGATGAGATTGCATTAGCTGCCCAAAATGCTGCTATTTTTTTTTTATTCTTTTTTTTTTAAATAAAACTCTGTTCTGTTAAATGTCTTCGAAACATTAAAATTACTTCGGTTTAAAATTGTCTTTGAGGAGATGAAGGGTAAACCAAATTGTAAATTGCCTTTACAAGGCAACAGTGAAAACATGCCTCCTTCAAGTTTTGTTCAAGCTGTAGAGTTCATGGAGCTGTGTCTTGTTTTTGAGTTACTTTAAAAATTGTAATAAGTCGTCAAGCAGAATAAAGGTTGTTTTGAAACTGTATTTCAGTTGTTGAGGCTTTAGTAAGGACTGTGATGTCTCTTTACCAGCATCCTTGGGTAAATCTTCCTGTCTGTATGTGGCCTTCTTTGAAAATGATACCCAAATGCTCATATTATTAGAGTGAACTAGGAAAAAATAGTTTTAGCAGATTCTCAGCCATCCTATATCTTGAACTGAATGGGGTTGTTTGGGTAACTCCAAAATAATCTCCTGCCAAAACAGTGTCAATCTGCTCATCTCATAATATTTCAAAAGCAGTACAATACTCATGATCTGTGATCTGCCTTCTACAGTGTACTGTTTGCTTTGAGTCCATTCATATCGTCCCACAAAAGAGGTCCTCCGGATAAGTCAGCCAGCCACTCTGGAAGCAGAAGGAGATTCCTATTCACATTCTGTACAAAGTTTCCATTCCAAAATTTGCTCACATTTTGCTCACACTAATCTCTAAATGCCTTTGACTGAAGTACTCAGGTAGCATGGACTTGAAATAATGTTTAATAATCACAACATTGTCACTGGCCCTTAGAGATTCTTACAAGAAACTTAGATTAAGGATTATTATCATATTGTTACCCTGCTTCATAGAAAGTGGGGTTAGATCTCCAATGCATGTATCTGTCACAGTGTTTCTGTTAGTAAGCTGATTCTTTCATACAGATGCTGAGTTTTTCTTGTTCCTGTCCCCTGAACCAATGCTGAGGAACACAAATGGCTGAGCTATAGAGTCAACATCTAAAAATAAGGTGAACTGGGTGGTAAATTATGCATTGTCCACCATCATCTGTTGGAGAGAAATTAAGACTGATGGATCATAATCTGCAGAAGTCTATGAACCAGGAGATTTCTTGCCTGTATCATACATTGCAGAGAAATCACTCTTGGAAGACTGAAAAAGTAGTTTGCAAAAATGTTGTTCTATTTTTGCTGTCTGCAGGGTAACACTCCCCCACTTTCCCTCTCTCTACTTTCTTGCTAAGCTCTGATGGTCATACAATCATAGGAAACATGAAAGACTGCTTCAATCTATCTTTGTGCAGCTACAAGTGGGTGTAATATTTTTAAAGGATTATGAGTGCTCATCATGGATTTTGGTTTTTTCCTCCCCAAGTCGCTTGACTCATGCAAAGTCATGTGCGAGTAACTTCACACAATTCTTTTTGTCTGAGCTGTGACTTCTAAGAAGGAAGAGAAAATTAAAAAACTCATTGTCATATTCTGAGTGGCTCTTCGTGTACCAACACTGGTACTCCCTGGGCTGCAGATGGGGGCAGCTGGGCACAGAATGGCAGGGGCAAAGTGAGCAGCACTGCGGGAGCCCCGGGCCACCTCTCGCTGACCGTAATAGCTTCCCCTCCTATCCACCATGGAGAAGAACCCCTTTTGTTCACATGGAGACCCTTTTGAGATGATTACCATCAGGATTCATCTACCATTTACCACAGGGGCCCAATTCCCTCATTTAGAGTGTGCAGACTGGGGAAATGGCAAACAACAGGGCCTTGCCAGTATCCCGGAATGAAAAGAAGGCTAAAAATAAGTGGGTCTGCTTTCCCTGCAGGACACCTTGCAAGAAAGTGGGATCAGACATGATTCTAGACAGATGTGGGCTGTGTGAGAGGCACTAGGCCTTTCCCATCTCCTCTGAAAGAACAGAAAGCAGGAACTGTGAGAGCATTGCTGAGGACACAGTTCTGGTGTATCTTTTTTTTAATCCCTTTGAGGGCCTATGTCCTGAAATACATAGACCACCAAAAATAGAAATTCTTCAGGACCTTCTGGATAAACAGATATTGATTGATCAGCTGCTATTCAAACAACGGGTAATCTTTGCAAAAGGACTAGCCTTTTGACCTCTGATCAAGCAATCAGATAACCAGAAACATCCTGATAGTTCTTTGAAAAAGCAGGGGTTTATCCATGGTTGTAGCAGGCCTTGTGTCCTGCCAGAATGGCATTGCAAGGACGTTGCTTGTACCATTCTGTCCTCTATGAAAAAATTATCTTTGCACAGTAAAAAAGGAGGCATTTAGGACCACTGATTTTAATGTGCAAATACTTACACGTGTAAAATTTAACAGGTAGCACACAAAAGGATCTAAAACCTGTCATCCTCAGCTCTTTGAACAAAAAAATACAAAACTGGACACAAATATAGTTAATTCAGATGATGTTGTGTGTCTCATATTCTTTTTCATTAGAAGACCATAGCCTGAGAAGAAAGATAATGAGTTCATACCTGAGAGCATTTTATCCTCTATAAATCCTCTATAAATGTTTATTTTCGACATGGTTAATTTTATTTTTTTCACAAATCTTGTGCTTGGAATAAAACAAATATTGTTGGATTAATCCTTTTCCTATTTTTTTCTTTATGGGGTAACTACTAGAAGTCCTTCAGCAGTGTTGTCCATGGAGTGTTAGGTGAAACAGACACACTGAGAGTCAATGTTTGGTGGTGACCTTCCCACAGGGAATCACGTGTCTGGACTGTATGGCAGGGTGGTCCTTCACAGCTGCCTGTCCAGCACTCAAGGCAGTGATTCAGATTGCTTTCACGTGCATTCATGCCTGTCACTGCACTCAGGGTCATGAAGCATAAGCTTTAACTGTCTAAAAGGTGGGTATAGAAGCTCTTTGCAGCTTGTTTTTTGTGAGGCTGAACGGAAACATTAAAGAGCATGATGTGGAAATATGAGAGGAATGGAAATTGGCGGCTGTCAGGACCGGAGACATACCAGGGAGCAAAGATGAAAAGAAAAGCTTCTTACCTCTCACCCTAGCCTCTGAGCAAGGACTCAGACCGCACCATGCTGGGCCTCCAGTCACTCTCCACCTTCCCTGGGAAATCCATGCAGGATTATTACTCTGTTGACTAAAGGCTGCCACTTAAAAACAACACCTGTTTGCATTCTCATGCAATTTGCTGCTCTTCCTTGTTTCAGAAAGACAGTGAGTTTGAGCATTTTGAGGTGGGATTCATCTCACTAATTTTAAGCACCTAAAAGAAAGGCTTGTCATCAAAGCCGTATGGCAAAAATCTCTTCACAGAGAGAGCCAGGCAATTCCTGAAGGTGATTCACCCCAGCTACCTTAGGCACTATTCTTAGGATGCAGTGAATCACTGTATGGAGTCACTTCTTTGACTGGAGGGAGAGCCCAGGCAAATGGCTTATACTAGATGTGCAACTTTAATGTGCCTAAGGTTAGATGAACTCGGTCTCTTCCCTGCTGATAAGCAGTTCAATTTTAATCTCTCCAGTACCAGCTGCGATGTGTTCTGCTCTTAGGCATAATGATGTGACAATTAATTTGGGCCTGGAATTAAAATTTGTTTATAGAACTTGAGTCTTTCATAATAATTGTAAAGGTGGCAGACAGGTTCAAAAAGATGCTGGACTATATCAGTTTTGGAGCTGTAATTCTGGACTCCACATAGAGGAATCCAGATAAGCAGTAATGCCATGATACTGCCACCTTCTCTGCCTGCTCCAGGGAAAAACCTGGCACTGCTTCAGACCTGGCTTATCAGTGCCTTCCAGCAGCCTGTCTTCTGTGAAAGCTACACATCTGCCTTTCGAGAAATACCTTGGTCTCTTGCCAGCCATGTGGCTAGCTGAGAAGACATGGGTGAAGAAGATGTTTTTAACAAGTGAGGTCAGTTTGTTAGTCACCACATCTGTATTCCCTTTTTTATCCAGGGGAAATTTAGGGAACTTGACTTTCTTTCCTTCCAGTTGGTCCATAGCCAAGACACAGAGTGGGGTATTATGGTAGTAAAAGTAAGATACGAAGGACTTCAGCCAAATTACCTTCAGTCATACTGAGCTGTTCAGTCACACAGGAGAGCTGTGTGAAATTCCCCAGGAATCTATGGAAAACTTAAGAAGGTCCTTTGGTGGTTTTTGGATACAAGAACATATGCATGCCTACATCAGCTAAACCAAATCTTTCAGTGAAGAATGTTCTACTGAGAAGAGTCTGCAGATTGCAAGGGCAGTTTACCCATCCAGTGAAGTAGAAGATCTGGCCTTGAATAGCCTCGGTGGCTAGAGCAGATTCAGTGTCAGGTCAAAGGCAGAAACATTTTGGGCAGAAGATTCAGGAGTCTTGACATGAAAGAAGAGAAGCTGTTATGCAAAGAGCTGTTGCTCAACAGATAACAGATAATGTAAACAAGAAAGCCAAAGATTATCAAACTACCCATAAGGGCCAGGATTCTTCAGGATATGTGAATAAGATCCTCAGAATGGATTCATGACACTGCACCTCTTTGTGGTAGGCACTGTAGGTTTCTGGACAAAAGCATATTGCTCCTATGTGAAAACAGACTGATCTAGTTGGTGAGTAAATGTGCAAAACCACACTCCTTCAGGACTGTGAATATTATTTTAGAGAGGACAAACTGATTTTAAAAAAGAAAAGAAAGGCCAAGTGTATACAAACACACACAATTAAATGATGTTGATATTCCAAAATGTCTTGGTCATTGTTACCAATAACAGTGTTACTAAAACTGAAATCTTGCTATGGTCTACTTCCCACTGTAGACTTGGCAGGCACAGATGAGCCGGGACTTGTCCATTGGTTCTTCAGTGGCGAAAATGCCTCTTATCTGGCTGGGCCACATGTGCTTCCAGTAGGGTGTGGTCAGAGATTGGACCAAAGTAGTCCTGAGTTAGCACAACTTGCTTGGCTGCCTGAACACTTCTGACAGTGTGTGTGAGAGCTGGATCCAAACAGCCATTTCAGGGTGGGAGCAGACAGCAAAGGAAGGAATTGCTATTAAAGTCTTCATAGAAATTTTTTTCACAAGAATCTTTTTTCTGGTGTCACATGCAGAAGAGCACATCCTCTGTTAAGATAATTGAAGAAGCGTCTTTTACTGGGGAAGGTGGTTAGCTGTGGCAATTAAATGAACTGTTTTCCCTCACTTATTTTCCCAATATCTATAGCAATGTGTATGCACATGCTCCTTTCAGCACATCTATGATGGAGACACCATGGCTGTAATATCTGTGAGCACCACCTAAGACTAACCTGACATTTCTTAGCTGAATACAATCATTAACATGACCCCAGGTCTGAAGGCAAGCTAATTAATGGAAAATGTGTTCAGCTTCTTATCCAGGCCACACTCCCTACATTTCTAAAATTCAAGTGTCCCTTAAAATTGGTATAAAATTTGTGAAAAGTATATAAAGAAGAGAGATAAATCCATGTCAGTACCTCAGTAAAAAGTGAAACATACTGCTTCAGGGATTTTTCAGAAAAGACACCCTGGAGCTTGAAAAGTGGGTCTACCACAAAAAGTGGGTCTACCAATTTGTACCTTACTACCAAACTACCAATTTGTACCTTACTACCACTTGAAAAGTGGGTCTACCAATTTGTACCTTACTGTACAAATTTATGATTTCTGCATTGGACTTGACGTATTCATCTCCAGCCAAAAAACAAGGACTGTGGTCATTTTGACTGTCCTCAAAGCTTAGTGTTCTGGCCACAGACAGGAAAACCAGCTCTAGTAGCCAAAGCTACTCCCACTCGTGCACCTGGGTTGTTTTCTGTGGCAATGGAGCTGCAAGGGAAGGTGGTGGCTAGCTTATGCCCTGATATGAAATCAGGATACATCTGAGAAACATACCTGATCCCATAAACTCAAAGAAAGTGCTTCCCTACCTGGTAATACCTATGTAGCTCTTGACTGATGCATGCCCATGCCCAATTGAACGTGTATTTTCTTCTTTATGCTGATACCTTCAGAGCTCTTTGGCTCACAAAAAGCATTAGCACATATTAGGTAGCTGGTTTCTCCTGATTGTTTTTTTAATGTTAGCACAATCCTGAGGCTGAAACAGTGGACTCTTAGGCCCTGTGATAAAAATACTGGGTAATTGTAAGTGTCACTTGCAGCAGATACTTCACATCTGACATCTCTCTGCACTTTCACCCCTAGAGGTTCTGATGTAAACCTGGCTCTGGAGCTTTGACAACTGGCTCCAACTGAGAAAGGGGAACCACGAGACAGGGAGAAAAAGGCTTTTCTTCCAATATTTTCCAAAGCTGCTCATATTCAGTGGATCAAATTCATGGTAGTTCTACTTAAATGCAAGGAGAAGGGTCTAGGCAGAAAAATATTACCCACTGTTCATGACTAGTACTTCTCTTCATATAATCTTCTAAAACCTTGGATTTACTTATCTTTTTAATTTTGCTCTGCAGATATTTGAAGACAAAATTTTCCAGCCCAACACCTTTATCAATTCAAAGTTATTGGTGTATTTGTGCTGATGCATTTGATAATCCAAGGTTATATTCCTGTGTCATATAAATGACACACTTAACAACAAAATGTCATCATTCTCTGTCCTTTCCTAGAAATTAATTTAGTTATGCACCTTTAAAGAGACTAGAAATGTAAGGCTCAGCATGCACATACTAGAGTTGATCAAGAATTATTCTGCAAGGGAAATTCTTATTAAAAAAAACTCATTTATTTCATATGAAACCTTCACAAGGGTTATGAATTCAGCAGAACTCTTTCAAAGTTCAAAATTTAAAGCAAGACTCCAGTTTCCATCTAATATAGCCTGTTAGCCAACAGTGACCATCCTAGGAGTCACTTAGCATAGGTGAGATCTAGGAGAGTCTTCAGTGAGCAGAGGCTGAAGAGATGAGATATTCTAGGTGAATGCTTTTCCACCAGACTATAGACTTTGTTTCAATCCACTGGTATTTTTACCCTATATAAATGAAAATATTAATTGGAATAAATAAAACTGATTATAATACCTGATCATTATGGCACTCACACAGGAAAAATGAATTCACATCCCTTCTTCAATGGTGACTCTACAAGATGAAAATTAGGCAGGCATAGGCTGAAACAGGTAATTGCAGAGCTATAAAGGTGGTGATATTTCTCTATAAGCAGTTTGAGTTCCTGGTTTTTTACTGAGTAGTACAGCTCAAGATGTGACATCTGCATCAGAATTATTTTTCAATCAATGTTTACATTTTAAGGCCTGTTTGGTCTTCAGTGTGAGTCAGGCTTTGGATTCTAAAGGATCAAAGTCTAAGAGGTTTCTCTAGACTCACGAAGAACGATCTCAGGCAATTGTAGAAATCACAAACCTGTTTTGAACAGACAGAACAGGAAACCAAACCCAGCCAGAATCTAAGTATGACACAGAAAGCAGGCTGAACTGGTGTTTTAGTGACTGTACTTTATCACTCAGAAGTATTTTAGAATCTCCGTTTTGGTTTTGTTCCTTCATGCTGAAAAATCTCAATTAAAAAAAAAAAAAAAAAAGCTAGTCAGTGTGTTAGAATCTTTTATGGCTCCATAAAAGACTAACCATAAAACATAACTAACTATTTGCTGATTGGAAACTCCAAGTTAGAAAAGATCCCTAACTCTTGTTTTCAAATGCTTGACCTCCAGACTACTCCACTCCCAGCAGAAGTTGATGTTAGCTAGAAATGGGCAAATATATATGAGGGTGTTGTGTGTTCCAAAAATGTCTTTAACTTTACTGACTCCATCTAATCCTAGCAGAATTACCTCAATACCCTATAGATAGATCTGGCTGCCATTCATGTCCCTATTTCTGCTGTTAAATTAAAGCAATTAGCACTTTCTACTTGCTAATTAAAATATTTTTAAATTATTTCTCCTTTCTTTACCACATTTTTAGATGTGACTGAACAAAAATCACAGGTCAGGCCTCCCAACCTTGAAAGATGTGTGATCTGGTAGAGAAAGTCTTCTCCTATCATTTGCATAGGAACAGTATCAAAGTCCAAAAATTCTGAGTGGGTGGTAGAATTGCACCAAGGATATTCATTTTAAAAAGCTGAGCAGGAGAAAAGTCACATTAACACTTCTATCCAGTAATTGCTTTTGGAGGCTATTGGACGAGCACCTGTACACATGTGTCCAACAAACAAAATGGTGATCATATACACTAGGCTATTTATTTGACAACTTTTTCACTAATTCTGGTGAGACTGCTTTTATAAGTAAGAAAATGTAGATTATTAGTCTCACTTAATTTTGCTGCCATAAGCTCCTGTGGACTGCTTTTGTCCATAGAAATGTTTTCCCTTTCTGTGCTTGACTGTTTGCAACCAGTACACCTGAACAATATTTGCAATTGAAAATAGAACTTCTATTTCCCAATTAGAGAGCTTGACTATTCTTACAGATGACCAATTTCTTGATCTCTTTGTTCATTGAATCTGAACAATAACCTTTGTTTACATATATTGTTTACACAGGGTGGATTCCTTTTTAATGTTCTTCTGCGTGTTCATTTCCCTGTCTGAAAAATAACTGGTGGGAGTGAGAGAGAAAGGGCAAATTGACAGACTGATCAGATGCTTGACTCACTTGGTCATCCGCAATCCCATACTTTCTGGATAGGGCAAACAGTTGGTAATGAGAGCAAATTCCTGGGGACTGGTGAAAACATATTGTCATAGTGGTCACCTTATTCAGGAAGGTTTAACATTTTCTGTTTCTGTTTCTTTGTGAGAGAGCTTGGGCAAGGGTTAGGGAGGAAGTGGTTTTTCATTAGTGATAAGGGCAAAGAGAGGTGTACATTTTCTCTTCTAAAAGTACAATGTACAAAGCCTCTTGCATTGGGTTATTTTGTGAGTGTGTATTCGGGCACATAGGGCAAGTGAATTAGTAAATGTCACTGCTGGAGCATCACCTTTCAGCATAAGCACAGTCAGTCAGAAGCCTCATACCTGCCTTTTTTTTTTCTCAGATTGGCAGTGGAAATTCACATTTCAAAACTGCCTTAACAAAACTGAATGTGCAAGAAAGCCCCTATATAGTACCCAATCCAAAGAGGATCAGTTCCTAAGCTGGTAAGCAACTCAGCTGTTTCAAAGACAGTGAAAATTTTTGACTGCATATGTTTGTGGTCTCTGTCACCAGGAAAAGCAGATGAAAAAGCTAGCAAAACTACCAGGTAGAATGACAAATGTGGTTGAAGGTGTGGAGTAGCTTCACTGAAAGAGCGTGTAAGCTAGTCTGGGGTACTTTAATTTGGAAAAGAATCTGACAAGGAAGTATGGTAGGTGCAACCACTTACAAAAGACAGAGAGAAGGCAAACAGAGTGTCGCAGTCTTGCTTTCTGGGAAGGGAGCAGACCAGCGATGGGGGTTCTTGCAGGCTGCTTTGTGAGTGGTGGTGGTAGGCAGCAGCAAGGGCTTTCAGGTTAGGTTCACGCACGCTGTGACCCGCAAGGAAGACACAGAGACGGTGTGAACACCTAGGAAGCCAAGGCTGATCCGTTTATTAAACAAAATGGAGGGCTTTTTGTACCCTCGGGGAGAGAACACTCTGGAAAGGGGGAGGTACCTAGGCGGAGCATGCAAATCCTCTACAATCTATTGGATAAAGGGGAATACATAAACATAACTGGGTGTCAACTGGGGAGGAGAGAACCTGGGGTAACCTGATTGGACGGTACCTCATGGTACACCGACCAATGGGGTAAGCGTTGCCAAGCCTGACAGGGCTTATCGGCTAGGGGGGAGAAGAAGGGAAAATGGAGGATTGGCAACCTAACACTAGGTTTAAATGTAAAACACGAGCTACTGTATAACAGTCTATGAGGCAGATTTCAAGGTCCCGTTTCCATGTTGTCTCTTTGTACTTTCCAAGCGTCAAAGTTGGTGTTGTTTTCTCTGTTCCTCTTCCATTCATCCATGCTCTCGTAGACCCCGTCGCCAACAACAGAGGAAATTCAGTTACTGCTTCTTAGAATGCAAGGTCCAAGAGCATCAAAAAATCTTAACAGGCGGTTTACTCTAAAACACATGAATGCAAATAATATGTAGATGAACTGTGAAAGTCTTTGATCTGGGAAACTGCAAATACTGAGGTGTGATTAGACAAAATCATGGCAGTCAAATACATCAGGACTACTGAACAGAAAATTGCTGCTACTAGTGGTAGGCAATAAAATCCTTAGATTGCAGGTGGAACTAAAGAAATGATAAGCCACGGAAGCCATTATATGGGCCTAATGAAGCGTGTGAAAAAAAGTTATTTTTTCAGTGATAATTCAGACCTGGATTCCTAATTTTTTAAGGTTTTGAGGTTTAGGGCCATTATAACTTCACCTGTAATGTTAACTCCACATAGTTATTTAGTTTTATATTCAGAAATGTGGGATATTGCTATGCTTTGGTGCTTTTTTTCAGAATTCTGATTCAAACTTGGAATATTACTTTTTTTTTTTTTAGGTTTCCATGGGCTCATGACTGATTTAATAAAAGTTCTGCAAAAAGTCTGTCAGAATGCCACCTCTACAAAGGACTCACTTTCAAACTCTGGGGCGTACAGTACCATACCTACACATACTAAAATTACACCAAGTATTTGTTAACATAAACAAATAAGGGGATAATCTTACTTCATTCTTCTGACTCTTTGCTTTAAGGCTAAAGGCAATTCTTAATTTCTAGTATTTCTCAGCTTTTGTGGCAGCATTCGAAGAGGCTCAGTTTTAAACAAGATGGAACATGTTCACAGCTGAAATCTAAATGGGTAAAAGGGTTCTGCATCCCTGTTGAAATGTTCTGCTTAAATGTTTGATCCCTAATGCAGTCTACACTCTGCCCACAGCACATGTTTCTCCCAGGTGCTGTTCTTCCCATTAACAGAAAGGGGAAGAATTAAAGTACTGCACTATCCAAACATGTTGAAGCCAAGAGTTCATTAGTTGCCATCCAATATGGAGTGGATTATAATGGAAATGATATTTGCCTGCCTATATATGCAGAACTCATATTGCATGAAAATAACATTAATTTAGTTAGAAACATTTTCCTGTTAATTTAGTCCTTTAAATTTTCAGTCATTCAAACAGGTCTTCCTCTTCCTTTTTATTCTGGAAAACTCTCCCCAAATAGGTTAAAAATGAGGATTTTTTTTCATCATCACCCTGTGTTTAGCCATAAGGGGACATTTTGTCTTGGACTGGAAGGAGGAAAAATAAAAGTCCTAGGATCATACCAGATTCAGCCCATTAATCCCTGAATTATCATAGATTAGTCATTCCATTTCCATCTGATGAATTTCTAAATTTTATTCCCTCCTGCCATTTGTCTCCTTTGTCATTCTCCATTACTTGACCAAGTATGAGTAAAATGGAATCGCCTTCTATTTCCAAACGCTGTAAATACAAAATTCAACTAACCAAACAAAAACAACCCCCCTCCCAAAAAAAAAAAAAAAAAACAAACAACTTTCAGATTAAGACAGTGACAAGCCAATTTTCCTTCCAGCTTTTTAAATAAAGAGTCATAGTAGCACAAGATTATATCATCCTGAATAATTTTCAAGGCAGATATCTCAGTTCCTCCTATTCAGTGGAATGAAGAGACATCTGGCATTCATTCCAGGCACTAGGTGAAGCATTGTCAGAGGAGATACTATGTTAGATGAGTCTTTCAAACTTTATCCTATCCCCAGTGTCACCCAGTAGCCTCTCAGCAGTTTTACTTCATTTTTGGCCTTATATGAGAATAGGAGTTAATTGAGAGTAGTCTATGTCTATCAGACCGGGATGCTCATGGGAGTCCCACTAATGACTCTCATCAGCTTGTCTCCTTTGGTCTAGATGACTCTGGGGAGAAATAGACACAATTCACCTAAAATACTTGTGTACCAAAAATGTGTTCATCCCTACCTGGGAATATGGTAGGTTCTTCTCTTCTTAGATTCTTACTTTTTTTCTTTTGTTCTGCCTTTTCTTGTGGCCATCTGACTACTACACTGACTTACACAGTGCATTAGGCAAGCAGGAATTCGAGTGTGTGTTAAAACACCCAGACTAAGCTTGTCATTGCAATTGGTTACATTTCTTCTTTTTATGTTTCAGCAAAGCATTATCTTTTAGCTTTCTGCCACAAGATTCTTTGAGGCGGGAAGGAAAGGCATGAGAAAACACTCAACCCATATGAAATTAAAAGTGAAAAATTAGACATGCATACAGAAAAAGAAAAAACTTCTGGAAGTTAAAAGAAGCAGTTTTCTCAGGCTCTGTAAATGCCAAGCTTCAACTTCTAGTGTCTGGGAGGAATGACCAACAACACTGTACTTCTGGAAGACCATTGTGATATTATAACCACACACTATATTCACCAAGCAGTATCATTACCAGACTCCATCAATACCAGTCTCTTGTGGGAATTATTCTTCTCTATGGAAATAATTAAATATTTACTGCCCCAGAGCAAGGATAGGCAATTAAGAGGGGTATGATGGTCCAGTAGCTGTATCTGTCAGTGGGGGATATAGGAGAACAATATCCTACTCTAGTATCCATTTAATTATTTATATGCCCTAGTAGACATTATTTGTTTCTTATAACACAAACAAGAATTCTCATTTGGCAAAGTCTTTTTTCAAGTATATATTAGCATCATGGTGAAAGTACTTCACTATACTGGAGTAAAGATGCTTCTTTTTTTTTTTTTTAGAACTGACTTGGAGACAGAAGCTCATTAGCAATTAGCCATTCTAGTGAGCAGAAAACTGATCTCCCTTCCCCTTGGGTTTTCCTCCACCAAACAACAATAATATTATTAATATTTCTTTCACTTCCATGATAAAACAGCCAAATCTTGCCTGCCACTCATGTGGCAACAAAATTACACCCCACCTGATGAGTTGCCTTGTCTCATTCAACACCTTTCTGGAGTATATAGAAGAACCATGAACTGTTGTAAATTGATTTTGAAGTCCCCTGAAATGAGCTTTGCTTGTGGAGCTCTTCAGCAGTGTGACATCACCTTGTCTTATTCAGGTGAAATAACCCCAAGAGGAAATTTAAGACTTTAAAAGCTCTGGATGAGCGTGGAGAGACCAAGAGCTCTGGCCCCAGAACCGAGCTTGTGGAGTAGACTTGATTACAAATCAGCTCAGCTGAGAAACAATTTTTTGAGGATTACTGAGACAACAGCTAGCAGCAGGATAATTTGATTAGAGACATGGAATTAGGTGAAGGAGTGACTTAAAATAAACTCCTTAGATATTTTAAAGCTATTACTAATAAGAAAGACTGGGAGAGTACTCTGGATATATTTTTGTTAGATTTTTAAGGGAAGCACTTGAGAAAATTTGCTGGTGGCCAAGGCTTGTGTGGAGAAGGAAGTCATGCAAGTACGAGTATAATGCACTGAGCAGGGATATCAAACCCCAAAGGGCTGGTGCAGAAGGGTCTCTCTCCCATGGGAGAGGATGCTTAGCAGGACATGGTTTAGGAACTGCTCTGTACATATGGGATGTTATTCTAGGAAATGGACTAGGAAAACTTTTTCATAGCTTCAAAAATATGTTATGATTGCAGGTTACCTCAAACAGAAACTGAAACACTGCAACAGCACACATTGTCAGCTGCCACAAACCTCTGGGAGGTTGAATACATGTGCATATTTGTAAAAATCAGATGTGGATTTGTAAGATTATGATCTAATTTATGTACTCTAGTACAGACACTGACACTGATTCAACAAATGTCCTTTAAGTAGTTTCACCAGATTGTAATGTGACAGAATCAAGGCTGCTTCTTAAAAGAACCAAGACAGTTAGAAACCTCTGGGAGGGAGTTAGTTGCCAGAAGGACTGTCTATGCCATATAGAGTATAACCATATAGCATACTCAGGTGATCCTGCTGTCTTTTCTCCCTTGCTGTGCTAGTATCAGTCTCAATTTGAGGAGGAGGTGAAAGGTGGGGGTTCACAGATCAAACCCCTCAAATTTCCAGAACCAGACAGTCAGAATTGGAAGGTCAAACATCAAGCAAAAGAGTAAATGTTCATAAGCACAGGCAGTCAACACACACCAGGCATCGCAGTTCTGGAATACTCTTTTCCTGTTTAGATTGCAGAGAAATACAACTCAGTGCAAATTAGGACTTCTTTCAGATAAGATAACACTCCTTTGAGAGCAGAGATACTTTGAGAAGTCACCTGTTCAGAGACCAAATTTTCTTCCCAAGATCTAACAGGGATTTCAATCTTCCAAAACCTGTTTGGAGAATATAAGTTTTTCATTAACCTTTGCTTGTTCTGCTGAAAATAAAATGCAACTCAGAAAAAAAGGTAGTTTTGTCCTCAGTTGAGAATTAGGTCATTATCTGGGACATCCCTGAGCTCTACTACTGCCCAGGTCCATGGGTTTCAACACTGACTGGTTCATTCCTACACCACAGCACCACTTTACATACTGATCAACATTAGCTAGAGCTGTAGAGCCTGAAGTAGTCCCTATACAGCCTGATAGGTGTTACATATAGAGTTGCAAAAGAGGAATAACCCAGGGAAACATGCATTTGTCCTGTCATGAGGGTAGCAGCCATGAGATAGAGCCTAGACCAGCCACAAAATTGTGACACTGGGGAATCTCATAAACTCCAAGAAATTAAATATCTCCTTCTCATGTGCCTTTCCTCATCAGCCAAATGATTTCATTATCTAGGAAACTTGCCTCAGAAAGAACCAGCTAAAACTTTTGCTTCTTGTTCTGCTACTCCATTAAAGTAGCAGCTATACACCTCCAAAGTCATGAACTTGGGCCTTTTTTGGTCTCTATCTCCCTTCTTTAACTCTGAGTCCTGTAGCAAAGTTTCAGACATAGAATGGGCTACATTATTCAATTGTTGGGCTTTGTCACCCAAACACTTTTACAGAAACTGATTTCACTTGCATAGTAAAAGCTAAATAAGAGGTTGCATTTATACCTCATTGCATCACACACCACAGCAGAAGGCCCCATTAACAGCCACCTAGCTCAGGGAGAGATGCAGTCCCAAATGCAATCAGTTAAATGGCAAGAACTGGCATCTAATGGTAGATGAAATTATTTGACATTGTCAAGGTCACAATTGCCTGTCTGTTTTTAAAAGATACTGCTATAAAATTAAAAATATGTAAAAGGTCAAGTGTATCATTTTAGGAAATACAAGATTAAGAGGAGAACAAGAGAAGGTGATTTAGCTGCATGCTCCTTAGATTATGATATTCATAGATTATTCCTCCATTAACTCACACAACTCACACAACAGATGAGAAAGAACAATATTTGTTTGGTTTTTCCTTACAACCATCTCGGTCCAGTGCATAGACTCCACAGGCTATAACCCAGATTCAAATAACTTGTCATGCTTCTGGTGGGACAGCAGAATTTAGAGATCTTCCATTGGAAATGAACCAGCTGTGGAAACCTGTTTCCCTAGACACCTTGAAGCTTGGTTTGAATCATTATCAGACAACACTGCCAATGTCGTATTTCCAGTGCAAAACTGCAGCTATTCTCTTATCAGGGAATTAAAGCAGTTGCAAAAACAGGGAGCCACCAAGTGAGACTAGAGTGCTTGTCACAAGAAGAGAAACATAAAATTATTCCCTTGCGTATTCCACTTTTCAGTGTGAAATGGGAGATTGAAAACCTCTCTGTAAATACATTTTTTCGAATTAGATAAAATTTTAAGCTGTTGTCCAAGTTTAAATGAGACAAGGGTCTTTTGCTGAGGGTGAGTTAGGGGAAAAGACCCAAACTTTCACTCTAAGCAATTATAAATCCAAAATTAAAAGGCTCTGATTGAAAGAAAAGAACAAATTATGGAAAAGGAAAAAAACAACAGCCCTGTATTAAAAGTATGCATGTATTAACAGAAACACCAAAAAAACCTAAGTAAAACAACCAAACAACACTCTTATACCCACAAATAACCTCTTCAGAAACAAAACCGATAAACCGGCAAAAAACAAAGTAAACAGTTCAACGTTTCCGCCTTTTGGTGCAATTCCAACCACAGTCAGCAGGGGGTACTGTTGGATCACCGGAGATGCAGAACTTGTAATGTCTGAAGCCCAGCACGTGGGTACACCGGAGAAAAAAAACAATCCAACAAAAAAGGAACCTTCTTTCCCTTCCCACACACTGGGAAAGGGAAGAGGGAGAGGGGAAAAGGGACCAGACATTTCACTTACTCCGGCTGGTTGAGAAAACTGCTTTGCCTAGTCCTTTCCCTTTGTCTCTCTTGGTGGGGCTCTGTGCTCCACGAAAAAAAAAAAAAAAAAAAAAACAAAGGGAAAAGAAAAACCTCCAGGGCAGGAAACAAAAACAATAGCTCATCTGGGGAGGGAAAAAAAAATTCAGAAGAGGTTCCTTACAGGCTCCGCTGAGGGCAGAGAGCTGAGACCACACAGAGTCCAACATCCCAACCTCCTTCCAGCCACACAGTAGCCCTCCCCAGCTCCTCCCACTTCGTTGCCCAGGAGACGAGAGAAAAAAGTAACGTGCAAGTCCTTATCTGCCTTGTCTCCTAGGAGACTAATGTCTGGCCATCAGCCATGGAGCTAGGTCTTTTGTACTCTGAAGTGCTTATCTTGATAGCCGGGCGGAAGGGAGAAAATTCTTCACCTGGGAGAGCTAGCTAAAACCACAACAGCTGCTTTTCAGTGTCATGCAACAGGTTTTTTGACACAGGATTTTATTTGTGTTCTTTTGCTTTCTTTTATAGGTATAAAGGTTCAAAATAGCCCATGCAGTTCATGTTTGCTCTGTTTTGGGGGAACATTCAAGTCATGAACAATGGAACAGTGTAGCTGCACCTGTGGATGAATTAGGTCACTGAGGAATGAAAAGGTTTTTCATCTTTTCAGAGATGCCTTGTGTTAGGGACAGGCTGACTAGATGATTTACAATCCTGTCTGTAGCAATATGACTTAAACATTTTTCCTTTGACTTTGAGTTTGCTAGTATGTTCTGTAGCTATCTGGCTAGATCTCTGCTGAGATACTGATTGCTGAGGATGGAGACTGCTGGACTGCCTCAGCACTGCCCATTGCGTTTGGGTGCCAGGCAATCAGCTGACACATAGCAAACTTGTGAGCCCAGCCTAGTCTTCAATGGTACCTTGAATCCATTCCCACTAGTGATGCAGATCTGGTCTTTATAAAATGATAGCTGTTCTCAGCACAATGCTGATCACAGGGCCTGCATTGATGTGTCTGAGATAGTTTGGGTGCACACAGCTGGGTGGGAACAAGCTGTCAGAGCACATTAGGCAAAATTATCAGCAGGACACAGTTTAGACACTCCAAAACATGTGGCCCTTCTTTTCACTAGCATCCTTTAATTGAAACAGCCAAGAAAATGACAATATTTTAAAAATCATGTTAAAACAGGTAGAAGAAAAATATTTAGAAACATCTACATGCAATCCAAAAAGAAGAGAGTTTTACCCCTGAAAGAAAGAAGTATCTCAGTTCTACAATGTTGCACTCTTGTCATTGATTTTACATGATAGGTTTTCAGGTATTCTGCTAATGGATGTCTACAGAAAATCCCAAGCCAAAAAGTTGTAGACGTATCTCTCAGTGAAGAAATTCTTAGTCTTGAACTCTTTCATTATTTCTCCACATCACAAAACTTCAGAGTATGAAATTGCCAAACCCAAATAGATCTGTAGTTCTATAAAGTGGGAACAGCTTCTCTTAGAAGCATTGCCTTGAACTAGAAATTTCTCAGCATGAATACAATAAGAGGTTATGACAACAGCTCTCTCTTTTTCCTTCAAAAAATCCAGAGAACCCTTTACATAACAAATACTTCAGTTTAGTAAAGCAATCTGCTATGTAATGGGCTCTGGTTTTGTATTATGATAACCAAAAGAGCTGCATGAGGTAAAAGAAAGAGTTGTTCTAACTTTGTCTTGTTCTAAACAGATACAAAAAAATCACCATGAAAATCATCCCTCAGTGGCTGATAAAAGTAGAACTGCAATTTATGCTCCCAAATACTACCTTTATCTTAAGACTCTTAAGGAGCATTTTCAGCAATAATGGCTGATTTAGATGGATTCCCAGGGTGCTGGATCATTGCCAATGACATTAATGGTTTAGGGCTCCCTGAATTTTGATTGATTGCTGTATTCTGCATAAAATGGTGTCAGGGTCAAAGTAAGCTGCTGATTTGTGTTGTGATGCAAACACTGACTGCACAGGAGAAGATGATATCTTTTAATAAACGTGAAATTCGGGAGAGAACAGTGTTTCATCTTCTTTGAAGAATATGGGGTCAACCAATACAGATTACAGCAGCAGGGAGGGTGTATTTAGGCTAAGATTCCACTGCTAAAATTAACTTTCAACAGCATGCTAATTCCATTGAGTGTTGTGCTATCCAGTGATTGAGAAATTTCAAGGTGTTTCACTAAGTTAAACTATGTTTATGTCCCCTTGGTCATTCTCTATCTACATAATCTGATCTGATATTCTTGATTTCACAAAATATTATATACCTAAATCTATTTAATATCATGCAATATTTAAAACATTCTTTTCCTTGTGAAATTTTCCCCCATAGGACAAGTAACTAAATAAGAGAGAGACTGAACTGTTGCGGTTGAGGCAGGAAGGCATCATGGGTTTCAGGATACCAGCAGCTTTTTTTTTTTCTTTTTCTTTTTTTCCCTTTTTTTTTCGTTTTTTTTTTTCTTTTTCTTTTTTTTTTTTTCTTTTTTCATATTATAATTGGTAGTTTTTCACTTCTTAAAGTCTTTCAGTGCTTCAAAAAGCAGGTGTCAGGAAGTTAATAATTCCATGACTCCCCTGAAAGCAACTTCAGAAGTCCTGGTACCCATGATCTCTGCTCCAAATTAGCATTTTTGCAGGAGCAGGGCACCTAGCTTGATTCCATGTTTCTCTTTAGCAGTAACTGCCCCTTTGTACAACAGAGTCATCCTCACTAGATAACATGGAACCTGTTATACTCCGGTGGTTCACCTGTTCTAGACAGGTGTCTCCAAAATATCTGGACCGGCCCCCTGCGACTTTCTTGTCGCTTTTAAAATCTACACCGGAGTTCCCGCCTCCAACAGCTCTCTCGGAGCTGTCTCTCTCCGTCCTTGTTCAGGACGTGAAAACCTTTTAGATTACTTCAGGAGGAACTAATGTAAGTTGCAAGCAAAGTAACAAAAAAGCAAAGCCGAACAGTAGCTGGAATCCTGCCTTTGAGCAGCTGAGTGCTGATAAATGCCGGTTGCCAGGATACGAAGAATTTGCAACATGCCGAGCCAGGCGGAGGAGGGCGGCAAGCAGGAATTCATCTGCCAGGCAGCCGCGAGAATAAGGAAGCGGGTCCACTCGGAACAAACAGCACTGCTGAGTCAGGGCACGTTTGGGGTGCGGTCTCAGCTGCTCCACGCACAGCCAGGGACGTCCAGTGATAGCAGAGGGATGCGAACCTGGCACGGAGCGGGCTGCGGCGCTGCACGGAGCCGGGATGTCGGGAGCGGGGCTACGCAATTTACATACGGCAGCACGCAGGTTGCTCACGCAGCCACGCAGTTTCCGTAGGGCTGCAGCTGGGATGCGGAGCGAGATAGCGAACGCTCCAGGAGGGAGAGCGGGGCAACCCTGCAGGAAGGCTGGGAGCAGAGCGAGCCGAGCCAAGCGGGACAGAGGTTGGACGTGCTGCCCGCGGGGATACGTGCGCACGCCGATAACTTATGCACAGCAAAGGTGATGCCTCAGCAGCAGCGAAAAAAATCTCAGTAGTAGGCGATAGGCAGCTCAGCAGCGTGTGATCTCTCGGGCTGGGAAGCAGTGAAACGGGGGGGGTCAATGGCCGCTTGACCCTCCCGGTAACAGCTTCCCGAAGTCCCGCCCGAGCGATTCTTCGTTCGCTTCTTGTCGAGTTCTCTTCTATCTTCCTTCGCAATCACATCGGGATTCACTATATGTCACGGTCGAGGCGGGGAGGTGACATGGGTTTCAGGATACCAGCAGCTTCTTTATTGCAACAGTGCATCTACCTTTATACAGTTCTGGGGTGACACCTGTACACACAGCATTGGTTTGCCACTTCATAACAACTCATGATTGGACATACAGCCACATGTCCTGACACCATAGGTTGACATTCTAACAGGAAACCCACTCTGTGTTACAGTCCCCACTGTCCCTGGTTAACCCTCTACCAGGTGTAAGAAGTTCCATCTGCAGTATTTCAGCTTACTGAGAGCCCAAAACCAGCTGGGCTCCCCAACTGAACTACACTCTAACACCATCAAAACATAATAGGAGTGGCCATAACTGAACCTAGAGATCACTGGATTTGTCCTAACTCTATGTGTGCTTACAAGCAGAATCAGAGTAGTACAGAGGATCAGTATTGTAGCACAGGAATTCTTAGCACTGAATGGAAGAGATGTAAAAATATCCTTGTTTGTTTTTCCCTTGTGACTGGATTAAAAAAAGTTGTCAGATACAAAACTAGTAGCACAGTCAAGAAGAGAAACACATACTCTCAAAAATGAGGTGTCACGTGGTTGTTTTGCCTTAGCCCAGCCCGCATGTTGATGGGTTAATAGGTTTTTTAGGCAACTAAACACCTTCAGGCAAAAGTTTATTTTCTGCTGTTACCGGGATAGCTAGTGAAGCACTGAGAAATGCACAAAACCTGAAAATTAATTTATTCTGGTGGTTCTGATCAATTAATGACTTGGATAAGAAACTACCAGTAAGCTTCAAAAATCATTATGCTTACTTCAGGCCAGCATACTTTAACTTTCTTTTATTATACTATGTACAAAACCAACTTATTATGTTATTATTAAACATAATCAACCGTGATCAACAAAATGCAAAACCAGATGGAAAAAGTCATTTCATCCCTATATGCTTACAAAAATAATTTGAAAAGTAGAAAGCCCTAAAGAAATACGGTACAGGAAAAATAAGTAAAGTGCTTGGAGTTTTCTGTTCCACAGTAGAAAGTGTTTTTTGTAAATATTTGTAACTTTTATACTTTCTGTAATTAGACAGTGTTCACTGGAGTTGAGGCATGATATTGGAGGAGATGGAGAGAAGAGGAACAGCAAGGCACATAAGGGCTTCTACAACAGCATAAAGATGTGAAAAAAAGCCAGTGACTGCACAGCATGTAAGCAACCACCTAAAATATAAGTGGTGACAGCACACAGGGTAAAATAAATGGTCACATCAGAAAGCTGCAAAGACTTCCCCTATTTCTGGAAATATGGCTGCTGTGCAAGAAACTCTGGAAGATAAAACTGTGTTTGATAATGAGGGTCACAGATGTGGAGGTCAGAGAGTAAAGGAAGGGAACTCATGTCAGGGTGAGGTTCTAAGAGGTTCTGTGCTTGAGAATCATAGAATCAGATGGGTTGGAAAGTACCTCTGAGATCATCAAGTCCAACCCTTGATCTACTACCACCACAGTAACTAGACTATGGCACTAAGTGCCACATCCAATCTCTTCTTAAAAACCTCCAGGGACGGTGAATCCACTACCTCTCTGGGCAGCCCATTCCAATGTCTGATTACCCTCTCTGTAAAGAATTTCTTCCTCACAACTAACCTATACCTCCCCTGGCAGAGCTTAAGACTGTGCCCTCTTGTCTTACTGATAGTTGCCTGGAAGAAGAGACCGACCCTCACCTGGCTACAACCCCCTCTCAGGGAGTTGTAGAGAGTGATGAGGTCTCCCCTGAGCCTCCTCTTCTCCAGGCTAAACAACCCCAGCTCCCTCAGCCTCTCCTCATAGGACTTGTGCTCAAGTCCCTTCCCCAGCCTGGTTGCTCTTCTCTGAACCTCATTGTCTTTCCTGAACTGAGAGACCCAGAACTGGACACAGCACTCCAGGGGTGGCCTCATCAGTGCTGAGTACAGGGGAAGGATCACTTCCCTGGTCCTGCTGCCACACTGTTCCTGATGCAGGCCAGGATGCCATTGGCCTTCTTGGTCACCTGGGCACACTGCTGGCTCATGTTCAGCTTCCTGTCCATCCAAACTCCCAGGTCTCTTTCTGCCTGGCTGCTCTCCAGCCACTCTGTGCCCAGCCTGTAGCGCTGCAGGGGGTTGTTGTGGCCAAAGTGCAGGACCCGGCACTTGGCCTTGTTGAAACTCATCCCTCTGGAATCAGCCCAATTCTCCAGTCTGTCCAGGTCCCTCTGCAGAGCCCTCCTGCCTTCCAGCAGATAGACATGCCCCCCCAGCTTGGTGTCATCTGCAAATTTGCTAATGATGGACTCAATTCCCTCATCTAAATTGTCAGATATTAAACAGAACTGGGCCCAGCACTGATCCCTGGGGGAC
The DNA here is from genome assembly GCF_022539395.1 of Myiozetetes cayanensis. Classification (NCBI taxonomy): domain Eukaryota; kingdom Metazoa; phylum Chordata; class Aves; order Passeriformes; family Tyrannidae; genus Myiozetetes; species Myiozetetes cayanensis. The sequence continues at coordinate 49,661,969 of NW_026087631.1, forward strand.
ACCACCAGTGACCGGCTGCCAGCTGGATGCAGCCCCGTTCACCAGCACTCTCTGGGCCCGGCCCTCCAGCCAGTTCCCAATCCAGCACAGAGTGCCCCTGTCCAAGCCATAGGCTGCAGCTTTTCCTGGAGAATGCTGTGGGAGGCGGTGTCAAAGGCTTTGCTGAAGTCCAGATAGACCCCATCCACATCCTTCCCCTTATCCACTAGGTGGGTCACCTGATCATAAAGAAGTCACAAGAAATGTGAATCTATTGAAAATAAATACTCCCAACCCCTTTTCACTAAAAAATGTGATACAAAATTGACAGATTCATGAATATGTAAACTTTCAAGAGGCTATTTGAAATTAAAAAACTCTTCCAAAACCAAATGTTTCCCAGTTTTCTTAGTTAAACTAATATCTATTTCATCATCCACAGGAGTCTATTTCAAGGCTGTCTTTCATGCCCTGAAAGCAGTCAAATTAAACTGCCCCATCCACAGGCAATGAGGACTTTATTAGGGCTCTATATACAAGGTGCTGAATTCCTTCAGTATTCTCTAATATCACTGGAGTCAGGCTGAAGTCCTAGCAAGAGTACCTGAAGATCATAAGCAGTCTATAGCAGTTCAGTCCTGCATCTTTGTCCTCATTTGGGAGTCCTACCCATAAAAGTTTCAGTGAAATGGAGAAGTAACACTACTGGAACTCCCTTTAGTGAGAATACTCCCTGAAAATGCTGTTAGTCCTATGACCACTGCTGAAAATGTTTGTACAGGATGTGCTAGTATTGTGGGATTGAAGAACTGAGGGAACAGCTCTGGTGGCCTTTCACAGAGAGTCTGAGCAAGACTTTGGATAAGCTTCCTCTACAACAAGTAATGCATCCATTACTATTCATCTTCAGAATAAGAACACTTCATTCCCCATGTAGATAATAATGCAAAATACTTCTCTAATTAGGATTAATGAGTAGGAATAAACACTCTGGATCAAAACTAAACAGTGGATAATATAATCAGTTAGTGGGTTTGCCCTTTTTTCACATTCTTCATGGTTTCCGTATTTCTGTGTTTGTTTCTCCATGTGCCCAAGTTCCACAATACTTTTTGGTGGATTTGGAGGCAATGTAAGGAAAGGAACAAGAGCCTTTGTGTCTATTGTATGCTAGGACTTAAAGATTTTAGTGGTCTTTTCCAACGTTAATAATTCTGGGTACTGGGTGAAAGACAGCTGAGGAGTTGTTCATTTAAAGTTGAGTCCTGCATCAGGCAGTGTTTCCAAAACTGAGATGTCAATTTTGGGGCCAAGCTACAGGCCAATGAGTTGGATGCAACAATGGCTCAGGGACTGAGGACGCACATATAGACATAACAATTGCTGAGGAACTCAGGACACATCAAAGCGTGAAAACAGGTAAAGTCAGTTAAGAAGCTAGACATAATCAGTTCACAGGATGGGTGTAGTAATGGATCAGCCAGGTGGACAAGATTAATTTCAAAATTATTTGTAGACCAAGATAAGTCTGCTAAGTAAGGAAGAGTTGGTCCAATGTAAGAATAACCTAAGTCTGAGGCTATACCAACTTTTGACTGGATCTCTTATGAGCTGTTTTCAACAGTAGAGAGTAAAGGTCTAGATAATTGGAGGTCAGCCTGAAAACCACATTAAAGAAACTAAGGAAATTAGAGTGTAAAAAGGAAGCAGATTGATAAAACAATTTTTCTGTAAGAACATTTAAAATAATTATTTCTATTTATTCAAGTGGTAGAGTATGAGCGCTATAGAAATCTTTGAAATGCCCTGCTTGATTTTTGGCCTGATTTTCTAGGGCAATGAAGACCATGTCATTGGCCTGCTGTCTCACCAATATATTTTGAATATATGTGTTGATTTCTACCACAGTTAGAAAGGCAGAGAGTTAGGCTTGAGCTGATTTTGGGTTTGGTTTTCTTTTTTCTTTTTAGTAGAGCCCCTTGTTATATAGGAGTGGTCTTCACTCTTTCTTTAAAACATAAAAAAAATTATATACATCTAAAAGTGTGTGTGATTCTCCAGTTATTCATGTGTAGAGTTATATATATATATGTATATAAACTACTGAACTTTAAACTATCTTTAAACTGTAACCTACGTTTATAATTTTAACTATATAACTGTAGAACTAAATTTATAAATACATACACACATATTTGGGTTTTTTATAAATAAACTGAAATATCAACCTAACCTGATAAATGCTAAAACATTTCAAAAGGCTCCAAGCAGCTGTAGAACTGGATGGAATTTCCTAGAAGGTTGTTTCTTCCTTTTCTCTGCTCTCAGGTGCTATGCTGAAGCTTTGCAGACCTTATCTGTGCTTTTCATTCACTGCATTACTTCTTAACATGTTATGGGACCATGATAATTTCTGCATTTGGACAAACAAAACATTAGCTGATGAAATTCCCCTACTTTGCTGTTAGTTCACCTCACTGCAGTACAGCCAGAAGAAGGGATCTGCTTACAGTTTCAGATTATCTTGGTAGCAGAGTATAACAGAAGTCAGATGTTCTGAGTCACAATCCAACTAAATTGCTATTTTGGCAATTTAGCTCAATGCAAAAACTGTTCAGCATTGCTGATAAGATTCCTGAAGAATGTTTGAAAGCAGAAGGTAATATTTGCAAAATTGAAGTGCATTTCCAAGGTTACATTCCCAAGCTCATAAGCATGAAAGACAAAGGCTGCAGTTTTATGTCTCTAAGTAGATGGATGACCCCACACCCATATTCATCATAGTATCTGATAGCTGTAAGCTCTGAGTGGGGCATACCCGAGGCATCCCTGGTGCCACTTCCCAACAGTGCCACTTAACACCGCATCATGTCAATCTGGAGGTACAGCACTGTGAAGGAACTAAGCTGCTCTTGGGAGCAAAGAGATAGCTGTGAGAACAGCTCCTGAAATCCAGGGATGTTCAGAACTGTCTCTATAAGTGACCAACTCCCTCCTCAAAATACCAAAATGATTTCCAGTAAACAAAACACAGGACTCCCAAAAGACAGTCAGGCAAAAATACCTTCAGGTGTACTAGATATCACTTCACTGTATGCCTTCTTTGCTGTTTTTGCCCCTCTTTCCCAAAAATACGTGTAAGGCACAAATGCAGAGTGACTTGATCAGCCAAGAGCAGCCTCACTCTGTGGTAGAGGACCCACTTGAGGACATCCCTTCTGCACAAGGTTAGGCCTGAGCTGGCCACGACTCACATTTCCCTAAAACAGAGCAGAGGTACCACTGTCTAGTTCGACAAGTAAGCCTTGCATCTGTGCATTAACCAAGATCAAGGGGGAAGAAACCCCTAAATGAGAAAATCAACCGTCCTCCCTGCAATGCTGGATCCCTGCACCTTTCTCCTAAGGCAGCTGAAGGACAAGTGACCAGGAAAGACCTGCTATGGAACAAGAAGTGTTAAACAGAAATATAGGCACAGAGCAAGGAGTTGAAAGGCTAGGAAGCACAGTAGCTATCATCAGTCACTCATCTTCATCTCTCATACATGAAGAATCTTTGGCACCTGGACCAGAAGTGTTTTGGTAAGCAAAAAAAAATCCAAGCACTGTTGGTGGTGGGACATACATTGTCAATTCTGCATTCAGTGTGGACTACAGCAAAAGAGGAAATCCATGCAGAGGAAAGTTGTGATAACATCTGAAGAGATGTTTCTCTTCAGATAATGGGTGAGTTGTGCCCTCACAGGGGCACATACTGGTCTAGCAGGCTGGGGACAGATGACCATGGCAATCAGGCAAAGAGTAGAGCTTTATCCTTCCTCTCTCAGAAGTAAACTATTCTCTCTCTGAAGAAGCACACTGCTCTGGGTGGACCCATCTTACAGGCAAAAAAAGTGTCTGATTTGCTGGGATCTCACTTTACTGAAAAGTTAGAAGGGGCAGAAAGCAAAGCTTTCCTAAACAGTTCAAAGAGGAGCTGAATTTTAATGCTGAACCTTCTTTTTGACCAACCTTCCTCTAACTGTTTTCTAACACCATTAGGGCTCTCCCAGGACAACAATTCTCTCTCTGTGCAATAGCTGAAGATAAATAAATTGGCCAGTGAGTAAGTCAGTTCCTGCTTTCCTTTGCAGGACTGAAAGGACACCGTCACTTAACAGCTCTCTACAGTTCAGATCAATCTTGCCAAAATATCTTAGCTTTATGGATAAAGATACATCTGCTTTACTTGGTCTAAACTCAGTGTTTTTGAAGTAAAGTTCAAGGAGAATTGAACTGACTCTATTTGGGCCAAAATGAAATACAGACTTCTAATTGTACATGTAAATACTTAAAAAGGTTTCTAATAAAGGTTCAGAGCTAGACATGTGGTTGTTTCAGAGTCACATCTGAATTATTTCTTTTTGTAATTTAATCTGTGGCTAATGCCCTTGGGCAGGAAGCCATTGTAATCATGTTGGCTAGTTTACCTAGTTCCTTTATCAAAATCCCTTACCTAAGTAACCAGTTCTGCATTTACCTATGAGATCTGTGAAGAAATACAAAATGGCTACAAGGATAAACAGACTTTTCAATCATCCAGGTGGAAAGAATAATTCATGGTTAATAACTTATCCAATTAAGTCAGCCTATTTGTCTGCTTCCAGAATATCCATAAGCAGCCCATGATTCCCCCTCATTTACTCTTTGTTTATATTTTCCCAATGATTATGTTGCAAGAGTGATTATGCTCTATGACCTGCTTCGGCCTTCAGAGGTTACTGGCCTTAGGGCAATTTTTTCTCTATTTTTCTGACTGAATGATCCATAGTGAGGACAGAAGAGAGTCTGAAGTTACTCTGAAGCAGTTGTAGCAAAGAATTAAGGCATCTTACAAAATTTTTGTTTAAAGTCACACAGGCTTCTTGCTCAAAGAGTCTTTCCTGACAGTGAGTTCTTTTTAGTTGGGTTAAATCTTGACAGCCCACATCCCCCTCCTCCTTCTGTATAAAATAGGATGCTTTTCTGGAGGATATACCTTATTTTGGAGGGTGTCACTGGGAAATTTCTGACTGATTTAACTTGCAAAATTATGCCCACAGACAAACTGAGCCCAGATGGACCTTTGCAACAGTGAAACCATGCAGACATATCCCTCATGCACATACGGGACCACTTCAATGCTAGAGTGAAAGCAAAAAGCTCTGAAAGTCTTTTCCTTCCTTTTTTCCTAATGTCAGTTTAATCTATGTAAAATATTACAGCTGTATATTACAGATTGCTCTGGAATTTTTTGTCATCACTTCTGTTAGTGACACAATATAAAAAAGCGTGTGTGAACCCATCATCACCATTTTGTCCTCATCTTTTTGTCAAAGAAAGGAGGAAGTTGGGAACTTTCTGCTCCTGGAACCTAAGTCCAAAGCCTGCTCCCTCCCATGGATGTGTTGATGCATACATGAATTTTTATTGAAGGCAAGTGTACCAGACCATTAAATCCACAGAGGTATAGAGCTTTAGTAGATACTGCTGCACAGTGCACACTGATGCCAGCAAGGCACAAGAGTGCAGAATCCATCTGGATCTCTGGAGTGACAGGGGCATGCCAGGAATTGCCTATATTAAGGCTGATGTGAGTTTAACAGGGAAAAGGACCATATAAGTAGGAAAAGAACCTATTGTGACTGACCCAAAGACCCCTTGTATACTTGGCATTAACTGCCTCAGGTGGGGGTACTTCAAGTATCCAAAGGGGAATATGGGCTTTTGGTGTAGCTACTGTGAATACAGAGAAGATCAAACAATTAGCTACCCTGCCTGGCATCTCAGAAGATTTTTTCATTGTAGGACTGCTGCAAGTTGAAGACCAGCGAGTGCCAATTGCCATCAGTGTACCGACAGCAATATTGCACCAACTGAGATTCCATAACTCCCATCCATGAGCTAATTCATTAACTGGAGAAGCAAGGAGTGCTCAGCAAGACCTGTTCACCCTTCAAGAGCCCCATATGGCCAGTATGAAAGTCTAATGGAGTACAGAGGCTGACAGTGGACTATCATGGCCTGAATGAAGCCACACTGCCTCTGAGTGCTGGTGTACTGGACATGCTGGAACTTCAATATGAGCTGGAGTCAAAAGCAGCCAAGTGGTGCCACAATTGATATTGCCAAAGTTTTTTTCTTAATCCCTCTGGCAACAGAGTGCAGGTCACAGTTTACCTTCTCTTGGAGTGGTGTTCAGTACACCTGGAATTGACTGCCCCTGGAGTGGAAACACAGCCCGATCATTTCCCATGGACTGATCCAGAGTGCACTGGAACAGGGAGAATACCTGCAATATATTTATGATATCATTGTGGGGGCAAGATAGCAGAAAAAGTTTTTGAGAAAGGGAAGAAAATAATCCAAATCCAAATTCTTCCGAAAGCTGATTTTGCCAAAAAATTGAGTAAAGGGACCTGCACAGGAGATCTAGTTCCTCGGAATAAAATGACAGGATGGATGCCATTATATACCCATGGTTGTGGTGAACAAAATACCAACTATGTCTCCACTGGCTAACAAGAAGGAAAAACAAGCTTTCTTAGGCCTTGTGGGTTTTGGAGGATGCACATTCCAGGTTACAGTCAGGTTGTTAACCCCCTCTATCGAGTGACCCAGAAGAAGAACCATTTCGAGTGGAGCCTTGGGCAACAATAGGCCTTTGAGCAGATCAAAGAGGAGGTAGCCCATGCAGTAGGCTACCTTGGACCTGTTTGGGCAGGACCAACTGTGCAAAATATCCACTACACTGCAGCTGGGGAACATGGTTTCACCTGTAGTCTCTGGCAAAGAACATCAGGAGAAAACAGAGGTTAACCATTAGGGTTTTGGAACTGGGGTTATCAAAGCTCACTACACTCCATATGTGTATACACAGATAGGCAGACTTATTTTTAATGTGTCTAAGGCTATGGTATTCATTTGTACCTATTCTAATACATTTGTTCTGTAGAATTACAAGGCAAAGTTTGGTGCAATTAACAGTCAAGCTGAAGAAACTTATCAATCAGAGAATCACAGAATTCAGGTTAGAAGGAAAGCCTGGAGATCATCTAGCCCAACCTCCCTGCCCAAGTAGGGTCAGCTAAAACACTTTTCAGGATTGTGCCCAGGCAAGTTTGAATGTGTCCAGGGAAGGAGACTCCACAGCCTCTGGGCAGCCTGTTCTAGTGCTCAGTCACTCTCACATCATTGCAATAAAGTTAACTGTGGTATGAATGATAAGAAAAAGGAGATTTACCTTTAGATAACTACCAGATTTTAAATTTCCCCATCCTTAAAATGCACCCAACATGAAATTGCAGTGAGAAGTATTAGTGAGAGCAATTACTTACACTTGGCATAACGGGCATAACTTGGCATAACTCCCATTCTATTGCAATTTTTTCTACTCTGTTTCCATGGAAATGGGAGAAAGAAGGTCAGGCAATAAGCGATTGTTTTAAAAGTGCTTGTGTCGTGGTTTTGCTCTGGGTCAATTTGCTCTCACACTCTCCACACAGTTACTATAAATTGAGAGGTTTATGCAGACAAAAGAGACCTGATTGGGGAAAAAATAATATTAACATTTATTACTAGCAAAATAAAACTAAAGAACTACATATACAATAATTCTATTTAGGTAAAAATACTATGTATTTACAGAAATACTTTTCCCCCCTTTTTATCAGTCCAAGGAGGAGAAACAGTCTCTTTCTCCACTTTTGGAGTTCCAGGTCTTTTCAATAACTCTGCAGCACTCTGGCAGCCCCTGGTGGTCTAGTGGTAAAGGCACCGCGCTATCACCGCGGAGACCCAGGTTCGATTCCCGGTCAGGGCCACTCCCGGGCAGGTGGGGCTCGTCAGCCCTTAAAGGCAACCCATCTACGTCCTAAGGACCTCGCTGCCACCGTCCAAGCTCGCTTGGCCCCGGCAGATGAACCTTAGGATTAAAGGGTGGGCTCAGTTCCGCGCACACTGTGTCTCACCTAAAAAATCCAATGCGCAGGCTGGAAGGTGTAAAAACCTTCCCCAGATCTTCGCTCGCGAAGACTGGCCATTATTACTGGCAGCACTCTAAAGCTCTTTTTCTGTTATCTCAGGACAGCAACTCTTTTTCGTCGCAGTTGGAACTCTTTTTCTATCTCTCTTTTTAGGCTTCAAGGCTGGGCTTACCACCTTCCTGGGCTAAGACCAGAGGCTGGGGATTACCCAGGCCTTGAAGGTCTTCTCTTCCATGGACTGCAAAGGGACACTTGCCTACCATGGATCTTCGCCACAGAGTCACAGGGGATAATGGCTTTTGAGTCCACCCCTGTTTCCTGTGGAGGTCCCTCCCCACGGGAGAACAGTCTTTGATAGACCTCTCCGACATGGGTCTAGCACGGATCCTTCACTTGGATCCTAACATCTTACCCGAGCCATTCTCACTCTGGCGTAAGTCTCTTTCTCAGGGTCACAAATCTTCAGCAGCAACAAGGATCCCACACCTGGATCCCAACATCCCACCTGGACCGTCTAGCTCCAGTGTGGGTTTTCCTCAGGGTCACAAATCTTCAACAGGACTCTGCTTCACCTCAGGTCTCTCATGAAGTCTCAGCTTCCTTATGCATCAACTTACTCCAGCGTAGGCTCTTCCACAAGCAACGTGGGGGTCTCCTCACCCCAACAAACGACCACAGGTGGAGGGTTTATTTTTCAGTCTTTTCCCTGCTGAAGGGAGAGAGAGAGTGAGTGAGCAAGAGAGGGGGGAGAAGCAGTCCCCCCTTCGAACTTCTCTCTCCTCCGGCTGCCAGCTTCAATCTTGGACACTTCATTATCTCTCTACCGGAATTCTTCTGCAGCGGTTTTTGTCTAAGTGGTCAGTCCTCTAAAGTTTTTTTCCTTTACTGTCTTGCATGAAAGAAGGGGGGCTTCAATACCAAACCTGCCCCTGGCCCAGGGCCGGGGAAGGAAGGAGGCCTGACCCCCACTTGGGGCCTGCCGCTTCTCCTACATGGCTACCTAATTTCAACTGTTACTAATTTCAACTGCACCACAATCTTCTCTTCCGTTTTCTTAAATATGTAATTGGTGTTACTAAAACTTTTGATTGACTTTTTCTCCAGAAATCCACCTGGACAAAACTATCCTCAGCCCCAGGGGTTGGCTGGAGAGCAAAACCACAATAGCTTGAAAGGAGTTATTATTCCCTGGTCTAATTTTTTTTACTGAAAGTGGAGGTGGGAATAAAAGTCAAGACATTCACTTACTGTTATTTTTGATGGTAATTCATTTGAATTTGTATTCCCAGGAAGCCGGGAAAGACCATTTTTCTCCCTTTAGCATCCAGGAAGAAGATTGTTCTTGGGGTAAAATGATGTCATGGGGTGGGCAGTCCTAGAGTCTATTCCTGAGCATATAACATAGTCCTGTCATGTCACATGCTTTATGACACTGCTATGCAGTGCCTGAAAGGCCCAACCTGAAACAAGGACTCCATACCTACCTGGGAAGGGAGCCTAAAAAACCCATTTATCCATTAGGAAATGGGTGTACTGTTTACCTCAGGGATGTTTTGAGGATAACTGCAGTTACACTTGGAAAGCATTTTGAGATGCACCACTGGAAATCACTCTAGATAGAAAGCATTTATCTTCTTGCTACTACTACGCAGCAGACAAAGGTATTCAATTGCTCTCTTTGGATGATTTACTCCTATTGTCATACTGCTAACTTCCATTTCCATGGAAACAGGGCTAGAGAGGCAGTTTGTAGCAACCTTCAAGCTATAGTTGAGAATGACACATGTGGATTTTAGTTGCTGAATGTCTGCAGATCATTATACAATGAAGGCACAATAGAAGAGGAATGACAAGAAGAAAAGGATGGGTGAAAGAAGGAGATCCAGAGATTTCAGAGCCAGTGAGCACTCTTCCTGCCTCGAAAAGGTTGTGGACATCTTGTACTTACCTTCTGCATTACTACTTTAATTTTCCAGGCCTGTGCTTGGACCTCACCTCCTTCCTACTGTTTCAGTTACAGTTAGGCAATATTTTGTTGCCATGGTGCCTGAAGGCCCAAGGAAACCTGAGGCCCTCCTGTGCCCTGCCCAGGCAGAGCACTGTCTCAGCTAAACCCAGTGTGGAAAGGGTGTCTTTCCCCATTGTGTGTTAAGTCCTCACCACTCTGCCTAAGTGACCTACAGTCCATGAGAGATAAGTTTTGAGTATTAATTTGCTTCTTCTTGGAAGCTTCTCTTCAAACCATTACTCCTCTTAAGAGCAGTATGGCATTGCAGTAACAGGACAAATCTCTAATCACCAAGTCTTTATCAGTTATGAATATTTCACCTTTTAATTTCTCTCCCTGATAACACACAGGGAGTGTTATCACCTTTCAGGGAGTGTTACCACCTTTCCACTGAATTCTGTGATCAGTCACCCTCTTTCCTGTCAAAGATGTTATTTGGGTTTTCTTGCTGTCATGTACTTGATTAAGAACCAGGTCTCTTAAGGGTACTACTACTTCATTATGAAATTATTACATTTTAATTACTTAATTTTAAAAAATATCTTCCGTCTAAAATGTATGACATCAAAGGAATGAATCTTTCACAAGGCAACAGGTGCATCACCTTATTGGTAGCTATAGTTTATTGACGAAGGTATCTGATCCTACTTACACTGGCTCACTGAGGCAGATAATCTTAAACTCATTGGCATCTCAGAAAGCAAAGTGTTGTAGCAGGGAAAGAGGATACAGGATGAACAGTCCAAAGATCAGACTGATGAAAGAAGACTGAGTTAGTCTTTCTGACGATTTGGGAAAGGACTGTATTTGGTCCAAGTAGAAGGGAGGAATTGTGTTTTGGAGGCTCTAGTGCCTGTGAGAAAGGCTTAATCAGACCTAAGAGACATGAGCTATTGAATTACTGCATTAGCACATATGACTAGAGCCTCTGCTACAAAAGCACACAAAAGAGGAATAAGGGATAGTAATGTGAAGCTACTCTATAGTGAAAGGTATACTAAAGACTGTGTTTATGAGAATCACAAACTCATTGATGGTAATCAGTGTGCTTGTACAGATTTTCTGTTCGGATACTCTTGAGACTTGTACTCTTCTGGGTAAAATCCAAATCTCATTTACAATGTATGTCTGTCCCCCCACACTTTATTTTTTCATTAAACTCTCAAAGCCTGTGTACGATTCTTTTTAGTCAAGAATAGCAAGACTGAAACACCCTTTGTATCCAACCAAACAAAAAAATTTGTTGTGTATACCTACTTGAACAAGCAGGTAACCAACTTTCTTCTGTGTACTCAGAAAGGATTGGTATTCATAATGTTGAGGTAGGCAGCATAAAATCTCCTAACAGCAGATAAGCTGAGAACTTCACACATCAATGTATGACACTAAAGAATTAATTTGGTTTATTGCAAAACATTTCTAGTGTGTTAGATTTTTCCTTTTTTCCCCCCTCTTTTTTTGGTTATTTATTTAGTGCACAAGGGTTTTTCTAATGATTTGTTGTTTTTTCTTTTCATACTTTCCAATACAAAGAGAAACATTTTATACTACAGGGAGAATGTATGAATGAAGACATGTATGATATAGCACTATTCCCATTGTACCGTAGAACTCAACAAGAGTAATATTTCTCTGCCTATTAACTTCTTCTTCCATCTTCAGCCTACCACAGATCCCTTCACTGAATCACAGATGAAGTGTACATTGTGGGAATGTTACCCCTTCCTTTCAGCACCTAAAAGCTGATTATAGCTAAATAACAACAAGGACTGCTATCACTGGAGTGTAAGTTGTCCCCTAACCATTCCTGCAGACAAAAACTGTTTTAAACATGAAAAAGCAAAATATATAAAACGGAATATTATCAGATTCAGATATAACTAAAACGGTCCCCAAATCCTCTAAAATGAATGTGTCAAAGGCAGGGAGACATTTCAGTTCTGCCTTAGCAGCAGCCAAATTCTTACCCAAATCCACTGTCGCCAGCTCTGCATCTGCTTGTCAGCCCTGAGTGCTTCCCCTTCTCTCCAGAAATGAACTTTGCACAATGTCAGGGACTGGCAGACACATGTGTCAGGCATCCTTGGCACTGCAGAAGGCCTTTCCATGTGGGAAAAAACACCAAAGGCACACAAGAGGATATGATTCCCCATCTTCCAGATTTCAGCACATTAACAGAGGTAGGCGTCAGAGAAGTGTTGAAAGAAATCAGAGTCATCATGTGTAAGTCAAATGAATTCCTGTTTTAGCTAATGAAAAGCACCTATGAACAGCATTACTGACAGAGTTTGTAAGCACTGCCATGAGGAAGGTGATTCTCCTAAACCAGAGCTTGGCACCTCCCGGGAAAATTTTTTGGACCTGACTGATCCTATAAATTATGCTTGGCTCCAAAAAACTTCTAAGTAAGAGGATTATAAAGTAACTAGAGAAATATTTTCTTTTAAGTCTTTTGACCACTGGTAAACTTCTGAGACTAAGTCATGATATTTTAACATATTCAGAAACAGAAGTTAACATCTACCTATAGTTTGTTCAACAGCACATATTCTTGCTAATGGGATTTGGTATGCATCTCCATTCAGAAATTGTTCAAGGGATGGGAGAAGAAACTTTTGAAAGAGATCAGTTCTGACTAAAACCAAAATAACAGGAAGGAGGTGAACTTTGAGTAAACACCAAAGGTAAGTAATAAAAAAAATGCCTGAGTACAAACACAGTAGAAGAGCAACCAGCCTCATGACAGTTTTTACGTCAAAGAAGTTTGCTCCTGAAGCATCAGAATAGATGATAATTTAGCAGGGTGTCTGGTTCAGGTTGTTCAGGCTGTTTGCCTGAGTTGAACACTGAGTGTTTGATTAGCATTAGATTCACCTGAAGAACTATTAGTGTTGAGTTTTTAATGTCTAATGGCAACACCAAAATGCGTTTAATACTCCACATATGAAATCAGGCAACCCAAAACACCCTTAGGCAGCATAAAAGAGACTCATTCCACTTGTGCCAGGTACTCTTCACTCTCTCACCATGTAGCAGATGTGCCACAGGGTGGTAAAAAAAAGTTCGGGGAAATGTAGATGACTTAATAATTCTGCATATCCCTCAAAATAGCTGAAACCAGGAGAGAATTTTAGCAAGCAAAGAAGGTTCTTGCTCTCTACAACTACCTGAAAGGAGGTTGTAGCCAGGTGGTGGTTGGTCTCTTCTCCCAAGCAATCAGCAATATGACAAGAGGGCACGGGCTTAAGCTCTGTCAGGGGAGGTTTAGGTTGGATATTAGAAAGAAGTTCTTTACAGAGAGAGTGATCAGGCATTGGAATGGCCTGCCCAAAACGTGGTGGATTCACCGTCCCTGGAGGTTTTTAAGACGAGGCTGGATGTGGCACTGAGTGCCATGATCTAGTAAGCACAGTGGGGTTGGATCAAAGGTTGGACCTGATGATCTCAGAGGTCTCTTCCTACCCAGTTGATTCTATGATTCTATGATACAGAGACTACAATACAAATGGCATTATATTTGAAAGATAGTTGTTTCTCATTTAACCTGATCTACTGGGTGGTATCCCTAGCCATAGCAGAGGATTTGGAATTATATGGTCCTTAAGGTCTCTTCTGAGTCAAATCATCCTACGATTTGATGATTTATTTTGTAGTTCTTTGAAGGCCTTTTTGCTTATAGAACCAAGGCTAGAAGAGCCTTCAGGAGGTTGACTGAGGGGAGAAAATGCTTCTTCCAGGAAAGTTACACTTTCTTGGGGTGATTTTCCACCAAATGTTCTAAAGTACAAAGACATAGCATTGCACTCCTTTTACTGGCTTGGGACCTCCACCAAGTTTTTTTTTCCAGTGTGCATGATTTCCTAGGTTAAATATTTTAAAATCAATTAAACTTCTTTTTACTTAAAGAAACAGATCCCTGCAGTATTAAAAATTCTACTCATTTCACTTTACTTTCTTATTTAGATCATGGGTTTGGGACTCCTTTCTTTACTTCCCCCCACTTACTTTGTTTTAAATCTGGCTCAACTTGAGCACTCCAGGAAAGAAAGTTGACAGTTTGCCTAGTCTCCTTCTAAGTTTATCTAAGAACTTGGTTAGTCAAATCTTGGTCTTTGTCAGGAGTTAGCATTCAGTCATTCTGACTTGTGAAAGGTTCTGGAAGCACATATACATGGAGTTAGATTCGATCACATTCATTATCTAATGACATAATCTAATCACTCACAAAAACATTTATCAAAAACGGGAAATATATCCACAAATCTTGTGATTTCTCGCCTTAGAGAGCAAGAAGAGGGACAAAAATTATATGGTTTCAGAAAGGCATAGAGGATTGCACTGCTACAGACAGCATCAAGAAGGGCAGAGACTGACACAATCATTTCATAATGATGGTTCACATATTATTAACAATGGTTACAAACATCAGAAACCGTTGGGTTACAATCTTCCTATTCTTCCTCCCAAACAACTGTAATCTGAGGGTTCTAGACAGGGAGATGAATCAGATATTCCTGTAGTTTGTTCTGACTTCGTGTGACTGAAGGAAAATCATTTGACTTCTCTGTGATGTAATTTCCTCATCTGTGGAAATAAGAGCATTCCTGTTCTTGCTGAGAGACTCTGCAAATGCAAGTTTTGTGAAAAGCATGGTAAGAAGCAGAATAGAGAGATGCATTGCATGAATGTGAAAATTCGTTCTGTAAAATGCAAATGCCTTACCACTAACTAACCACATTTTTCACGAGATCAAATCTATCACCCCAAATCTTCGGTGTCCATAAATTCTTTCCACAGGCTTACAAGAATGGGGCATGCTTATGGAATCATGAGAGACAAACTCAATCTCAGTTGAATGTACCAGATCTGTCTTTTTATGTCTTTTGCTTGATCTTTTCACTTGGGGACTTTGTCATAGGAAAGGGTAAAATTCGGCTTTTTTGGCTTGTGTACACTGTTTGCACAGAAGAAGACACTGACCTCCAAATCCCATCTTTCATCAGCAGAACTATAAGTACATATGGTTCACACTTCAGAAATGGCTATAGAGTTAAAAACTGGAGCTGGCTGCTAGGAGGTTATTTTTGTCACAGGCAATTATACTTGCAGTTGTGCGTGGTCATGAAAATAAATTGGAGTTTATGCTTTGTGGCAAAGCACAAAGCTTGTGAGACTAGGTTTCAAAAAAATCCTCAATGAATCAGTCATTTCCAGGGGCAATACTGGCAGTTGCTGGCAGTGCATATAAGCTGGGAGGATGTCCGTCTTTGACATACAAAATTAAACTAGTCAGTTTGGTGTAAAATAAGCACAGGGCAAATTAGCATAATTTACTGTTTGTGTACTGAGGCCCTGTCTTAACATATTCTCTCAAAACATATTCTCTCTCCTTCCTCAAACAAATGAAGGCTTACCAAATGATACAAATAATCTCCCTAAGGCCTTCTACATGGGAAGATACAGATCGTGGGTGAGATACACCCTCAGAGACAGTCCTGCTTGTCCCTGTGTGTATTTGGCCCACACAGCAGCAAGTAGTGGATTGTTGGCATTGTTTGTTCAACTCCCTTCCACCACTAGTATCTATTCTAGTGTCCAGTGTGTTCTAACTGCTGAGCAGCAATTGACAGTTTTAACCATTCTTGTTAGGACGTATTGAATAAGAAACACCAAACCTGCTGGGGAAAGCAGCCACAAAAGAGCAGACAAAAGTTTTCATGCAGAAAGGATATGAATAATTGTCCCCTATTTAAAAACAAATCCAGCTATAAATTATACCTATAAACCAAAAGAGGGAAATTGCAAAAAAAAAAATACGACCTGCAACAAAAAACCCAAAATCTTGTGATCCACAGTAAGTACAACCAACTCAAAGAACACCTCACAGGGCTGCTCTTTGCATCATCATCAATGGTTGCCTTGAGAGAGACACAAATCAGGTAAGCAGCTGGGAAGTGGAACAGTGGCAATGAAAACATGAGTTGCACAGCCACTTCAATCGTGAGAAGTTGCATGCTTCCTCCATGTGCTGCAAGGACAGTGATATATTAATTACCTTTCATGGTTTTCTCAGCTAACTGAAAGTCCTAAAACATCACTGCTGTTTTTCTATAGGTTACTCTGGCCCAGTATATACCCTATAACTGTATTTATCATACATACATATCAACATATCATATAGCTTCAGATATGTTCATCTGAAATGTGGAAACTTTGTGAAAATCCACTGGGAGCTGGGGGTCAGTGTACCAAAGCACTGAATATCACCAAGCATTTCCCAGACACCTCTGCAGAGGAAAACCCACCCAGTTCCATACAAGCCCAACAGTACTTCATCAGAATTCTCCCCTTTACTTTGTTTTCTTTCATTCTATTTTCTGTGGTTTTGCCTCATGTCGGTGTTTTAATGACGCTGTCTATTCCCTTAGCTCCCTTGTGTTTGCAATTTCCCTCTACCACACCGTATTTAGTGCTCTTCTCTGGCGACGAGGACATCAGAGTCTGACCCTTTGTGCAAATTAACAAATTTTGTTAATTTGAATAAAAGGTATCAATAATCTGCTTTCCAGATTATTGATCAGTTGTGTACAGTTCTTAGTGTGGGATAAACAGATGTTTAATGAAAGCTGTGATACCTCCTCCCACACAGAGAAAGATGAAGTCTGTAATTGCACATGATATTATAGGCATCTGCTATTCCTCAGTGACCACAGAGGTAAATCTAAACAAATACAGATATTCGTAATGATGTAGCCCATCCATACTAAATGTTATTCAAGCAAATCAGGGTCCATCCATGGGCTACTGCTTCTCACCAGCCTTCCTGGAAGAGGTAGTTTTGGTCAATATGACCATGCTTTTTAGCTTCATGTGGAACTGTTACACAGGTAAAAGGGGTCGTCTCTTTGCCATTAGGTTCATTTTTCTTCCACAGGTGTGTCATTATATAATAGCTTTACTGCAGAGTAATGTATGATTACTATTCTTGAGACACTAAAAACCAAATGAGATTATACTGCTAAGTCCTAAGCAGTTACCAGGTTTTGCTTCAATCTGTTGGAAATCCTTTGCATAGCAGTAGCCAGGGACACATGTAAACAGAAGGTAGATTGTAGCTGACATCAAAAATGGTAAAAGAAATGTGCTCATGAGGGTAGTGAATCACAGGGGATTTATGACTCAAACTGTACACAGTTTCTCAGGAAGAAATTACTTCCTCTTAAATGAGCACAGAAAGATCCTAGAGAGAAGTAAATCCATGTAGGTGAGGGGAAATTGGCTGTAGGTAGACTTTCTAGAGGTCCATAAGGGAAGAACGCTCAGGAAATAACTGCTGGTAGTAGGGCCAGGGTAGGAGGGATATTGGATGGCTTCAGTACCCCTGGAAAAAGCCTAAGGAGTGGTGGCTTGTAGGGCTGGAAAGGCAGCTGAGCAGGGCAGCAGGACAGAGGTGGGTTCCATGTCAAGGCTCTGCTGACTTCTACACCCACAGGACTGAGGTTTTTCTATTAGGATTTGTGCCTGGAACAGGAGTAGGGGTCCACACACTTAAAAATACCTAGTTAGCAATACTGCAACAAATACCATACCTCAACAGTGTAGTGCATACACAAAGGATGAGGAGAGAGAGGGGAAGCTTCTATGTTACTACTCCTCATTGCACGAGCCTAAAATTTACATCCTCAGGCTAGAATTCTGGCTGCTGAGAGCTGGTGGAGAGCTCATCCTGGTCACAGCTGTAATGCAATCAGAAAATGGTATCTTTACCTGCACTCAAATCCAAAGTTAATGTAATCAGTAGTGGTGCATTCTCAATGTGGGGCTGCATTTGACTTTCTATTCTGCTACTGTCCCTTGCTCTTCTAATATCAGTGTATGCTTGGAGCCACGCCACTGGAAGAACAAATATAACTCCTAATCTTATGTTCACCAGACTGCTTTGTAGTACTTCAATGACCTCTACAGAGGCTTCACTGCCTTAGACTGCATGAGGTGAGAGTTAATTTATCCAGGAGTTTTGCGTGAAGGCTGCAATAAGACCAGAAGGCAGCCTCATTATCACCATTGAGTTCTCACATTTAGTGAGTCAAAAAATCATTCACTTTTTGAGTTGAAAATGTTCACCTCTGCTTTCTGGACAAAAATAAATTATTTTAGTTAGCATTGTCCATTCAATTGTTACTGAGTTATGGTAGAATATAAAAAATGCATTCTTTTCTTGGGTTATAAAATAAATTCTTGCAATGCTATTGTGCTTTTATGGGGGTTTTTTTGGCCAAACAATAGCAAAAAACAGCTGAGTTCTAGGAAATAAAATCCGACAATGGCCTAGTTCAGCACAGGATTGATCCTTCTGCCAGTCCTTACTCAGGAAAATTATTTAACATGGACAGCAAGTTGGGTTTATAGTCACATGCCCTTCAGGTCACTGCTAAAGTTACAGTTAAGTACGAGATGAAGTGTTGTGTGGGATAGGGATTGTTCACTGAATTTTGAACCAACGATATTTCTTGCCTGGAAAACTAAATGTCTAAGACGAGTTGAGGAAAAACATTTCAAAACCAGGTTCTCAGGACACAGAACAGACAGGTTAAGTCTGCAGAGGCACACTTCAACAGGAGGCTCAGATATCCAAGACACTGAAAGCAAGACTTGCCCAAGTTCTCATTGCAGCTCAGCAAGTCTCATAACTGCAGAATTTGGCAGAGGAAGAAGGAACATGGCTCCATTGCGTGGCCCAGCAGAGTCCACAAAACATTTCCAGAATTCAGGCAGGCCAGGATGGACAGAGAATATCATTAGGTGCTTCATCCCCTTCAGATCCTGCAGTTTTGCTATCCTCATTTGGTTGACCAGGCTCCATGAGAGACCAGAAAGACACTGAGGTGCTCTGACCCTTGGACACTACATATGTCCCACAAACAGTTTAACTGCATCTGCTCCACACCACTGAGAAATCACAAAACTTTCTAACATACCAAAATTAAGTCAGTCTTCATAGTTCAAATCTAACACTTCTGCTGCTACTGTGCCCCTTATGTGTCTTTCCCTATTAATACTTAGTACTGATAAATTACAACACTGAACTAGTGTATCTGTCTTATTTAATGAAGAAAAGAAACCACATTGATAGAACACCCAGAAACACCAAAATGTCAGGTTTTCTATCAGATTTTCATGGAAGAAGACTCTTGATAACTTGTAGATACTGGCTGGGTCTGCTTTTCCAGGAAAAAATTTTGTTCAGACTTATTTCACTTCTCTACAGGTATTTGGAAATATTTTTGTCCATTAATGTGATTTTCCAAATCATAGTGCTTCCTCTCAGTCAGTAAAATCCCATTTTCAGAATGGTGCGCTTAATTTGGAATCCACAAGCCATCCCTAACAGGCTAAGCATTGGACCTGACATGAACTCACTGACTAACATGATCTAAGCAAAGGTATCATGTTGCCTCCCAAGTCGGCAGAAGGAGATCACACTGTGAACAGTCTGCAAATCCCAAAAGCAACATGAGCAAAGTTTTCCTGTAAAACAGAGACACATTAACTCAAAGTTCAGAGTACAGAGCACCTGTATGAATGGAAATCTCTGACTAGGGATTGCAAAAAAAGAAGTTAATGTTTAGCCAGCTTATCTACTGACAAAACAAAGATCTTCCTTAAGTTCTGATTTCTAAACACTGAAAAGCATAATTTGGGTATCACAGGGCAATTTTGACTGGGTCTTTCTGAGCTATGCAAGACCACAACAGATATACTGTTGAGTGTATTCTATTTAGCTTTAACTTTTCTGATTTTCGATTCCATCCTTGTCTCCAGTGTTCAATAATGCATATGAGGTGTCTGTTCTTTCTTCATTGAAATGAAACAGGGAGCTGAAAATGGTGTGTTTCCAGTTGTTGAAATCTTGTGAGTGTGAGATTTAAAAATGACATATAAATAGTTCTGAGCAAATAAATTAAAAATCTTCTGAAGACTGAGTTAGTAGACGAGAGCATGCACTGCTGCAGTCAGCCCAGTAGCCCTGCATATAAGCTCCCTTTTGTGTTTGCATCACAACCAGGGCATGTGCAGCACCCTCATGATATTCTGATTGAATTCTGATATTCCCTCATTGATCTTGAAGACAGTGGAGGAGCTGGAAGAGGCTGGAACATGCTGTTTTATACCTGCCCCACAGTGCAAATGACACAGTATGCTATGTGTCTATGGTATGTGCACTTTTTGTGCCTGCTGCAATCTGCCAGAGCAGCAGGTCTGGCAGGGGGATCCCATTGCCTTGTCCTTGCCATCACTCCTCTTTGAACTTCTTCCTGGGATTTCTTTACCTGAAGGACTGGTCTGGGCCAGAGCTAGTGATGCAAGGTTAAGTGCTTTCCCATGCTGACTGCTAAACCACAGTACTAAATCAGGGTATCAGAAACACTGCAGAAAGTCATTCTGTGTTAAGAAAATTTTTTACTGAATCTCCAGTTACCTTCTTCTTTTTATTTTGTTGTCATTCTTTTTGCCTATCTCCTGTTACAGTTTCAGTCTTCTAGGGCTTCTTGCAGAAATAGAGTTGGCTCAAAAACTTAGACGTGTCAATTTGCAAAAGTCACTTCTTGTTTCTGGATAAGCTGATGGGGCCTATCTTGCAGGACTAAACAAGAAAGCAGATTCATTCTTCTAATTTGCAGGCACGGAAAATAAATAAATGCTATTTACCCGAAGTAAAAGTGGATTGACTCCATCTCTGTGCATTTGCCAGAAGTTGCATCAGTGAGATTTCACAGAACAAACATCAATAAATAAGGTCCTTATTTGTTCTGCTATTCCTGGTATCACTGACAAAACTTTCTGGGGCATTGCCCATCCCTGATAGCTGAGAACTCAGATGTCCAGAAGATTTTAAGGACCATAGTTATTTTCTCAGGATACTTTTCGAGCGGGGTACATGGTGAAAATCTGCCTTGGGTTTCAGGTTGCTCAGTACATCCCTGGGTACCAGCCTTGCACAGTTGTTCCCAGCTTCATCCACAGGAATGGACTTCTGGTTGTTTCTACCAGCTGGTGGATTTTTGTGAACTCAAGTGATGGTTGAGGAAGAATCAGAAGGCAAGTTGTGGAGGTACAGCTGGTTTTGCCGTTTTTGCAGCTGTCCGTGGACAACATGACACCATTAGGCTACCCACGTGTTTTTTGACTATGAATACTGTCTGTTTAGTCAGTGCCCTCCTACTGCTTCCCTGTGCTCTATCTTCTCTTCAAGACCTCCTTTTTCTGCTACACTGCAGTCCCCAAAAGTGGAAAGTGCCTTTGCTCTGTGCTTGCTCACTGCTTAGCACTGTGGTTCCAAGTGTGCAACAAAGACTGCCAGATCCTGCAATAATAATATTAGCTGACTACTACTGCTGCCATTGCCGGAGCAAGAGAAGTTGCAACCTGTGTGTCTTAACTCAACTGCTGTGTTCTGTCATTAAAAGAGACTTAATGAGAGCAAAGAAATGATGTACAGCACCATGGTTTTGATATGCTTATCTGGCCCAAGAACCAGAGTGTCATGGGCCTTGACCAGGGTTAGTAGATGTCACAGCAATACAAAGACACAGCAGCGGCAGCAAGTCACAGAAGTATTCTTGAAGAGGAAGACAATTTTCTTTGTGGAAAAAGGGAGGTCCCTTACAATCTGCCTCAGATGCAAATGAGCAATGAAAAAGGAGTGACATGTTATGGGAATGTCATTTGATCACAGCTAAATGGCACATACCCCCACCTGGATGGTATGACATTCCTCACTGATGTTAAATATTTGTATTCTTCCAGGTGTGTACACCCTTCAGCATTAACAGTATGAACAAAGAGAGTATGTCAGGAGCTGTTATGCTTAACGCATATATTTTGAATAATATTACACTGTGTCTTTGAAGGGACACTCTATTTTGCTTTAATAGAGTAAGTATAAGCTCACTACAGACATGACTTTACTCACTACTTTGGTGGTGGAAGCAAAACAAGAAGTAATGGTTTTATTCCTTTTTCTTGTGAAGAGATTTAGTATTAAGGAAATCAACAAAGTTAAATTAAATTTAAGAAAATCAACTTGAAAAAATAATCAAAGGAAGTCAATAAAGGACATAAATAGAGAAGAGGCATATCAGATGGCAGAAAAATCCAAAAGGTGCCCTTGGAAGTTTATGGCAGTACAAATCCCTGCATACCACAGATACAGCCTGAAAAAAATCAATAGTATTTCAGACATTACCACTGCCATCTTGGTGAAGGCTCTTCCTATAATTATTTGTAGGAAAACACTGGGCATAAATACATTTGAAGATAAATCAGGTACTTGAGTACCTGATAACAAGGTTTGACCTTCAAAAGTGCTAAACTCCATTTAAACCTGCTAGAGTAACCAGCATCGGAAAATGACAGCAGCTCCCTCTACAGTCAGTTGTGTCCTAGGATGCAAAAGCTCAGCTCCCGCTTCTCTCTCACAAATGTGTGTCCTGTAGTTTCATTGCATTTCACCTGGGAGAAAGGCAGCCATCAAAACAAAGCTTTATCCAAAATTAATGTTTATAACAATATACCCAGTAGAAGGCTCTCCTGCCCTGAAAAGTATGGAGAAGACTATATTTGAAACGTCTCGTATTATTGTTTTTTAAGTAAAAAAATTTAACCATTTGCTATATCATGCTGGTTAGGTACTACAATAGCAGTTAGAGGGAGAGTGTTAAGTACCCCTACAACAGCTTAGCACCAATGTTTTTAGGGAGGTGGTGAAAGGTCACAGACAGAGGTGTAGGCATGTACTGCCAAGGGGGTGCCCTTTGGAGGGCAATGGGAAAGGGATAGCAGATCATAGATGACATATGATTTCCTCCCAAAGAAAAAACAAAAGAAAAAGGAAAAAGAACAGTGAGACACCTTTGAAAAACATAATGCAAAAGGCAGGAGAGGAAGAGGATTTGACTTGACTTCCAATATTTCAACTCTCTGCCATGATATGAGACATATTGTAAAGGCCTAAAAATTTCCACAAGTTACAAAAAAAAAGTGCCTCAGTATAGTTATTAACATCTCTATGTCAGAAACTCAGATCAGTGCCCCAAGTCTGCAATGGCAGCCAGTTCTGGCTTTTTAACTTTTTAATGCTTTGTGCCAGACCCACCTTCCCTCTGGTCCAAACTCTATTCTAATACCTATCCTTGGAGAAAAGGTATAGATGGTGGCAGATGGGGCAGCACAGGAAAGAGCACGCCCTGCCAGCCAGCTTTGCTCAGCCCACACCCACTCTGGCTGTCACTAGAGGTCTTAAAGATTCCCACAGGTAGACTTAGGATGAGCTTTGTATGCCTACGGATAAAAAGTGGTGGTCAGTACAAACAGATAGTTCCACATTAGATAATGTTCAGGCATCTCAGAAAAATGCAGTCTGAGAATTAGTTCCAGGAGCACTGAAGAAATTAATGACGAAAGTATTAATGCCATTTAAGTATACATCCTGTTGAATATAAATTTCTATTCAGTATATAAAGATTTTAAACTATCTTTAATGGGTGTAGGATCTAAATTGGAAGTGATATAATGATCTGATGAAATGAAAAATCTACGTTTTATTTTTCTTGTCTTCAACAAGGACTTTACTATAAATGAATGTAGCTACAGACCATGAGCCTTGTGCCATTTCAAGAACTTTCTGTACTGAAAAGGCTGGTTTAAAACTCTCCACATAGAGAAATCAAGCAAAACTTTAAGGCAGCTGACTGTTCCCAACGTACAAGCATAAAACGAGAGTGTGACAACGTAGTAACTACTGAAGGTTAACAGGGATTTAGAGGGACACTGGACAACTATCCAGGAAAAAAACAAATAGTCAGAGGTCCATCTAAGTCAGGATATCTCCAAGCTGCAGTAGTTCAGGCTGAGAGAGCGCTTGGGGTAATATCATATGGCCTGACACTCCTTCATAGGCACTGCTCCCATTGATTTTTTTTTCAGCCTATCCTTAGCAAATATAATTATTTCCTCTCCTCACTTTCCTCCCCCAAAAGAACACAAAAACGGAGGATTAAAGAGAACAAATCTGGGAGTAAAGTAAAGGGATATCAGCACGGAATAAGTTTCTGGTTAAAGATGTTCTCCTGCAATATGGGAAGCCCCAGTTGAAAATGCTTCCTCACTGTTGGCTAAAGAACTTGAATCCTGAATCCACCAAGGCAAGAATGGGAGCTCCATCTTTGGACTACAATTTCGTGTGTGTTTCTTTCTACTATGGTCTTCACAATGAACTTCAAATGCCTCCAGTAAATTTTGTGGCAGATTGTGGTAACCACTAAACCTTATACTGGACATAAAAATAAACATTTCTATCTGCCCTTCCACTGGCAGTAATCTGATGCATCTGACTTCACAGAAACAGTGAATGTACTTGAATGAAATTCTGTATTTCCCCTGTGAAACCACATCATGAGGTTGTTGCAATTGCCCTCTGTGTCTTCCTTGCATTGTCCAGTAGAGTTGCTGTGATTATGTTGCACATGTCTCTGATCTCTAGGAGTCCAAGCAGTAGATTTTATTAGAAGCACACTAGAAGACTGCAATGAAAGAGTCCCCCTCTGCAATGCAGACAGGTCTGTTAGAAAAGTAGTTTATTTTTATTGCCTTCGAATTTTCCCACCCATATTAGAAGTGACCACATGATATTTTGTCAGGTGGCTATGGCATCTCTGCTTTCCCAGATTTTATTCCAGATTAGTTCAAATAGACCTTGGAGAAAACCTTTCCTGTGATATGGTTGCGTTTACTTATGATGTTACCATAGGTCACTCATCCAATCTAACCAGTCTGCACAGGAAGATCATGCCTCATTCTCATTGTTCACCCTCACAACAGAACAAGTGGTATGGACACTTATAATTTGTTCTTTTAGATAGTTTGTTCTCAGAGTCTTTCTAACTACTGTCTTGAAATTGCCTCATAACTACCTCAGTTAGTGTTTTGTGTGTCACACAGTTGTTTGTATTTCAGCTGATGAAGTAATGTTTTTGATCATCTGCCATTCTTCACGTCACAATAGCCCTTTAGAAAAGAAGACAACTAGGTACACCTCGGTATCCTGAAGTGTATTTTTTATAAGTTCCAACCCTGCAACACCAGTAACATGTAATAAAACTTTCCAAAAGCTTCAAGTAATGGCTTTTTTAAAAGCTAATCATTCAATTAAAAACTTCTCTTTGAAGGTTCCCAATGCTCAGACTAACTGAACATATTTCTCATGTACTTTTCACATGTACGTGGTCTGCAACACCCTGTTTCAGTGTAACCTTCAACACCGAAGACACCTAACGCCACTTCCGTTGTGTCTTTTCTGTCACATTTTTCTGTACACATTCCGATGTTTTGAGATAGGTAATTAGTCTCTGAGGTATGGGATAGTTATGCTACATTGAAGTACATGTATAGCTCATTTGAGTAATAGTAACCATGAAAGTTTACTTTCACCTAAAGACTGTAGGGGCAAGAAGTGTAGCTAGTTTACCAGTGCAAATAGTGAATCTATTTAGTGTGGATTTGAGTTTCCGCAATTCTGCTTTCCCAAGGCCAGATCACAGACATTATGTGGTCAGTGGCTCAGTGTCGCCACTTCCATCTGCAGTCCTGCATTCCTGAATGTTCACAGAAGACAGTGGGGATTTCTGTCATCAGCCTTCCCTAGTTATTGCATCTGAACTCCCAGAACATCATCTTCTATGATGTGACTTCCTAGAAATCTTGTTTATACATCTTTTTGGTAACACTGGAAGTTGTCCTTAGTTTTCACCCAAAAAGTCATTCTTTTCCATTTCTATCAATCTAGTGACATCCCAATTATGGTAAAGTAGCTTTAATGAAATTTCTTAATATCCACTGTTGACACTCACTGCCAACATGTTTTGCTGTTTTCAACTCAGTTTATACATGTCCTTTTGAGCTTTTTTTAGTGCTTTGTTTGAAGCGCTAAGGGTCTCTGGTAAAGAACTTGCCTGATTTCTAAGGAAGTACCATGCTACTCATCCAACGATTGGTTTCTGTGACAATATAATTTGCTCTTCCATTCTCTTTCTGGCTCCCATTTTTAGTTGTTTTACTCATGTAATGGAATTGATTTTCTGGGAGTCTGCACCTATAATAGCCAACCTGTTTTATCTATTATCACATGTAATATGTCTGGAAGGCATTCTTGTCTGTAAAAATCCCCCAAAATATAATGGTAATTTACTAACCTTCTGACTGCCTTGATGGAACAAAAGATTTAGTTCCTCCTGCTACACCTTCAGTTTTACCCTTTGCCTATGAGAAGAGTATTTCTTTTAGATTTGGGTTTGCTAGAGTTATATATTTTAATAAAAGCAGATTTTTTTTTATCTTTTTCTTCTGCCTGAAATCCCAGGTTTCCTCTTTCCATGTACTCTGCTTTTGAGTTACACTACACTTCTTGTTTTGTGAGCATGTTATCATACCAGTTTAATTTGCTTTGTTTTGCTGCAATTTCACTTTGTATCCTTGCAAAAGTCTTAGGATACCTTTGTGACATATAGCACAAAGCCATGCCCCAATGTCTGTTTGGCTTTTGGCTTAACTTCCAGCATCACCTCCTGCAAGCTGAAGGCCAGTGTGTTCCCCTGAGCAAGAAATCAAGTAAAGGGGTCAGGAGACCTGCATAGATGAGCAGGGAGCTTCAAATAAATCCCAAATGGAAGAAGAAAACTATGGGATGTGGGGAAAAGGACTGACCACAAGGGACAATCTATGGAAATCTCGTCAGAGTATGTGGGGATGTGACAAGGAATACTGAGGCCCAGTTGGAATTGAGTATGACAAGGGATATCAAGGACAGCAAGAAGGGCTTCCAGAATGCCTCAGGAGCAATAGGAAAACTAGGGAAAAGGTGGAGCCACCACTGAATCAGATGGGTGTCCCAGTAACAGAAGACACAGAGAAGGGAGAATTACTGAATATCCTCTTTGCCTCAGTCTTTACTGCTGAGGTTGGCCCTCAGGAATCACAGACCTTAAAGCTAAGAGAAGAAGGCTGGAGACAAAAAGACCTTCACTTGGTCATAGAGGGTAGAGTTGGAGATTGGCTAGGCATACTTCACACCCATAAATCTGTATGCCGTGATGAAATGCAACCACAAGTGCTGAGGGAGGTGGCAGATGCTGTAGCTAAAGCTCTCTCCATCATCTTAGATAATTTATGGAGAACAAGTGAGGTGCCCAGTGACTGGAGGAAAGCCGATGTTACTCCATCTTCAAAAAGAACAATGAGGAGGACCCTGAAAACTACTGGCCAGTCAGCCTCACCTCCATCCCTGGAAAGGCCATGGAACAGATCTTTCTGGAGGTCATCACCAAGCATGTAGAAGACAAGAAGGTCATAAGGAGTAGTCAGGATATATTGACCAATCTGATAGCCCTCTGTGATGGCATGGCAGGATGGGTTGAGCGGTGCAATGTTGCCTACCTCGACTTCAGCAAGGCACTGTCTCCCATCGCATCCTCATAGGTAAGCTCAGGAAGTGTGGGTCAGATGAATGGACAGTGAGGTGGATCAAGAACTGGTTAAATGGCAGAGCTCAGAGGATTGTGATCAGAGGAGTAGAATCCAGTTGGAGGCCTGTAGTCAGTGGTGTTCCCTAGGGATCAAGACTGGGTCTTATTCAACTTGTAATCAATGACATGGATGAAGGGATCAAAGGTATCCTCAGCAAGTTTGTTGATGATACAAAACCGGGGGGAGTGGCTGATACACCTGAAGTCTGTGCTGCCATTCAGAGGGACCTTGGAAGGCTGGAGAGTTGGGCAGAGAGAAACCTGATGAGGTTCAACAAAGGCAAGTGCAGTATCCTGCACCTGGGGACAAATAACCCCAAGTACCTGCACAAGTTGGGGCCTGACCTACTACAGAGCAGCTCTGCTGAGAAGCACCTGGGAGTCTTAGTGGATGACAAGTTGACCACGAGCCATCAGTGAGCCCTTGTGGCCAGGAGGGCCAATGGTTTCCGGAGTTACATTGTGAAGAGTGTGGCCAGCAGGTGGACAGAGTTGATTTTCCACAGAGAGATCTCACCTGTATTGCTGAGTCCAATTCTGGGCTCCTCAGTACAAGAAAGACAAGGATCTACTCGAGGGGGTCCAGCAAAGGCCACAGAGATTATGAGGGGTCTGGAGCATCTCTCTTATGAGAAGAAACTGTGAGAACTGGGCCTGTTTATGTAGAGAAGACAAAACTGAAGAAGCATCTCATCAGTGTATCTAAATATCTCAAGAGCAGCTGCCAAAAGAATGGTTCTAGACACTCTTAAGAGATACCCAACAAAAGGACAAGGAGTAATGGCCATAAACTAAAACATAAGAAGTTCCATTCAATATGAGGAAGAATTTCTTTACACGGAGGGTGCTAGAGCACTGGAACAGGTTTCCCAGGGAGGTTGTGGAGTCTCTGTCTCTGGAGACATTCAGAACCCACCTGGACACATTCCTGTGTAACCTGCTCTAGATGACCCTGCCTTGGCAGGGGAGCTGGACTAGATGATCTCCAGAGGACTCTTCCAACCCTAATTATTCTGTGGTTCTAGTTTATTCATGATTTTGGCCCTTCCCTTGAATCTGCTAGGACACCAAGTTCTACAGACGTCTTCTGCTCGTTTGTGTTTTGTTGTTTCTCTTGGTGGTTTTTGTGCTGCACTGAGATATTGTGTGTGCAAGTGTTCACCCCTTGGATCCCTGTTTGTTTCTGTAGTGTTACTCCTTTGTTTTACTTTTTGTACACTTTCTATCTTCATGACATTTAGAGTGTTCTCTCTGCAGTTTGTATCCACTGTATTTGGGCATGCTTTTCCTGTTTACATACGCTACAGTGTCACTATATTTTCTGGCATTAGCCTCTTTGCCTATCCTATCTTTGCTACGTCTTAGTGGAAGATTGTTCACTAGACTTACCCAAGTCTTCATGGAGTTACATGGCTACTTGGGTAATTTTTCTTTGACCTTTCTGGTCATGAATCTAGATTCAACTTCTGTAGTTACGCCTTGCTCAAGTCAGTCTTTTTTTCTGCATTAAGATTTGGTTGGTCTTTTGTTCTCTCTTTATGAGTACTCCCACTCAAAAGACTGATTATTGATGACCATGTAAGTTTCTAAGAAGAAGCAGCTGAGTTTCCATCACTCTCAGTTAAGGTGCAGTTCCCAGAGATCAGGACATTCACTGAGTGCTTTAGCTTTGGTGTCATAAATACTGAGGAACCAGATGGTCACACTTACCACCACTCACTTCTCTGTAAATGTTATAATGGTAAGTTACAACTGAAGTACTTCTGAATAGGGAAATCATCTGAAAAGCTCTGTTTCATAAGGCTCAGAGGGATTTTCTATAGATGTGATGGCTTTATGCAATCGACAGTACTTTGTGAGTGGTCCGATCCTCACAAAACAGTGTGTGGGTTTGTGGGGCATTGACAAAATGGTAGCAAATGTGAGCTGAGTGGGTGAGGGTGACAGGTGATAAATCTCTGTAGGGAAATTTGGCATGTATGTACCTGGTAGGTCTACTGTAATTAAGATCATGGCTAGGTTTCGCGAAAGAATATTTGAGAAGGGCTCTACCCACGCTTGCTGCAAGCGTGCTGATGGCTAAAAAGGCCAATGCGAGATAGACAAGTCCGGTTGCAGAAAGACTCTCCAGGTGATATCAACAAGACGCAATTCTTCTGTGTCGTCTTTTCTTCTTGAGAGTGATCCTTCGTGTGTTCTCAAAAGCAGCAGCAACATAATAGATAGTGTGTCTCCAGGTCTCTCGACCGGAGGCCAGGAAAGATCAATGGTGATGATCAATATGACCAAGGCTGAGGGATTGTTTCAGGCAGTCCTTGTATCTCCTCTTTGGGGCTCCTCTCTTGCGGCAGCCAGTGGCAAGTTCCCCATAGAGCACGATCTTAGGGAGGCAGCAGTCCTGCATCCTGGAGACGTGCCCTGCCCAGCACAGCTGTGTTCTCAGCAGCATGGCCTCAATGCTCGTGACTGCTGCCTGTTCAAGGACAGACGTGTTGGTCACATAGTCAGTCCAGTGGATGTTTAGAATTGAACGGAGGCAGCGCTGATGGAAGCGTTCTAAGAGACTCAAGTGGTGGTGGTAAATGACCCATGATTCAGATCCATATAAAAGAGTAGACAGTACAACAGCTCTGTAAACGCTGATCTTTGTACTTCTTCAGGTGTTTGTTTCACCACACTCTTTTATGGAGTTTACCAAAAGCTCTGTATGCCTTTGCTAACCTGTTGTCTATTTCTACATCAATCTTACCATCTGAGGAGATGCTTCTTCCCAGGAAATTAAATTACTGAACTGATTTAAGGTCTGTTTCACCAATGGTGATATGGGGATGATGGAAGACTTCCTGAGGTGCAGGCTGATATAAAACGTCTGTCTTCTTCAAGCCGACTTCCAGCCCAAAAAGCTTACCAGCCTCTGCAAAGCAGGATGTTAAACACTGCAGAGCTACTTCTGTGTGGGCAATGAGGGTCACATCATCAGCGTAAAGCAGCTCACTGACAGTATGATTTAAGGTCTTAGTGTGGACCTTCAGTCGCCTTAGATTGAATAGGCTCCCATCAGTACGATATCGAATGTAGACACCTTTTTTAATCATCAAGGTCTGCCCTGACCCTTTGCAGCATCATGATGAAGAAGACTGTGAATAAAGTTGGTGCGAGAACGCAGCCTTGCTTCACACCATTGGCTATTGCAAAGGGCTCAGAAAGTGCATTGCCATATCTGACTTGTTTCTACCATGGTGGGGGCAGTATCCAGTTCAGTTTTCATTGATTGTTGTGAAATGTACTGCATTGCTGAGTCTTGAACTACATGGCTAGTACTGAAGAGAGTCTGAAGCATTCAGACCATCGATTCAAGATGGAAACTTTATCTGTGAGAAGCATTTGGCCATCTGCACTGAGTAAAGGGCTTTGAACCTGGTGTGTAGGACCGTAGACTGTTTTCAGAGCCTCATAGAATCCCCTGTAGTCACCTGTGTCTGCACATAATTGGATTTTTTCCACTAGATTGGTCCACCACTTGTTCTGGATATCATGAAGTTTCTGTTGGAGCTTGCTGCATGCGAGTCGAAAGGCTGCTTTTCTTATATGACAAGATGGCTGAGCAAGGTGGGCTTGGTGAACAGTTCTCTTCTTACTCAACCATTCCTGGAT
Organism: Myiozetetes cayanensis; assembly: GCF_022539395.1. NCBI lineage: Eukaryota > Metazoa > Chordata > Aves > Passeriformes > Tyrannidae > Myiozetetes > Myiozetetes cayanensis. The sequence goes on from NW_026087631.1 coordinate 49,693,191, forward strand.
CTCATGATTGTTTTCATTAAACCAGTCCTTGTTTTTCTTGAAGGAGAACCCTAAGGATTCTTCAGAGGACTGCAGAATGCTATTTTTAATAAGTTGCCAAAGCACTTCGGGAGAGGGATCTGTGGAATAAACTTCAAACCTGGATTGAATATTTGCCTGGAAGCTGTCCCTCACTGTAGCTGTTTGAAGACTGTTAACTTGAAGTCTCCTCCTAGGAATGCCACCCTTTTTAGGTTTGAACTTAAGGTGGAGGTTAAGTTTACAGCACACGAGGCAATGATCCGTTTGACATTCTGCACTAGGCATCATGTGGGTGTGATGAACATCGCGAATATCTCTCTGTCGGACCAAGATATAATCAATGAGGTGCCAGTGCTTGGACCTAGGATGCATCCAGGTTGTCTTCAGACTATCTTTCTGCTGAAAGATAGTGTTGGTGATGGTAAGCTGCTGCTCAGCACAAAATTCTAACAGAAGGCGACCATTATCATTGCAGTTCCCAACACCATGCTTGCCTAGTACTCCTTTCCAGGCTTCAGAGTTCTTTCCTACTCTGGTGTTGAAATCACCAAGGATAATGATCTTATCATCTGCAGGAACTTTTTGGATAAGGGTGTGTAGGTCGTTGTAGAATTTATCTTTTTCAGCAGGGTCAGCTTGGAGGGTTGGGGCATATATACTAAAGAGAACAGCATCTTGCTTGTTGTGTAGTGGGAGGCATAGGGAGATAATATGATCAGAATGACCAGTTGGCAGATTTTCGAGTTTAGAGGCAAAGGAGTTTTTACTCATGAAGCCAACTCCTGAGAGATACCTTTCAGAACTGGGTTTACCTGACCAGTAGAGTGTATAACCGGCACCATGTTCTCTAAGGCTGCCTTCCTCATGAAGACGAACTTCACTGAGAGCAGCGATGTCAATGTTGAGTTGTGACAGTTCATGGGCAATTAGAGCAGAGCGATGCTCAGGACGGTCACTGTTTGCAGTATCGAGCATGGTTCTGATGTTCCAGCATGCGAGTGTTAATTTGAGTACACCTTTGGAGGCAGGTGTGTGCCTTTTACTCTTAATCTTTATTTGACCCCAACAGAAGATGCCTGTTGGCCGTGGTAAACCAACCGGGTGAAGGGTGGAGATGAGTTTTGGTTAGGTCACCTTTTCTAGGCCCCTCTCCGTGTGGAGCAAGCAGTGCTCTCCTTGAAAAAGGCTGCTTGGTCATTCAGGATGCTGCTGAGTGAGTCTGTCATCTCCAGGGTCAGACTCAGGAGACCAATGTCCTGAACCGCCTGCATACAGGGTTAGGACTGCAGCTTCCTGTGCACCTTTTCACCTGCCGTTTCATCCCTCACCTGTCGCTACAGGACTTTACAAGTGTGGGTATAACCCTCGAGCCTGTGCAGTGGATTTTTTAGGTGAGGCTCAGCTTGTGCAGAACTGGTCCCACCCTTTACTCCTGAAGTTTATCTGCCAGGGCCTAAGAAGCTTGGACAGTGACAGTGAGGTCCTCAGGACGTTGGTTTAATTAGAGTATCCTTCTCTTGGATGGAAGGCCTTACAGGGCTAAGGAAGCTCCATCTACCCGGGTTGTAATTAAGATTAAATAAAGAAAAAATCACCAAACTACTTAATCTGTAAAATACTTATGGGAAGGAAAAATCTGAAAAGTTTTTTTCCCTCTCCCCCACAACTGATGCCCCAGAAATATTTTAATTGAAATACAATATTCACAGCTTAAACTATCTGTTCTTGTTGAATATTTGAAATTTATATTCTCTCCTCTGAAATTAATGGATTAAAAAGAGGACCACCATGTATAAACTATTTTTGATGTGAACAGTTTTGCAATGCTAAATAAGCCTATCGATTACTCCCTGGACAAAACAGCTAAAAGTAGTTTTCCATATACTTCAGCACTTGCTGTCTGCTCCATTACATATCACTACATGAAGTAATATGACTTCTGAGATCTTTATGTGATAATAACCACATGCAGGAAAAAACCCACCACCACTACAGAGATGGTTCCTGGCCAACAGCCAAAATCCCAGACACCTAGATGCTCTCTCACTCCATTCTCCAACAAGATGGGGAGAAAACAGAAGGTGAGGAGGCTCATGGATTGACATAAGACCTTTTATTAGGGAAAGCAAAAGCCCTGTGTATAGCAAAGCAAAAAGAGGAATTCATTCACTACTTCCCATTTGCAGACGGATGTCCTGCCACTTCCTGTGAAGCAGGGTTTCAGCTGATGTAAGGGTGTCATGGGTTTGCCGACCAGCCTCTCTCTAGGGCTGAAAATAGTTTTTCCATGTGGATTTCCAGAGCAAAGCCCATCAAAGTTTTAGTAATGCCTCTGCCAATTACATATTTAAGAAAACAGAAGAGAAGAGTTGTGGTGCAGAAGAAAAATGGAAGAACCAGTGTAGAAGCCAGGTCTGTTGGGCCGGGGTGTGCCATCCCCCTGGTCAGGGCGAGGGGGGGTGTCCCATTTTAAATGAGACAAGGGTCTTTTGCTGAGGATGGATTAGGAGAAAAAGACCCAAACTTCTCTTTCTAAGCAATTATAAATCCAAAATTAAGAGGCTCCAATTGAACGAAAACAAATTATGGAAAAGGGAAAATAACAGCCCTTTATTAAAAGGTATGTGTGTATTAACAGGAACACAAAAAAAAAAAAAAAAAAAAGTAAAACAACCAGGCAATACTCCTATACCCACCAATAATCCCCTTCAAGAACAAAATTGATAACCCATCAAAAGGAAAATTTAATAGTTCAATTTCTCCACCCTTCGATGCAGTTCCAACCACAGTCAGCAGGGGGCGCCGTCGGGTCACTGGAGATGCAGAACTTGTAATGTCCTGTACCATTCACCAGGTGGCGCTGTTGGGTCACTGGAGGTGCAGAAATTTGTAGTGTCCTGTAGTAGTCACCAGGTGGCGCTGTTGGAACCCTGGAGGAGCAGAACTTGTAATGTCCAGTGCCCGTCACCAGGCGGCGCTGTGAGATCTTTGGTTGCCACCAGGTGGGTTGGGGAAAGGGGAAAAAGCAACACCCCCCAGGGTATATCGGAGAAAAAAACCCAAACAAACAAAAAGAAAACAAACAAACAAAAAACCTCAATTCCCCTTCCCTTCCTATACTGAAGAGAAATGCAGCTGTATTCGAGGACCTCTGCACCTTTTTCTCTTCCTCCTTTTCCAGCTCTCCTGCTCTGCCCCCGTGGTTGTCTTGTATCCCCCTCTCCCCTTCGTTGTCAAGGAGACTAATCTCTCGGCCATTAGTGGACCAGGTTGATTCTTTTGTTCACCTGATGGTCTATACACAGAGCACATAGGGTAGGGGGAAGGGAAAGAAAAATTCCTTGCTAAAATCGGAACTATGACAGGGGGCAGGCCTCTTTTTCTCCTGTAACAGAGTAGAGAAAAAAAAAACTTTAGAGAAGAACTTGGACAAGATGTTTTGCAAAAGGAATTCCAAGCAGAGGTAGTGCAGCCTGCAAGGCCAAAGCTGGCAGCTGTAGGAGAGAAAAGAGAAGCCCAAAGAGGGGGGTCCTTTTCCCCCCTCTCTCTCTTTCTCTCCCTTCAGCAGGGAAGAGAAGGAAAACTAAAAATCCCTACCACTTGTAGAAGATTGTTAGGGAGCGGAGACCCCCCTCTGCAGTTCATGAAGGAGCCCATGCTGAAGCAGATGAGTGCATGAAGAAGATGTGACTCCATGGAAGGCCTCAGATGAAACAGAGTCCTACTTGAGACCTGTGGCCCATGGAGAGAGAGACCTACGCTGGAACAAGTCAGCCCTGGATAGGAGTTATGATCCCACTCAAGGATCCATGCTGGTACAGCTGCATTTGTGACCCTAAGTGACATCAGAGAATGGAAGAACTGTTGCCCAAAGGTGGACTCACGTTTGAGAGATCCATCAAAGACTGTCTCTCGTGAGGAGGGACCCCACAAGAAACAGGAGCAGACTCAAAAGCCATTATCCCCTGTGACCCTGTGGTGATGGCTGTGGTCAGGCAAGTGTCCCCTTGCAGTCCATAAAGGACCCCACAAAACCCAGGTTACCCCTCAGCATCTAGTTTGTTCCAACTGTGACAAATCAGAGCTGTCATCCTAAAGACAATAGAAGAGAAGCTTTCAAAGTGCTGCAAAATTATTTAGAAGACCTGTAACTCTGGAAATGGAACAGAGACTACTTCTCCTCCTAAACTGATACAAGGTCGTAGGGGTACTTCTGTAAATACATAGCACTTTTGCCTAGTTAGAATTGTTGTATATATAGTTCTTTAGTTTTTATCTTGCTAGTAATAAAACCTAATGTTATTCTCCCCACATCAGATCTCTTTTGTGTGCATAAACCTTCTCTCAACTTATAGCAATTGTGTGGGGGGTGAGAGAAAATTTTATTGGGGAGGCTGGGAGGAGACCAACATCATAACCACAAACAATGTCTCGGTGGCTGTGACTCTGTAGGCAGGACTTATTTAAATCTATTGTAAACCAGTCATCTGTCCTGGCAAGTGTGTCATGTGAGGGAGATAAAGACATCAGACAAATTATATTTTTCTGGAATACTTTTCCCCATTGTAAGCAGCCATATTGGACAAGTAAAAGTTAACCAAATGGATGTGGAATCCAATATAAGACTAAATCATGCTATGGAAAATGCTCCCACGAGAGTAGCAAATGGTCACAAAACTATCCATTCCAGTGGTTTTATTTCTCATCATGATTTTGGGCAGTACAAATGCAAAATGCCTACCTACTCTGCCTTGCATGTACTCCATCCCCAAAGGCAGAAACCATTGGTCAATAATCAGACAACATTCAGAAACTGCAAATGTGATCTTGTTTTTTCCCTTCTCACCTGAGAAAAGTTATTTTAAATTTTAAATCATGACCCTTCTGACATTCTACTCTTAAGCCAACGTCATTCTTTAGGGACAATCCAGAAAAGAACATAACACTGGGGTAGAACAACCATATCTAGTGGCTAATGGACCTTCAGAAGATTAATGGTTCCGCCTGACAACTCCCTGGACAACCTTTGAGGTATTTACTCATTTCTATTTGTAGATGAACAGCATAGTCAGGTTATTTAGATAGGGCTGCTCTCTCTTCGTATATAAAAGCAGAGGAAACAACTAATGTCTGCATTGGATGGGCTAGACTCTCAGCATGTGGGATATGAGCATGTGGGCTTTTTTGCTGTGACTCTTGAAGGTCATATCTCATATATATTGTAGAGTCCTTTTTTCTATAATATGTGGCAGGGATAAAGCTGATAATAGTATTCTGGGACTGATGCTCTAGTAAAAACAAAGAACATCACTAGTTAAGGCTCTTTTGTGTGTAGCAGCCCACCTGAGAGAACAAGGTGTGCTTGTTATGGCAAGGTGGAAAAGAAGAAAATATCTGACTATGAAACTAGTCAATCTCTAATGAGGGCAGGGACAAGATTAGAGAAGACCCAGGTACCAGTAATGATGGTACTGTTGCCATCTTGATGAAGGCAGATTTTGGAACAATACCTGGAAGCTGGTGACTTAGTAATGAAGATTATTGAAGAGATTCATATCCATGTCTCTTAATAAAGAAAATGGAAATCATAGTTACATATTCAAAGGCAGAAAAAAGTTGACTATGTATCTGGACTCTGCCTGTGTGAGCCTGCTGTGTAAAGCTCATGCATACGGTTTAGATACAGTGGGGATTTGGTCTTCCTCTGATTATCCAGCTTTTAATGAGGAACCTTTAGAGAAGGAAAAAGTGAGAGATTGCCTGTTGCTACTCCTTAATCATCCTTTTAGAAATTTTAGAACAGTTCTTTGGAGAGTAGGCAGCACTTCTTTTGGATGACATATTTTCCATACATAAATATTCAGGAGCTATTTGAGATGTAGCAGTAACAAGTGTAAATGAGTTCTTTAAATTGAAATGTCACTGAGAATGGCAGTGATGACTCTATTCCAGTTAGAAGCAGGTCATTATAATTACTCTTATCTCAGAACTCTGCCTGAAAGGGACCAGCATTACTGCCCTCTCAAGAGCCAGGGAACTTCATTCCATGCTCCTCTAGTGTGTAGTGTGTGCAGATGCTGTTATGCAAGATTTACAGACAACATGGACTGTAACTGATGTCACATTTAGCAAAAAAAAAAAAAACAAAAAAAACAACAAACATACAGTGAACCTTAAGGTAATTTCTGCTATTTTTCTTCTTTGAGAAGGAAGTACACAAAATGAAACTATATTTACAGGTCATAAGATGTTAACTATTCTAGCAATACAGTTACCTGTGTCAACCAGACCCATAATCATGTCGAACAAAGTTGTTACCTTTCTTTGGCAAGACTTGAATTCCATGAAAATACAGTTAACACAAACTTTTATAATTTTTAACATATTAATTCAAAGGTAAGTAATAACAAAAAATAATATATAAAATGTATTCTGTTCTGATAAGGTCAAAAATGAATCCAAGCTATTAATTTTCCTTTTTCTAACTGCAAGCTTATTGAAACAGACATATTTCATATATTTTCATCTAAACATAGCACAGTGTAATTTTTCAGTTGAAAAATGCCTACTTTGATCTTTTTTGAGGAGCTGTGAAACCAAAGCTCTTAATACTAACAATTTTCTAACAAGTGTCATGAGTATTGTCAGTGTGCCTTGCGTTGCCTCTCTAGGAGACTGGTAGCACACAGGTTGTATATCACAATGATCTTAGGGTACAGGCATAATTAAGCCTTTTTATGCCATCTTCACTATTTAGTATGCTGTGGATGTAAACCCAACAGGCACAAGGATTAAATGACCCATTGTACAGCAGTATCTAAACAGTAAGTTGACACAAATGTAACTAAAGAGGCAGAGACAGAAGTCCTTAATCACTCAAGCATCCCACTTTCTAGGTGTCTATGACACTTGCATTTTCACCTAAAAATAAAATAGTCCCAGAAAATGTGGGCAAGGGAATGAAGTGAAATTTTACAGTGCAGCAGAAGTTCAGGAGAAGAGGGGGAAGTGAATACTTAAAGGTAAGAAAGACTATAAGTAGCCCTATGATATCAACAGTCTGTGACCCATACTCTCATATGTGTTATAATCAGAAGTGATGTGGCACAGAGTGCTCACCCAGCTTTACTTCCAGAAAGTGAAGCAAACACTTAGCTGGTGCTGCATTCCTGTCCCAGGGTTTCACGTTTCGGTGCATAGTAGAACTTGGGCTCTAGAAAACTACTCAATTTCCATCTGGAGTGCTGTTATTTACATTGTCCTTTCATGTAATTTATTTCTAGTCTTGCAATGGAAAACTTGACATTTGGCCTTGATTAGTAAGAATTTTGTTTATGTCACCACTGAAGTCTGTCCCAGGATATGGGTGCAAAGTAAAAGGGGCAGGAATTGAGAAAGTTACTGAAGTGGAGTAATTAATCCAAATAAACACATATACACACTCCTGACAGATTTTAGAGACTAATGTGAGATCACTTGCTGCCACAACACAACGGTCTACACGACTTAGGAGAGAAGTTTCCATCCTACAGTCATAAAAGAGCCTTACCATCTTGACCACCATCAGATGGTCACAGATTGAGTCATGAGTCCATTAAGTCATGACTCCGTATTCCACTCGTTTTGAATTAACTGTAGTCATAAAAGAAAGCCAAGAGTGTGTTAAGGTGGTTTTTTTTTAAATTCACAAATGTAAAAAATCGTATTGACAAAACCCTACAGTTATTGCAAAACAGAGTGTACTTGGAAACTTATCACAACTTCTAGTGTGATTTCTTCCATCTCCCCATAAAATCTGGAGGGACATTGATTTTAAGCTACCTTTGATGAGGTTGCATTTTAAACAGAATATATTCATTAACATGAATGGTCGTGTTCACAAAGGAGGACTGCTTTCACTATGGTTACTGGACCTCAGGATGTGTTCTCTTTGTCAAAATAAGGGCCAGTGAGAAGGTCAAGTGGACGAAGCACTCAGCTAAAAAGTGATCCCTTTTAAGACAGTGTTTCATATGTTAGTCAGAGTGTTTCCCCCCGTCCCAAATAACCATAATCTTACACAGGTGAAAAAACAGTAACATTCCCACTTTCATGACCTTCACTGGCAGTGCTAGTTAACCAAGCTAACAAATCTTACAGCTTACCCATGAGAAGACCATGATTTCAGACCTCTGCTGCCTTTATGGAAATGGTTATTTCATGGTTTGCAGACTTTATTACATACTCTACAGGAAAAAGCATACGCATTTCTTACTAAAATAAACAGAAAATAAGGAATGTAGAATTTAACCCATTCTTCTCTTTGATCTGCATTAAATTCCCGTTTAGTTATGTCTCCTTCAAGGTTCTGCACATAGACATTTCTCTTAGTGTACCTTCTACAACATTTAACTTCCTACACAGAGAAGGGATATTTGAACGATCTTGTGCTGTAGTTGCAAAACTTAAAGCTCTGCAGTGTCTGAAAGATGTGCCTCAGGTTAAAATAAGGAAGTCTTCCTAAATTGCTCTGTGAAGCTGCAGAGTGACAACTAGATAATGAAATCCCAGGTCTCCTGAGAGGTCACGATTAAAGGAACTATGCACAAATTTTTCAACCTGGAAGGGTCCTTGACTCCAAACATCACCTTACAAAACGAAGAGGGAATTAAAATATTTCTTCCTTCTCCGTTCCTAATAGCTTTAATGGGACTGCTGTATAATCTCGAAGCCCAGAAAAATATTATTGCTCTGCCAACTCCATCTTCCAGAATCTTAGAACATATTCCAGATTTATATTCTTAAAGTCTCTCTACACAAGGCAGGACATTACAGGAGAACTGCAGTTGTCGGTTGGATTTTGCTTTGTTTAGCCTTCTCAAGAGTATTTCAAGAATGTTTTTACCCCCGTGGTTTTTTTAAAAAAGATTGAAAATGAAAGTCTCAGAAGCTGGAAACTGAATAAGGAAATACAGATTTATAGCTCTGTAGTTCCAAAGCCAGTGCTACACATGGGAAATAGGACAAGAGAACGTTTTTGCATGTAGAGGCTCTACCTGGGAATCTACTTCACAGTTCAGGGTAGGAGCCAAGTGTGTCCTGAGACCTTTGCCTAGTGCTAGCCTCAGGGTTTTGGCTTGTAAAGCTGAGATGGACCACAGTACAGCCAAGCACTTCCAAAAAAACCCCTCTGTATTTCTTAATTACATTACTTCTGTATGACATTTTTTCTGTATTACATTTTTCAGCACCTTAAACAAGCAGAAAATTGTGGTTTTGTGTACACAAAATTCAATATTTTTTCCTGTAGGTTGAGTTTTATAATTGACTTTCTCTGCTTTTAATTACCATTGCACATAACAATCCTGAACCCTCCCCATTGCATACTGAAGACACCTCAGAGAGGCAGCCTCCGTAACATGTCTGGAGAGGTGTAAATCAGAACGGCTGAGTCTCTTTTGTTTCTACCCTGTGGATGCAGAGAGGAAATCTACGAAAGGAAGACTTGCTTCTCTGCTTAAAACGTTGAGCTCCTAGTTGTGACACTGCTTGGGAGAAAAATTAAAGGGGTGGCTCCTTGCAAGACCAGGGATGCTTTTTCCAGGGACTTCGATGAGACTCAGCACCAGGGTAGAAGGAACACCTCTTTATGTGGAGGAGGAAGAGAAATTCTCTGATTGTTATGGTTTTTGGCAAAGATGAGGAGGTGAGCGAAACATAGACTGTCACATATACTAGCATTCAGGAGCAAGGAGTTACAGTGCAGTTAGGGTAAGCAAGAAGAACTGTTGGTTTAGCAAAAATAATGACACAATACCAAATGGTCAGAAAAGCATTCGTTGCGGTTGGTAGAGAAGGAAGGAAACCTCTTCATTTGCAGGGATTTACATGGTTGTTGCAATTGTTTTATTGATGTATTACATGTTTTGACATTACCTTTGGAAATCTATCACTAGAAAACTTTTTAATGGGTAAAGATCTTAAAAAATGTTGCTTACTGAAGGGAAAAACTCTTTTTGGCAGTGTCTTTGGTATGCCTGACCTTGCCCTTCTCCCAAGAAAGCTGACTCAGTCCCTGACCAAGTAGAGATGAGTCTGGGTTGTGGGGTACACCCAGAAAAACAACTTGGAGTTATAATCTATGTGTTATTTACCAGAATGAAAGATGGAATACATTTAGGTATGCATAGAGTTAAAACACATCTAAATACATTCGATAGTTTAGAGTTAAATGCTGGGTTTTAATACGCTTTAACAAGGAACGTATTGAAGAAGAGAAGATATTACTCTCTGCTGGTATATAAGCACTCATGAAGCTGATGAAAATTCATATGAACAGAAATATGAAAACCATAGACCAGAAAACTGACAAAAACAAGCTTATGACAGAATCTCTATTAAAGAGACCACAGTTTCCCTCTCTGATTTATCCTCAGACCTCATATTCCTTATAGCAATTGTAATTTTTTGTCCACAAGAATAACGTCAGCTAATAGATTCTGTGACTGGTCTCTTCCGAAAGACAGGAAGAATCACAGTATCTTGAATTTTCCACATCCTATCAATATTCAGAGGGAGGAAGGATCCCTTAACTATTACAGCAATGTCATATGAAAGTGAAGGAAATGTAAAGTGTAGATACATACAGCGACAGGCAGAGAGGAAAGATGCAAAGCACTAGTTTCACTAAACTATGGTAAGACCAGTAAGAACTTTCCTTTTGACAATATTCCTTAGGCAATTTATTTCCACTGAAGTTGCTATAAAGCAGTTTTGTTTGCAAAAACAAGCAGAAGGAATGAACTACATTTTTAGAATACAAGAACCTAGAAGATGTCTGGACCTGCTTGTGACAAGAGCTGCAACAGTATGGAGGGAGGCAACCTGTACTTAAGAGAACATGCAAAATAGACGCAAGGTTGCAGAAAATGATGAAATAAATGAAGGACTGCAGATAATCTACAGAAGATAGGAAGTCCAGAGAGGTTTTCAGTGTCCAGAGAGGCAACGCAGATCTAGCAAAACCTAAGACTGCAGAGACCAGGACCAAGAAAAAAGACATTAGCCACTACCACTGAACAATTTTCCCTCATATCTCTCTGCTCTCTGGTCTAGTTGACTTATTTATTTCCTTTTCTCTCTGATTTTTAAATGCTTTTCAAAATATTCTCCTCCTGCTTTCAGTTTCTGCCAGTGCCCAATTTCCATCTGGGCTGGTAGAAACCCACTCTGTGTCTGTAGATGTACAGATGGCCAGTAGATGTACACTCGTTACTACAAGGACAAGGAAAAACGATAACCACAGCAGTAGGAGCATCAGTTGGACCAAAGGTATGGTGGGGCGGGGGGAGTGAGGAAGCTGTGCCATACTGCCCTGTGGAGGATGTGTCACTGGGCAGCATAGCTCAGGAATGGTTAGCAGATAAGGGTCACTGAGAAAATGTATCTACTGAGAGATGGAGTGCTCTTTGGGAGTTGTCTCCTTGATCATGCAGCCGAATAAGAATCAAAAGAAAGACCTTGTACTGCAGATAGGGAAGAAGAGTTGGAATTGTAGACATAGCTATGCACAAATGTAAGCAGCTTTAAAAAATTAACCAATCATGAGCTTGGCTTTTGCAATATGTATGAGCTTATTAAATGCCTTATAAAAATGATAGCTTATAGACAATAAATCGAACACACTTATTGATCGCGAGGTCGTTGTGTCGTTTCTCCGTCCCCACAAATGGTGACCCCACGACGTGATCTCTAACACCACGGTGAGGATGGATTAGAGTGGGGCTCCAAGCAGCGGGAGTCGGTCATAAGAGGACAGCCTGAAAGACAGGGCGTCCCGGACAAAAGGACAGCCTGGAAGACAGGGCATCCCGAACGAAAGGACAGCCTGGAAGACGGGGCGTCCCGGACCCGGAGTGCTGTATAGACAGACTCTGCCTACGTGGTGCCGAACCCTGCAAAGGCTGCAACGCGCGCGCATCAGGTATGGATAGGGAAGCAGCATATAGTTTATTTACTGCATTTTTGCAGAAAAAGGGTTGTAAAGAAATTGATTTGAAAAAGGAGTTACCTGGTTTGTTAGCATATGGGGTAGAATTAGGATGTTTTAGTAACCCTCATTCGGTTCATGCAGTAACTGAGTGGCGTAAGTTTGGGGAAAAAATTCAGGATGCCCTTCTAGATGAAGATAAGCTGGCTAAAAAATGGGGCAAGAAGTGGCGTGTAATACTTAATCTTCTTCAGCATGAGGTACAGCGTAGGGCTGCAACACAGGCTGCAAACGTGCAAAATCAGAATAAAGAATTTACTGACAGTGAATGGCTTTCTCAGACACCTATGCCACCGGCTTTTTCTAGTGGTACTATTAACTCTGCCACTACTCAAGGGGCTGTGGGTACTGTTGCAGATGTAAGTGATGACACTCCTGGTAAAGAAATAGGGGTAATTCCAAAATGTCAAGAATCGAGGGAGATCACAGAAGTCAGGCACAGGGACTCCCCCGAGAATATTGATGCGGAACGTCCACCTCTGTTAGTGCCAGTGCCGCCTAGCAAACCGACTGTGCCAGATGCTGCACACCCTGTATCTCTATCATCAAGAGTGTCTTTCCCCGGGGCAGGAGCTGACCTGGCGGAGGCAGTGGCGAGAGAATGGAGAGAAACTTGGCAAGCAGTTTCACGGCACTGTTTGGAGGAGGAGAGTGGTAGTTTGCCAGAAAGGGGACTACTAACCTTTCCTGTTATATATACTCCTGGTCCCCAGGGTCAGATAAATTATGAAGTTAAACCCCTTGATTAGAAATTGCTGACACAGTTACGGACCAAGGGGAGGAATGGTGAGTGCCGGCGGAGTGAGAGAAAAGCATTGTGTAAAAAGGGCTGTGTAAGTGAAAATGAGAATTCGGGCGGAGGAGATAGCGCGAGTGAAACAGATAACTCGAGTCTGGAGGACAAGGGGGAGTCGGGGGGTAGTGTCAGTCATGGTGTTCGCTTGAAAAAAGGCTTACGGAGGTCCCATGCCCCGCAAAGGGGTCGGGGCGAGCACAGGGGCAGGGAGCGGTCTGTGTGCCCGAGAGAGAGGCGGGGCGGACAGTCGTGCGCCCACAAGGGGGAGGGGCGGGGCCGGAGCCCGTCCAAGAGACAGTGTAAACCGGAAGTGCCCTGTCAGTCCGGCTCGGACTCTGAGCCAGGTGCTTCCACGCTCCCCCGGGAGTTACAAGGCCAGCGGAGAGAGAGAGGTGGGCAGCACGCGACTGACTTGAAGCCACAGAAAGAACTAACCCCTCTTATCGACTGGAAGGCAATTAGAACTGCATGTGCTGATTGGGTTCAAGCTATTATCAAGGCCATAGCAGGCAAAGGGCTTAATTCTGCCATGGTTTTCACTCTTATAGACGGTCTTTTTGGAGGGGACGATCTGCTTAAGCAAACCTGTAGAATGATTTTCGATGAGGCAGGCATGATTGTTTTCGAACAGGAGTGGGAGGATAATTGTACAAAACAGCTAACATCAATAGCCAGGGCAAATCATCCACTGTATGGTTCCAGCTTGCAACAACTGCTAGGTACTGACCCCACTATGATTACCACTCACACTCAAGCAGAAGGTATACGGTTACATGAGATTAGAGCAACCACCCCTGCAACCAGAGAAGCTATTCGCACAGCCTCAGCAGTCATTGCTAAGCCATGTCCGTGGTCTACCATCAAACAGGCTGAAAGCGAAACTTTCACACAGTTTGTAGATCGCCTCCAGGCAGCAGTGGATTCCTCCTCCCTGCCCCTGGAGGCAAAGAACCCGGTTGTTGCAAATTGTTTACACCAGCAATGTAATTCAACAACCAAGGACATTTTACAGTCATTACCAGTGGGGGCGAGTATTGCAGATATGATCAAGCATGTCACAAAAGAAGAACGGTTGGCCCCAATCCAGGTGGCTGTTAACGCAGCAATAGCTAATGCAATGGTGTGTTTTAAATGCGGCCAGCCAGGCCTAGTGGCAATAAATTGTCCCCAGCTGGGAAGCCCGACAATAATAAAACCCTCTTTTCGTAATTGGCCAAGAGGGTCATGCTTTACATGTGACAAAAAAGGGCATTTTACTAAGGAGTGTAGGGTTAAGAATCAGAGAAACACGAAGGGGAGGGGGCACCCCAACTACCTTGGCCACACCCAGCCTCCTCCCACTTGGGACATGAGACAGCCACATATGAATGCAGCTACGAGGCATGAAATGCCTCTGAGTCTGACACTTTCCCAAGATGGTGCCCACTTAAATCTGTTAAACCAGACTTGCTGAATAAAACTAATGGAAACTGCGAGCTTTTACTTGTAGGATTGGGTCATCGGAAGCCCAGTACCAGAGGGAGACGACACACCGACCAGAATCCCGTCCAACCCTGCAAGCTCGGCGCAGACAAAGCCCAGACAGCCTCGAGACAGCCACCACGAAAGAAAGCAGTGAGGTCTATCATCAGGTGATACTGATCCTGGCACTTTCCCAGGTAAAGCCAGCCCGTGCAAACCACTCACTTAACCAGCCATTGAAATCCATCAACATCATGGTGGTCAAAGAGCGACAAATGCTGTAAATAGTGCCTTAGACCAATGTAGTTCTACATAGTTTTACACTGACTCACAATTCTGTACCTCAGTGTTAAGACACTCCTTTCTACCTCTCCAAGCTTTCTTTGAGCCACTTGTTGAGCCTTAAAAATTTTTGACCTCTGTGACCTCTATGACAACATTTTGCACTACTTAGATTACGACCTGCTTTATATGACATGGAGAGGGGGGAAATGTGGGCAGACAGGGTCTGGCGCTCGGAAGATTTCGGAATGTACGGAAAGCCAGGGATCATCCCCCCTCCGATGCCCGATAGCCAATAGTAACTTAGGTGATAGCATAAGCAAACGGAAGTGACAATGTAGCTAAAATGTTATAAAAGGGCGTGTTACAAGCTAATAAACACCATTTACTGTCTACCATATTGGTATCTGCAAGACTATGATGACAATGTCAAACTTACTTCTCGGACTGAAACAATAGCTCTGTCCTTTTTTGTACCTGGTGCTATGGCTACTGCTAATTGGCGAGAACTCAGCAAGCTAGCTTGCTGGGCCGTTAAACAGTTCAATTCTACCTCTAGGGTCTTATATGACCTAGAGACTGATGTGGACAGTATTTGACATGCTGTCTTACAAAACCAAGCAGCAATTGATTTCTTGCTTTTAGCACAAGGCCACGGCTGCCAGGAATTTGATGGAATGTGCTGCATGAACCTGTCTGACCACTCTCTCAGCATCCACCAAAACCTTCGAGAAATTCAACAACGATTACATCACATAAAAGTGGGCTCTTCTAGTTTAGACGACTGGTTTGCATCCTGGGGAATTACTGGCTGGCTCAAAGACTGTCTTAAACAAATGGTGCCTGTTGTACTTTTCATTTTAGTTCTGTTGTTTCTTCTGCCATGTATTTTTACTTGCATTCAAAATTGTATTACTCACTCCCTGAACGCTATGCTTCAACATGCAAATATGAGCTTGCTAAAAGAAAACGGGGGAAGTGTGGAGGATGTGTCACTGGGCAGCATAGCTCAGGAATGGTTAGCAGATAAGGGTCACTGAGAAAATGTATCTACTGAGAGATGGAGTGCTCTTTGGGAGTTGTCTCCTTGATCATGCAGCTGAACAAGAATCAAAAGAAAGACCTTGTACTGCAGATAGGGAAGAAGAGTTGGAATTGTAGACATAGCTATGCACAAATGTAAGCAGCTTTAAAAAATTAACCAATCATGAGCTTGGCTTTTGCAATATGTATGAGCTTATTAAATGCCTTATAAAAATGACAGCTGATAGACAATAAATCGAACACACTTATTGATCGCGAGGTCGTTGTGTCGTTTCTCCGTCCCCACACTGCCCAACTTCCCTGACAAGCCACGGGCTGGTGGGCATACTGCAGATGGAACTGCAGGGAAACCAGTTTCATTTGTAGTTCCAGCAGATCCTCACTGAGACAGGACTTGAAGCTTGAACAAAAAAGGTGGAATTCCCTGTGCTGATTCTCTGCACTGCCATTCCAGAGTGCACAACATATAAGTATTTTCAAATTTTACACATGTAAATGTATATACCCAATTGTATATGGCTTTTTAAAAAAGTATTGTCACTCACTTTTAGCAACAGCCACGTTGTTTAAATAATCTAAATTTAAGCCAAATTTAAATAAAACAAAAGCTAAAGGCTGATATTTTTAACAAGAACAGAAGCAAAAAAACCAGACTCTTAAAATGGAAAATAGTGTGAAGACTTCTTAAAAGGAGTTGCCACCAATTCTGTCTGCGGTTATAAATTACTCGTTTCGGACTTTCAATCTCGTGTTTCACAGGACTGGCAGTACAATATCTGATGGGGAATGGGCAAGCGGTGGGCGTTCTAATGGGGTGTCAGGGTGCCTTGTCACAAGTGATGCTTTTGGATGGGGAGGTCTGGTGACACTGAAGGGCTGGCTACTGTAGGCACCCACCACTAGCAAGCAAGAAACCTCTCCAGCCCACAGTAGCACAGAGACACACAGCTTTCCCTCAGCTGAAGCCATCCAGTGTATTTCTTTGATCATTGACAAGCACTGAAATTCTCCATGTCCTCAGAGGCTCCAGTTTGTGCTAGGGTTTCAGAAACATATGTTTCTCCTAGATGTTGGACAAGAGGGTTGACACACTTTCTGCTTCACCCACAGTTGCGTGTGTTGCAGTGTACTGTGACTTGAGTACATTCCACTCCTATAAGCACCCATCAGAAATGTGAAATGAGAATGTAGTTTGTGAGAGCATTGCTGTGGGACTGCGAATAAGTTCTGCTTTGTGAAATCAGAGTGTTGCCCAAAGGCATGCTGAGTTGCCATGGGATCTCAGGAGGTTGTACTCTGCTCAGTACTGCACACCATACTGCCTGGAGTTGACGCTGTGATTTATTTTTTCCACAAATCAGCAAAGGAGTGAGAGTGACCCGCAATAAGGAATAGGCAATCATCCAACAGGTAGCCCCTGTGCAGGGTCGCTGGGTGCACAGAGCGTTCATATGTCAATCAGTTTTGCCTCAACAGTATGAAACTGGAAACCATTGGAACTTGCCCTAATAGTCCCATACAGCAAAGG
Source organism: Myiozetetes cayanensis (assembly GCF_022539395.1). Classification (NCBI taxonomy): domain Eukaryota; kingdom Metazoa; phylum Chordata; class Aves; order Passeriformes; family Tyrannidae; genus Myiozetetes; species Myiozetetes cayanensis. The sequence goes on from NW_026087631.1 coordinate 49,710,351, forward strand.
TGAGGTCACGATTAGAAAACCAGGTCCCTACTTTGCGAGTCCAGCAGCAGGCCAGCAGACCATATTGGCACAATAATTATACATTTCCCATTTGCCCCTAGAACTTTTTGATAAAGCTACATAATTAGGTTCTCCTGTTGGCTATATTTTTTTAATGAAATGGTGCATGTAACACAGCTTGGTATTTATTAATGGTAATGAGTTTCTAAAACAATTTGAGAGAGTAACTTACCTTTCACTTGAGTGGTTGATGCATGCTCAGTATCATTTCCCATTAATGATGCCATGCATCTTGAGTCAATCTCTTTTAGGAGGCAGTCTCTATCTGCAGTCAAACCATGCTGAATGAAAAGCTGGTCCACACTTGAACTACCTGGAGCAGGTGCCAGCATTTCCCTCCCTTTGAGGTGCTGCTTGTTTAGAACAAGTCACAAGTTCATTTGTGTGCTGAATCTCAGTTAGGGTCCTCGCATCTCGTGGGCAAGTAAACCCAAGGCTTCAGTATCTGACACTCCCAGTATTTCCTAACATAGAGAAGCAAAAATGTAAACCTCAAATTTAAAAGAACCAGTCGAGATTACATATTACTATGTCAGTTGCTTGTGATGAGATGGTTTGATAAGTACTGGTCAGCTCTTTGTCACAGAGACTGTGATAGTCAAAACGATGCTGGTGGGCTGCCTGCCGTGGTAATTTCCATTGGAAATCCTCTTAAAGTGACTCTGATGCCCGGGATACTTTCCTGGGAATCACTATGACTTGATGCAAGAGGCTGCAATACAGTTCACTTTTCCTGGGAGACAGAGATCCCTGTTTTGGCTGGAATGGGACCCTGAAATCACTCTTGTCTCTGATTCCACCTCAGGAACTGAAAGCAGAGCCCTGACCAAGGTTTGTTCTGGAGAACTAGAGGTATTTTGAAGGCATGTGAGGTCCAACACCAACGACATGATAACAGTGAAACAAAGACACCACAGTGAATGGGTATACACTGCTACCTTACCGTTGTATGGTGATGTGACTTCACAGGTAGCCAAAGAAACATCTTACCCACAATGAGCTACTGCCATCCCCTCCAATGCCAGAAACTATAGGGGTTTTCCCCTAGATGCAGAGATTCCTGCTTTGTTCTGCCTCCAAGGGACAGAGCCAGCCAGTAGCATAAACTTCTGCCCTCATCCTCAAAAGCATGTACGAGGAGTACAAGACCGCATGTCCTGAGGCAGTCACATGTCTGGGAATCACAATGATCTCCTTGTTGCAAACTGTGTAGGGGAAGGGGACAAGGAGACTCTTCAGGAGCACCACTTTGCAGTCTTACTGACAGATGCCCTGCTTGGAAATAGGCCCTGCAGCAGCTGTCAGCACTCTGATACCTCTGTCTCCTGCACCACACGACCACAGAGCAGCAGAACAGACTGAGAGCATGGTTATTAATGGAAGACAGGAAAACGAACTGTGAGGGTTTATAAACTGGACAGGCCCAAATCTGACTCACTCAGGGGAGCAAAAATACCAAGAACTGAGGTGCTGCTCTAACTCAAGCCAAAACTGAACTTTGCACAAATACTGTTTAACTTTTACAAGAGAAATCCCCCTGCACAGCGGATGTACTCTAATATGCTGTATGTGCTTTATGCCTCACCTGAATAAACATCCATGCTAATGTTATAAATTATAACATATCACAAGCACCTCAATCAAGGTCAAATAATTAAAGGCTTTCACTAAACACTTTGATTGCAAGAAAGGGTGGAATGAGAGAAAAGCTTCTCTAGTAACTGAGACATACTGAATGAGTGCTATGAGCCTTACAAAGTCATTCTTAAAAAATAAAAATAAAAGTATCTAAACCGAAAAATTTTGCATACTGCAGTATTAGTGCTAGACGTCAAGGCTTTCTAATGGAAATTGACTCTGATTTGTGAGATATGCATTACATCATAGTCTTATTTTAGGACATTACGTCATTCCCTCTGAGACGCATTATCTCAGCTTGACCCTGCACTAGTGATTTTTGTGGGCCTACTGCAGTGTTTCCAAAGCACTGCTGGGAAGCACAGGTTGAAATCTGAAACATTTATATTTTACAAAGTTGAAAAAAAAGGAAAGATGTAAGCATCAGGCAACACTGCCTTCCTTAACCCTCTCTTGACTCTACTTCTTACTGAGGTTTGGTTTTGATGTCTTTGGACACATTGTACAAAAAAATAACCCTAAAAGCTCACCTTGGAAGTTTTTCTTCACACTCTCTGAGAAGTGACCTTGTATCTGCCAGAATAACATCTCCCCGATCTTTACAAGATGTCAACGTGAATCAGATTGTACTTAGATACACTGAAAATCTATATTCCATAGAGAAAGTCAGCAAAAAGCTTTGTGTGACTCATAACTTATTAAAATTTTATACAGGATAAAGCAACCCCACTGTTCTATTTTCAACCCATACAGGGATCATGCACACCCATATGGGTCTTCATGCCCTGATCCTTTTTTGGACACAACAGCAGAATTCCGGGAGGCTTATGTTACAGAGCAATTTTTACATAGAGAACGGAAGAGATATTATTTCTTCTGACTTCAACCATGAAAGACAAGTGCATTCAGGATAAAGTAAGGCTATTCCAAAAATCTTGGAGAATTCCAACTCTTCTTTCCACAAAAACACAGTTGTAAAAAAGGAGTTGCGAATACTAAGAGGAAATAGGAAAAACTGAACAATGATTAAATTATAATGTCTTTTCTTGTTAGAAACTAATTGTATGCATTGGAGGGCTTTAATTTCTCTACAATATTTTTCACTTGCATTGTTTCACTTGTGTGTTTCAGTGTTTGGTACTTAAGGTGGTCTGCTACAGCTGCAACACATTTTCTAGAAAGATTGCAACAGCAACTGTTTCTGTCACAAAGGTATGATTAGAGGTGTATCCAGAACTCGGGAGGCAGGACATCATTTAATTTTTCCAGAAATCTCTTTGCTACTTGGATTGAAAGCTTTTTCCTTCATTCTTTTCTTTTTGGATAGTAAAGTAGGAATAACATATCATTAGGAAGAAGAAAAAACCCTTGCTTGTACTTGACACATGCTTGTCTATATTTCCATATTTACCAAGTGAATTTTCTGACCCAAGAAGTCTACCTGCAGACGGAGAAGTTTTGTGATTGGGGTCCAATCACTTTTAATATTTTATGTTTCCAAAGAGATCCATGTGGCAAGTCCCCATTCCTCTACTCTGACACTGTCACAATATATCACCTCATTAGCCGTAAAACTGCTACCGATAGGAGGAAAATTCACCTTGTTTTGTGAAATAGCAGTGAAAATTCATGAGAGCAGTAAACATGGATTTCCAGATATTTTCACCACACATATATACTGTGGGCTTTTTGGGAGCGATTCCTTTCACCAAGAAAAGGTGATGATGTGTGGTAATACCTCACTAAAGGAAAACATGAATGACATGACAAGACAGTACGTTACCACCAGCTAATGTGTCAGCAGGGCAGCTCACAGATAGGTGGGATTACTGGTTGTTCAGACCTTTGGGAGGTCACGATTAATGTATGTGACATGGTGACAGTTGCTAGATTCACTGAGGCGAAATGCTATTATAGACTGGCACCTCATGAGTCCTGCATGTCTCGGGACATTAAGTCACAATTCACTGATAGAGTAGAATATATTGGTTTGAGAGATCCACACTTCCGAAAGATGCTTTGGTTACGGTAGTACAGAAAAATGAACTTAAAATTCAGATCAAGTAAATACAAACACTTTTATTCTGTCTCCCAAGAACAGGTAAAACTGCAGCCACAGTGTAATAAACTACCGCGATCAAACTCTCTTCCTGATTAGCAGATCATAAATCTGCATTATTCGAGAGATTCTAGTGGAGCTACTTCAATTTTATGCAGGATTAAAAAGGAGCATAATTTGGCCAATGTTGCCAAGCCATGGTTTAATAACAAAGTGAACTCCTTAAGCAGGACTCATGCAGCTTTCATGAATTCTCCAAGCTGCACAAAGAAAACCCCCTCTAGCAGAAACCGCTGAATGAAGGCTGATTCCAGGGGGCATCACCGTATCAGGAAAATAACATCTGTGTGCTGGGAGGACACAGGAAGGGTGTTTTAACCTGCAACTTCCCTGTAGAGACGTTCCCTTGTCCCCTAACCTGCCACTCCTCGTCCAAGCAGTTCTGTCTACCCTTACATGCTCTCCCTACTGGGAGATCCCTTCCAGCAACAAGTGTTTCTAACATGTCACATCACATGGACCCCTGATGCCTTTCCATCTCCAGCTGCCTGTCCCTATATGTGCATTTTACAGCATATTCTGGTTTTTGTGCCTCTACACTCCTGAAGCACCTGAAAGGCCAGTTTGGGACTTTCACCTTGTCAGCAGCCTGTCAAATACTGTGGGCAGAAAGTAAAAGTCAGCAGACCTCTCTAGCGCCCAACCTGAGGCAATGAACAAACTAAAGGTGAACTGCCCGAGGTCAGCGTACAAGGGTTTCAGACTCTGTCTGCAGCTCAGGACCAGACCCTGCGTGACTTAGTTTCCTTAACTGTAAGAAAAACAACAAGATCAAAGCCATACCAGGTTCTACTAGAGCTGGTTCAGTTCCCTACCTTTAATATTCCTTTGCCATTTGTGCTTTTCACTCCAACATCCTCAGACACAATTTACAATGTGATTCTTCTGATTTTAATTAGATACAAATTCCTTTTTTTCCCCTCCAGTTGCGAGAAATTGAAGCCCACTGCATGGTTCTGTTTTAAAAGCTGTGTAGCTCAACCAATTTTGTACTTCTTCTAATTATGAGGCTTACTGGTGTTATTATGTCAGGATAACACACCAACCACCTACTGCCCCAGTGAGAGAGACTTAACTTGTGAGGCTGTAGCTTCAGGATTTTAACTCTAAATCAAGGGGAAGCAGTTTTTTTATCAACAAGAGAAACACTTCAATATGTACTTTTGAAAGAATTGGGTTAAAATTGGTAAGTTTCCAAGGAGAGAAAAATGGCACGATTATACCAAAGCTCAAGATTTTTGTGCGTTTTAACAGTTAGGAATTTGTTTTAGAAATGTTACACCATTTACGAATGACTCCAAGCTGAGTGGTGCCACTAACTCATCTGAACGACAGGATGACATCCAATGGGCCCGTGGGAGTCTCATGAGTTTTAATGAGACACCTTGGCCAGGGTAACCTGTTATCAGTGCAGGCTTGGGGATGAACAGATAAAGAGCAGCCTTGGTGAGAAAGACTCGGAGGTGCTGATGGATGAGAGGCTGGACGTGACCCAGCACTGTGCACTGGCATCTCGGAAAGCCAATTGTATCCTGGACTGTAAAAAAACAGCGGGGCCAGCTCCTCCCAAGACAACAGAGGGGAATTCTGCCCCTCTACTCTACTCTGGTGAGACTCCACCTGGAGCACTGCATCCAGCACTGGGGTCCTCAGTCTTCAGCACAGGAAGGATATGAACTTGTTGAAGTGAGTCCAAAGGACTGCCACCAAGTTGATCAGACGAATGGAGCATCTCTCCTGTGAAGAAAGGCTGGGAGAATTTGGATTCACCCTGGAAAAGGGAAGACTTTGGGGTGATTTTATTGCAGGCTTCCAGTAGTTAAAGGGAGCCTACAAGAAAGATTAAAGGACTTTTTATGTGTAGTGACAAGACAAGGGGGAATGGTGCCAAACTGAAAAAAAACGTTTTGAGCATATATTAAGAAAAAAGTTTTTTAGTTTGAGGATGTGACGCACTGACACAGATTGCCTGGGGAAATTCTGGATTACCCAACCCTGAAAGTGTTTAGCACCATGTTGAATGGAATTCTGAGCAACATAGTGAAACATAGTGAAAGGTGTCTCTGCCCTCGGAAGAGAAATTGGAACTAGAAGATCTTTAAGGTCCCATCAACCCAGGCCATTCTACGGTTCTATGATTTTCATTTGACATTGAAGAACAAAACTTTTCTAGTCCTTATTTTGAAACACTGTTGTCCACTTAAAAATTGACCCATATATGCCCTTCTCTAAAATGAAAAAAAAAAAAGGTTTCTTGAGAACATTAAGCAATGTTAAAATGAAACTGAAATATGAACTGTATTTAGACTACATAGCACTTGTTGAAAGTTTGAAGTTCTTCCTTGAGCGAGAACAGGAGATGTTAAAGTCAGATGAAGAAAATGGGTTTTCCTTCATTTCCTTCATTTTACCCTCTGTCTGTGTGCTTGGTGGCCACAACACATCTCCCCAGCAAAGCAGTAGGCTGGTTGTATGGAGCAGAGTGATCTCAGCTGCCACAGTTTTAAAAATTAACTCAGTGTGGTGAAAAGATCATCTCTCTCTCCTGATATTTTCAACTACTTAGTTTCTTGATTAACTGTTACTAGAATATCTCCTATAAGCACTAGCAATTTTGCCCATTAGCAATTAGTGAGAACAGTTATTGTGCTGAACTTTGTACTGTTGAATAATATTAATATCCATCTCTTTGAGTATAACTACTTTGGGTAGATTCCCTGACGGAGCAGGCTGACTTAGCATTATTATATCAACATTTTACTTCCATATCTAAAAAACAATTTTAAAAATATATAACTTTTATTTCTTCTTCAAGAATTTTTTTATTTCTTCTTATTGGTTATTCTAGCAATCACATGCACTTTTTTTACAAATAATTTCAGTAGGCATCCAGTGAACTCATAAATTTTTGCGTTGCCCAAAATCTGATTATTGATACCTTCCTTTTTAGAAACAGTAGGGTGGCAGTGAGTTTTAATGAAACTTCCTTTGCATTAAATCTTCCAGCTTCAGCATATAGCAAAGATTTTAAGGGAAAAAACCTCCTAGTGGAGTTATATCATAAGCAATAACTACCATTAAAACTTGGAATGGAAAATTCATACCACAAGTGTAATACTGCCATTAGATCCATTTCATCATCTACAGAACTAAGCAATCAAGTCCTCTCTTTCAAAGACTTTGCTGCACAGCAGATTCGGTATTTGTATTTTAGGAATTCCTGTGTAAAAACTAGTCTAAAAGTAAGGCTGAAATATACTTTAAGAGAAAAGGGGACCAGACAACTTGGGGATGGTACATTTGCCTCTTTCCTTGACTGTTCTCTCACCTCAGAAACACCCAAGGGACACACTCCAAAAGGAAAGGGGATCCTACTTTCCCTACCTGTGCACAAGCAAAGTCACTGTGGTGCCCTCAGGCAGGCACCAAGAGTTGTGCATGGCTCTTCCAGTGTAGGAGAATGAAGAAGTGTGCATGGCTCTTCCCAGTATGTCACTAGGAGACAGTGAACTCTGTTGGAACTTTTCTCTGGTCCTACCCAACCTTCACGGGTCCCCAAAACTAAGGAATCCCTGTACAGAAGAGGGACCTTGCACACTAGCTAGAGAGGACAACCCACTTATCATGTACAAAAGAGCAGCATCTGGTTTTGCTGAGGTTTGAGTGGGAGAATTAAAGAAGAGTAATTGAGATAAGTCACCTACAACTACTCATCCATACCCCTGACAATCACTGCAGCAATGACCAGGAGAAATCTACTGAGGTCTTCGATGGAAAAGGAAACCTCTGTTGCTCCCAAGTTCAATATTTGTCAATACACAGTCCTTACCTGGGGCAGCTGGATTTGGATTTGATGCTTTCCAACATGAATTCCAATGGAAGATCAGAAGACTAACGTGAAGGGGCAAATGGAGTTTTCAATATGAAGAGTTCACAGTGGTGAAGTGATGCACGTAAAATGAGCACACAGGCAGAGAAAACACGTTACTGAGCTTGATTTCTTAGCCATTCTGCACTGGAGGCTGCAGACACTTGTAGACATGTCCATGAGATAACCCTTGGATACACCTGAAAATGTCACTAGAATCTTTTTGCAAATAGAAAAAAACTCTTATATCATTTGGTAGCAGCATTTTCGATATTTCTCCCTAGTGGCTTCATTCATTACATGTTCATCAAACAGCAGAACCTACAAATACATTCAGTTTAAGTAGTTAAATGAAGTATTGGGATTCATAAAAGGGTATTACTCAAAAAACTAAGCAGAGTTTTAACTTCATATGTGAATTTATGTATCCATGAATTTTCAAAACTGGATTAGAAATAGGATGTCCTTTGACTTTTTTGTGAAATTGAAAATGAAAAATAACCGGTAATATTTTACCGGTAATATGAATATTTAGCAATAAATACCAAACATCAAGAACCACAGGAGATAAGACAATTTTACCACAATAGGCTATGTGCTAAATCATAGGCCCTAAAAGTATTTTTCTCCTTTCTAATTTCCTCTGAAAGACAACAGTAAAACCAAAGAAATAAAGTTCATTCCACAATTGATAAAAAAAATCTGATTTAGCCAGTTTTCTACCTAGAGATGTATAATCAAGACTAAAAATTACCTCACAAAATCTCTGCAAAAATGTCAGGAATAAGCACATCTCACTGCTATTTATATCTGCTTCTTCAATGCTGCTTGTTCATATTAGTGTGATGATGTCTAAAATAAGAAAACCAGTAGGATAAAAAAGTTTCAACTTACTCCTACTTCTCTAGAATTAAATAAAACCTTCTGAGCAGCCAGCATCCTGCCAGGCATACCTGGAACCACATAAGTGTGCACTGCCTTCCTTTTATTAAATAAACTTCATGACAAGTCAAGACATTGAAGGCTTCCTTGCACGCCAGCCAAAGGATAGCTTTAGAAGAGGTGATAGGAAAATTACCTGTAATGAAAAAACACATTTCACCCAAAGCTACAGCTATGTCTTCAGCCCATGTGTCGAGGCACTCCTGTGCTTTCTTGTGTACCTGCTTGCACTTAAATGCTGGTCTGCAAAAAAATGTCTGAACTAAGAAACAGCACCAAAATAACCTACCGTACCATTCCTTTAACTTTAAAGTGCCTAAAAGAGCAGAATTGAGTAGTAAATACCCATGCTCTTTGGAGCAAGCAAGTCATGGCTTCTGAAAGCCTCCCAGGAGTACCCTGTCTGACAAAGTGTAGAGTCCTCCCTCTGCCGACTCGGTAGGCAGGGACCACAGAGACCTCAATAGTACTGCTTTCCAAGTGGCCTAAAGTGTAGGTCAGGTGCCAAAGACATCCGAGTTATGCTGGCCGGTTCCAAGCCCAAGAAGTAAGCAACATGACACATCCATCCGTCCCAAGAGTATAGAACCCCTAGGCACACTGTGCAGGCACCACACACCACACACAAGTGTTGAGCTCAGGATGCCTTTTCCAAAGGCTGCTGGGTGCAATATGGCATGGCTCTTCCATACCAGGGATAGTTTCTTTAAAAGCACATGGAAGATGGGGAGACTTCAAGCCCATTCAAGACTGTGTGCCAAAGACTGAAGAGTACAAAGTCACCTCATGTATGTGCGTCTTAGCCATCTGAGCCTAAAGTAAAGGTGTATTAGTGTATCAGTGATGGTATACTAATGGTATGCAGAGTGTTATGTTCTGCTCCAAAATGGCTCTAATTCTTACCTGATATATATTTGGGCTGATGAGCTTTCTAGGTAGACACTGTTGCCATTCTCTTTTTTTAAAAAGTTCTGTGTAATGTCATATAATCGTTGCAGTTTCTCTAGGGGGAAGTGACTCTGCTCCATGAGTTATATGTTACATAGATCGGTAGCTTGAAAACTGACATGGACACTACAGGCAGTGATGTCACACTCAGATCTAGCACAATGACAGTGGAGTTCTGCACCCTATCCTCAAAAGTTCCTTTCCCTTTGCACAGCACTTCTGCTCTGTGGTAGCCACAGCCTGAGTTAGGAGACAACAACTGCACTGACAGAGCAGGAGGTCATCGCTGCTACATTTCAGTCAGCTTGGAATCACCACAGGATTCAGGTCCGAGGACAGCAACCTTTCTTGGTGCTTGAAGGCATGCACAGGGCATGCAGGAGGACACAGGAGTTTGACCAGTACTGTTAGTGCAGCCATATCTTAATAGACCTCCTACTTTCATGAAATATGTTGGAACCTCCCTCTTGACCTCCTACAAATTTGATTTAAATTGACAAACTAGTTCAAAAGTCATCAGAATCACCAACAGAAGCAGAGACTGCATAAGGAAGGAGCATGGGAACGAAGAGTGAGACACAGAGAGAGAGAGAGGAGAAAGGGTTTTTTAGGACATTATAGATTAAATATATGTAATGCCTAGTAACCATCCAACTAAGCAACACGTCATCCGGGAGAAAAAGTATTTTGACATCTATGATGCAGAAAAAGTAGTGCCTAGGAAATCCTGTAATTCTAAAGGAAAAAGTGGAGAAAACAATACTGTAGTACGCAGCAAAAAAAAAAAAAAAAAGTAGTAAACATATATCTGTTTGTAAAATAAATTTGGGCAGCTCCTGAAGTCTTTTTCTCTTTCCCAGATCCAGAAATGAAGAAAAGGAAAAATATGCAAACTGAAAAAGAACATTTATTTTAAAATATACCTGGTTATTTGCTGGAACATCAGAGAGTTGAATAGCAAAACATGACGTGCAAACAAACAACAAAAAAAAAAAGGAAGTGACAAATAAGCCAAAGTTATTTGGGGCAGTAACTATGTGTATAAACAACTTTTAATATCAAAAATAGTTTATTTTGTTTTAACTATTGACCCAATCAGTAAGGGGGTTCTGTTTCCTAAGTGTTTGGTTAGTGCTACCTGCTACATAAGTAGGTGACAGATCAAGCTGATTTAGTAATCATTGTCAAAGAAAGATTACTTTTACTATACTCTGCAGAAAAAAAAGTGATAAAAGAAATACGGAGAAGTACCGATGAGGAATTAAAAAATAAGCATAATTATTTTCTATGTTCCCTGTCAGAAATCAGACATTTTCCTGTTCAGTGTAACAGCTTCCCTAAGCACGTACAAACCACACCCCATAGTCCACTTGCCTTCTGGATTCCCTCTACACTTTCTCCCCTCCACTCTTTCCAAGATACGGCTGAGGTTACCAAGGATGGCTCAAAATAAAGACAGAACCTGATTAGCTTAATTTTCTATGTACCATGGAGTGAAGACATCTGGAGAGTTCACGACTCCATTCCATTCCTGATCATGCCAGAGCCAAGCATAAGTTGCATCTTATAAAAAGCACTCTGTAATAATCTACATCAGATATCTGCGAGAGTTCTGACCTGAAGGTCAGTCATGGTTCCATTCAGATGCAGGACAAGGTGGGAGAATCAGGTAGAATGCCCCAAACTGGATTCAGTGTCATTAAATATTTAGAGGAACAGACACTGCCCCAGAGAATGAGTGCAATATATTCAAGATGCAATTTAGATGTTTGGAAAAGCTTTTTTCGATGTCTGTACATTTTGGATTACATAATTAGAGGTGCAGACAGTATATAGTGATCAGGTATATCACTTCTAGCAAGTGTTAGGTGACACTGCCCTCAGACGGTCAAGTGGAAGTAGGTAAACACTTCCTAATTCTTAAAATAAACTTAAAGGCCGGACTCAACAACTGTCTAAACGCATTTCAAGCAATGTACTGCAAATAAATTTTTCCATCACACTGGACTCCTGAGGAAGAAGGTTATTTCTTTGTCTACAGCCGTCAGGAGTGAGAATATTACAGGTTAAAAAAGAAGGTAGACTTGAAATAGGAGTCAAGGGGAAGGCAGGAGGCCTCATTGCTCTTTCAGCTTCTTGCTGTTTCTGCTGAATTTAACCCTGCAAGGACAATAATGTGCACTACAGAATCAGACCTTCACCTGAAAAGGGAAAACAGGAAGAAAATCACAAGGAAAAATCCTGCTTAACATAAAACCTTTGAACCATAGCTAAATTTGTCTAGAGAGTTAACATTAGGGAAATGAAATTGGCATTAAAAAAGTCTTCCATTAGCTGAAAGAATCAGATTCTGACATCAGATATAGAATATAATCACCTTTTTATGGTTCCTATTCTGCCTTAGGTATGAGAGTGTTTTGCACAGTGTGATATTGGGGATGCAGTAATAAGCTATAACAGAGCTCAACGAGAATAGGGGTCACTAGGGAAGCATTTTAGACAGGGCTACAGGAGAAGATTTAGAAGATTTCTTTCTCCAGATTAAGTATTCACAGGATTTCTGCAAAATCTATGTAGTCACATCATCCTAGGAACAGTAATACAGTCCTTCTGAGGTGCAGCAGTACAAGTGCCTAATCTCTGGCTGCCTTGGGAGCCACAGATTCCGAGTCAGGCTACTGCTACCACTCTGAGGAGGTCTGGTAGCACTGACTGCAGGTGAAAGAAGGATTCTCACCATAGCAGTTCAGTCACTGGCTGTATTGTCTGGACAGCATCACCTGGCCACAGGATAAATCACAACACCAATCCTATTCTAGCTCCCAATAGCTGAACTTGTTGTGTCCCCAAACCATGCTCTCACTAGAAGGCGTGGTCAAATCCCCTTCCTCACAATCAGTGGGCTAAAATGGTATACTGGCTTGTGGGGTTGGGGAGAGACCCTGGGTCCAGGGACATCAGGGCTATGAACACCTTCAGAAGACATGTGGTGTGACACCAACATTTGGACCAAACATCTGAAGTCACCAGTGTGGTCTAAGCAGACACTCAGGCAGTAATTCATCTGAGGTAATCTATGCTTATCTTTCGAGAGAGAATGAGTCACATTCCTGGAGGTTCCACTCACCTCCTCTGGTCATGACTAAGCCATGAGTGAAACACAGACAGAAACATCTGCTCTGGGATGTCAAAGCTGGGTAAACTGTCGATAGCTGAGAAGTTGCTAACTCTCTTGACTCAATTTAGGGCAATCTGAATTGGGAAGACTATTCATATATATGGGTCCAGTCCTTTATCGATGATTTCGGTGAGGGGATTTAATCCATCATTAGCAAATTTGCAGATGACACCAAGCTGGGAGGGAGTGCCGACCTGCTGGAAGGAAGGAGGGCTCTGCAGAGGGACTTGGATATGTTGGAGAGTTGGGCTGATTCCAACGGGATGAAGTTCAACAAGGCCAAGTGCCGGGTCCTGCAATTTGGCCACAACAACCCCCTGCAGCGCTACAGGCTGGGGACAGAGTGGCTGGAGAGCAGCCAGGTGGAAAGGGACCTGGGAGTTTGGACTGACAGGAAGCTGAACATGAGCCAGCAGTGTGCCCAGGTGGCCAAGAAGGCCAATGGCATCCTGGCCTGCATCAGGAACAGTGTGGCCAGCAGGACCAGGGAAGTGATCCTTACCCTGTACTCAGCACTGGTGAGGCCACACCTGGAGTGCTGTGTCCAGTTCTGGGCCCCTCAGTTCAGGAAAGATTTTGAGGTGCTAAAGTAGGTCCAGAGAAGAGTAACTGGGCTGGGCAAGGGACTTAAGCACAAGTCCTATGAGGAGAGGCTGAGGGAGATGGGGTTGTTTAGTCTGGAGAAGAGGAGGCTCAGGGGTGACCTCATCACTCTCTACAACTCCCTGAGAGGAGGTTGTAGGCAGGTGGGGGTTGGTCTCTTCTCCCAGGCAATCAACAGTAGGACAAGAGGGTACAGGCTTAAACTCTGCCAGGGGAGGTTTAAGTTGGATATTGGAAAAAAGTTCTTTACAGAGAGAGTGATCAGGCATTAGAATGGGTTGCCCAGAGATTCTCCGTTTTTAAGATGAGGCTGGATGTGGTACTGAGTGCCATGATCTAGTAATAACAGTGAGGTTGTGTCGTGGTCGAGGTGGGACCCTCGTGGAACCAGGAACTGGAACCCTTTATTGCACTCCGCTGCTAATTTTATACACCTTTAGGCTACACACGTTAACTCTTTATTGGTCCTCAAGTTATACAGATAACCTTCAATTGGTCACTAATAATATTATATGTCCCTGCTAACTGCACATGTCTAGGCATACTTTCTGCCTTGTGCAAAAGTTCCTACTTAGCTTTAACTCTTCCAGGAACCCCCAGGCCAGCTGGGGGAAAACCACCACAGGGTTGGATCAAGGGTTCGACTTGATGATCTCGATGGTCTCTTCCAACCCAGTTAATTCTATGATTCTATGATATATATAACACTTCATTAATATGCAGTGGGAGAAGTCAGAAACAAGCTCTTACCATTTTGCTGTGGCATGAAATCACCATTTTCCCTTCCTTATTGGTAAATTGTCCCTTGCTACCTTCCTGCTTGTTTAGGCTAAGCCAAAAAGGTGTTTCTGTCAATCCTCTAAATTTCTGTGGAAGGTTTTAATAAAAACTCAAGGAGAACAAAGTTCTAAAATCGTTTTCATGTATCTTCTGAGAAAACAAGTAAATAAAATTTCATCTTCTGGATAAGCAGATTAATGGTGGAAAACATGGCTGACAGCTGAAAAAACATGCCTCTGTCAAATTGTCTGTTTAAGGTCATTCCCATAATCAGAAGGAAACTAATCCTTTTTCACTAGATAGGAGGCTTAGCTAGCCAGAGATTTTACTACCTCAGACAAAGGCTTTCTGAATTCAAAGATGAGAAGTGCCAAGATTTCAAAATGTTTGAAAAGTATTGAGAAGAAAGTTCTTAGGGGGAAAAAAACAAAACAAAACAGTTTCTCTCTGTCTTTTCTTTTTTCCAAAGAAAGAAAGTAGAGAAAAGCGACACTTTTCCACCTAGACTTCCTTTATGACGTGTTGTACACTGTTCTGTCCATTGGAGATTGAAGAGGTTGACAGGTTGTAGCTGACAGGTTGACAGGCTGTAGTTCCCCACATCGTCTTTCTGACCCTTCTTGTGGATGGGCATCACACTGGCCAATCTCCAGTCATCTGGGACCTCCCTGATTAGCCAAGACTGAGGATAAATGATGGAGAATGGTTTGGCGAGACCTACTGCCACCTGCCTCAGTATACTTGGATGAATATCAACCAGCACCATACACCTAAATGTCTCAGTAGGTCATTATCTAATCCATCATGGATTTCAGGCGGTCCATTCTGCTCTCCATCCCTGTCTATCAGGTCAAGGGACTGGTTAAAGATTGTTAAAGACTCAGGCAGAGAAGGCATTAAGTACCTCAGTGTTTTCCTCATCCTTGGTGACAGTATCCAATAAAAGATGGAGATTTTCCTTGGACCTCCTCTTGTTAATATACTCATAAAAAAAACTTTCATTATCTTTCACAACAGGAGACAGATTTTCTCTCTGAGGTTTCACCTTTCTAATTTTCTCTCAACATGAACAAATGACATCCTTGTACCCTTCCTCTTTAGCCTGCCCCTTCTTCCAAAGGTCATAAATTCCCCGAATTCCTGTAAAACCTCCCTGTTTAGCCAGGCCAGTCTTCCTCAACAGCTTGTCTTCTGGCACATAGGGGTGATCTGCTCATGTGCCTTTAAGATTTCCTTCTTAAAGCATGTCTAGCCTTCCTGGACACCTTTCTTATTAAGAACTGTTTCCCAGGGGATTCTCTGAACCAGTGACCTGAACAGGCGAAAGTCCGTTCACTTATCACTGTAAGTAATACTTTCTGTACTCACCCTATGTTAATTTTCACTAGTCCCTCAGCTATCCTCACTCTGATGTGGGGAACCAGACTGCAGAGGATTCCTGCATTTATGCAACCAAAAAACAACACTAACACTGACATAATACCAGATGCATAGTCATGACAATCAAAGCAAAATCTGGCCTGCGTTAAATGCTTCTTAAAACATCTATCATTCCCAAAATTGGGAATAATGTTACACTGACTTCAGTGAATTCTTTAACAGAGGATCAGTGTCTAGCAAATTCTATTCAGAAAGCTATTATCCAGTGTCTTAATATTTTTTCTTATATTTTCTTACTCTGATAAGAGAATGTTTTCTCACTCTCTTATTTTTTAAAAGTTAAGAGCCTGTAATACGGCTTTGTAGAGATAAAACACCCAATATATATAGGTAGTAAATTATTCCGCACCAATTGTTGGAGTGTGTAAAGCTAGTGAAATATGTCATGGTTTAGTTTGTAAATTAGTTGAAGCTCTTTTATTTAACCTGCGACAAAATTTGCCCTTTGTTGGACTGTGTGTGAAATATGGTTCTACAGTCAACAGGTTGATGGACAAAAGGGAGAAACCTGACTCCCGAATCTTGAAATGCAAACAGCATCAGTGGGGAAGGAATTGTATTTCCCCATATATCCATTCATTTCTGTAAATTATCGTTCTACCTTAGTATAGTAAGGGTTTCTCATTTTCTTTGTAACAGTGATGTGGGAAGGAAAATTTCTCGTATTTTGAAAAACGGTCAGCTGGCAATTATAATAACAGATCCTGATAAAGATTTATTGAACAAGCTCTTTAAAACAAACCTGCACCACAGCAATCTTGTCATCTAGCAGGGGGGTTGGTATTGAAATTATGATTAATGATAGGTGTAGAATGGGGAGATGGATGCTTGACTTGGCTAACACCAAACTGCTGACTACGAAAAATGATTAAATCACATGTTGCACCTGTCTGCTCAAGTCTTCAAGAAGCAGATATCTTCACAGTGGTTCCTATGAAACCTTATTATGTCAAGGTCTTCTGGGAGCAGTCTGTAGATTCCAAAATGTAAAGTGCTAACCAGGTCTGCTATAGACAATACTCAAGAGCCCCCTTGGTGACTCCAAACTTACTTTTACATGGCTGTTTCCTCCTGCTATTCATGCATTTTTAAAGTAATTTCCTATATGTTTCTACTGCATACCACAATTCACAATGTAAAGAAAGCAGTAGCTGGGATGCATGCTTACCACCACAGTCTCTGTGCCAGATCATGTAACCCATGTACCCTTGTTTGAGAAGCGCTGCTCTGAAGCAACACTTGTAATTTTTTATTATATTCACAGTGAAGGCTGATGTCAAAGTAACAACTAAGGCTGTGCTGGGACATCTGATCCATTGGTCTTCACCAAACATAAGTAAGACTGACAGAGAAAGACAGTCCTAAGGCAGGATCTTTGAGCTACTTCACGTTAACTCCACTGGATCTTTCATCAAGATTTTTGCCCTTGAAAAATGCAGTGTCTCGGCAAGGGCAAGACAAGATGACCTAGCTGTTCACACAAGGAGGCTACCAAATGAGGACTAAGTTTTTGCATTCTTCTCTAATTAGAGAAGGTGAGAAGAGAAATCATTGAAATGGCCTGCTCACCCTCTTACCTTCCTGCATCACTCAGAAAGGTCTTTTCCTCATAGAAGTATAGCCTAGAGCCTGTCCTATGGCATCCTAGCTTTCCCCTAGACCTCATAGCCTAAAAGAACCTGCCTGGCTATGCTCAGCTAGGGTTTAAGCCAGCACCTACAAATGTAGTCAAGACAAATATTACATGTTAAGACTCTGGAGCCATACTCCTGAACTAATTGCAGGGATATGTGTTTTCTCTGACCTAAGGACCTTGCAGGTTAGGGATATTTTTTTAAGGGAATTTTTTTTTATGAACAGCCATTCTTATTTTTTTTATTCAGTGATTGGTTTTTCTTCAGATATTCAGGCAACACTGGAGGCCTAGTACCTGAGAAAACTGAGCAGAAATTTACCTAAAGTGAGAATACTAGTGTTTGCAGTTTTCAAAGGAATCTTTGCTATTTCTAATCCACAAGGTCTAAGTACAGAGAACATGCTTTTAGTTTGATCCTTGCCTCTGAGCAGAACACCACTAGCTCCCACTGGTTTGCAGCACATGAGAGCACACTGATAGGCAATATAATATATATGAAAATGAGGGAAAAATATATAGAAAGCTTCAGTGGTGGTGCAAAGGGCTGGAAAATACTTTGTATGGTACATAATTTACTGGTATTTCTGGTTTTCAGGATATTGGTTCTAATATTACTACAGTCATATTGTTTATTGTCTCCATAATGGAATTCCAACATTAAAAAAAAGAAAATTTATGGTTTTTAAAGAGAAAGGCATACCTCACTGCTTTTGAACCATGCTGACTGTTTTAGGAGCTGCACCTACCTGTGCCAGGGATAGACCCTCCAGGGCCTGGCATGGCAAGTGCCTAGTAAGAAAAACTATCACAAACTAGTGTCTTCTCCATACAAATTCACACCTAGGAAGGAGGTTACAGATAACAAAAATACACTTGATGGACAGCACATATTTTTTTAAAAATTTTGCCTCTCTCACTTCCTCTTTTTGTATATGGCAGCTGTGAAGTTGTGATGACCTGCAGGAACAGGACTTTTTTTTTTTCCTTTTTTCTTTTTTTCTTTTTTTTTTTTTAATGAGATGCAGACCTCTTGGTACCTCCATTCTTTTTATTTAAAACCATCTCTCCCTTTGCTGTCTCTTTCATGCAGTTTCTTATCTGGACAGTATTAGTTGATGCTGCTTTGTAGGACTGAGGCTGGTACTATATGTCTTTCAAATGAAATTAAAATTTGATAAGAGAATGCTTAGAAGAGATTCAAATAACACACTCATTGTGATTATACCATTTCCACCATTGTAAATGGCCTCCCTTTGGAAAACAAAGCACCATTATCTACTCCAGGAAGGACATCATCCCCACAGATTCATAGAGAAGATCACACCTACTCTGACAAGCAGGTTGGCAGGACGGTGTCTCTGAGAATTCCTTCCCAGTTTTCCTCTCTCTGAACTTGGAAACTGCTTTCATACAAATAAAATGATCCTGTTCAAAAGACAGAACAAGCTTAACTTTACTCTGCCTTGCGCTGCCAGACAACGGATGCGGAGGAAATGAAGCAACAAGTCACGATATGGTAGAGGTGTCTCTAGACTACTCCTAGCTGTTCCTCTGTGCTGGGGACACCCTGTACTAGGTGGTGAACTTTCTAGAGTAACAAAGTTGACTGTGTATCACTGCCAGTACACAACAGGCAGTATAGGCCCTGAAACTGTTATACTCCTGGGCAGACTCACCCCAAAGACTCCTGAAAAGACATCTGCATCCTTCCCAGACTCTTCCACCTGCCAGTTCTTGTGCTACAGAAGACTTTGTGTGTTTACTCAAGTTTTTATGCCACCTTCCTGTGCTAGTTTTGAGCATTCATATTTGACATAAGCAGTTTCTATTTTTGTCATTGCATGTAAAATCCTTTTGTATAACTTGAGCCTAATCAGGGACACTTTCTCGTAAGAGTGCAAAAGGTCTTCCTTTCACTTTTGGAAGTTCTAAAATATAGAAAACAATTTAACCTGTCCAAAAATCTACCGCACTTGGAGTAAAATGCTCCTTTCTCTGTTGGACTGAAGAAAAAATTTCAAAAGATGTTACAAATATTCAGATACTAAAATACCCAAGGGAATTGCTTGTTTCATGCTTTTACAATATGGTTCAACCATTTAACAGAACGAAGACTTTGGCACAAAATATTGCTGTGTCTTGGCATTATCACTATTTATCATATTCAGCTTGAATTCACCTACACTTAAAACAGAGAAGGTCAGGCAGCAACAGAAAAGAAAGTACTTAGGATTAGAGGCATTTCATCTTAGCAAACATCCAGCATCTAAGTATCTTTGGTCTGAGCCTCAAAATGTCACTATCAATTTTTGAAAGAAGAAGAATCCCAACCATCCTGCTGGACAGGTAAAAGGAGGACTCACAGACTTATTCTGAGATTAATGACAGGTGTTTGGGTCCCTGTACGGAGCTTGGGTATGCCCCATCTAGCCCCAGAGCCACAACTGGCTGCTGGAGGAAGGATATGCATGGATGGAAAGCACCAACTCCTCAGACACAGGAGCCAATCTGTGGCTTTCTTATCCCAAGGTCACTATTGTACTTATTATCATCAAATAATGAGAGGCGTGGATCTGTGCAGAAAAGGAACTCTGCAGACTTTTAAACAATTACTTTCAGAATTGATTCTCTCTTCTGACGTCATCATCTACCATCAGCAGGGCTCTTCACTGTGATCTAGTGCAACGCACACACTTTTGAAAAACTATGCTTTCAAGCTTGCCCTGTGGTGTAGTAAATTGGAAAGTGCTCTTAATAATAATAAGGATCAACATTGACTTAATGGTCTTGAAAACCTTCACATAATTTCATATTCAATTTCATTCAACACAGATACAAGCAGGAGTGATGTAATACTTTTTATTTTGCTCTGAAACCTGAGTCAGGCACCAGTTTCATTGCTTGGAATCAGATTAAAGTTTCTGGCCGCTGGTGATCAATTGGTGATTGCTAGACTAATCCAGAAATATAGAAGGTTCTTGGGAACATACAGCTCAGACTGGGGCAAGGGTCTTGCAGACTGCATGCAATTCAGAACTGTGGGTGCCATAGGATGCCATCAGCACCCTTGTAGCAAGCGTGGGTAGAGCCCTTCTCAAATCTTCGTTCGGGAAACCTAGCCTAGTAAATCAGTATTAATTTAATCATAACAATCATATCTAGAATAATATGCATCAACTTTATTTCTGGCATGATGTGACTTCCCTGGAACTATATAATGGATTCGTTTAGTTCAGCATTTGGATAATTAATAATCTATCAATATGTTACATTAATGTGCATATTGAGTTATTCTACCATCATTTAAAACAGTAGCTTCACTAATGAGACTATTAACTGTAGAGACCATCAAGTCACACCAGATTCCCGTTTTTATTCTTTCCATCTAAGGCTGCTTTTTAGCTCAGCCAGTTAATAAATGGTAGGGTGATGCTGGCACAGGAAACATACTTCTCTTAATTTTGATTAGTTGAAAGCTAGTAAAGGCAAATATGACTGTTTTGTGTCACAGGGTCTTGTTAGACAGAGAAAGCTAGAAGTTATATTCTTATTTAGAGCATGGAACACAACTGCTTTTTGCTTATTAGTTCTAAAATTATTTGAGCTGTAGTATGTTCAGAAGATAATTAGGATCTAGTTCTGGAAAACTCCTCAGCTCCTGCTGAACTTCAAAAAATCAAGTAGCTTCACTGAAAGTAACAGCTAAATATAAGCTCTCACCTGAGCATTTCCAGGCCAGATTGCCATGGCATCTCAAGTGTGATTACAAACCAAACCTTATACCAGCTCCCTGACAAATTAACAGAGCTATGCAGCCTTTTCTACTTGAATTGGGTTATGAGTGAGTCTGAGGTCAGACAAAGAGTCCCCATTGGAAGCTTCATTTCAGACTAGTCAAACAACAGATCAGCCCACTCAATTGTTTTTTAAATTTGACCTCTTAAAACTCAAATTTAAGACAGACAATGTGAGCTGGAATGCAGAAAAAAAATGTAAATTTACTGAGGTAAGAGCCTCAGATGAAGCAGAACATTTAGGACAAGTTTTAGATTATGTCATTTGGGGATTTTCTTGCTATTATGTCTTTAGCAAAAATGAAGTAGATTTTGAAGATGAAAACAACACCTCAGTTCATCATATTATGTGCCAGAGTGGCAACATAGAGTCAGATTATAACTAACTGGGCACTGGGCCTACCTTTCACTGACACTCATAAGGAATAAATATTAAGAGATCAAGAACAGAGAACCAGTCAAAATGAAGAACAATTTGACTCCTTCTGTACAGGGTAATTCTTTAAATATTCAGAATATATCCCAGTAGTGATATCAACTACACAAAATGGAATATTCTCTTGGGTCCACCAAAGAAATAAAAAAATTACCATAGCTAAAAAAAATCTCAAAATAACAGGGGCAGCAGTGGCTACAAGTGTGTGTGGTCATCGGTAGCCATGCATAAGTTCAGACTCAGACTCCGTCAAGAGGTTTGCACTAGTGGCAACCAAGTTTTAGGCCTGGGTTTGTCTCTGGTTCATGCTCATGTTCATTCCACACTGTCCCTCATTCTTTGCTTTCCTACTACTTTTCTCTGCATTAAAAAGGCAATCTAGCCAGCAAAGCAGCTCCCACATTCCCTTGCCCCACACAATCCTGCGTGTTCTCCTGTAGGATGAGATATGCTAGGGAAGAGGTTGAACTGATCTGTGTTTGTTCTCAAGAGTAGCAGTTCCATTATCAATCAACATGTACCAGTGGGGAGGGGGGGGGGTTGGGGGGAGAAGAAGAAAATAGTATTCCCCACACAAATTTTTCCTTCCATTCCTAGTTTTTCCATTCCCCTTTTCGTGACTCAGCATCAGCTCTGACCACGCACATTACTAGAGAGTTTGGAAAGAATCACATTTTCTTCTTTTTCTTGCCCTGTCATAACTTCTTAGAGCAAGGCATATATTGCTTATTTCCTGCAAGCCCCATCCCCAGAGACGTTTCTCACTGATAT
This sequence comes from Myiozetetes cayanensis, assembly GCF_022539395.1. NCBI lineage: Eukaryota > Metazoa > Chordata > Aves > Passeriformes > Tyrannidae > Myiozetetes > Myiozetetes cayanensis. Next base: position 49,732,564 of record NW_026087631.1, read on the forward strand.
GAAACAACAGCAGGAAATCCCACCAAAGACCATGCAAATAACTTGTTATGACTTCTGCACGTTGTATAATAAGTTTACATGGAGTTTCACAGATCAGTAAAAGAAGAGATAAACTGACTTCTTCTAGTATTTTCCATATGGTTTCACAGATGCAAGAGAAGCTGTGCCCACAGCTGACACAGACAACCATGCAGTCCCATAGTTCTGCTCCCTCCAGCAGAATACGATGATCCAGGGTAGGGATCCTGTGCTCCAGGGTAGGGATTTCAGCTCCTCCTTAAATAGGAGGAGACCCTATATAACCCAAATCAGAAGTGACTGAGCTGTATCCTCACCCCATGGTTCCCCTTCACTGGTAGCACTGCAGGAAGAGAATTCAGGTGTGCAATGCCTATTTCCATTATTGCACTCGGTTAAATATTTTCAGTTGGGAACAACCCTCTTGCAAGCCAGGACAGAGTTGCATGCTCACGTCCTATTACGATTTCCGACTCTACACTCTGTTAGGAGCTCTGTTACATATTCCCAAGCAACTAGAAACCAAGCTGCTTTCAGGGAAACCTCTACAGGCTACGTTCTTCTATTCAGAATTCTGTGCTGAAATAAATGAAGCCATACATGAAACCCTAGTATTTTCAGATGCCATCAAAGTTATAAATCTGTAGGTTCTGACTTGGCATGACTTTAAATCTTGTTAACAGTGTAATAACACAAAAGAAGGGAGAGACAGGAGACAAACTGATATGTAACAGATCATTCTTGTGGTTTTGTTATTAAGAGACTTTCCTGTTATAAAATACACTTCAGGTTTTCGTGGGATACTGATTAATAATTTTCAGACCTAATTTAAGGGTGCAGGTAGCAACTGTGTTGCTATTTACACTGTTTACACAGCAAGTAAAGCAGTCTAAGTACCAGTGTCTTGTATACAATTAATTGACTCGTTAATCTCAAGACCTAGGTGCATACACTTTCTTTCTTTTCTCCTACAGAAAAATCACTCTTTTTGACATTAGGAGATTTAAAACAAAAGAAAATAAGGAAAAGAGATATGATGAAAGAAAAGTATCGGTATATAAAACCCAGTGAGAAAACATAAAAAAGTGCAATGACTGCATTAGGGATGGTACATTGATTATCTGACTGTGTTGGCAAGGATGATGAGAGCCCTCCAAATACCAGGCTCTGTTATTCTATAACAGGTGTAGATAAGCCCTAGAAAATTCCCCCCCGCCCCCCCCGAGCAATTCCTCAGCCTGCTGAAATCACAAAAAGTTGTTAGCTGTCATGGTGGTTGGATCTCACCCTCAAACCCTAGGATACTTTTTAGAGCCTTGTAAGAGCTCAAGACCCCTTTTCTTTTGCTTTTCTTGGGGAGACAAGAGATAGTGAAGATGAAAAGCTACAGCAGAACTGTGAAGTCACTCTTCATTCTTTGTGGCTTTCAGAATTAGGTAGTAGATACATTCAGATACACCTTTTATGCCAGGCTCTTCCCCACGTATAATGCAAAAATTACTATGAAATCTGTCAGCAGATAGGTGGTCCCACTGTCTATATAGTTATTCCTGGGTTCCTCTTCTTGTCTCATTAACAAGGAAGAAGCAATTGGCTATTATTGTTAGTGTAAGCAATTTCAACTGTGGAACAAAGAAGTATTTAAAAATTAAGTCTTTAAATAAGGAATCACTGTAATTAGGTCATTTGTGTGTTCGCGATGCTCAAACTTCTTCCTGGTGCTTGTAAGGTACCCTGACTCTGCTTTCAGCACACTCTTTGAAACTGCTGATTTCTCCTGGGTGCGGATTACATTGTGACTATCCCACCATACGCAGGTCCAACAGAGAGTGATAATTAGACCATAAATAGCTGTTTTGGACAGGATTAGTGGCTGTGTGTTCAGATAATGGGTAAAACAAGTGCAGGCTTGTGTGGGCTGCTACTTTGGCAGCAGTATAAAGAAAGTCCACACTTAGCATCATTACAGCAGCCCAGATAGGTTCATAGTTGGTCATTCTTATGCATGCAAGTAAAAGACAAGCTCTGTGCTGAAGGGCCTTTCCGTTTCTGACATTTCACAGCATGTGCAATCAGACAGCTCCAGGCAGAGAGAGGGAAGTTTATTAGCAGAGACTGGAAGAGTTTAGACAGCTGTTGCTTCCCATAGCCTCAAATGGCTGCATACGTGGAAAGATTGTGCTGAATCTCTACCTCTTCACCGTGTGCTGAAGTAATCCTTTTCCTTAGTCTCTGTGGAGTTACCAGGTCTCTCTTATGTGTCCTACTTTGTCCACAAAAGCAGTAGTAGGCTTAATTCCAATAAATGGGCTGAACAATGCATTTAGAGACATCATGTTCAAACAAAATACAGTCAGGAGGTCCCCAGCAAGCCAAATAGAGCAATGTAGTGGCAGCATAGTAAACAGATATGCTTAAACAAATGTGTATTGCACGGGGCCTGGAGGGAAGAGCAGAGCCTTGAGATCTTAAACAGAGATTGTAAGACCAGGTTCAGTTGCAAGTTTTCTGCAAGTAGGCCCCCTGATGAAAGAGGAATGGGATTCCAGTGTGCCATTAGTGCTGGAAATGACACAAAATTCTTCTGAAGGAAGACAAGTGAGTACAAAGCTGAATGAAACATCCATTCAGATATTTACAGAGATAGAGCAGAATCTCAATTGCTTCATCGATGATAGTGAATATTTATCCCTAATTTTCTGCTGAAAGGCTAGTTTACAACAGGGTCATGCTAACCCATTGCTCTCTTCTCCCTAAATAAAAGAATATAGGATACAGAGAGAATAGAAAGAAAGTACATGTTAAGTATCTGACTTGTGCTTAGCTACTATCCTCCTTCTTCCTACATAATAACCTCCTCTTCTCTATTTATATTCACATCTATATTTAATGTTCACTGAAGACTACAGACTTGTGTTTGATGTTCAGCTGAAGACATGATTCATCACAATCCTCATTTTTAGTAATGGAAAAAGACTGTGGTGAAAAAAACCGATTAGTGCTTTTCATCTTGGTAGCCATGTAACCTTTTCATGAACTTGGAAAGTCATAAAAGGAATGGCAGTCTTAGCCTATCGTGGGTGATTCACAAAGTCTCCTGAATGCTGCATGATCTCTCCTGAGATCTGATGTCTCCTTTTTCAAAGAATGCTCATTAAAAATAGACAGCAAATCACCCATTCCTTGACCTAAAACGTCCCCTATTGGTTTTAACATGAAAAGTAAAAAACATTCTTTTATTATAAGAAGTTTTGAAAAAACAGATGTTATCAATTCTATGTCTGTAGTCCCAAGAATGAAAAACAAGTACAACATGTCAATTATTAACTTGTTTTTCATGCTCTACTCTGCAGCCAGGGCCATCAGTGTTGACTCCCAACCAGGTGGTCAGAGAAGAGCATGGCACTCCTTTCCCAGTTATCAGTGCAAACCCTTTTAGAGCGACCTACTCCAGAGTCACTGAAGACAAACAACTGAAGAACTTCTGATATCAACTTGCCACAAAAATAAACTACTGTTTTTTCTCACAATAACAAGTGGAGCATCCAAATGGTTATTGTTATGCAATGCATATGCTCAGTTTCCTATACATCCTCACTTGGAGAATGTAAATGTACTTGGGGTTAAAATATTCCTAAACACAGAACTAGTTGTTAGCTATTATTCAGCCACAACTTTATAAATTTCTTTGCACAAAAAATAGATATACCTCCTTTTTTTCCAAACTAGGTAATTTCCCCTAAAATAACTAACACAGCCTATTAGAGATCAGACATACTTGGATTAGATGGAACTATAATTTAAGAATATAACTTAATGTGCAAGATTGAAAGTCTACTGGGATATGTAAATTATTAAACTGAAGTTATTTTCATTCATCAGAATATATTCTTTACAGAAATAAGAAACTGACCTCCAAATTCACAGTTGCTGTTAGGAATATTGCAGTTTTGTTCGAGTTAAAAACTCCTTTAATTTCTGGAAAAGGAAAAGCATAGAACTTCATCCCTGTCTCACAAGAGTTTCCCCAAAAGAGTTTCAGTTAAAGGGGTGAGCAAGAAAACCAAAGTCTTGTCTAAAACTGCAGCTGCAAGAGGGTGAAGCTGAATCAGAAGATGTGGTTTGCATGCATGAAGAACTACTCTTGAAAGATGAAGTGACTAAAGATGACTGAAAGAGGTCCATATGATAATCTGTAATCACACTCCAGCACCTTTTGCTTGCTAAAAATCACTCCTCTGGTCCAAAACATCCTGGAGCTGCCAAGGAACTGACACCAAGCTTTCAAATACAGCCTTCTTGCGAGAACAATGGAGCAAACCCTCAGCCCCAAGTGCCTGACATGGTGATGAGCAGGGCAGAAGGCAAGGGCATGTCTCCCTGCTGCTAGACAGGGGTTGTGCCCAGGAACACAGAGACCTGAGCACCCAAACTTCCTTCCTCCTCCACTGAACGGAGCCTTCAGACCACGCCCTGTGTCCCCCTCTTCATACTGATTCCCAATTTTGCAACATCTGTGGAGGTTCAGTTCTCCCAGAGAGCCAGTCTGTGACCTCCATCTGATCCAAACGTCACTCCCTCCAATCTGTCTTCCAGTCATAGTAAGTAGTAAAAGTAATTTCTACCTAACATGTTAGCTGCAGCTCCCAGTGTTAGTGTTAGTCCTGGTCCCTCCTTTTTCCTTCCTCCCTCTTGTTCCTCCCACCAGGGAACCCATCCCTAACACAGCCCCTCAACTGCAACAAGACAGATGGTTGGGATGAGTGCAATAGATTTTTTCTTTTCCCTTTCTCTTGCCATCACTGCTTGCTTGCCTGACTTGTGGGACAGAGGACCCAGTACAGAAGTACAAAAGCTCAGGAAGGGATCCAAGTGATTCAGGGCAACACCGGAATGGCTGTGCCAGAATTCAAGGTGGTCACAGGTTCTCCCTTCCATGAGCATGGTATGACAGAGCTGCATAAGGGAAAATCTAGCCCTTGCAACCCAGAAAATCTTACGCTAGATGCACAAAGAGACTAAAATCAGAAGAGCAAATCAGGTGCAGCTCTCTTTTCCTGTTATCCCCAGTCTTGCCCACATCCCTATTTAAACTCAATTATTGAAACACATTTCCCTCCTTGTTGTTCTTGCATTGTAATTGTTTGTAAATACCATTTTTTCTTTAATTACCCCTTCCTACACATGAGAATGATAAGATAAAAAATAATACAATATTGCAATAGAATTACAAAAGCATTGCACACAGTTGTCCTATTAAATTCATAGCAGTGACACCTTATAAAATGCAAAGTGAAGAAAAGAGGTTAGTAATTTGTTTATAAATATCTTAGTTAGGTGGAGCAAATACCATATTGATGGAGAAAAGAAAACCACTGATAGCAACGCATGCCTTCTAGCATACATTTCATTAGACAGAATGTAGTTAATAAAACAACCTTTATGATTTTTATTAAAGCCTTTTAGCATAAATAGCTAATAACCAATTTGCATTCATGGTTTCGGCACAAATGTAAATTAGTGTCTTTTTGCTTGTATTGTTGAAGTGCAATTCTATTGCCAGACAATTGTATTTGGCCGTTTCATTAACTGGAGAGATCTGAGAAAGAGATACAGTCCCAGGGCCTGCTCAAGGAATATTTATTCAGAAAATAAATTTCACCGCACTCCTCCTTAGCTGCTGGTGCCTCACGAAGAGCATGTATGGTTTCGACACTCAAGCCTGTTCATGCATGTTGGCAAAGAAAGACCAGACCTGAAGCAGGGTACTGCTGCCTCAGATCAGGTTTAGAAACAAGGCTTTCTAAACTCATGCAGTATTTCAAGATTTCATCTGCTTTCCTGTTCTAAGTAACAAGCATCGAGGTCTTGGGAAACTGGTTGCGACTGACCCTGAAAAAAGACCCCTGTAGTCCAGTGTCACACAATCCCTCACACAAGGAGGGATTTGTGCTTGTGGAGGAAGTACAGCATCTCCACTGGGGATGAGGCCAAGTCAACAGTCAGAAGCAAGGCTACACCCTCCTCAAAAGTGCTCAGATCATCTCTGCTAGCAAGTGCTCTCCCGCTTCTGGCTATTTAGGACACACTCCATGGTGAAATGATTGTCCTGCAGCTGAGAGATACACATCATATTTTCTTCAGCATAGTAAGTGGTGTGAAACTTTGCATAGGATTTACACCACCATTTCTCTACTTTTCCCAGGTGATAGTTTTCCTGTTTGACACCTAGAAAAAGGAATGGTTGTAACATAGTAACTTTATTGGTGTAAATAGTAGGTGAAGGAAAGAGCCTTTACAACTTACTATCAATGCTTCTGCAATTCAAAGATCAAATGTAAATGCTGCAAATTATAGCAAGGCACCTGAAAGCCACACAATCCTGCCTGCAGCAGAAATACAGGTTTTCCGTTTCAGGTCTCATTCATCTGGGACCTTTCATATTCACAAGGTCTCTCTTTATTCATGTTATGTAAGCAGCTACCGTGTATACTGAAAACCAATTTTCCCATATACTAAAGAGTGCTGCTGGAAGAACAATAAATCATTGTTCTATTTCCAATTTCATTATTCCTTATGTGATATTGATACAAAAGCATCCTTTCCTTTCATCTGCGTCTTTTTTAGATGAAGACTAGAAGGAAGGTTTCTTCTCTTCATACAAACTGGCAATAAGCTGTTTTCCTTTCATCAATACAAAACGCAACAGACATTTTCTGCAGTAAGAGGATTTTAAAAAATAAATGTATATAATGATTTTGTGTTGTTTTGCATCCAAGCATTCAAAGCAGTGGGCTAAATTTTGCTGCTATTAACACCAGTATAAAATCTCCAGAAAATCCCTGATGAACACAGAACAGTTTTCTTCCTTTTGAACAAAAAAAGCCATTTTAAAAAATCATCATATAAATATATATATACACCACAGCTCCCTCTCACCCTCCTCATAAGCAATGGCATTTTAACAGGTCGAGAGAATTAGAGTAGAACTCAGACATGGACTTGTACTGCACTGAAGGAAAATATCACTGAAGTTCATCAAATTCTGTTGATGCAACACCACTGTAAATGAGGTCAGAAACAGGCTTTGTGACCTCTGGGACCTCTTACCCACTACATACACAGAACATAATGAACTAAGCAAACATAGTAGAAAAGGTAATGCTACCCTCATAGCATGCAAAATACCAATGCAATTAACAACATTAACATTACAAGGTGAGTGTTATGAATGGCCAAGACTTATGAGTAGTAAAAGAGGAAAATCATTTCCCTACAGATCTGGCACCAGGCGACAGAACCCACTAAAAAAGTCAGGGACCAAGCTTTTTCTGGTTTGCTAATTACTTAGTTACCTGATTGCAATTAGGTGGACTGAGGGAAACACTTCATGTTTTCACTTCCATGCTTCAACTCCTGAGCAACAAGACTGATACTACAGCTGGCCCACATGACTCTCTTGCATATTATAAGCAACAAAAATACTAAATTTAGATTTGGTATTATTTGGTATTATGAATCATGTTAAACTTATACCATCCTATCCAAATCCCATTATCTTTATATTCAAGTTTTTCAAGGGGTTCTGCAGGGTTTGGATCAGATCTACAACAACAAATGCCAAGTTTGTAAGGCCAAAATGAGCTGACTACACCAGTGTGATTTTAGCATGACTCTATTGAAGTCTGTGGGGCTACTCTGACTTACGAGAATCTGAGAGAAGAATTAACCATTAGTGGTTTATGTTGGAGTACAGTGTGCTTCTCATTTTATAGCAGCCTTAAAGATTTTGGTTTAATTTTTTCTTTCTTTCTTTCTTTTTTTCTTTTCAAACCGTAACTAATTTTTCTTCCATCTGTAGCTGTTACTTGTTTTAATTATAAGTTTTCAGGGGTAAGATACCCCTTTAAATGAGTTCATGATTTCTTCCACTAAATCCCCCCATAATGAGGCATGAAAGCCCTTAGCATAGAGTAGTCTTTGAGCCAAACTCAGGTCTTACTCACACTTCAGAAGGATTCTGTTCTCACTTGACACCAATAATGCTGCCTAAGAGGAAATGAGAGAGGGATTTGGTCAATTATACAATTTTTACAGAATCAGCTTGAAAGTGACAGAAATAATCATTAACTGAGATTAATGGGAAGACTCTGGGGTAAAGAAATAATTATTTACTATTTCACTTTAGAGGCAAGAATGGGAGGACAAAAAATGAAGGATCACAAGAGGTCCAACCTAGTATGCACTAGTGTACTTAGTAGTATATGGCTATTGAGAGACTCATATGCCAGTATTTCAGTATGAATACTATCTAAAGCTTCCTGCAGCTGCCACAGCCTTGGCTCAGATTTATTGAGAAGGTACCACTTGCTACTCTGCAGCACAGAGGGTGTTAAAAAGCTAGTAAAACAGTGTTTGTTTCTCATGAGCCTGGCCGGTTAAGGCAGCTCCCACAACTGGGCAGCTGCCTTGTGCCTCCCTGCTGTCAGTGTCAACATCCCTGCTGGCCACCAGTGCAGAGGAACCGGCAGGTACCGGCGGTACCGGCAACCACCTGCATGACTCACAAACACACACAAAGCCCACTATTTTATTGGTAAATAAAGATATTTTCAAGGAAAGAGAGTTGTGTTTTATTTTCAAAAAAATTCACTCCTGCAAGGAAAAAACCCTTTACCACTGAGAATAGAACTTTTTACAAAATAACTACACCAAATCAGCACAGCCCTCACAGAGAAGCCCTACAGACAGACAAAGCTAAGGAGAATTAGGTTGCTGATTTGACACCTTCTTACAATCCCCTTGAATATTTGAATACCATGACATTGTTATTAGGGAATAAAACCGTATATTCCCTAAATTTACCTTAATCTGGCAACTTTTGCCCAGCACTAGCTGGAGGGCTTCCGTGGCGTCCCTCAATAAATACCCACTGTTTAAAGGCATAAAACTCTGTCTCTAATCAGTTTTTACCTGCCTTTTGGGGCATCCCACCAGCAGGGACAGGGCAGCAGGTCTCTGTAGGACACCCGGTGGCATGATAGCACAGCTGCCTGTGGCTGCCACATTTGGAGGAGGGGATGTTTGAGCAGCTCATGAGGTGTAAATAGAGCCATGGTCCTTCAGAGGATGTCTCAGATTAGTGCCAGGGACAGTTCAGTTTATAGAAAACATTGCATCAACTTAACTTCAACCATCTTCTCTATAGCGCATGCTGGGAAGAATTCATTTCACTACTTAATGAGTCCCTGAGGTCCTCAAGGTATACAGATCCTGCACTTCACTTTGCTGCCCCACAGATCCCCACAATTACATGTGGCCAAAAAACAGCTGAATTTGGCTTGACTGAGATATTTTGGTATATCTGAACATTCGGTCTTGTTAGGAAAACATCAGGAAATAGAAAGTCAATCTTCTACCTTCATGGATTACTGCAGATATTACACTCTCTGCACTCTCTGTTACCTTAAATCTCTTTTAATAGACACTACTCCCTCCCCACAGAATTGTTTCTCACCACAAATAAATCACCTCTCTTATAAATATTAAAGACAGCAAATTCTTTGATCCTGGATTCTGTATGCACGTAAGTGAGGTGACCCTGTTGGGAGCAGCTTTTTCATAACATTCTTTTGAGAGGATGAAACACCTTAAATTTGCCCAGGTCAAAGCTGATGTCTGACGTGTCCCATTTCATAAAAAAGGACAGCCTGCTGTTTTTGGTTTATCACTTAGTTTTAAGACAAGCTTACTTCGTTTAACTAAATGTACTTCTCAGTGTGCTGTCCCCAGTAATAATTATTAATCAATGTGGTAGCCTTCAGTAATCCTTGTGGTAGCATAAAATTATAAACAGAAACTGCTTTGTCTTTGCAAAAAGAGTTTCTCATAACGATGTTGAATAATACGAGATTTGGGACTGATCTTAGCATTACAGTCACTTTAACTCTGTCATACTTCTCCATGATCAACATCTCTTCCAGATCTGTCAGTACATTCTCATTCTAAGAACTTTCTAAATATTAATATTTGAAAAAAGGCAGGTGGATTAGAAGACTGTGATAAAGTGTAAAGTCAACCACCTACATGCACTGCATCTTCGCTGCCTCTCCTTTCTTTCAAGGAAAGTCTCAAAAAATATTGGTTAGAGCTATGTTTTCTGAAGCCAGCTTTGGAAATCAAATGTTTGTGCCCATTCAAATCAGTGACCTCTGCTTCCCAACAACAGGGAGTGAACAAGTGCACCTTTCTTTGCTGCCTCAGGAGATAATAAAAGTTCAGACACAAATTAGGACATTATATAGAGAAAATGTCTATATCCCACTTTTATGTCTACACATGGTTTGGTGAAAACACACCAAAGCCCTTGTTGCTGCATGTTCTCTCAAAACACATTTCCTCAGGAGCAGAAACCAGAAGAAAATACAGGTTCTCTTCCCCCAAGTGGTTCTACTCAAGAGAGAAATTTGCAAAGACAGAAGTCCTCCCACACCTTCAGCTGGAAGCATTGCCCAAGGGCTCTGACAACTCATATTTGACCCACAACGTAAAAACACTCGTGTTATCAGCCTGTTGGTAAGGCTGTCCCTTTTGGCTAGAATCAGTCTCTTTACATAATCTTGGAGTAGGGATGGTATAATTGCTCCCATATGAGTTTTGGATTTAGAATGTCCTGACCTGCAATAGCTCTGTGATTTTCATCAAATCACTTGCTAACTTCCTGGAAATTTTTCAATCTTTAAAAATTGTAAAGATAAAAATGCTACCTTAGTCATAGCAGGTGGTAAGGATAAACACAGCTCAGATGCTGAAGTGATGAGATTCTGTGACAGGATATGTAGAATGGAAAGGAAATATCTCACAAATACATGGAAGAAGACAGAAAACAGGTAAGTCTTCAAGGAACAGCATATGTCAGTCTATCAACATACAGTCATATGTTTCTACAGCTTTCTCTATTTCTACCATGAACAGAATAAAACCATTGCCCACTCACATCACTGCTTGCCATCAAAACAATAGGGCCCAGTCAACCACATCAAAAGCTTCAGGCAAGATCTCAACTAAAAATCAGTAGTAAAACCTGCCTGATGCCTCTAACCTGTTACACAGAAACAGTGGTGCACAGGGAAATAACACAAAACTAACTGTATATCATGACCTCTGATGAAACCTCAAAGTCAGGAGGACTTTGCTGTGAGGGAGAGGATTACCCAGAATTGCCATGAAATTATGTTTTGTGGCAAGTCTTGTGTGTTTACTATAATAGGTGGGTCCATGTTTGCCTTACCTACATGGAAAGGTATGGGTCTTGTTTTGAAAGACAGGAGATGCTGGAAGGCCACCAACTTCGTGGCAGCCAGAATGATACTCAAGTAAAATTGGTAATGCTGGTCAAAAGCAACCTCACGTGCACCACCTTGGACCTTTGTGTTCAAAAATTACTTCCGTGTAAAGTTCGTTACTCATTAATTTAGGTTATTCTGCAGTCCTGTATGTCTTTCATCCAATGCAGGTTTGACCTTTACAGTGAAGCTACTCTTCAACTTCTCAGATTGCCCTTTGTGTTATGACATTCACAAGATTGTAATTCTGATAGCAAAATATTGTCACAGTTGTGGATAAGTCATGGTCTCAAACAAAACATCTGTGACAGAACACTGTACCAAAAGATAAAAGATAACTAAGGAAAATCAAAATTCCATGAACGTGGAGCAGAACTTCACAAAATCATGGAATATGCTGAGTTGGAAGGGACCCACCAGGATCATCAAGCCCAGCTCCACGTATCTGAGGGTGTTGTCCAAACACTTCTGGAACTCTGTCAGACTTGATGCTGTGACCACTTCCCTGGGTAGTCTCTTCCAGTGTCATGATAGAAAGTGGTTATTAAACCTATTGACACTACAGAAAATAAGTTCTTGAAAGTTGCTGGGATAAACCCATGAAAACAGACAAAATTGAAGAGTTTGGGGATAAACACAAAGAATTTAATATACAATCAGTGTTAAAAGAAGAGTGTGTCAACAGGAAGAAAAAGGTAAAAATCAGGACCAGAGCTAATATTCCACTGGCATAAGAATGTCCTTCCAGGAACAACAGGAAGAGAAAGACAATGAAGAACAGTTCAGAATATTGGACTGCACATAGTCAGACATGAACACCTATATGCAGACTGTTCCTGCAGCTTGAGGCTCCTCTGGATACACTAACCTCATGTTCTAGATTGGGTATAGAAATGCTTTTGCCTGTCTTCTGTTTTGATCAGAAAAGTACAAGAAGATATCAGGCAAATAACACTTTTGGAACAAACCAAAATCTTTTCTTCAGATTTTCTACTCCGCACACAAGGGTCATATTCTCTTGAGAAGCAGAAATATTTGGATCACATTATTTTTCTTTATCTTAGAAATAAAAGGCTTTTAAATTGGTTTAGCCTAACATATTTGTCATCTATTTTTACAGTTTCCCTTAGGCTTTTTTATTTGTGAAACTATGAGCATGGGAGCAGTGTTCTCTCCTATTTACATAGGAGAAGGTGCCCCATCAGGGACCCAGGCATGGCCACGTCTCCTGACCATGCCTCAAGATCATGGCTTCTCCCTACCACAGTACTTCAAAAACACAATCTGTGTTGCCTTTGTCCCTTGATTTTTACAACAAAGGCTGATAAATGCAAATGACCACCAGTCCTTACTCACAGAATGACCTGTTTAAATTTTTTCTGGAATTTTAAAGGATCTTTCAAGAGGGGGTTGGTATTTAACATTTACTGCCTTTCCATCACACACTGCTATCTGTAGTGTCCTCATTTCTCCATAAATATGTCTTTCTAGATGAACTTTCTGATCATGTTTGTGTTTTTGATTGGAAGTGTAATGTCTTCAGACTGCCACTGTTTTCTCCTCCTAATAATCTTTGGCTAAACGAGTCAATGTGATAAGTGAGGAAGACTGGAGTTTTTACGTACAGCTTGTACACACCCAGATAACATGGACAACAAGTGTAAAGTTTTTATTTCAGTAAGGCCATGGGATCACATCATATACTTCATACTGGAACAGGCATAATGGTGCATAAGCCTAAACACCAATCCTCTATCTTCAGGTCATTGTCCCAGTATAGTACTAACCAGATCTCACCCAAATACATCTGCATGAGGAAACATGGAACACATGATGACAACTGGAAGGGTTTCACTTAAGCTCCCCTGGGACCAGTGGTACTGCAGTCCTGTTAACACAGCTGGTTGCAGCACCAATGTACCTCTCTACTCCACAGCTTGGGGAACTCAGTTCTTTCCCTGAACCAACTTCATATGAACTTCATTTTTACCTTTCTCTGTATGTTCTTGGTCTTATTTTTTTAGCCAGCTTGTTCCAAACTACCCATTGCTCTATGTGGGCAAGAATTATCACTGAAATAACCACACAAGAACAAGGCAGAAGATATTCAAAAGCACAGATGAGCACGAGAGTCTCATTTGTATTTTTGAAATTTCTCCTCATTAGTATTACAAGTATCTCTTGAGCAGGATGCCTGAGAGTGGTAGCCCATATGGTGAAAAATTATAAAAAGCCAGTACAGACGCAACATTGCACTACTTCGAAGGTGTTAAGTGCATTTCTCCAGGCACATTGCTCCTACACTTTTGCTGTATGCCAGATCCTCACTCAGGACCTTCTTTAAGGAGGAGAAATGAAACCTCTTAGAAAGTCTGGTGAGACACTCAGGATCAGTGTTGTAACACAACACCCTTTGCAGTGTCTCCAAATCCACCCAGTAAAGGCAAGATTCTTTTTGCTTACTAATTCTATTTTCTACTTGTTCCGTGAAATTAAAATCTCATCTCTACACATGCTTTGCTCTATATTCACTCTCTGGTGGTCTCCGTTTAAAATACACCAGATTCCAGCTATAAAATGCTTCAAATATCCTGAGAACTTCTGCAAAGCACAATGCAAATTTGAAAAGTTCAAGCCTGGTGCTAATGCAATAAAAGAAGGCAAATATGATTTCAGATGTATAGTTGGTGTAATGCCTTTAGGAAACACTCCATCAGTTTGATTTAGAAAATGATTGCATTACGTTAAAACAACTAAATTGGATAAGAGGGAGAGGGATTTGTTGACATAAATCTTGTCTCTGGGTTTCAAACCTCTCCAAGTAAATGCAAATAAGAAAATACAAACAGAGAAGTGCCAGTTTCCCCTGAGAAGATCTGTTTTATGTACCCACATCATTTTTACATCATTTTTCTTCATGACAATGTTACATTCTGACAGAAGCACATAGGGATAACATCATAACAGTGCAGCAAATGAAGTTAGCATTTTACAAATAATATTACTTATTAGTAAGTATACCAGCAGGGAAAATGGTCTTTGTGAGAAAGTAAAAAAGCAAATTTACCTTTGAATAATCTGATGGGGGGAAGAGGCCATAGTTCCGATATGAAAACTGAGTTTGTATCCTTTCAGAGCATCTTCTATCTTCATGCACAACAGTGAGGAAATGCTGTTCTTGTCTCTTCTCCGTTTAATCTCACATTCTCTTTATTTTCCTAATGTGTTCTGTGTGCTACCAGCTAGATCTTACACAATAGCTGCTTGGTCAAACAAATGCATCAGCAAGTGAAAGATCAACGAGTAAAATCTGTTTTGACTCTGAAATTATCAAGCCATTGAACATATCAGCTTTTTTTCTTGATCATACATCAAGGTTTGATAGAAAAAGCACACCCAGCAACACTGGTTTTTATTGGGAGAAAAATAATTCCAGAAACTATAACCTTGAAAAATATGAAGGTCATGTCAAAATAATGCAGTAGGATACTTAAAAGATGCATTCCTACAGCAATATTTTTAAAGAAAATAATACTTCTAACAAGCAGGTTGCCAAAAATCCCATTAGGCAACTGAAACAGAGAAATCCTCTTTCTTAGCAGTCTGCCATTAACCTGCATCAAGCAAAATGTTGCAGTGAGAAGCTGGAGTTGAAAGTAATTTAAAATTTCCTTCTTCCAAGGAGTACAGGGCCAAACTTTTCTTTAGCTATGTCACTAGGAAATAAAAGAAATATATAATTTTAAATAGTATGTCCCCCTTGGGCATATAAAAGGATGGATAACAAACAGGAGGAAGCCATTGTGCTGCAGAAAAGCTATGACGTAGGTGCCATCATGGAAATGTGGTGGCATGATTCTCATAAGTGGAGTGATGTAATGACAGTTATAATCTCTTCAGAAGGAACAGGAAAGCAAGGACAGGTGGTGGGATGGCTCTGTACATTAAGGGAGTGTACAGAGTTCCAGGACTGTGATGATAAGGTTGAGCGCCTATGGGTCAGAATCAGAGGGAAGGCTGGCAAGGCAGACCTCCTGATTGGCATCTATTATAGGCCACCTAACCAGGATGAGGAAGCAGATGGAGTATTCTATGAGTGACTGACTGATGTCTCATGATTGCTAGCTCTTTTTCTTGTGGGAGACTTTAACTTGCCAGATGTCTGATGGAAATTCAACATAGCAGAGAAGACGCAGTCCAGAAAGATGCTAGAGCATGGGAAAGATGACTTCCTGACACAAATGGTAAGTGAGCCTCCCAGGGGAAGTGCCCTACTAGACCTGCTGCTTACAAACAAAGAAGGGCTGGTGGCATATTAGAAAGGTGAAAGCTCAGAGACAGAGATAAGCTCACAGACAATTTGGCCACCACTGTAAAAGAAAATAAAAATTTCTTTTATAAGCACTTTAACAACAAAAGTAGGTCCAAGGAAAATCTTCATCCTTTATTGGACATTGGGGAAACATTGTCACCAAGGATGAGAAAAGGCTTTGCCTCAGCCTTTTACAGAAAGACCAAATATCCTCAGGACAACCAGTCCCTTGACCTGGTAGACAGGGATGGGGAGCAGAATAGACCTGAAATCCTGGAGGAGGTAGGTAGTGACCAGTTGAGTCACTGAGATGCTCACAAGGCTATGGCAGCAGATGGGATTCATCTAACAGTACTGAGAGACCTTGCAGAAGAGCTCACCAAGCCACTCTTCTGCTTAACCAGGGAGGTCCCAGATTACTGGAGATTGGCCAATGTGACACCTATCCACAGGGAGGGTCAGAAGGAAGATCTGGGGAAGTACAGGACTGTCGACCTGACCTCGGTGCCAGGGAAAGTTATGGAGCAGATCATCTTGGGTTCTATCCCACGGCACATAGAGGACAACCAAGGGAACAGGTCCAGCCAGCACGGGTTTGTGAAAGCCAGATCCTGCCTGTCCAACCTGATCTCCATTTATGTCCACATGACCCACCTGGTGGATGAGGGAAAGGCTGTGGATATAGTCTACCTGGACTTCAGTAAAGCCTTTGATACAGAATTCTCCTGGAAAAGCCGACAGTTTTGGTGGGTGCTTTCATATTCTGATCAGAATTTAAAAAAGAGAAGGAGTTTATTTTACAACTTGCCATGACAGTTAAACTGGCCAAATTGGAGTTTGATTTCTTTTCAGATAAAAGACATGCTACAGATAAGAATTTTATCTTGTATGGAAGCATGACAAAGTATGAGACAGAATCCTTCTTGGTTACAACCTTCCATCATTTTGATTTTTTAATTACTGCATGAATCAATCAGCTTTCAATTGTTACCTCGGCAAAAGATTAAAACATCATTACTTGTCATACATATTTCACACTTTAGCAAATTTTAATAAACTGACCACACGAGAATTGTTCGTATTATCTTTCATGGTACTGGGTTGCTTGTTACAGTACACTTTAAGGATAAAAAAGAATGCAGATGTTTGTAATGTTGTTAAATTGACCATGCTTCCAAGACGGTGATTGTGACTCTTTATGTAACCCTTCTTCCTCCCAAAACCCACCGTTACCCTTTTGGAATGTCTGGGAGATAACGGGAAACTCACCTATTTGTTGTTGTTAACCCTTTGTTATCATTGGTTGTTTGTAAGACGTCCTGTGATCTCAGTGGTTACTTTGTGATTCCCCCAAGACCTACTTAAGCTGTTGTCAGATCAATAAACTCTCTCTCTGCCTGCTTCCCTACTGCCTGACTGATGGCCCGGTGGTCTCTCTGGAGGCCATGAGGCGCCACAGGGTGAATGGGGGAGGGGGAGGGAGCACCGCTCCCCCTCGTAGCAAGGGGTAAAAGGAAAGGCTTCTTGTGCCAGGGTTCCCCCATCCTATCCACCTCAGCGTTCGTCAGATGCTAATGACATTTCTATTGATTCTAATTCATATTTTTTGGTCAGAATAACTCAGAGTCAGGCAAGGCATGGACTTGCATAATCAACACTAACAAATGAAGACTGCTGAGCACTGAAATGACCAAAATGGAATCATTAATCAGAACTATCATAAAATAATTGGCAATGAGCAAGGGAGGTCTAATCTTCCAGATGATCATCCTTTTTGGTCTGTCGATCCATTTATAACTGTTACATGTTGATGATCTCTCCATGACAGCACTAGGGAAGAGGTAAAGGAGAGTACCACAAAGTAGGCAATACAAAACAAGTAGGGGAAGCTATCCCAGACAGCTGCCCACCTACCATAAGAGCCTCTTGCACCACTGTACTTTGGTAGGAAGACAAATGTCTCCTTGGGGATCTGGCCTTTTGTTTGTTGTGACAGAGATCTATTCTTCATGGCAGTCATCACTCAGGCCAATCAAGATAAACCCTTTGGACTCACCGTCAGCATGACTGCCAAACCACAGCTGGTTCCACCACTAGCCTCTGCGTTGTGATGACCAGTCCCACCACACTCTGTATATGCCAGTTCTCATTCCTGCTGTTCCAACCTGGTCCATGCAAGGTAGAAAAGCCTCTGCCATGAATAAAGGGATGAAGAGCAGGTTTGGGAAAGGTTTATGGGGGTTCTGAATACAATGAACACAAATTGCAGGATAGTCTGCTTCTCTGACCACATATACTGCAAGTAAACCAAGTCTCCAAGTTACCCATTTAATCTAATAATCCCATCTATTAAGACAAGCACAGATATTTACTACTCAGTATTCCTGAAAGTTTTAGAAATCTAGTGCAACTGGCATCTTTTACTGAATCATATTTTACTGTTTGAACTTAAGTTGGTGCTTTCTCTTCTAAGCACAACTTACTCAGACTTCATTAGTATTATGTTTACAGTACACAACAATTACTAATATGCTCTGAAATACTATAAATAATTAAACTTAAATACATTTATAGAATTAATGCTGCATATTTTGGAATACTCTCTTTTTTCTTCTTTTCCTGTGGTCCAATATTGGGATGCTATTAGCCTACAGACCTTCAAGGTTTTAAAATCAACTCATTTCTAAGCCCTTGAGGAGTGCCATTAACAGCAACAGAGGTAGACAACCTTAAAGCTGAGCACAAGTGTTTGCAAGACCAAGATTTTACTTTCCTTACTTCTACTGATCTTGAACTCCCATGTCAGTCAGTAAAAGAAGTACATTTACCATCCTACAGGGCAACCCAATAATACTGTTTATTTTTTCAATGACTGCATTGACAGATATATGTGATTCACTAATTTGCAGCAGAACTTTGCCAGTCACAGAGCACAACAGCAAAACTGCAGCTTTGTTGAATTACCAGCTGATGTCTACAATTACCAGCATAAACCTTAATTGTCCCTCTCACTCGTTATCACCAAATATAAACAGGGGTGGGGAGGAGTACTATATGTCAGGGTTTTAATTTGTGTAATGCAAACCAGTACGTTAATTACTGCACTCACTCTAGTCATGCTGTGTTCTTTGTTTCAGAAGTCTCCAGCACCAAAGTATGGATGTAGTGTTGCATCTCTATATCATTATTTGAGACCCAACTTTACCAGGAGTAGAGAATCCATACCCACTGTGGTAACCCTTGGAAACCATGACTCAACCTGTTGCATAGTGCATGCACACACATAACTGTTCAACAGTCCCTTCACCAAAAATTGCTACCTCATTTGCAATGCATGAACCAATAGTTGATAAAGTGGATTACCCATCTCATTCACTGCAAATCATTTAACTCCATAAAGAAAGTAAGACATAGGTACTTATAAAGCAAAAGGCAGAATATTTCTTGGTATATTCCTGCTGGAAACAAAGGACAAATTACCTGCATTCTCTCTGTTGTAGAGATTATCAGTTAGCCAACAAATCTGGATCCCCCAAAGGTTGTGTTGTGAACACAAGCAAGCCAGGATTTGAGTCTCACATCTACACTGTAAATACTGAATGAAATCTAAAGATTTCATGAGGGATTGAGGCATGGATGAGTAGATATTTAAGGAATAAATACTGGAAACACAAGAAAGAGCTGTACAAAGGTGCATTTGGCTGAAGGTTTGACTTGAAGGGTTTAAAAACTTATCAGGGGTTGATTGTATGTCACTGAGTCATGTTACAGGCTTGGACACCACATTTCAAGACTGCTCAAATGAAGTTTTCCCAATACTATCCCTCTTTTATCAGAAAAAACTGCCTTCTCATAAGCAGCAGAATCACTGTAAAAGTCCATGCTTATTTTAACATCTAACTCTGTTAAAGGTAAAATACAAAT
Organism: Myiozetetes cayanensis; assembly: GCF_022539395.1. Classification (NCBI taxonomy): domain Eukaryota; kingdom Metazoa; phylum Chordata; class Aves; order Passeriformes; family Tyrannidae; genus Myiozetetes; species Myiozetetes cayanensis. The sequence goes on from NW_026087631.1 coordinate 49,752,163, forward strand.
ATAGATGGCAGGAAAACTGAACTGAGCTTGGAGCCATAATGAAGGAAATCACTGATACAGTCAGTTCTCTGGACCAGCAACACCAAAAAACAGTGATTGTAAATAATATTTTAGGATCATAGCATCATAGAATATCAGAATATCCTGCTTTGACCACAAAGGTCATCAAGTCCAACTTCAGCCCCATGCAGGACACCCCCAAGAGTGAGACCACATGCCTGACAGTGTTATCCAAATGCTTCTTGAACTCTGGCAGGTTTTGTCTCTCCCCACTTCCCTGGAGAGCCTGTTCCAGTGTCTAACCACCCTCTGGGTAAAGTACTTTTTCCTAAAATATTCAGCCTAAATCTCCCCTGACACAGCTTTATGCCACCCCCTCAGGTCCTATCTCCCATGATAAAATGTGGTTCCCTAGCCCCCTGCACCTCTTCAGAGTGGGTGATCTGATAATGTCTAAAGGCTTTTGCAGAACCACACATTATGTTTGGATTTTTGTGTTTCTTCATGCTCAAAAATCAGTGTTCCGAGCAAAGCCACTTGTGCACTTGCCTTCAACTCAAGGCCCCAGGCAAACTCTCCCAAAGAACTACTTGCTCATATCCACAAAATCAAGAAATCCCAGTCTCCAAATTTCCTTGGCAATGAGTGAGCATCCAACAAAACATCCCCTGATATCAGCCCATAGGACTTCACATGCTCACCAGAAAAATGTGGTACCAGGAAAACAAAACTGCTTTAACTTATAAGGAAATCACCAGCATTTCTCTTCTGATTATATTGGCTCAGGAACATTCAGGTACTGTCCTTCATGTTCAAAGGCACAAAAAGAGACACTAAGTTTTATCTTGTTGATGATTTATTGATTGACAGCTTCCAAACAGTCGAAGTCTTTTACTGCATATCCAACATGACCAATGCAACCTGCTGTGGTAATAATCTCAAATCAGAGGAATGTCAAAAATGGACCTCGAGGATACAATTCTCTCCTATTCCCACATAAGGGCCATTTATAAAGCTACAACAAGCCTCAAGGTACACCTTGGAACACTAAATTTAAATATAGGAAGCTAACTTGCAAAATTAAATGAATGTAGAAAATTTTACTTACTATATGTTGTAGCTTTAGAAGCCTCTTATGGTATCACTGTTAAAAGAAAAACTCAATAAAATTATGGCAGTGACAAAAAAGCAGTAAAGCAGATAAATCAGGAATTAAGGAATCACTGTTACACTGCATCACCCCCTAACAGAACAAAATGTGTTGCTAAACTAAAGTCTCATTAAGATGTCATGTAGTCTTCCTGTTTTCCTTTCCATGGTCATTGATCACCAGGACTTCTCCCTCCTAATCAGTTGCTTTTTAATATCTTGCTCATACTATGTGATATATTGGCTCTAGTGCATGTGTGCAATTTTTCTATTTGCCTCAGGGGTGTCAGGACCTCACACTTGGATTTTATTGCGCTGGTGGTTTGGAATAACCCTGCCAAGCCCTCCACCTGTGCCCACAACCCTTTGTCCACCAGATAGCCCCACAGCTCCATCAGCAGCAAGAAACTCCTACCTCTTACTGAGCACATGGCTCATAATACATATGGGTATGGAAATGGATACAGATACATAAATATACATACACATACACATACATGGATGTGTATCTATGATTACAAGGAGAGAAAGATGAAGTGTACACACCTAAACCAAAGATTTCAAATATGTACAAGTCCCAGTGCCATGTCAGCTCACACAGTTATCCTGACCAAGGATCCAACTGCACCACCCAGGCTATACTGGAGCATGAGTACACAGGAGAAATATCATCTCCTGGTCTCCTAGTTTTCTCTCCCCTCTGCTCTAAATTAGATGGGACTTGGACTGTGGTTCCTGCAGGTCTGATATGCAGTCAGGGTCATGGGAATGTTTTTGTCCTGTTCCTTACTTCAGGGTCATGGCTCTCCTGGGACTCTCATTTAGAGAGACTCTGCTTGTCTGGTTGTGAACTGACTGGGTGAATCACCACCATGGGGAATAGAGAGACTTGGGTTTTAGGGCTGGGGAAGGGCTGAAGATGATTGAGCTTCCCTCTTGTAACCTGTTGATTTTGCCTTTCTCCTTAATAATATAATAAGCTCTTAACATCTTTATAGAGGTAGTGTGGAAGTGTCAATTCTGTTGTTGTTATGTATTGTTAAAGAAACTATAAATGCCTTATGACTCAGGGATCTCCAGCCAGAAGAGAAGAGCTAAAAAATGTAACAAAATTGCTATCCATAATTTAAATGGGCAGCTCTCCCACTGAAAAATGCTTTTCAATTTAAACTCTATTAAGAGGAAATTAGAAGAACTCTCATCACAGTGTTTTTGTTTATTTTAAAATGAAAACTAAGGACATAAAATCACAATCAGCACAAATGCTTGATAGTCCCAGAAACAAACCATTTCATTACATTTTTTTTACCCCCACTGTTTATCTTACGGTCACCAGAAATTTAAATTTAATAGACAAAACTATTAGGAAGATGGTGTAAATTGAAATTTTGGGCCAACACTTCACTGCTGTAGATAGAATCAATGACAGAACTGCCACTGATCTCCATATGATTGGTCACTTCACATGAATAATCAAGACGAGAACACAGCGATCACCATGTGTAACACAGAAGTTTCATACTTGCTGTCTGGATTCACTTTTAAAGAATATATCTATATGTAGATGTAACGTGTACGCATTTTAGGGGTAAATGCACATGTACATTTGTGTGTACCTGTGGGTGCAGCTGTGTGTCAATAAGTACATCAGTGTAAGTAAGGCACTACCAAGCTGGCAAAGAGGCTGTCATGTAAAAGGAAGTTGTCTCTGGGAACTTAGTCCCTGTTAAATAGTTACAGATGCAATGTACGGTTTAGCAAAACATGTAACACAATATTCCAGTATAGAGAGTCCTGCATTTTTAGTTGCAGAGCAATCAGTAGCCTGAGGCATAGTTTTCAAGTCTCCCAAACTACCTGATCTAGAAAAATGACAACATCATATGCCTTCTCTTCTGGGAAAGATTCTGAAAATACCTTATTTCATCCTGTCCAGAAATACAGTGACACCAATCTTTCTCATAACACGTGGCTTCTTGTGTGGTAATGTCTAAAAGCAAGAAGCATAAGGAAATACAAAAAAAAAAGAGAACAAAGAGACTAGCTAGAATTTTGCAAACCTCAGGGAAAACACAAAATATAATTGCACTTACTATTAAAATGTTTCAAACCACTGCACGACAGCAAAGAAAGTTCATGGCTTTCTTTAGTTGACAATTTTTAATTTTCATTTGAGCTGTATTGGCTCAGTCATTCCTTGATCTAGTTTTCATCAAACTTTGTTTTTCCATACTGTGTTTTTAGCAAAGAATTTCCACATGTTTACAGTAAAGAACTATGACTTATTGCAGTACAAGGCTTCTTGTCTTTCTCAAAGAGCCCTAGTAAAATCTGATAACAATTAACAGTGTCAAAACATGTATGTAAATGTGAGCTACATTTTTAGGTGCACACTTAAAGAATGTAGAATAGGGTAAGCTCTTGTCTTGGTTTTGTTCTGGGTCAGTTTGCTCTCACCCCCCACACAATTACTTTAAGTTGAGAGAAGGTTTATGCAGATGAAAGAGACCAGATTTGGGAAACTAATATGAACATTTATTACTAGCAAAATAAAACTAAAAAAAATATATCTACAATAATTCTACTCAAGTAAAAGTATTTACAGAAATATTTCTTCCCCCTTTATATCAGTCCAAGGAGGAGAAGCAGTCTCTTTCTCCATTCTCGGAGCTCTAGGTCTCTTCAATAACTCTGCAGCACTTTAAAGCTCTTCCTCTGTTATCTCAAGATGACAATTCCGACTCGTCGTAGCTGGAACTCTTTCTCTCTTTCTTGTGTTGGCCTCCAGGGCTGGGCCTACCCCCCATCCTGGGCTAAGACTGGAGGCTGGGTGTTACTCAGGCCCTGAAGGCTTTCTCTTCCATGGACATGCAAGGGGACACTTGCTTACCATGGATCTTCACTACAGGGTCACAGGGGATAATGGCTTTTGAGTCCACCCCTGTTTTCCTGTAAGGTCCCTCCGCATGGGAGAACAGTCCTTGATAGACCTCTCCGACATGGATCCCACACACGGATCCCAACATCTCACCCAGGCCGTCCTTGCTCCAGCATAGGTTCTCTAAAGAGTCACAACTCTTCAACAGGACTCTGCCTCACCTCAGGTCTCAGTTTCCTCATGCATCAACTTACTCAAATGTAGGCTCCTCCACGAGCAGCATGGGGGTCTCTTCACCCCAACAATCTTCCAAAGATAGCAGGGATTTATTTTTCAGTCTTTTCCCTGCTGAAGGGAGAGAGCAAAAGGAGAGAGAAACAGCCCCCCCTTCGAAGTTTTTTCTCCTCCGGCTGCTAGCTTTGACTTTGGACACTTCGTTATCTCTCTGCTGGAATTCTTCTGCAGCGGTTTCTGTCCAAGCAGTCAGTCCTCTAAAGTTCAGGGGTTTTTTCCACTCACAAGAGAGAAGTGGGGCTTCAGTGCTACACTTGCCCCAGGCCCAGGCCAGGGAAGGAGGGGGCCTTGGCCCACTCAGGGCCTGCCTCCTCTCCTACATGGCTACTGCTACTAATTTCAGCTGCTACTAATTCCAACTACGTCACCAACCTTCTCTTCCATTTTCTTAAATATGTAATTAGCAAAGGCGTTACTGAGAGTTTTGATTGGCTTTTTGTCGGGAAATCTACCTGGACAAAACCATCCTCAGCCCCAGGGGCTGGCTAGTAGGCAAAACCATGACAGCTCTTCCATGCCTTCCACAGCAAAACCTCCTCCATTCCCCAGCTTCACTCCTTATCCTCTCCCTTGTGGAGCATCTCAAAGTCCCTCTCACAGCACATCTCTGGCATGGCAATTTTTGTGGGGAAAGGGGGCAAAAAAGATGGATCTTGGCTATAACTCGTTAACAATGCCAAAGTTCCTGACAAGAATATATATAGGGGAAGGCAGAGGTGCTGCAGAGGATAAGAAATTAAACCACATATAAGTTGTCCCAGGTACATTCCCAGGGTTTTCCTCAGATCCTTATCCAGCAATGTGGCTGCCATCAGAGCTAAAATATCTCTGTCCTAGCAGTTCAGATGTCTGTGCTGCTCTGAGCCCTGACACCCTTTCAATCCCCTCTGCCACTTCAAGTTTCTCCAGAGCTGCATGTCCTAAGTCTATAGCATCAACATATCTCCCCAGTGAGGCTGCATCACTCCTCTAATGTCCCCACCTTCACGGTAGAACTTGTGGCAGCTGACCAGGCTGAAGCCAGTTTCATACCAGCATTATTCCAGGCACATTTGACATGGAACAGGGTAGATCAAAGGGAGGAACATGTCTGTTTTGCCTCCTTGGTAGGACATGGGCCATGCCATCTTGGCAAGTATGTGGCCACCTTAGCTCTATGTTGAGCTGAATAATAATCCTTCTACACTCTTACAGCATGCACTCACTCTGACTGAGCCTCTGACCACAGCATGCTTGGGTTGAACTGCTTTGTATTCAACCAGCTCGAAGCACAGGCAGAGCTAGCACTATCCCTCCAGCCTTCTCCATTGCTGTGTTTTAACAGCTATGAGACTCAAGCTTTCTGTAGCATGGCACATTTTAAGTGCTTCCAGCTGCTCCAGACATGAGCAAAATGAACCTTTGTAATATGCTGCACTAGAGGGACTGAGACAGGACATTTCCCTCAGCTCATATGCCCAATAATTGTTTACCAGGAAAGAGAAAGCAGCTTGATCATCTCCAGTATGGACTAACAATTTCACTGAGGGTTTTTTCCTGAGTTCTCGTAATCTCCTTCTTCCACATCCCAACTGTCTTTACACTCACTACCAAATCCAAACTTGACATAATAGGCCACTCTGTTGGTTTCAGTGTACCTACACTTGTAGATGCCAGGGTCAAAGCTTGCTTTTCATTATCCATGATCCTACAGGGCCACCCACCATCTGCTGTTCTCTGAGTGCACACAAAGCATTTGTTCATGCAGGAGCATCCACTGCGGGTGAGCTCACTGACTGTGCGTTGGTCCAATAATCTTGACTAAAATCCTTTCTCCTTTTCTTTGCTAAATCCATCTACTGAAAGAAAGGCCACTTCAAAGGGAGACTCTTGCCCTGCCTGACATCATGACATGCTGAGATAATTCAGAACAGTTATGATTAATGTTCTGACTACTGGCATCTAGAAACAATGGGCTCACAGAAACATAAGATTAAACATGTTTCCACAATTATCTGGGGAATTGTCTTGCTGACCATATCCTTTTCTTTCTGTTTTTTTTGCTGCCTGAAGCAAAGAGAGTACCACGGAGTTTTGTGTTAAATACAGTTGCAGTGCTTTAGATTCCCCCAAAAGGTAAGGAAGATCTGTTAGAGGATTGTCACTTTTCAGGTAAGGAAAAGGACACGTTTGTAGCCTCTGCACCATAGGCTCCTCTAGGCCCATTTGGGAGAGAAGCAGGGCTACTTGCAAGGGCTAATTCTTTGTGCTGCGAGGGTAATGCTGCACCATTAGCTGGATGAAGGGAGACTATGTTCAGTCAGGAAAGAACAAGCCTGGGTATCAAAAGCCAAGAGGATTTGTAGTGAGAGGAAGCACAACCAGCCAAGCCAGAATGCAAAACAAGCCTTGATCCCAGCCACCAGCTGTGCCAAAGAGCCTGGTGCTCTGTAGCCCAGCAATGAAAACAGTCTTGCCAAACAGCAAGTAGGAGTAGATGGAGCAAGCTGGAGAGTACAAAAACATGAGTTCAGAGCTGTAGGCAGGATCAGATTACAAAAGAAAAATAATTACTTCATCAGAGCACTTCCATTTTAACTCAACCATTCATTTCCTTGAGATCCCCCCACACACACATTTCTTCTGTTGGTTTCCATTTCCATTGTTTCTCCAACAAGGGCTTAAGTCTCATGTTTCCTTCCTTTCATAACACTGTGAGAAGCTATTGGGACCCCAGTAACTCCACACAGCTCCCTTCCCAAGCCAGCCAACCACTCTTTCTTGAAACAACCATGAGATCTCACAAAGTGAATTAGCTGTGAGTAGTCATGTTGATGAGTTCCCTGGGGTAAGAACCAAAGTCATAACCCAAGACAGTGCTACATGTACTTGCTACATGTGCCAGAAGCCAGTCTAACTATTTCACAGCTTAATTTTCTAGTTAAGTTCACTATTGCTGGATATGTGCTTTCCTACTATTCTGCTCTCCTAAGCATTGCCTACAGGTAACTTAATTGGCTTTGCTGTCACCTCCTCCTAAGATACTTTGACCTGTTGGCTTGTCTTCGCTACTGACAGAGCAAAAGAGGTCCTCCAGACATTCAGTTCCCAAACTTCTGTGAATATATGCAGCTAGGAGGAGGAGAGAGATCTAGACTGGCATCCTACTGAGGAGAAGTCTTCAGTAGAAGTTTGACACAACTACCAGGCAAAAGAGAATCCACACATATTAAGATGATCCTAAATGCCTCAGTAGCAGGCAAAATTTCATTCAGTCTTAATTGATGATTCAGTGATTAGAAAGTCATTCCAGGCAATCTGCTTACCATTAATAGCTATGGTTTTGGGAAGAAAAATATTCATTTGTTCAATGTGCCATTTTTCCATTTCTGTTCCCTACTCTCCTCACATTACCTGCTGTCATAATGATGTCTTTTTAAATGAAATAATTTTTTAAAGGTCTTTTATACGGCCCTATGTTTCAATACGGGCAAAAATGCATCCTAAGCACAAGTCCTGGGTCCCCAGGGACTAGGTCCTATTATATATCTTGTCAAAAAAAGACCTGAGGAATACCGGTATGGATGGTAACTGTTAACAGTATGGGGATAAAACCATGATATATCCCAGAACAACAGAAAAAAAAACACCTGCCTGTTCAAGCAGTACATATACATAGACACAAGTTCAGCAATGGTCAGAAACCTTCCACCCTCCATCCTGATAAACTAGTTCAGCTGTCCCTCTGGGGCCTGCAGAAGAGGAGATAAATGTGTAATGTGAATTCTGCCTTCAAGTTATGGCATAATTTTAAAATAACTGGAAATAAAACATGAAGAGGAATATCATCCACAGAGAGTAGTCTGAACTCTGCTTTCTATCACTTTCCTACACCTTCCATTTATCTCCATCAGCATGGAGAGCTTTCTGAATATTCTGTACTACGAGTTCTGCATATCCAGGGTTGTTTCCAAGGCAGGGCTTGTCCACAATCCACATCGTTTCAAGCCCACACATCTGTAATCCTCCACAGGCAGAAACCTGATGTCTAAGGTGTTACCTGTGAGCCATATATGGCTGACACCAGAATAAAGCCAGATACATTGAGGCACAGTCTACCAGCCCATATGTACCATATATAGCCCTATAAAATATAGCATATTTTATTAACTTTTTTTTCTTTTTTTTTTTTTTTTAATCACATGCCCAAGGGCTTATTTTTTAAGTCCCTGAGTACTTTCTGGGGGAAGGAAGGAGGGCAGTGAAGCAGGTCACAAGGTTTGGACTATTTATTGCCTTGGATTATCCATGTCTCTATCATCTCCCCTGCCTGCATAACCAACTCTCTTCCATTCTCTTCTCTTCCTAGAAAACACAGGTGAACTGCTGTAAACTGATCGTTAAAGTCTTTGTATCCTCCTGGAGGCTGAAGAAGCCAATGTTTCATTGCTGATGTTCACATGATTGTGACTCCATCATTGCTGCCTTCAGTCGTGCTGGGGAATGGAGAAATTTGAGGCAAAGCAGTATGGAAGCAGGTTTGTGGGGTTGAGTTTTTTAGCAGCATGTTCCCTCTTACTCAGAACTGGCACAGGGGAAGGAAGACAATACAAAATAAGAGCTAAATGAAGCTGATGGTTTTGGACAGAAAGTTAGCATCATGCATTTGTCTGTACTCACACCAGCCATACTTCATGACTTCCCTAAAGCAGAATTCACTCTGTCAGCAAAACAGAACATGTGTTAATTTACACGCTTTGGAAGGAAAGCAGTGAATCATTTCTAATGGTTCAGTTGCTCTACTTGTAGCACCTAATTAATTCTGACTAGAAAGCTGCAAAAAATTATCTAACACAATTTCAAGTATTTATTTCAGCTTTATTATTAGATGAGTTGAAATTAATGAGGAATTGATCTTGGAGTTAAATCATTGGCCTATAATTGAGGTCAGTCATCAACTCAGCTCCTTAGGAAACTACACCACCTTCTTGGCCCTTGCTGTATGGGTTCCCTACACTGAACATTTATCACCCCACACATGATCATGGTAGATGCTCAGTTCTCTGCATACATCACCACCAGCAAAGGTCCAAACACCTAGAGGAGGAACATGGAAGGGAGGACTGATCTCAGGGGACTCTTGCTTTTCACAGAGAAAATCCAGGTCAGACTGCAGACTAGTTCTCAGCAGGGCCATACACCTGAGCATGGAGCTATGTGGAAGTGGCTGACTGCCCTCCAAGCCAGCAGTACTGGAGCCAGCCAGATCCCCACCAGTGACCCCATCTGTGCCAAGCACAGCAGAGCCTGAACTGCACAGGGAAGACAGCATCAGGGCCACAGCATTGGAGGTAGAGGAGGGAAAACCTCTGCCAGAGACCTGTGTCAATGAGTCCAAGTAAAAAAAGCTGTTTACATCTAAATACAAGTTTTCTGATAATACAAAATTAAAGTGACAAGAAGCATCAAACATGGTAGAATACAGTCTAACATACATTTTAGCATTTGTTTTACATAAATTTGAATGGTTCAATCATGAACATAGTTCTCATTCTAGCACAGAAATCCTGTGTCTGTTTCCTCCAATTTTATTTCCTGCTACATTGACCTCAGCTGCAAATTTCCCAGCAAAACACAATAGGTACTTTATGTCACAATACAGGAAATCACAAAAGCGTCCTAAGTGACCCTGATTTGCAGGCACTTCTGATTTTCTATCATCCCTTTTTTTCGTTTCTCATTCCTGCTACATAATTAATACTGGAGCTTTATAACAGGAAAATATCACTTTTAAGTCACAATATGGCTTTCTTGCTATATCATTTATTTTCTCTGAATTGTTACACCAGAGGCTTTTTTTTTTGATTTCTCTTCTATCACTGTACAAATGAAACAAGTGCATTTGTTTGCATAGTGATGTGTATATACAACAGCAGCAGGACAAGAGATGGAGGCTCACAGCAATCCAACTCACAACACTATTTCATGTACAGTTGCCTCCTTTCCCTGCTTGCTCAGACACCAGTTGGAAAATTTTCTGCAAATTGACATGTGTCAAGTTAGCATTATGACTGAACCAAAGTCCGTGAACCATGGATATGTGCACACTTCCCAGTAGTGCCTCTCTCCACTTAGTTGTTCTTCGCTAGATGAAAAATGAAAAATCACAGCTTGCATCAGAATCAGAAGAAAATTCTCAGCAAAGTCACTGTCCTCCCATACCAAGTCAGAGAGAAAAGACATTTTCTGCCATTCTAATTACTTAGTTAATCCCAGTGAGCTTTTCTTGGAACAGATATTTGTGTCACCATTACTCAATAAACACAAAGTTATTAAGATATTTTCTAAACAAAACTCTTCATGAAAGCACAGTTTGAAATAAATGTCCAGCAGCAGCACAGTTCTGCCAGAGCTCCCTCACCAGGACATTAGCCACTGAGTGGGCTTCCCCACAAACCCAACTCCAGAGCCATCTCCAGCCAGTTCCTGCACTCAGTGGCACCCACAGACAGAAATAAAATGCTTGATGTTTCTTGGCAGACCAAAAGCCCAAATTTGAAATGACCACGGCTCTTCAGCAAAAGTTTAAGCACTTTTGCTTTCACAAGGAAGGGACTCTTTTGGTTTTTCCCCCTTAATCTACCATTGTTTATTCTAATCCTGAAATAACAAAGAGAAGTACATCACTTAGAAAGTGGCACAGGTTCTTTTTTTGCTTAGACTGCCTCAAGATCTCATTTAGCGAAGGAAGTGCAGTAATTTATCCTCCAAAATTTTTCTGAGTCTTTTCCTTCTGAGTTTCCTTTGGTCTCACTAGGCTGTAGTAACAATCAGGTTTACTGTTTCACAAGGACATTTCTTAGGCCTATGTTCTCCTTCTTACCACATCACATTTTCATTGAGGAGTAACACAGACACTCTAGGACCACTGCTAACAGTCCAACTACACCTTTTCCCCAAGCCTCTAGCCTTTTAGATAATCCAATTTCACAGTTCAAGTCTTTAGTAGCATGCAACATTCAAACAGAAACCCTAGCTTGAAACACATTTAGAACTAAAAGAAACAATAGATGTTTATGTCTTTTTCTACACATTTGGCAGGGTTTAAATAAGGGTCCTTTCAAATCCCATCCAAGAACCCTATATCCTCCTACATATGGCTTCTCTTTCAGTCATAAAGTCTCTGGGTTTGTGTCTATTTTTTCAGAGACTTTAGATTTTCTCTCCTTTAGCTGTTCCTACAGACACCAGCTTTGCTCTAGTTAATGGTCATTTATTTTCATAATTCCCTTGAACAACTCTAACGAGTTTCACCACATGTCTTTTTCTTCTGTTAAATATTTTGGGGTTTAGACATCTGCTCTCCGTCTTTGCAGCAGTGCAGTAGCCATCTCTGTGTTCAGTGGTGCTCAACTGGAATATATGAACACACACATTTGACAGCCCTTACACTGATCCTGGCAGGGCCTAATAATGCGTATTTTCACAATTAATGGAGCTATTATATAGTTTCACACATAATAGAGTTCACAAGCTGACACCAAGACACTTCTTGGCCAAACCAAATACCACTGCAGCAGGCTACAAGCCAAGAGTGTGTTTCCATTATGTCAAAATTACACACACATGTAAGTTCACATCCTGAGTAAGCTTATGCATTATGTATAGGTGAGGAAGGGCCACTGATGTGGCAAGATATGTGTCCTCCCAGACGGTTCCTTTGAGCCGTGGGTCCTGCTGCAGTGGACAGCCTGGGCAGGAATGCCTTGACATCCCTCCAGCCTGGTACACCCAGAGGCCAGGAGGATGCCACCAGGCACAGGTACTTGAAGCAGGTGTTGAGTATGGCACCCAGTGGGGGCTGCTCAGTGAATTGGCAGGCCAGGGACTGTAACAACACAGGGCTGTAACAACACAGTGCTGTCACCCTCCCAGAGTCACAGGAGAGTCCCTGATGGGCAGCAGCCTGCCCCAGTATGCCACATATTCTCACCCTTAAAAGTGTTGAGGATCCATTCCTGCACCCCCTGGACTTTGCAATGCTTTCGTTTAACTCACACTTCTACTTTTTGTGCTTCCCCCAGTTTTGGTCCCAGAAAGCTCTCCCCTGTGCCTCTCTAGCCTTTCTCTCTTCTGCTCTCTGCATGTCCCTAATGCAGTCCGTTGATTCACACCCTCTGCCCTCTCCCACATCACTCGGTCTCCCTGCTCGGCTCCCGGCCCATCCACCCACCTCCGCCTCTCATTCGCAGTCCAGTCCTCTCTCTTGCGCTGTTTACCAACATCTCCATCTCCCAGACACAGAGCACACGGCATGTAACTAAACTAATACCCCTACCCATCCCCAACACCCCATCCCCTAAATTTATTTATTTATTTATTTCTCCCTCTCTACAAACATTATCGGCATCTTATCATTATTCCATGGTCTTCCAAGTTGTAAACAGAGGGGGTTTGAACAGGAGACGGGACTTGCGGATTAAACTTTTAAGAGGTCTTCACAAGGCAGCTGATGAGCAGAGCTCATCACTGATGAGCACTTCTCTTAATAGTTTGCCATGCAGAAGTTTCCACATACACCAGGAGTAATTTGCAAATCTGCAAACACGATAAAAAAAAAAAGTCTTTAGTTTCTGACCATGTCAGCAGTCATACTCCTCTGTGCTCCTGTCCCTTCTTCTCTTCCTAGTTAAAGTCTACCAAGTCTACTTCAAAGAAATCCAACATGCAGCTGACCGTTGCTGAGATTATTTCATTATATCAGTTTTTATCTCTCTCTCTCTATATATATACATATAGATACCAGTACCAAAATCACGTGTAGGGATGTCCTAAAACCAGAAAGTTGGAAGCTGGAAGAAAGCTCACAATGTGGACATTTCTAACCTTCTAACCTTCCGCCTCGACTTCTCCCATTAGTTTCAAGTGGCTATATTAAAAAAAACAAACAAACAAACAAACAAAAAAACCAACAAAAAAAAAAAAGGAATGGAATTCCACCTCCCCGTACTGCCCCCCCGCCGGTGACAGGGAGCCCAGGCCCGGCCACGCCCCTGCAGCTCCCGCTCCCGCCCCAGCCCCGCCGTGGCCCTGTGCACTGCACCGCGCACGCGCGGGACGGCGTTCGGCGCCCCGAAGTTGCTGATCCCGGTTCCTGTTCCCGGTTCCCGCTCCGCTCTCCTCGTTCCCGTCCCGCTGCGCTGTCTGCGGGGGATGCAGTGCCCTCGGCGCTGGGCAGGCAGGCCGCGCCCGAGCGCCTGAGCACCCGCAGCCGCACCGCGCAGGAGTCCCCTCTGTGCCGCCATGGAGCAGCCGTACGGCGGGCAGGCCCTGGCCGGCGGCGGCGCGCTGGGGCCCGTGGATGTGCCCAGCGCCCGGTAACGGCGAAGGGTGGGAGAGGCCGCTACGCGGGGTGCGGGGCGCGGCCCGGGGCCATCCCTCCCTCAGGGGAGCGGCGGGACCTCCCCGGGGCCGGAGTGGCCGTGTCCTCCGCTGAGGCTGTGGGCCCGGGCGTGCGCGGGCGCGGGGAGTGCGCGAACCGGCCTCTCTCCTTCCGCAGGCTGACCCGGTACATCGTGCTGCTGTGCTTCACCAAGGTTTTGAAAGCCGTGGGCCTGTTTGAATCCTATGATCTCCTGAAAGCGGTCCACCTCGTGCAGTTCATCTTCGTGGTGCAGCTGGGGTGAGTGTGCACGGGATGCAGCCTTGTCCACCCCACAACAACATCCTGTGTGGGGTGTTCTGTGACAGCGTCGAGCTTGTACCTTGCATTATTTTGTTCTAGATTACTCAAGAAGTAGAAGGCATAGCAGTGAATCCAGGAAATGCTCTGTTCGTAGGAGTGTTTTTGCTTCGTATCTCTGCTCACTATAATTTCAGTATCTTGGAATGTCTCCAGCTGGAAGGGACCCATAAGGATCATTGAGTCCAACTCCCTGCTCCTCACAAGACTACATAAAACTAAACCATATGACCAAGAATGTTGTGTCCTGACAGCCTCGGTGCTGTGACATTTCCCTGGGAGCCTGTTCCAGAGACTGGCCACACTCTCAGTAAAAAAACCTTTTCATAACATGCAATGTGAAGTTTCCCTGGTGCAATTTCATTCTGTCTCATGCCCTGTCACTGCTCACCAGAGAGAGGTCAGCACCTGCCCCTTGGCTGCTCCACAGTTCTAGGCTGCCATAAGGTCACCCCTCAGACTCCTCCAAACTGAGCAAACCAAGCAACCTCAGCTCCTCCTTCTCCTGCCCTCCTCCAGACACTCTCTTAACAGTCTGATATCCTACTTATAAGAAGTTCCCAAAACTGCACACAGAACTCGAAGTGAGGCTGTACCTGTGCAGTGCAGGGTGGGACAGTCACCTCCCTCAACCAGCTGGCAATGCTGTGCTTGAATGTAATTGCACCTCAAGGCACAGCTGACCCTTTTTGCTGCCAGGGCACATTGCTGATTCATATTCAACTTGCCATCGGATCAGACGTTCCATAGGGCTGCTCTCCACCCTTTTGTCCCCTAGTTTGTGCATACATGCAGGGTTACCCACCCCAGATGGAGAACCCAGCACCTGCTCTTTTTAATTTCACCCCACTGGTTATTGCCCTGCTCTCTAGTCTTTCCACATGTCTCTGTAAGGCCTGTCTGCCCTCGAGAAACATAAATGTTTTTCCTACTTCAAAATTGGTGTTGCTGTGACAGTTGCTCTGACTGGCAACCAAGTACCACACAACTGTACAAGCACTTCCTCCCACCCCAGAGGTCGGGGAAGAGAATCAGGAGGAAAGAAAAAGCAAAACTTGTGGGTTGAGATAACAACAGTTTAATAATTGAAATTTTTAAAGTAATAAATCATTAATAATATAAAAAGTGAAAAAATATAGTAACGAAAGGGAGATAAAAAAGCAAGAAAAAAAAAAGTGATGCACAATACAACTACTCACCATGCACTGACTAATATCCAACCCATCCCCAAATCATTATCAGCCTCCCACTCTGGGTAGTTCCCCCCAGTTTATTTACTGAGTGTAATGTTCTGTGGTATGGGATATTCCATTGGCCTGTTTGGATCAGCTCTCCTGGCCATGCTTCCTCCCAGCTTCTTATGCACCTGCTCATTGGCAGAGCATGGGAAACAGAAAAGTCCTTAGTTTCGGATAAGCACTACTGAGTAATGACAAAACATTAGTGTGTTATCAACATTATTCTCATACTGAAATCAAAACACAGCCCTGTAGCAGCTACTAATTAAAAATAACTCAATCCTAGCTAAAACCAGGACACTCGGGCATGTCCAAATTTTCTTAAGAAGAGTGTAGAAGATAAGCTTTCTTCTTTGTAGTTTGTATTTTTGTAGTTCTTGTGAGTTTCAACTGCTATTTTTCCCACATTGAGGGCTATGGTATAGAAACTGATAGCAAATATGAAGAAACAACCTTTGCAGAGAAAATTCTGTTTCCTGTTTACATGATGCTGTGTGGAAGAGCATTTATGTAATAAACTTGGCAGAACTGGAATATTTGGAACTTCATTTTTTTCTTTTATTTCAAATTTGTTTACATTTCTGCACTTTTTTCTTGCACGTTCCCAAGCACCATAGTATTTTTTCCCCCATAACTTTTGATCCCAATTGAAGAAATTGTGTTCCGTGTCTTACCATTTCTAACAGGACTGTATATACAGCATTCCATATAGGAGTAAACCTTTAGGTGTATCTATCTTGCTAATAAAAATCAGAGTATTATTTCTCCTCAGAACTTCTGAGTTATTTTGATTTTTGTAAATCACGAGTAGACTTCTGATTAGCAATTCTGTCAAGAACTTGCATTTAAAGTTGACCAGAACTGAACTTCACTTGTCATCACTGTAGTACTGGTATGTGACACAAGTAATGCATCAGGGAAAGCAAAGCTAATGAATGTGATCAACATGGCCTTTTAATGAAAAAATTGTAGGGAAAGCCATTTTGTAAACTGAGCCTGATGTGAGAGACCTAGTTATTTAGAGCTGATTTGGATAAAAAGCTGACAGCTAATATACTAAGAGAGAAAACTTTTTTATTTTAACAGGTCTGCATTTTTTATGGTTTTGTTTCAAAAACCATTTTCTTCTGGAAAAGTAGTGACCAAGCATCAGGTGAGTTGACATGTGTAATAGTGGTTGACATCTTTGTAAATATTCTTGGCTATGTGGCTCTTGCCAAAAGTGGAAGTAGAATAAAAATTCCTCCACTTGGAAGATGTGCTAACAATTTCTAGAAGTGTGTAACTAATTCGGTGTCTAGTACACAAACACAATCAGCATTTTTAGCTTTTGTCAGTTCCTTTTGAGAGTATAGTAAAAAGATTTGTCCATATCTTCATACAAGCATCTACTTTGAGGACTGGAATTTTCAAAAAGAGCTTAGTCTATTTAGCTGACTTAGACAGTTAGAAGGGCAATTTCTGGACTGCCAGTATGTTGAAATGCTTCGATCTTATCCCCACGACACAAGAGTCCTTTCTGCATGTGATGAGGGGCTGATGTAACTGCTCTTCAGACCTTTGTTGAGTTTCCAGTATCTTGAGGAGTTAGAGTAGGGCCAGGTTGGAACCTGCTGATTTGTAAGAAATACGTTTTCTTCACCTGCTTCTTATTCATCTTGGTTTTATTTAATTGTGTGCTCAAAACTCGACACAGTGTATGTGCTAAGTAGACAGAATCTGACGGATAGCCTCATAGTCCAAGTGTCAGCTGCTTTCATCATTAGAGACGTATGGCTGAATTTAAAAAATGTGAATGGGAATAAATTGCATCTTTCATTTGAGTTCAAAAAAGTCTATCCCTGTATGGTTTTGCTATTGCTAAAAATTTAAAATTCTGGATTTTGAAGATGTGATGTTTGTTGCAAAGCTATGATTTCCCCTCAATTTCTACAGCTACTGTGCTAAAAGAGTGCTAGGAATGGGGTGCTTATCTTGAAACAAAAAAATTATAATGAAATACCTTTCCTTTGTAGTGGGTCAGAATTTTTAAGCATGCTGTTGTCGGATGTATCATTTCACTCTTGTGGTTTTTTGGCCTCACTCTTTGTGGACCATTGAGGTAAATATATATCTACCGTAAATACTATTTTTCTGTTGTCATCCTTCACTGTCTCGCTCCTTTGCTTTTTGTTTTCTGTTTGTCAGCCCATGATGCTAGCCACTTGATGTATTTTTTGAAAATTTAAATTAATTCTTATGCTTTTTCCTGTGAACTCTTTGTGCTAGGGAAAAACTATATATAATTTCCGTTGAACTGGTAATTTACTTCACTAATTCTTTGGTGAGATGCCAGTGAAATTTTTGATAGTGCCTAAACACATGATGATACATGAAGGTCACTGTCTGTTTGACTGTAGTTTTCATAATTTCTCTAGTCTCATTACTGTAATGCCAATTGCTAATTTACCTGTTTGGAGTCCATGGCTTGACAGCTAGTGATAACAGCTGGAATTCCTGTGACAGGTGACTAGAATTAATTTATGTACTCGTTGCAGGGTACTGCTTTACCTGATTGGCTGTGTGAACTGTGTTGGAATTGGGTAACATTAGTTCACATACTCAGAGTAAAATCACTTGTGCTGTTTATTAGTAGTACTGACCGAGTAACTATAAAATAGTAACATTAGACTTCCAAAAATTAAGGTATATTGGATATCCAATATATTGGAAAGCATCTTTCGAGAGAGAAGAAGGTAAAGCCTTAAATGATAGATTTTATGAAGGTGAAGTTTTATCCACTACACATAGAAGACATACCTGAGAGTCATCATATTGTGATTAATTGTATTAACTTAGTTAATACTCTAATGTCTTTCTGCATGCTGGCATTCATCCCAAACAGAACCAGGTCCTAGCAGGTTGTATTGCCATGCAGAGGATTGCAAAAGCATTTGGTAAACTTGACAGCAATAATTACTTTCATATTCTGCTTGGGAAAGCTGTAAATATAAGCTTGTTAGTCAGCCTTTGATGTCTGAAGGAGATGTAAGTTAGAATTTCTTATTTTCCGCAATTAAGAGGTTCTGAGGTGGCATAAACTACTAGACCATCAGCACCTCAATAAGAAGGATGTAATACTACAGAACAGGACTTCTTTTTTGTGGAAGCCAGCTACTAGTTTAGAGGAGGTATTGTAATGGGAATAATACTTCTATCTTGAGCAAGTTAGTGTCTTGTGTTGCTAGAAAAAAGTACAGTTTAAAGTTATCTATAAATGAATAATCTTAATCTGTTCCTTGAGCTAGGAAGTCCTCATTTTGTGATATGTCTGGCTGTCTGCAGCCAGATCTGTCTGCTGGTGAAGGCAAGTAGATTTGCATTTATCCTTTTGAATTGTTTAAACTTGAAATCACAGGATAAATCTTTACGGTGTCATTAATTTTAGCTGAAATAGTATATATCAAGGTTGTGAGGTAAACTTGTTGTAAATGGACTTCAGTGTTTTATTTCACTTTTTTATAGGACGTTGTTGCTGTTTGAGCACAGTGATTTGGTTGTGCTGTCACTTCTTAGTGTCTTGTTCACAAGCTCAGGTGGAGGACCAGCAAAGGTATTTAAAAATCTACGTTACCAATTGTGGAAGATGCTGAATGCTATAAATGCAAGTGCTTCTTTACCTGGAACAACTGTGTTGTGGATCTATACTCATAGAAAATGTGCTTTTTTTAGTTTAATTAGTGGTGAAATTGAGGGAAACAGTGGGTGAAGCTGTTGGACCTCTGTGGCAGATACTTGAGAAGTTTTTCTGTTTGTAGGCAGAAAAGAACCTTGACAATTATTTTTACACTTCAGCATTCTTTGTAATGGGATTTTGATTTCAAACTGAGAAAAGGACATATGTTCATGTAGTGGTCCTTACCCTTAGACAGTGAATTCCAGCAATTCAATCTCCAGTGGCTGGCCTAGAGTCTTCTGTGTGTTCAGCTTTTCACATATTCTTGTTTTTTCTGCCAAAAAGTTCTGTAAGCACTCTCATGTCTTCCTGATCCTGTATGTGCTGAATATTTGGGTTCAGTCTTTCCCTGAATCAGAGACCTCTACTTGAGACATTCAAGTCCCATTACACACAGCAAGGTGTGCTGTAAATGTACCTAATTAGCCCTACATGGAATGAGCTTATCTCAACACCTAGTATTCTTGTCCACTTCCACTCAAAAGCAGTAAAAGTTGGAGGAAGATACCTACTGTCATATATCTGAGGCTAGAGGTCTTGCTATGTAAGAGAAGTCTCATTTTGATGCCACCTCAGGCTGGGAGTTCTGAAATCTCTGTCTCATAACTGCACTGGAGTCCCCTAAGCACTTTTAGGCTGGCCGTAGCGGGAATAGCACAGTCATCTGGTCCAGCATGCTATACATAACCCCCTCTAACTGAGAATCTTAGAGCATGCAGCATGAAGATCTTTCTCTAGAAGACAAATTATTTTTTCCAGCCAACCATCCAAAGAGTAGACGTAGAGCTTCAGAGAGGTTCTTTTTCAGTCTCAGTGGGCCATGTTTGGCAATTCAGCTGCATAGAAACAAGGGAGCAATGACCCTGTGCTCTGAATGCTTCAGCTTTGTGAAGTGAACTGGTCAGCTGACTTTCTGAAATAAGAATGTGATAGCTCTATTTGGCTTCAAAAGTTAAATTGTGATAGTATTTTTCAGATGTAGAGCTCAGTGTCTTGCCAAGATGATGAATACCAAAATTGCAGTGGCTTAAGTCTGGATGGTGAGAGCTCTGGGAGCTGGGATTTCATAGCTTCTTCTGTCTTTTCCCTCTAAACGTACTGCACAGCTGTTCTTTCTCATAGCCTTTGCGTAGTTCTCTAGCCTTTTCCTCCTCTAGGACAAAATTTGACAGTTTGTCCACCAGATCTTGTTTATAGCTCATTGATGTTACAAACTATTAAATCATCAGGCTGAAGTAGCAGTGCATTCTGGTAGGCAGAAACACACCATGAAGAAGAAAATAATCACACTTGAAGTTTGTCAGGTACAGGCATCTAGCTTGCTACAGTGGTGATGTGTCCTGAGTTATCTTGTAAATCTGAAAAACAGAAGAAAATGTGAAATTATATCATCAAGATCACTTTCTTAAAAAACAGGTGTTTCATTCATGGTTTTTGTACTGAAGTATGCTTACAATGATCAGGAAGCAGGGAGGGAGGGGACTGATTTCCAGGATTGTTTTTTTATAGTAAACTGTTACAGCAAATTATAAAAATATTTGGGGGTTTTTGTTGATCAGCTGTTTGTTGTTTGGTGGTTTTTTTTACAGACAAGAGGTGCTGCATTTTTCATCATAGCTGTCATCTGCTTGCTACTTTTTGATAACGATGACCTCATGGCTAAAATAGCAGAACATCGTATCCTTTATTGCTATGTGTAAGAGCAAGTGACTGTTATTACTGGAGCAGAAGAAAATTGAGTGTACTGAATTAAATTATAATTTGAAGTGATCCCGAAGAAAGTTTCCAATTGATCATCTCATCATAGTGTACTGACAAAATATAGTATGTCTAAGGATGGGCAGTAAAAATAAAGTGAAAGTAAACTTTACAAAAGAAGGATAAAAACATGGAATTACAGTTACAAACGGTATATTCTGGAATCTTGTTGGTTAGTTCACTTAGTTTTTCAGTGAGTTGACTCATAGAAAGGCTTGAGTAAAGGACCTTAAGACAGACCCTTAAGATCATCAGGTCCAACCATTAACTCAGCACTACCAAACCCACCACTAAACCATGTCCCTAAGTGCCACATCTACATGTCTCTTAAATACCTTACCTCCAGGGATGATGACTCAGCCTGTTCCAATGCTTGACAATCCTTTCCATGAAGAAATTCTTCCTAATATTCGATCTTAATCTTCCGTGGTGCTACTTGAGTCCATTTCTTCATGTCCTTTCTCCTTTTACTTGGGAGAAAAAGCTAATGTTGTTACAACCTCCTTTCAGGTAGTCATAGAGAGTGATAAGGCCTCTCCTGAGCCGCCTTTTCTCCAGACTAAACACCCTCAGCTGCTCCTCACACATGTTCACCAGCTCCATTGCCCTTCCTGGACATGCTCCAGCACCTCAGTGCCCTCATTGCAGTGAGGTGCCCAAACCAGAATGCAGGATTTGAGGTGTGGCCTCACCACTGCTGACAACCACTGCCCCTGTCCTGTTGGCCACACTGTTGCCGGTAAAAGCCAAAATGCCACCTGGGCACACTGCTGGCTCGTGTTCAGCAACTGTTCAAACAGCACCACCACACTTTTGCAAGACTGTAGCACTGCCTTGGGTTGTGGTGACCCAAGGGCAGGACCTGCCTTGTTCAACTTCATACTATTGACCTCGACTCATGGATCCAGCCTGTCCAGATCCCTCAGCAGAGCCTTCCCGCCCTTCAGCAAATCAACATTCCCACCCAGCTTGCTGTCATCTGTAAACTAGCTGAGGGTGCATTCCATCCCCTCATCCAGATCACTGATAAAGATACTAAACAGAACTGGCCCCAGTGCTGAGCCCTGGGAAACCTCACTGGTGATGGGATGCCAGCTAGGTGTGTCTCCATTCACCACCACTCTCTGGGTCCAACCATCCAGACAGCTTTTTTACCCAGAGAACAGTGTACCCATCCAAGTCATGAGCAGCCAGTTTCTCTGGGAAAATGCAGTGAGAAGCAGTGTCAAAGGCTTTACTAAAATCCATGCAGACAACTTCCACAGCCTTTCTCTCATTCACTAGGTAGGTAATCCTGTCATAGAAGATCAGGTTGGTCAATCAGGACATGCCTTTCACAAACCTTGCTGTGGGCTGAGCCTGATCCTCTGTCTGTCCTCCACATGCCAACACACCTTAAAGCTCAGTTTGCTTACTTCTGCTTTCTGTGGTCTTTTGCTACTTTTGCCTGTTCTTTGGTTTAAAACAAAATCATCAAATAAAACTCTTCCTTAATTTTTTTTTTTAATTAGCTGAGGGGCATCATGACAGTGCTCTTACCCATGTTCTCTATACAATCATTGCTTTCCTGGGTGTTGCAGATCACAAGGTAAATAACTTGTATTTTAAAAGGTTAATATTTATGTAAGTTTTGTAGGTAAGAATTTCACCAGCTCAGAGCTAATCCAAGCCTAAATCAAACCCAAAATTTGAACATCCCTCTCCCCCCATATTGGAACTGAACTAGCATTGTAATTTTTACATCTTCATAGGAGTTTGAGCAGCTTCAATACAGCAATCCACACTGTACAATATTCAACCTCTGTAGCTGATAAGGACTTTGCTGTAATGCATAACCTAAACAGTCTAATTAAAATTATCATGAAGTATTCTGTCTTACTCACTTTTGGGGTCTGTGTTTTGTTGATGTTTCTTTATATTTCCCCGGCCTTTCCTTTACATTAGACTTTTATTTAAAGACACAGATGCTGATACTTCTCAGTCCCATTGTAGTTGGTGATATGACTAGCTGAGTATCATAATCTTACTGTACAAGGTTGATCCAGCTGATTGAGTTGTGTTAGCTTAGTCTTGCTGCTGAAGTGGCTGCAGTGAGGACTAAAACAAGAAAAAAATACAGAGCAGCTGAGAAAGTATTAATATAAAAATAAATGTTAGACTGGTTAATGGTGCACAAAAACAAGTGTGATCTAAGGGAGATAAGATGCTGTATGTGTATCTTATAATTCATTTATAGAACAATTTTGAAAGAAAATATCGTGGAGAAATATGATATGGTGTGATTAAAGGTAAGTGGATGAAGAGGTTATGAAGGGCTTAGAGGCCAAAGTGATGTGAACCTTTGGGGGTTTATATATGCTTTCAACATGTTTTTAATAATGGAAGATGGAAAAACAAACTACGTGTGATTTTTTTTTCCTCATATGCTGTTTGTATCATTTCACTGCTGTTGTATGACAACTAACACTCTTGAGAGTTTTAAAATACAAGTCATATTAGGCTGTTGTGAATAAATAAATACATAAATAAATAAATAAAACCACATTACTGTTTTTTAACTAAGCAACAATTACAGGAAATATCCTGTCTTTGGTTTCTATTGCCAAGTTAAGGAAAGCACATTAATCTTTTCTCCATGTAAGTGCCACTGTGTTGGAATGAGGGTTTTAGGTCTTAAGAAATGCTAACTAGTTCCCCTTATGTTTCTAGGGGGGAGTACTGCTTCTGGTACTGGCGTTGTGCTGTAAGGTTGGTTTTCACATAGCTTCCCGAAAACTGTCTGTAGACATAGGTGGAGCCAAGCGTCTTCAAGCTTTGTCTCATCTAGTTTCTGTCCTTCTGTTAAGCCCATGGGTCATTGTCCTGTCTTTGACAACAGAGGTAAGATAACAAGTACAAAGATAAATCATTTTTTGTAATGCTTGAGAAGTGAAATTTAAATATTTTCTTTAAAATATCTTTAAAATTATCAAAGTTGATGTTTTTATTTTTGTGTTTGAATTTTTTTCTTTATGTTTTCCTTCTATATTTTGGTTGTTATCTGTGTGATACCTTAATTTCCTCCTTTGTGTGATAACTTTATTTCATCTTTCTAGCTCAGATATTATATCTTGGGTTCATCTACAAGTATTGCACAAGTATTAAAAACTATATAACAACTATTTATCTCTAAGGAGTAAATTATTCATTGTGTTTTAAAAACATGCTCTTTATGCCCACATGCATAGGCAGAGTAGGCCATTACAAACATGGCATTGCATGTGGTGTTGCTTTTAAGGACATGAAAATATTTAAAATAAGATACTGTTGTGCATTTTAGATATATGTATCTTTCTATACCTGGCATGTTGGTTTTATATGATTAATTGAAAGTATAAAAGTATTTATGTTTTGATGGATTACTGAAAACATTTGTAATTCAAGTGAATTATATGTGATACTGTATATACAATCACATCAAAAGGTGAGCAGTCCTGTTTGAAATTTATTTTTTGTTGCAGAGTAAAGTAGAGTCTTGGTCTTCTCTCATCATGCCTTTCATAACAGTCATCTTTTTTGTTGTGATCCTGGATTTTTATGTGGAGTCTATATGTTCTGTGAAGATGGAAGCTTCCACATGTGCTCGATACGGATCGTTTCTTACTTTCATTAGTGCATTACTTTTTGGAAACTTTTGGACGCATCCAATAACAGACCAGCTTCGAGCTATGAACAAGCCACCACACCATGAAAGCACAGAGCATGTTCTTTCTGGAGGGGTGGTAGTGAGTGCTGTCTTCTTCATTTTATGTAAGTATTCCTGTCTTAACTGTAATTAATGTTGTTCTTACGACTGGGAAGCCAGTCAGAAAATTAAGCTGTGCAGAAGTCTTTTGGATGAGCTTTTATGGATATTTTAATAAGAGGGCCTGTAAAATTTTGCTCTTTTACTGTCTGTCTGTGAAAAAAAAGGAAGGTAATAGATGGAAGTGCTGGACGTGGAAGTGCTGATCTAATCTTACATAGCAATGAAATCTAATGATAAACCTCAAGATGAAATTGACAGTCACTTTGCTGCCTGCAAATTTTGTACAAACTTTGATTACTGTTTCAACAAATTATAAAAAAGTTGCGAATCTTGGAAACAGCAACAAACACTTCAGTGTTTTCCTTGCAGCTGCCAATATACTGTCCTCCCCCTCCAGGAAAGGGCAGAAGGGTACCCTTATCGGCTATTCCCCTGAAGGCACTCCTCTCTATAACTTCATGGGTGATGCATTACAGCAGAGCTCTCAGTCATTGCCTCGGTTTATTAAGGAGTCACTGAAACAAATTCTTGAGGAGTATGATTCTAGGCAGATCTTCTATTTCTTGTGCCTAAATCTGGTAAGTGCATGGTCTTTTCTTCAAACTCAATCATAGTAGCGCATACATAATACAGAAAGAAAAGTTATTATTTAAAAGGTTCTCGTAACTGATTGTTTTAAAAGGGACCTTTGACAGAGTAGTTTAATTAGATGGTATGTTAAAAGACTCTTATACTAATCTTACAGTAAGAGACAGGTCACTTTGATCTGTTGTTGCAGGCAGCACTGGTTCTATGTGTAATTGTTACACCGGTAACTAAACACTTGTATAATCGTGTGTTTAACACACCTCAGTGTTGCCAGCAGGTAAGCTAAAACTGATAATGCCTTTAAGGATGGACACAATAAAAGAGAAGGCATGGGATTGATTAGTGTAATTTTGGAGTAGGCTGGTTTTATTTCTAGCTTCTCTTGTTATCGAATAGGTAAAAAGAGAATGCAGTAAGCAAGACTGATAGAATCTCATTTGCAGAGATCTCTCTTCATTCTTAGCCACTTATCCAAGAAAATAAGAGGAAAAACTTGAAGTATCCTTTATAATTTTATAGCATTCCATTATGGAATATGAAAGATAGGAAAAAAGTTTTTAGGCAGACATATTAATAGTAAATTGTTCAGGGAAAGTATATATTAATTTTTTTTCCATGTCTGCTCTTCTCAAAACTAATTCCTAGGATTTAACAGTCAATGTAACTGGCAAAGAAAACATTTACATAACAATTTATAGACAGCATGGTTTTTACACTAATAATAGATCAGATCAGATCTCTTACATTGTTTAATTACAAAATGCTTAAAATTTTGTCTGCAGAACATCAGTTTAAAATTCTAAATGAAAATTTAAATTTACTCCTGCAGAAGATTTTATAAAGTGCAAGGCTTTAAGGAGAGTAGATTCAAAAATGTGTCTTCATAAACTTGGAGTGTATCACTTTTATTTCACTGGAGGAGGGATAAAATGGTCTAGAAATACTTTGAACAATACCTTTGAAAAGTATCAAGTGTTCTATGGAAACAATTTCCTGCTAGCTACCAAAACATTAATATATAAGTTAGTATTTGAGGAAAAATTCAAATTCTGTTTCATTTTAGGCTTTCACTTTTGTGGAGCTTTTTTATGGAGTATGGACCAATAGCCTTGGCCTTATTTCTGATGGATTTCACATGCTTTTTGATTGTTCTGCATTAGTGATGGGGCTTTTTGCAGCTCTGATGACAAGATGGAAAGCAACTCGCATATTTTCATATGGGTATGTGTATTTGTTTCTTTAAGGACTATTTGCAACTTACTTTACTTGCTCATTTTTAAAATGCCCTGGCATGTTTGGGATGTTTTACTAGTGCATGCTTCTGTGGTTTTTTTGCTGTGTCTCTTCTGTTGCATTTGGGCTCATACTGTTCTCTTCTTATCCCTGCAAAAAATGTATCTGAAATATAATATTCATTTATCTCTACAAGTTGTGAATATTATTTAGGAATTGCCTCATTCTTTATATGCATGTATGTCAAACAAAAATATGTGTTAAAAGTCAGTGTTCAAATGAGGATTTAGATTCTGCTGAAATAATCAAACTTGATATGGTTGCATAGCAGTTTAGCAATTTGAAGCCATGAATGGGCAGTATATATGAAAAAATACTTATATTAATAGTGCTTTATTCCATTTGAGTTTGGACAGTTGGAAACTGATAATCTTTTGGTTAGAAATAAATAAGTCAGAAATTGAGGCATGATTTTGTGGCATTGGGGAAAATATCATAGCTATCTTAATGCTGTATTAAATATATTATAACTTTATTTATTGTAACTTTGAATTTTGCTCAGAATACCCATTCTTTACTCTAAAAAGTATCTATGTTTACTTTCAGGTATGGACGTGTAGAAATTCTCTCTGGATTTATTAATGGCCTCTTTCTGATGGTGATTGCTTTCTTTGTCTTCATGGAATCGGTGACCAGACTGGTGGATCCTCCATACATAGATACAAACATGCTAACTGTAAGTTTTCTCACTCTGCTTGAATACTGTTTTGCAGTAAATGGTTCATTTATGTTTATCTCCGGAGTGACCTTACTGAGTCCTTCTGGGAACTGAAAAGAGCCTACAAGAGAGCTGGAGAGGGATTTTTCACCAAATCATGGAATGACAGGAAAAAGGGGAATGGCTTTAAACTGAGGCAGGGTAGATATAGATTAGATATTAGGAAGAAAGTCTTTACTGTGAGAGTGGTGAGGCACGGGCACAGGTTGCCCAGAAAAGCTATGAATGCCCCATGCCTGGAAGAGTTCAAGGCCAGGCTGGATGGGGCATTGAGCAACCTGATCTAGTGAAAGGTGTCCCTGCCCATGGAAGGGGAAATAGGTGGTTTTTTAGGTCCCTTCCAACCCAAACCATTCTATGATTCTATCAAAATTGCATACTCAAGGGATTTAAACTGTGTCTTGACTTTTTAACAGATTATAATTTTAAAGGGCAAACTACACCTAATTTTAAAGTATGAAAACATGTAGGTTTGAATGTAATTGCATTATAACAGTTGAGTGATTTTTGTTCCTAAGATATTGGAGCTCTAATCTTTTTAGAAGATGGTCTTTCTACAATAAAATATAGTAAGGAAATAGTCTGTACAAGACTAAATTTGGTTCTGCTGTTACGTATACCAATGTCAGTTATTACAGAAAGGATTTTAAAATACTAGACTAAGAGCTTAGTATCTGAGAAACCTCAAAAATGAGCCAGAACCCATAACATTATGCAGAATATGCTACTATGACAATTATGATCTGCATAGATAATCTTAAGTATACCTATGTCTCTCTACCTTCCACAGCTTCTTCAGGGACTCCCCACTTAATTTTTCAAGATACTATCCCTTTCTTTCTAATGTAATAGTTCATTTTCTTCAAATTATTTTTATTATGGAATTCGCCATATTTGATTGCATTTCCAGCTTCACTTGTTTTCTCTTCCACATACATATGAATTTGTGCTCTCCTGCATTCTTCTGTAACAAAGACTTTTTTGTAGGGCCGAAAATAAATGTGTATTGCTGAAATCAAGGCTTGATTTTTATTTCTGGGGTTTTTTTATCTTCAGCATTTGGTCCATTTTCACTACTAGTCCTGTTTCTTGGGACTGGAAGGTCTCTACATGAGCACAGTCTGCATAGCCAAGGAAGGGTCTACTAACCCCTAAAGTTTTAGCTGGAATTACTCTACTGCTTTACTAGTTTTTCAAGAGAAGAATTGAAAAATAAGCAAGCAGATAAAAAACGTAATTCAACCACAATTCAACCAATAAAGCATTATTTGCTACCTTAAGTATAAATTTATACCTTAAGTATAAATTAAGTATAAATTGTCCTAGATAAAATGTGAAGTTTCTTTTTTTTTTTTTCTTTGGCCAGTGAAAGCAAGGGACAGCTTGTAATCAAACCACTGTTATCTCTTTTTGAAAGGAAATAAAATTGGTCAGCCTTTCTTAAACAAAATTTGTTATCTGATCTTGTTCTGTGAATTTACATTTAAGTGGTGGGGTTTGGGTAGGGTGTTTTTGGAGGGTTGGTGGGAAGTGGATTTTTTGCAAGAGGAAGAAAACTTCTTTGAAACCAGGTTGTATAGTAAAAGGAATATGATGAAGAATTCATATTAGAATAACTCTTGTGTTGCTGTCAATGCTTCCACTAGAAGACAAATTTGATCACCTGGGAGGATGCAGTGAAATAATAGACTTTTTTCCTTCTCACAGCCAGTCTCTGTTGGAGGGCTGATCGTAAACCTTGTTGGTATCTGTGCCTTTAGCCACGCGCACTCCCATGGAGGCTCTCGGGGAGGCTGTCACTCCCATGATCACAGCCATTCTCACCATGGGCACAGCCACAGCCACGGGCACAGCCATTCCCACAGTGACCATGGGCACAGCCATGGACATTCCCATGGGTTTTCTGGAGGAGGCATGAATACCAACATGAGAGGCAAGTGCAGATTGTTGAATCATGAAGATGTATGTGATTTCCAGCAGACCTTGAAGATTTTAAGAGTCATACCTAGTACTGTGCATCAATCACCTCCAGGAGTGATCTGACAGCCTTTAGATATGCTAGATCAGAATTGCTCAAACCGTTTATGAATTTAACTTGAAGAAACTTAACTTGAAATGTTTCTTTTCATGGATTTCTTAGATGTGGTCAATACCAAAGGACCAGTAAAGAGCAGTAATCTACAGTCTTCACCAACATTAATAAATGGCCATTGTAAACTTTATTCAATAAGCTTTAAGTCCTTGTTTCTAATTTCAATCTGGAAATGGAAGTACCAGGTCTCTGTCTATAAAGGTACTACCATGTTTCTAGGTATCATGTGGCAGTTGGTTGTAGAAACACTGGGGAGGGAGTATGAAGCAGGAGAACAAATGCAGACCAGCAGTCTAGACTATTTCTGATTTTTTATTTGTGATTCAGAAGATAAGGTGGTAAATACAAAACTTTCTTTTTCAAACCTGAAATCATAAGCTAACAGAGATGGCAATGTATATAAAACTTCAACAGAGAGTTTTTTTCCCTAGTAGTTAGAAAGTAGTTATTTGCCAATTGTCTGGCTTATAAGAAAATATATATATATAAAGGAATTATGTTTTTTGTGTTAGCTTGTCAGGATGTGGTGAATAGTCTCATATTTTATTGGTGATTTTATGTCTTAATTCAGTTGGTTATCATGGTTATTCATACTCATTTTGTCTGCCATTTTTGTGAAGTCTGCCCATACTTATGTTTTAGTATTCTTCACAATCCTGACAGTTAACCAGCCCTAATCTTACAAATACTTAGAGGGTATTTTTTTATGCCCATTGAGCGTACATTGAGAATGAACCCACAATGAAAGCAGTATAAAATATAAAATTCCTAGCCATAGCAAAAAGACAATGTTCTTGTTAAACTGGAGCAAAATTGGCGTACAAAAACCAAACAATACTTCAATATGTGTCCACATTAACAAGTCAGTGCATGTGCACTGATCCTTTTATTCCCTGTTAAGGATCAATAGATCCCTCTATAGAGAGTTAAATTATTATGATTATAGTACAAATCTCACTAACAATTTAAAGACATTTAGTTTAATCTGTGGATGCCTGCCTAGATCATCGGCCTATAGAGTAAAAATTGGTTTTATGTTAATTTATAATTAAATGTTAGAAAGCTAAATGTTTTGTATATTTTTCCCCAGATTAGGCAGAGGATATTTGGTTAAGCTTGAGGATATTTAATAAGCTTTACTGTGTTTTTCCTGTTGAACATATACATACACTTTAGGCAGAACTGTTAATCACTCCATTTATTTTGTTTTCAGGTGTATTTCTGCATGTGTTAGCAGACACTCTTGGCAGTGTCGGTGTTATTGTCTCCACGATATTTATTCAGCAATTTGGATGGCTCATAGCTGATCCGCTCTGCTCTCTCTTTATTGCTACATTGATTTTTCTTAGTGTTATCCCCCTACTGAAAGATGCCTGTCAAGTGCTTTTGTTGAGGATACCTCTGGAACAGGAGAAAGATCTGCATGCTGCTTTAGAAAAGGTACAATTCTAAATGTTTTCATATACAAACATACAAAACTGTAATTTTTTTAATAATTATTAAACTCAAGTAGTTCAGTCTGGCAGTTTCCATTATCTTTCCATGTCTTAAGTTGTTTAAAATCTATTTTGCAGAGATGTGACAGGATTAGTGGTTCTACTGATAAAAGTCGTTTTGCAGCTAGAAAGACTTGCGTTGGTTTTGGTTTTTATGGGTAGCTTTTATGGTATGATGTAAGACAAGTATGGTAACAGTGTGGGAAATGTATATAGTACTAAGAAAGTAGCATGGCAGTTCCCGGAACCTTGCAGCCTTTTTAAACTTGATGCGAGCAGTTCAGGCTACAGGATTATATCATGAGCCTGTAATTTCAGATTTTCTTA